>NC_091409.1:7372500-8622500 GCF_032191515.1 Phaenicophaeus curvirostris
TGTTCCCAACTTACATTTAAAGGCTTTAGGTGAGGTTTCGCTAGTCTGAATCTTTGGGGCAAGCATGCGTTTGCCAAAAACCTGAGCATCAAAACTTGCATAATCGAAGGTGACCTTGGAGTACTTCTCCAGCTCCTTGGCCAGGTTGGCCCGGGGGGTTGCTGGGACCATGTTGGGCCGGTAGCTTCCATACTGAGGGATCTCAAGTTGCTTCACAAAGCACATAGGCCTGAGGATGAAACAACAAGCAACAATCATTTCTCCTTTCCTCAAGGACAGGGCTGTTTGGAAGGGACCAGACGAGATGGGGATGCGTAGCTGCACCTTGTCCCCAAGGGGTTACTTGGGACGAGGAGGCAACAACAGACCTTTTGCTCTCCTTAGCAGGTCTGCATCTGGTTTGGGTCTCTTACACTCTTTTTTTCATTTTTTTTCCCTTTTTTTTCCTCCCCTCGCTTCCCCTTTTTAAGCAGAACTCCAAGGTGTTGAGCTTATCCAAAACAATTTTCTTGTAGGCTGCTGTGGCATGGCAGCATCTTCCAACATCAGTGTGAACTTGGGCATCACTCACTTATGGGACCCATGGCACTAGGTGGCACACGAAGGCATGAGGACCTTCGTGTAGCTCCATTCACCCCTGGAGATTCATTGCAAAAACACCAGGGCCCCTCCTCTGCCTGCAGAGTCCCTCTTAAAGCCCCTGCTTCTGCCAGGCTGCCTATCATGAATCAATTTGTCTTGCATATAAATTGTATATAAATGGCTTATTGTTATTCTCCTTCCTGTGACCTCTTTCCACCACTGAGCCCTCTGCGCAGGAGCTCCTTGGAGCATGGACTGTCCTCGTGATGCGCTCAGAGGGCGCTGCACCCAGTGCAAGCTCTGCTGCAAATAAGTAATTGCCCTAAATGGCCTTTCCAAAAGCACCGAGCACCGGGGCACTCAGCCGTCCCAGGGAGCAAATAAATAAATCCCTCAGCCCCCATGCCTCTGTGGGAGTGCTGCTCAGGGCTCCTACTGTGGTTTTTATCCTGCTCTCGTTGCAAAATAACTAACCATATTACAATCCATCTGTAGCCTCATGAATCACATCAGCTACAGAAGCCAGCATCTATCAGGGACGTCTTTAATGCGAGACAGACCTTTCTCCCGGGAAGACAGAGACAGGCAAAGTAACAAAATAAATGTGACTGGGTTGGAAGTGAGTGGCAGGTTTCTTTCCCCTGAACGGCACGGGTTAAGGAAGAAAAGCGGGTGGACTTAGGTGAAACTGCCATCGAGTGATTCATACGTAGCCTAAATCTTCTCCTCCCCCTCCCCGCGCCCACCCTACTTATAATGCTAATATAATAGCCATCATTCTCTGGCAGTTTGCATTGCAGAGCAATCGGCACAAATGCCTTCTGCTGCACTGGTAGAACCCTTTGGCCTGTAGCCTCAGCATTAATTGATGCTACAGAAGCAATTCATTGTCCTCAATGCCCTCCCTGGGATCATCAATTAAATATCTCCCCACCTTGGCGAGACCTATGATCATAATAAGAGGACTCAGCAGTATCAAGATACAGCCGGAGGGAGCCGTGACGGCTGCTCTTGTGAATGAGGCAGCGCGGAGAGGGCTTGGGGCAGCGTGGAGAGGGCTTGGGGCAGCGCGGTTATGTGGTGCTGGTCTCCACGGTCCCGTTTACCTGAGTATCCGGTCAGAATTGGAGCTGGTCTTTGAAGGATCACCAGACTGGGTTTGTTGCTTTTCATGTGATTTGGCTAATTTTTCAGCAGCAGCAATGGGGCACCCGGATAAACTGCGGGAGACAAAAAAGAGAGAGAAGAAAGAAGAGAGAATGAAACCAAGCGTGAGGGATGAGCATGACAATCTTCATTTCAGGGACCCAGAGCCGCACAGAGCTCATGGGGAAAGTGTTTGCCTTTAAGGGCTTTATTTTTTATCATTATCCTAGTTTACTTTTAGTCTTGGCTGGCAAGCAGTGAAGCAGCCAAACATCAAGTGCCAAATCTCTCCAGGAGAAGCCCCAGAGCATCCCCAGGGCCTGCATCAAGGAGGCAGCTCCCTAGGGCCGAGCACAGCAGGGGCAGAAGGGGATGGGCTGGTTTCTTTGAGTGGTTTTAGCAGTGAAATGGCATTTTTGATTTGTAGTTATTTGGCTCTTTCGCAGGGGCTGTTTGAAGGGAGCCTTCTGAGGGGCACTTGTGGGGAAACATTCGCACTTCTGATGTGCACGGCTGTCAGTGCGCCCGTGCCTGGGGAAGATTGGGGGCTGTAATGGCTTTTGCTCGCACGCACCCCACGCACAAGCCTGGCTCTGCCTCTTTGTGACAGCTTGGCTCTTACGGCAAATGCTCAGGGAAGGTAAAAACCCCTCATGAGCAGAGCCCACACACTCCCAGACAAGCCCAAGCCATCACAGGCACCTTTGCCACAGGGACCCTGATCTCAGCCCCTCTCAAGACTCAGGGCTCCGATCTCACTGGGTATCAGCCCAAACCGTTGTGTCCAAAGCTTGCTCCATCACCCCCTAACACCAGTGGATCACCTCAATCTCACTGCTGCCTGTACCAAACGGAGCTTCTCAATTAACCAGGCAGAGTTGCTCTTGCAGCTACAGCCACGACAAGGCATCCACCAGCTTCCTCCACGGCTGAACGAGTAACAACTCAAACTCACCTCATGCCTGCAAAGGCATCAACATTCACAGAGCTGTCACTCTCCACCAATTAAGCTCAAGAGCAACGAATGGTGAATCATAAATTCATGAGTGCATCCCTGTAGCACAAGCTTATCTGGCTTTTGAGAAGGTTTTTAGCTTTTAAGTGCACCATCCTCCCCACTCATAGCATTCCTGTTTGCAAAAGTGCTCAAGTTTAACTGAAAGCAGAGCATGGGATATAATTACAGGTCCCAAAGTACAACCCTGTCCCCTCCTGACCATGTTTGGGCGCTGAAGTCCTACAGCAAGAGGACCCAAATTCCCAGCTCATAAATTATTTCAGCCTAAGTATTGTGGAAATTCCTAGAAATTCTGCTAAGTGCCACACCACCAAACACAGACATCACCCTCTAGTCAGCCTCACCAGGCTTCCCTGGTGTCAAACATCTCTTCCATGAACCCCAGCTTTCATCTACTCTTGCACAGTTCTACCTGCAAGCCTGAAGCATTGCTCTCCTCTATTGCCCAGCCAGAAATTGCTGCCCCACCTTGCTTTAGAATACAATGTCCTCATAGCAGAGGTGCTCCAGCCCTCTGAACATCTCCATGACCTCCTCTGGACCCATTCCAACAGTTCCATATCATTCTTATGGTGGGATTCCAGCACAGGACACAACTCCAGGTGTGGTCTCACAAGAGCAGAGTAGAGGGGAAGCATCACCTCCCTCGACCTGGTGGCCACAATTATTCTTTTTCTCAGGGTCATCCCTACTTCACCGGTAGCAGTTGCACCATGTCTCAGTGCAAGAGTAGAGCCAAGGCTTTTTGGGCTGCTTGCACTGCTGCCATCCTTGCCCTGGCTGTTACAGAGAAGTAGTCAAAGGTGGTACCTCCTGTGCGTGTTGCGGTTGCTGTTGACGTGACCCTGTCCTGTGCAGCCTGGCGTGGGGCATTTTAACACGTTCTCATGCATCGCCAAGACTTCGGAGCCAGAAGGGAAGAGGAGAGGGAAAGGGAAGCAAAAACAACTTGATAAAAATCAGAGGAGAGGAACAAAAAAGACAAAATCATCATGTCTTGTACTCTGGCTTCCTAGAAATCAGGGAACGTGAAACGCTGTAATTAGAATCTGTCTGCATAGACAAAAACGATTTACAAGGCAGCAGTGCTCAGGTCAGCACTAGATTAGCATCTCAGCACACAGCTTGGGCTTTCTCCTCATTTGCTGATTGCAATCCAGTTTCCCCCATCCAGCCCCTCCCGCCCTCACCGTTTTGGAGCCAGGGCTCCCGGTTCCAGGTAGTTTTAAGTGATTGAAGTTGTAGCTCTGCTTTATCCTTAGGACTAGTCTTTGTTTGACTTTTTTTTTAATATGTATTTTAATCTTCAGGATTATTGCTTCCTGCAGCACTGGTCTTATATGTAAAGAAAATAATTTGATTTGCAAGCTTTTCTAAAGCACTCAGCTTGTGTTAGTTATTTATGAATATTTCTTCTTGCATTCAAGCTTGTGTGAAGGCAGCTGCACTTGCTCCTTGTTTCCTGCAGTTCTGGGTTTCCAGCAGGTCTGCAAGCTTTGAAATTACTGATAAGGAAGGGCTATCGTTTGGGGGGTTTTGGGTCTACTATAGAATCATAAAAAGGTTTGGATTGGAAGGGACCATGAAGGTCACCTGGTCGGACCCCACTGCCCTGAGCAGGGACACCTCCCACAGGATAAGGTTGCTCAAAGCCCCATCCAACCTGGCCCTGAACACCTCCAGGGATGGGGCAGCCACAACTTCTTTGGACAACCCTGTAACCAGCCTTCTCTACTCCAGGCTGAACAGCCCCACCTCCCTCAGCCTGTCCTTGTACTGGAGGAATGTCATTGTCATAAACATACAACGTTGATTTTTATGTATATGCACAGGAAAAGCTCTTTAGAATATTGGTAGAGAGATAGAAACAAAATTTCTAAGCATATACAGAAATAAAAGTCTGTTACGATGATGATAAATATTTTCTGTGGAACAGATGAACCTCGAGAGCTATCCTGTACACTGTGAAAGATTCCTCCTCTTTGCTGTATGGCGCATTTTGAGCAGGAAAGAATAGTTTTCCCCTTCTTCCCAACATAATATCCCAAGTAGGGAAAACATTAAGAAATTCCATGTGAGGACGGGAACCGCCTAACACATCTCCGGAGGTGTGCATAGTTTTAAAGCACCTTGCTGATTTTCAGAAAAGGGATCTCATTCTCCACAGGATGGTGCTAAAAATCTTTAAGAAGGGAAGGACTTTCCCAGTAATCTACGTAGTGTTTCCACTTTGGTGGATAGAAGCATCCTGGACCAACTTGGAAGAGCACCATCCCATTCCACAAACTGTTATACCCTGAGGGTTAACATCAGGCTTGTGCTAGGAACTCAGTCATAAAATTCACATCACCTGGGACTATTTGAGTGCCCATTGGCCTTGAGACAGCTCTACCCATCAGGTGTGAAATTTCCCCTAGGACATAAGGCTTCAGAGTAATTTAAGGAACCCTTGTTATCCCACCATGTACTCACTCTCCGGAGGGATCCTGTCCTTGTGCGGACAACCAGAGAGGCTGCGATGGTGAGGGTAGAGTCCTGTGACGTGGCCAGTCCCATCACAGCCAGGAGTCGGACATTTGATTTCTCGCTTCTCAGGTCTTGAGGGATCTAGGGAACACGAGGAAAGGGCGGTGGGAAGCAGGTTAACAGACTTGGAGGGGAAGAGGTGGAAAGGAGTGAAAAATTGCCAAGGATGCCTCCCGCCACCTTTCGAGTCAAACAGAGAAAAAACTTTGCATTTGGAGTTTTTTTCACTTAAGTGGAATTGCAACACCTGGAAGTTTCAAAAACTAAAATCAGAAAGCAATTTTAGCAGTCAGCCTGGCTGGGAACATGGAGGTGCCACACCAGCTGAGCAGGCAACCCTACTCAGCACTCAAAGGGACTTCGCAGTCCCTGCCAAGCCCCTTCAGTTGCTGTGGCCGAACTCCTCCCACTGCTTTAAAACCAACTTGGATTTTAAACCAGCCCTACTGACCATGCTGAGATTTTCAAGGGCAACACGCAATTTAGCCAGGCAATTCCCCTGCTGAGATGCAGAGGACACCGTCATTTTGTGCATTCACTGTTGACCTCTAGAAAGTCCCCATCTCTCTGGGCATTGAGGGTTTGTGGCTCAATTCCCTCTGTGGGTTGTGAACCGCCTCTAGCAGCCCAGTTTTCATGGGGTGCTGAGCAGATAAATTCAGCTTGGGGTGGGAAGGAAGGCTCATCCCCGTACCTTTGCCATAGTAGCTCTTTCGGATACTGTCTAGTGGTTTGCTCTGTTTCTCATCCACCTGGAAGTGCTTTACGTGCTCTCCTGGGAGCCTGCTGGGTTCCCGCACAATTTTGACCTGCTCGGCTTTCAGTGCGATGGCTTGTTCCAGCAGCCCCAGGTTCCCCCTTGTCATCATGTCATACATCTCTGACTCATCGGTCACCGCCGATTTCTGGGAGCGGGCATCATCATCTTTGTCATCATCCGACCGGACCTCCACGATGACCGAGTACTCAGGCTTCGGGCTGAACTGCCCTTCACAGTGGCTTTTCTGGGTGTCCTGAGAAGTGTGAGGAGCTTCTTCACAAATCACTTCAGGAGCCATCTCCTCCTCCTCTTCCTCCTCCTCCTCTTCTTCCTCTTCTTCCTCCTCTTCTTCTTCCTCCTCCTCCTCTTCCTCATCATCTTCATCTTCCTCATCATCCTCATCATCCTCCTCTTCTGCTTCAGCCTTCTGCAATTTGCAGGACTCCTCGCAGTTCGCATCATCCCGGTGCTCCGGACACAACTCACTGCTGCGTTCGCTGGTGACCTCGATGACCTCCTCTGCATCCTCTGTCTGGATGATGATCTCCTTGTCACACTCTTCCTCCACTAACTCCTCTCCTGCATCCTCATGGACCAGGTGCACAACATTGGGGGGTGGCTTGGAGACCTGCAACTCAGCTTCAGGCAGCTGCCCTTCGATGGCGAGAGTTTCCTCTGCTATTTGGCCTAGGTTGAGGAGAGAGTTGGCGATTATTTCTTGATAGCTGCTATAGTTGGCCTTGCTGGGCCCAGACGTACTTGTTGCTGTGGTTTGTCCATAATGGGTCGATTTTGTGGGGCTTCTCTCTAAGGGGAGCAAGAAAAAGAAAAGGAGGAAAAGAAAGAAAAGGAGGAAAAGAAAGAAAAGGAGGAAAAGAAAGAAAAGGAGGAAAAGAAAGAAAAGGAGGAAAAGAAAGAAAGGGAGGAAAACAAAAATAATAAAAAAGGAGGAAAGGAAAATAAAAAAAGGAGGAAAAGGAAAAAAAGGAGAAAAAAAAGGAGAAAGCAATTATAAAATCTCGTAAATGGCTCTCTATCTTACTTCAACTTAATAGAAACCAGAGGCTGGCTGTTATACCCCTGGAGCAGCTTAATTCATTGCATTTGGGAAAGGCAGGTGGAAACACAGAATCATTCACAGGCTCGGAAGCACAGAGCTTCCCGGCCCCCAGCCGGCAGTAGCCATCTGGCCCCCTCACTCCCCAAGCCAGGAGCTCCAAGCCAGATCCAACACGGTGCCAGAACCCTGGCTGGACACTCAGCTGGTTTGCCTGCTCCTCCTCTTGGAGAGTGGCCGGATCCAGGCAGGAGGATGGATCCTGCACCAGAGAAGGCAGCTGAGGCCCTTGAGGCACCAAAGTGAGACCCTGGTCACCTTCCTCACCGCCATCTGAGCCGTGAGATGGGTTCCTCTGTGCTTTCCATGGATCTTTCCCCAAGGAAGAACCCCTGATGGAAAAGTTCTCATTTATGAGACACCAGAGACAATCTGTGTGTCTCTTGCCTTAACCAGAGCTTTGCCGTTGCGCTTCCACCGAATATAATAACTGCAGGACCCATCCTGTACATAATTCAGAGGAGCTATAACTCCTGGTTATTAACACTCCCTGCCCTTTATTCATCTGCAGAACACGGCTCTGCAATCAATAATGATAAAGCACCTTCTGCCAGCTCAGGGCTGCGGATCTCCTCCTGCTCCACCGCCTCCGCCTCGTCCTCCTCCAGCGTCCCCTCTGACTCATCAGAGCCAGACTCCTCCTTCACCTCGGCCTCCTCGCTGCCATCACTGTCGACATTGTAGCCTTCGTCCAAGGCCAGCTTGAGCGGATGGGATTTTCTCTTCGACACCAGATGTTCGGCCTCCGCATCCTGAAGTTTCCTCTTCTTTGCTAGCGGGCAGCTTTGTAAACTGCAGATGGGATCAAGGAGCAGAGAGGAGGCATCGTCGAGTGAGCAAGGCATGGCTACACCACCTGAACCAGTGAGGTAATGGCAAGGGGGACAAATACACCAATACTCCCACCACACCCCCAAAATATCATAGAATGGTTTGAGTTGGAAGAGATCTCACAGCCCATCCAGTTCCACCCCCTGCCATAAGCAGGGACACTTCCCACTGGATCTGGTTGTTCCAAGCCCCATCCAACCTGGCCTCAAACACCTCCAGGGATGGGGCAGCCACCACTGCTCTGGGTGACCTGGGCCAGGGCCTCCCCACCCTCACAGCAAAACATTTCTTCCTAAGATCTCAATTTCCCCTCTTTCAGCTGAAAACTGTCTCCACTCATCCTATCACTGCACTCCCTGATAAGGAGTAAATGTAGCCAACACTGACTTTTCACTATTCTGTCAATCATTTACTCTTTCTCTCTGTCCACTACTAAACCAGATCACTGAGTACTTCATCTACCTGTATTTTAAACCCCTCCAGGGATGGTGACTCCACCACCTCCCTGGGCAGCCTCTGCCAGTGCCTGTGAACCCTTTTGGTGAAGAAATTTTCCTGATGTCTAATCTGAACCTCCCCTGGTTCAACTTGAGGCCATTTCCTCTCATTCTATCGCCTGTCACTTGGGAGAAGAGATCAGCACCCACCTCACTACAACCTGTTTCAGGTATCTGTAGACAGCAATGAGGTCTCCGCCCAGCCTCCTCTTCTCCAGGCTGAACAACCCCAGGTCACCCAGCCTCCTCCCATCAGGCTTGTTCTCCAGCCCCTTCCCCAGCGCCTTTGCCCTTCTTGCTCATGTTGTTCCACCCCCACTACCTCCAACCCAGCCTCACCTTCTGTGTCTTGCATACTTTCCACGGATGTGTCCTGAGCCGTTACAGCCTGGGGTTGGACAGCTTGAAAGGGAAACAAACAACCGTCAAGAACAGCAATAGGACTTGGAGAAATTATTTTTAATTAGAAGTACGTAAACTACGGTCACTTTATGTGCAAGGAACAAAATAACTGCAAACAGGAAGGTATTCTCCCTCAAATGGTTCAGCTTGTTCCTTTGAATTCCAAGCAAGCAGGGCAGGAGAGCAGCCTTGCAGTTTGCTAAAAATTAATGAAATGACTCACCCCATTTAATTAGATGAACGGTTCATTATAGTTTTATGAGTATGTTTAATTAAAGATTTGCATGTGTAAGAGCAAGCTTTTAAAAAGCAGACAACTACTGCTCTCTGCCTCCCCACGGCCACTATTCAGCTCGCCTTATTGATGGTGCAGGAGAAAAACATGTGCTTTACACTCATCTGATGGTTTGTCAGCAAACTGGGGTTCCTTGCAGTAAGAAGCGGGTGGCTTGTTGAAGAAAAAGCAGTTTCAGAATGGATCCAGGACATAGAGAGAGCACATAGGGAGAAGATACAGAACAAGCACATAGGAGCACACAGGATGGTGATCACCAGGCAAAAAGTCCTCAACAGCACCATGGAGCCTCTCTTTTGGGGGGAACAGATGAGATTTAGCTGACCAGCTCATAGAATCATGGAATGGTTTGGGTTGGAAGGGACCTTAAAGATCATCTAGTTCCAACCTCCCTGTCATAAGCAGGGACATCTCCCACCAGACTAGGTTGCTCCAAGCCCCATCCAACCTGTCCCTGAACACCTCCAGGGATGGGGCAGCCACCACTGCTCTGGGTAACCTGGGCCAGGGCCTCCTGACCCTCATTGTGAAGAGCTGCTTCCTAATATCTAATATAAATCTTCCCCCTTCAAATTTAAAGCCATTCTCCCAAATCCCTGCATTCGTTCCTGCAGCAGATGATGAGTTAAAGAGCTGCAGGGAGCTCTGGCCAGTGCTTGCAGCCACTCTTCCCTTTGCCCTGGGCTGCGGGATGCAGCCTGCTTGCTGCATCCCTCGGTGGGGCTGTCACCTCCCCTGCAGGGGTAATTAGTCCTAGCTCCAGGAGCTACAAGGGCTCCAGATAAGAAGCATTAAAACAAACACTTTCTGGCAAAAAAAAAAAACAGATTAAGGCATTGATTAGAGGATGCCCAAGTGACCCGCCTGATGTCTGAGGAATTCTGGAGTCGTGTAGGATTAATAACCTCATTTAGCACCACATCACCCTCAGCCCAGGAAGTTTGAAGCGCTAATGAAATCTCTTGATGACACTGCAAGGGGAGAAGGTATTGCCAGCCCAGAGGGGATCTGGCCAGCCTGTTTTTCTTGGAGTAAAATACACGAGACAACATTAAATAGTACCAAATGCCAAGTCAGGCTTTATGGACTCAGAATTTCTGCTCTCAGCAGGAAGCTCAGCCCTTGCAGAAAGCTAAGGGTAAGGAAGATCTGACTGTGCTAATGGATACAGCCACTCTGGGTGCACCAGTGGGTTATTAACGGCTCAGCTCCCCAGAACACCCTGCACTAGTCAGATCACTGTGTTCAAAGAATATAATTCGACCCAAAACTGGGACAGGAAAGGACTACTGAATTGTCAGGGGAGTAGGAAACCTTCCTTTAGGGAGACTGGCTTGTTTTAGCTTAGCAAAGCTAAAGCTAAAAGGACAAATGACAGCACATCCCCTAAGGGATACAGCTTTCAAGATGAGATGGATGTGTGGCCGTGGGTGTAAGCTGCATCTCCTGGCCCCTCCAAGATGAACTCCCTCCTGCCTGTTGTCCCCTTTGCTTGTGGCCCAATTTCAACCTGAGATGCTGAGCATCCTCCAACACCATCGCTTGGGGGATGGCTCCCAGCCTTTTCAGTGTGCAAATACATCCCAAGCCCCTCCGTGCCTGAGGTCTCGCCTGGCAGTAAGGCATCCCCTGTCGTGCCAAAGCTTGAGCTCATATATTAAAGGATCTCATCCCACTAACCTGTAACTGGAAGAAGGATCTCCCCCCATTCGCTGCTCCCTCTGCTGATGATCTGAAAGTCTATTTAATTTTAACTGCCCTCAGTCATGACTGAGGCCACTCTGTCCTGAGCGGCCCCAGACACTTTAAGTGACTGCGTGCAGAAAGACAGAGCAGTGTTTCTGCTACCAGTGACTGGCCTGAAAAAAAGGCCTTATTCAATGGGAAACAAGAGCAGCTCTGATGAAGATGTTCCAGGCTTTTATAAGCTTTCCTGCATCAATTAAAGCTGATATCCCCCCCATTTTTTGATGTGCTGAAATGAATCCTGCAGTAAAAAGTAAGCAGGAAAGATCCAAGTGGTTTAATGTTGAGGCTTTCCAAAGCAGGTGGCAATTTGGGATGCCTCTGGCTTCGGTGTGTCGATTTAATCCCTTTAAAAAGCACCAGTGCAGAGGTGATGCTTGGCATGCTCTGGGTCCCCACTCTCTTCTGGGGAGGTTTCATGTATTTTGGCAGGAGTCCCAAAAGGGGAAAGGAGCTTCGAGGTCCATTAAAGCTGCTCCGCATCCCTGCATGAGCCACCACACCGACCTGCTCTCCCCCTCTCTGCAGTCTTCGTGTGCTTGACAAAAGGGCCTCTTATTGTTATGCAGACGATGCCCTGCTTCCAATTAGTCGATTAATCGTCCAGTTAATCAGGCAATTAGGTGACAGCTGCAGAGATGGCTTTGTGGAGCACTCCGTCCTGCCCCTTATACATGTCACCTGCTCCAATTACCACCTCCACTCAAGTGTTCAGCAATAAAAGTTGGAGAAGTGGCACGCCCGCTGCTCGCTCCGCCTGCCTCTCCAGAGAAATAGGAGAGCGGAGGAGCAGAAATGCTCTGAAATTGGGTTGCTCAAGGTCCAATTACTCTTTGACACACGCGTCTTTCTAAGAGAGGCTGCTAGGAGAGGCAGCCCCTGTTATTAGCGCTTGTCCAGGTTAAAGACTCCTACCTCTTGCGTAAGCCCTTGTGCAAGGTTTAAAGGAAGCTTAGAGGTGGGGGAGGCTGTTATTTATAATGAGAAGCTCTGTAGGGCTGTAGAGGCTCGCTCTGGCTCTTTTGGCTTCTGCTGTTCGCATGCCAGCGCTGCTAAATGAGTGACAACAGGACCTCCGTGACTCAACAGGGGATGTAGGGCCAAAGAAGGAGCAGCTGGCACAAGAAGTGATGTGACACAACACTGTTTAGGGGCCACGAGAGGATGTAAAGTACGTGGTTAGTGGGATGTGGCCCCCAATGATCCTGCAACACAAAACGTGGGCATTGGGTTTTGCTGGGGTTTAGATCTGGGGCAGGACAGAGGGTGGCTGGAGGGTCTTCAGTCCAATAGGACCCATTCAGAGCTTGTATTTCCATCCTTTTAACACCCATGGTTCCTCTGATGTGTGTTGTCAAATGCTGCCCTGGGGACTTGGACGCAAAAAGGTGCCCACCTCTATAAGCCCCCAACAAGACCTCCACTCTATAAATCCCATAGGTTTGCTCCCCAAGCCTGTAAGGAGCTGTGGGGCTTTGCCCAAGCCAGTGCTCGCTTGCCCAGCATGGACCTCCCCTCCCTCCCACCACCGAGGAGGAGCAGGGTCCTTACCTCACCTCCTGGCCGATGAGCTCCGTGGGCACTGGGCGAAAGGGCAGGATGCAGCAATGGAAACAAACACAAGGTCAGAAACACAACAGGGGTGTCCAGCCCACCCGTGACATCCCCCTTCTCGGGGGGACCTGCTCCTGCCTGCTGCTGGGTTTCTATTGCCTCCTCGGGCAACCTGTTTGGGAAAGAAAGGGCAAATCTCTCCTGACATCATTTACTGCCTGCACGCCTGTGGTAAATCCTAATTGTGCCTTGTCAGTCCTCGTGCCTGTGCTTAATTTCAAGCATGTCAGTGCATGCTTGCAGCTACCTCTCTCTCTAAATACATCACGACTTTCAAGTCAATGGAGCTATGCTGATACACACATATGACTCAAACACTTTAAGTAAAAACTGAGTTTTTTCATGCCTTCTTCTTTATGTGCATAGAATGGGTTGGGTTGGAAAGGACCTCAAAGCCCATCCAGTCACACTCCCTGCCATGGACAGAAACATTTCCCACTACCCCAAGGTGCTCCAAGCCCCATCCAACCTGTCCTTGAACCCCTCCAGGGATGGGGCAGCCACCACTGCTCTGGGCAACCTGGGCCAGGGCCTCCCTGCCCTCACAGGAAAACATTTTTCCCTAAGATCTCATCTCAATTTCCCCTCTTTCAGCTGAAAACTATTTCCCCTTGTCCTATCCCTGCCCTGTCTAATCAAGAACCCCTCTCCAGCTTTCCTGAAGACCTTTTCAGTCCTGAAAACTGCTCTATGGTCTCCCCAGAACCTTGCCTTCTCTGGACATGTTTGTCTTTAAATAAATACAATCCTCAGTTACATTTTGCACAGTTCACTACTGTTCAGCTGCAGGGGCCATATTTACCTATCAATAGGCACGGGTACATTTTTTCTCCTCCCGTTCTCACACCAAACTGATGTAGGAGCCCCTGCCTACGCTCAGACACATGGTAGGGGATGGGCTGCTTGGCTTTTAGGGTAAACAGTAGATTGTAGGGGTTTTACACATTATTCCTCACTTGTGAATAAGAGGACATCCCACTGCTTAGATAACAACATCACATGCTGCTAAAACCTTACATCCATCCAGGAATCCAAATAATCTGGAGGGAAAAAAAGAACCCCTAACACAAGTCTAAAGTTGCCCATGCTAAAAACCATAACACGTTCGCTCAATTTGTTTGAGCTAATTGGGTTTCCTGGGATCCAGCTCCCCGTGGGATGACTCACAAGCTTCAACAAACTGGAGGCAGTGGCAAGTCCCAGGGTGTATGCAATAAATTACCTTTTCACATCAAGAAACCCTGAGTCGAGTGCGGGGAAGGCAGGGTGCGAGAAAATAAATAGAATCAGGGCACTCTCATTAGCAACCTGAGCGAGCACATTTATGTACATGCAAAGCAATGAAAACCAAATATCCGAGCTCGATTCAGCACAATTGGCAGCAGCCAGGTTTTGCTTTGTTTTTAAAAAGATGCTGAGAAGAGCAAAGAGGGTCAGGACAAAGGAAGGTGGTCCGGCACAGCTGCGTGGGTGAAGCTGCAGGCTTTGCAACCCTCACACTATTTCAACCAGCCCCATTCATCCCTTGCTTCCAGGCACCTTTGCAACTTATCATATCTACGGCCACAAAAAGGAACCAGAACACAGGGGCCAGACTGTAACCATCACACATGGGCACAGGACCACCCGAGGTGATGCCCTGTATCACAACACCTCAACTTCTCCCAGAGAGAAAGCACCCAAAACAAGACCAATAGCAAAAAAATAAGTAACAATCGAGCTTTGCGTTAACAACTCATTTGTCCTCACATCCCTGCCAGGGGACAGCCCCATTTACTTCTCCAGCATGCACTACTTCTGCCAGGCGCTCTCAGATGTGCAGCTTCAAAGCCGCTGGCAGAGTGCGCATGATGAAAGCCCCGGGAGCTGATCTGAAGCTCCAGCGATTGTGATTCCTCTAAAGCAAGGCATGCAGAGGGAATTTTTTTTCTTCCCCTGGGTTTAGGGAATGAGGGTTAAATATTATGGGGAGCTGCAAATGTTTGTGGTTGGGAGTTTGCTAGGTTTGTAGACAAATTTCAGTGGGGTTGGAGGCAGGGGGAGCAATAAGTGTAACTTACAACCATGAAATGGTTTGGATTGGAAGGGACCATGAAGGCTATCTAGCCCAACCCCCTGCCATGGGCACAGATACATTCCGCAGGATCAGGGGCTCCAAGCCCCATCCAATCTGGCCTTGAACACCTCCAGGGATGGGGCAGCCTGAGCAACCTGGACCAGGGCCTCTCCACCCTCACAGGAGAACACTGCTTCCTAATATCCAGTCTAAACCTCTCTTCTTTTCATTTAAAACCATCACCCCTTCTCCTATTGCTACAAGCCCCACACTAAGAAGTTTTTCCCCATCTTTCTTATCAGCTCCCTTTAAGTATTGAAAGGTCACAATAAGGTGTCCCCAACTCTCTTAACTTAAAGACTAAAGCCTGGACCTGAAAAAATCAAAGCCCACTTGGAATAAGCAAAGTGCAGGAAGCTCAGGTCTCTACATCCCCGTGCTGCAGGATAACCAGGTGCTCACCTCTGATAGACTTCGATCGCGTACGTGCTCTCTTATCGTCATTTTCTAAACTCATCTGGAATGGAAAGAAAAGGTAATTGTTGAAAGATAAGAAGAAAATTATTCTTAAGGGACAGCCTCACACGTGTTTTTTCCCCTATGTAAATACCTGTGTGGCAGGGAAAGCTTTCCCATGTTTTTGAGACAGAGGTTTCTTGCCTTGGTTTTATTGTTCAACCCACAGTGCCCAAATCTAATAACCTTAAATTAATTTCCACATGCTGGGACACAACAAGGATTCTCTGCTGATTGGGTACTGCAAAGGGACAAAACCCCAGATGTCATGGCCCATGATGGAAACCGGCTGCATCTGAGATATCACTCGTGAAAAGCAGAACCCATTTCTCTGGATTTACACTACAGGAGTGCTGTGAGCACCTGGGTGAGTCGCCAGCACATTTCATCCTGCAGAAGTCTCCAAATACGCAGCCAAACTGATCTCACACCCAGGAAGGGCAACTTTTCATGTAGTGCCCTTAAGAGCAACCTCTCCTCTCTGCTTAAATCTGACACAAGGAGGATTACATGTAAATAACTCCTGCAATGTGGACATCAAACAGGATGGTCTGTGGGGAATATGGCCATGAATGAGTAACATCTGGGACTTCAAAGTGCCTGATATTAATTAAACATCACAACATGTTATGAGGTACGGAAGGCTGAAGTGCGGCCACCTCTGGGTTGGTGCCCAGTGTCAGGGGAACGTTTGAAATCAGGCTGTGCCCGGAGATGAGAGCAGCAAAACCAAGGGACCTTCATGGCAGGGTAAGAGCATGGCCAGAATGATAGAAATGGGACTTGATAAAACCTGTCAATAAAGTCATCAAAGTGGTCAAAGAGCTGCTTTAACATCTCACCCTCAACACGGATGTTCTCTCTGGATGCAGGAGCATTTAGCAGCAAATGCCAACGGGGGACAGAGGACAGGAGTGAGAGCAGGGAGATGGATCATAGCCCCATAGGTTGAGGACAAGACAACATGAGGTTTATTACAGTATTATGGTCTGGGACACTTGAGCAACGAAGCTGGTGAGGGGGCTGGAGAACAGGCCCTATGAGGAACGGCTGAGAGAGCTGGGGGTGTTTAGCCTGGAGAAGAGGAGGCTGAGGGGAGACCTCATTGCTCTCTACAACTACCTGAAAGGAGGTTGTGGAGAGGAGGGAGCTGGGCTCTTCTCCCAAGTGACAGGGGACAGGACGAGAGGGAATGGCCTCAAGCTACACCAGGGGAGGTTTAGGCTGAAAATTAGGAAAAAATTTTTCACGGAAAGGGTCATTGGGCAGTGGCAGAGGCTGCCCAGGGAGGGGGTTGAGTCACCTTCCCTGGAGGTGTTTAAGGGACGGGTGGACGAGGTGCTAAGGGGCATGGTTTAGTGTTTGATGGGAATGGTTGGACTTGATCCGTTGGGTCTCTTCCAACCTGGTGATTCTATGACTCTATGATTTCTTCCTGGGATAACAGGAAGGAGAGAATATGGAGTGTAGGGGGAAGGACCATTTCTAAGTGGGATTTGACATACTAAACAAATTCTCTCTGACACATGTTCTTTGGAACATCCTGAACAAGGCCTAGCTGGAGTCCTAGCTCCTGCGCCACCCCTAAATGAGAAGGCTCCATGGCCAATCCTCCCAGACCCCTGACACAGAGCGAGGGGACACAAGTGGCTGCTCCCTCTGGTTGAGGGGCAGGCTGTGGAACACACATAGGGAAAATGCACACATGACATGTGCCACTGCATCCCCACTTGTGCCTTGAAACCTCTTCTTGATGGCTGCTTCTTGCAGTTCCCAGCAGAAGCTACAGAGGGTCCTCACCCATCACCCTGGGTTTGGACCTCTCTCATCTCCACTGAGATTTGCGGGTGATTAGGAGGGAAAGCAGCTGTTGGACAGGAAGGGAGAGGGTATGGAATTCTCCAGACAACGAGACACCACAGCTGAAAACACCTCAAAGGGGAAGGATGAAATTTCCTCGAGTGCCTCTCTCCCTTCCACTGCTGCCCTCCAGAAACACAGCATTAATGCACAATGATTTATGTGATTTGTTAGACAGGGAGATTGGAGAGGGGAAAAAACAAGGGAAAAAAAAAAATCAAGACCTGGAGCAATTTATGCATCCTGTCAGCATTCAGCTCGTGGCACCGCGGTGTTGTGCTCCACGTTTATTACAATCTTCCCAATAACACAGCAGACAATTACTATAATTTCTATTTTTAAAGCTCCGGTTCCCTGCGGACCAATGGCTCCCGTTTAAAGTGTGGAGAGGAGCAGGTGTCAAAGGGACTTCATTACATTTATGAGCCTTTCAACGCCGGCGTGCGCCGAGTGAGCTAGCCGATGCCGCCGCCGCACGCTGACAATACCACTAATACGTTTGATTGCTGGGAGCCTGCCTCCAACCAGAATGCATTTCAGAGAGGGCTTTTTCTTTCTGTTTTTGACAGTTTTCCCAGGGAATTGGCACATGTTGGACTGGTGCCTTGGCAATATGGGTTTCCTGTAGATTAAATTATTCAAAGCAGTAGAGGAGGGCAGGCTCTGGGAAACATAACGGGTACTGCCTGCAACATGCCAGCATCAGCCAAAGAAAGAGGAAGGACTGGGACCCCACGGGGGAAAAGCAAAGCGAAAATCCAGTTTTCTTAACCCTGCCCTTTAAGGACAAGCTGTGTGCCTGTAAATGGGGGAGAATCCAATTTCATGTCAAATCTGTCTTCAAAAAATTAGGTGTCATGTCTGAGCTAACACCCAGGCTCCTCACTACACCATAGCACCTCACAAAGCAATTCTTCCCCTTGCCTTCAACACCTTTTTCAAACCAAGATCAAATATCCTGGGAAGACAGGATCATACTCTGTCACCGTGTGGGAGAGGGGCCAGGAGTCACCTACGGAAAGGATGGTTCACCCTTGCGAAGGACTGAAGGGTGGAAAAGCCAAAGAGGCTGCCTTGCCTGGCATACTGCACACAGCAGCCTTCTTAAAAGCTAACAACCTCCAGACCCAAAGATTTTAGTTAAGACCTCGTTACTTGGTTAGAGAACTTGACACAGCTCCACCACCATGTACTTAAAATGCGTAGCACAGAGCACCAGAGGGGATGGGGTGGGCTCTGCACTCCTAGACTCTGTTTTCTACTACCAGGCTCCTTTTCTTAACTTAAATCAACAGCAGAGGCACCCTCAGATATCTTAGTTTCCCACCAAAGTGCAGAAACACCAGGAAAAAGATCCATTTCTGAGCTCAGCCCCATGCTCCTCCCAGGCAACTTAAATTCACTGACGTGGCCATTACTGCGCTTCTGGAGCCTCTGTGGTTATTGGGCTCGGATGCATGAAGGTTACATGAAACCACTGTCCTTTATTGTTTGCCTTCTCAGCAAGAAGCCCTCTAGACAGATCGTTTTAACGCAAAATTTCAGGTCACACAGTGCATGTTTGCAGTCTTGGAGACTGATGGGGCATTTTCATTTGCTCTCTCTTGCCTGCATAATCGCCAGGCTGAGAAGCTGTCTGGATTTCACTTATTATTTTAACTCTGAATGGAAGACAAAGCAATCTGAAAGGAAACCGGCAAATAAATGATTGCTGCCAGATGCCAGCCTCAGAGCATGTTAGTCCAGCTGGAAAAGACAGAGGTTTATACTGCTCCTCCTTACCTTAGCACTGGGTTATAACTCACATTAAATCAAAATAAGCACCTAACAGGTTTCCTAATCCAACACCACAGGATGATGCAGCAGAAAGGACCTCATGCTGGGTCTCACTTCAGGATTCAGCTCAATGCTCTGCCACTGACAGTCAGAGTAACCTTGAGAACATCACTTCACCTCTGGGTGCCTCCTTTTTACCTCTTCTCCCTAAAGGTGCCATGGTGTTAGGGCTCTTCCCTACCATGCTTGCCCAGGGCAGAGGAGCTTCCCAACATGAGCGTAACACAAGCTATGCTGACAATGTCCTGATGCTGCAAATCTAAATCAATGAGGTTTAGACAGATAAACCTGAAAGACAGTTTAACCCGAGTACAATGTGACTTGTAACACAGTCTGCTCATACAGTAACCATCTCACTCCGCTGCCAAGAATACAGCAAGACAGCACAGAAACACCAGCCTGGATCTGAAGTCTGAATTCATGAAGTACCCACAGGGCTGATATTTTTGTCTTCTTTCTTATCTTAATACACATTTCTTTTCCAATGGAACACCGAGGTGCTAGCATAAAATGGCAGGATCCTCCCCTAAGCTGATGCCCAGGTGCACCAGGGCTTCGACAGCTCTGTGCAAATATGCCATTAAGGACCATACTGAAATTCCCTACGGTCAGCGGTAATACTTTATACGTATTCAAGAGCACCACGGAGCTCAGTGAAAATACACACACTGAAAAAGCCTTCAGCCGGACAAAGAGAGGTGAGGATTCAGCGGGAGTATTTGTTTTCCTCTGAAGGCAGCAGAGCTTCCATCAGTGCTTATTTGTGAATATTGCAAAATGCCATTTGTGTCTGAGCTGGAGAGAGACAGACAGACAGAGCCTCTATTTATAGTTAAATAAATCAAATCCTAAAACTTGCCTAGCAGCTGGTAAAGCAGGAGGAGGAGAATACCAGAAGAAATAACATTTTGCCTACAGAAGTACTGAGCGGGGGTTTTCTACTTAGTCCTCCCCCTCTTCCAGGCCCCAAAAGCCTCTTCTTCAGCTCCTCAAGGAAGAAAGCAGCACCAAGTGCCCTGACAAGGTAGGACCCCACTACACGTCACTCTACCCTGGCCACGCACAGAGGACAGTCCAGCCCCCACAACCCTATTTCAGACCTGGGGTCAAAGCCGGGATGAGAGAAGGGAAGGGAGAAGGGCACAGTGTGTTAAACCTCCAGCATTACCAACCTTGTCCCAGCAAACGCTTTCAAGTTCTCACCAGGGAAGATTAATTTGCTGCTTTATTTACACTGTTTGCTGCTGCTGTCCTACCCAAGGAGCGTATTTTCAGTGCAAGCCAGTGAAGGGACAAACCCCAGGATCCAGCTGGATGCAGGCAGCGGGGCAAATCACAGCCAGGCAGCAAAACCTCCCCTCAGCACCCACCACCCCCTGAGGATGGGTTTGAATGGCCTGTCTTGGTTTCTCCTCCCTTTGCCTTTTTTTTGTTAAGAGCTTTTCCCCGACACCACGAGGAATCCTCCCTTGGCTGCTGCAGGCTGAATACAGGTAGGCAGACCCAGCTCTGGGTCTCCAAATCAATCCCTGCCAAGCGCCGCAGCATCATCAGTCATTGCAGGAAATGAAGAAGGCTTCATCCTGCTGGACCTTCTCTAGCTGCTAATTTTTAAACAAATGAGGAAGAAATAACCCTTGATCAAGGGTCTCCCTCTCTTTTATGAAAGGCTCAATAGTAGTAGCTCCCAGCTGCTATTTTATAACCACACTCTGAGGTTAGGGTGGGGTTTTTTTCCCCTTCTTCCTTTAGGGTCTTTCCCTGCTGCTTGATTTAAATCCTCCTGACATTCCACCTATTGTGAGTCCCATCCTCGGCTGAATAAACCACCGTCTGTGTTTTGCTCTCAGACTGCTTCCAGGAAAGGACACCCTGTGTGGTGTTCTCAGGCTTGGACTCAGCGGGGGAGGATTTTGCCTTGACATCTTTAGATGCAAACCCACAGCTTGTACCCACCTCGAATTAAAAATTACAGCTGTGTCACAAGCCTCCTCCTGAAGCCATGCTGTCACTTCTCATTTGCAGAAAGGGGTCCAATCCCCACCTCAAACCCCGCAACGCTGTGAATTAAACGCTTACCGAGCGCTAATGCTCTGTAGCGATAGCAGAGGCACCTCCGCACAAGTGAAGCGGACCAGAAAAGATGCTCCCGAGCATCACATCTGACACAGGCGCAGCTGTATCATGTGCCTCCGCAGCGCTGACATCCGAGAATTACGCTGGGGTGATTTCATATGCGGTAGTTTAAGTTGACATATACTTTCCTCTTAACCATTTGCAAGTGCTCCTACATGCAATCCAAACAACATTTCACCCGCAGAGACCTAAGTGCCTCCGTACACGCAAGCAGCTCTTACGCCAGAAGAGGACGAGGAGGGAAGGGGTGGGGGTGGAATATATCGCAATTCAACCTCATTGTTTTCAAGCTTGGTAATAAGCTGCCTTTTTCATAAGATTATCCTCGAGTGGCACGATGCATGGGGATTGCTGAAGCAAGCTACATGCACAGCTCCAAAGAGGAGTCCAGCAGCTGGTGCTTGTGGCTGGGGGGATGCTCTGGTGGCCCCACTAGCATCAGCCCTACCTGTCCTAAGAGCAGCCTGCTTGCTCTTTAGCACTATCCCCAGCTTGCTGACCACGGCACAGGAGAATAGAGAAGATCAGAGAGAGATTCATTTCTCCATCAACCCCCGTGGTCCAGGACGAGCTCAAGCAGGAGCATCCATGCGGACAGTCTCAGCTGGCTCCATGCAGAGAGCACCTCTCCCCAGCGTTCTTCAGAGATCTCATTTCAGACCTGTCATGGGAAATTTTATCCTGTGCCTGGGCTTCTTTATAGGCAAGAATAAATAAGTAAACGTGCCCCACATCCCATTGTCCTTCACTGCTGCGCATCCTGTGGATTACGAACTGTAACTGGCATGAAAAACTACATTTAAATACAATGTGTATTTATAAGCACACACACAAGTGTGCGCACATGGTGCAGATCCAAAGGTTAAGGAGGGACCAAGACCTCTCTCCGCGCTGTGAGAGAAAAGGGTTGTGCACACATACAATATCAAGGCCTAAACTATCCTGAATTCTATCCGGCTTTTCAGAAAATAAATATGTTAGTGCATTGATATGCAAAGAAATATTTGCCAAAATGGATTTAAAGTGACACGTGGGGAAAACAGTTCACAGAGACGTGGTGATAGCTTTATCAAAGCCAGCCTCCTCCACCCCCTTCCTATTCAAATTTAATTTGGCCTTTATAGCAAAGAATCAGAATTCATCTATTGCTCATGCAGCACCTCAGGCTGACAGGCTCGGTCTTGCAGCCAGAGATGTGCAGGATCAGGCCCTCGCGTACCCTTGGCATCCCACTCTGTGACCCTTTGTGGACCTGGCTTTGCAGGACCAGCTCTACCACCTCCAGGCACCTCTCTCAAAAGCTGCAGCTGCCCAGCTCCTGGTCCCACTTCAGATTCCCCCTCCCTTCCCACCTCCAGACCAGTCCCTGTGTTAAAACACAGAGAAGCAAAGCTGAGGGTTGCCAGAAACAGTTAATATTAGAAACGAGCTTGGCAGAGGCAGAGCACTAGATGAGCACCAGGTACTGGGAATATTACCTTTTGTAATCATTGCTTTATTAACATACAACAATCTTATTAAATCTAATCTAAGTGCTTATTTGGCAGGTTCAATAGAAAAGCCTTAATTGAGCTCACTTTAAATATAGCAACAACTGCTTACTCTGCTTTCTAAGAAGGTGTGAGCTTTCCTGGCGACACCTGCTCACAGCTGACAGCTTGTTAGAGAAGAAGGATGGCTTCTAAAGGTGGATTTTTGCTGGGTTGGGGTTTTCCCAAGGATCAGTTTATTTGGGGATACAGGAAGAGTCGGTAACATCAGTCACTCAAGGAAGGCTTCTTCCACTGGCCAGGTGGGTCCATCAGCCCATCGGAGATGGTTCCTCATTACCAAGAGGCCCAAATGGGAGAGGAAGTGCCATTTGCGTAATGAGCAGCCCAGTTCTATGCTTAATTAAAGCTTCCTAATCTGCTGGCAGTGAATCTGCCAGGAGGTTTGACAGCCTTGGCTGGACCTCTTTCATCAGCCACAGCTGCAGCAGTAAATGAGCGGCTCTGTTGAGCCCCCAGGAGCTGCGCGGGGTCCCGGTGAGGATGAATGCCCCACTTGTCTCCACCAAAGGCACCACAGCTTCACCTGGCGTATGAGGGGCTTCTTCCGACCAGCCGGCGCCTTGGAGAAAGGGCCCATTTTAACAAGCCTGGGACTGACCTAAATAGCCGTATCTGAGCCATCCTTGAAGGATGAGACTAGAGAGGAAAGGAAGAATTTAACTATCTGGACCCAAAGCCAAATCTTGACAGCTGGAAGCCTTCTCTGCCTCAATTCATGATACAGGAGGTTCAGCTGCGACAAGGAGACAGAGACTTCCAAATCCTGCCCATTGCTTTGAGTACTGGAAAAGCTCCATCTCCCCAGGACCTGGTCCTTAAGGGCTGGAGCAGCACGTGGACCTTGTCCTGTGACCAGTGCATGGGGTAGGGGCTCACTATACTAAAAAAACCCCACATGTTCATGGAGGACCAAGGGCTTTCTGCTCACCTTGATGCGTGTGCCGTGCAGGCTGGTGGCTCCCTCACAGCTGCTGATCTTCTCTCCGCAGGTCCACCTCTGATTCAGCAGCTCGCCCCGAAACTCATTTTCTAGGGAGGAGAAGAGGAACACGAGGTCAGGATGCAGAGTCAGCCCAACACCCCATGAGCAGAATCAAACAGAGGTGATAACTGAGTATTTATTCCCTGCCTGTTTTCTTTAGTGGCCATTCAAGCCTTGCCTGAGGGTTTCCATGCCCAAGCAGGACCTCATGGTGCCACTCCAAGGCCAAGAGCCCCAGTTGTGAACCATTCACATTTAGGGTAAATGAAGGATCAGAGACCTAACGGGCCTGCAGGGGCAGCCCGTGTGCGCTCTCAGCCTACACCAAACGCTGTGCAGTGCTGCTCAGCTTGGTCCTCAGGTGGCAAATATGATTTTAGCAGTGAGTGTCACTGATGGGCTGGGCAAAGCAGCCACCAGCGCCAGCCCAGGAGCCTCACAGTGCCCACGGCAGCTGGCAAAGGGATTCTCTGCTGTGGTAGATCTGCCCCAAGATGCCAGTTTGTCCTTGCCTTGAGCCCCACCCCAGCCTCCCATGCCTTCACCCCTGTGAATAAGAGGAGGCAGAAGGGGCTGTGTTTTGGGGTGAAGAGCCTCCGCCAGGGTGAAGGCCCATTGGCCACACCAGCTCAGCCCCCTCTTGCCCGCTCCTGTCCCTCTGCCCAGCCTGGTTCAGATGGCAAAGGCAGCTCTGTCAACACACGAATTGGATTTCCTCTACTCCATGCTGCTTAAATGCATCAGGTCTCCAGAGAGGATCAGCTTGCACGGCTGGGCTGGCCGTGCCCTCTCCACCTCATCTCCAGACCCTGGGTTCAGCAGAAAGGAAGCTCACTGGTTACTTGAAGGATGCTTCTTT
Organism: Phaenicophaeus curvirostris; assembly: GCF_032191515.1. NCBI lineage: Eukaryota > Metazoa > Chordata > Aves > Cuculiformes > Cuculidae > Phaenicophaeus > Phaenicophaeus curvirostris. The sequence continues at coordinate 7,396,833 of NC_091409.1, forward strand.
TAACCCCTACCTGGGCCACCCAAGGGGCTTTGTGGAATATTGACTTAAATGTAAGGTTTGCCCATGGGAAGTAGATCCTAGAGGGAACAGCATGTTCTGGGTTCCCTTCCTGACATGAACCTGGGGCAGTCAAAGCTCACAGCTGGGAGCCCTGTCATCCCTTCCTTCTCGAAAAATAACCCAGATGCTCAGCTGCTCCGATAGATCCCTGCCAGACTTTCACAACCCAGAGGAATTCACCACCTCCATCCTCAGCACCCCCCACCCAGTCAGGACTGGATCACACACTGGGGTCCCTCAGTCAGGCTGGTTTTCCCCACCAACTTTTATGACAGTCCACCACTAAAACATCAGTCTGTCTTCTTCTGACTCAGGTTCATTCCCAAACCTTGAAACTATTTGTCCACTGCTCCTTTAGAAATAACCACTGGCCAAGGTCAGATCTCAGTTGTGTGAAATCTGGGCATGAATGAGCAAGTTCTGTGAAACCTTTGGGTCACCCTCATCAACTCCAAACAAGAAGATCTGAAACCTAGGAGGGACAAGACACTGCAGGAGGGGGTTGCCTGGGTGGCATCCAGTTCCCATACGTGTCCTTGCTTTTGTGGTCTGCCTCCCAGCTGCGAGAGCATCACCACCCTGTCTCCAAATATATGGGGAGGTTACATCTGCTGCGGCAAAGCAACAGGGTGAGAGACAGGTTCCTTCAAGAAAAGATGCAGGGTTAAGGCTTTGTTTCCTAATAAGATGCATCACTGTATATTTAAACTGAAAGACTAGAAGAAAAACATATCAATCTTCATTTGTTCCCCAAGTGCGAGAAAAGAAAAAGAGAGGAAGATTTTTTTTTATCTTTGTTCAGGCACATTTTTCATGGGAAAGGTGAAAGCTGAGTTAACAAGGCAGCAACGTGCTGAGAGCAGGCTGGGTCCTTCAGCGTCCCATGAGACAACACGGGCTCACTTCTCAGAGTCAACACCACCACAGTGCCAGGGACCAGAGAGCATCCTTTGGAACCCATCTTTCATGTGAATTACAAAAAAAAAACTTTCACCCTCAAATTTTTCATCTTCTCTAAGCTACAAGAGACACCCATGGGCTCCTCCACCTACTCTGCACTGCTTGCTGGCTAACGCCTATGCCTTTTGCAGCACATCACCCACACAAACTGCTCTCTACAGACACCAACCGCTGCCCTGGAGAACACAGACAAGTGAATTGGCTTTGCTACATGGCCTCAAACCCATGGTGCTGTGAGGGCTTCTCTTCCAGTAGGCAATGCGAGTCTTATCTCTGACTTAAGGCTTCGGTATCAGATCCTTCCTGCACCACTGAACCCACTCGCACAGCCCCTAGGACTCAGCACATCCCAACCCAGCCTGCAGAACCATCGATTGCCCCATGCTCTTGTTCAGCCCTTGCCAAGAAGTGCTGGATGAGCCTTGGAGGAGGCTTTGAGTAGCCTGACGCAGTGGTGCTTGGAACTGGATGATCTTTAAGGTCCCTTCCAACCCAAACTGTTCTATGATTCTATGAAGAAAAGACTCCTCTGAGCCAATTCCTTGCATGAGCGCCTGCCGGTTCAGGCTTCACGCAAGCAGGAGTGCTTCAGCTATGAATCAGGGTGCTTCTTTCCAGGGAGATGAATTAAACCTCCATAGGGATCAAAATACACTGAAAAAGCAGAACCCAGCTTCTTTAGCAATTCTTCTCCATTCTTCCCCGATGCCAGGAGTGTTGGTTTAAGCCCCTCTCAGGGCAGAGAAATACCAGCTATTCAATGTAATTATCGCTGTTTACTGCGGCACAGCTATGTTCAGTGCTTCAAATTTAGCTTCCAAAACATGCATTTAAATTAAGATTTAATACCGGATGTTAATTGTATATTGCACAGTAAATGACTGATCATTAAAACATATTAATTGAGGTTTAACAGCTGTGTAATAGATATTACATCTCATACTTATCAGCAAATATGATTTAATAATCAGTTAGGATGGGATGTATGGATGGGAGATGCAGCAGGGCCAATTAGATCATGGGCGGCTCTTTGTTGTTCACGTGCTAATCTAAAGATACTTGGAAAGGATGTTGGCAGTCACCAAGCACATGTTTGATGCTTTCACCTGGGGAGTTTGACAGGCCAGGCCCCCAAGAGTTAATTTCTTTAAAAGGAGAAATGGAGGAGCCATGAGCAGCTATAAAGCTGGGGCTGAGCTGTGGGGACCCCGTGACTGTGTTTGCACCAGCACCAAAGTGGGGAGCCGGTGAATCCCACTGGATGCGGAGCAAACACTGGGAGATGATCATCCTCCCCTAGTACGTGGGGAATCCAGCACATGCAAGAATCATGACCAACCTGTACTTCTAATAGTAACTCTTACTTGATGCAAGCTGACAAACATCATGGTCCTTGACGAGGGACATGTACATCCCAGCTCCTATGCCTTGGGCTGCTCTCTGGGGCAGCTCACCCAAGCGATCGGCCTCCTGCTGCTCCCGTCTCCTGGCAGCACCATCACATTGACTCAGCACATCCTGCTCCCACAGCCTGGAGCTCACTGCTCCGCATCCCTGCCTCACTCCCAGCTGTGCCCCCTCTCACTGGAGTGCAGAGCTGGATTGCTGCACTGCATGCCTGTTCGGAGACCAACAGCTCATCGTACCAGTGAGCTGAAGTTTTAATCCCAAACACACAACACTGGCTTAACCCACTGTGCTACCAAACCTCAGGCTGCAACATCAAAGGTTATGAAATCTGTGATGCACACTGTCTGATCTTTTATTTTCCCCTCACCCAAAGGAAAGGAAGGGTTTTGATTTCAGCAGGATCAAACCTTTCTAATGCTTTCACTGCCAAACGGACGCTTGCAGCACGGTGCGTGTTGCTGACCCGCTAAGCGATCAGCTCAGCACCAGCACAGCTCAGAGGTGTTCGCTGCTGACAGCCACATAGAGCCTTGCTCAGCTCCAAGAGTCCTAGGGGCATAGAGGAGAGGAGGGGAGCTCCAGGGTTACCATCTGGGAAGACGGGTCGTCACTAGCACGATGCCACTATCTCTCTGTCCACAGGAAACTGCCACCCTCCTTCCAGCCATTCCTGCAGAGCCCAGGGGCCAGGCAGCAGCCCAGGGAGCATCCCCTGCCTTGGCTCCCTCCTCCAGCACTGCACGCAGCACAAGTGACTCACATCCTCCTTCCTGGCCCCATGCCACCTCACCTCTTGGCTCATCCTGCTTTTGATGCCACCAGCTGCCACCTCTGCCCAGGTGGCTGCGTCAGCCCCTGTGGGTCCCTCAGCCGTGCCAGCTCACGCTTTGCCCCATGATACCTAGCAACTTCAAATGCTTTTGGACTCCCTTTGCCAGGTTCTTGATGGGAAAAAGGAATCATCCCTTTCCTGTGGCCCTGAGATATGACAAGAAAAAACTGGCTTAAACCCAGGAAGATTCAGATTTCCCAGACATGAGGACAAATCGCAGTAGGAAGGGAAGAAGCACCTACACCTGCTTCTTGCAGAAGGAGCAAAGCCCTCAGCAGTGGGGGTCAGCGGCTGGTTAAAGATCTATGAGGAGCAGGGCATGGTCATCACCTTAGTGTGGGACCAAGCACATCCAGACCCCTGCAACAGCTGTGTTGCCATCCTTTAGCCAGGGTCCTCTCTCCATACCTGCCCCGCAGCTCTGCACACTGAGCCACAAAGTGCACTGGGGAAGGATCAACATCTCACCCTGCTTCTCTGTATCACCCAGAGCTACTGGAGCTGAAGCCCTCAGTGCACCTGCGATGCAAAGGAAGCAAATGAGGCTACAGTTTCTCCTCATTAAGAGCAATATTCATGCTCCAGTGTTCACAGGCAGTTAATAAGACTTTTTATTAGAGTCTTTTTTTCTTCAGCAAAGTGGCAGAAGCGCACTAACAGGGCTGCACAAGGTATAAAAGAAGGTGGTTTTCATCTTCTATTCCTGTATCACTTGTGTACTCCTCAAGAGAGGAGCGAGTGCTTCATCCCCACAGTAGCACTGCTGTCTGTGCATTGTTCTTAACTACATTGATCAGAAAGATTAAACACTGGTCAACATCCCATCTTCCCCCGTCTCCTTGGGGGAGCTGTTAAAATGCAAAGCCGCTCTGATTATGATGAACAGGGCCACCAACAAGAGGGGAAAAGAGATGAGGTTCTCCACTGGAGAACCCCTTTGGGGTCACCAAGGCTCAGGGCAACAGCAGGGCCTGGAAAAGCTCTTGGCTGATGGTGGCATCCTCCAAGACGAGAGCAAGACCTGAGCCACGGGTACCTCTGCCTCCTGCCCTCACCCTGCCAGCCACTAAGAGTTGCCCAAAGAGTGTATCGTCCTACTGCAATAGCAGGAACTTCACAGGAGCCTGCTGATTAACTCCTCTCCAAACATGCCTGAGCCTGAACAAAATAATAATAATTGAAGAAAAGAAATAAAATATCAAGCAAGCCCTGGCTTATCACTTCCAAACAATGAGCGCCAGCATCCTCCCTTGTGCCGCGCTTATCCACAGCGTGAACGGCTCCTGCCACCGGCTTCGACCCCAGCATCCACCCTTCAGTGCGTGCAGAGGGAGCCCCGCTCAGCGACGCTCATCTGCTTGTGCCTGGCGCGTGTGCAAACAGGCGTGTAACGTGTCAGGCACGCAGGAGAGCATCTCGGAGAACCAGGATGCTGCTTCTTTCTTTTTGCACATTTCCCTCATTATTTCGTTCTAATTTGGCTTTCGTGGTACCTCCTCTATTCAATAAAAGCAAAATGCAAACTGCATCCCTTAATCTCCAAAACAGCAGCTCACTGCTGAGAAAATAATATAGATGTAACTTCCAGCATCACACACTTTCTTTTCCATTTATATGCAAATGCCGACCTTTCACCCAAGCTGTCTCAAAGAAGTATTTCCTTAAAAATGCAAATAGCACGTTGCAGGCAGTTACTCTGGCTGAGTCTTTCTTATATTATTATTATTATTTCTTTTAACCTTACCAGCACTGTAAAACACAACTGCTAAACTGCACCCTGGTAATAATTACTTTTCATATCAAATCGAAAGCCTCCATGGAGCCGATGTGTCGAAACACCAGCAGGAGAATTCAGCACAGATGAATTTTTAGAGGTGGTTTTGGATAAACGTTTCTTGGGTCTGGGGGAAGGAAACAACTCTAAGATGTGTGGTTGCTAAAGGGAATGACCTGATGGCTCAGGATGAGGTTACAAGAACATCTTCTGTCTTGTAAAGCCCTCCCCATGATGTTGCTGACACGCAGAAGCCCCCTGGAAGTGGAAAACAACCACGTATTTGCATGGGTTGCAGCTCTACACCCTCACAGGGAGAAACTCCCAGACAGGATGGACAGAGTCAGATGCATCAACCCAGCTCAATTATTTGACCTTATGTCCAAGCTGCTCCATCATCAGTTTGTTCATAGAGACAGAAGAGGGAAAGTGAGCCCGAGTGCTGTGGTTGCAGAGGGGGGTACACGGCTGTGTGCTGGGGAGAAGCCAAATGCATAAAGCAAAGATAATAAATTAGGTTCTTCAGATACAGAAATAACAAGGAAGCCAGCTACAGAGGCTATCCTGGGACAAGGCAATGCATCGTTCAACTCCAAACCTGTTTCTGGGCAGCAAATATAGAATTTTTTTTTTCTTTCAGTGTGTAGGGAAATAGTAGAAGAAATGGGTGAGATATAGACTTATCCTTCCTCTATCATTTTAGTCATCTACATATTTAGTTCTCTCTGGGCTCTAGAACCCTGGAGATGCCCCATTGTTGACTGTCACTGCCCAAATTAATTTGAATCTGCTCTGGGATCTTACCCTTGGCCTCATGAATCATAGAGCAGTTCGGGTTGGCAGGGACCTCAAAGCCCATCCAGTTCCATCCCCTGCCATGGGCAGGGACACCTCCCACTGGATCAGGGGCTCCAAGCCCCATCCAACCTGGCCTTGAACACCTCCAGGGTTAGGGCGGCCACCACTGCTCTGGGAAACCTGGGCCAGGGCCTCCCCACCCTCACAGCAAAACATTTCTTCCCAAGATCTCATGTCAATCTCCCCTCTTTCAGTTTAAACCATTCCCCCTTGTCCTATCCCTGTGCTCCCTGACCAAAAGCCCCTCCCCAGCTTCCCTGGTGCCCCTTTCAGTGCTGGAAGCTGCTGTAGGGTCTCTCCGGAGCCTTCTCTTCTCCAGGCTGAACAACCCCAACTCTCTCAGCCTGTCCTCAAATGGGAGGTGCTCCAGCCCTTGGATCATGTTTGTCGTCTCCTCTAGACTTGCTCTCCGAGTTCTGGGCAAAAAACCTACAAAAGCTCACGTTGCTGCTGCCCCGAGCTGGGATCCTGAGGTGCTTGAGGGACACAAACCCTCAAGCTGGGGTACTGGCTTGGGGGGCACTGACAGCATTTGCTCAAGCAGGTGTTTTTTCCAGATGGGGACTTCTACCACATCTGACACCAGGTCAGGCAGAGGAGGGAGAAGCTGCCTGGAAGAGCCAGGGAAGAGGCTGGCAGTGCCTCTGACGCAAAGTTAGATGACTAAGTGGGCTACTTCCCCGCTGCCAGCTTGTCTTTACGATATTAAGCCTTTACTCTCTGCTGCCATATAAGAAGTGAAAAGTTGACACGTAAGCGTGTGTCATATGGAGTCAGGGAGACAGAAGCAATAAGGCATAAAAGGAGGTGAGATCATCATGCAGCAGCAACTCCCCTGGGGTAAAGGCAGCGCTGCACAGTGCCCACTGCCTCTCAGCCCTCCACATCCCCCACCAGCATCCCTTCTCGTGGCACAGGCTCGGCATATTCCAAAGCCTGTTTCTACACCAAGCCTCCCAGACGAGGGGCACGCACGTGCCTGCCACAAAACAAGGTGATCGAGCCAACCCTTCAAATGGCTTTATTAAAAAGGACCCTCCTCTGCAGCTCTGCCCGTGGTAGTGTCACGGCCTCCCAGGATTATCACTGCTGAATGGCTGCTGTGCACAACTTGCTCAAAAAGGAGGAGAATCATCAAATACATTAAGTTTATGGCCCTGCTGTCACCACTCAGCACTCCTGCAAATCCCGTGTAATCGAACTTCGAGGCGAGCAATGCCTTTCTGTCCTTCCTACAGCAGCCTGTGCTTGCCCGTGAATCCAAACCTGGCACAAAGAGGAGGAGGAGGGATGGAGCAGCAGCTGGCTGCCCGTGGGCACTGCTCTTGGAGCAGCTTTCAGCCCCTTCCAGGCACCTGCATGGGATGAACCCCTGTGCTGCATCAATTTTGTCTCAATACCAAGTTGGGAGTGGGGGATGCCTAAAGTTCCCAGGGGTGCACTCGCTCCCCAGACCCTGCAGCCAAGGATCAGCTCATCCCCTGTAAGCGGGATGTTTCTCTCTCCTCCAAACCTTCTTTTCCCAATCCTCCCCTTTCTGACAGGGTGTCCTTGCTCCCCTCAGCAATGCTCCCTGCTTGGTAGGCAAGCGCGGCGGGGAAGCAGCCAACCTGCCAGAGTAGCTCTTCCAACACGGCACCAACCGGGCTCCCCGGCAGCCAGGAAAGCCGCTCAGTGACAGGAGGGAGCTGAAAGTTTCTAGGGGATGTGCAAGAGGAGCTGACAACTCCATGCTCCTCTGAGACACCGCAGGCAAAGTTAACTGTTTAGACTGTCATGTTTTTTTAAAGCAACAACATGGCTCCCAGGCACATTTTTTTCTTTCCTTCTTCTCCTTCTTTTAAATAATAAAAAAAAAAAGCAGAGCAGCTTTCTCCAGAAGGCTATTAATCCTTTCCTGTCACTCGTGTTCTTGGAGAGAGCATTTCTCTGGGCAAAAGCAGCTAGTCGCTCGCTGACTAATTACATCAAAATATTGAGAGCAACAAACAAACCTTTAACTCCACTTGCCAGAATTTCACTAGATCCAAAGCTTCCAAATTATGGAGGAGAAACGCATGCATCGCCAGGAGAAGCTGTGAGTCCAGACATGCTCGTGGCCACATCAGCTTTCAGAGGCATGAACTTTCCTTCCTTTCTGCAGAGCCACTCAAGTTGGGCTAACTTTGCCCAACATAACATTACCCAGAGGATCCCTCACCCTCAGCTTTTGATTTCCTCACAAATAATTTTTTTGCCTTTACTGAGAAAGAGAATTAATTTATTTTCTCTTATTCACACTCAGGTGCTTGGGGTCTGGGTTAGGAGGGAGAAATGGAATGGCCAGATGTCCCCTGGGAAGGCTTTTGCTTAGGCTTTGAGCTCCACTGTATTTCCAAATGCACTTGACTTAAATCAAACAACTTCCCTCAGAATCACAGGATCTTTTAGGTAGGAAAAGCATTAAGTCAAACCATAAACCTGACACTGCCAAGTCCACCACTGAAGCATGTCCCTAAGCACCACATCTACACATCTTTTAAATCCCTCCAATTGTCCCTCCAGCAATGACAAAAGGAAAGCCCAGTTCTGCATTTTAGTGTTCAACCTGATGTTCTTCCAAGGGACTCTGGACGTCCAAGAGCCACACTAGGTGGCTCAAATGCAAGCTTTGACCCCAAACCCATGAATGCCAGCCAGACATTCCCCTCCACCCCCCAGAGCTGCCTCTGCCCACCTGGAGGGCACCAGGGACAGGGAAGGTGAGAGGGTCTGGCTCTGAAACACCTGAGGCCCCATGGATTAACCAAAGGTAGCTGTTTGGGAGGTTCCCCTGTGTTACGTGACTGTTTGTATGCACAGGTAATTGGGTACTCATCACAAAACCTAACAAGACACCCTTGGGAGCCCAGCAAGAAGCAAAAGGCAGAGTTATTCAACATCAAATTGTTGGGTTCGAGGACTTGTTTAAAAAAAGAAATTCAGAAGTGCTCAGAGCGTTACCTACAGATTTTGCCAGCAATACCTTGGGTTTTAAACACTATGCATGAAAGCTCCCCCAGGGCCATCTCTTGTACCTTATAATAATATTCACCGGGGGATCCTAATGTGGGGGTTGAATCCATTGCTGTTGAATACACCTGGCTCCTTGACTCGCAGGGAGCATTCAGGTAAACACTCCCATGAGCTGCTGCTCAGAGAGACGATTATGGTCCTCGGCATCAATCAGAAAGGTCTGATCACGCCCACGAGGACCAAGTGGCATCCCCAAAGCGGGCGCAGACCTGGCTTGCAGATGCTGTCCTAAGGAAAACTACACGCTTGCCAAATGGTTTCAAGCGAAGGAATGAAGAAACCTGAGTCTCTACTGCAGTTTATATTTAATTAGAGGCAAGGCAGCTTACGTAGCAGTTTTGGAAACATATTGTCTTACAGCATATTGGATATTTGTATCTTAACAGCTCAACATCGATTTCTTTTATGTAAAGGAAGAGGAGGGAAGGGAACTGCGTGCCCTAAGTTGTGTTCGCTCCAAAGAGACGCCTGTACCGCTTGGACTAATGTTTAGAGTAATCAAAGGCGTGAACTCATGTATTATGTATGGGAACGAGAGTTTTCAGTCTTCTGCAAAAAGGAATCTCCAGCGTTTGGTATTTTGTTAGCAGGCTGGCACCATATGGCTCTCCCCTGCTGATATTCTTTCACACCAGAACTTTATGTTCAGATGCTTTAGTTAATATTTTACCCAGCAAGCATAAACAAGATGCAAAGATTGCAGTCGACAGCAACCTTCTCTTAAACCATATACCCGTGTTAATAGTGAAGGCTTCTTTCAGCTAGTTTATGGAACACATGCCTGGCTTTTTCCCCCCCTGCTTGAGGGTCCAAGCTGGGCCATTTACTTTAACTGCCTTCGCATCTAACAAAACACAAGCAGCAAACCCAAGGAGGGCTTTTTCACCCCCTCCCTACTCCATATTCTGGCTGGTCAAAGGCAGCACTGGGTGAGTGCAGGTGCTACACACATATAAGTTTTATTTGGGTATTGTTTAAGGCTGCATCTCTGCTTGGTTTTTGTTTCAGACTAGATCTCAGGAAGGCAGTGTTGTCCCCTTCTCCGCTGCTGAAGCAGGGATGGAGCAGCAGGCAAAGCGCACAGCCTGTGGAGAAGCATCACCCAAGCTCTAACAGCATCAACCGACCAAGCAAGACCAACAATGTAGCAAAGCCCATCAAGTTGGATGCTCCAAGATTTGCCTTGCCCCTACCCTGCCCTAAGTTCAAAACAGAATCACTTTGGAAAACTACAGCTTAGAGATTTGGCTCTAAATATCACATTTAGATTTCCTCCACCCCCTCCCACTCTCCAGCATTCTTATTCTTTAATATTCTTAAAACAAATAAGACCTAACAGATGTCTTTCAGCCTGCACTCTTATTAATGAGAATATTGTAAGAATGGAAATCAGGTCACAAATGTTTAATACTTTGTTTAAAAAGTCTTCAGCTTCTTTAAAGAGTTCCACTAATCCCGACATGACAGATGTACAAGGCATTTTTGCTTGGGGCAGATTAAAATTCTCGCTCTGATTTGCTCTTTCATTTCGTCTGATTAAAATAACATTGCAATTTTTTTTAACGTGCTGACTTCAAAATAAAAAAGGAAACAATACGAAGTGACCAGCAAAGACCAGCACAATCACAATAAAAGCAAAATTATTGTTGTTAAGATAAAAAAGCAAGACAAAAGGAATGGAGGGACAGCCAGCCCGTGCCCAGGTTAGCATTAAAGCTCTGTGTTAAAGATAAAAAGGGGACCTTTCCAAACTATGTTCTTCCATTTGAAAGTGTTTATTAATCTATTCTCTCTGAAGCAAAAAGTTCAATGGAAGACAAAGATCAAAAGTATTATAATTCAGGTGAAAATTGTATCTTTTTTAATCTTTTTCCTTTTCCCCTAAACCAAACCAAAATGAAAAAGCAGGGTCCTACAGAGTGTCACTTCATCATTCTGCTGCAAGACTGACTTGCTGGGCACAGCCTGGCTGGTAGCACAAGGTGATCTTGGCCACCCTTTCTTCAACTAAACTGCATACCCTATTTCCTGATCTCCATTCACACCAGACCATCGTTCCCTGGCCAAGCTTTCACAGCTAACTTAATTTCCTCACTGCTAGAAAACAACACCGGCATCTGAGTCATGTATGAAGGCGTTTGTGGCAATGGACACCCCAGGGTGCTCTGGTCGGATCAGCAGAGCTGCGAGGTGGGATGGAGCCCCAGGTGTGCTCAAAGCCCATCTCCCCTCCCCATGCTCCCAAGCCAGAGCCGTGTCCTCACTCTCCCGGCTCTGCCTGAAAGCAGCCACAGCTCCCAGTGCCCAGTCCTTCCAGCACACTTGCTGTACCAGTTGCATCCAGGCATTGGATGGAGGCATCGCTTTACAAAGCAGGCAGTGATGTTCAAAATACAGACCCCCAAACGGCAAACTCCTGCTTAAAGGGACCAAGATCTCATACAAAAATCTCAGGCTGTTACTCTGGACCTTTCTGGCTCAGAAACCTTCTCTGCCAAACCATCCCCACCTGCAAAACCACAGCAAGGCCTCACAGAAATGTTGTAGCGATGAATAAGCTACAGAACAGAACACTAGTTTTGTGTTGTGTACTTAATCATTTTTCCTTAAAACTCCAGCTTGTGCCTTCTACAAAAAGGCTCACAGAAAACGCACAAAACTTTTCAAGTTTTTAAGGATTTGTTCCATTTGGGGGATTTTTACTGTTCCCATTCTTTAAACATAAGCATTCAACACACGTTCATGCCTTCGAGATGTCCTCACCTCCATGCCCACCTCCAGCTATTCCCAGGGCTGAAACAACCTCCAACCCACACAGGATGCTGCAAAGCACCTCCGAGAAGCTGAGTGATGCCCTCCTGTGCTGCTGCCCTCACCCAGGGGCTGTGTGGGGAGGAGATACTTGGAACTGCTCTTCACCTTTTGTTTCCCAGCCTTGTCCCAAAGGGCCAAGCCACCACACGGCCGCTCCCAGCGAAGCAGCTCCCAGGCTCTGCAAGGGCAAACGCTGCACTTTCAGAAATTCCCTTCCATGAATTAACCTGCCAAGAAGGGAAAATTGCTTCTTCCAAATATACACACACAAAGCCTTTTCTCCTCAATGAAATTCTCCTCTTTCCCTTGTATGTCTGAAAGAAAGAGAAGGGATGCCCCATCCCTGCCCTTTGCTGTTACTCATGAACTGGATCCCACATCCCAGAGCAGAAGTCTCATATAAATTCATTTTACTCTAAATGCAAGTTGATTCGAGGCATTTCTCCCACCCCTGAAACTTTTCACAGCATGTGCTCCTCACCTCGCTTCTTTATTCACAACATGATCTCCTCTCTGAGGGGTAGGTGGAGACTCAAGTTTCTACTTTGCAAAGGTAAAGAACCCCAGAAGCGATACAGAATATTTTGAAATGGGAGGTTTCACGCAAGCCAGGTTCAAGGACGTCAGAGACACCAGGAGACTCTGCATCAAACAGCCAAGGAGAGCAGCACAAGTACGTAGGTGGTGGAGTTATTATCTGCAGAAGCCATCAAACCCCAAGAGAAAGGTGGAAAGAAAGGTATGAAGAGAGAGGTTTCCTGACAGCAACTTCTGCCCTGTCAAATCTTTCGAAACACCTCGAAAGTCAGAGGATGGTTGGAAGTTAATCCCACCCTGCTCAGTCCCTTTCACACAGCTATAGGGCTGCCTCCCAAAAAGACAAATAAACCTGGGTTCTGGGGCCACTGTCACCTCCCTCCTGCCCTGGTCTGCACAGCTGGGGGAGTAAACAGCATTTGCACAACAAATAACTCAAAGAGGGGATTTCTTGGGGAAAGAAGAGTAACACATGGTGGTTCATTCCCAGCCCAGTAAGTTTAGAATGGGGATCCTCCACCTTCAGCTCCCCCCATAGGAGAAAGTGGATCTAGAGGCTATAAAGTGATGATGAGAGACGTCCTTTGTCATTAAGGAAAGAGCTCTAGCAACCAAGCCACAGAGTTTAGAGCTGTAAAAATAAGTCCTTCCCGCTTACAGACTGACACACACAGAGCGAAGGGGAGAGCGGGTCTTGCCCCCCACTTTGCCGTTACCCTCTCAGTCTGACTTCCCAGCCGCAGAGCGATGCTTCCCCTGTCTCCCTCCCCTTCCCACGGCTGATTTAATTTCTTCTGGGAAGCCCAGCCCAGAAGTGGCGATTTCCCCCGCACGCTCCAGCCTTTACTGTAAACCTGCCCCCTCCCCTCATCACTCAGCTCTCGGGGGGTCCCCCTAAACTTTCAAGCGGGACAGATGCCAGCACCCCTTGCAAAATAAGCACCCCAGGGTTGCAAAAGGAAAGCTCAATCCCTTGCAGAAGACGGAGATACGCATCGTTTTGCACCCCACACATTGATTTAGGGGCTCAGGAGTAACAAACTCAACCTGCCCTCCTCAAGCCTTGATGCAGAACGGTGACATTTCAAAGGGGGGGTGGGTAGGGAAGGGAGTTTATATTCCTGAGCCCCAAACGCTGGGTAAATCAGCCTGTTTAGGGCATCTTGCTGACTTCGGGTGCGCTGCTCCCCGGCAAACCCCAAGCGCAGCAGCACCCCCCATGCAGCAGGCAAGTTTGGGGGCAGCCCCCCAACACCCAGGCTGCCGGGGGGGGCCGAGCTGAGCCCTGTCTGATAAAATGGCAGCTGCTCTGACGCTGAGCTACGTCTTGCAAAGTCAGCCCTGCCCTCAGCCTCCGCCTGCACGAACCGGGGATGCTCCGCTGCTGCCCCCTCCCTCCACGCCCCCCCACTTCGGGACTCGGGGGGAGCCCCTGCTCGCACTTCCCCTCTGCGGGGTTTGAGGGGAAAAGTCCTGATTTCGTTGAGTTTGCCTCCAGCTCAATGATATCCACCCCCCCATCCCGGCTGGAAGGCACCTGCGCTGCGTTGCCATGTCCCCCCCCCCACTTCCATCCCAGCCTGGGGACATTAATCGACATGAAACAAAAGCTGGGGGGGGGGGGGGGGGGGCGATGTCCCCCTGCTCCGTGTCCCCCCTGCTGTGGGGACAAGGATGAGCCCTCGGGAAAACGCACCGAACACCGAGGAGAAGCACGGACGGGGGGGTGGGGGGGTAAAGGGGCGTCTGGGCTCCTCAGGGAAAGGGGAGGGGGGTCTCCATCACTTCCAGCCTCGGGTTTGCTTGAAGGGGAGGGGACAGCTCTGTCCCAAAAGCCACCTCCGCCCCCCTTGGCTGTGCCCCCGGGATCCCCCTCCCTTCCAGAGGCTGATAGGAGCTGGGGGGGGGGGGGGCTGCATTTCTGCCTTTCGCACGGTACGAGGTGCCCCCCCCGCCCCTCCCCGGGCAGGGGGCGGATTCGCGGACCCTCTCTCGGGGCTGCGGGGGGACGAGCGGCTCTGCCCACCCAGACCCCTTCTCGACGGGACCCACAGGCAGCTGGGACCCCCCCCTGTCTAACCCCCAACCCCTCCCCGGGGGTCCGGTGCCCCCCACCCCCCCGAACCAGCTCTCCCGAGACAGACCCGGGGACCCCAACTCCGCCGGGACACTCCCGGCTGCTTTCTGGGAAGGGATAAACCCAACTTTGGGGAGTTTTCCTACTCTTCTGGCCTTTGGGATCCCACAAATCCCTAAACCACTTGCAACAACAACAAGGGGAGCGAAAAAAAAAAATAAAGAAATAGGGGAGTAAAAAAAAAAAAAAAATGAGCAAAATTCTTGGTATTCCCAAGGCAGGAGAAAGAGGGGAAGGAAAGAGAAAAAGAACTAAAGGGGTCGAGCCGAGGTTCCTCGGGCCGCAGCAGCAGGCGATGGGTTGATGGTTTGCGCTTTGCAACACGCGCCTGCTCCAATCTGCGCCGCTCGGGAACAATAAACAGGATCATACAAAGAAGTGGAATAGGCGGCATCTTTGCTTCTGGTTTCTATGACAGCATCAGAGAGAAACCAACTATAAACTCTAATTCCTAGATTCCCCCCCCCCAAACCCCCTTTTGTCTGCCATTAATTAAAGTGGCCATATGGAAAAGGCTGATAATAACAGCAGATGAGCCAACGAGAGAGAGGGGGAAAGAAAAGAAAAAATAACTAAAAGTAGCGGCAAGGCGACGGCGAGGATTTAGCCTGGGCTTTTTGCACTTCTTTGCGGAGCGAAGAGACTCAACAATAGCGGGAGGGAGCGGAGCCTCTGCCCGGCTGGGTCGGGGGGAGCATCCCGACCCCTTCCCCTGCCCCAGGAACCTGGTTCTGGGGAGAGGAGGGGCTCACAGACCCCCAGCCTCCCGGCTCCGGACCCCACAAGCTGCCCCTGGGGTAGGGGAGCCTCGGAGGGGGCTAAACCCCAGAGAGGGTCGGTCCTACCCTCCGGGAAACCGAGTCCCAAACTCAGCTTAACTCGAGGGCAGCGCAAGCCCAGCCTCGGGCAGCAGCCCCCTCCCCTCCAAATTACCCAGCGGAACAACAAGAAAACTTTGCTAAAATTGATAAAGAGATTAGCCAAGCAAAGCCTCTTCCGAGCCAGCTATAAATAAGATCCCGCAGGTTCCTGACGCGGCTCGTGTCTAGAGAGAAATCCACTAACATGGCACGCTTCCCTTGTTCCTCGCTGCTATAAATAGAGAACTCTCAAAGTGGGCGATATTGGGGAAGAAGGGCAAAAAGAGAGGAGGGGGAAAAAAAAAAAAGAAAAAAAAACCACAAGGGAAAAAAAAGGAAAAAAAAAAAGAAAATAAGAAAACATAGGAAAAAAAAAAGAAGGAAAAAAAGGAAAGAAAAAAAAAAAACAAACAAGAAAAGGAGTCTGGCAAGAGCGAGCACCGGGCAGGCAACCGGAGAGGGACAAACATCAGCCCTCCTGACACGCGGAGAAGGCAACTGCGGAGTTGGGTCGGAGTTTTTGGGTTTTTCTTTTGCAGGAAAGGGGGTCTGGGGTGCGGGGAGGAGGGGGAAGGGCCCGGAGAGGGAGGCGCGGAGCCCCCCAGCCCCAGCGCCATCAGCACCTCCGAGAGCGGCTTCTTCTAGCCCCGCGCTCGCTTCCCTCCGGCCGCGCATCCACCCGGCTCGCGGTCCACAAACCCGGCCAGCATCCTCTTCCAGAAAGATTTAGAAAGTTTCCCGTCTGGCTGCGATGTTGTAAGGGTCCTTTTCTTTTTTTTTTTTTTTTTTTTCCCCTCCTAATAAATCTCCTTTCGCGTCTTATTCAACCTCTTTTTTTCAGTCAGAAGCGTAACGTGTCCACTAGCGTCTCGCGAGCAAAGATGGACCTAGGAGCATGATGATAAAAATCCCCTCGGTTCTCCAGTGCAATTTTCAAAACAACAACCCAGCCTTCGTGCTCTAAAGGCGAAACGCCTGCGTCTGTTTACATCAACTGTGTGCTCCGAAAGCCTTTCCCCTCGGTCTCAATCCAAAGGGAGGGGAGGAAGAAGAAAAAAAAAATAAGAGAAAAAAAAAAAAAAGAGAGGAAAAAAAAAAAGAGAGAGAGACAAGAAAAAAGCCAGCATTATCTGCCTTTGTCAGCGAAAGAACATAATATTGACTTACCTTTCCCCACAGCTATTGTCTGCCCCTTTGCAAAATGACATCACGGAAACCAATCATGAAATTTGCATGGGGGAGGTTGTGGGGGGAGAGTTCTTGGAGGGCAGCCCACTTCCCTACACCAGTAACACGCGTGTAAGACGGGTTGTTGGTTTCAATTAAATATCTGATACTCCTTAGTGTGTGAACTCTTAAGCCTGCTAAAGGCAATGTCTCATTTACTTAATGACCGCTCTCATTAATGGAAATGGCACAGAGGGGGCTTGCTGCGCCTTCCCTTTGTAAATACACTACCCATGAACCCTTGGGGTTGCAATATATCTGTTTACTCTCTGAGGTGAAATAAATTTACAGTATAGCATCAAAAAGAGAGAGAGAGAGAGATGGAGCTGCTGACTTGAGTGCACGGAGAGTTGGGGCTCTCCCAGCCCCTCCGGCCTCGCACCCCCATCCCCTCTCCCCGAGACCCAGCAGAAGGTGAGTGCTCGTACCCGAGTTGATTCATAATTAATATGCACGAGGCTCCCTTTGACAGCAGCGACACAAAAGGAGCGGCGAGGAGGGCGACGAGCCCCGTGCCGTGTCCCCCCCCGCGCATCCCAACGCGTGGTACGGCCCAATAATTCCTAATAGCAGCAAGCAGCGAGTGACAGATGCCCTGGGTTAGCACAGCTCCAGCGAAAGTACTTTACAATATTTATTGGTGGTTAGGAAGATGACCTATCACCATAAAGAACAGACCGGGATATTTATCGCCTCTATGAAGCTGGAAGGATTGCATATTAGCTGATATACATATTCAAAAGTGAGTGGTTAAAAGGTATATAAATATTTTTTTCTTCTTCCCCTAAAAAAAAAAAAAAAACCACATAAATGACACGAGATATTCCCAGCAGACATCGCCTCACCCCGGGAAGGACGGATCTGCAGTTACGTTTTGGGCTTCGTGATGGGAAGGGGAATAACATAACGATAAGTCCTAAAAGAAAACGGTGACTAAAATAGTTCGGGGATTGTTTCCAAGAGATAAAAGTGCGTGTTCTTCCCTCTCTGCCCGGAAAGAGCCGCGCTCTCCGGAGGCTAACAGCATCTTCCCTTGAAAATGCTTCTGTTCGGTGGAAATTTGGCCACCTCGGGAGAAGAAAATCAAGGAGGAGGGAGGGGAGAGACCGTGCGACAGAGAGGGTAGCAGCGCATCCCGTCCTGTCCCCCCTCAGGAGCATCAGCACTTGGATTGCAACTTTTCGGAAACAGCGAGGGGAAACATAGACGTGCTGCCGCCCCAAGGTGTGTGGGTGGGGGGGATCATCTTTTTATCCAGAACTTACTCCCCCTTCTCCCATCCCCAGCATCGCGGAGACGATGAAGACTTTACTGTCACCTTAATGAAGATTTCCGAAAAGATGCGGGAGCTCACGAATGGGCGGAAACCCCAGGAGCCTTTAGAAAGCTGAGAGAGCAGAGGCAGAGCCCGGCAGGGAAAGTTGAATCCTGCTAGGGGATGAGCTCTCCTGCAGGAAACTCCAGCTCCAGAGCTGCGGGAGCCCCAGCAGCCCCTCTCCAGCTCCCCACTGCCCTGGGTCAAGTTCGGTGAAGGCAGAAGCTTGAAAAACCTTGCACGCTGTGCAGGGTTTCAGCCCGTGCTCACAGAATCACTAGGTTGGGAAAGACCCCCAGGATCATCGAGCCCAACCACGACTCGTTATTAGCTCTGCTGGGCACCTGGCCTAGCAGCGTGAGCTCGAGCGCTGGATGCAGCCCTGGCTGCCCCAGGGACCATTTCTGGGCTCATGGCAGGGAGAGTGATCCCATTTCTTGTTTCAGGAGTTGCACTGAGGAGAGGGCGACAGAAACACTAATTTTAAACTGTTGAAGCAGCTTTGGAGATTCTTACGATGCCCATGCCCATGGCTCGCAAGCCTGGTGTGCTCCTAAACCATTAACATAAAGGAAGTATTCAGCAGAGAGTACTCCTGAAAAGCCGTTTTCTATCTGCTTTGGACACACCACGAAGACAGGGATATTTTACATCCTAAACCTTTGGCACTCAGAAATTCTATTAAAGTCTTATCTGCAGGCAGCAGGCCTGGTGCTACACTGCATCTCCATTGTTCTGCACCCGCGATAGAATCAAAGGGAGGGACGGGGGGGACTCAGCTCCTCTGCTCACAATGCTGCCTGGTCCTCTCCACCACTATTCCATGTAGAGGCGTGATGGTAAAACTTGAGAAACAAAAGCACAATGGACAGGCTGGAAAAAGCAGGAGAGAAGTGCGTTGACTTGCATGTGTTTCCATGCAAATTTGTGTCCACGCACACTGCGCGTGTACGAACACACGCACACGTGCAAACATGTGTGTGCCTCTCAGTGTTTGCACAAATTCTTTTTATTATTATTGCTGCTGTTGCATTTATTAACAGACCGCGTTCCTAGGAGCCCTGAGGCAGCTGACAGCTTTGATACCACTCTACTCAGCTCCGGGTTGCGGCTTGGCTTTTCTTTGTTCCCAAACTCCGCAGACTTCCCCTCAAAACCTCCCGCAACACTGCAGACACGCAAGTGCTTTAACCGGAGTTTCTCGTTTCCACCAACTCCTGCAGGGTTTCCCATCTCGTAGCCCCCACAGCCCTCCTCAAGCCCCTAAGACCTGGGGGCCAGGGTGGCCACCACCCCCTGCCCCGGTAGAGCCCTCGGGGGCGCCGCGCGGGTCAGCACCACGGCCCTGGACAGCTCCTCCTGCTCCCGCTTTTAACGCATTTTCGAGCTTTTCAAGCATTTTCGAGCCTTTCAAGCCTTCCTCCAGCTTTTCCCTTTTCACCCCTCCAGCTCCGAGTCACTTTGCAGCTGTTTTCAGGGAGAGGATCATTAATGCACCTTCCCAGGTCTGAAATAGCCGCCCCTTCCTTGAAAGGAGCCGTATGGCAGAGAGGTACAAAATAAATATTGAAGTATTTTCACCTTCGGAGTGTTGAGACGGGAGCCCCGAGGGTCCCTGTCCCCTGCAGAAGCCAAAGGGATTTTTTAAAAGTAGATTCCCTTCACGTTCCCACCCCCTCCTTGCAATTTTTTAAAACTTCCTAGGCTTGTATTTTCAGATCAAGCGTTTCAAGTTCGAGATTATTTAAAATAAAACTGTGTTTGCTTGTGTAAATACAGACATAAAACCACCGTGCTGCATTTCGTGGGCTTTTTTCGAGTCTGTTTCAACATAAATTAGATCTCAAACTTTATGCATTTGTAATTGGCACCAACTTCTCCGGTTACCAGCTGGGGGTGGAAATTTTTTTTTTTTTTCCCCCCTTGTTTCTTTCTGAAAGCTTCTATGCAGATGGGCTGGCTGCCTTAATGCCTCAGACTACAATTAGTGCTGTTGTATGCCGAATAGAAATGGCCAGCATTAATATTGTATATGGAACAGCTGAAGGGTTGCGAAGAAACCTGCCCACTACAGGCCCCTGGCAGATGGAACAACACGCACAGGCACAAAAAAAAAAAACTTCTAATAACCCTTTCGTCGCTCTTCGGCTCCTCTATTTGGGCGGTTCCTTTGCCGAAGGGGCAATGCCTTTGTCTAACCCGAATCTCTTTTCTTCCCTGAAGAGCAACAATTGGCGCAATCACCGTTTTTTGCAAAAGAAACCCTCGCATTATCCCAAAACTTTCTCCTTTGTGCCTCGGTTAACGCAGGCACCGAAACACACTCAGCCGAGCAGACACGAACTAACTTCATATATTTACTAACACGCCCTCGACCCTTTATTATCAGGCAACGTTCAAAAGGGAAAAGAAAGAAACTCGCGACTACAAAACCAATCCAACCACCCCCCAACCCAGCAGAATCGTGACCAGAGGCGGCAGAAAGAAGGACTTTCTCCTCACCCCCATCCCTTTCCCTCCTCGTCCTTTGCAGCCGGGGCAGCAGCAGCGGGGGCTGCTCACACCTTCCACCCCCACCTCAGCGGAGAAAAGGGAAGGTTGGGTGGGGGAGAGGTGGTGAATGAGACCGTGATTTCACTTGCTGAACGCAAACAAGGGAAAACCACCCGCGGGGAATCCCTCTCCATCATCCCACAGAGGGGAAAACACCCTAAAACAAGAAGATAATTTGTGGGTTCACCATCCTGCCCCCCTCCAGACAGTCGAGCCCCTTTACCAAGGCGTGGCTTAAGCAGGGTTAAGCTGCTCGAGTGCTCGAGAAGGAAAACAGGGAGGGGATGCTCAGGACCTACTTCTAAGCTCCCCTCCCCTAACTCTCAGCCCCCCCCCAGTCGCCGGGAAACGGCTACGAACCGAGGAAAGTCCCGCAGAGCTTCATCCTTGCCGGGTAGCGGCGGCTGCTTCGCCCTGGGAGGCGGGAGGGGTGGAAAAAGCAGAAGAAGAAGAAGAAGGAAGGGAGGGAGGGGAAGGAAGCGGAGCCGCCGCGGGTCACTCCATCCTCCCTGGGAAAAGTTGCCGTCCGGAGCAAAAACTTATGCGCGGCGGCGGCCAATGGGACCTCGCGGTAAAATCAGTGCAGAGCCCTCGGCGGCCAATCCGCGGGGACCCCGCACAAAGGATCTGCTGGTCCCGGCCCCCCCTCACCCTAGGGATGAGCCCCCCCTTCCCTCCTGGACACGGGCAGGGGGGAGAAGCTGGGGAAGGGGACTCGTCCTCCCCGGCGGTTGGGGTCTCAGCGCCTCGTTTCTGCCTTTAATTAGGAGAGAGATGAAGCGGCAGCGTGTGCGTCCTGATGGGGGGCTGAGGGGGTAGAATCCCCCTCCCTCTTGCCAAGCCGAGAATCGCCGGGGAGCCCCATCCACTATGTCAAGGAGACCCCAAAATCATAGAATCATAGAATCATCAAATCATCAGGTTGGAAGAGACCCACCGGATCATCGAGTCCAACCATTCCTATCAAACACTAAACCATGTTCCGCAGCACCTCGTCCACCCATCCCTTAAACCCCTCCAGCGAAGGTGGATCAACCCCCTCCCTGGGCAGCCTCTGCCAGTGCCCAATGACCCTTTCTGTGAAATTTTTTTTCCTAATGTTCAGCCTAAACCTCCCCTGGTGGAGCTTGAGGCCAATCCCTCTTGTCCTGTCCCCTGTCACTTGGGAGAAGAGCCCAGCTCCCTCCTCTCTACAACCTCCTTTCAGGTAGTTGTAGAGACACCATCTCTGCTCGCAGAGTCCAGCCACTGGGTCCAGGCAGCCCAACCACCGGACCCCTCATGTGTCCAAGTCATTTTAAAAAACGCATGAGTCTCATGACTCCCAAATACAGCTCATTGATGCTTTGGTTGAGTTCAGGGTGTCTGAGGGATGGGAAGGGGGGAATGCTTCTGGGAGGGGTCTGAAATGGAAGAGGATGTCCCTCTGCCTCAAAGGACAGATGGCAACGTTGGACTCAGCTGATCCCAGCTGGAGAAAACTGGCTACAGGCCAGTGAGGAACACTCTCACTGGCCTTCCAGATGGAAAAGCAGAGAAATAGTAACCAGAAAATAATAATAATAACAATAATAATAACAATAATAATAATAATAGAAGAAGAAGAAAAGTAACTAAGATTGTGGTTAATGTGTGTCATCTCACTTTCCTACCCCATTGGTTTAGAGGGCAAAGTCCATTCTGTAGGTTGCGTGACTCACCACACTCTGCTCGTTACTCCACACACACACAAAAAAAAAAAAGGCAGCTCCTTCTGTGGGTCAGCCCTGGCCTGCAGAGAAGGGGAAGTGGGGGAGAAGAGGGAGTGCCTGGCAAAAAGCCTGATTGACAGTGTAAAAACTCAGCACCCTGGCCCAAAAGGCTGAATAAGTGCATTTGCAGAGAGAGAGCAAGCCCACCCAAGCCTTAACTCGGGTAATTTGGGAAAGGGGAAAAGCCTGTGCTTAGAGGGACAGGTGGCACCAGTAATAAGGAGCCCTGGACAAAGCTGATATTAACTGAAGGAGAGTTGAATACAATTTATCTCAGCAGGGCATGCCTGTATATTTGGGTATTTTTTGATTTTATAAAACATAAGGGGGAATGTGATTGGAATAAAGGTTGGCAAAGAATGTAGAACAAGAGACTAATTCACTCTTTGGTGCAAGATCCCAGGCTGGACTCTTTGTTGAATAAATCTAACTCCTTAATCCAGATTTCTTTGAAGGCAGAGAGCTGGAAGAGGCAGCAGGGAGTGTGCTCTGTGTGCGTGTGTGTGAGAATATCAACGTGCACCTTTTCTTCTGCACATCCATCATGGTCTTCTGCTGACCCCAGGGAGGGCTAAGAAATAGTAGTAATAATTATTACCATCATTGGACTGAACTGCAAGTGAGGAGTTTTAGTCAAATTAAAAGTGTAACTGCTGAATAGGTGGGCTTTTTTGGAGATCCTTACTCTTAGAAGGACCTGGATATGCCACGCTTAGCTGAGCTGAACCACTCATCCAGCCTGGATAGGAAAGGAGCTGGAACTGGGCTGCCTGTACGGCTACATCTGACTGCACAGATCTCCCAGCAGAAGGGGGTGTGAGACAGCCTGTTTGGGGACTGGCACCTCTTCCTTGTTTGAATTAGCAGCTCTGTCTTTGCAGAATATGCTGCGCGTTATTGTCCCTTCAATCCCCACCTTGGAAGATGAGAGGTGACATTGCGGAGAGCTCTGCGCTTGGAAAATGACTTTCTGAATTACATCCTGGCAATCTGAAACTTTCGCTCTCTCATCTTCGGCCTCTTGGGGCCTTAATGGGAGACAGCAAAGTGCCTCTTCCTCCTCCCCTCTTTTCTTTTTCTCCCCTGTTCTCCTGCAGCTGCAGCGGCCGGGATTCAGCAAGGTCACTCAACTCCATTGCTTCCTGCATGCAGGGGATCTCAAATTAAGGGGTGTTGGAAGCAGCCTGTTGAGATGAAACAGCTTCACTCGGCTCCAACAAGCAAGGAAATAAAACCCATTCACATCAGTTCCAGACTGGCACACCATCCCTGTGCATTAGCTGGAGAAAAGGTAAAGACACGGAGGAGCAATAAGCCGAGTAAAATTAGTCCATCCTTGAGCTGGAACCTGCTGTCTTTTGTTTAGCAGAGAGAGCCCCAAAACTATTATTAGCAGGCCTGTGGCTGCAGCTGCCTTGTCCACTCCTTATTGGTGTTTTCATCAATGCGTCACCCTGGTTCTTGTTCTCCCCCAAGTTCCTGCTGCTGCTTCCTCTTCCCTCCCTTCAGCAAAGCAGAGCTAGCCCTGGTTCCCTCCATCCTTTGGTCTCAGACCACAGTAAAAAGATGTGGGAGCTTCTCTCTCTGGGCTCTGGGCTTGCCAGCACTGTGATCCTCTTCCCAGGTGCCTCTTAGTGTTGTGCAGGCATTAAGGGGAGCAGATTCAGCCCTGGAGCACAGATGGGAATGTAGACAAGTCACAGAAACTCTCTGATATCTGTTTTTTTTTTCCCTGTCTGGGTCCTGGAAAGTTACAGAGCTCGCATGGAAAAAGACGGAAGGAAATATCATCTTTGTGTAGGCTGTGGTTTCTGCTGATGCGCTGCTGGACCAGGAGGAGTTTATAATTCCACATGTGCAGTTTTACATCTGAAACCTCCCCCCATCACCAAGATGTTTCTCTGTGTACCCCATCACTGTATGACCAATAGCCTGACTTATACTTTCCTCCTCTTAAACAGCTTCCCTGATCCACAGCAGCCCTGGCTTTTTAACAAGGAAGGGGGGAGTTCCAATTATATGTTGCCTGTTTGCTTCTGTCTTAAATCTCTTCCTCCAGCACCTCTCTCATCGCTGCGCGAGGGAGAACGGAGCCGCCGTATGCAGATATTGTCAAGCTCAACTTGATAGGTACTGTCAAAACTGCCAGAGTGTGGTGACAATAAACATTTTAGCTGGCTAACAATTTGCTGCAAAAAGGGTTGACCCTGAAATCAAGTTCTGCTGTAATGAACACTTTGTCTCCAAATATTTGCATTTTTGCTGACAAGGTTCACTCTCCAGGAGATTTCCTCCGCCCGTAAGCAATCTGCCTTCCGACGAGATGGAGGAAGGATGCGGTTTCCTGAGCCAGTTCGTTATCTGGTGTGCAGGAGGGATGTATACATGCCTAGAATAAGCGGAGCCACTGTGGATGGGGGATGCTCAACCAGGGGAGCTGCTCAGCTCCAGGAGCTTGCTCACCCTCATGGAAAAAGCCTTTTTCTGTTAGGGCCGGTATGGCACTGCAGCGCTGACAATACAAAACTGACGGTGATGATTAGCCTCATTTAGCAGATGGGGAAATTGAGGCACGTGGTGGTTCAGGGTTGCAATTGGACTGTCTTGGCTGAGCCAGAGAGGGAGCAGCCGAGAAAATGGCAGTCAGTGCAGACACCCTATTAACCAGGGCTGCCCCAAACCAGTGGCAGGAGGAGGCTGAAGCCGTGCTGACATTCACAGTTTGGTGCTGCAGCTTCTCCCTTCCTCTGAACACAAGCAAACCTGAGGCTGCCAGCCCTCCATGGTGGCTGCACCAAATCTTCTTCCATCCCCTTCAAAGCAACAAGTGATTTGACCAAGGTTACAGAGTTGCTGGTAGAGTTAGGAGTGAAGAATCATCTTCCTTAGCCCAGAGCCCTAAAGCCCAGCTGGCTCCACTGTATGTGAGAACATGCTCCAAGTTCCCTTGCTCTAAAGACAGAGATACGGTGCTTATGTGTTTGAGGACTGAGTTTCTCAGGACAGCTATATTTGCAGGGATGATCACTACCTTGGTGACCATTATTTCCTCTGCTCCCATTAATGAGCTTATCCTCATTCCCCAGGGGTAGGTTTTCCAGTCTGGACCGGGAGGGTTTACTTGCGCAGTGCTTTTTCATGGAAAAAGTGTCCTTTAAGACTCACCATGCTGGCAAACCAAAGCTGAACATCTCCAGCGTTTGGTATCTCTATAACTGGCACAGGAAAAGGCTGAGGAGTTCAGTCCCATGGCACCACGATGCTGCACATGGGAATGTCCTTTGGCAGCCAGCGAGTGGGTCTGTGCACTCCTGCGTGGCCTCAGGTCTCACACATGCAATTTATCCCTGTCTCAGGCATGGGGTGGAGCAGCAGCAAGGGCAGGGTGCTGCTTCCCAGCTTAGGATTTCAGCATCCCAGTTCCATTGCTACAATTAATACTGGGAGAAAAACATCCCCAGATGGAATGTTTTCACAAGGGCCTAAAGGGTAGGAGATCTAGAGTTCGTTTCTACTCCTGATTTTTTGAGGGTGGCCATGGGAAAGCACCTTCATCCATTTTCCCTCTGACACTTGGCTTCTCTGTTTTGAGTAAAAGGTGCTCAGAGCACACCCTGCCTCTTGCAATGTCTATTAGCAGTGTTTGCCAGACCAGGGCTGTGATTTGCTTGAGATCCCTAAATGCCTAGACAAATACACAATAAATTGTAATAAACTTTCTCACTGCTGGAGGAAACTGTGCAGAAAAAGGCAGAAAGAATCCTTACAGGTTTGCAAAAAGAACATAAAGGGAGAAAAAAGCACAGCTTATTTCATTTTTATCTCCCTTTCCCCTCCCTGCTGTAATGAAAGGCAATTTTCACTAGCAGAGCGTTGTCACTTTGCCGAAGAAAAATTCATGGTTTTGGCCAGGGAGTGTATTTTCCTCTTTTTCCCCCCGCTTTGTTCATGACAGAGAGCTGTAGCGTTTCTGGCAGTGGTGGTAGCACTGGGCTCCTACCTCAACGCTCTCCAGCTCTGCTGTCCCATACGGTGCCATCAAAACCAAAGCCTGCTGCAGTTGTCTCACACAAACACCCACAGAGGAACACGCAGGTTCACATCCTTGAAATTGTCTCCCTGTGGCCCCTCTCTATGTCCTATCAGGGTTTTTTCCTCACACTCCTTGTTACAAGGGAGTTTTTCAGCACTGGAAAACACCATGATCATCCTCTCAGCCCTCCTGGGCTCCTCCGTCTCCTGGTGGGTAATCTAAGGTTACTTCTACTTTTCTTCTGATTATAAACTCTGGGAGCCACTGGGAAGAAAACACCCTGGTTAAATGCTACAAGCCAAGTTCTCCAATTCACCGTTGACTCCAAAGAGATGATTTTCTCCTTTTCCTTTTCCCTCCCCTCATTCCCTCCTCTCTGGCACAGGACAATTACAACAGCTCCAAGACACACACCACAAGCCCCTTGCCAGCTGAGCCATTTCACCCTGTCCTCGTTGCAAGCCGTGCTGGGAAGCCCACGAAGCACAAGGGAGGGATAATTACTAGTCCCAGCACTGTGATGATAATTAATACTCTGCTAAAAGGAGCACTTGTCAGGTCAGAGAGCAGAAGGAGGGATGGGAAAGCAAATAGGCAAAAGTAAAACCTGAGCAAAGGTTCACTGTGAGGAACAGGCTGGGGGCAAGGAGGCAGGAGGAGCTGTGGGGTGCAGATGTCCAGGGCGATGGGAATGGGGTCTGTGCTCATCCACTGGGGAGGAAAGCGGGTGCTTCACCCCCACTGATGCGCTGTTGGAGAGCTTTACTCTGCATCATGTCACATACCATCCTCCTTCCATCACTAGTGGGCTGAGAGCCAGGAAAATCCCGCAGCCAGCAACACGCTAAGCCAACCTGGACCAGAGCATATTTGCCCCCCTGAGGGGGTGAGAGGGGTTGGGCAAAGATGCCCTCAGGTTTTGCCAGCTTGGTCACGCGCAGAGGCTGAGCGATGCCTCTGGTGGCCCCTGATTCAGAGCTGCCGCTCGCAGTGTCCCCTGCTCCCTGTCCTCTTAACCAGCAAGGGAGAGCACTTTGCTCGATGGGGCCCTGGGCTTCTGCCTCAAGCAGGGGTACAGCAGGGAAGGCCATCTGTATTTTTCTCCATTTCGAAGGCTGCAGCTCCTTTTTGGCAATTTGAACTCCCTCAGATGCAAACATTTCCCCAGGAGCGAGCATCACGCCGTCACGAGGACTGGAACGGATTTCTGCTCTCCTATTACACACTTAAAACATAAAAATCCCTTCCTTGGGAAACAAGAGCTATTCTTCTAAAATAGTATCTATACTTCAGCAAACAACTTTTGTTTCCAGGCTAAACTAGCTCCATCGCCGAATGAGCATCCTGCAGACCTCGCATCAGAGGAGGGGCATTCAAACAAGGAGAGGTATCTGCTCATCCCCCTCATGCACAGAGAGAGCTCCTCATTCCCCCAAGTACAGCTGTCCTCTCTTCATGAGCTTTCTGAATTTACAACTGACTTCATCATTTGGGGAACATCAGAGTCCACCTTTTAATTGAGGTTGTACAAGGAAAAGTAGAAATATAAATAACTCCATGGTAACAATGGGGATCTTGAAATTTCAACTTCATCAATATAAACTCAAGAAATCTGAGCAAGGTGAAGGATTAGACGAAAGAAGATGTTAGGCAGGAAATTATGGGCTTGGGGCTCTCCTCCAGCAGAGGCTTCTGGACAGCCTTGGGCAAATGGGTTCATTCTTCTGTCCTTAGATCTCATCACCTAGATGATCAGAAAAATGCCTCTGTATTCACTGCCTATCAGCCCGCTTGCGACAGCTGAGTTAAACCAAAAAAGACAACCCAGAACCCATGGTAAAGGGTGAGAGAAAGAGAGAAGCTCTGGCAAGGGAGAACAATATGTTTTCAGACAAGATTTAAAAAGAAATGTTATGTTAATACTAGTTTGGCGTCATGTGTCATAACACCATCACAATGACATGCTGTCACCACTAATACGACTGTTTAGGGAATATACAACATGAACAAAAAGCAATCCGCTTAGAAACAAACTGGGATGAGTCTAGATAGCAAGAAAACAGAAATACACTGCAGTCCAAGGCAGGACCAGACAAATGCTGTGTGGTTTCTGATGACGGTGGTGCAGACGGGGACCAGAAGCTCTGAACAGAACTTGCTCCTTGTTTTCCGTGGCCTCTTAGCCTTCGCTGGGATAATCTGCTCATAAGAGAGAAGCAGTTTAAGGACAGCTGTTCTGGCATAAATTAAAAAGCCCTACAGTCCTTTTCTAATAAAACCACTTTTCTTCTAAGATCTCTTTCCTCGATTTGTTTTAATACCTGTCCCTAATTAAGACCGGCGAGAGGAATTCACTGCTTCAAATGAGTTAAAAACGGATGTTCTCAAGGCACCTGCATCTGAAGAAACTTTAGTTTTTGAAGTCCATGAATTAAATTAAGAGGGGACAATATCAAGCTGATCGCTCCCTTTTGATTAGCACAAATGAGCTGCTCCATCAGTGCTGTGTTAAAAATCATGCTTGCTTTTCCGGCTAATTTGGAGAGAGTTCAGCTGTTAGGGTACTAAATAGTCACTTTAAAGACTACAGACCTGCCAGAGCATTTAGGCTGAGTCCTTTAAGGAGGAGTTTCAGCATCACTTCACCTGCAGATGCCCCTCTCCACGGAGAGTGATGGAAACATGCTGCCCAACCGTGCTGACAGCGGCTTGTTGACCAACAAAATTCTGGCACAAGCCCTGCGTCTCAGCCATGGCAACCGGGCTGCCAGCACGGCAATGGCAGCTGCTACGCTCTTAAAAATATCACGGCTGAAACCCATTAAAGAAAATAAAAATAGAAAATAAGCAAGAAAACGAGGCTGCATGTGAAACAGATACTAGGAATGATGTTAGGTACATTTATAACTGTAGCCTGCCCCAAATATTCCCGAACTTTTAACCTAGTGCTTCTTCACTACAAGTGATCCAAATGTTATTTTTGTTTTATCAGAAAATGTCAAATTTCCTGCTTTTTTATAAACTCTTGTTAATGAGATCGAAATTAAGAGCTCATTTGTATCAGGTTAAAGCCAAATCACTGTTATCTGCTGATCTCCTGGGCTTGCCCAGACCTTGTTCACAGCACGGTTTTTCCTCTGTGCTCCCCCTCAGCCCCAGCCAGCTCCATCAGCTGCAGAATTAGACAACTGGGTGCAAAGGGAGGTGCTAGCAGCCTCACTCCTCCCTACACGGTGTAAATCTGATGGGAAATTGCTTGGAGCGTTTCTGAGGGGCAGCTTGAACGATAATGTCATACCTCTTGTCAGAGTCTGCAGCAAAGGTGATCCATCAACGACGGGTGATGCACCAGGACAGAGCGTAAGCTCTTCAAAAGCCACCCCATCTCCAGCTGAGCTTCAGATGAACTAAATTCATTCCCGGTGTCAGTCCAGTGAAGCACACAATTATGCAGGAAAGATCCCGGTCTGTGCTGTCTAGTTATGTTAGGCCATCGCACCAGGAGCGGGAGAAATTGCAGCCAAGAATTTGCTTATGGAAGAATGAAAAGCTGCCCTGTTCAATCTCTTCCTTCCCACCTGCTGGGCTTTATCTCTTAAAACCTGAAAAATAAGGCAGAAAGATTTGCTCAGAGAGCTTTGACCCATGAGTGGGTTTTCTCACGTTGCTAACAGTGGAACTCTTCCAACGAACCAAGCTTTTGCCATCCGGGATGAATTACCTGTGGTAGAGTGGATCTGCGTGGTGGAAGGCTGGTTTCTGCTGGAGCTGGGCACTTGCCATGCTTTCCTAGAAAAGCTCTCCGCCGTTCTCCTTGCAACATTAATTCTGAACAACAGAGATGGAATTAAATGAATGTTTGAAAGCAAGCCACGAGGCAGAGAGTGATATTTAGCTCTCCTCTCCCAGAGGTCTCACCTGTGCTGGCACTCATTTAGAGATGTTAGAATGGGATTAAGGGGGTAAATTAGGTAATTTATTAGTTACAGGAGCCCATTTTCCTTGCTAAATAATTGAATGCATGTGCTTAAGGCAAGAGCCCAGGCTGGCTGGTGAAAGGAGGTCCAGGAAACTCCAGGCTGAGATGTCACAGAGGATCAGATAGAGTTTGTGGCATCAGTCTGTGAGTGAAGACAACTGGATTTCCTTCCATCGGGAGCTGCATGTTACTGTGAATATCAGTCCCTGGGACTTTTCTGACAAGAATTTATATGAGGGGATGAAAGGTCTGAAATTTCCTTAGAGGAAACGACTTTTCTGTCTAGGATGAGAATTCAAAGGCCTGGTTAGGTTCAGGTCTTCGTGTAGTGTTAGAAAAGAAGAAAAGAAAAGAAAGAAAAAGCTGATAAACTTGCAGTGAAACTCTTCTTATGAATTTTTCAACCATTCTACACATTTAATAAATTAAAATACTTCTGCAAATACTTGTAATCTTACTTCTCTCTGATAACACTTGGTACCTTATAATTTCTAACCGAGCTACAGAGAAAAACATATTATTATGGATTTTGTGGTTGATCCTCCAATTTATCAACCTAAAAAGATTTTGAAGCAATAGAGGCTTTCTCTATAAGTTAATGTCACACGCTATTTGTCACCTAGGGTGTGCTGTGTCTGCATCCCTAATCAATGGCTTGACAACTTGAGTTAGGGAACACTTAAAGATTATATCTGTGCAAAGTAAGGAATGTGATTGAATCAGCTTCAGCCTCCAGGAGAGGACTCTGGGCACCTTGGTCACCCAAGATGTCTTGCATTTGTGTGGTGGCACCACATCGCAATTTCCTCACCGGAGCAAGCACCCTGCTTGCAAAATTCCACATAAGGAGGAGCTGAAACACCCCGGGAAATGGTGAGAAAAACTCCAGTATCCAAGATGTATAATTCCATTCTGCCACCTCCCACTCTCCCAGGGGCCAGAGCAGACACGTCCATCCTTGTAGATATTCATCACATCCCTGCTCCCGCGATGCTGTGCTGGCTTTCTGGCCATCTGCCACGCTCCCTCCCAGAGGTGGCTGCCTCCACTGTAGGTAAATGATGACAGGCTATACAGAGTGTTCTGGGCACCGGGAGGCTTCACATCACTAAATAAATTTAATGAATATATATGATTTAATTTCACCCCCTAGATGCATTTCTACACTTCCGTTTGATCTCGTTGATGTACTGCAGCCTCATTCTGTGTAATCCACACAAACTCCATGGAGTGGTGCCAGGAAACTTGGCAGGCAGGAGCTTTAGGTGAAAAGGACCCCAGCACTGTGTGTGCATGAACGGGGAGCTGGTGAAGTCATGCATCCTGCTTTATGCCTGCAGCCTCGACACCTCTGTGCACGTGTGCTCATGCTGTGTGGTGAATCCGTGCTGCAGACCTAGAAACATAAAACCAGGGCAAGTGTTTCCAGCCACGTTTATGGACTCTCAGCAGGGAAAGGGATGCTCGGCAGATGGGTGCTGCCTCCACCTCAGTGGGGGAAACGCAGCTTTCAGCCCATGACAGATTTACTCCTGTGACCCAGTGAGCGGAGGTCAGAAAACCCTGACAGAAAAGAAATGAGAAGTGGCATCTTTCAGAAATTCCTGCAGTAACTTCTTCCCTCTCTGGCTGCAGCATCTCTCCCACTGCCCAGAGCAGAGGACCTGAGCAGAGAAATGCCATTCCCAGCCTGGGTGCCATCAGGATGTCTCCCTGGGGCTCCTTGTAGCTTGCACTTGGCCATCTCCTCACAACTTTGTGGAGGAAAAGGCTTGTAAACCTACCCACATCCCCCATCACCCTTGCTTTGGCTCACATGCTCCTTACAGCTCCTGCAGCCACCACGCCAGTGAGTTATGTCCAGAATAAAACAGATGCATTAAAAATTATTTTGTTCAGAAGCAGAGGCACAGTGCAGCTTCACGTGCTCTTGTTTACGTCCCTCTGGCAAAGCTTGTGTCCTTTCCCCTCCCCTTTGGGGATGCACTTGAGGTCCCTCATCTCAGCAAGCTCTTAGAGGTCCCTATCCCAAATCCTGTCTTGGGAGCCCCTAAACATGAGGCCGCATGGGTGTAAATTGTCTGAGCCTCACTAGGACTGAACCCGCTTGCCCCTAACCCCTCCCAAAATGTCTCTGTTTAGGAGGGGTGAAAACGTTTAGGGACACAGTAATTTATTGCATCACTTATGACGAAGACAGCCCACCATCAGTCAGAAAGCAGGGAAAAAATGAATTGGTTAGGCTAGTTTTCTTCACCACTTAATTGTTCCAGAGAGGTTGAGTTCCGGGGCGTGTGAGAAATCATTGTTCATCAAATATTTCTTCCAAGGACATGATTTGAAAAATACATTTATAATTTATTGCAACCTCTTGCTTTCTCAGGGAACGGTCGCCAAAGGAGGAAAGTTCCTCCCTCCCCTGTTCGCCTTCCCTCAGTTCATTATCACTAGTATCTTATCTCCCGTACCCTCTCCTCACCCTTTGAATATTACATCTCCTCCTGCTTGTGTGCGGAGGTGTAGCTGCGTGCAGGGAAGGGGGGGAGCTGGCATGGAGGGGGGGAGACTGGGGAAAATCGTCACATATTTCAGGCTGGCTCTATTTAAATGAGTTTGGGATTGTGCTTCTCTGGAGCAGATGGCCCTGGAGATAATGATGCCTGAGCAGCGGAGGCTGGAGCCCCTCTCTCCTGTTGCCATGGCAGGCCACGGGGCTGAAATGGATTCTGCTTATTAAATTTGCGAGCTCTTGTGTACTCAGGATGAATGGCGTGCAGTCACAAAGAGGCCCAACCTCCTAATGTCGCTGGATAGTTTTATCTTAGAAAGCCAGGCACTCTAACTCCCCCAGACGAGGGTCTCATTAACCTATTAACAGCAGCGTGGAGGAGTTCAACCCACAGGGGCTTTGAATGGGGAGAGCGGGGTGTTTCCCGGAACGTGCCAAAAGCCGGCAGTCCCTGTGGTGTCAAAAAACCAGAGCCAGGGCGGTCGATCAACTGTCGGCTCGAAAAGGAGTGAGATCCGCTCAGCACGCAGGGATCCAAAGCTGGTGAAGAGGCTGGAGAACAGGCCTTATGAGGAACGGCTGAGAGAGCTGGGGGTGTTTAGCTTGGAGAAGAGGAGGCTGAGGGGAGACCTCATTGCTCTCTCCAACTACCTGAAAGGAGGTTGTGGCAAGGAGGGTGCTGGCCTCTTCTCCCAGGTGACAGGGGACAGGATGAGAGGGAATGGCCTCAAGCTCTGCCAGGGGAGGTTTAGGCTGGACATTTGGAAAAATTTTTTCACAGAAAGGGTCATTGGGCACTGGCAGAGGCTGCCCAGGGAGGGGGTTGATCCACCTTCCTTGGAGGTGTTCAAGGGACGGGTGGACAAGGTGCTGAGGGACATGGTTTAGTGTTTGATCGGAATAGTTAGACTCGGTGATCCGGTGGGTCTCTTCCAGCCTGGTGATTCTATGATTCTATTCTATGATTCTATGACCAACATGTTTCCCACACGTGTTTGTACGGGACCGAATGCAACAGAACCCATTCGAGCCTGCAACGCCGCTGTTCGCTCCAATATGAACATTCACAATGTCCTTCTCGTAGTAAAGGGCCCAAAACTGAACACAGGATTCATAGAATCATAGAATCATAGAATAACCAGGTTGGAAGAGAGTGCAAATGATGTGGTAAGACTTCAATTAAAACTTTTTTTTAATCAGTATAAGAGCAAGTTGAGTGATGATTCGAGGTGCAGCATGGTTGGGATCTTGTTTTCTGCTGTTTTTCTTTGTAGATCCATCTTTCAGAAACACATCGATGGTTTGGAAGAATGGAAATTTGATATGCAGTGTGACAACGCATGTTACATTATAATGCACTTAATTTTGATTAACCAGAGGTTGGTAAAATAATGCTGCACTATATTTAGTTTCGCATCACACTTTTTTACATGTTATTATGCAAATTTTCCTATGAGCCTTATTTCAAATGCAACCCAACTCTGTTTTCTTCCCCACTTGGGGGGAACCTGCATTACTGCATGGTCAAGAAAAGTCCTCCTGCCTGTGCTGGGCTGGGGTGGTTTCCCTGCTCTGGCATCATCTACCTGCCCAGCCAAGCCTGTAATATGAAATCATCACACCCCAAATAGCCAGCACTGGACTTTTTCCTCCAGGACTGACATGGAGGTAAAGACTGTAAAGTGCAAGTCTTGCCATTCTAAGAGAAATGGTCATAGACTAAACACCTGCAGATACCTGCATGACCTAGTGATGGACCTGGTGAGGTCTGTAGCTGTAAAGCTGGTGAAAGATTTTCTAAGGGAAACATTTTCCCTCTATCATTGGAAAAATCTTGATTTGCTGGAAAGGGAAACGTTCACTGACCAGAAATTGAGGTTGCAGGTAGCTTGGCCAAGTCATGGGGCATCTTGGCAGGTAACTGCAAAGTCACACAGACTGGGCTGGAAATGGTCTAAAAACTCCTCCTAGGCTTCCAAACCCCTCATCACAACTGTAGATAAGACACTCATTGTACACAGTTGGTGCAAACAATCACCTGTACTTTGGAAAGATCATCCTGGCCTCTGTAACTGAAGCACAAAAATCAAATCCAGCCAGATTTCTTGGCATTCAGTTCTCCCCGCTTCTTCATCTTGAGGTTAAAATTGTTAATGAAAGAGTGGTAAAAGGGATGTTCACAAGAATCTTGCTCACTTGGTAAAGCCAACAGAATATTTAGATATATCACTCCTATTTATTTTGGTGAGTGCTGATTATCTACACGCTGCTGAGCGTGGTCTCATCCAGGGATTCTGGACATCTCCCCTGTCAGCTGCTGCCCTTGGAGCGACTTCTGCAGTATGTGTGTCTTTAAGCCGAGATGATATGAAATCTAACCCAAGCTCAATATCAGCTATTTAGAAGTCTCTGCAGACCAGAGGAGCAGAAACACATGCCCGGCTTTTCACAGACCTCTCAAAATACAGCCCCAGTGATATTCAGCAGATGTAATTCCAATTTTAAAAGGCTGTTTGGAAGTGCTGGTAAGGTGTTTATGCCTGGTAAGGTGTCTAGCCAGGTCCCCTAGCAGCAAACTTGACCTGGGCTGGCCACCAGAGGCCAGGTTCACGGATGGGTTGGGTGTCAGCAAGCTCAAGCCTGCTCTGGTGTCTGGGTAGATGGAGTATACGAGACATATTCAGGGTCACCTTGAGAGCAGAGGACTGGAGCCAGGTCTCCTGCATACCAGGCTGGTTCTTCCACCCCTGACCTGCTGGCCTCTTTGTTCTGAAATCCCTGTTAATAGGGAGGGTGGAGGAAAGGACAGGGAAAACGCTTCTGGGGCAGCTGCCTATGAGTGTGGACCATAGAAAAGGGATTAGCTCTGTCTTCAAAATGCAAATCCCCTTGACACACGCCAAGCCAAGCTCGCAGGCACTCCTGGAGCAGTTTGCCCAGTCCTGACTTACGGCTTTTACACAGGCACAAGCTTGCCAACTTAATGTCGGAGGTATGAACACCAGCGAATTAAAATGGAGCTACAAATGAAAAGCTGATTAACAGATATTAGGACAACGTCGAAATGAAGAGGCCACAGCAATGGAGAAAGGCTCCTTGCTCCCACCTTGGTTTGTAGCACAACCTTCCCGATCTCTGCATCTCCTTTGCGGTTTCCTAACACCCTTGCACAGGGAGAAGATGACACCAGAGGGAAGAGGGGGCTTCTGCAGACTTTTCCATGTCAAAATACAGCTCCCAAAGTACACAGAACCACAAGAAGAAAAGCGGGGCATAGCAAGCTTCGTGCTCTCCAGAGCAACCCTATGCAAGATGACTCTGTGCAACAGGAAGGTTCTCCATTGCCATTAGGAAATGCATTCAAGGATTTATGTAGAAATGTGGCTTTCACATGTGCTGTATGGGCAGGAGCTGTCAAACAGAATACATAGAAAGCTTGCCCAAGCAGTCAATAAAGCACATTATGTAGCACATTACACCTGCTACAGCACTGGCATCGCCCTTACAGTCCAGGCCTTCATATTCCTACCCTGTAATCAGTATTTACACACATTTCCCTAAACTGGAAACTTATTAAACTGGAAGATGTGGGCTGCCAAATCATCACTGTCTCTAGAGATCTGACTACCCATAAGACAGACAAAGCTGCTGCAAAGAGGTGGTCTTGGCCAAAGCTATAAGGAGCTGGGATGGTCAATAAGGAGCTCCACCAAAGCTGCTGCAGCCTGAGCAGTTCACACAAAGCCATGGGAGAACAGAAAATCTCTTTCCCTGATCCCCAGAACAGGCAGAAATTCAAATGGTTCAAAAGGGCAATCATGGCTGGTGGGAAGGGAAGGACTTTGGGACTTCACATCAACATTAGTTATTCTGTTTCTCTGTCCATTGCTCAGGAGAAGGCTGCCACAAGGTGGGTGCAGGAGTCCTTTTGCTCATGGGCTGACATCAGAACAGGGAACCAAAAGACTTCACTACAAGAAGGACATTGAGGCACTGGAGCGAATCCAGAGAAGGGCAACGAAGCTGGTGAAGGGGCTGGAGCACAAGTCTTACGAGGATCAGCTGTGAGACCTGGGTTTGTTTAGCCTGGAGAAAGGGAGGCTGAGGGGAGACTTTATCACTATCTACAACATCCTGAAAGGAGGCTGTAGTGAGGTGGGTGCTGGTCTCTTCTCCCAAGTAAAGACAATAGGATGAAAGGAGATGGCCTCAAGTTGCATGAGGGGAGGTTTAGATCAGATATTAGAAAAAAAATTCTTCAAGGAAATGGTTCTCAGGCACTGCCAGAGGCTGCCCAGGGTGGTGATGGAATCACCATCCCTGGAGGGATTTAAAAGATGGGTAGAAGAGGGATGGTTTAGTGGTGGAGAGAGACGGCTGGACTCAATGATCTCAAAAGTCTTTTCCAACCAAGTGATTCTAAGATTCTATGAAGGAGCAAGCAGCAAAAGCTGAGGTTGGTGATCAAAGAGTGTTTCCTGAGACAGTTGGTTTTACACCTTAGGATTTATGACGCAAACAGCAGAAAGCCACTTTAGAAACACTGGCAAAGGCAAGTTTAAAACACAGGATAAAGATTGGTCTTTTCCCTCCCTTTGTTACTAAACAACCAATTTTGAACCTGAGATTTTCTCGCTTGTGAATGCCACTTGTGTCTTCCCCAAAGCGAGACGGACCCACAGCAGTTTTATAAATTGAAGACAAGCACTTCAGTCATGAAGCCAGCTTAACTTCACAGGGAAAACAAGAATAGAATTAACCTGGCGTTCTTGAAGTAACGTTTTAGGTTTTTTTCTGTTAAAAAATAAATTACTGAGTACGGGAGGAAGAAAGGAATCATTTTGCTGTGATAATTGCAAAGCACACAAAAAAGGTAATTTTTTTGCCTGACTTACGTTTAAAGAATGTCTCAGCTTTTCCCAAACAGCCTTGGTTACCAACAGAAAGAAAGCATTGAAATATGCAAATATTTCAAAAATTAGCAAGCAAATCCCTGGAGAAGAGGAACAAAAAAGAAGTGGGGGAAGGGGTGCCAGCAGATACAGACACTGCAGCCTGGGAGCTGCTTTTCTGAAGCCCCTTGGAAGTTTTAGTCAGGAGCAGCCCAGGAAAGCAATGGCATGAGGACATCCTCTGAGGTCCAGCTCTCAAGTCATCCTCTGCCCACTTGATCCACAAAAGCAAATCGCTGCTGTGCAGGCTGCGATGTCTGCAGCAGCCTCAGACTGCCCTGGCACATGCTCCAAGCAGGATATTTAAATGCTCTTTAGGCTTTGGTAGCAACACTACAAAGAAGGAATAACTCGCATCTCAGCTCTTTCCCAGTTTGGATGAAGACCAGGCGGATACTCCAGCTCTCATTTACACCTGCCTGACACTGAAGGAAGGTTATGTTGCAAATCATGAGACCCAGAAATTTCATCTTCTTATTCAAATCAAGACCTATATTCCAAAGATTTATTCCTAGGGACTTCACTCACCCTTGGTGAATCATAGAATTGTAGAACAACCAGGTTGGAAGAGACCCACCGGATCATTGAGTCCAACCATTCAGTGACGCAGTCTATGTCATGCAAGTGGTCACTCTCAACCCACGGAAGGACCTTCTGTGAGGTGGCCTTGCTCTGGGAAAGGAGCTGGGTTTCTTTTCCCACTCCCCTTGCTCTTTTCTTGCATATTTCTAATGGTCTCAATAAACACGTGTTACCAGATACACCAAGAGTGTTACAATTTCTCAGATGCTTTTATGGGCACTTACGGTTTTAATCTGTTGAGCAGTGTAAACTGGAATAAAATGGGACATGTTAGGGCTCAGAATGCGACAAACCTGTTCAAAAGAGTTAGAAGGAAATACTGCTTGATGAATTCTTTGAAGGAAGCTCCTTGCAGGAGAAAAAACTGATGCTACTTCAAAAACTTGATAGAAAATTTCCCTCAAAACCAACTTTGGGACTGATGTAGGAATTTCCAGAGTCCTGAATCACTGTAGTTCAGTAAAGGACTCTGGAGGAAACATCTTGTTCTTCCTCCCGCTGCTGTTCTGACCTCTACAGCCAGTTCCTCTAGGGAGAAGCTCCCATGGCTCTGCAAATCCCAGGCGTACCCCTCTCTTGCCATCCCACGGCCCATGCCCAGGTGTCCCCTTGGTGTCGGTGACACCAGGGAGCCCTGGCCAGGGTAGGTGGGTGGCAGAGGCGTGTGCGCCTGACTAGCTGGATGCATTTTCTTCCCGACACCCTGACACGGCTTCGCTTTTGTTTCCTGAGTAAATAGAAAAGCCACGGTGGCAGGAAGGAGAAAGGCAAGGCAGGGCTCGGCGAGCAGCTCCTGTTTACAATGACAAAGGGCTCTGCCACACTTCGGGGAGGAAATTTTCCTTCCAGACTTCAGGCCTCATTAAGTGAGTGGGCACAGCTAATAGGCTTTGTGTGCGGACGGCCCCAGCCTTGCAAGGTCCAGCTGTCACCGGGGCGAATGTCAAAAATAACAGCGGGCTCAGCCATTCTCCACCCTGCTCGGGCTTTAAAATTTATCTTTAAAAGGGGGAGGAGCAGGCAGTGAAAAGTAGCAAGCAATTAATGGGAGACAAAAGCAAATGGACTGATTGCAGGAGAAGGGAGAGTTGGGTTGGTGGGGAAGAAATAGAAAAGACGAAGAGTCCCCCTGTCAAGCAGAAACTCGTTGGGGTGATGAATGCATGAGCCAGGCTGGGAGGATGCTCAGGAATTGAGGGTCTCGGTGGTCCCTCTCGAGGCTGGGTTGATGCAGCCGTCTCCCTGCCACGCGTCTTCGCTCCCTGAAATCTCCCTCACAGATGGTGACTTCAAAACAGCGAGCACATGTCTTCCCTCGGATAATCCGGAGGTCAAGCTCCCCCGAAGTTTAGTCTCTCGCTGCCAGCAAAAAGCTGACAAAATTATGCAGAAATAAATATGCTTCTATGTTTAACTTTTCTCTTTCACCCCATCCAATCTCAGCCTGCCCTGAAATAATATTTGCATGCGTTTGGTTTATCCCCCTGTCAGTGCCGTCTGGAGGGAGACGCACAAATGGTTCGTTTGAGGGTATTTGCGATTCATGTGATACATCAATGGGAAAAAAAAGGATTTAAAATCTCCAGAACTTTTAATAGCTTATTGGGTCTTGGCATCCACAATCCTGCCGAACGTGCTTGCTGTATTTTTAGCTAACCTCAAGTTGACTTTGATTTCAGGCAGCCGCATCACAGACTGCAGAGCTTGTCACCATTTCTTTGTTTTGAGGGACGTGCCCTTACTCTATACGTAATGTTACACACCTTCCTAAATATTTGGGGATGTCCCTTCATTTTTATTGCATTTATTTTTATTTTTCCATGAATATTTGAGTCACTCTTTGCATCAAGGAAAGATTATGCCTGATCAGCCTGAATTCATGACATTTACATAGCTCTTCATTACTTCTGGGTAGAAGACACAAGCTACAAGCAGTGGAGGCTGCATGTCAGACAATTTAAGGGCCAGACTATCTACGGTTTTCAAAAGGAAGAGTCCCATTTCTGTGAAAATCTTCCAGATCCTCTGTCTGGAGGATTTTCAGCCCTCTGTGGGGCTTCTGAAATGAAGGTGCTTTTAGGGGCCTGCCCTTGCACAAGAATTTACCTAGAGGGCTTAACATTATTTCTCTTTTTGCCAATTAGAAGTTGAAGCTGCAGGGATAGTTTGGCCTCCAGGCATCCCAGAAGTACAGGTTGGAGCTTTCCTATCTCCGAGTCCTCCAGCAGAGCTCCAGGCTGCTAGGAAGGGCTGGAACAGTGCTGCAGGGTGAAGGTAAAGGATGTCTGTGACAGATACAGTCCCTGAGGACTGCAAGGCACCTTCTCCAGAGCAAGACAAGTCTAGGAGAGGAGATGCTGACACACGTATCACAGCCATGAATGCCAGGAGCACAGCTGAGACTCATCTATTCAAACCTGCTTAGTGTGCAGTGAAAGATTGTCCTGATTCAATTCTGTCTTCAAACAGCGGTTGCACATCTTTCCTGTGCTCCACCTCATCCCCTGTTTTCTCAGGCTGTGACAAAACGTAAATAGATAGCTTAGGAGGAAATTTTGGGTTAGTTAGAGGCTCAAAATATGGCCACAGAGGAGGTAAATCACGCCTGGAAACCCTTGAGGGACCCTGGAAACAGCACAGAAATTTTGCATGAAAGAGTCACACTGGTGAGAGCTTGAGCTCTCAAAAGACACAACAATACACCTTGATGGAAAGGAAGCAAAGAGAGAGAGCCTACTCCAAACACATCTGCTCAGATCCAGGGTTCAGCTTGTTGCACTTGTACAGGGAAATCTGTGCAAACAAACAGTTATTGAATGGGTCAACTGAGCAGAGCGGCTGAAGGAGCCGAACAATGGGGCGGTTTATTCACTTAATGTATGCCAAGGCCATTCACCAGGCAAGCACCTCTTAAGCAGCCACGTGATAAACAGACTCAATTTGCTGTTTGCCGAGGTCATGCGTTTGGGATGTCGTCGATGATATTTGATAACGGGAGCTACAAGGACAGCGAGGAAGCTGTCTCATTTCCTGCACCTCCACGGTATTGGGCTTTTGTTGTCTTTAATTGCTTGTTGGTAGGAGAGGGGGTTGCTGAGCTCCTCATTGTGGCTCTGGTGTTTTACCTCTCCCAGCTCTCTGAAAAACTTAGAAAGTCAATGTGTGCTGCCCCACGTTGCCATGTGTCCCTCCATCACTAGCCTCGCATCAAGTGGGGTTTGGAGTCCAGCAACAAAGACAACACCGAGCCATCATCATCCAGGGAAGGGAACACACAAAGTGGATGAACAATTCAAGGTTTCATTCATATGCAACCTCAGCTTTCTCGACGCTGCAAAACACTCAGGGATCCAGCTGTACAAACAGTGGGTTTGACAAATTCATCCTCCCCTTCTGCCCAAGGACCCTCCACGGCTGCTCACAGCTTCCCTGCATTTATTTGCTATTCAAACAGATTTGACGGATAACTTTTCTTTAAAAATAAAGCAAACAGACCGTTTATGGACTGCCGCAGCCTCCAGTTGGAGTTCCTCTGCTGAGCGGGGGTGAGGGGATCACAGGCAGTAGTTTTTCCTTGCTCGCTGATGGAGTGTTTGTTCAACCCCTCCTCAGCCTGCAAAATCCACTGCTGCTGGTGAATGCCCAGCTTTGGCACAGCACGAGGACTCGAGGTGTGAGGGTGGTGGGGATGGGGTTTTACACCATTTGCACAGCCAGGTGGGTTTTTCTTTGGGTTAGAGAGTGCAGACCACGCAGAGCTGTTGGGCAGCAGAATCCAAACATCATTGTAGAGTATTACCCAGGATCTTCAGTGGAAGACAGCATAAGAGGCTGATAAAGAAGGGAAGAGGAGGAACGAGAGAAGTGGCAGGAAAGCAAGAAAACATAGATACACAGACAGGCCAGGGTGGTGCTGAACTACAGGGGACATCCTGACCGTGACAGAGGGTTGGAACTGTATGATCTTTAAGGTCCTTTCTAAACAAAACCATTCTGTGATCCTGCATCCCTCCGGCTCGCTGACCTGGAGGCTGCTCCTGGTCCAGCACACGTTGGGGTGGCCGTGGGGACAGCCTCCCTGGTGGGCCCCCCAGCCTGCCATGATGAGGTAGAGATTTTAGGGGCCATGCACTGGCCAGCCTCACCTCTTTGCCTGCACCAGTGGCCCCTTCCCCCTTGACGCCTGGACCCACCAGGATTTCCTACGCATCTGTATGCAAATCACAGGCTGCCAGCACCGAGAGGCACTTTGTTCAGAGCATCCCCAGCACAGCTGCTCCACTTCCCGGGGCCAGGCAGGCTGGCAGGAGCCCCTCCGGCCGCTCACGCCACAGGGTTTGGGCACATGGAAACACCAAGTAAAACATGGCACAGTTTTAAGGAAAGACCCCAAGTGCTGCCTGTCCCACAGCCACTGTCTGCCTTCAGTGTACGAAGCACTGAAGGAGCTTGGATAGGGCAGGGAAAAATAAAACCTGCTTGTGTAAAGCATCAGGGTAGGTGTCTGGGGAAACAGGAGGGAGCAAAGCACAAGGACAAGTTTGGGAGACCAGGCTACAGGATTTGCTGTATTGATGTGTCTCCTCATGGCCGGTTCCACACCTGTCTGGGAAACGATCTGCTCTTGGGCTAGAAGGTGAATTCTTCTTGGATATAGCACTTTAGTTCCCTCCAGCCCAAGAACCACAAAGCGCACACATCCCCTCATGTGATAGCCTTAGTTTTCATCAGTATCTCAACCAAAGCCCTCCTCTTTCTGCCTTCTCCTTGTTTGTTTGTTTTTTTTTGTTAGAAACCTATCACATTCAGGAAAAAATTTAAACAGCTCATTGTCTCAAAAACCTGTTTGTTTTCAGCAAGAAGTATTTACAGGGCCCCAGTGAGTTCCCAACTGTCTCTGCAAACAGAGAAACCTGAAACACCCTGGGAGGTGATTTTTCACTCTACTAAGACAGGAGCACTAGAAAATCTCTGCTGATGCTTAAATGAGCCATTGCTCCCCAAAACAGAGGATAATGCTAGAGTCACCAGCTCTGAGGAGCCAAGAGGGATGGTTGTCTGATAGGGTGAGCAAACCACAGCAGCCCCACAGCCCCACCGAGCCCTCCTGCCTCCAGACAGCCACCACATTCCCTTCTCACCATTGGAAATCATGGCAAATACTGGGGGAGCAATGGGAAACCCCCACACTGGGTGCCTGGTTCTCACGGGATATGAAAAAAACAGCACGAGGTGGCTTTTTACCAGTATCAGCCTGACAGTACGGCTCCATGCGTGACCAACCTGTGTGCAAACTCCTTAGCCTCTCATGGTAGCGTCTTCCAACTGAGTTGTCATTTGCAACTCAAACAGCCAGTGCCTCAGGGGATCTGTTTATTTTCTCCTTTCTGCTGGACGAGATTCTCTGGCTCAACACTTTATAAAAGCAGATTTTATTTTTCCCTTCATCCCATGTGACACAGATGCAAATGGGGAACAGTAGGATGCCAGCTTATCTTTTATTTGTGCTTTTAGGTTATAATTGCAGTCTGAATCACTGACTTTTAAGTTCTGCTACGTTCTGCCTCAGCAGAGAAAGGGAGAGGAGCGGAAACAGGGAACGATCCCTTGAAGTTCAGCAACACCGAGCAGCTTTGCCTTCAGACAAAAAGGCATTTGCAAATGTTCCTCGCATTCGTTAAAGGCACAAACAATTTCCGTGATGAAATAATAAAGAGAGTTAATTGAGATGGAGGGAAAAGAAAGAAATCGAACCCGAAAGGCTGCTGTGGCTCCTGTGTGACCATTGTGCTTGTGATTGTGGTGTCCGCTTTCTAGCTCTGATTTGGGAAGTTCAGAGTGTTTCACCTCACTACCCCCAAAAATCATCATTTCAGTGGATTGCAAAGCAAAGCTCTTCAAACACACACATTGCCCCCATCTCCCCAGGCAGCCGTGCCTGATGCTGCCGAGCTGTCTGTCTGCTGTCACCGCATCCATCCCAGCTGCCGGGACCCGCGAGTCCGGCCGTGCCACGATCTGCATTAACGCAGCCCACAGGAGCCACAGGCACAGGAGGCAATAAAACAGTCTCACCCCACGCTGCTCCGGCAGCCTGCGAGACACCTGGACAGCCTGGCCGCTTGCTCCCTCCTCCCTGTCCCTCTGTAGGGATGGAGAGTTGCTGTAAATCCCCAAACAACACGCTGTCAGCCACGGAAAGGGCATTTTCGCTCGGTACTGAGCCCTAACTTCCTTCTGAAGGATGAACATGTTTGATTAGCCAACCTCAGCACTCCCATAGCATCAGGTCAGGGTAATTAGAGACCTCATGTTAACGAGTAAGCCATGGCTCAGGAGCCTAATTGACACTCCCAAGTCTGTGCATGTTCCTAATTGCCAGAGCTGGACCCACAGACAGAGCTCCTGAGTTTTAAACCCTTCCCATGACGCATCCTTTCACCAGGAGATCTCCAGCATCAGGACTGGGGGGGGCAGAAATGCAAGGGGCTGGCATGGGTGCCGCGAGATGCAAGGCTCTGGGATGGATACTGCAAGATGTAAGGTGTTGAGATGGGTGCTATAAAATGCAAGAGACACAGACAGGTGCTATACGCCTTTCTCCTCTGGTAAAAGCCCATCTCAAGGCTCCTGAGCAGACAACGCCATCGCACGCTGCCCGGCAATGACCCCGCAGGACCACCCTCCTCGGAGGTGGAGGGGAAGGCGGCCGCCCCG
Source organism: Phaenicophaeus curvirostris (assembly GCF_032191515.1). Lineage (NCBI taxonomy): Eukaryota > Metazoa > Chordata > Aves > Cuculiformes > Cuculidae > Phaenicophaeus > Phaenicophaeus curvirostris. Next base: position 7,441,747 of record NC_091409.1, read on the forward strand.
CTCCATCAGCCCTCTCAATCTTCCCCAGACAAAGCCTGTCTCCGAGGAACGGGTCCTGGGGAGGAGGCCAGGGCAAGGCCGTCTGGTGGGAAATGGTGAGGCTGGGGCGCACGGCAGATAGTTTTGGAGGAGGACGGGGAGAGCAGAGGTGAAAGGGCAGCCCTCCCTTCCCACCACCCTGCCTCGCTCCTCCTGGCCTTTGCTCCTCCGTTTTGCTGCTCCCCCCCAGCCAGGCCTCGGGAAGAGGGAAAACCCAGTGTAATTCATGAAGTATTTCACTCCCAGATAATTTACGGACACAGCATCTGCCGGACACAGGGCACGCTGTACTCAATCTCATCTTTTATGTCCTCCAGCCTCTTTCACAATGAGTTTGGGTTTTAGTTTTGGAGGTTTTTTGCCTAAAAGAACCCAAAAAAAGCACTGAAAGTGCCTCTTTCACTGGAACAGGCTGCCCAGGGAGGTGAAGGAGTCACCTTCTGCAGAGGTGTTTAAGGGACGAGTGGACGAGGTGCTAAGGGGCATGGTTTAGTGTTTGATAGGAATGGTTGGACCCGATGATCCAGTGGGTCTCTTCCAACCTGGTGATTCTATGATTCTATGATCCCAGTCATAGGTCTAGCACAATTTATCCAGGCAAACTGAACAGAGAAACTCAGCCCAAGGACCATGCCTTGTCCCATGTGAGTTCAGTCCTAGGTGAGATGCGATGGAAACACCAAACCAACTTCATTTCTTTCCTCTGCACACAGCAGGGACCAAAATCCATCTCATCAAGTAAAGCTTTCCTTAAATTAGATTGATATTATGGACTTAAAACACTCCTAGTGACAGGATAGACACAGACAGCCTAAAACAGACACCTGAGCTGAAAACAGAGGTGGAAGTGAAAGACAGCAAGCAATAGGAGCTTTGAAATGCCCTGTAGCACACAGCTTGGGCATCCCAGTGGGAGACACCCCTGCCGTTCTGCCTTTATCCAAAGCAACATCAGAGGACGAAAGTGGGAAATGGATGTTTCCTTCATGTCAAAAAAAGCGACAACCCCTACCAGCAAAATCATCCCCCATTAAATCCACCAGCTGAAAGCTGCTCCACCCCAGCTGATTTCCTATCCACACAAGAGCCCCCATCTAATCGTGAGTGTGAATTGTGAAGCGTGTTGCTTGTTTGCCTATCCCGATGCCCGCGTTGGTTCAGCATCGCTTGGGGATACACGCCCGCGTTGTGCCCCTTCTCCCTGCTGGCAGAGCTGTCCCTGGACCCCTCGTGCCCTCGCTCGGTGTCTGGATACCGAGGACATCCAGGCCAGGCTGGGTGCAGACCAGATGCATAGTTTCTTATGAGACTCACTAATGGCCTTTCAGGTACAACATTATTATTATTTTCCTCTAATGGCTGCTTTTCCGTCTTTCTTCCTCGCTAGCTCATAAAAGGCACATCATAACTAAACTGGAGGGGGGGGGGGGGGGTGGAAAGAGGCAAAAGCTTTGCAAATTACAGCAATCAGAGAGCCTGAACCATTAGGAGCATCTGGGACTGCGTTTTACATAACAGTGGACACTTTCTTTGAAACAATTACAGCTAATAATGAATTAGGATTGCCTGGGCTGTAAACGTTTCAAATTGCAATTCAGAGACTGTCACTCCATGCCATCCCCTTCTCGCTGGAAGAAGCCCTCTTAATGCTCTGAACAAGTAGTGCGGTGGGGATCCTGCAAGGAGATGAGCTTCTCCACATCTGCGAGTGGCAGGTCCTGCGCTGTGGTCTCATCCTGAGCTCTGCTGGGTTTGGGACCTTGTGCCCAAAAGTGATCCATGGCAAATGCTTCAGGGGAGGGTATATGGAACAAAATGATGTATCAGGGGGCTTTGTCCTTGCCTGTTTCAGCTAATCCCAGTTTAGGGACGGATCGGCAGGCTTCCCTCTTCTTCTAAGGAACTGCTTTCCAAGGGGAGGAGGGGATGGCTCTAAGCCACGCTGGGGAGATGCTGGATTTTGGCCTGTCAGCTGTCTTGTCTCCAGCTGCCCCAGCCCCTGCAAGCCCAGCACAGCCCTGACATCTCCAGTTCAGTCTTCTCCTAGGTTTTTGTCACATTACGTGGGATCTGTGTTGCCCCAGGACTTGAGTCTCACACTTACTCACAGCTGAAACCATATCCAAGCAGTAGCTCAACGTCAATCACAGGCTGTGTCTTTTTCTGCCTAATTCAGGGCAATGAGACCCTCCAGCTTTAGGGAATTACAGAAGTGCATGAGTTTAATCAAAACTAGAAATGTTATTGCCCTCCTCACCTTGCCTCTGGTGGTACCACCAGCTCTGCAATGTCATTGCCTGGGAACCCATCATACAGAGAGGAGCTGTTCCTGAGCCGAGAAGTCCCTGTGTCCCCCCCAGGACAGAGCACGGACAGAGCTGGGGAGTCACCGCAGCTCAATCCCCCACACCAGCCAGCACAAACCCCTCCAGCTGGGCTGCAGTTCGGCATGCTTGAGCTCACAACGCAGCTGCCCGGATGACACAGGTACCTGAACATAAACTTAAGAAAAAGACATCAATCTCTCCACTTTTGCCAGAATAAAAACCTTCTTTTAAAAGACAGTGGACATAGAGGGGGAGATTGAGAGGAGAGGAACATTCACGGCCCCTCTGCCGGGACTGCAGATGTGGTATAAATGGGTCCATCTCAAAGCCCCCTTCTCTCCCGAGTTGGCAGGTCCTAAAAGGCCACTTGTTTCACAAGTTGGCTTCTGTCACACCCATCGTCTCCCAGGGAGGCACAGTGTCACCTCAGGTTTCCAAGACCATTCACACTGGCTGATGCTCATCCCTGTCTCCATCTCACTCCTGCCTCCATTCCCAGGAGGGTCACCAGCCATGGATTGAAGCAGTGAGAGCCCCAGATTCTCCCAGTCCCAGCCCTTCACAGGAAAAAAAAAACCACTGTGTTCAGAGATAAAAGGAGGCAAACTCAACCTTAAGCAAAAGGAAGCCCAGACTCCTGTGTCAGATACAGCCTAAAGAATTTTTTTGTCTGTTCTTTGCTGATATTTGAGTCTTGAAATGCTCAACAAGATGCTCCATTGCACCCCAAGCCCACTTTTTCTTCCACCTAAGCCTGTAAGATTTTGAATAACAGCATCTCCTTCTCTTCTTCAGGAAACCTGAAGCCTTGCGATAAGCATGCATGGCAAATGGCTGCCTCTTTTACAGAGATGGCTCACACCAGCCTTAAAACTCTAATTATAGAAGAATAACAAGGCTCTAAAGCTCAGAAGCATTTAGATATTATTTCAAGCCAACCAACAAGGAAGTTACAGCTGCTGTAATTAAACATGACACAGAGAAGTCAAGCATTAAACGCAGGTTCATTAAGAAAGCACAGGGACTCGGTGATCCATAAAGGCAGGACCTTGTAGTCGTGGGCCAGCCAGGGAGAAACGCAGAGAGGGTAAGACTCGCCTATCTACCTCAAAAAGGCAGCAGCAAAGCTACTAATTGCGTTCGCACTGACAATAATGAGCTGCCAGCAGGACTTTTTGGAGTATGGCTCAGTTGCCGGCTGCAGTGGGGCTCCCAGGGCATCGCCCTGTGCAGGGATGCTGGCCAAGGACCACAGAGGGCCAGCACTCAGCCCCACAGTGCCCACTGCTTTGCTCTTCACCTCTGAGAGCAAGCTCGGGTCTCATCTCCTCCTTCCTGGCTCCCTCCCAGCTGCAATCCCCTCTGGGGTGCCCCACTTCAGGCAGCCCAGAGCCCTCAAACCCTCTCACGAATGGAAGTACACTAATGAGGCAGGTCTCAAGGTTGGGCGTTCAAGCCCTTCATAAGCTGGAGCCATCTCAGGGAACAGGGAGGGGAACCACAGGACGCTACATTTTGTGGTGTTGAATCAGGCTTTGGGGAACCAGCATCCACATCTGCTACTACTACAAGAAAAAAAAATCCCAAACCCTAAGAAAATGCTCTTGCTATTCAGGTGCTGCTCTACCAGCTGGACCCTCACACTCCCCAAGCTGCCACCTTGGTGCAGAGGGCAGGATTGGGTCCCCTGGTGCTGAGCTTGGACAGTCTGCAGGATTCTGGCACGGAGCAGGACTGCTCCTTTGGTTTGGGACAAGCTTTATCTACCTGGAAATCACGGTGTGAAGTGGAGGCAGCACAGTGGGACCCCTCCCAGCATCCCAGGGACAGGATCTGTGACCGCAGCAGCGGGGCCATAACCCACCACCCCCTCAAGGTGAGAAAACCCCACCATGCCACAACCCCCGACACTAACCCCAGACCTGAAAGAACCCCAGCAAGATGCAGAAGAGGGGATGAAGAATAGAAGAAAAGAAGGATGAACAGCACGACCCCCCCTGACCCGGAGCGTGCAGCCCCGCAGCCCCTGCTTTGTGCGAGCCCCGTCTCCCCCCGCGTTCGCCCGTACAATCAGGGCAGCTGCCTGGAACGGGGCCGGCTGCCACAGAGGAGAGGGCAAAGGGGCAGAGAGTAATTTATTTACTCCTTACAATGTGCTGTTTGAACAGACTCCTAAAGAAAACTGAGGAGGAAGCAACACTCTGCCAGGCAGGAGGAGGAGGGGGATGCGAGGCAGGGGGAGACGGTCCTAAATGGATTAGGAATTTACTCTGCAACTGTGGGGCTTTAATTGATACACGGGGAGGGGGGGAGCAGTAAAAATTCCCTCTAATTGTATTAAAGATACACTAATTAGGTTGATTAAAAACAGAGAGGCTGTTTCTTTCTTTCCCCAGAAGGCCTAAGGGATGGTGATAGGGAGGGGGGAGAAGTGCAAACAGATTGGAGGTTTTTTTTAAAAGAAAAAGAGAGAGGAAAGAAAAGTGCTCAGCCCTTGCGAGAGGTGCAGCCGCATCGGCCCCCTGGGGCACCGGGGAGAGCAGAAGCAGCATCCAGGCACTTTAGGATGGTCAAAGCTTTGCCTTCCCCCTAGGAATGAGGTGCCAAGGCAGCAAGATCACTCTTTGCAGCTCAGATATCCCAAAATCCGAAGCTTTGCTTGGCTGTGATGCCTCAAATTTGGGATCTGCAGCTATTTTGCCCCATTTTGTGAATTTTTGATCAGCCTTATCTACACAAATGTCTGTAAATCCTTGTGGGTGTATACGTATTACAGAAGTTTAGAAAGGAGACCATTTTTTTGCCCCAGAGAGAATAAACCTAAAGCAGTTGTTGTCACTGCTTGGCCCTCTTCCAAGTGGTCCCAGCTATGAGAGGAAGAGCAAGTTCCTCACAAACACCAAAACTGCTGTTGTAAGAGACACTTTCCTCCTCTGCACCCCCAGCCCAACAAACTGCTGGCTTTTCCCAAAAAATTCTCCTTTTCTTGCTCATCAATGCTGACCCTCAGCACAGCCTCTGCTGAGCAGGACCTGCCTGAAAGCCTCTCCACAGCCTGTGGCACCTTCTTACCTGGGAATTCCTGGTTTCAGGAATCACCTGGCCTTTCCTTTCTCTGTGAGGACAAAAAAAAAGTATTTTGCAGCCTGGGGAAAAGTTTTCCGGCAAAAGGTTTGAGGCAGTCACTAACGGATCTTTCAAAAGGCAAAACTGTAAAATGGGATTGGCAAATAAAAAGCTGTGACTTTAAGGGAGGTAAACAATATTGTGTTCTCCCACCCCCTGCTTCCTCTTCCAAATGACCATTTTCTCCTTAGCCTGAAACTACGGGATGAAGGGCAAACTCAAATTGAGGAAGGAAGCTTGATGATTTCTGATGCTTCCATTACTGCATAATCAGGGACTGAAACTGCAATCAACAGAACTGCCTTTGCAACCCAGCAGCTTTCGGAAGAACTCAAGTGAAAGGAAGATAATTTTCTTTGTGGGACTTTATGTTCCTGAACCACCACCTTCCTTCCGCCCTTTTTTCTTAATGTTTGTTTAGAAATGAGGAGACAGAGAGGGTGCTGAGGAGACACGCAGGCTCTGGATGGGTGCAGCCAGGGGCTGGTTTGTTGGGGAAATCTGGGGCAGAGGGGTGTGGGACAACAACATTGCAGCCCCGAGAAGGCAAGGAGTAACCAAAGAGGCTGGAAGAATGGCTGAATTTGTTCAGAAAATTCAGGATGCGGAGACTAGAGGCAGTTTGTCTCGTTTTTCCCTTAGATGAACCTGTCTTTCAGGTTGTCCCAGCCCAGATCCATCCCTATACATGAGCTTGTCCCTATAAAAACCACTACTGTCTCATCTCCACAAGGCTTGGAGCTGGAGATCACTACTGCAACTGGTTATTTTGGTGCAAGAATGAGTTTGCTAGGAAAACTCAACCCTGAACAAAACCGCATTGGTGGAGCAGCAGCACTGGGTGCATCCAGGGAGCTCTCTGGTTTTAAGGTACAGATCCAGTTCCACCATGAGGGAATTCAACATCCAGCTATAGAAGAATTTTTTAAAAAAAGGAGGTTTCTAAACCAGAAAGTGTTTTCCCCTTTGCATAGATCTAGTTGTCAGTACTGAAAGAAGGGCCGCAGTCAGTGCTCTGCTTGCCCAGCCAGCCTGAGGGATGCTGAAACAGGAGCTGGGACCACATTCCTCAAGGAGACAGAACTCCAGCAGGTTCTCCCAGCAAGCAGAAGCACAGAGGTTTTGTATGACGATAACTGGGTGGTCTGGGTTTAAAAACAAATGGATTCTTCTTTACCAGATTAGGATTATTGTCAGCATTTTACACCACTGAGGCACCTTCAGGTCTTCTCAACATCCTGGGAAAGCCTCCGAATAGACATTTATAAGGCTATGGGATGTTTTTTCCCGAGGAAATGAATACTCACAAATTGAACTTGCTCAGCTCTGTGTAGTTCATTCAAATCCTTGAAATGGCACAAACTAAGCAGGGGCTGGCAAAGACAGAGCTCAGGACCCGGGCAGCCCCAGCAAACTCCTGCCTGCCTTTGCGTTTCAGCAGCAGAGCTGCCTTATTCCATCACCCCCACCTAGAACTGGTGGGTTTTAGTTTAAGCCTGGACCTCTTGGTGGGACTGCTGGTTCATCTGCCACCAGACAACTGGGAGGTGCTGTGATAAGAGGGTAAAAGGTGCGTACACTTGATTTCCCTCTTTATCCAGCAACGCCAGCAAGCAAGCAGCACTATTTTGAACCTGTACTAACCATGCTCATCGAGAACTGAGCTCCTGACGTTAAATGAAAGCAAATATAAAGACTCCATATTTTCTTGCATTTTTCATTTTAATTTAGCCAGCGTTAAGGCTTTGGCAGGGGAAGGGTGTGCAGTTGCTGTGTGCTGGGGCTGTGGCAGCAAGCATGGAACATAGCAGAGCCTCGCATCCTTTAATCTCCGAGTGATGGGGTGCAGACCAGAGAGCACACTCACTCGCTCTCCTCTTGAAAGCATCTCTTGGCTTCAGAGGCTTCCCCTCCCCCTTTGACAAACACCTTGAGCCTTTGTAGGTGACTATCACACCCTACCACAAGCGACATGCCCTGCCAGCTATTCCCTCTGTGGCACAGAAAGCATCGATTTAAAGGCAGCTTTTGATTGCATTCAAGTTGGCTGATATTTGAACAGGCTCTGAGCATCAGCAGTATGCTCTGGCTGGACAGGGACCCCACCACACATCCAGGGCATGCCAGGAGGGTTTGAAATGTGGTGGCAGCTGCTGGCATACAAGAAACACCCACCCCAGCATTGCAGGGCTTCCTGCTGCCCTCAAATCTCCCCCTTGTCTCCAGGCTGAAGCACCAAGACAATTCCCTGCAGCTGTTTGGGTGCTTTAATGCAGCCAGCATTTAAACCAGGGGTGTAACAAGGTTTAAACCTGGCTGAAGCACTAAGATGAACCCCTGCAGCCATCTGGGTGCTCTGATGCAGCCAGCATTTGAACCAAGAGTGCAACAAGGCAGTAGGAGGAAAGCAAGGGGACATCATCATCATCACCCAGCTCCCAACCTGCTCCAGCTTTCTTTCCTGCCAATGGGTCAATTTTTGTATTTGGGGAACTATTGCCACTATGATTCTAAGTGAATAAAAAGTGAATAAAGCTTTTACTAGAAAATTACATGATTACACATTCCTTTTGCACCATGGAAATGACAATTGAGGTTGTAAGGCAGCGGCGAACTCAGCTGCCCAGGTTTCCCATAGCTCAGAGCTTTCAAAATACACAAGGCAGCAATTGAATTTTTTTAGCTACTACTATGTTTGCTGGAAAATTAAGTTTTAGAAGGACTAAAAATATTAACGAATTTAGGTCGAGAAAATGGGAGGAGGAGGAGAGTGGATTTAAAAAAAAATGTCAAAACACTCAGATGCAGCATTTTTAATGAAATGTTTCACTTCAGAAATGCCAAAACATTTTGTTTTGACATTTTCCAAATGAAACTTAATGATATTTCTCTTAGAAAAAGCATGGGTTGCTTTATAATAACCTGAGTTAAGGAAAAAGGAAAGAGGAAATAAAACATAAAGGCTTGACGGCCACCAAAACAAACCAAACTTTTCACCACCCTCCCAGCGATGTGTTGACATGGAAAGAGCATTTCATTCCCTCCTCCTGCCATTTTGCCAACAAATATAAGCATTTTCTGTTTCACTTCACATTGCACTAATGAGTTCCCCTGTTTTTTCAGTACTGAAAACAGACTTTTGCCTTCTCCTGCCTTCCAAGATCCTCCCTTCTGGAGCGACTCTTCCCAAACTTGGCCTTGCTGCAGGAGCAAGGCTTCCTATGAAGCTGGGGAAAATCCCTCTGCTGCTCTCCCACCCCAAAGAGACTTTAGTACAAGCAACAATTGCTTTCTCCTGCTTGGGAGAGGAGCCTCTTAATTTATTGCTTATGTGCTCTCTACGAGTACCTGAAAGGAGGTTGTGGTGAGGTGGGTGTTGGTCTCTTCAATTAAGTAACAAATGATAGGACCAGAGGGAATGGTCTTAAGTTGTGCCAGGGGAGGTTCAGATTGGATATTGGGAAAAAATTCTTTACCAAAAGAGTGATCGAACACTGGACCAGGCTGCTGAGGGCAGTGGTGGTGTCTCCATCCCTGGAGGTGTTCAAAAAGCCTGTAGATGTGGCGCTTCAGGCAATGGTTTGGTAGGCACAGTGGGGTTGGGCTAGATGATCTGTGAGATCTTTTCCAACCTTAAAGATTCTATCCTGATCATTCTGTAGAATGAAACGCCTCTCTCTCTCTGTCAGAAACCACCCTTTTCCTCAGTCTCCTGCCACACTTCTCTCAGCCTGGAGGAACCAGAACACACACCAAATAAGCTCCTGGTTCAGGAGCGCACACAAACCTCTGGCAGTGCTGAGGGCTGAACGGTCCACGGCCAACCAGCAGCATCCTGAGCTCTCATCCTCTGCATACACAGTGATAAAATGGGCCATGAAAGTTTATCAGCCATGAACCAAATGGCTGTTTACATGTGTTTATTATGCAGTTATTTGTGATCGGCAACCCTTCTTGTAGTGCATCGTTCCTAACCTGTCACTATCCTGTGCTGAGCCCCTGTAGGACAACACCAAACAGCACAGGTTTAGGGAGCTGGGGGTGCATTTCTGGAAACAGCCCTGGTAAAAAGGAAAGAAAGAACCACCTGAATAATTCTCAACCCCAGGTCAGGACCATGGGGCACCAGGCGCCCCTAACAAGCTTTCAGACACACCAGGTAGGATTCCTCAGCCCATCATCACCACAGGGCAAGGGCTGCCCATCGCATGGTATAAATCCAGGCTGAAACACAGGTGCCAAGGGCCTCTCTGGGTAAAAATAACACTCGCAAAGGGCAAAACACAAGCAGGAAGAATAGCAAGCAGCGAAAAGAGCAACTGAAAGCTCAAATCCCCTAAACAGAGTGAGTCAGGTACCTTTTGCAGCCTCCTCTGGTTGGCCCCCAGCCCAGGGATGAGCAGCTGCAGGTGGGGGCGTCCAAAGCTGGGGCAGCTTTTGGTTCCAATGAAAGGAGGATGGATGGCTTCCTTCTCCCAGGCAAGGAGCTGATGCTTTGCAGGGGACAGCAAGAGCTGATGCAGTTACGAGGAAACACAGAAACCCAAAGTATGCCAAAACCAAGCAAACCTGTATAAGGAAACAAATGCAGACTTTGTCACTTCTTGTTGGAAAACTCCCCAAAAGAAGCAGTGGGGACAGCTGGTGGCACCACTGCATGAAGAGCCAAACCCAGCAAATCCTGGCAAATTTTTCCCTGGGGAGGGAGGTATCAGAGACCCCCACAACCCTGGCCCATCCCTGCACTGTGCCGCATTAGGCTGGTTCAGCGTCCAAGCTTAGGAGAAAGTAATCAAAGTCCTGAGCAGCCTTTTATTTCTGAGGCTCAGACACGGGTTTCACTGTGGGATATTTCACTTTGCTCAGTGCAGAAAAGATCAAAAATAATTAATTGCCTGCACACCCCCTGCACATGCAGCCCTGTATTTACATATGGAAATTAAATCCTTGAGTATGCAAAGCCAAGCACATCCAATGGATTTACATCAAGCTCCTTACCGAGTGTTGCTTGGAAGTGTCTCTGTAGCACCAGGACACAGAGGCCAAGCCACAGCTTGTCCCCAGGCACATGGTGGAAGAGGAACAGGGAAATGTTTGAGGCTGTCCTTGGTTCTGTACCTCTCCCTGGAGCAGGGGCACACCAGCTCCACACACCTTAGAGAGAGGAAGATCAGACCCAGCCTCCCTTCATTTGCTAACAAGAGTTCTGTATCCTATTTAAAGGACAGTGCTGCCTATTAAGCAATTTACACTTTTCTAATTGAAATTACCCAGTATCCCAGGTTTTGTGCTTGCAGTGAGTGCTCCCAGCTAGCCAAAGTCTCAGCAAGAGCAAAAGACATACAAATACCTACCACCTCGCAGCAGTACAAAACTAAAGGGAGAAAGCAACGTACTCCAAAATATGAACTGGCCCTTTAATTTCTGTCAAGGCTAAAGCCCACAGACTACAAAAACAACATTTTAATTTAAATTCCGATTCCACATTCATTCATGGAAGCTGGCTCTGAGCGGGGATTTCATTAAAGGCTTTAATAGATTTTATAGGACTTGTCAGATCCGGAAAGGTTATGGAGCAAATGCATTTTCTCTGCTTCCAGAATTTCAACAACGGCTCAGTAAACAAATTTACCATGAAAATGCAAAGAGTCCAGCCTTGTACAGACAAGGAGAAATGAACTTCATCTGAGTGACTTAAAGGCATCAAGATGCAATGTCTGTCCCCTTCCCAAGTCGCTTCTCTCCACTCCTTTCCCACAGCAGCTAAGAACATGCTTCTTTTTTGTTTGGTGGAAAACCTGAAAAGAAGAAACATTTTTCCATTGGTCGGACTCAGATTGGGAGATATTAATAAATGTCAGCAGCCTTAGCAGCAATGCAAGGATGGAGTCTTAGGAGGAGCTGCCACCAGACCTCTCATCCAAGAACAGCTCAGCCCTTGTGTCAATGATTGACTGAAGGATGATGGGGTTTGCAGTGAGAAATGATCTTGTTAGAAACCCCTGGTATTTGAGGACAGATGTGCATCAGCTGTGAAGGAGGTGATGATGTGGGAGAGTGAACAGACAGGAGAACCAACAACAGCTTCAACTTGGTTCCTGACCCATCAAAGGCTTTATGACCCCCGTTTGAGAGTTTCATTGACCAAGCTTTTCTAGTCACCTGAAGAAGGCTGGTAATTTTGGTTGAACAGCCATATATGCACAAGCTCCAACAAAATATCATTTTACCAGAGTCTTCTCTCTCTACTTTTTTTGCCCTTGAAAAATCAAGCTTGAAGGCAGGTCCTGAGCTCAGGAAGAAGCCCAGCAAGGCTGGCGGTGCAGGTGGATGTTCCACCACGGGGACACGGTGCTGCTCGGCTGCGGGATTGGTGCTGGCATGGGTGAGCTTGCACCTCACGATGATCAGGCATCACTGGTTAGAGTCAAACTGCAGGAATCAAAGGCTGATGCCTTGGCAACTGAGCTGTGGTGATGCTGAATAAAGTGAAGAAAAGGCCTCTTGTTTTTGGATGAGCTCTGTAAACAGCGATGAATGTCAGAGGAGATTTTGTCTGAGCATCATTTATAGTGGCATCACAGGGAGAAATCAGCTTGGAGAAAATTATAACTAATGCAAACCTCCAACCAAAATCTTTTTTCTGTTGGATGGTGAGACAAGTTGATGACTTTATTATTATTATTACGATGATTATTTTCCCTCCTTATGACTTTGCAATTTGAGATTGACAGGTCCTAACACAGCTGCTCTGGATTCTTTCCCAGCTCCACAAAGAGCGTGGTAGTGTGAAAAGCAGCCGGGTGGTTCAAGAGCCGCTGGCAGGGTGGGAACGGAGATCGGTGGCTCTGTGACAGAGTCCCCATAGATGTAGGACCCAGCACCAAGAGGTGTCAAACATCTGGGAGTCCCTTTCACCGGGGACAGGAGTTGCAGGTGGCTGGGGATGTGGCTGATAGCTGTGCTGTAATTACAGGAAGTCAAGGAGAGAAGCACATGTAAATCAAGTGACTACTGAGTTACAGTATGAGAATTCCCTCTGTAATTTATGATGCATTAAATAGCCTAAATATTCTGTCCCCAGGAGTTACTGCAGTCGTTAATAGCTCTCATTCTGAGGTAGCTTTTTTTATGATTCACCTTAATCTTGATTTTTCTCCCTAGCCAGCATGTATCATGTTAAAATTTCCTCCTCCACTGAATGGTTTGTACTTCAAATGATCCCTGTTCCTTAGGACATCAGCTTGCTGAATTCCCATTACATCTGCCAAGAGTGAAGCTTTAAACCAATTCACCAAACAGAGCCTCAAAAATCACTTTAGGAAGCCTCGGCGTACTGTACCTGGGAGACACGTATGGAAGTGGCCTCAAGGTCCTGGTGACACATCTGGGACACACTGACAGTTATTTGCAAGGTGTCTAACAGCCTAGATGGTTCTTCAGAAGCCCCGTCTGTCCTGGCTCAAGAAGGGGTAACAGAATCTGCAATTGGTTACAGCACCAAAGAAAACACTTTATGTTAACCCATATAAGCACAAGTAACATGCAGACCAGGGGGGTGATAAGCACAGAAAACCACTGGAGAGCCATATCCAACCTTCTGCTCTAACCAGGGCTGGGTTCAAAGATAACTCAGGCTTAGTTAGCATCAAGGACAAAACCCATCCAGATGAATTTTTAAAATCTCCAAGGATGAAGATGCCACGACCTCTCTGCCAGCACAACTGTTGCTGAAACTCCTCTGTTTCCTTTGACAGAAGACAGCAGCCACATTCCCCTCCTGGTCGTGATGCACCAGTTGGTACCAAAACTTTTGCCCTGCTCTGATGTGAAGTTCAGTGTCTCCCATGCACACACTGCACAGAGCACACATAGAAAAGTCTCTCGAGCCCATTCAGCAAAGCCTACAAGCTGCCCTGAAGTCAAGATAGGGCTGTAGGGAGACCAGAAACACCAGAGCCAATGGACCCTTCAGCCAGCAGCGGAAAATACCACGTCGCAAAGAAAGAGAACAACCGTTTCTGCAGTTCGGGTTGTGGCAGGAGGCTGAGCTGAGATTCAGGGCGAAGGGAAAGCAAGAGAAAGGCTGAACTCCAGAGAACGAGTCCAGCTCCCCCATCGGTACCCGGGAAGCTGCTGCCATCTACTGATGTCAGGGATGCGGTGTCCTGCACAGGGATGCTCGCAGGAGCAGCCCAGCAGAAAGGATGGAAATAGCTTCATTGCGGATGAGGTCTGATGAGCTGCACAGCGCCGAGAGCCTGGGACGTGGACTCTGGTCCCCTCTCTAAAAAGCTTTGCTCTTAAAAGAGGCCCAAAGCCAGCCTCAAGCCTAATGTGCTGCAAAGTATGACCTGCTCGGCTGTTTCTCCTCTGGCTGAAGGCAGAGGACAGTGGCTGGAACACCTTCAGGCAGCCTCTTCCATGCTTCTCTGAGCTGGATTTTCCAGCATGAACTTGTTGCTGAGGAAATTGCAGCCCAAACCATTCTGTGATTCTATGAAAGTCCCTTCCTGCTCTGTGGAAGACCAGGAACCCCAGTGGCTGTGGTCCCCATCACTCCAACATAGAATCAGTGAATCACTAGGTTTGAAAAGACCGTGGAGATCAAGCCCAACTGTACCTGTACACTACTAAATCATCCCCCTAAGCACCTAATCTACTTATCTTTTAAACACCTCCAGGGATGGTGACTCCACAACCTCCCTGGGCAGCCCTTTCCAGTGCCTGAGAACATTTTTGGTGAAGAATTTTTTCCTAATGTCCAATCTGAACCTCCCCTGGTGCAAACGTGTGCTCTTTTGTGGCCCCAGCAGAAATTTTCCCCAAGTGCTGGCTGCAAAGAGCTCTGCCATGCCAGTGCACCAGGGGCTAGACCCACACCCACACAGGGCTACGTGGCCAGGAAGATACTTGCCTTTCCCCTTTCCTTCCTTAAACTCCTCCAGAGTTACAGGCTCATTCTCACTTAGTGTTTTTGAGCCAGGTTGGGCTCCACCTCGCCTACTCTAATCTCCTGGTCAGATGCGGTGGCATGACCGGACAGTGTCTTCTCAGTGCCATCATTTGAATTTTGAATGCTGCTTCACCCGCTCCAGATGGAATTATAATCCTGTTCCTCCTCCAGGAACACTGACGTTTTCAGCCTCATGCAACTCCTCTTCCAGGGCTAGCTGATGGCAAATGGATGAATCTCTACATCTGTGCCTCCTCAGGCACCACACGGAGCTTTCACAGCAGGAAAAAAAGAGAGGAGGAGGATGGCTGAGTAACTTCATGGCTTACAGTCAAAAAATTCTGTTCTGTGCATCTCTGGCTTCCTCTGTGTAATGAAGTTGCACGTTCACTCACCCCAGATGGCTTTTCAGTTTGAATCTGCTCTTCCTCCTTCCTTGTGCGCCTTGGGTGACGGGCTGAGTGGGGAGATCCCTGGCCAGACCCATTTCAGGAGAGAGGAATTCAAACCACTCTCAAAGGTCAGGGCAGAACTGTTCCAGGCAAGCAGCAATGACAAGGGGTCACACAGACCTTGGGTGACCAGTGATGCAGTGAGAGCAGGAGCAGGCAGTGGCTCAGCAGGGTCCCTGTCTCCCAGGGGAAGGACTGCAACCAAACCAGCTGCGGGCGGCAGGGTTAGCACCGCAGGGCAGAAGGCACAGTGCTCACAGAGGTCCAACCTGCATTTCTAACCCAAGACGGGGCTGAAAAGAAGCGTTAATAAGTGGCTCCAAAGTTAATTTTGAGCTGATTTGTTCTTGGGATGCATGAGGAAAGAGAGCAGTAAAGCCCTCACCTGATAAAGAACCGTAGGGAACTTGTTCAAACAAATATGAGAGCAATAACACTTTTGGATTAATAAAGCTGAGAGAATACACACTGGTGTATGCTGGAGGACAATGAGGTCAGGCTCCCCCAATGAATCCCTCAGCAAACAAAGACAATTCCAACGCACCTCAGACTTAGCTGGGGAGGTTTCCAGGGACAAAAAGGACCCTCTGAGCTCAGCCCCTTCCCTCAGTGCGTGCTACACGGTGATCCCACTTCCAGGTCAGGCAATATTCCTTCCTGCTCTGTCTTCCTCCAGATCTGGAGCTGCAAAAGAGCCAGGTTTGTTGGACAGCACAAAGAGACCACGCAGCATCTCCCCCAAAACGTGGGCCTGAGCACAGACCTCCTCCAGCTTCCCCCACTCCCCTTCTTTTTGGTTATACACAGCATAAAATACCAGTTTCCCAGTTCCAGCCCAAATATCAGCTCAGTTCAGTCCAACAGTCAGCATCACCCATATTTATGCTCTGCCTCAACTCCTCTGAGCCCAGCTCTGGAGCATCCTTCATGCTTCGTAGATAGAGACTGTCACCCCAACATCACCTTGCTGTCCCCACTGTGGGGACAGGACACCTTAGCTGAAAACAGGAGCAGAGGAGCATGAGCACTGTCACTTTCAGCAGCGCCAGGAGGTTTTTGCAGAGTGAAATCAATTCCCTCCAAGAAACACCTAAAGAAGGAATACAACAGCACGGCTTTTCCAAGGGCTAAAAAGGAAAAGATGCTTTTTCTTGTAGGGAAACTCAGTGATGCACAGGTAGGCAGAGCTCAGCATCCTGCAAAGCTTTCCCAGCATCATCCCAGAAGCAAACTCAATTATCATGTCTGACATTCCCCCTCCCCTCCCAAAGGCCAAAATAATTCCTTTGCTCTGGATACAGATCAGTTGGCAAACAAGATTTCAGACACAATTATTTTGCCCTGAGAGGACTCTGCAGCTGCTCCTCTTTTTCTTAAGATCAATACCTAAAGGATAATCCTGCAGATTATCCTACAGTTTGGCGGTGCTCGCTCAAGCTCTCTTGTTTGCTTTATTTCCTTTATGAATTACAACTGCTTCTGGTTAGAGGGGCGAGGGGGAAGTGGTTCTTGTGTTCCGTACTGCCACAAATGAGACTTGATATCACAAATTGTTTATAGTCAGTTGGAAACGAGTTTTGTTGACTTCTTAGCCAAATTGGAACACTTGATGAGAACATTCTGATTGCAGGTGGTGACTCATCTCTTTCCAAAAGAGCAGAGCAAACAATAGCAACCACCTAAACAAAATCAGAGCAGCTTGCTTTCTTCTAAATCTAGCAACAATATTCTTTTAAAGCAAATCAAGCCTGTAGGAGTTTCTTCTCCTGTAAGCCCCGTAGGCGGAAGGCAGCAGAGATCAGAAAAGCACTCTTTGATGTGAGGGGTTATTTTTATTTGTTTTTAACCTGTCACACTGTTCTGAAACCGACCATATGCACCCAGAATAGCAGCTCGTGACTATTTGTGCTGAAAAGTTTCCCAGGTGGTAAACTTGAAGAAGCGGGAGAATGTCTCTGTCAGTCCCAGGGCACACAGGCTGCTGCTAAAATAAAGGTTTATACCAGAATAGTTGCCACAGAGAATTTGTTTCATAGAATCACAGAATGGTTCTGGTCAGAAGGTACCTCAAAACCCATCCAGTTATGGACAAGGACACTTCCCACTGGATCAGGGGCTCCAAGCCCCCTCCAACCTGGCCTGGAACTTCTCCAGGGATGGGGCAGCCACCACTGCTCTGGGCAGCCTGGGCCAGGACCTCCCACCCTCACAGGAAAACATTTCTTCCTAAGATCTCATCTCAATCTCCCCTCTTGCAGCTGAAATCCATTCTCCTTCATCCCATCCCTGCACTCCCTGATCAAGAACCCCTCCCCAGCATTCCTGGAGCCCCTTTCAGTACTGGAAGCTGCTCTAAAATCTCCCCACAGCCTTCTCCAGGCTGGACAACCCCAGCTCTCTCAGCCCGTCCTCGTACAGGAGGTGCTCCAGCCTTTGGGTCATCTCCATGCCCCTCCCCGGGACTAGCTCCAACAGATCCATGTCCTTGCTGGGCTGAGGAGCCCAGAGCAGGACGCAGGGCTCCAAGGAGGGTCTCAGGAGAGCAGAGTAGAGGGGGAGAACCCCCTCCCTCACCTTTCTGGTCAGATTTCTGATACAGCCCAGGACACAGTTGGCTTTCTGGGCTGTGAATGCACATTGCCAGCTCACATTGAGCTTCTTACTCACCAGCACCCCAAAGACCTTCTCTTCAGGGCTGTTCTCAATAGATCAAATTCATAAAACTCCTCAGCAGATTATCAAAAGCATCGGACGGAGGAATCTTCAAAGCCTAAGGGACTTCTGCAGGATTACTAGAATTTAAGGACTTCTGAGAATCCACTTGTGACTGCAGTGGACACTGGCAGCTGCATCTCATCCCTCTTGATCAGCCTGTGAAGGCAGAGGGTGGCATGTCCTACACATGCACTGAAAACATTAGCCGCTCTGGCTCTGATTTACTAAGTGCAAGTGTAATTTTAAGCACTTGCCTAAATCCTGCAGGAGAAGGCTTGAGATGGCTCCAAGGAAGAGCTCACGTGCTTTCCTAAACGTGCAATTTGGTGGCGTTGATGAGGCAAAACCATGTTTGGTGCTCTTAGAGACATTTTAACAGATGTTTAGTGCAAAACAACCTTGGCAGAAAGAAGCAGTGCATAAAGGCATAAGACAAACTCCACTGGGCTACCAGCAAGCCTGTTGTCTTGCTTCTGTACCTCCATCTCTCGCTCAGCAGCACTAGCTGCATCCCTGAGAAGAGCATTGTTTCAGAGTTGTCTCTGGTTTTGCTTCTGCCATTGGAGCAGAAGAGGAGGAAGACTCAGGCATGCAACTGCCAGACCTGCCCACGGGTGGTGTGAGCTCCTGGTCAGCACCCAGGCACCTTCAGAGGTCACAGCACTGCATCACTGCGGGGTTCAGCAGGCCAGCAGCCACCTCCCCAACACATCAAGTGCCTCAAGACACCACGTACCCTCCAGTCCTGTTCTGCAGACCTTGCCCTGCTCCTCGCATCCCTTGATATCCTGTATATTTACTTTGTGAGTATTAAAAAACCATCAAGAAAGAGCAGCAGAGTCAATACAAATCGTAGAATCATAGAATAACCAGGTTGGAAGAGACCCACCGGACCGAGTCCAACCATTCCTATCAAACACTAAACCATGCCCCCCCGAAAATGTCACATTTCTTCCAAGAAGTTGCTTTGAAACTGTACCTTTGCAGCATCAGGAATCTTCCTTGTGATCATTAAGCCTCAAACAATGGATTTATACCAACGTTTTCTATTTTGGGGGGAAGTTTCTATGAGGCATAAGGTAAGGAATCTTTTGGGGAAGGATGAAGTGACAGGGTTACAGTCCCACAAGGTGGCAGAGCTCCATCGCTCATCAGTGGCTGCTCAAACACTGTAAAGACCATGTACCAAGCTCGCCTGGAAAACACAGGGTCCTGGGTGCTTTGCACCTGAGGAGACCCTTACAAAACACTGTTGATGGCAAAGGGCTCCTTACTTTCCTGCTTCAGCTTCTCCGGTTGGAAACAGGGCGTAAATTAGGTGTGCAGCTGCTCAGAAAGCCGGAGGAAGTATTTTTGGGGCTTTTGGCACAGAATAGGGGAAGGAAATGACAAAAACTCCATATTTTTGTCTGCACTGAGGTTTCCAAGAAAGTTTTATTGGCGAAGAAATAGGAACTTCCTAATCTACTCAAGGGAATTGTAAATCGGGAAAGAAGTCGTGAAGTCTCAAGCAGGCAAGAGTCCCTGTAATAAATCATAAAAGCGCTCCAGAGCTGAGGGGGAAAAGTCTGCTGGGATTTCAACCCTGAGGCTGAGCACACGATGCCCAAAAAGAGCAGAAATCCTGACTTTCAACCTTGCTACCCTGCTTGGATAAAAACGCCCTCCTCTTGCGGGGCTCATACTTTTGCAGCTTCTTGCTCTGAACACTTCTCTGATAAAGAAACTGGGCAGGTGGCTGGGGAGCTCCGTGGCTGTGGGGGTTGGCAGCGAGTAGGGGTCCTCATGGGGTGTGTGTGTGTAAAAGAGAGACCAAAGATTAAAATCCCGTCTTTTCAGCCTCTAATATTGCATTTTCAGATTCATTTCCAAGCTGTTCAGAAACAGGCAATTTCTTCCTGTCCTCTCTGGAGCTTCCCCACCGCGGTTACATTAAAGAAATGGTGATAAACTGGCCAGGAATACAGTTCATAAGGAGACTAACACCAGGTTTCTAAGCTTCAGAGCAATTAAGCTCCCAAAAGTATCTGAAAGGAGGAAACACTGGCCTCTTCTCCCAAGTAACAAGTGACAGGAGGAGAGGAAATGGCCTCAAGTTGCACCAGAGGAGGTTTAGACTGGATATTAGGGGAAATTTCTTTACTGAAAGAGTGCTGAAGCACTGGCAGAGGCTGCCCAGGGCAGTGGAGGAGTTTGGGTCAAGCAGCACATTCCTGCAGACACAGTTTTTCACTGATATCCACAGATTTCAGTGCAGATTTGTGGTGTTCTCCCATCCAACCCACTGACTTTCAACAAGTCTTAAGTCTCTTCTATCACTAAGGACTCATTTCAGATCTGAGGTTTTAAATAACTATCAGGGCACGAGCTTGGGGATGGGTCTTCAAAGGACAGAAATGAACCACAGTCAGTCCAGCAAATGGACAAACCAAAGGCTTCGTGCTCTGAATGGAAATCAGAGAGATGCAATTTTTAACAAGGATGTTCTCCAACACGATGGGAAGATACAGCAGGAATTTTCCACCAGAGGAAATCACACTCAAAGGAATGGGCTAATTTGCTGAAGCACAATTAAACCTTCCCTCACTAAAACACCCAAATTCATGGCCTGACAAAACAGTTGCCGTAGCGACAGGAGGAGGGAAAAGCCACAGAAGACTCAGATATTATTTTTTTCTACCCCCAAATGAGTTGAGAAAATCAGCTTCTGACTGCATTGAGCATCACTGCGGGTGTCGATGGCAAAGCAGCCGCAGCGGCTCAGCCAGCGTGGGTTGTGGCTGGGAGTTACACTGTGATGCTGCAGAGCCAGGGCAAAGCTCATGATCCCAAACTCTTCCTCTTCGTCAGCCTGAGAAATGCTGTGGAACCCCAACTGATTTGCGAAGAGTTTTGCGTGCTTTCTAGGAGGAGAAAGGCCTTGAGGAAGCTACAGTGCAAGCATCCCAAGAAAGGAAGGGAAAACAGGTTCAAAAAGTCAAACTGTGATTTATTAGATAAGAGAGGGGTCTGGCCCACGAGGCCAAAGATCTCCCAGTGTGTTTGTTCCCAGCACTGCTCCCAAATCCTGGGCACTGCGTTTCCAAAGAGTTTCCAAACAAACTCATAGAATCATAGAATAGTTTGGGTTGGAAGGGACCTTAAAGATCATCTAGTTGCAACTCCCCTGCAATGGGCAGGGACACCTCCCACTGAATCTGGTTGCTCCAAGCCCCATTCAACCTGGCCTTGAACACCTCCAGGGATGGGGCAGCCACTACTGGGTTTAACAGCTGCAGGGGTCAGCTCTCGAGCAGGGCAGGACCTTGCAGTCAGTTGTACAGCAGCCAAATGCAAATTTACCCTAAAAGCCCTGAACTCAGGAGCTCTCAGCCCTGTCCACCAGCTACATGCATTAGAAAGGACATAAAAAGCATATCCCTCTCACAGCTGTGCCACATGCTAGCCTCTGCTATTTAATCAGCTCCTGCCTCTGCTTAATTCTTGTAAATTCCTTAATTCCACATAATTTATTATTCCACATAATTCTTCTATGCACTGTGCATTTTCTAACAGCCCCTACTCCACCAGCCTTTCCAAACAGCCCAGGGAATAGGTCAGAGCCCCTTGTAAGATGTAAAGCAGGTGATGGAGATTACAAAGACAACTTCACCCGTGACCGAAACACAGTTAGCTCAGAGAAGGAACACACCATCACTTTGGCCACACACCTCCAGGGTATCTCCAGCTGCATGGGACCGCAGACTGAAAAACACTGATGCAAACAGGGTTTTGGGGATAGAGAAGATGTAGGCAAGGTGGAAGAAGCTGGCAGGAATCTGGGTACAAATGTTGCCATGGAGCCTGTAAGGAATCCAGTGATCCCACCTGTTTGCTATGGAAACCAGTAGCTGGATTCAGACGATACACAGGGCACCTCCAGGACCTGTGTCCAGGCAGCTTGCAGCTGGGGAAGGCTCCTGGAGCTGGGCTTACAAGGCTCTTCATGCCAGAATTGCAGATCTCTTTTCCCTGTAAGCGGAGCACAGAGACATGAAGGAGCATCCTGTTCAGGGAAAATTAATTAATCCACCACATTGAAATCCCTGGTGTGAAATACTCTTTACCACCTGGGTATAGTGACAGCCCACAGGGGCTATAAGCAGCCTGATGACAACAACCAATGAGAAACTGAGGAAGAAAATGAGGGAAGAAAAACCCACTCGTGTTTTCTCGATAAAACTTAGTGGAGATGCTGCATGGGAATCAAGAGGAATAAATATAAGATGCCATGGGAGGAAAGGAAGAAGTGAGTATTTTTCTAATCCTTGAACTTGACAGCCAGTTTATAGGAGACAAGCTCCAAAGGCTCCTGCCTTCCTGGAGGTATTTTCTTTCTAAATAGATCTGTAGATACACTAATTAGCCAAAGGAGAAGCATAGGAGTTAATTCCTAATCATGTAAATGTGTTGTTTCAATTAATTAATGCACGTGGCACTCTAGTGATAGGCACCCTAAGGAAAGACAGGCACAAGCGAGAATAATCGTATTTAACAGTCTACTCCCATTTATTCCTCTAAACATTAATGGTGTCAAACCTTCCCCTAATCTTTCTCCATAATTCATTGTTGCTTGGCACTGTTGTGTTATAAATTAGCTGGAATCACAGACTGGAAATGATAGTTTTGCAAGAAAAAATAATAACGTGCTTACTTGATGAATCAGTGAAGGGGTGTAAACAAGGGAGAAGCGAAACACTATTTTCTGGGTTGGCTGGTTTGGGAATCTGTCCTCTAGGAGGATGGTGGGGCCAGCATCTTATGGATGGGTGCAGGTGGGAGCTGGGTATCTAAGGTTTGGGTTCTGATAGGGCTTTGCCTCTCTACATGTTCCATCATGAAGGGGGAGACAGGGGAAAAGAAAACAAGTCACCAAAGAGTATATTTTCAGCCATTAAAAAATTATTCCCTTAACAAGGCTCTTATTGATCTTAAAACAACTACTCGTGGTGCCAGCACAGTGGAAGACAGATCCAATTTCCACTGTTTTTTAGTAAATGGTAGCGTTCCAGCTCAGACAGTCACCATAGAGGATAATAAACAGGACATGTTTATATAAACCTGAAGGGACTGTAATGTCCTTTCCATGCTGTTTCTGAGAACTGGAGGCATCACATCAGATTTAAAAGCCACTTTGTTAAGGAAAAGGCACAAAAGGGGTGGGGAGCAAGGCAGCCAAGGGCATTGTTCATGGGGTGGTGAGGCTTGGAGGAGCTCTGCAGAGCAGCCAGTGTGGAAAGGGGCTCGCAGGTGAGTTTGGGCTGCTTGGAACCAGCTGGGTTTTCTACTGGCAAGATAAAAATATCCACAGATAGTATGATAGAGGCATCTGTGGAGCCAGCAATTACCTCTTAGACTGGGCAAAGGCTGCTTTTATTAAAAGGCAGGGTATGCTGGGCTTGTCTGCGGTCTCTTTGGAGACGTGGGATGTTTGCAGATGTTGCTCTTATGTGGTTTTGTAGAAGTCTTTACTGACCTGCAGCAAACATGCCTTATCGCAGCTTGTTTCATTAAGGTTTGGAGCTCCAAGATGATGCTCAGGGTGGAGGACGCACATGTTGAACAGGAATGAGCACCAGCCTTGAGGTGATGGTGGGACCTGCAGTGCTCGTGGTCCACAAAGACCTTCATGCTTGTCCTGACAGGAACAGCATCCTCTGCCATGAAACACACCCCAGACTGATGGTACTTCTAGATAGTTGCAATTATTTGAAAGAGTTGAAGCAGTAATTTAGCCAGCAGATAAATGCCTGTCCTCTATTCCAGTCGCACAAACTCATCCCTCCTGCTGGATTTAAAACATGCCTTCAAAAGAAGGTAAAAGCTTTTAATTGATGCATTCAAAGGACATAGGAAGGAAAAAAGCTCTTGCTGTAGGAAGATTTTTCTGGCTTCCAAAAAACCCCAGTGTATTCATACTTCAAAGAGAGTGAAAAGGCAAATCTCAGAAATCATTGCTAAATTACAACCCAACTTCAGATGTTTGTTCTTTTTGAGAAGTGTTGCCTTAATTATAATTGATTTCTTGAGCAGAATTTTCTCCATTTTGTGAAGAAAAAAAAGAGAAATCAATCAAATCAAGAAAAATTCTTTTTAAAACACCAACGATTCTGGGTAGGGGAAACCAACAGTTACCAGAGTCTGTGCTTCCCCTGTGAAGAGAAGGTGAGAGCTGGGGGATTGTCCAGCTTGGAGAAAAGAAGACTTCAAGGAGCAGCCTTCCAGCACCAAAAAGGGGCTGATAAGAGGGGGAAAAACTTTTTAGCAGGGTCTGTAGGAATAAGATGAGGGGGAATAGTTTTAAACTAAAAAAGGAGAGGTGTAGACTAAATCTTAGGGAGAAATGTTTTGCTGTGAGGGTGGGGAGGCCCTGGCCCAGGCTGCCCAGAGCAGTGGTGGCTGCCCCATCCCTGGAGGGGTTCAAGGCCAGGTTGGATGGGGCTGGGAGCCCCTGATCCAGTGGGAGGTGTCCCTGCCCATGGCAGGGGGTGGAACTGGGTGGGCTTTGAGGTCCCTTCCAACCTAAGCCATTCCATGATTCTGTGGTGCTTTCCACTGAGAGTAAGTGATTCCGCTGTAATAACAATGTGCTAATCTGAAAATTGGCTTTTGTCTGACGCGCCACAGCGCGCA
Source organism: Phaenicophaeus curvirostris (assembly GCF_032191515.1). NCBI lineage: Eukaryota > Metazoa > Chordata > Aves > Cuculiformes > Cuculidae > Phaenicophaeus > Phaenicophaeus curvirostris. Next base: position 7,466,034 of record NC_091409.1, read on the forward strand.
CAGCGTTGCAATGAGGAGGGAGGGCATTGAGCCAGCTCTGCAGCTGCTGGGAGAGCAGCACACAATAAATCCTCCAGTAGTAAACACAGCAGCAACGTTTTCTACCTTTACTTGGTTTTGGGGTGGTTTTTTTTGAGGGAACTGTATTTTTTATTGCACAAAATCTTGTTAAGGCAGCTTTCTGTAGAGATGTGGGGTGTTTTATTAGAAACGTCAGGCTTATTTTCACAGAATTATAGAATAGTTTGAGTTGGAAGGGACCATAAAGATCATCTAGTTCCAACACCCCTGCCGTGGGCAGGGACACCTCCCACTAGATCAGGCTGCCCAGGGCCCCATCCAACCTGGCCTTGAACACCTCCAGGGATGGGGCAGCCACCACTGCTCTGGGTGACCTGTTCCAGTGCCTCCTGACTCTCATAGTGAAGAAATTCTTCCTTATGTCTAGTCTAAACCTGCCTCTCTCCAGTTTATACCCATTGCCCCTCGTCCTATCACTACCTCCCTTCCTCCCACAGACATACCAGCTCCCCAGTGTCTCACCAGGCAGTGGAGCTGAGGTGCCATGTCAATATCTGGGGTTATTTTCTTTCTCGAGATTAAACCTGGGTGTTTTCACAGTGATACAAGGCTGGGTGATGCTGAAGAGCTGGGAATTAGGTCTGGACTGGGGAGCAAACCCTGCCTGCAGCAGGAAGGACAGCAAGTTTGCTTCCAGTTTTCAAGAGCAAAAATTTTGCTTCGGTTTTCCAGTTCAATTCTTCCTTTGTTCAGAAGATGTCAGAAGTATTTTAATATCACTTGGGCATCCAGACACAATGGAACAAGTGCAGTGCTTTATTATTAATAATAGATTGACAGACTTCAACAGCCCTCGAGTGTCTCTACCATATCGAGTAAATCCTACATGTAAAGGAAAAGTAAGAGCTTTAAACCTTTGTTTCCCTCCGTACTCCATCAGCCTGTAGGAGGAATATCAAATCTAAGATCTCCACCAGGAAATAAGATAAACGGAGTCTAATTGGGAGTGATGGAAGAGGCATGTCCTTGGGAAGGAGGAAGGTGAGAGGATGCTGCCTGTAGTTCTCTGCAACCTCAGATGAATTACAAACAAAGTCATAGAATGGTTTGGTTTGGAAGGGACCTTTAAGGCCACCCAGTTCCAACTTTGGAACACACCTGCCTCCAAACCATACCCCCCTTCACCAAAATATATTCCGAGTGACCCACTACTTGCTGTGAGTCACACCTGTTAACAGCACCTTTTTAACTGTCTCTGCCCTCCAGCCAGATGCAGCACCCGTCTAATTTTAGTCCTGTGAGTCACACCACAGAGTTCTGACAGGGAAATATTTATTGCCTATTAATGGGTGTAGACGTCCTCTCCATGCATCCCAAGGACCAACACATCTACTTCTGCTTCATTCATTAATGGTGTCAGAGTAAATACATGAACAGCTTTGGACTTGCAGGGCAGGACTTTTAGCAATGTGTGACCACGGCCAACAGCTCCACTAATTAAAGTGCGGTGAAGGACTGGCTGCTAATGGAGTGCTAAGTGAAACACTTCTGTAGCAGGTGGTTTTTTTCCTCCTTTTCCTTTCTGTACACAGAAAAAAGAAAAATATGAGTGGGCTTCTTGAACCTCCTCATTACAGGCTAGTGTGCTACTTATTTAAAAACCTGTCAGACTCAAGAGAAGAGAATAAGAATTTTTTTTGTGATTTTTTTTCCCCCTTTAAAACAAAGCATTGTTTTAAGTGATTTTGACCATCAAAGCTCATTTAGCAGAGATTAAAATTCAAGATGAGTTTAAGAAAAAATAAAGAACCATTGAGATTGTTTTAATTCTGTTATCTTTTTGGGAGTAAGTGCAAACGAAATAAAGCATTCAGGTACCTGTGGTGGTAGACAGCAGAAAACTAGAATTTAAGCCTAAAAATCAACACCTATTCCCATAGCTGTGATGTTTTTCTTTGTAGGACTTCACCTATGCTACTCAGGGAGCTGAAGACATTACAGAAATAATGAGAAAAGAGAAATATCCTGCTTTATAGCAGATCCAGGTCTCTAGATCTGGAAGTACGGCTGCTTTTGAAGGCAGTTTGCAGCAGGGGAACTTCAGTTTGGTCTTTGCATTAGCTTGAAAACTTGATCTTGTAGGTATTTTCTGTGAATTTAGGTACCTAATGATCATAAGTAAGGGTCATTGTGCAGAAGTGATGAAAAAGCTTCTTTGAGATTTCATTTTGCAGTAGCTACTGGATTCCTTTTCAGTTAGAGAAAAGCAGCAAGTATTGCACTTTTCCTGGGTTTTCAAAATGAGTTCATATGCCTTCAATAAGGGAAACCATGTGAATCACTAAAATATAACGTTTACTGATGAGTTGCCATTGTGAAGCTCACTCACAGGCTGCAAGGTGCACAGAGGTTTTGAAACAACATCTTCCCCTGACAGCTGTTACAAATGCAGAGATAATGAGACTCAGCCTTATTGCTTTCCCTGCCTGCTGTTCGGACAGGCAGGGAGGAAAGCCCTCAGAAAGAGCCTTTTAAATCTCATTCACAGCCAACAGGTTCAGGAGAGCTGCAACAGGTTGGTTCACAGTGGGGCATAAAATGACATTTCTTCAGCCCTGGAGTGGGAATCGGCCGCTTGAGGGGCTGTGAGGTTGGTTCAGCAGCATCACAAGGTTTGTTCTGAAAGCCCCCCAAGGAGTCTTTACAGCACATCCCTAGATATTGCCAACAGTAAAAATTCCCATCTCATCTTAGCCAAAAGCAAGCAGTACTGAAGTTCACATTTCTGTCTAAATTTCCTACTGTCTGTGCAACCAAGGGCACACTTATATAATCATAGAATGGTTTGGGTTGGAAAGGACCTCAAAGCCCATCTAGTCCCACCTCCTGCTATGAGCAGGGACACCTCCCACTGGATCAGGGGCTCCCAGCCCCATCCAACCTGGCCTTGAACCCCTCCAGGGATGGGGCAGCCACCACTGCTCTGGGCAACCTGGGCCAGGGCCTCCCCACCCTCACAAGGAAGTATTTCTTCCTAAGATCTCATCTCAATCTTCCCTCTTGCAGCTGAAAACCATTCCCCCTCATCCTATCCACGGCAAAATCCCTTCCCTTGCCCTGCTGGTTCCACCACTTTGGATGCAGCTCAGGATGCAGTTGGCTTTCTGGGCTGCAAACATTAACCTATATGAAGGTGAAGAAGCAAGAGGAGCAAAACAGGAGATGATGGGGAGGAGGACAGTAGTGAGCAGGCTGTGGTCTCTCTGCAGCCAACTCCTAGCACTGTTTCCTTCCCTGTTCAAGGAATAGAGCAGGATCCATGCAGGCCAAGCTGGAAATCTCTCGTTAGAATTATCTGACCATTTATGTTAGTAAATGCTCTTTATAATTCAACAAATGCAGTAATTTTGGAGTTGCCTTCAGACTAAATGTATGGTGAAATATTTGCTTTTGTCAGATTTCTTAGTATTTTCTTTTAAATTGAAAAAAAAAGAAGCTATTTAAAGATTAAAAGAGAATCCATAATCCACAAATTCTTACAAAATTAGTTCCTTAACCTCATCAAAAAAGCACAGCTCCCATTTGACAGACTTTGAAATATTTCATAACATTTGCAATATTCTCAGCTCCAGCTTTGAAGCTCTCCCCAAAGTCTGGTTTTTCCTGTCTCTGCGTGGATTTATAATCACCTGCCAACATCTGCGCAGAGCCTGAACTGTTTGAGGAGTTTCATGCTTTGAAGTGACAATGCATCAAAGCCGAAGCACGATCGATGCTGCCCCTACATCACCTCCAGTCAAATATTGACATGTGGGGAGGCACTGTTTCCAGCTTGCTCTAACAACATCTGTACGCTGCATACAGAGAGTTTTATCTGTTTCTACCCCTTCCTAGGACTTGATGGGATTAAGAGCAACACAAGAAGAAAAAAAAAAAAACACATCTGCCCTTCTTGCTGGGTGCAAGGGGTCTCCTTGAATTTGTTTGGTACAGTCAATAAATGCTCCTTCACATAAAACAAAGCTGTCATCACCAACAAACAAGGTTTCTGAACCAAGGTGACGAGATCAATATATCTTCCTCCCTACTTCACGTGAACTAACTCTTTAGTAGCACTTTTCCTCCCAAAGGAGAAACTGAGCCAGACAGCCAGCACACAGCACACCCACATGTACCTTGAAAAGAGCCCTGGTCTCCAAAACTCCACTGCAGCTGCCTCCCATCTCAAAGCCCCACTACAAAAGGTACCATTCGGTAGCTTCTATGCAAGCCTCAAGTATTTATTTCCCCTTTAGCCCCTTCCCCCCGCCCCCAGCCACTCAGAGATCTTGAGACACACTCATCCTCATTGCCTTAGGGACTGTGCAGGGCTTTGGAGGAAAAGAGGAGATGCAGTCTGAGTTCTAGAACCACAGCTGTTTAGATTTTCATCTCAAGTAATAGGTGCTGTCATAATTACTAGTGCTGATTAAATGCAGCTACAAAATCCTCCAGCAGAAGCTACTCATATGTAGTCATTATCAGGTACTTATGCAAAGAGATGGAAACACTGAGAGATCCAACAAGCCTCTCTGGTCCCTGCCCAGAGAGATGAGATCTTAAAAAACAAAAATTAAAGCACTTCCCTGGTTCCCCAAAAATCACCCTCCAACCTCTAAAACAACGTCTTTCCTTTACTTCAGCTGAATAAAACCTCAGCGTGTCACATCGTAACTACTTTTGCTTCTTGGAAGTTACTAATCTTGGGACAGCATCACTTTAAATGGTGAAAAGTATGCCCGTAAAATACTGTTCTTCTCTTTTGCCCCAGAATTTAGGGAAGAAGTGATGGTCAGAGATGGGAGCAAAGGAAAAGGGAGAGATTGAAATGGTGTGTCTGTCCTTTGGGGTCGTGTTGGGAGGATGGGGAATCATCCAGCCCTTCAGAGAAGGTGGTGATGGAAACAGGAGCCCAGGGAGCAGCTCAGCTTTGGGAAGAGCCCAAACAGCCATGCCCAGGCAAGAGGAGGGTGGGCTCCAAGGCTCAGTTTCTCCTCACCGCTGCTAACATGGATGACCTGAGGACTTCAGGCCTTTCCTCTTTGGTTGATGAGGGTGGGATGAGGAGATATCAGTCTTGTCTGCAGTGAGGTTGCGGTGCCTGGCAGCAGATAGGCAGGACCCTGGCTCTAGGCTGGATTTCCAATAAAGCAAAGCCCATCACCTCCCTACAGTATTGAGGGAGCTACTTCAGTTTTTGAGCACAGGCAACTGCTTCCTCGGGAACATCCATCTCCCTTTCTCCATCTGCTTACCAGACCCCAGCAAGCTTTCAGATGGGGCTGCACTACCAGAAGTTGGAAGGAAAGCCCTGATCCGTGGCTAGCTCACAGTTTTCTCCCCTGGGCTTTGCCTCTCTTATCCCAAACAACCCCAACTCTCACTTTGGGGAGCAGCTCACCTCCTCCCACTTCATCCACAGAGTCACCCAACGCAGCTTCCTCAGCACAGCCCCAAGGACCCAACGCATGGAACATCACGCATTGTGGATGACAAAACACCCAAACTATTAAGGTTAAGAAAATAACCAAAAGGAAAACACTTGCAGTTTTGGGGCGTAGGTCTCACAGCTGTTTGCACCTGGGATACGGTCACACGTACACAGCAGCCAAGCAGGGGGAGCAAAGCACACCCTGACCAGGCTTGCACATGGAAACAGTTCTTCCTCCAAGTGAAGCAGCTCTCATCAGCCAGCAAATAACAAACAGCAACATCAGAGGCTGGAGCTAAAAAGCCTGGACTTCATTACCAGCAATAGGGAGCAGCTGGCTCTGAGCAGCAAGGGATGGGGATTTGGTTCGGGGGATTTAGAAAAGGTTTTAAAAATAAGTAAAGCCCTTCACTTCTTTAGTCAATTTGTGGTATCCTCAGCAAGCACTTTGTGTCTGTGGGGAAAGCACGGTATTTTATAGGAGCTTAATATGATTTAGAGGGGACACAGGTGTTTGCTTTTGCAGCCATAATATACGATGGCTTACAAAGAAGCCTGAGAGAAGAATGATGTTTTTGTACTTCATAAGGAAGGACTTATTGCTGTTTTCACTCTATTTTTGTACAAAAAACCCAGCTTAAAGTGAGTGATGGGTTTAAACAGGTGAAACCAAAAGCCAGTGTGAAGATCCAAGTACACTGTCACACACTCACCCTTAGCTCTCCCATGGCAATTAAACAGTCTCATACTAATTCTGAAAGAAAGTGCCATCATTACCCTATTTTTCTACATAGTAAGTCCCATCTGTACAAACGTACATGACATTTGCTTTGATTCTTCTCTCCCAAACTTTCCATTAATTGAATTGTCAGGATCATTATACCACATTGTGTTTTAACCTGACTTTTTGGCTTCATTTGTGCTGCAAGATGAGTTGTGGCCATGATGCTGAATGCTTCCCAGCCCCAGCAGCTGAGCTGCAGGCACCACTCTGTTTGGTAGAGGTGGGAACAATCAGGGCTCTGGGAGGGTTTTGGGGCCAGCTTGGGATGAGCTGAGTCCACACCACAGCCTGAAGATGTCCATTCATTCCTGTTGTACATAGAATAGTAGAAAGGTTTAGGTTAGATGGTTAGGAAAGGTGTTCAATAAAATTGGTCCCAGGTATCCCTGCCTTGATCCCAGTTATCACCACGCAAAACCAGCCAGTGTTGCTAGCACATCATCTGTACCTGTTGCACAGGACACCAGCTCATTTACTGCATGCTAATTATCAATGCAAAGCCTCTGCCAGCATTTATCTCATTTCTCAGAATTGGGAAGGTTCAGTCAAGCAGAGCTCAGCCCCTCAGTAACTCAACCCATGACTAAAAAGCTTATCACAGCACTTAGAAAAAAAGTGCCTTGCTTTGAGGGCAGCAGCTACAGAGGGTGCAGGATGCCTGAGGAGGAGGCTGTGCTCCTGCAGGGCTCAGCACTGGTCTGGGACAGACACAGCTCACCCTTGCAGCAGGAGTGATGGAGCATGGCATGGTTTGCCAGTGCCACCCCTTGGAGCTGAATGGGGAAAAAGCTCCTGTGTTGGTTGGTGGAACCTCCAGCCTCCAAGCTCGAGCACAGAAACCCAGGGAAGCCACCAGCCTTCGAGACTCTCAGATGTTCCTAGTTCACTATCAGTCTCCTTCTTTGATTAAATAAGTTTTAAATGAAATAATAGCTTTCTACTAGGAAAGTCTCATCCTTGCCTCTGGGGATGAAGGGCTCTTGCCTGTCTGGCGGCTGTTCTTAACGAGGAGAGCGCTGGCAGCTTCCTTCTGTGAAGCCTGCGAGCAGTGCAGCGGCACTGCTGCTCTGCAGAGAAGTCTACGCTGCACCCAGCCCAGGAGCAGCTGTTTGCCCTTTCAAAAAGAACGAAGAGAAAGAATTAATGAGCTTCTCTTTGATACAGACAGTTGTTCTGACCTCCTTTTATGAAGTATGCCTATAAATAACCAGTTTCCTTCCAAAAAGTCCATTTGAATTTACATTTCACTCCCTAACAGCACAATCAGATGTTGTGATACTAGAGAAATCTTTTCCTTTTTTCCACAAACAATTATTTTATTTAAAATAATCTTGTATTCCAGAAGAGTTGCATGTTGATAGAGAAGGCATTTTCATTAACAAGCCCAGATGTTCCACCCCACAATGCTGATGAGCTCTAATCAAATGGCATTCAGAAGCATTCCCTGGTAAGAATTAGCTGTAGCATCATTTGCTGGTGAATCCTCTCTCTGCACATTCAAAATCCTTGCAACTGGATTTTTCTCCTGGTTTCCAAAGGAGATGGGGTTTCTGCAACTGTGTGGGTTGATCAAGCCTCTTCTTATGTTGGGTTCACTGCTAGTGCTTAAAAATCACTCAGTTATGGGTGGAAGGATGGCTAGAAGAAAGGAGAGAAGGATCTCAATACAAATACAAATATAAGTTTTGTGAAAAGTGCAACCTGAGGAAGGCAAATAAAAGAAACCAGAACATTTTATCCGTTACTCCTTCTGTTTGCAATGTGCTGCACGTGCTGGTGGGTCAGTCTGCATCCCTGCAGCCAGAGAGCAGCCCTCCCACTGCCCTGTTGTGTCTAGACAGGACAGCTGAGGGGCAGGAGACAGCGAAGGGGATGCTGAAATAAATGGGGACAGATACAAGGTAAAGGATGAAAACCCATGGGACATAAAAACTCGTTCGGTCCCCCACTGTATGAGATGCTGTAGAACAAATGTCAGAAAAGCAGAGCTTCTGGTAATGGGAGCGGGAAGCTGTAAAACATGAATCACAGACTCCAAATGAGAGAGTGGAAGTCAGGACCACACGCTTCTAATGTTCTTTCCTGGCAGCAATAGGAACACTTAGGGGAAAAATTCAAGGAGCTCTTGTACTTGGAGCTCTGAGAAACACTACAGAGCTCTTCAGGGGCAATGCTAAACAGAATTGTTGTCATAAAAAAATTATGATATTAATATAGTAAACCCCATCGGAAGCAGGTCTGAATGGAGATGCCTATGTTTTGGGGGACAAAGAGGAGGGGAGAGAGGGTCCAGTGGTGTGTTTCAGGCTGAGATAGTTGGGGTTGTTCAGCCTGGAGAAGAGGAGGCTCTGGGGAGATCTTAGAGCAGCTTCCAGTATGGAAAGGATCTCCAGGAAAGCTCAGGAGAGATGATCTAACAATACCTGTTGAGACAGGACAAGGAGTACTGGTTTTAAACTAAGGGAGGGGAGATTTAGACTGAATATAAGGAAGAAATTTTATACAGTGATGATTGTGAGGTGCTGGCAGAGGTTGGCCAGGGAGGTGGTGGAGGCTCCAGCCCTGGAGGTTTTCAGCGTCAAATTGGATAGGGCTTTGAGAAACCTGATCAAGTTAAAGGTGTCTCTGCTCACTGCAGGGCAGTTGGACTGGAAGATCTGTGAATGCCCTTTCCAACCCAAAGCATTATGTGATTTCACCGGGGGCTTCCCTTGGCTGGAGCTGGTCTCCTCCATGAGCAGCTCTGTTTAAACAATACTGTGTCACAGATGAAAACGGATGTATTTAAAAGTTGGGGGCTGATGCTTAGAAAGCCATCAGGAAGCCCAAATATTTGTCTTATAAAATATTCCACTTGACCACTTCTAAAATGACAGGGAAGGTTATCTGTACCCTGAACTCACCTCTGGACCTGCCCCAACTCAAACCAGGTGGGAGTTAGTATTAGAGAAACCTCCCATGTAGTAGGGACACTGAAGCAACGGAGGCAGTCACATGGGGAACAGCAAATTCTCCAAGTTAATGAGATTTGTGAAAACGGGACAGAAGATGATAAATTGGATATAGGTAAAAGGATGACTGGATTTCTATGATGTCCTGATGCCTTCTCCCAGCCCTGTTTTCTAGGACTCTGTGACTGTATTACTATATATCTAAGAGCAACAGGGGAAATTCAGGCTGAAATCACTGCCCTGCCAAGCTCAGAGAGTTTCGCAATCAATTCAAACGCCTTCATTTTGATGAAGCTCTGCATATTGATTAGTGCTGCTCAGATTTGTCAAGTCAAGCTTCCACTTGCAGGAAACCCTCTGCTATCCAACTGCTTCCCCAAGGAGCACTGGGCTAAGCCTGGCAAAGGGCAGCTGGCTCTGATGCTGTGTATTGGTGTCTTTACCCAGGCAGTGCTCAGAGAGCCTGGAAACTGGGTATTCTGTCTTTTGCTGGCTGCTTTTGTAGTCCTGCACAGTGCCATTTGTCTCAAATTACCTGTGCTGTATTCCACGAAGGGTAGAGCTGTTGCCATTGCTGGTTGGAGTCTTTCCTGCATTATAGTCTCAGTGTTAGGAATAGATAAAAGACAAAGTCTAAAAACATTGTTGGGGGCACTATCAGCTAGCTTTGAAAATAACTCACAGGAAGGGACTGTGGAAATGACATTCGATGACATGGAATTTTGGAAGAGATTTTTTTTTCAAGATAGGTTGTTTGAATCCTCCATAAAATCCACTAATGTATTGTCGTGCCTCAGAAATTGGTGGTAATTTAATTCCACTTACTCTTTCCCTCACCTGAAATGCTGTCTCCTCATGTTCTATTCTTCCCTTTCAGTCCACTGCTCTGTTTTTGTAGTTCATTAAGACATAATTAAAGCTCTAAGGCTGAACAAACAAAACCAGAAACACTCAAAGGCAACATCAAGGCCCTCTGGGCTGCCACCCACTGCAAACAGTTAGCTAAGGGCAACAGCAGGACCAAGGAGGACCAAGTAGAAAAGACCTGGTTTCATTAAGATCTTGCTCAGCTCTAGGTATTGCTGAGATTTTGTAGCAGTAAATTCTTCACATTTTCTGTGTCCAAGACCAGCGCTCACATCTTCACCTTGAGTAGCCTGTTCTTACCAAAACCAAAAGGGAGCAAGTGGGGTTCAAACAGAGAATTTGGCAGATCTGTTCATGTGAAGACATGGATAAATCGTGGATGTCCACAACACAGGCTCCCTTGACTGCTAAACTAAAGGCACTTACCCTAACTGGGAATCATCATCTTCACCAAGCCAGCACTGAGATTCAAGGCAAATTTTCCCATCTTCAGATCTGAAGAGCCCTTCTTTTAGCCTCACACTCAAGCAGCCCTGCACTGACAGCCAGCCAGAGTCCACTGGCTTTGAAGGACATGAGGACCTGAAATGCTGCTCAGTCTGAGACATCAGCTTCTGGACCCATCTTTACAAACACATCCCTGTTTCTTGGTTAGAGCAGACCTCTGAGCCACGTTGTGGGTCACATTATGAAAAGAACCTCTGCAGGAAGCTGGGAGGCCTGGCAGCACATCAGATGCATTTGTTCAGGGACGCTTTTCAAGTGATGATGCTCTGGAGATGCTCCCTCAAAGAGCACAGCATGCACTCCCCTTGTGTAGTTTTCTTCAGCAGGCATGCACAATAATATTTACCCTTTTCTTGCTTACCCACTACAGAAAATTTCATTTCCTGAATTCACCCTCCCTATTTTATTCATTAAATTGTCTTTTCTTATTTACAGTGATGATGCTGTTAGGATGACACTTATGAATGTGTGCAGCTATTTGAAATGTACCCACTTCAAACACTGCTCTTATGAAGAGTAAGTAGTTACGTTCAGACACGGTATGAAAAATAATATGCCAGGCCCAAATGTCAAATATAATCATGGGTGATATTAACCTCCCCAGTGAAAGGAATACATCCCTTTGTGAAATAACCTGGCTTTAATGTTTGAGATTGCTACAACAGATTAAACGGCAGCCCCTGATAAGTTGCCTACGCTAAAAGCGTCATGGAAATTGAAAACATAATGTACCCCACTTAAGTGATTCACGCTATTAATATGTAGAGTTTTCTAAGCTATGGTTTTATCGAAGTTGAACAGTGGGAATAAGTGAGGATTTGTTGCCTCTTTTCTGAATAACAAAACAAAACAAATGCGATGCATTTATGTCGAGGGAAGAAAGAAAGTGTAAAATTGCTTCTGAGAAATAAAGGTTGGCACCTTGAGCAAAATCTGTTCTATTCTGAGTAGATGAAAAGGGAGAGTGCTCGCCGCTGCCCTGCCCTTTCCCTGAAAAAAGGGTTTGCAGAAACATTTCCAGTCATATTTGCATGTGCAACACATGTCTCCATTCTTTACAGAATTATTGTGCTCTCTCTCCATTGATCTCCTGTCCAGCTGGCAGCCAGCAGCTCAATTAGCCACTGGGGGCTGATTCCAGCTCTGTCTCTTCTGCTCATAGTTGTGGTTTCTCATGGCTCTCAACACAAGCCACCACAGTGTGCAGGGCTACGGGGCATCCAAAACCACCGCAGACAAGAAGGGCTGGAGTCTGCCTGTTAAACAGTGTGTGCAGCAAGGCTGGCACTTCCCCCAAACCTCTCACACCTCAGCGGGAATATTTGAATGTTCAGAGGCTGAACTAAACCGTAGAAGGTGCTGACCAAGGCCAGACTCCAAATCTGGTAGAAGAGGATGGAGGAGACACTCTTCTGAGTGCCATTTCTCCTATAATAGGCTGTAAAAACTCATCACCTGCAGCATGTAAGAACTCATTGCATGAAATAATAAAAACACAGTAACCAAGACCCCAAAGCAGACACACACTCACCCCTCTCTACACAGACAAATGGGTAAAGGAAAGTAGCTGCAATAAATAAGCTTATTCTAGATTCTGATGCAAGTGCTAATTCCGACGGTAACACATGGATGCTTACAAGAAAGGTTAAGGTCATCGTAGGATGGACACGCACATGCCAGCAATGCACACCATCTCCCAGTCAGCATTCACCTGCAGCTTCCAAACCTTGTGAGATTTAGAACTACCAGATATCCTTTCAATTATGGTCTCTCATAAGCAGTGGCAAGCCTCAGGCTGGATATCTCAGCTCTACGAGCTAGACCGTACTGTTTAATCTGCCTGTTGACTTTTCCGATTTAGTGGTGCCAGAGCTGCACCTTTGGTCTACAAAACTATCTTGCAGCTGCTCTTGTTCCCTGAAAGGCTATTTAATATCCAGAGCTGCTATCTCCTCAGAAACAGTACAGTCTGAGTCTAGAAATCCTTCAAGCCACCCACACTCTGCCTCCCAGCACAACCAGTGCCTCTGCGGGCTTGGAATTAAGCTCCCTTCAAGCGTCCTTCCAAACAGACATGGTCAGTGAAGATATTACGCTTCACCTGCATATTAGATAGCTCTCTTTTTGGTTTTGCAGTGCTGCAAAACACCTGCATCCAATGCCCTCATGAGATGCTGAAGGATGGAAGAGGCCCAAAGCATTTTCTCAATGCCAAAAGCGGAAGGCAAAAAAAGCCAGTACTCTGATGCCATCTCTGTTTCTCGCTGCTTCGACAGCACTTATAGGAAAACTAGTTGCCCCAGTGGGTTTGAATCCTATTTTAAGTGCCCCGTGGGACTACAAAAGCTGGGGACTTGAAGGAAGCAAAAGAAGCTAAAGGTTCTGGGAAAGAAACCCTCGTGTCTGTACGTATTCATGCCCGAGCCAGCGCTGTGGGGGCAACAGGGGGCACGTGGAGGACTTGCTGTTTTGTACTGATAGGAATGGTTGGACTCGATGATCCGGTGGGTCTTTTCCAACCTGGTGATTCTATGATTCTATGAAAGGCAAGAGGATCACAGAAATTTTCTTCCCTCTTCTCCCCTCATAGGATCTGTACAGCTGCTCCCCGCCACAGTGACACACATGCTGGGGATAACGCCACCACGTACAAACCATCATCTTCACTAGAGCCTCGAGGAGGGTCTGGGGTTTGCTCTGCTGCAGACTCATCCTGGACAAATCATTCGGTACATCAGGAAGCCCTTCCCATTTCTCCTAGCTGCATTCATGCCTCATCTACCACCACTTCAAAAGAAATATTCATTCCACAAATTCCAGAGATCTTTCCCTCACCCAGAGCCAGAGGCATACACAGCAGCAGAGAGAAGGTTGCAAGGATGGAGCTGCAGAGTTGTCTCAGCCTCTCTTCACAATTCATTTCACGCCACCTAACACACTCTTCACCCTTTTATGTTAGAGACCTAAGCTTAGTGAAGCATAGAAAGCAAAAACTTCGGCCGGTTCCCAAAAACTCCTCAGTTTGGATGGAAAGTGTTGCCTTTTGGATTTGTGAGTTGCCATACACTGGGCAAAAGAGGGAGGGAACTGTGCTGCTCATCCCTAACATCCCTGGCAAGGGGGACAGGACCCACTTCTTAAAAGTGGATTCTGAGACAAGATAAAGGTCAGACTGTTAAAGGATATCTAGCCACAACACTTCCTTGGTCTTTATTCCTCTGCTCTGCAAGAAGCTCTTGATACACCCAGTGAACAAGAGTCCCAATGCACCGAAGCAATTTTCAGCAGCAATAGCCTGTGAAAAATATCACAAAGCATTATCACTCATTAACATTACAAGACAGAAAAGACTCGGGTAGGGAAAAGAGCTGAACCCTCTTTGATTCTTTCTTTCCGTGGTGAAGTGGATCGCTAAACAAGAAGTACACAGGGTGAATTTGCAGATGAGCCAGAATAACACCTCGCTGTTGTATTTAACCATGAGGTCTGGGCTAGGCTATTCCACAAGGAGGAAGGTTTGCTCATCTCATCTCCTTGCCCATGAACGCATCCAGCACAATTCAAGCAGAATTTCACCCTTTTGTTCTCCACAGGGAAGGCTTTAAAGTGAGCAAACAGCAGGAAAAAATCCTATTTGCATTTTTCCTATAGATTGTTATTGTCAAATTGAAATCCAGGGACTGAAAGTTGAATCCTACTGATCTATGAGAATGTTTTTGGTTTTTTGGGTTTTTTTTTTGGATCTTAACTTCAGATAGTTGAAGTTATTGAGCAAACCTCACATTGAATTCAACAATGAATACTGGATCTTGCATTGGCATCCTGTGAAAGAGATGGGAAGAGCTAACAGTTGGCAGCAAAACAACATCCCAGTTTCCAACACAGAAAATGAAAAAAAAAAAAATTCCTGTGCTCCTGAGCCCATATGGTGGCCTCCTCTCCTATCTTTCTTCTCTTTTTAAAACTTTCTGGCATGTCGGCCCTAGGGACCATGAAACACAATAAAACATAACCTGTAGCTAATTCACAGGAACTGTCATCATTAGGCATTTAACTCCAACAGGCAACGTCAGGATAATGTCTATGCAGCTGGAAGTGCCTCCATTTGCTGTCTTTCATAATTGAAAATTAACTTATCTTTCTTCTCAACAGAGAACATGAGCTTCCTCCCTTCTCACTCCCCAGATCATTTGTCATCAAGTATCAGCCCAGATTTATGATACAGGGGCAGGCAGGGTTAGTGGGTTATTTTTCCTAGAGAACAGCGCGTAGATACGACTTTGAATGACTCTTTTTGTCCAGAGATTGAATCCATTTAAACTCTACCAGCAGAAGAGATTTAACATTACTAACATTGACTTTACCCAACTTCACACCAGATCCAGGAGAAGCATCCAGGAGCTGCAAAGACCGAGGCAGCTCTGTTTCTTCCCTACACCTCTGAACATCAGCCTTTATCTGCAGAGAGTGTGGAAATAAACTTTCACCCACACAGCTGTCAGCAAACAAGATTTTCCACTATTGATTGTTTTTTCTCCATCCCTCCTTACTCTCTCCATTCACTTAACGAACGCGGGACCAGATTCGAGTCTGCTGCAAGTTCCAGCTAAAAGCAGATGAATTGGAACAGCAGAATCTGTTAACGATCATTTTCTTGTATTATCTGTGGACTTGGCTCTCAACACCAAGCAGAGAGGTGTTCTAAAGGCATTGAAATCATATAAACCAATACAGAGAGGAGAAGTGAGCTTTGCAGGTGCTGATCGGTCCCTACCTTGTTTCAGTGCTTTGGAAATACCCACCTGACTCTGTTTTGTGTTGCTGGCTCTCAAGTGACCTTGAAAACACAGCCCTCCCAGCTGTGCAGGCACAAGAGGACGAGTCATGGCCTGCAGAAACAACAGACATTATATAAGGTAGACATTCTCACCTCTCAAATCACTCACCAGAACACATTTCTGTTCCTGGGGCCACTGGGTCTCTCGGTAACAGCTTTCCCTCCTGAAAATAAATGCTCCTAGCCCACTCCTCAAAGTATAAACTAAGTCAGCAGTGTGTTTGTACAAGTAGGAGTTAGTTGAATTAACAGCGAGTCTATAATAAGCTGTAAAATCCCTCTACCAAAACAACCCATTAAGCTGCCTGACTTCATTTTTCACCCTAATGGGCTCACTGCGAGGGTCGTGAATACATTGATACTCATTCCTTCCACTCTAAGCCAAGAAACACAGAAAACACTCCAAAGGGAGAGGCAGTACTTCTGTAGAGAGCAAACCCAACTACTTCTTGGTTCAGCTCAAGGGAGGTTTAGGGAATACACTGCACAAAGACCCAAAAAGCAGAGAGCAGCTTCCACCTGCCTTTTGGTCTGTGGGGCTACAGCAGACCTTTTCTGTGGGTGTTTTACAGCCAGTTTTGCTTTTTATTTTCCAGGAGAGGAATGAGTCCTTTTACTCAGTGCATTTGTTGAACACAGTGAGTTACAAAGGAACACGCTTGAGTAATTTAACAGTGTGATGGAGAGTGGGGTTCCCACATCATGACAATACTATAGTCTTGGTCTTGAAAAACCTCAAGGATGGGGAGATGGGTAACCTGCATAGGAGCAGGTTAACACGAAGGGGAATTCCTGCGCAAAAGCCAAGTTGTGAGCACTGGATGGGTTTAACTGCCTGCTTTCTGCAAACTAAGGGCAAACAAACTCCTGAATTTAAGACACACAGGAAAGGGATTAAATCCTTTTCCAGCACCACTCCAGCAAGCTTGTTGAACGTATAATAGCAATGATGTTGCTCCACTGAGGTCAATGATTTTATCTACCTTCTCATTGAAGAAATTATCGATTTACTCATATTAGCAGGATAAAAATCTAACCTGTAATATGTGGGTCACGAACCCATCTGTCTCCACCTTTCGTGTCTCTGGGCATGGTACAGATAGAATTAATGGTAATAATAATAAACTCCTTTGGAGTTTAACGATTATTCATTACCAGCAGTACATCGGTTCCACAGACTCCTCTTCCCTCGGATGCCTGACACTCTGGGCTACACTGCTTAGATTTAAGAGAAACAATCAATAAGCACTACACAGTCCTAGGCTTTGCAGGGTGCTAATTCCTCCGTTATTGAGTTAGGCACACAGTTCCCTCGGCTCCAACTAACTCCCTGTGCCAAGCAAGGAAATCCACCCAATAAAACATAGCATTAAAAGAAAGCATGTGTCCAAACTGCATCACATGAGGACGGTGCTGTCCTGGGAAAGTAGGTACATGCTGTCAGCAAGGGGACACTGGGGCTTTACAAGGAAGATGAACTGGGGCATGTTCCTCACCAACCTTCATCTTCAGCATCAAGATGAAGAAGCTGAGAAACCATATCCCTGTCCCGAACCCTTCCTTGGACACTAGGAGGATCAGAGTGGGGCAAGCACAAGGTTGAGAAGTCACTGCTCACCCAGAGTCCTTCCTTCACCATCAAGGGACTAGGGCAAGAATCAAAGTGATGGCAGAGACCTCAGGAGGTAGCAGGAAGAGTTCCATCAACCTCAATGGGATTAATATTTAATTGGGAGGGGCTTTAACTACCTGTGTATCTGTGAGTCAATTGTTTCATCAAGCCCTGGAGCTCACTTTTTAAGCAGAACATCACACCTGGTTCTGAACCTTTTATGGTGTGTTTTGATGTGCAGCACAGTAAGGCAATGAGGGCAGTCATCCTGCAGCTGGAAGGCTCCGAGCTTTCTCTTTTCACTCTTTTTGGCCTCTGAATATAATTAATTTAAGCTTTTATGAGGCAATTCATATCCAGATTTTATTAGAAGTGGAAGGCCCTTTTATTTCCTCAGTGTATTCAGCACTGAGAGGACTGGTGCTATGGTTAATTTTATTTCTACGCTTTCTATGTTTTAATAACAACCTCCCCAGTTCCATTTGACTCTGAATAGATAGGAAAGATAGAAAGATATGAGTCAGAATAATGCAATCACGAACAGCAGAGAAATGCTGGCAAAAATTATGTTCAATGAATATGTGACTGAAGCAGAGATATGGAAGTTTGCTTAAAGTTACAGAATCAGAAATATTTGTGTACTTACCAGGTATGCAAATGCACGATCAAAAAAAATAAAAGATCAGCAGTTACTCTTTCAAGGAAAATGTAAAATGGTAAAAAATGACTTTTGTCAAAAAAGTATTCCAGAAGTGCAAACACAAAACATGCACTCTGGGGCCACTTCTTTATGTGCTTTTTCTCTTTTGCTGTCTTTTTGAAGCCAAATAAGATAAAGACTTACCAGAATAAATTAAAAAATTTTCTTGTGACACAGAGTATTCGCGTGCCCATACGAAACGTTGAACACAGCTTCAAGCTCATACAGACCAAGGCTTATCCTCTCAGTTTCGCATTGATGCCCCTGCTGAGCTGTCTATAGGTTGCATCCCTCTTCCTCCAGCTGTGCAATGAGGATCTCAAACCAGACAAAGCCACAAGCACCACTAATTCCGCATCAGAAGGTTTTTCCAAGGACATCCAGCAAGCTTGGAGCATTGGATGGCTTCGGCAGCAGCTCCCCAGGACTCCTGTAAAGGCAGTCAGGCTTTGCAAGGCTTAATTAAAACCCAAGAAGGGATATAGCCCCATTTTAACATTATCCCTTTAACTGATACAGGCTGTTCATTTTCATTAAACTGATATGTTACAGTTTCCAGGGGCTGCGCAGGGGGCAGAAGCTCAGACATCCAGTGGTGTGTATTTCTTATAAACCAGGAAACAGGCAAATTAAAACCTACCTGTGCAAGAGCCTGGGATCCCCAGGGCAGAGTCAAGGAGATAAAATTGAAATAAATGGGGTTAAACACCAGAGAATTTTCCTCTTGTTTTGGCTGGGTTTTTTTCCCACATGGAGTCAGCGATCCCATCAGCAGCACTTCCGCAACTGGAAATCACCAGCATCTCGTGCTGTGATCCAGCTCAAGTGTAAAGGCTGAGCCACAGCAGGCTGGGAAGGCTCCCATTTCTCCCCAAAACCCTGTGTATTGCCGGCAGTGTTGCTGCCACTGAGGAATGCAGAGCTTTCCTCTGGTTCCTAAGGAAACAAGAGGTGCAACCATGCAGTGGGTGGCAGTGCCCGTTGCAGTGTTTTGGGGTGCAGGGGACCAAGAACCCACAGACAGCCCAGAGCCCTGCTGGATCATGCAAACCACTGAGGACAGCATTGCTGCTCTGGTTCCTGCTGGAAGGAGGCAGGACTGGATGCTTCAGACCCATGTTGTATTTGCAAAAGCTGATGAGTCCCATTTCTGCTTGCTTTTGAACCAAGTGCAAAACCTCCTTGAAGACCACACTGGATTTTGAGCCAGTTTTCACTGCCCACACCCAGAAGCTGAACAGGAGCATCCGTTTTAACAAGATGCTGCGTATTCGGCTGAGTAATTCATCTCAACAGAAAGACCTGTCCAGCTTTTCATAGAATCATAGAATAACCAGGTTGGAAGAGACCCACTGGATCATCGAGTCCAACCTTTCCTATCAAACACTAGACCATGTCCCTCAGCACCTCATCCACCCGTCCCTTAAACACCTCCAGGGACGGAGACTCAACCCCCTCCCTGGGCAGCCTGTTCCAGTGCCCAATGACTCTTTCTGTAAAAAATTTTTTCCTAATGTACAGCCTAAACCTCCCCTGGCAGAGCTTGAGGCCATTTCCTCTTGTCCTGTCCCCTGTCACTTGGGAGAAGAGGCCAGCACCCTCCTCTCTACAACCACCTTTCCGGTAGTTATAGAGAGCAATGAGGTCTCCCCTTTCCCACTAATTCTTTTGAAGTGGAAGGTTAACACAATCCAGTGGAGCTGCTCTTCATCGCTTAGAGAGAGACACAGGCTTTGAACCTCCTCAAGTGAATGGTTCTGGCATAAACCCTCCTCCTCTTCTATCATCCTTGACCCCTTCATCCCCACAAGGATGCCACAACTCAGCGCTGTGTGATCTCCTCTCTCGAGGCTGATTAGCCAGCCCTGGAGTTCAGGGAGGTGAGAGCATCAGCATCCTTGCAGTGACGTTTGATCGTCACTGTCAGCAAGTGCTCCCAATTAGCCTGGAAACGCTGCCTCCGGTTCACAAATACCTTAAAAATGAAGTTTAACAAAAAGCCGCCTGCGTTGCCTTTCTTCAGTCCTCTCCGCCATATCAAAGCCTTTGAGAGCAGCTGAGGACAATTCTTATTGCTGAGAACGACGCATTTGAGTATCAGCTTGTTAGTGCCAAGGCTGAGCCGTGCACAGCTCCAGGCAGCATCGATCAGCCCATGCCACCAGCCCTGCTTCCTGGGAGCATTCGCTGAATATCAGCAAGCGTGTTAAGCTGTGAAGTTTACCTCTAAGGGAGCCACCAAAGAGCCTTTCAAGCAGAAAGGTCACCCGGCTCATCTGCCTCCAGGGGAGCTGATTAGAGACAACTCGTTTCAGGAGCTGTTGCTCCCCATATCAAGTCCATCCTCTCAGTCTTTTTCTCCCTCCTTTTGCAGTAATGATCTGCAGCTCATCAGAGGGGACTCAAGCAGGGTAGTATTTCAGTAAATACCATTTGTGAGCTGGCTTTCAAGGCTGTGGCTTGGCAAGGGATCCAGTGAAGGAGGGAAGACTAAGGTGAAAATGGCTTGGATGCAGCCCCAGCCATGCAGGTGCTGATGGTGCTTCCTCACCTGAGTGGGTCTGAAGCACCCATCCTCTTCATCCCTCCCTGCTGCTGACTGCAGGGTGCACGATGTCACTGGAGAAATGAGAAGCAGAGTGTGCAGGAAAAAATACACACCAGCCCCAGGGGCTGATGCCAAACCAAGTGCCCACAGAATAAGGCAATTTCTACCTCCTCAATCTTCTCTTTGGTAAGTCACTAAAAACATCTCTTGGATTGCATCGTTGAGCAGCGATACCAACCAAAGGTCTTGTCTGCAGCAGGAAGGTAACGTTTCTGGCAAGGCAGCAATATTTTAAGGGATGTTTCCACATTGAGGAGGTTTGGGGGCAATTCTGCTCTGTTTGAGCATCTTTTCAAGGCCTGGCTGCACTCTTGGCTCTAAGGGATCGCAGTAGATCTGCTCCAGCTGCTGCTCCAGCCAAGGTCCATACAACCAGAAATCATCACTGGCATGTTTGCATAATAGAGAGTTAGGAAAGGAATTTGCACTGGAAAAACAGAAGGATTATCTTTAGTTATTGGCTACAACAATTTAGTGTGGTGGTTCAAACAACGCCAGGAACATTGGCAAGCAGCTCTCCCACCGAAATCAAACTGCTTCATAACATTAACCCTACTTTAATGACTTTGTTTTTCAACTAGAAAAAAGGCAGAGAGGGAGGAGAATTCTGAAAATAACACATTTCCAGGGTTTGCTTTTTTTGCTTTCAAAACACCCCCTTGTTTTTCAAAACATTTATTCTGCATTATTATTTTTCATGTAGCTGTGAAGAAATCAAATACTTGAAAACAGGACAAGATATATAAATTAAACCAACTGTTCTGATTAATACAACACAACTGGAATTTCCTTTCCTGAATAATTTAAAAAATAATCTTAGAAAACCAATTTCCTGCCCAAGAAACCTCTTTAAAATGGAACATTTGGTATTTTGAAGCACAAAAATTAGGTGGACTGGTGTCAGCATCTTATTCTTTTGATGTTAAAAACACCTTCAACCCACCCAAACTCCAGCTCTGAACTATATAGAAAAAGATGTGTCTTTCTTAACCCTTTTGTGTAGCCTCTCACACAGCAAAATCCCAGGTTGTACTTGGAATTTCTTAATTACGAGAGAAATACCATTTTTAAACTATGTGTTCATAATATGTCTGAATTTTGAAGGGAAGGTGAAGCTATGCTGGGCTATATTTTGTCCTCCATCTCCCACTCTTATGTACAGGATTTCTCTATTAAAACAATCGGTTTTTGACAGGAAAATTAATGTAATTTCCATGGGTGACCACTTCTCTTGTTCAGGTTTTTGTTAATGAAGACGCTTCTCCCACACAGCTGCCTTCATCAGAAGGAAAAATGAAATTATCTTTCTCCAAATGTTTTACAGTGTTGTCTTAAGGACTCTGCCTTTCTGTTACCGCAGGAAATTGTAAAACATATCCACTGGGAGCAAAGAGAACAAATATTGTCCCACAGGCTGCAGGAAGCAACCACAGGCATGCGGAGAGAAGCAGTGTTGGGTGACACAAAGCCCATCTGCAGCTGGATCCTCTGCTTTTGGGGTTACACTCCCTATACCGGAGCCGATCTTTATCCCTAATCCACTTCAAGGTGGAAGAAAGGTGGCTTCCTCACCCATACTTGGACCTTCAAGCTTTTGAGCGTGTCCATCAAAAGACACAGGATCATTACATGCACCACATGGTGAGGTTTGTACACAGACTGGATGGAAACAAACTTGTAAACTGCTAGCAGATGTGCAAAAATTTAGCCAAGCTGGGCAAACTTCCCAAATTTGCTCAATTAATGCAGGCAGAGGTTTGACAGTGAATGGTTTGTGATGTATTTAGCGTGTGGTTCACTTGGGTAGGCTCCTTGGGGGGAACCAGCTGAGCAGCAGCAGATCAGATTCGTCTTTTCTGGGAGAGTTGCTCAGGTACTGATGAGCATGGTAGGAAGAGACACCAAGTCCCTCATGCATCAGAGACATTCTGTCTTAAACTTCTGCCTCAGGGCTTTCTGCACATTTTGTATCTTCTCCGTGATCACTGTGTCACTGAGGTGATCTCCAAACTTCTGTTTCAACAGCACCCTGATGATTTTGATGCAGCGTTCATCCATCATGGGCTTCGCCTCTCGGAAAGTATTGCCCCTCCGCCCTGTGATGGAGTGGCTCTGGATGTAGTCGGATGTGAAGAGCTTATAGAGCAGGGTCTTGCAGGCAGTGCTGATTTTCTGATCAAAGCGGATGGTCTCTTTGAGCTGTTCCTTGGTGTAGCCGTTGAATAGCTCCACCACCTCACATGGCTGCCTGTGGGGCTCCTCCTGGAAGGACAAGGACTCCAGTCTCTGCACCTTTTTCTTCAGGGAGAGGACATCCTGTTGGAGGTCAAACACCATCCTCTCCAGCTGCTCTATCTTCTCCACTCTGAAAGACAAAAATTACATGTGTAAAGGGCAAGAAGACACCTTGGCTTCACCACAGATATTGCTAAAGATGTAGCACGTCCACCCAAGCAGTGATAACATGCCTCCTGCAAGCAGGGACAGAACAACTTCTCTGCTAGAGCATCAGCCCATCCAGCTACACCTGGCTGAGGAGCTGCCATGGGTGCCCCACACCTGGAGGTGTTCAAGGCTAGGTCAGGATTGGGCTTTGAGCAACCTGATCCAGTGGGAGTTGTCCCTGCCCGTGGCAGGAGGCGGAACACGATGATGTCTAAGGTCCCTCCCTTCCAACCCAAACCATTCTCTGATTCTGTGATATAAGCCCAGACCCACAAGTCCCGTAAGGCACATATTTGTGGTATGAAAAAATAGACATGTGAGAAATGGCAATGCAAGTACTGTAACATGATTTATTTGTCATCCATTTCTTTGTAGGAAAACTGTCCCTAACAGCTACTTCATCACTGGTTACTTGTCATCAAAGCAACAGACAATAAAGCAAACAACACACAATTGTGTTCAGACGCAATAGAT
This sequence comes from Phaenicophaeus curvirostris, assembly GCF_032191515.1. Taxonomy (NCBI): domain Eukaryota; kingdom Metazoa; phylum Chordata; class Aves; order Cuculiformes; family Cuculidae; genus Phaenicophaeus; species Phaenicophaeus curvirostris. Next base: position 7,489,310 of record NC_091409.1, read on the forward strand.
GTCATTTTGATCATTATAGGCAAGGGCTCTGTGGTTTCTGCACTGTTTTAGAGCCTTCTTGCATCTCTAACTCCAAGCCCTACAATCAGAACAGAACACCTGGCTCTAATTATATAGAGATTCAGCTGGTCTTGGTTCCAAAATTGTACCATTTTGCCACCTGTCTGTAGTGTCACTGGTCTTTCTTGTGGTGAGTAGAAAAATACATTTTAAAACAAGTGCCTTCTTTTGGTAATTACCTTTCCATTTCACCAGGACCAAAATGTTTATGGTCTCTCTCAAAGTCATCCATCTCTTGCAAAGCATCAAGGTTTTGCTCTTCACAGCTGGAAGACACAAGCAAGCTAAAAAGCGCTGCCACAAGCAGCTTCATGTTCATATTCATTCCTGATGAGAATTATCTGTAATTCAGAGGTTGAAATTCAAAGCAAAGCCAATTCTGTTTTCACTTACAGTGGGAATAAAATGGGTTGAGAAGAAATATCAATGCTTCTTTATATGGACAACCTTCTGTGCACCCCCATTTCCACACAGAGTAAGTCCAATCACATAGGTTTACGGGACCTCCCCTTTGATCCACCAAGGACTCAGGACTCCAGAGCACAAGGGGCTCAATTGCTCTGCACTATGTACCCACACAAACTCCCACTCTCTTTTGCGCTTTGGGTTTTAGTCTACGTTAGCATCTATTCAAAGTGAGCACCACCAGGACATAGAGAGGGAGTGGACAAACTCCACGCTAGGAAACAAATACATATGGTGTGAAATATTCAGGGTCCTCGCTGCCCTTTCAAGTGTTACCTGTTCAGACAGATGTGTTGCTGGCATTGGGACAAGATGCCATCTGACTTCCTCTTCATTGGCAGGGCAACGTAATCTACAGGCAGGAATGGGAGAGAAGCTGAACAAGCCAAGTTCCATCTGGATGGGGCTCTGAGCAACCTTATCTACTTGAAGGTATCCCTGCTTACTGCAGGGGGGTTGGGTTGGACTGGATGACCTTCATGGTCCCTTCCAACCCAAACCATTCTCTAAGCCACCTGTCAAAAATGTCCTGAATCACTCCACCTCCAGAACAGATTATCTAAGCACTCCTGCCCAATTGCATAAACAGTGATCCAGACATGCTTTCCAGGACTGAACAAAGGGGATTCTGTTATTAGAAAAAGGTGATATCTCAAAGGCTTCTTCTGTTCCCATCACAAAAGATATTGCAGGCAAGGCAAGCAGAGCCAGCACGCCTCTGGGCACTGCTGTTAGTCAGCAGGCAGACAATGCACTAGAGTGTCATTATATGGACGTTTAATGTACGTAGTAGTGGATGGAAAAACAGGGGAACAGGCAAATCTGAGAAGGTTTGGCTAGCTGAGACACAAGGATCTAGGTATTTCACAGTTCTTCAGGCAGGTCAGATCGGTTTTTGGCTCTTCCTCCTGCTAGCCCAGGAAAAAGATGCCATCACACAGGCTTCTCCCCTCCTGGAGAAGATCTGCCAGGTGGAAAGGACCAGAAAATTTAACCTCTAAACTTCACAGCCTTGGAGGAAAATAGAGGTCCCCGTTCTAACCTGCCATTCAGGACGAGGCAGGAGAGAGCTTACAGTCAGTGTCCTAATTCACAGCCACGATTACCTCTAGTAGCTGGACCAGTCCTGTCCTTTTCACCCCGAGAAGTCCCCGGCATGGCCATGGTGACAAACGTGGAGGGGGGTGCGAAGGCATTGGCTGGGTGGGGTGTCCCTGCCAGTGAGCGAGGGCTTCCTAGTGCGTTGTCCAGGACACACCTCTCCTTGATGATGGAGGAGCTGCCAGCATCACGGGGTGGGTTGGCCTCAGCCACCCTCAGCAGCGGTTTGGCAGGATATGTCCTATCGCTGGAGTATTTCCTGGATGCATTCCCCGAGGTCCATTTGGGCAAGGTTTTCCTAGATTTTTTTGGCTGGGGTGGCATCATGCTCTGGACAGCTGGTTCTTCTTCTGAAAGCAAGGCAGATATTTAAGACGTGCAATGGGGTTTCAATGTTGTCTGTCTCCCACCTCCCACTTAGTGCTTTTTACTCTGCTTGTAGGGCTCTGGAATTTATGCCAGGATGCAATACACTCAGCATCCTCCCACCCCAGGAACCCAATCTTCAACAGATACTACTCACTTAACTTCTCCAGCAGCTGTCTGTCTTCCAGTAGCTTCTTCTCTAAGATATCTTTATGCTCTGCAGGAAGAGAGGACTTTTCAGCACTGAACTCATTCTCTAAAGGTTACTGCTGAGCAGCCCCAAATTGCAAGGCCCGGACAGAGGGGTGTCACTCACCGCTGATGCCTTCCACCATCCCCCAGTAGAGCCCACTGAAGCCGGGGCAGCGGGCCAGCACCTGCTCACCCACCGCGTAGAGGTGGAACGGCTTGCGGGGCTCCTTGATATTCTCAATGTTGATCACCCGGCTGCCATCAGGCCAACTGATGAGGACGTAGAGCTTGGCTGACATCAGGGCTGCCCACCTGGTGCAGGAAGAGCAGAAGGAGAAGGTCATGGCATGGCTTTGTGTTCCCCCACGCTTGGGAAGATTAGTAAATAATGCTCTACCTGAGGCAGCACAGCCTGCAGATATAAAGTATTTGTCCCTCCACCTTTTCTATCAGTCATTTCTCTTTTCCCGTTCCTGCTCTTCTGTGCTTGCCTCATCCTAACCCTCTTCCGTGGGAGGCTGACCTGGGCCCAGCTCCACGTGCCTTTGGGGCACCTCAGCTCAGTTGGAAGATGAACTGTAGCTCCAGCAATGACGTATGTCACCTGGGGTAGGGCAGGACCAGTTCTCACACAGGATGCAATGAGCAGGCACTGGAGGAGCCACCAAGCAGAGACAGTCTGGTTCCTCTGCCCGTGTTAACCAGCAGAGCTCAATTGGCTTCAGTGGATCTACAGCACTTTGCTATAATGCAGGATCATCTTGGTACAATATCAAGACAGCAGAGGAGAGACTAGAAAAGACCCAGGTGTATTCTAGGAAATAATCCTCCCTTCGCTTGCAGTGATTTCCTCCAGAAAAGGCCGAATTGCTTTGATAAGGAAGACACTAAATTACCTGTGTTTCACACAAATGGGAAACTGAGGCACAGAGCAGAGGAATACATATGTAAGGCAGCCAAGCAGCGAAGCTGCAAGGATCTGGTCCCCTGAGTCCTGGCCCACCACTATGTCCCCTAGGATGCCCTGTTTCTCACCCTAGAGCTGCAGGCTTAAAACACGGGATAAACGGGAGTGCTCAGCACCCAGCCAAGCTAGTGGCAACTGAAAACCTCCTGAGCCAATGGGGGGAGGTGAGGAGCCAAGAGCTGCTGCGTTCAGGGAGGGTTTCTTTTTTTGGTTTCAACCAACACACCACAGATAGGGACAAAACCACGCAGAGACCACCTCCCAGAGCACCTGGCAGAGCTTCGCCCCAGACCATCCTGCTCTGCTGAGGGATCTGGCAGAGGGTTTGGAGGACTGGGGCTGAGCCCTTGTGGAAAACAACCACAGTGTCCAAAGCCAATGGGAGCAGAAGAGGTGGAGCAGGGACAAGCTGGCAGGAAAGGCAGCTACAACCCAATTTATTGCAGTCTCTTGCTTTGCCTTCATTTTGATTCCTCTCATTTGGGCAGTTCAGTTCACCCTGGACAACTTTCTCCTTCCCCCCACTCTACGATTATCAGCTACAGCAAAACTCCTTGCAGGAACCGTAACTTTCCCCGTACCTGCCAGCCTGCCCTGCTGGCACAGACTCACGCCTGGCTCGCTCCAATCTTTTTCTCTTGGCCAAGACGTACTGCAGGGTTTATTTTTAGAAAGAAGCACCACATATAAATTAACAGTGTGGTAACTGCCTGGCTCCCTGCATCCCCCTCGCCGCTGCTGGATGCTCTGCAGCAGGCGGCTGCACCCAGCCCTCTCCTGAGCCCAGGGAAGGTGAGGGACCAAGAAACTGGGAAAAATGCATAGCTGAGACCTCTGCCTCCCAGAAACACCACTCGGTTTTAAAGAGCTCTGTATTCAAACTAGTAAACAGCCCCAGCCCTAAAAAGCTCTCTAGAGGATTTGTCCTTTTAACATTTAAAGAGAAAACACTGATCTTCAGAGCTGCTGCTCCCTCCAGCCCCACTTACCAGTTGCTCATTTACCTTAACGAATGCACCAAAACCAGACAAATGCACAAACACAAGAAAGAGAGAGAAAGATATCACCATCCTGATAACAACAGAGCTCGATCCTTGCCTGGTTAGCACTGCTCCAGGTGTTGAGTGTTGCAAAATGTCTCCTGTCTATCCAGATCTCCGCTGCCTGCTCCAGGAGAGGAGGGGACCGGACACTTCTTTGCCTTGTCCCTTCACCACAGTTCCTTGTCAGGTCTCCTTTGTCTGGCTTAGAAAGCTCCCACCTGCTGTCCCCACTGCAAAGAGGGGGGAAAAAAAGACCTTTTGCTTTCTTTTTTCTCCTGGTTGTTCTGTTCCAGCATTATTATTCCTGTTATTTTTCCATCTGCATATATAATTCTTTTCCTTAGCTTGGTTCAGGTCTGTTTCTTACAGGGAGAGAGAGCAGAAAAGAAGAGAAAAAGCCTTGGGTTTTTTGGAGCATGAATAAACCTTGCATTTCCATGAGTTATTCATGAATAATTCATGAAAATGCATGATTAATTCAGGTTCATGCATTATTCAGGAATAATTCTCGAACATTCCTGGTTAATTCATGCTCACACAGCAAGTGAGTCAGGCTCCAGGGCTTGGTGAATTCTTTTCTCCCCGAGACAGGAGAAGAGAGGCTTAGAGACGGCTGCATTGTGCGCTCCCCCTTTGCTGTGTGTCTCAGAAAGAAACATATTTTAGGCCCTTTTTGAAAGAAGGATTTGAAGAAGAGAATTGAAATGCCCACAGCCTTCTGGCCACAGAGGAATAACACAGCACCAAAAGAAAGAAAAAGAGAGAGAGAGTGGAGGGAAGCCCAGCAGCAAGTTTTACTCCCTTTCAAAGCATCTTTCAAACTCACAGTGCATTTCATTTTCTCCCAACCTCCCGATCTCTCCCTGGTTAAGATAAAGCTCATCTGCTTTGTTTTTTACCTGCTATGGAATGAAAAGGACCATACACACAGGCCTTTGCTTGAGGAATTAAAGGAACTTCCCATGTCACGCACCCATTTGTCCCTGCACGCCTGTGTGCACCGTTCCTTGACTCAGGTCACAGTGGTTTAATTGCACAGGTTTTTACTGCCTCAACCTTCCACTTCTCAGAAGCCAAAGTTCAAATCCCATCAAACCACATCTCCAGCTAAAATACAAGGCATCAGCTGTGTCAGAGCCCATGGTGAAGAAGAGGTCCCTTGTGGCACCCAGCCTGCTGCAGTCTAGGCTGGACACCAGCAGGCAATGGTGAAGTCTGCAGACCTGCCTGTCTAACCAAACATCCCACCCCAGCCACTGCACGAGACCAACACACTGCAAAGCCAGGGAATCCAAGCAGTGCTTTCTCAGCCAGAAGCAGCTCTGGAGGCTGTTGGAAGAACAGGAAATTTCAGATGTTCAGTGAGATAGTAGAAATATAGATCAGATTCACAGGGTAAGAAAATCTCCATATCACTGATGTACAATATTTACAGCTCAAAGAATAAATCCATCAGCCCAGGCAAACCCACATGTCAAACAGAGACCTCCTAGATAAGGAGTCACAGCAGATATGAGTATGAAAGAAGCACTATCTGAATTCTTTGTCATTTTGAATGGTGTTGCTGAAGAAGAATAACCGCATAGAAGGAAGAAATGGAAAAGCAAAGATGAGAGGAAAAGCAGAGACACACAACAGCGGAGATGTGATTGGATTCTGGTTTTATGCAGCACATGGTCCAAATAAAATCTGTTTGCCAGGTAGGCTTGCTTAAGGAGGTGCTGTTGGTTTTCCTTTGAAGAACCAACGATATGCAAAGAGTAACAGCTGAATAGTCCTGGGGGTAGGAGAGCAAACCACAGGAGAGGAGAGATTGCCGTTGCCACAGAGTAAGACAAATAGTAGTCTCATCAAACAACAGAAAAGTCAAGTGTCCACATACAAACACAGTGTTTGTGTTGAATTAGTCCGCAAAAAATGCAAGTCTGAAGTGAATCCCAAGTGTTTTACTTCATAAAAATTAGCAAGTCCTGATTAGATTTCCCTCCCTTTGTTTGAGCATGAAATCCCTTGCCAGAGTCCTCGTGGCGGGCTGTACACAGAAACCCTGTTTTCAGGAACCTCTCTTGCTGCATTTCCCAATTCTTTGAAAACAAATGCCATGCCAATACACATTTCACCCTCCAAGCTGCACTTGCTGAGATTTAGATCTCAGCTGCGACTGAGGAACAACAATAGCTTCCTTGTAACCTTATCTAGAGAAGCACTAGAGGAACCGTGTTCAGCAGCTGTTCCAACGCTGCCCTGCCTTTATCAGGACAATCACAACTGGTGTTTGAAGGGATTTAAATAGCAAACACAGGTGGCTTTTCACCTCCCTTTGCATTTTACCTCTGCAACTTTAGCGTGGGCTGCAGCCCAGACATGCACTTCACCACTTCAGAACGCAGCCGCAGGTCAATAATTGAGGGATGAGAGCTATATTGCTCATTAATTTTTATTGCCACGATGAAATGACGTGGGAACCATCAAGCACCGTAGCTCGGTGGGAGCAGACCTGAGGCCAGCTCTGCATCCCTCCCACACTGAGGGAAAAGGGGAGTCAGGGCTACAAGCTGTGCACACAGGGATGGATCAGCATCACCAGGATCCACGGCCAATCTACGAGGGGGACAGAGACCCAGGCACAGTTAGTGATGTGCTATTTGGGGTGGCAGGTTGGGCTGATGGAGTCATTGGGATGGATCTGGGTCACGGTTTCGTGGCCACCCGTGACAAAGGCTCGTGCGTAAGGCACTGCCTGTACCGGAGAGCGACCACCTGGTGGCATTTTGCATTTTTAATGAAATAAGTACAAGTCCCATCTCTGCCTACGATACAAGGAACAGAGAAGCACAATCCAGGCTGGAATTAATTGCATTTTAATTAAAGATTTGTCTCTTTGCTAATAAGCTAGAGATACAGCTAAATTACTCAGAAATGGGGAGTAAAGCAAGGCTCCCAAGTCAGCAGCCAGCTAGACTGGTGCATGTAAATCCTATTTACTGCAGTTCGATAAATGCTTTCCTAGACTGAAGCATTTCCACACCATTCCTTATGTGGCAGAGGCCATAAAACAATGAGAAAATCATGGACTAAATGTGCAAGGTATGGTTTTGCAGGGGTGCAGAGGATGCACGTGCTCCCACAGCGAGTCAACAAGCTCAGCAGGGCTTTGCCTTTACCAAAACACAAGTTGTTATTCCTTCTCTTCTACTGCCCTGAATTCATAGGGATATTTTTTGGAGGCTAAGGTGGGATTTTTCTTGCAGAAAAGTGGTTTCCCCCTTGCAATCCCTTTCCAAACCCCCTTCCTTTTCACTTATTCATCTTCTCACTGGTTTGCAAAGCCTTTTTCCTGAGCTGTCAGTATTTATTTGACCTTTGTGCTGTACAACATCTGTTTCCTTATCTGCTTGCCTGGTTGGTTTCTTGGGTTTCTATTGTGAGCTTGTCAGGGGGACAGGATAAGCACAGTTAGCAAAGAAAACCAGCCAAAAAGTAGAAAAAGCCTCAACGTTTTATATATTAAACCCCACTGAAAGTGATAGAGACACTCCTGATCTACAGGCCAGTGTAATTAAAAAAAAAATAAAATCCCAAAATGCATTTGTTAGGTTCAGATTTCCAGAATGCAAAGGGGAAGGAGCAGAAAAGAGAAAACATCCTATCATGTTGCTTAGCAAGAGGAGGAATAAAGCAGTGAGAGAGGACTGATGTGGGAAGTTCCTTGCATCACCTCTCAGCACCACATCCCTGTGGATTTGTTGCCCTTTTCCACACCATTCCTGGATGGAAAGGTGCTTCAGGGACAGGAGGCCCATGCTTGGGATCACCAAATGCGAGTGCTCAGCCTCTGTGGAGCTGCTGCTGGCTGCTCTCTGCACATCTTCTGAGTCATCGCCCCCCGTTACCGTGGCGAATGTAGTCGTGGGTACCATTAGAGGAGTTCAAACGCCAAGAGAACATGTTGTCTCGTGTTCCTCTGCAGCACAATTCTCATTCCAGAATCTCAACCTACTGCTAATTAATTAAATATAATCAGGAGCACATTAGTGGTTGTGGAAGGGACTCACCAGGTGGCAAACGCTAAACCAGGACTCATCAGCACGGGTGAGCCTGGGCAGGGCTGCCTCCAGCAGCATCTCTGCAGAACTGAGCTCTCCAACCCAGCATGGCTCAGCTGGGGTTTTTTGCCCCGTCTCCTCCTGTTGCTGGCAGAAAACACAAAGAGCTGCTCTTTGCATAAGTAGGGGATGGATTGTGGACTGATTTTTCATGGAAAGCTGTACCAAGTGGGACCAAGGTACCACAGGGACCTCTCACTCCTCTCCATGGTGTCCCCAGGCACTGCACCCTGGAGCTTCCTCTGCCAAAAAGCGAGAAATCCTCCCCTTTCACCTTTCATAACCACATTCACTAATTATTTCCTCACAGAGCCTTCCATGATGCTGAATAATTCATCAAATTCCCTCTAACCTGTCACAGCTTTGAATGAAATGAGACCAAGCCCTCACAGACATTGGTACATCATGCAAGCCACATTGGTGCCACTGCACAGGCATGTGGCAGGATGGACTCAACAAGGAGTTGAGTCAACAAGGCCACAGGGTTGCAGAGGTAATGGAAAACACCACCAATTTTTGGCTTTTGGAGCTGACATTGGCAACAGGGCTCTTGTGTGAATAGATCTGTCAAAATCGATTGCTCCGTTTAGCAGCGTGAGTGATTCCCACTCCAGCCTCACCTACTCAGTGACATTATTTTGGTACCTGACTACTTAAAAGGTGCAAGCATATTCTCTCTAATTTGCTAAATTGACAAATTTACTCCTCTCAAGAGACAACTTCGCCCTCTTCAGCCTTGTACGCTTGGTTCAGAACATGAAAAGGTTTTTCCTTAATTTCTTCTCTAGGAAAAAAGGGAATTGATCTTTTATTTTTAGCAGCTTAAATTGACACATTGACTGCAAAAATCCACTGCTCATCACATCGAAAGCTGATCCGATAGAGCCTATTACTCCAGTAATGGAGGTCTTCTCAAGGATGAGTGGGTGCATAAAGGGGGGCATGGGGGGGACAGAGGAGGTGACTGGACTGAAATGGATCATTCTTACGAGGGGTGTGCACCAGTGTGAGGAAGAAGCAGAAACTGAGAAGACAGGGCCATCTTAAATGGGCATATCTGCTCTACAGGGCAAGACAAGACATGGCATATTTCTCATCTTGTCAACGGATGCAATTCAACACATTCATCTCCAGCTGTGGAAACGTGGTGCAGACAGTCCAGTCCTCACTCACCTGGTAAAAGGCACAGCCGACAGTAGTTCAGCCTGGAATCCTCTGCATTCACTGCACAGACTTGTACAAGACATAACTTGTGTTTGCAATGAGGACGCGTCACTGATGGCTGGTGGCAGGGGAAGGCTTGCCTCTTCATCCTCCTGCTCCAGGCACTCGCCTAGTAAAACACACTCTGCTCTGTGGACTGAAGCAGTAGAGATGTAAGGTTTTCCGTACCCCTGAAAAACAGCAGCTGATTCATCTCAAGGCTCTGCTGCTCATGACCACCAGTTCTGCACAGCACAGGCAGCAAATCCATCACTATTTACGTTGCCTTCGGTTTTCAGAGTGGAAACCATGGATTGCTATTGAGCTTCAAGTATTTTCTAGTGCCAAGTGCTTCACATATTCCCATCCAGATTTTGGGGCTGGGTCAGTCCAACACAAAGCTTTAGGAGTGTCCATCAATGCTCAGGTCAACAAGGTCTCATGAGCCTGGAGTGAGGGCTCTTGGCCTCCCTCCAGCCTGCAGCACACCAAAAAAATGCACTAAGGCCACTATGAAAAATCCTGCGCTAAGCCTTCCCTTTAAACTCTCTCAACTCACAATTCTGAATGTTAAATATTATTTAGGAAGATCAGATTGATCCAAAGCAGGACATTTTTCTGGACTTCTGTAAAAACGGTTTTTTGGATGTTCAAGATGAAGGAGAAATTTTCACCGAACACATTGCCTTTCTCACAATTTTGTCAGCATCCTGATGTTTTGAAGTTTCTACTGACCTCCTGCCACCTTTCACCTGCCTTAAGGAACTCATTTTGCTAAGAGCTGTCACCTCCACGTATCATTTGCTGAGCACCAAGCTGCACAAAGACTGAGGTGTTCACTAAGGGAAAGCTCACTTCTTGCTTTTCCGTACCAAGGGAGCTCTTGCGTGCTCAGTTGGGAAGCGAGATAGTTTGCTTCTCAGACCTACTCCATATGGCATCACTGAAGTATTTTGACTCAAAGAAATCTGCTTATTGTTTTCTCTTAAATAAAAAGTAAGCGGCTCCTGTGAGCGACGCCAGAGTGCAGAAAATGCAAATAGGCTGTTACCCAAACAGCAGTTCTGAAGGGATTGTGCTCTGCTTTTCAGATAAGATTAAGAGCTCAATTACAGTACAGAAAGGGTCTTTCATTAAAAATTCTTTCATTAAATCACACATAGTACATAATAAGGACAAATAATAAAGCTTTTCAGAAGCACATCTGTGCCAGACGCTAGGTAGGGAGGCCCATTGTGGGGAGCATCAGCCGTTTCTCCTGTCCTTCTGAAGTGAACCCCATGTACCTCATCTAACCACAATTTTTGAAGAAAACGAATAACCAGACACCTATGGAGCACCCAATTCTTTGAATGCCCCTCTTCTAGTAGAGAGGACCTGTATAACCATCCACTTGTGTTTATAATCAGCAAGATGAAGCCTTCTGTTGGTACTAATGTGCACAGCTGAGATATACAAGAGCATGTTCATCTAACTCCAGAAAATTCCAGAAACTCAGTGTTCCCAGTCCCAGACGGGTAATAGGAGATCACCTGTAGAGTTTAGAGCCTAAGTTTGGAGGGATGAATCAACATCATACACATCACACAACAAAGCAAACATCTTTCCTTCTAGCAATCCTGCCTTGCTTTCCTGTCTGCAAAGGCTTCCACCAAGAACCCTTCAAATGAGGGGGGAGAAACAGGTGAAGAAAGAACAGTTGCAAGCACCTCTTGCAGAAGAGAGCACCCAAAGGCTCTCAGCTAAAGAGCTCTGTGCAGCCAGGCTGACCAAATTCTCCAAAGAAAATACACTATGTGCAAAGCCCATGTACATGAACCAGAGGTAGCTCCTAATCTGTTGATTTCCAGTCACTGGAAAGGAAAGAAATAGCATTTTTGAGCAAGCTTCACAACTCAGGCAACTGGCAACCCTATGAAGCATTAGGTTTTTCATTCCCACACCAGAAAAGCCTTCAAAGACTCAAACCCTTCCTTGGGAAACAGTGCCAGCATGTGTAAACTTGACAAATTACCCATTAAGGCCTCATATTTCCATCAAGAGCAGAATGAGATGAGTAGGAGGGCATGGCTGGGGCTCTTCAAAAGCCAGACCTCAGAGCTGAGAGGGGATTAAATCCTGACATAGTTCTGACTATACAGAAAAAGGCTCAAGACATGAGAGAGGGCTCAGAAAGCAAGAGTACTCCTAACAAAACATTAGCTTGCATGCTGAGGAAGGAAGAGAAAATAGGGCTGGATACATCCTGATGCTGTTCTTTGGGCTGACCTGATGTCTAGCAGGTGGTGCAGTGAGTCACAGACACCGGGCTGCAAACGTGGGTGGCACAACTGCAGAGTCCGCCCATAGGAACAGAAATAATTAAAAGCCTATAGGAGTGAGCATGGTGATTAGGATCTGGAGAAGAAAGAACCTACAAAGGCCAGGCATCATATAATAATGTGTTTAATGAGGGTAAAATAGATGCTACTATTCAAAAGAATGACAGATTGTTTTCAAAGAAACTAAAAAAAACAACACATCAGCTGCCAGGTGAAAACTATATTGAAAGCAACACAGAATTAGAATCAAACCAGCAACTCACAGAGTATCATTGATCTCAAGTGTTATCAATATACAGATAGAGGCTTACTTGTAGGCAGCACGATATCCACCCTGAGCTGGCACAGAGAAGGATGCAATTCTACACCTTCCAGGGTGCTGCAATCAGCAACTAAGAGATGGACAAGAGAGCCCAAGCTCATCCCTGAGGTCCCTGCTCAGCTCAGGCTCCTTCATAAAGCAAGGTGAGGTGAGCACAAATACACCGGCACAAGCTGCAGCCTGCAAACCCAGTTTGCTTCTGCATGGCCACATCTCCTCAACCCTGTCCTGCTCAAAACAGGTGCTAAAGTCACTTGACATATATATTTTTTAACACTAACTAATTAATTGTTAGTTATCAGACCACATTTACCCAGCACTTTCTTTGCACATGCTCAGCTGGGAGTTTTGATATCCTCAGCAGAGCTCAGAGTGGCTTGGAGGGATGGGGCAACACTTGCTCTCAGGGGGTCAACTGGCCCTTCCACATCCTGAGCCCCTTCGCCAGTGCTGCATTGTGCCCTGGACAAGAAAATCAGAATCAGTCCCCCTGCCCAGAGCATCCTACAGCCCTGCACCCGCTCACTGGCTGCCTGCCAGGCTGTGCTGCTTAATTACCCCCACACAGATGGCTGATGACTTTGTCCTCTCCTCATTGATGAGTTAGAGGAGGAGGATTGTACAAGTCTGCTTGTTAGCAGCGTGACCCTTCAGGCTGCCTTGTGCAAAAGAAAAGAGGCTCTGAGCACTCCAGCAGCGCAAAAATAAGAGGTGGAATCATTCCAAAGACATCAATTTTGGGAGCAGCCAGGGCACAGTGAGTCCCCATAGGTCATCATTTGGGCTCTGCATCCTTCTCCTGTTCATTAACACATCTCTTAGCCCTCAGCTGCCTTATTTGTGATACGAATATGCTGTCTGGCACTGAGAAAAACACTAAAAAAGTTTTTCTTCCCCACCATTCTGATATACGTGCACCGTGCTATCAGACATCTGCCTGCGCACCAGCTCTGGATGCAGGATAACCAGGGGCAGAAAAGGGATGTCTCCACGGAGCAGCAGGTTGGTTTAAATTCTCATTAGGATGTTAACTGCTGGTTTCATTAGGCTGCCTACAGATAAAACATAATTGCTTGGTGGCTGCTGCGCGGTGAATAGCCATTTCGGTTTATTAATGTTCTCGCAGCTGTAAACCTGTCAGTGAAATTATTTTAAATATGCCTTGTAAACTTTTTTCCTTCTCAAGGAACATCTCAGGCTGATAGATTGGTGCTTAAAATTAACTCCCTCATAAAAAAAGGGCTTTAGTGTAGCCTAATGGCACTTCAAAGTGTTTGCGTCTGAGATCTCATCCCCAAGATCGAGATGGACCTTATGGAAATCTGTGAAAGTTAGAACTTCATTTTACAGCAGTTAGAACGTTCATTTTACAGCAGTGGTTACAGCCCAGGAGTCAAGATCAAGGCCATAACATTCTGCTCAAGCCCTGAGCTTTCTCAAATCACGGGAAAACTTGAATCTAAAGCACAGTTTGGAGCCCAGGCCTAAGTTCTCTTTAGCAGGAATCTGTTTTAAAGCTCAGCTTGCAACGTAGACAGACCCTGAGCTCAATTTAGTTAAACATTTCCCCTGAGCCACCATAAATTATAATTGCTCTGCTAAAACTCATAGCTCATCCGTTCTTAATTTACTTTCCCTACTTATAGTTATCTTAGCCCTAAGCACCATCCTTACTCCTGTAACACTTTGGTGGCTTCCACTTAACTCATTACTCTGCAGACACAGGTTGGATTAAAGTTTATCTGAACAAGGGCTTGATCCAGTCCCTGCTGGAGCTGATGGAGAAGGTATTTCAGTGTATTCAGTGCAGCTGTTATCTCAGAAAAGAGATAAATTGCTTAAATTAGAATAAAAGTTCTGCCAGAATCAGTACCCCTTTATTTCACCCAACCATTTGCTAAAAGCCCTTAATCAAGAGATTTTTATATCATTCCTGGCATTCACATAGTCACTTATTAAAAGAGTTGTGGACCTGCCATGCAGTTAATGATGGTCTCTGATACGTGTTTTACATTGTTTTTTTTCTCTGCATGTTTGCTTCAACAATAGCCAACCAGGCGCCCTCCCCTTTTTATCCCACTTAATCCACTTCCTATCATCTTTCGCAGCACAGCACACAATGTTTCTACAGCACCTCCTGTATGTGAGTCTGCACCGGCCGCTATTTCATGGTTCACTCATAAAAGCCAGCCCCCAGCCTTCAGCACCCACCTCATCTTCCCAGCTGTGGAGGAGAGTCAAGGTCATCTGGATGCAAATGAGTTATTTGAAGCCCAAGCATGACAGGGCAACGATTGCTTGAGCATAAGAGGAGCAAAAGGTCTTGGTGGTGCCTCATTTATTAAATCACCATCAGCTGCACAAGGAAAACGAAGGACAGAGCAGTGATGCTTCTCTGACAGCTTTCCTGTGTCATGTTTTCCATCACTAGGACAGAGACAAGCAGGTTACACTTATCCTATTACTCCAACTCCTGCTGCGATAAAACCCTTGGAAAGACAAAAAATTCATAATCAATGATTTTCAACTTATGACCTCTGGATTTCCAGCTTTGCTTACAAAGGGGAGAAGATTTGGCAGGCAAGGAATATAAGAAGGAGCCTCAAATTCCCCAAAATAACTTTAGAAGTACTTTTTTCCTCTGCAAGTCTTAGTATACTCCATTTCCTTACAAGCATCTCATGGAGGGGGTCCAACTGCCCCAACACAAAACCTTACAGTGCTGCACAGACCCAGTCCCAAGGAGCTGCTGCTGTCCCTCCAAGCCTCCCGGCTGGGCTGATCCAAACCAGTTCCTCCCCAAAACGAGATGGCCAATTTATCCCTGAAAAAAACAGATAATAGTGTTCTTGTCCTCTCAAGAAGAGTCATTGCTTCACACCTATAATCTCAGCACCAAGACTTTATCCCCTTAAAGCAGTCCAAGGACAGAGACAGCATCAAGGAAGGCATTCAAGCGAGATGAGTTTAACCCAAGTGAGCGACTCATATCCTTGTGAAAGCTAAGACAAGCAGTAGAGAAAGAATTAATACTCAAATATATGGCACCTAACAACCACAAGGCAAATGAAAAGTTTAATTCAGAGAATGAAAGGAACACAGAAAAAGCACTAAGCGAGAAAAATTAAAAGGTGAGAAAAATCCATCACTCCAACAGGTAAATAAAGGTAAACCATAAAGAAAGATGTACTCATAAATAGCTGGGGGAAAAAAACCCACAATTATCAGTAAGCATGATACCCTGATACCCAGATCCAAAAGAAGCCTGGGAAGATGAGGAAAGGGCTAAGCACATGCTCCAAACAACATAAGAAGTGAAGTGAGCTCATATGAAAGGGGAATAAATGGAAGAGTCAGCCTGAAGAAAGGAAGAAAACGCCTCTGCAGTCTTCCCAAGTATCTAATCCATCCCCTGACCACTAGGGTTTTTTTAACCTATAGTTTCTTTCTTGCATCATGTGGTAGAAATCCAGAAACAGGAGAGGAAAGGCCAGGAGAAATATAGCTTACTGAGAATATCCCTGCATGGTAGACAAGAGAAAAACCTCATCCAGCAGTGGGATCATGTCTGGGTGGTGCAACACCTCATAAAATTGTTGGAAAAGACATGCAAGGTCAAGTCCAACCGTCACACACCACCACTGTGCCTACTAAACCATGTCCTGAAGCACCACGTCTACAGATTTTTTTAACCCCTCCAGGGATGGAGACTCCACCACTCCTCTGGGCAGCCTCTGCCAGGGCTTCACCGCTCTGTCAGTAAAGAAATTTTTCCTGATATCCAATTTAAACTTCCCCTAGAGCAGCTTGAGCTAGTTTCCTCTTGTCCTATCACTTGTTACTTGGGAGCAGAGCCCAGCACCCAGCTCACCACAACCTCCTTTCCCGGACCTGCAGAGAGTGATGAGGTCTCCCCTCAGCCTTTTCTTCTCCAGATTAAACAGCCGCAAGTCCCTCAGCCACCCCTCACAAGACTTGTCTCAGAGATACCTTTTTCAGAGAGATGGAGAAAGAAGGAAAGAGAAAGAAAAAGGCTCTCTGAGAGAGCATGGACAATTTTAGACCCACGTTTCCCACCAGCTCAGCCTGCAATGACCCAAGACGGTGGTTGTGCTGCCAGTGGTTATGGTAGGTCAGGGACACGCTGTGTACTGGGGAGCTCGAGATAGCTGCCTCATTTGCAGACGCTGAGGCTAACGGTGCAAACAATTACATGCAGCGCTCACGTCTATAATCGCTGCTTTACCTCTTCCCAGGGAAGCCAAGTTGCCCTAGTTACTACAAGCAGTATTTTCTCCCTGCTCCCTGCCAAATAACAAGCCCCCCCCCTTCCTTGACAAGTGCTCCCAGGGTTACCTAATGCTCATCACACCCGTGCTAAGGGGAAAGGAACAGGTTCATTTATCACTAATTACACTGATTAACTTCCCCAGCCGCTGAGTTCAAGATCCCTGGAGTGCCTCAGGTTACAAACAATCACAGAAGGAAGAAGCTGTGCTGCATTAAGCTATGCGCACACCCGTGCTCTGTGCACGTCTCACACAGGCGGCTGTTCTTTCTCTGCCTTGTGAAAATCCCCCATAAAACGCACATTACCAAATCCCTTAGCACCCAGGGGAGAGCACGGGAGGTCCATGCTTATGTCTACATTACAAAAGCACATGGGATATTTGTGATCTCCCCTTGCAGAGGCAACATCTCAGGGAAACAGAGTGTTTACCTTGTTCTTCCCAGACCTAAAATCACAGCAAACTTATCAACAGTCTCAGAAATAAGAGTTCTATTAAGTAACTGCTTTTGTAAAGGACAGGAATATAGAAGCATGGAATGGTTTGGGTTGGAAGGGACCTCAAAGATCATCCAATCCAACCCCCTGCCATGGGCAGGGACACCTCCGCCTGGCTCCAGTTGCTCCAAGCCCCATCCAGCCTGGCCTTGAACCCCTCCAGGGATGGGGCAGCCACCCCTGCTCTGGGAAAGAGGGTCAGAGAAGGTCAAAGAAGTCCCACAATAAATGCCAAACAGAAGAGTCACAGAAGAGCACCAGGGAATCTAGTACTATTAGCCTGCTGTCTCTGATCTGGCTTCAAGGGCAGAGTGGACCAACACCTGCGTTGCCTTAGACCTGACTGGGACATTCCCCCTTATCCTATCCCTGCCCTCCCTGACCAAAAGCCCCTCCCCAGCTCTCCTGGAGCCCCTTTCAGCACTGGAAGCTGCTCTAAGCATTCCCTGCAGCCTTCTTTCCTCAGGCTGAACAACCCCAACTCTCTCAGCCTGGCCTTGTATGGGAGGTGCTCCAGCCCTTGGATGGTCTTTGTGGAAAATGTAGCAAACCCTCTTTTGTTTGCATCCAGCTCTTCAAAATCAATGTGAGCTGCTATCCCCCTATCTCACTTTCCCCCATTTGGTGGAACACCTTCTTTCTGCTGTTGTTTGTAGCTGTGTATTTATACATGTCAGGCTGAGGCTGCTTAAAATAGTACAGCGAGATAGCAGGGGCTAGGGATGTAAAACTCTGCTTTTATGAACCCAGTTTCTGTTGTTGGAAACCTTAAACTCCACCTCTCTCATGGGATGAAATAGATGCTACTACTCAAATTTTTAAAATGCCAGGCACCAAGCTGACACTATTTTAAGACTGAAAAAAATCCCAGTTTAATCAAACCTCTGCTATTTTCCTTTTTCTCTGTTCCACAGTTTATGGCAGAAGGCAGCAGAAAGAGATTGTTTTGGGAACAATATTTTCAAACCTCTAAAAATAGCATAAAGCTGCTCTGTCCCATTCTGGGCCATCACAGCCCCAAACACATGAGCTGTGTTTGCTCAAGGTGTTGCAGCAGTCGTGGTGGGACTCCTACTCAAAGACACCAATGTGCTGGCAGGCTGCTTCTTCCCAGGAGGCAATAACTGCATTCCCACCTTTCCTACAGCATTGAGGGGAGGAAAAATTCCCTTCCTATCATATTTCAACACCAAAATCTTCTAGAGCCACATGTGGAATCAAAATACAACCTTCAAACCTTATTATCCTATGCCATAGACTCTCACTCCATCGCTACTGTACTCCTGTTTTGCAGGACATGGCCAAATCAGGTTCCTTCCTTCATGTTTCAATAGCCACAGGGTAGTGTTCATCTATCTGCAGAGACAAAACAGAGCTGGAAGTTAGATACAGAGTGGGTATAAAGCAGAAAATATATCATGGGCTGCAAATAATTAATAGCTGGTTCTGTTGGTGGCAATGAGAATATGCAGTGGGGCTCCTGGCATGATAACCAGGATCTCTGCTGTACCTCACGTGGATACCAACGAGGCTGGAAGCAACACAGCCACCGGTTCAAAACAGCTGGGATTTGTCACAGCAAGGGTATAGAAGCAAAACCAATTAACTCAGACAAGATATAAAGTCAAAAACCCCTGGCCCTTGAGCAGCCTTCAAAGCTGCCAGGGAGTCAAGCCTCGCACCCTCTGGCAGTGATCCATCAATATCCAGGTTGGAGCACTCTTTCCCCTCCCATCAATTTATTTTTAAAGCCCTGTTGTTGTGTTGATGCTGGGCCACGTAACAAGGATGGGAGCAGATGGGGGGTGGTGCTGGGGGGTGCAGAGCCATGCCATGTGGGACAGGCTGTCGCTGTGCAGCTGTGGGCAGTGGTCTGGGGCATTCCCATTCCAAAACACCAGCAGGGAAATACAGCAGCCTCATGTGCAGCTGAGCATAGGTGCCTCCTGACCTTTGCAGCTTTCAGGACTGGGAATTGTATCTGAGACTCTAGAAGTAGTGTGGCCACTCTAGTAGTTTTTGCAAAGCAGGAGAGGTAACACCATCATCCTCAGTTCTTGGACTCCAGGGAATTGCAGGAAGATGAGCTGGGGAGGGTTAGGTTGGACATGAGGACAAAGTTCTTCACCCAAAACACAGTGGAGCCCTGTAACAGCTCCCCAGGGAAGCACTCATGGCACCAAGCCTGACAATATTCCAGAAGTGTTTGGCCAATACCCTCACACCCACAGGGTAAAGGTTGGGGTTGTCCTGTGAAGGGACAGGAGCCAGACTCAATGATCCTCGTGGGTCCCTTCCATCTCAGGGAATTCTATGATTTTGTGAGTTCTGGGTGCACAGAGAGGAGCCTGCACTGAGCTTTATCATCCCAAAGAGGAGCTGCAACCTCAGGAGGGTGGCAAGTATCCCTGAAAATCAGGTGAGACCACCTGTGGCAATTTATGTGATTACTTTGTTTGCATCCACTCCTTGAAACAGCAAGCTGAGCTGTTTGTGAGAAAAACCTTGCTTTGAAAATAGCTTTTCCAACAACAAAGAGCCAGATTTTGAGGGCTGGGATGGGCTAGGGACTGTACACTTATCGAGCAGGAAAAAGAATCAGGGACTTCAGTCTCAATTCTTGCTCACCAGGACCCACTCTTACTGTGATCTACATCAGTTGACATCCACAGTCAGCTGGGGTCCTACTTGTCCCTAGAAGTCTCTGGTTCCCGTGTGACCACACAGGGTATCTGTACATGGAGGCTACTAAAAGAGCTCCCATGGGACACTCATTTATTGTTCTCAGTTGAATAACTGCAGTGCTTCTGTGTAGCAAAGCAAACATGAGCCATTTTAATGGCCCTTGAAATTGGATGTGTGAGATGAGGTACATGAAACCAGAGGCTGACAGGTTCCATGATTGGTGAACGCGTCTTCACATTCCTCCCAGAAAGATAAATTGAAATCACTATTCTGCCAGTGAAACTGCATCAGCTGGGAATCTGGTTTAGAAAGTGTATTTTCTGCTCCTTGCCAAGCCAAAATTTGCCTAATTAGATGAGGGCCACATTTGTCTGAGTGACAGTGAAATAAAAAGACAATTGAGGAATACATTTTTCTATACGCATTATCATCCATAAGCATGATTGATTACACACAGGCTCACAGGAATAAGGGAAGGAACACAAATACATCAATGTACATTAAAAAAATCATGTTTGTTGAGGAAAGAAAATATCTTGCAGACAGACTGGAAGACCTAATTCAAGGGGAAGTTGAGCTGTTTCATGGTTCTGAGGATGAGGATCCTCAGAACCTTCCACAGATGCTCAGCAGCCAGCAGGATTGTGCTAGAATCCTGCTCTGGGAAAAACAGCAGCTCAGTCAAAAGCTGGGGGAATAATTTATATCACAAAGAGAGGGGCCGAGGTGGCAAGAGAGCCTTTAATCAGGGCAGCCTGGGGGGTGTGGAGTGCTGGATCCAGCCCACCCCAGACCCATCCTTCATCACCTTAATGCAGTGCTGCTGCAGCTGGGGTTGCCTCTCGCCTCCAAAGTCGCTGTGTATCATTTTCTATATTTCTCCTGTCATGTTTATTTTTGAGCAGCTGGTATGTATAACTTTAATGGTGATCTTGCAGGAAACAGCCATTCACAGGCTGTGACACCCACGCAACTAATACCAACATCTAAGTTCTTTTTTTTTCTTCTTTGTTTTCTGAAGAAATGACTGATGCAGTTTACAATGCTGAACTCAAGAAAATGTAAACCAAGCCTGACTTACCAGAAACAACTTCTGACTGGGTTTAGCGGCATCTCCAGGTATATCCAGACTGAGGATCATCAATATATCTGCAGGGCCGTGCTACATCCTCAGCCTGCCTGGGCTCTAGGTGCTTGGTGCTGCCCAAAGGAAGACAAAGAGGATGCACTGAGCTCCTTTTCAAATGGCAAAACTTGGGTCAGCACAACAGGTGAAAGCAGAATGGAGACAATGTTAATCAGCTCAGAGCAGAGAGGTCATCACACCATCTACCCCTCTGCTTTTGTTAATTTTTAGACATTTAGAGACAATGATAGGAACAGAAATGGTTGGACTCGATGATCCAGTGGGTCTTTTCCAACCTGGTGATTCTATGACAAAACTAGGTCTGATGCTCTCATTTCTCCTTTCAGTTTCTGATGTTATTTGCCATCCCACAAGCTTTGCTCCCCACTGATCTAAGTCACTGCTGCCCACGTGGAATGGAGAGGAAAAGCACCACCAGTTCTTACACAGACCAAGCTTCGCTTTGGGATCACCTCTGGCATTAGACACCAGTACAAGCAGAACACAATTTGATCCTCCTGGTTAAAGGTGTGAAGTTAATTGGGACGAATTTGCTCCTTGGACTTTATAGCACAGCAAATGTCAGTGCTCGTAATCCCTGTTCTGCAGTCTCTGCTCAGACACCAGAACAGATGAACCCTTGGCACATCTTTAATTAGCGCCTCCCCGTAGGCAGCGACAGACAGAACGCACCACCAGCAACAACACCGAGAAATAAAGCACTTTGCCTTGATAGTCTGGGTCATAGCTAACACCAAGGAGAGAGTTTTCTAACAGGAAGGAGGGAGTTTAATGCTGAATTCACAGAATCACAGGGCAACAATAAACCTAATGAAAGCTTTCAGTCTCCTCACCACAACGAATGCATGTTGCAAAGTTTGCTCCTGGATTACGGCTGACTTTTACTAGTCAGTTCAGGACTTTTAATATTGCTCCTGGTTAAGAGGCAGAGATAATATTTCAGAGCAAGAAGCTCAGCACGGCTTCTGCAACACACAGCATGAATTTTAAGATCCAGACATTTAGGCCATGCAAACTGATACTTTTTCCCTCTGCGTAAAGGTGATTGTTAGGATGTCACCAATGTTCTGTGCACTCCTCAGAGCTGTTCCTTCTGTCCAGTCCTTTCGAGCCCCTTGGCAGTTCTCACTCCCAGTTATTGATAGCATTAAGCAGCACATGGCATTTCACCCCAGCTTTCCTTCTCCTCCTCCCGAGCCGTCGTCAGACACGGTGTGTGGGCACTGCCTGACAAGCCGACAGCAGCAGCATTAAAGTGTTGCCTTGTTGACACCGAGGTGCATGTCAAAACTTCACATCAAGAGCAGCGATCAGATGATTCGTGCTGGGTCCCACACAACTAAATGGGGACCAGCTCAAGCCCTGGTGCAGGGCTGAAACCCAGCCTGGGGCACCCAGGGGACAAGGTGGGACCTGCCAGAGCGTGATGCCACTGGGATGAGGCTTCTGCAGGTAACACAGGACCCTGCAGCACAGAACTAGAGGTCTCTTGGGGCGCTGAGCTTGATATAACCTGCATCTTTTATGTTGTTATATGGCTTTACCTGTCTTTTAGCAAATTATTAAACCAGCAAACAAAAATCTTACAGAAAATAAGTGAATAGTAATTGGATTTTGGAGAGACAAGACATGTAGTTTAAAAATATGTTTAAAATTACCAGCTTTTCTTGGCACATGGGCAAGGCCAAGAAGGTAATGAGTCTTTAAACACACCTGGCTCAAGAGATGCTGCTCTGTGCCAGCAGGATTGCACCCTCCTGCCAGGCTGGGAGCATCTGGTCCCAGTCACCTTCAGACACAGAGCAGGGACGGGCTGTGCTGTTTCTGGGGCTCAAATCACCACCTGCAACAACACATTCACATCCCATTGCCATTTACGCAGGAATTTCAGGAGGAGACAACACAGTCATCAATTCACAGAGTAACTCAATAATTCGCTCGGTCCTAACCCCGCAGTAACCCAGACTCTGCATTTACACCTTTGCCTGCATGCCTTATTTTCCCCCTCTCTAAGTCACCACGAGCTCTCCCCATGCTCAGATTCCCAAGATAATTAAAGGCAGCATTCAATGTGAGGATGAGCAATATGTGCAAGTCCAAGTCTTAGCAAAATTTCTCTTCTTGGAGCTATGTTTCCAGCCAAGGAAGGAGGAAAAGCCTGCAAAAAATAAGTGTAAAGCCAAAACAATAATCAAATTTAGGCATAATGAGAGAAGCTGGAGAGGTTTTCCACATTCAGAACAAGATTAGCAGCTCTGTGCACAGGAGGAACACAACATTTCCTCTCACTTTAACAAATCTGTGGTGCAAATCTCATCTCAAATCCTTTTCCCCAGTTTTCGGGCCCATTCAGCTGCTGACATGATGCTGAATTTTTAAAGCAAATTGCAGGCTGGTAGGAGACATCTCAGCAACCAAGGTCTCAGACAACCAAGCAGGTGCATTTAAACCAGGCCAGGGATTGCTTCACCAATCTTTGTCTCCTTCCTCAGCCACCAAATTATTTATTTTCTAGGTGACCTCACTGTATGAAGATCTCCCTTCCAACAAGCCAGATACTTTGCATAGAGGGAGGTTTGTTCAACCCTCAGGACATGCTGATTTCTCCTTGATCCCTTGCCTTGCCAATAAACAGGAGGTAATCCATACAATAGTGGCTATAAAAGTTAAAAAGAAGCATCAAAAGATTTGAAAAGTCGTTTACTTGAATTCTATCCACTCCAATAACTCCTCCAAGGTCCAAGGTGCTTTTCCCATAAGTATCCATCTCTATCCCTTTCTTTAACACACCTTCTCCCTCCTCCTCTGTCCTCCATCCATGTCTCTTGGGCTAGAAAAGATATTTGGAGAAGGAGAAAACACAACCAAGACTGCCTGGCTGTTCGTCCTATGGCAGAAAGAAAAGCAAATGAGTTATTTTACATCATACTTATTTCCCACATCATTGCTGCAGGGAAAGCCCAGAGTGATAAATGCCCACCCATAAGAAGAAAGTATCCATTCATCACTGAGCCCTGCAAGTCCCTTACTGAGAATAAATTAGAAGGCAAAGGTTTATAGCCTCAGAAGGGTTATGGGCAATGCCTCATCCTCAATCATTTTCCACCTTCAAAGTCTTCTGTTTGGTATTTCTCTTCTCTGCCTGCTGTCTCTGAGCAGCTCCTTGTCTGCACACTTCTGATGGGCACTAAGTTTTTCCTCATCTCCAGCCTAAATGGCAAGCTATTTCCATTTTTTTCTTCTGCAAATATTGGTGGTTTTCCACTTAATTTGTGTTTCATCTCGCTGAGTGCATTTCTGCTTATAGGGTGCCAAGGCAAAGAGCCTTTCATTGCTTACATTATGCCATTTCTCCATGTTATTTTCTTCCCAGATCGTTGCATGAATTTGGTGCTGGTTCAACACTCAGGGCCTCGACACCACAAAGTCAACAGTTTTCCTACTGACCTCCCTTTGGATCAAGCTCTTAAAGAAGGAAACATGGTGGAACCGTTTTAGAGGCCCTAGAAAAGCTAATAAAATGCCACATGCCTGCGGTTGCTGCAGGGAAGGATCAGCTTCCCTGTTTAGCGCTGCTTATCAAGTCATTACAAACAATTAAAGCAGCAGAAGGGAGGAGGACAGAGCTATCATTTCCAGCTCCCCAGCCTGCCTCTCTGCCCCCCAGCATAAATTTCATAAAGCACAAACCTCCCAGCAGGAATCCCTCAGCAATTGATTTCCTACGTGTGCGATACAGCAGGCAGACATCCTGGCAAGAAAGGGAGATGAAAGGGGAAATTTTCCTCAATATTTCTATCAAGCTGCATAGCTGTGATGTCAAATCTCCCCCTGGCAGGGGGTTCCTGCAGGAACATGCTTCCATGGAGTGACAATCTACTGCAGATGCACTGAGAGCATCGTATGATTATCTGCATCCTGGCCTGTAGAAGAAACAGCGTGGCCAGCAGGAGCAAGGAAGCGATTGTGCCTCTGGACTCTGCATTGGTGAGGCCACACCTCGAATCCTGGGTTCAGTTTTGGGTTCCTCACTCCAAGAAGGACAGTGAGGGGCTGGAGCATATCCAGAGAAGTGCAATGAAGGCTGAAGAACCAAGGTTATGAGAGGTGGCTGAGGGAGCTAGGGTTGTCCAGCCTGGAGAAGAGGAGGCTGAGGGGAGACCTCATCACTGTCTACAACTGCCTGAAAGGTGGTTCCGAGGTGGTTGTTGGTCTCTTCTCCCTCCCAACTGACAGTCAACAGAATGAGAGGAAACGGCCTCAAGTTGTTCCAGGGGAGGATCAGGTTAGACATCAGGAAAAATTTCTTCACCAAAAGGGTTCTTGGGCAGGGGCTGCCCAGGGAGGTGGTGGGGTCACCATCCCTGTAAGGGTTTAAAAGACAGACAGATGAAATGCTCAGGGATGGTTTAGTAGTGGACAGGTACAGTTGGGCTCAATCTCAAAGGTCTTTTCCAACCGAGAGATGCTATGATTCTGTGAGCACAAGTGACCCCCAGGAGCACAGATTCCCCATTCAGGCACTGTCTTTGCTCACAAGCAGGTCCCAGAAGAAGCCTCGCAGTGGCTGTGTTTCCCTAGAACAGGTAATTTCCAGCCCATTTTCCTCTCCAGCTATTCTGCCTTCCACAAAAGCAGGTGCCTGGGATTGATTCAGAGCAAATAGCTCCACTGCCGACAGGAGCGCTGGGAAGCGGTGAAACACATCCCTGCCAAAACAATACAAACCCACTTACCAGCCCATCCCCGCATCTCCTGGACTCTCTTGAACATTCAAGAGAGTTAAAAAAAGACAACTGTTTTTCCAAGAATCGGCTATGTAATCGAAACGGAAATAACAGCCACAATTGGCCGCAATACAAGCGCCTCTCAGCAGGAAGAGGAGGCGGCGCAGTGACAGAGATCCCCACCAGCAGAGACTGGAGATGCTCCATTACTGGAAATGATGCCAGGTCGATTGATGCTTACTCATTATTAGGGTCATTTTTGTTGCTTTTATGTTAATGATGCATCTCACACACCGCAATTGTGTTTTCCCTCCCTGCAGCCACATGAAAAAGATCCACCGATCACTTGTCTTTCTCTCAACAGTTTCCACCCAATATCATTTTTCCCTTCTATAAATGGGCAAAATAGAGCTTGTTTTTAAGCTGGAAACAAGTCCATAAACTCTTCTACCCGTTTCAATATGGACAACAAAACTATACAATCATCATTCAGATGCTCCAGAGCAGCAAGGAAGGGAAAAACTAGAAGCAGAAGTGGGAACACCATGAGTGCTGCTGAGCTGCACAGGGGAGATGCTACTACAGCCCCAGAGCTCTTCTAATCAAAAATCTGGCCAGAAAACAGGGAGATTCAAAGTCTCAAGAATAAAAAGCATCTCTATTCCTACACAACCTGGCTGTTGAGCACGGCATTATTCTGCTGAGCCCATAAACCTGCAACAGGCACTACCAGTGCCCCATTGCAGATTAAGGAGTTCTTCACTCCCCCCTTCTAAATTAGGATGTCTTAGAGATGTATAATTGATCACCAAGTAACCTGCAGGGACACACAATGATTCTGCAGTTATCTAGGACTCACTAAGAAGCACAAAAAGGTTATCAATGGGGTTGGGGGGGATGTTTCTGCACAGCATGTTCTTCTGAACCTCCTGAGATCGAAGGCTGGAAAACGCATCACTTAACTTCTACAAGAAGAAAGCAATTCTCACATCAAAAAAATCAACTTCCCAGCAAGGAGCTTCAGCAAGAGATTGCAAAAGTCAGTAGAAATGGGGCATTTACAAGGAAACCTTTTTCCTTCACCTTTGAGTGGAATTGAGAAGCAGGTGGAGATGGAGAGGTCTCGTACAGCCCAAGTATGCTCCTTACTGATAAAATGACACTGATATTACCGAGGATCACTGATACTAGTTGTGGAAAGGCTTATTTGGTCAAAACTCAGCCCTCCAATGCAAAACACCTTCTCCTGCTCGGTCAGTTTTGTGTGAAATTTCTCACCAGCAGGAGGTCTTGCATGGCCCAGGGAGTTCTGTGCTTCAGGAATTATTCCCAGTGAGGGTATATTTTTATCTCTCTTCTTTTTCTGCTTCTCTTCCACATGCATCTGAAGCATCTTCTCTATAGCATGGTTGTCTATAGTCGAATTTGCATCAATACGATTTCTGATGAGGACCTCATTTTCCCCATTTTGTTATGAAAACCCCAGCCAGTGACCTAGCTGCTTCGGTTCCCCAGGGAATGACATCTGGGGGCTTTGCTTTGAGGTCCTAATTAGATTTTGAAGAGAGAAGAGCCAGCTTCTACTGACTATTGCTGTTGTTTTGGTTACTTCTAGTGCTTCCTCCCTCGCTTGCTCAGAGTAAAACATCCCCTCTATATCCAATACCACAGGGTGCAGATGAGTAGATAGCACCAGCCGTAAGCCTCCCTTTGCAGCAATAATGCTTTCCCTTCCCTTTTCCTTTCATGTTTCTCTTGGTGTTTTTACAGCATGCCATTTCCTACAGAGTTCACCTCAGTCATCCAACTTTCCTTCTCTCCATCGCATGGACACATCCAACAAGGATCACACTCTTCAAATTGAATTTCCATCAGCAGATATTTGACCCCATGAATTATAACAACCCATTTAAGTAGGTCAGGCTGGTATTAATTGCAAAAATGAGCTGTAATAAGTGATTGTAGCTCAAAGTCACAGAGTCAAGTTTCTCTAAGGCCAAATCAGGCTTCCTGCTTTTCCCTTTTTCCTTTGCAATAATCTACAGTATCACAAACCTTGTACTCCTGTTTGTTGGCCTGAAAAATATATGGGGAAAGGTGTCGGCTCTGTATAATGCACTGGAAAAATTGCCAGAAGGCAGATTTCACATGTGGAGCGTCTTTAAACAATGAACATTGTATAAGTCATTAAAAAATTCTTCTAAAACATGATATTAAGGTGAAGATGAGTCATTTCACTGTCATAACACAGGCAGGGAGGGGAAACTGGAGTGAACATAGCAGCAAATTCATTCAGCAGCGATTTGCACTCCATAACCCTCTGATGATTGGGCTTTTAGACCAGAGAAGCTCTGCTGCTCAAGCAGAGGTGACACATTTAGCTGTTGCTTAGAGATATTGGAATATATTGCATAGATCCTGCTCCCCAATAAGCAATCTCCGAAGGGCTCTTTACTGGTTTCCCAAGGATGCACTACAATCCTATTAAAATGTCATTGCTTGAAAAGCCTCAAGGTTTACAAAGCAGGTTGAGCAATGACAGAAAGGACAAGTTTTGAGAACCAGCAGTTCAGACATCATATAAAACTCAAAGTGACAACTTGTATCACCTACAAGTGGCACAGATACCAAGCGCTCTTAGCAAAAATGTAGGATAACCAGCTTAAGAGCAACTAAATAGTGGTTCCTGCATGGAATATCAATGAGTTATAGTCTGTGTGTCTTACACAACCCTCATCTGCCAGCAGCACAGCACTAGGAAGCACAGAACAGATGGAGAACCAGGAGAAGAGCAGATCTCTACCTGCAGACTCACTCTCATTTCTTTTCCATCCAGTTAGGGCCACTAACATATTTCTGCTTCTCTTCTACTCTGATCCTTTTAAATTAGGATTCTTTCTTATGTCTTGCTTGTTACCTCTGCAATCCAACAGCTGTGCTGGAGAATCCCCTTGAAGACACACCCCCCCATATCCTAAAGGCAACCAGCAGAAAAATAGAATCCTGTTAGCATTTCAATGGTCATTGATAGTCTCAAGAGTTAACAGCATTCTTAGATAGCTCCAAAAGCAAGCAATTAACTGTAACCTAGACTAAAGAAGCACAAGCTACTGACACATGCCAGGCAAAGGAGGTAAGTGGCATGGAAAAAGGTGACAGCCCCCTTCCAGAAACCTTCGTCTCTCAAAGAGCTCTGGTCTGGACAGAGCCAGCAGGCTCAGGGCAGAAAAACCAAAGGATAGACTCACTTCCAACCCTAGGGGAAAGCAGGAAGAAGTGCTGGCGAATAAAAGCATCCTGGAATGGAAAACTATCCTGATTTCTCGCTGGAACAAGGTTGTTTGAAGCCAGCCCTGGGGGAAGACGGCATGGAATGAAGGCTTTTAAAGAAGCCGCATAGCGTTCTGCCTGCAGTCTTTAAATTCTCACAGACAGGTATAAATTGCAGCAGGAACGGCACCGTGTCCTTGCTCACAAGGCCATGGATGCACTGCCAGAGCTCTATTAATTCACCTATCACTGCCAGAGCGGCAGGGGCACTCCGACAGCACAGGCTCCTTGCTGGGAGCCACTCACTCTCTGCAGCTGCATTGGTCCTTGCTGAATGTGCCTGAGCCAGCACTATGCCATCAGGAGAGCCACAGGCTCCAAAAGCTTCTAGGAAGGAGGACTGACCAATTGCAGGAGTTTCACAGCCTCCTTCCTAGCTCACAGCTACAGTTTTTATTCCCCATCACCTCTAGTCTGAAGAAATTACTCACACAGCATTTGTCTTGATTGCTCCCCTGCAGCAGTGGCCATGGGGCAATTATTGATACATCCTTTGCCTGACAAATATAGGCCACTTATAAGTAAGACTCATTACTTTTACTTTCTTTAAGGCATCTCCAGTACCAGTTTGCCATCACTGCAGCTTGTGGTGGATTGGATGTGTCACCAGCTGCTGAAGCCATTGCAATTATTACCATTCAAAGATACTTTCTTCATCCATAATACGCCAGTTCATCAAGAGACATCTGCGTCATCCTCACGCTCCTGAGAAATCAGCATCTATACCCCAGGCTGGTTTTTCACAGGGTCCCACAAGGTGAACACCATCATCTGCCTAAGCCAACCTGGCTCGATTGGGCTGGGAAGGTTAGGAAGCTCGGGGCAAAGGGTGGGCACCCAGCACAGGGGTGATGAATAAGCTCAAGTGGCTCCTTTCCAGCTCACCTCAACACCCACCAGCTGCTCCTTTTCAGAGCCAGCACCACAGTAAGGAGAAGTAGATAGCTCCCAGGGGTTGCAGTTGCCAACCTCTGTGCATCCAACCCAGCCTCTGAGGGAGGGGTTCAAGGCCAGGTTGGATGGGGCTTGGAGAATCTGATCCAGTGGGAGGTGTCCCTGCCCGTGACAGGGGTGGAGCTGGATGGGCTTTGAGGTCCCTTCCAACCCAAACAATTCCATGATTCTGTGATCCCCAGGCTGGGACTAGAGCAATCTGGGAAGGTTCAGCCCCAAGGCAGAGGCTACAGCATAGTGACAGTTGTCCTACAATAAATGGCCTGACCAGGCACACTGGCTTTATTTGCCAAAAGCCATCACTTGTAGACCATTTGTCATAATAGGTTCTGGATATTAACCCACAGTGCTGGACCATCTTTTGAAAAGCCTGAACACCTCATACCAATAAATTACCCTGATACCCAGGGACTGCAAAACAGTCAGCCAAGAACATTTTGTTTTGGTGAGCAAAGAGTATTGCTTGTTTATCTGTGTCCTTGCAATGAACTTGACTCTTTGACAGCAGCCAGAGCCCATGGAAACAGGATTATCTCCCCTGCTAGACCCTCGAGGGGCAGAAGTGGAAAGTAAAGCAGCCTTATCCAACAGGACCCAGTCACAAGACTTCTCGGGGGCTGCAGGAGCTGCAGGGTCATGCTCAGGCCACTGTGTCCTGGCTTAGCTGTTGGGAGGGATGCTGAGCCCAAGAGTGCACAACACCTTCCTCCAACACAGGGAAGTGAAATAAAGGAGAAAACAAAGCATTTCAGACAGCATCACTCACACTGTTGGTAAGGAAATGGGTGGCCTTTGCTTGGAGTTAGGTGCACATGAACTTTATGAAGCACCAGTGATTTAGCATCACAAAGGATTTCCCCCCTCCCTAATTTTCAGCCTTTCTGTTTGCACAGCTGGCTTGAGCTTCATGATGTGAATGTGGGTTCCAAGAAGCGAAGTCTGTCTCCGTGAGATGGATTTGCCAGGGACAGAAGCTCTGTCCATCTTGCACAGTGGAGCTGCCCACACAAGAGTAAGTCCAAGTTGCTCAGAGGGAAAATGCACCTCGTGTGCTTCCTAAAAGCAACTTAAGTAGCACTTAATTTTCAGGGCTTTGTGCCACTCTAACTTTTATAATCAAGTGACAGGAACACCCAGACAGAGAAAACAAGATGAATTAAACACCTTCTCAGCCTTCCCTGTGGGCACTGCCCATTTCACATCACTCTGGTCCACACCGTGTGCCTCTTCTGGGCTCAGCAATCAGCTCTGTTGGATCCAATGCCAACACAAGGGAAAGATATTTCCCTTCATTGCTTCTGCTATAATACAATTTCGTGCACAAATTTAGATCCATTTGCAATTATTCTCCCCAAAGCAGGTGAGTTTTAGTGCAAATCGCTTTGAAGAGTGAGGCAAGGAGTAGAGCTGAGAAAAGCAGGCACTGTGCATTTGTCTTGGGGATAGAAAACAAATATCCCCTCTACTCACACCAGACAATGAGATTAAATTTTCAGTCTCCATCTCACCTCGCACAAGGTTGTTTTAATCAAACAAATCCTAAGCAAGGCACACAAAGAGACTGTGCTCACTATAGGTGATGAGAAGGGAGGCAGCCCAAGCAGGGAGGCAGCCCACACGCGATCTGCAGGTGCAGAACACACTCCCCAGCCCTGACTCCCATCCACTTAGGATTATGTCCCAAAACACACAGCACTGGGGCACCCAACCACTACCCAGCATGACAGCCAGGTTCCAAGGTAACAGAGTCTGGGGAGTGAAAGGACAGGTTTAAAGCTCCTCCAGAGCACTTCTCCAAAGTGCTTTATGCTGGAAGACAGTCATCAGTGGAAGACATTGCAATGCAAAATACTTTTACACCTTTCTTCCCTGAGGAAGAGTTGCTGATCAATCAATTTAACATTACATTCTCCTGAAATTTTGTACCTTCCAGCACTTCTTCCCCTGTAACAAAGGCAGCGATTCCTGGAAAACTGCCTTCCCCCCAGACCCATCAACCTCCTTCCCCTTCCTTACAAGTAATTACAAGCTGTGCCACCTTTCCCAGAACAAGCAGGAGGAAGGATCTGGGGATCTTTCACCTGAAGAAATATCACCTATATTGCTCCTGTGGGTCGTCTTGGGCAATCTTTAATCTCTGCTTCATTTTGTTTCGGCCTGGTGGCTGAGAAACAGAAAATATCAGTAAGAGTTGTACAGTGGGCATATAAGAAATTACCCATGGCCTTAAGGAATGACCTCTCTGAGCTCGATGATGTGTT
Source organism: Phaenicophaeus curvirostris (assembly GCF_032191515.1). Classification (NCBI taxonomy): domain Eukaryota; kingdom Metazoa; phylum Chordata; class Aves; order Cuculiformes; family Cuculidae; genus Phaenicophaeus; species Phaenicophaeus curvirostris. The sequence goes on from NC_091409.1 coordinate 7,521,346, forward strand.
TTGTTTCCACCCGGTTACCGGTGCACAATAATATTGCCAGAAAAGGGTAAACAGTCCCAGAAGAGAAGCAAAGTCAAACAGAGCTCTGAGCTACACGGTTCATTTAAACGAGGTGACCCGCTTGGTTAAATGACACTGCACGCTGCCAGGCAGAACACTGAGGGACGCCCGCGTTTTCTCTCGCTTGGTGTTGAAATAAAGGTCAGGCAATCTGCAGCTAGGGGGATACACTGAAAAGACCAAAGGAGAACCAAAAGACCCTTGATTTCCTTCCCCCACACACTTTTTTTATAGGGACATGAAGGTAAAGTGATCTTGCATTGTTGCTACATAACCTGGGGGGTGTTTCTGCGGAGCTTCACAGAGCTCCTGCATCTCATGATGTGCTTCTGAAGGGTTTAGTTGTGTTCCTAAAGCTGGACCAGAGACCTAGCTGGGGAAAACCAGCTGAGCTCCCCTGGAACAGCTGAAACCAGCACAGATCTGGTGAGGTACATCCCTTATTTGCTCATTTTGAGTGCTGTACTGTTGTGCACCCACCCCCCACTCCCTTCCTCCTCTACGTTTGTGCATCTTCCTTTGGTAAAATCCACCAATGTTCCCTATTGAAGCAGTTTAACACACAGACCCATCCTTCCTTTCTCATATTCCTCATTCAGCCAGCCACAGGCTGCCTGTGCACCTCAACATCTCCCTCATTCCTGAGGAGAGGCAGCCCTGGAGCATCAGCTACTCGCCAGCATCCACCTCATTTACCATTTAAACAGCCCTGCAGAGAGAAAACTTTCCCCCCTCCTCCTTGGTGCGAACAGGAGCTAATTTCTCAGACATGCAGCGCACACACAGAGCCACGATGTCGATATGATTGCAAAGCTGGGTAACGTCAGCATCCTAGAGACCCTCCTCCAACTCAGACTCGAGAGAAGAGGCTCAACAGTGCAGAGCAGCAGGTGCTGGAGGAGGCAGCCGGAGCTGCTCACCAGGTAAGGGGCACTTCAACCCTCCATTTCCCATGCTGAATTCCTGCTCACTTTATTGCTCTCTGACAACAGAGGCAGAGGCAGAGCCTGGGGACTCGCTCTAGATCTTTGATATTTAGGGGGGTCGGTTGGTCGTTTGCTTCCCTGCAGAGGAATTCTTGGAAGTGTGGATCAGGCAATAGTGATGGATGTGGCAACTGTTAGAGATGTAAAGAGCTGGGGGAATTCTTGCTTTGTCTGTTGTCAAGTGGAGAGAAGGGGATTTGTTTCATGATACTTTTCTCTCTCCCTTCCCTGTACAATCCTGAACTTTAGAGATTTACATGTCTGTCTGTCCATCCGTGCCAAGTTTTGCGATGCTATAGCTGTTTGCAATGGGAACGGTCTTCATATTGACCAAGATCATAACCTACCCTTGGTTAAGGAGTTACTTTAATTGTGCATTAAAAACCTTTAACCTATAGTTTTGGAACTGCTCCTTGAACTCTATCCTTCCCTCCCTCCTTTTCCTAGGGGACCCTGGGAGTAGAGAGTTATTCATTGGAAACTTCTTCATTGTCTGTGACATCTTAGTCAATGAAAAGAGCCTGAACTATGACACAAAGGCACGAATTAAATGTTGCAATGCTTCTGCTCCAGCACGGAAAAGCAAGCGCTGTGTGACTGAGACAGCAGCCATCCCTCAAGTCCTCTGAGGGCTCTGAATAGGTGGCCTCACAGAAGGCTTCCCTGTTCCTGCCAGCCCCGAGAAGTACTCTCGCTGCAGAGAGCTGGACCAGAGCTGCTTGTCTTCCCCAACAGAGAAAAGCCGCAGCTCCCCAGCATGCTTTCAGAGAGAAGAGTTCTCTGACTTACACAGGGTGTTATAATTCTTGTTTGCTTTGTTCATGGAGACTTACATCTTTCAAACTTATTTTATTTCCCCTCATCACTTCAAAAATCTAACTTCTCCAACTATGGGGGACAAGAGAGGTGAGTTAGATGCTCCATGCTGCTCACAAACCACTCTTTCGAAATAATCCACTTCTAAATGAGATAGAAACTCCTTCACAAAGAGAAAAAAGGCTCTCCCTCCTGGGCTAGCAAGGTTTTCAATGACACCTGAAGGCACTCTGTGACCAGCAGGCATGGGAAACATCTCTCTTTGGGATGATCTGAACAGCACCTGCAGCAATGCAGGCAACAGCTGCAACCTGGACAACAATGTGAGGTTCAACTTAACCTTCCAAGAGCAGGCAGCTGATTTCTATGTTGTCCTCCCTGTGATTTACTCTGTGATCTGTGCTGTTGGGCTCACAGGCAACACCGCTGTCATCTATGTGATCCTCAAGGCCCCCAAGATGAAGACTGTGACAAACATGTTCATCCTGAATCTTGCTATTGCAGATGACTTGTTCACACTCGTCTTGCCCATTAATATTGCTGAACATCTCCTCCACTACTGGCCCTTTGGAGAAGTCCTCTGCAAAGTTATCTTGTCCATAGACCACTACAATATCTTCTCCAGCATTTATTTTCTGACAGTGATGAGCATAGACAGGTATCTGGTAGTACTCGCTACAGTCAGGTCCAAGAGGATGCCACACCGTACATACCGAGCAGCCAGGATTGTCAGCTTGTGCATCTGGATCCTCGTCACCATCATAGTTCTCCCTTTTATCATCTTTGCCAACGTCTACATAGATGACCTAAAGATCAAGAGTTGTGGACTCAATTTCCCCAAGCCTGAAAGGTTTTGGTTCAAAGCCAGCAGGATCTATACCCTTATTCTTGGCTTTGCCATTCCAGTGTCTACCATCTGCATCCTCTACACCATGATGCTCTACAAGCTAAGGAACATGCACTTGAACTCTAACGCTAAAGCTCTGGACAAAGCCAAGAAGAAAGTCACGATTATGGTCTTCATAGTCCTAGCGGTGTGTCTTTTCTGTTGGACCCCCTTCCACTTGGCCACCATTGTGGCTTTGACCACGGACTTGCCCCAGACCTCCATGGTCATCGGTATATCCTACTTCATCACCAGCCTAAGCTATGCCAATTCATGCTTGAATCCTTTCTTATATGCTTTCCTGGATGACAGCTTTCGGAAAAGTTTCCGGAAGATGCTGGAATGCAGAACTTCCTGAACTGTGGGTTGGGGCTCCCAGATCCCTTCCTTCCCATGCTTTGCGGGGCCACCTTTACAGACTGAAGGGGTGGCTAAAGGATGCACAATGTTCTTTCTTTTGTTTAACTGTAGCGTACGTTTCGGGTTATCATTATAATATGGTTTGTCCTGCTTACACACAACTTTTGTATTTTCCCTCTCTGCACCTCCCATGAAGTTGCATTTCTATACTCTTGTTTTTAATCACACACCCTGAAGCATTAGGACAGCAAACTTCCTCTTTGGAGGTGCACTTCTGCTACATATGGTCCTTTATTGCCACCTGCTGTACAGCAGAGGCGAGCTGGAGACCAGCTCCCAGATTAATGCAACGCTCCATTCTTAGCCGCTGTTATTTGGAGGAGTGTTTCATGGAGCAAAAATAACAAACTCTTTCAATGATATATCAATAAAATGGGCAGAGGATGCAATATGAGTATTTGGAAGAGAAAACCGACCATTTTCATGTCCATATATGTGCATATGTGTGTTACGGCTCTGGTTTTGATTTTGAGGGATATCTATTTTCCACCCCCACCTCAAATTCCCTCTTTCCTGAGCTGTTAATGCAAGTTAAATTTAAACCAAAATCAAGATTTGGGTCTCAAATACAGTATGAAACATCACACCATACAAATACTATGGGAACTGTGGCAAATTTGTGCTAGAAATTATTTTTAATTGCTCCTGTTAAGTGTCAAATATATATTTATTTAAGAGTGATTAATGAAATAAACCTCATGTGAATAAAGGGACTGGTCGTTCTTTCACCAGAGAAGACTTATACCATTTGCCCCATCTCTTTGCTATATACATTGCATTTTACCTGCTGTAAAAGTGAACACAGCAGATTTTTAATGAAATTAAGGTGTTTTGTGACCCACAAGAAAAACCCAAGCAAGCACTGCAGATAAAGTTCCTTCTTTGACAGGTAAAGAGTAAAAACACTTCAACAGAACTCTCAGGCAGGAAAGGAAGAGTCTGGAGATCTGAAATACCATATTGAAAGATTCAAGAATTCATGGCATGGTTTGGGTTGGAGAAGACCTCAAAGCCCATCCAGTTTCACCCCTGCCATGGGCAGGGACACCTCCCACTGGATCTGGTTGCTCCCAGCCCCATCCAACCTGACCTTGAACACCTCCAGGGCTGAGGCAGCCACCACTGCTCTGGGTAACCTAGGCCAGGGCCTCCCCACCCTCACAGCAAAACATTTCTTCCTAAGATCTCATCTCAACCTCCCCTTTCAGCCAAAACCAGTTTCTCCTCATCCTATCCCTGCCCTCCCCAAAATACCAAGACATGTTGAAACCCCATTTTCCCTCTCATAACAAGGGAGCCTCTCCCTCACTGATGAGCACACCACATCTTCCAGCTTTCAGAGTCTTGGAGAAGCCTCACCTCCTCCATCCACATGCAAAGGCGAGTAGGTCTTGTTGCCACATTCAGTCCTTAGCAGCCACCTACCACAGCCAAGACAGTGCACACACCACAGCTCGGTTATTTTGGTTCTATAGTTGCACCAAAGCTCTGTGTTAAATGGGAGTGGACTTTTTTGGCCAAAGCAATGCCAAAGACCGACTCACCTCTGTACTTCTGCAAAAACCAAACTGCCCCAGTCCTTGTCCAAGACAGTGACACCCGACTGAGTAGAGAAGTAAGCTGTCTTGTAGGTCTGCAGCAAGTAAGAGGTCTGTGAAAAGCTTATTCTCATGCACTTTGGCCTAATAAAATACATAAATTATTGGTTTAAGGAAGGCTTTCTCACCTGAAATGTTTATCTCCAGCTTTCCCCAGATCAACAGTCACCAAGATGAGCCAAACTCCACCAAGAAAGTGCAGGACGGGTGAAGATCAGACTACAGACCAGCTGTAATGCACATACCAGAAAACAGGACTTGAAACGAGGCTGCAACACAGCTCTGACATCCACACAGGAGACAGGGCTAGAAACAAGTACCCTCCAAAAGCAAGGAGTCTGCAGGTCTCAGTCTTAAATAGGCTCCTGGAGCAATGAGTGAAGTGTAGATGGAGACCCCAGGTGGGGCCACTCAGGATAATTCAGTGCCCTTAAAGCCCAGACACTAACATTCACAGCCTTCAATACATCCTGAAGACAATTTCATGTTTTCCTTTTCAGAAGCCTGAAAGAGATTTGTGAACACAAGATTACTTGTGTTACCTTTTCCACATTAAAGGTGTTAACTTTGGAAGAACAATGGAGGGAAACACATTCTTTCAGGTGCAACTTTTCCAGCGATTTTATTCTTTATACCAACTGTAAAATTAACTTGCTATAAAGATCAAAAGGTGAACCCCCCTGTCTCAGCCAGCCTCCTGAGGAACAGACCACAGAAGTGGGTCCTTAATCCCACAGCCTTACACCTCTAGACTTGGTGCCCAAAGGGTTGCCAGCGCCAAGTTTCATGGTTTGTCTCTAATTCTCATGAGCTGCATCTTGCAGCTATCAGAAAACACAAGGACTTTAGCAAAGCTGCTCCTGGCAGCTTATGAGTTGGCACACACAATTTTGGGGAGGTGGTGGCATGTGATCTATCAGCAAGCCCAAGCCACAACAGGAGGAACAGGGGGGCACCTGGAGAAGAACTCAGGTCCACTTAGAAGGTGCTAATAGCTTTCAGGAGGTATCAAATGACTCAAAGCTTTTGGAAAAGAGGAGGAACACCTGGCAGGTGAAGGACTTGGAACCCTACTGGTGGCTGATTTTGGAAGGACAGCTAGATGCTGTGGTCCTGACCAACCTTTATAGGGAAGGAGGCGGGAACCAGCAGCAGATGAGGGAGTGCAGAGGATATGATCCCTTAGAGCAGTGCAGGGAGCAGAGCCAGTCTGTGCAGGTGGGCATCACCAGCACCCACTGCTTTGGCATGGTTGCCACCTACTGGCAATAGGCTCCCAGGTGGAAAAACCTCTCTGAGTGCAGACAACTGACTCAAACTATGCCACTTCATGCCAAAATTCCCTAGGTAGCTCCCCTGCCACTGTTCATTGCCATTGGGACTGGAAGAAAAGCAATATATTTCATGAGGTGGAAAACCTAATATATTTAATTAGGTAGGAAGGATCTTTCAAGTGTAAATCATTCACTTCCAGACTTGACAGTGTTATTGCTGGAGCTTTTCCCTTTTGAACCAAACACAGAGTGGCTGAGGCTGAAGGCACCTCTGGAAATGCCCCAGTCCAACCCCCCTGCTCAAGCAGAGTCACCTACGGTAGGTTGCCCAGGACCATCTATGTCCACTTGGGTTTGTCTCTGAGGATGGAGATGCCAAAACGTCTTTGAACAAGCTGTTTGGTACTTCACCACTCCTACAGTAAAAGTTTCTTCTTCTATTTGAATGGAATTTCCTGTATTTAAATTTGTGCCTCCTATTCTGCCACTGGACAGCACAGAGCAGAGCCTGGCTCCCTCTTCTCTGCATCCTCCATCAGGCAGTTACAGACATTGTTCTGAGCCCTCTCTCCCCAAGGATGAGCAGCCCTATCTCTCAGCATCTTCTTACTGCAGCATCCTACCTGCATCTATGCTTTTCTCTCTATAAAATACTTAAGACGGGAATGTTGACTCCTTGTTATTCTCCTGGGGTGAAGCCAAGAAGGGGTTTGCACTGCCCAAGGTTTCCTCCTGTGCTTGGGAGGGATTCTGGCTCCCATCAGTGCACCAAGCTGTCCAATGTGCCAGCCGGAGGAGCATCCAGCAGGGTCTTGTGCTTCAGCTCAGTGGCACTAAGCGGCACTCTCTGCTTTCTGCTCAGCATCACTGAATCTCCCGTAGCAGCTGCTCAGCCTCCCAAGCAGGCTGGTACCCAGGAAGGCTGCAAACTCAGGCTTTCCATGCCCAGGCTGATCACAGCACCCCGGCCAGGCTGCTGCCTTTGTTTCTGGGAGAGCACAAACCACCTTTGAGGAGACACCTGCCCACTCATTGCACAAGTTCACCCTGGAGAAAGCCTACACGCCTGCTCATTTGTTTGAGTTTCAGGCTGTTGGGGAGGCCTGGCTGCAGATCCCACCAGCCTGCATTAGCCACAAATTCAAGCTGGAAGTGGGGAAATAAATCCACGTAATAATTCAGTGAATAAATCCCCTATTTCTTTTCTAAACTCTTCCCTTCAAGGGTCTGCAGGGTCACAGAAGGCTGAATCAGTGACCTACACAGCTCCCTTCTATCCTAACCCCCTTCCCAGACTGTCATGCATGGAACAGGGCAGCCAGCTTAGCCCTGAAGCCAGGGAAGTTCCTTCCTGGACAGTCCAGGATGTCTCTATGAGTGCAAAGGTGCCAGGTAACCTCGCAGCTGCTTGGATACGGCAGGAGCTAGAGGTTTTCCACTTGCAGCAGCACAGAGGAAAGCAGCAGGGTCCTGCCTGCCTCCTCCCCAAAAAGGACATCTTCCTCTCTCCTGCTGCACTAAGGAGGACAGACAGCCCTGGAAGATTCTGCTTCATCATCCCTGGGAGAGGGTGAAAAAGCCATTTTCCACCCCCAAACTGGGAATCAGGGCTCATATTCCCACCGCAGGCTTTAAAACGAGGCATCTGAGATAAGAAGTGGAAATTACCATTGCGTTTTAAGTCTTTCAGCTGGATCAAGTAATGACGGCTGTTTCAATCAATTGTCCTCATCTGAGCTGTGCTGCAACTTGTTCCCTTGCGAAGCCTTAATCCCCTGGTACTTACAGAGTCTCGCCCTGTCTCCTACTGCTGGTCACGATTTTGGGTGAAAAAAGAAATACCACCCCACAGGGGATGAAGGCCTGGATCTCAGAAGCATCTTTAGGTGGGGGGAAAAAAAACTGAAAAGAGAGATTAAAAATGGATGAGCAACAACTTGGAACAGAGAAGATGTGAAGCAGAAGCATCTCTAGAGGATACTGTTAAAATCAATCCAAGAGAGAGAATTTGTCCTTTTTCTGTACAGCCTGACTCATCACCTCTCTGTCTTGTCACCTACTGAGAGCTGAGAGTCCCTGGGTGTCATCTCAGTTAGGGACAACCAGGTGCTAATGTGCCACTGGTGTTCCCGCTGCAGACCTGTGGAAACAGTGATCCTCCAGCTTTACTGCTCCAAATGAGCCTTCAGAGGGTCTCAATGCCTCAAAGGTTGACATTCCCACCTGCTGGTGGAAAGAAGTGGACTCCCCATGGCTGAAGTGCCTTTCATGGTGACCCAAATCACCTGAGAACCCTCTGTGGGCTGAGAGGACACAGCACTGGCAGCTCCCTGTCCCATGCCCAGGGCAGACCACGATGGGTCTTACCTTATCTAAACCACCACTGCAGCCAAGGCTGTGCCAAGCTGGTTTTGGGGTGATAAACCCTTGATCCCCCTTGATAAACCCGCAGATGTGAGGCCCCAGAGGAGCTCCACTTTTGCTCTCATCATGGAATGACAGGAAACCAGTTGCCCTTTGAAATAAAAGAGCTTTCCGTAGAAAACTCTCTTGAAAAGCCAGATCTGCCACCTCCGTTTTACTGGCAGAAGGGAAAAGGAGTTAATTTAAAGGCAAATGCCAAGAATAGTGACAGCAAACGTTGCCAAGAGTTTCTTGCTGGCATTTGGGTTTGGGAAGTGAAGATGCAGAGGGAAAGATCAAAGCTGCCTGAATAGCTTTTAATTACGAGCCTCAATTACTCTGTTTTTGCTCAGAAAAGTATTACAATTATCTAACAAAGCTCTTTGAGTGGAATTAGACACTTGCTTAAGCCTCAAGGGCTGTTTAGTGGCTATTTTCCCTTTAAAAAGAAAATCTGATGTCTAGATAAATATCAAGCACTCTAGTAAGTGCCAACAGCCAAGTTGGGTGCTCACAGATTAAACAAAGAGGCTGGAAAGCTTTTCTCAAGAAGGAGGGGAGCAGTCCCAGCTGCACCAACGCCTGATGGTGATTCTGCTGACACCCCCCTCTGCTGTGTCCCCTTGTCACTGGCATCCGCATGGAATCATATCATAGAATCATAGAATGGTTTGAGTGGGAAGGGACCTCAAAGCCCATCCAGTTCCACCCCTGCCATGGGCAGGGACACTTCCCACTGGATCAGGTTGCTCCAAGCCCCATCCAACCTGGCCCTGAACCCCTCCAGGAATGAGGCAGCCACGACTGTTCCGGTGCCTCCCCACCCTAACAATAGGAAGCAGGAATTCCTGGTAAGGGGAAAATATAATTTATTTTAGGAGTAAGATCTTTGACAGCGGGCAACTGTCCCTGTTTTCCATTTTCCTGAGATGTAATTTCTTTCTCTGTCTTTCACCAGGACTTCTGTATGTCTCCATCATCTCCCCCTGCACAGCTCATGTCTGAAGAACCAGATATCGTGAGAGTTTCTATGGTCCAGACCAGCCACTGTACAAAACTCAATAAAGCAGCTGAATAAGGAAAGTGGAGAAATAAAGATTCAGTTTCATAAACTTAACCCTCAAATGAGATCAGAGACTGGTAATTAATAAAGTCGGATTGCGACGCAATGAAAAACCTCCCCTGAGACTCAGCCTACTGCTGCTTGGTATTGATGGAAACGCTGCGGCTGTAATTACATTTCTCTTAACCGTGCGATGGAGACAGCAGGCTCCTCAGTGCCATGAGCTGCTCTTGGCCAAGCTTCTTCCTTGCCAGGGACATGAGGCTGAGCAGCAGGTCAGAGCAGGGCAGCTCATCCTCCACCAGCCTGGCAGACAGCTCCGAGGCAAAGGGCTCAGTGGCATCGCTAACACACGCTCATGGAAAGCCATGAGGCAGTTTTCCAGCTGAGCACATTCAAACGAAACCCCAGTGCAGATGCCAAAGCAAATTGAGGAGAAAGCAGCCTTGGTTGGCTTTCCACATCCATCTCTGAGCCACCACAGGAACACAAGGAGCAAGGATAAACAGCAGCACCAGGGCTGGGCTCATTTTCTGCTTTTTTATGCTTAATCCCTGGAGGCAGGTAATTATCTCCAGGAATTTTCTCTATGGTTAAGCAAAGCAAGAGCAGTGCAAGGCTGAGACAGGGGAAAATCCAAAATATGTGAACAAGCAACCTGTGCATGCAGAGAAATTGCTATTAATTCCTAATATTGAACAAACTTTAAGTAGCCAAATCACATCACAGGATTTGTTTCACACAGAGGAAATCAAGCTGCAAAGCCATTAATCTTGATTTCATATTGAATATATAACTTGTGTTTTTATTGCCCGTCACTGAATGAACCAGCATGGTATGAGCTTTTTGGAGCACTCACCACACATGGCAGCTGGAAAACACACAGAGAAATCAATGTTTATAGAAAGGACAGAGACAGTTCAAACTTGGCGTGGTCTCCTCTCTGTAGCCAGGAGAAATGTGATCTGACCCAACCAAAACCAGACTGTGGGAAGATGCTAATTCTGTCAGTGGTTTCCTTGGGAAAAATCAAGTTTCCTGCTTAGTTCCTTGCAGATTCATCCTTCACTACACGGAAAACCTGCTCTTTGGCTGGGCTGGTGCTGCTCAGCTCTTGGCTCCAGCTCATCCTGCCTGGCTGCGGGCCCGGAGAGGAGAGACGAGGCAGATGCTCCCCCTGACCAGTGCAGGCAGGCAGGAGGACTTCATCGGCAGAGGAGCTACATCTGCTCACATCAACAACATAAACTGGAGGAAAAACAGCTTTTGTGGCAAGAGTAGACTGGTTGCATAGGTTACAAGACCTCCCCCTAACAGCTGCCTGCATGGGCTCTGCAGGTAGGGTTTCTCTCCCAGAACTTATAAACTGCAAAAGGCACAAAGATTTGAGAGCAAAGCAGAAGCAAGAGGCAAGGACATGCGGAACTGATGCTAGAAGGACCCGTGGATGATCCAACCTACTCATTAGTGAGGAAGATCCCAAGCAATGCCATGGGCCAGCAGAAAGCGATGGGGTTTGCTACCAGAGGCTCTTGCAGAAGCTTAAGCATGGGAAGACCAAATTCCCAAGAATCTGAACAAGAGAGATGCTCTCCAAGGGATGAGGGTGATCCCAGCTTGTATTGGATATTATTGTGCGCTTCCTACCCCGGGGAGCATTTAGTGAGGTTTGGGTTGCTGAAGCAACAGCCTCATGTGTCATTGGAGATGCAGCAGGTGAGGGGAAGGGCTGCCTGGGTTCCCCAGCACTGCAGAGCCAGCATCGCTCCTTTACTGCAGACAGCTGGGATTTCACTGCATTAAGGGAGAAAGAGAGAGCAAAGTCAGTTTACATGGTTGATTAGCATCATCGTTGCCAAGATACATAACCATGTTGCTGTGTTTATTGATGATTTCATTCTGCCACGCAATTTATCCAGACTTCAGGGTACTGAAAAAAAAAACAAAGGGAGTTGGTAAGCCATGGGGCTCTGTCCTGAAGTGCACCCACCCCAAAGGCAGACCCTTTGCTTCAAAAAAATCCTAAAACTCCCTTTCTCAAAATGATTCATGACTTTAGCTCATCTGTTATCACGTTTTGAGCAAAGGTGGAATGTAGCTCTGAGCTAAATAGGCAAGAAGGCAGGTGTGTGCAGCCACTATGGGCCACTCAAAACAGATGTGCCTCAAGTCAGCTGTGGTAAGGAGGGGCTACGGATCCTGTAACATCACATCCCCACCCCCCCCAAATCCCTACACCAAACACTCATTGGCATCACACACCATATGCTCTACGTTCTCACAGTCCATCTCTGCTCCTCAGGCAGCAACATAACCCTTGGTTTATGGGCTGGTGCTGAAGCCTCAGGTCCATTTTCTCTTCCTTCTTCTAGCCTCAGCCCCTCCCAAGCCTTTTTCACCACAAAGCTGAGATGGTTTTCCCTCCTGCAACACTCCATCCCTCCCAGCTCAGCTGCATGGTTCTCTTCAATGTAGGAGAAAGCCAGGGAGTAAGAACTGGTCCTTCAGAAAGACCTGGGCAGGGCTTGGGAGGTGAGGATGAAGGATGCGAGTTACCAGCTGATTCTGCAAAGTCACAGTGCTGAAGCTCTGCTGCCACAGAGATTCACATGGAAACACGGCGTGAAGCCATGAATGCACAATCAGGGCTGCAGCTTAGGAGCTGCCCGAAGGAGGTTCTCCTTGTTGAAGAAAGGAGAAAGGAGAAATTTGTTTATGCATAAATAGGCACAAAAATAGCTGAAGGAAAGCTCAGGGAAACAAATGGGAAAGCAAACTGGAGGTTTTCTGGCAGAGACAGCTTTGCTTCCAGTGAGGGTTCCATTTCTGAGCAGGTAGCAAAGGCTGCACCAGCACCATCTGCTTCTGGAGATCCTTTTCATTTAAGCAAAGACGCTGTGAGACTATGGAGAGCACTCACCCTCCCTGTAGAGCATTGCAGGGTGGGAGGCATCCCTCTTGGGACACACCATGTCCCACCCAGCAATGACACCCCAAAAGACCCAGATGGAGGTCAGAGCCTGGTTACAGCACTTGAAAGAGCTCAGAAATCTTCTGGGGAGAAAAGAAAAAAAAGGCAGATTTGCAGTCTAGCTCCTCATGAATACACCTTGGAAATAGAGACACGGCAACTGCTCAGCATCCAATAGGCGTCTTTGTGAGATCAAGTCCTGAGCTGCAAAGCGATGGGCACCACGTAGAGCAAACACAATTTTGCTTTCCTGCAGTCAGGTTTTCTTTCCCCTGGTGAAATTGCCTTCAGCACCAGGAGCCAGGGGAGTTCGGAGCAGCTGAAGGGCTTTGTGGCTCCTAGAGGCAGGGGGCAGGAGGAGGGTGGTTTCACCCTGACCAGCTAACCTCAGCCTGACCTGTAGCTCAATAGAGGACAACTCTGCAACACCCTGGGTAGGTTCTTCCCATGGCACAAAAGCATCTGGACTTCAGTGAGGGTGGAAATTCTGCACTTTATTTCTGCTGTTAGACATTCTGAATGGTGCTGGAGGAGAGTTGTCACCTCAGCAGCCTTCACAGGAGCAAAGAGAGGGAGATGCAGCATCAGCAGAGCAAAGCATCCTTCCAAAGCCAGAGCTCTGCCCAGACGTGTCAGAAGCCACTCAAGGGAGAGCTCAGCCCCCAGCCCACCCATTCTCCAGCCTTTCCAACAGTTGATTCCATACAGCAGCAGCAGGGAGAACACTTAGTACATTAATAAATCTCATAATACTGAATAAAGCGCTTTGGTTTATGGCTTCCCTATAAGAACTCACCCCTAGGGACTTATAATTAACTGAACTAGAAAAGAAATAAAGATTTCAATTTTTTCTCATCAATTTTCTTTCTTTTCTCAAAAAGAATAAAAAGCACTAGTGCTAATAAAAACACCCCTCCTGGTATTTACCTGCCCTGGTAGCAATATTGATCTCTGTGCAGAGAAGGCACTTTCTTTATTGCACTTCTCACTGGCTAATCCATCTTTCTTGGCTACAGAATATTGCTTTGCCTTTGTTTTCAGAGCAGTTCTGAAATTCATTGTTCTCCACAATCATGCCTAGCCCTCTAAACTCTTGTGTTCAGGGAAGTGCTTGTTGTAGTCCTGGATCTGAACTCACACCTGCCAGCAGGCAACCACTGGCACCACTGCCCTGCCTGCTGCCAGACCCAGAGCTGCTGCGGAGGCTGACAGGGTGCAGGCAGCTCACGCCCATCTCCAGCCACCCATTTTTCTATCATTTTCACTTCTTTCCTTTCCATGTTGCTTGCAGAAAAAGTTGCCTTTATGACAAAAGTTCCCACTACCCTCAATAAAAGGAAAGCGGATGCTTCAGCGTTACGGCACACCCTCAGGGATGGAAAAACAAACCCACATGCAAAGATTCTAGCAGCACCACGGTTGAGACACCCCACATCCACACAGCTGTGTCTTTCAGACGCTACATCATTCAAAGCACAGGGGGGGTTATTTTCCTTTATTAAAGCACACAAGTAGCCAGCTAGGAAATGGTCATTTGCACTGCGATAACAGTAAAATCATACCAACACAATCATTTCAGAGGAGAATTAAAGAGCCTGCACTTCAGCCGATCGCAAGCCTTTAACTCCAGAGGCACAGTACAATAAAGCTTTTGCTTTCAGGTTTTTGTTGCTCTTCTTATAACAAACTCCACTGAGCATTGAACAGAATGCCTGAACACATCCACTGCAAGGGCCACGGAATTACCCAGAAGCTTAGTAAACACACATTTATTGAGTACTTGATTATGTGAGATCACTGCAGCATAGTCATTATAACAAAATTCTTATTAAAAAAAAAAGTCAAACACTATTTTTATTTTTTCAGAGGACATGAATCTATTTAAAAACCCAACCAAGAACTACGAAGGGAGGGTGGCTGTTCCTTAGCCAGCCGCTAACAAATGCTCTCCTGCTCCCTAAGGGCACTGCAAGAAGAGCCCAGCAGTGGGTTCCCAGCTTTGTGCACAATGGTACCCAGCATTCTAGCAGACCACAGGACAGCTGATGGGCTGAGGAGACTCAAGGTTTTCCACTTACCCTCTACAGATACAACAACTCACCAAACTCATCTTGTTCAAGGGCATAGATGCAGCTTGCCAGCAGCACAGCTCTCGGGGGAGTTTGTCGCATGCTTGGGGGTTGTATGTGAGTGCTTGGGGAGAAACATCCATTCCAAAGTGCTTAAAGTGCCCAGATTTCCTCCTCCCCTTTCATTATTCAGGGGAAGCACTATTTGCTAAGTTTGCTCTGGTATCCCTCCAGATTCCCAATAAGATGCTAATCAGCATAAAATTCCTCCCAGCTTGAACAGTTTACAAGGAATCTGGGTCCTATAGTTGGGACACTGGAATTGCATCTATATTTCAAGCCCAGCCAGAAGGGAAACACTCTACATAGAAATATAACATCGGATTCTTTTATACAGCATATATAAAGAACATGATAGCATTAGAGTCTTGGCAAATCAATACATTAAAAATAGAGAATCTCAGACCAGAGCACAGGAAAGATATTCACATGAAATCTGTACAATCCGGATGACTCAACCGGATCTCACATTGGAGTTGATCTCCCATCTGCAAATGGAGATCATTGCTTTGCTTCCTCATCAGCACCACTGGCCACCACCACCCAGATTTCCCCGGTTTATTGTGCTACAGGGAGAATACAAACCTGCTGTCCCCGCCAGTACAGAGGGCGCTCGGTGGTTGAACTTATTCTCATAGTAAATGGCAGGGCATTGCATTGTACACAAAGCTCTGGCCTACTGGAAGAGGAAAAAAAAAATTAAAAAAAAAAAAATCAACCTTTAGTCAGCCACCCAAGCTCTATCAGCACCCTGGATCTCATGTCATTAAAAATATAAACCACCTTTTGCTTGGTTTGTGCACCGCTTATCTCATGTGAAGCAGGTGAAGCTGTTTCAAGCTGCCCCTCCTACCAGAAATGCCCACATCGTCTGGAGGAGCTGCTGTTCCGAGTTCTCCGAAATGGCTTTCCTTTATACATAAATACATATGTATATAGGCCACTTCCTTCCTCCACTGAGGAGGATCCCCAAGGCATGCTTGGCAAGATGAAATCCTACAGTATAGCCATACTTATAGTGCTATAGAGAAGTCTGTATCCAGACACATTCTGTTTGTTATTACAATGGAAATACAGGCTTAAAAAGTGATAGCAGCATGTAAACAAGGATTTGTGTCCATTTCATCCATCTTTTCTTCCTCCTCTTCTGAGCTACATTCATCAGTTTTAACAATCCCTTCTCAACACCCTACTCCTCTCTCAAGATTCCACTGCAGATCCCATCTGCAGGAGCTGGTATTGTCCTCTCCAGGCTCTCAGTTTGAATTTCCCTTTCCACCAGCTCCCTCCTCACATCCTTCCTTTTGTGATGACTCATCCTGGAGATGATGTTGGGTTTTTGTCTGACAGCTGCTGCCCACTTTGGCTTCGGCAAAGCCTCGTTTCAGAGTGATGCCACAGATCTAAAACCTGCACACCAGCGCCTGGTGAGCCACGAGAGCTGTTAGTGCCTTAACTCAGGCAGGAAAAAAAGAAATGGAATAGTTTGCATTGTGTCTGTCTCCCAGCAGCAAAAGTGTACGTCCCAGGAGCAACGCATGTTATAAACCCTTCAACACCTGAATTCTCAATAATGTTCCAAACCACCAGGGTTTCACAGGAATCAAAGGGATTCAAACCTGTTCCTCAGTGCAGAGTGCACTGGAATTAAAAATGCATCAACTGGGCTCATTTTCTGCATGCTCTTCCAGGATCCGGTTTTCCCAACCCCCAAAACTGTTCCCTCTGTTTCTCGCCTCTCAGTACCGAGGTCCTGCTAAAGAGCTGTTATCTGAGTTAGCTCTGACGTGGGGGTGGTTGGGCTCTGCTGGGCGACAGCCACCATGGGAATTTCCATGCCTAGTCAGGCCGGATTGTTAGTCCCCTCCGAGTTCTTGCAGGCATAAGCCACATCCTTGGCGATGCTGCACATCCTGTTGGACATCTGGAGCTCGGTCCTGAAGGCAGTGGGGAAGCAGAACTTCTTGAAGCACGCCTTGAAGTTCTCATCTAAGAAGGCGTAGAGCACGGGGTTCAGGCTGCTGTTGGCATAGCCCAGCGCGGTGCAGAAGCAGGAGATTGCCAGCTCCAGCTCGCTTTCTGCCTTGGCACCCAAGCACTGGACCAGCACAAAAATCTGGATGGGAGTCCAGCAAATGATGAAGACTGCCACTACCACCAGGACCATGCGGGTGATGCGTCTCAGGTTTCTATCCTTCTCCTTAGAACCTGAGAGGACACGGACATTCTTCAGTCTTCTAATCATGAGACTGTAGCAAATGGTGATTATCAACACAGGGATCATAAAGGAGAAGAGAAAGACACAGATGCCAAACACTGGATCCCAGTAGTCCACAGGTGAGGGGAGTTTAATTAGACAATCAATTTCTGCAAGTTAAAAAAATGAAAAGGAAAGGAAGATCAGCAAACCCTTATCAAGTTAAAAAGCATCTGCACAATCAGTTTAGTTCTAGAAAAGCAGTAGCAGCAATGCCGAGAGGCAAGGGCAAAAAGAGAAGAGTCAAAATGGCTTTACAGCAGAGAGCCCACCCCACCGGTGAAGCCAGTACCCCTCTCCCATGGCTTTCCTGGCCACCAACACCTCCCACCCCGTGGATGTGCTTTTACTGACCGTTGTTTTCGTTCTCTGCAGACCCCATCACCATCGCTGGGATGCCAAAGACAGAAGCCAGCGCCCAGATGCAGACGTTCACCACTTTGGCCTTGTGGGGGGTGCGGATGTCTAGTGCTTTGATAGGGTGGCAGATAGCAATGTAGCGGTCCACGCTCATCATAGTCAGGGTGAAGGTGCTTGTGAACATGTTGTAGTAATCTATAGAGATGGCAATCTTGCAGAGAACATTGCCAAAGGGCCAGAAGCCCAGGAACGTGTCTGTACCCTGGAAGGGTAAGGTCATCAGACACAAGGTGTCAGCCAGAGCGAGGTTAAAGATGTAAATGTTGGTTGCTGTCTTCATCTTGGTGAATCTGAAATGTCACAATGAGTAATGGTTAGAGCTTCACTTGACCCCAATGCACAAGACACCAAACTCTACTGGAAAGGACTTCTGCTGCTTTAGAAAGGAGACACTGTATTTCTCTCACCTAACAGGAGACTGAACACCACTCCCTCGTTTCTGCCTCCCACATGCTTATCAACACACAGCTCAGCCCAGCTCCTACAAAGATATAAACACAGTTTCCCAGGCAGAAGCTTATTCCCAAAGACTGCAGGTGAGGACCATGAAAACCTAAGGCTGTCAAGTCAGACCGTGTTTTTGAAAAATTACTTCAGTCAGGCTAATCTAGGAGTTCATCACATATAGTTTCGTTATTTTAAGTATTGGTGAGTGTTTTACCTGGTAAGCTGATTTGAAAGGTATTATGTGGTCCAAGGGTAAGTTGATCAGCTATTATATATGGCTCGTAGCCAAAGACTATGACTGATGCGAGCTATCAAATCACAACACACATGATGGCCAACCCTGGCCAGTAGAAGCTAAAAACCACTGAGAAACAAAGTTTGTATCACAAATCAAAATATCACAATGAAATGTTCTAAAGAAACGGGCAGTTTGGGGATGAAGCCATGAATCAGCTCCACTTGAAGAGGTTTTTGTCATTTGTCTATTACTTTTATCACATGAACCAATTGCCACAAAAGAAGATTCACCTTGCTTTAATGGCAATCATCTCCTTTTCACACATGGGAAATGATGCAAAGAAAGAGGTGATCACCTACCCAAGGACACATGCAGAGTGTGCAGAAACAAAGTCAACCGTGACTCTGACCGAACCCAACATTTCAGCTCCAGGATGTTCCTCTCATGGTCAAAATAAGATCTCAAATCAGTATCATTTTCCAGTTAGAGCTCATCTATCATTTACTTACTAACAGCCCTGGCAGAAATGGCAAGACAATGATGTGTTATTAACAGAGGGCAAGTTCATATGAGGGTACCACTTAAACCCATGAACTACTGCACTATTCACAGTTTGATGTGTGTTGGAATATCATGGGGTCTGATTTGATCTAAAGAGCACTTTTTGTCAGATTGATTCAGAATAGCAGCCCCCCAGCTGCACTCCTCAGTGCTGTATCCTCCCCCGATGATCCGAGTTTCATATCTTGATAGATTATTTGAATGCTTGGAGGAGCATTATCACTGCCACCCTCTGAACTCTGCTGAGACACATGGTGACCTAGCCAGGATTTCAAGAGTAACATCCAGGGAATCCACAATCCAGGATATAAAGTCTGGGGTTTTAACCCCTCAGAGCCCAGCTGTGCTTGTATTAGAAGTCAGGTGTTTGATAGCAACTTCAAAAAGCAAGAACAAATAATCCTGTATTTGACCTTGAAAGCCAAGGGAGGCTCTTGGAGCAGGTGAACGTTGTTACAAGCTCTTGAGGTCCCCACGTAAGCCTGAGTCAGGCTCCTCCTGGGCCAGAAATCAGAGCAGCTGAGCAAGACAGTGGGTTCTTAGAAAGCCAGCCCAGATCAGATAAACTTATATAACCAAAGGCAGTAGAGGAAAAATACCAGTGTCTGTCTTATTGGGATGGGATAAACGAGCAAAACACCTCACAAATCCAACACAACCAGGCAGCTGCCAGGGCTTTGAAGCTTTGGAACTTCCTATAAGCAGAATGGCACACACAGACTGACTCCAGTGCTGTGAACGCCAGGGTTCTCAGGATGGGCAAGTGTTCCTTTCATGTTTGGATTCTTGCAACTGGCATAAACGAGGCAAAAAACGCAGGAAGCATGAGATGGGTCCGTGATAGGATTCACTCCTCCTCTAGGTCAGCAGGATGAGTAAATAAAAGTAAGAAATTAAATCACCATTCTTTATCAGGCAACACAAAAATAAGTATTGACAGCTTAGGCTTCATGAAATTCAGTCACCTAAGACTATGCCTGTAAAAGGTCTCCTGGGAGCTGTAGCCTTCCTTTGTATCTCACAGGCCAAGCTTCCCAAAGGTCAAGGTTGCTCCAGATCATCCTCCCAGGAGGACCGGACTCAAAGGCGTCTCTGTCGAAGGCGACATCAACACAACTCTGACCCTGAATGCCTTTACTGATATTAAAACTTGAGGGAATAACTGCATTGTTGAACCATGATGGACAACTTCACCACTGTGAAACAGAAAAAAAGCACCTACGGGGGGACAACATTGCCTCCATGCATGCTGTGGTAGTCCCAGCACAGGAAGAATTTTGGGGTATTTCAGCTAACCCTGAGCTTAGGCTGTGCAGATTGCAAACCTTCAGCTCTATATTGCTCCCCTCCACGCCAGGGGACCTTGCTGGTCCCCTCCTCCAAGAGATTTCTCAGCAAGAATTCAGAGTCCAGATACAATTTCTCAGCCTGGCCCTGCAAAGTCGGCTCTCCCTCGACACACGGATCCTCTCTCCGAAGTGTCAGCAGAGCCACCTTCTCCCGCTCCCTCCACCAGAGACACACTGGGGTGGCTGAGCCACGATTTATCTCCTTCAACCCACCTTCGAGTGGATTTTAAGGCTGATTGTGTGCTCTTGAAAGGTAGCAAAAATAATTTACACCTAATTAATTACTTCTAGCTCCTCTTCCTCTGCAAACTGAGAGCCAGCAGACATTATTCCAACCAACCAATGTTCCCAAACATTTCCAGAATGTTCTGTACAAACAAAAATCAATTAATCACTTCTCTGTGGATTAACCTCTTTTTCTTCTCCCCTGGGAACCGAGAGTGTTCTTTCTTAATCTGCACAAAAAAAAGACAAATTAACCTCCCATGCTTCAGGAGGCACCTAACTTCCCCTGCCCCCCTCCACCCCACAGCTCCAATGAGGATAAACTGTGGCCTCTATGGAGGAATTACCTCCCCATTGAGCCACTTTCTCACACTGGGTTACAGATGCAATTTCCTAATGGAGCATCTCCCACAGGGTGGTTTTCAGCTCTCCATCCAGTTCCACCTTTGTCACAAATGTAATCGCTTTGCTCTCCTGGCTGCCAAAGCCCAAGAGGGGAAAAGGTCTGAATATCAGCTCAGCATTCTTCTTCCCTCCCCGTTTTGCTGAATGGATCTCAAGCAGCATTACCTGGGGCAAAGTTGTGCTTCAGCAAGGGGAACCTACAGTCTGGGATAGGAGGGGATGAGTAGGAAACCGCTGTACCACATACAGGGCTTTGAGGTCCTGATATTCATAAGGAGGGACTGTCTGAGCCTCAGAGTGAGCTGCAAACTAGTTGTTTTAGCACCAGCCCCTCCTTCCTACCCAGCCATCATGAAGCTGCAAGGCAGTGAGCAGCTCCAGATGCTCCAGGGCTGAGGACCAGTGGCTGCAGCAAACCTACAGCCTGAAAGGGGGCTGCAGATGCCAGGGGCAAAGGGGCCAGAGAAAAGCCTGCAACCCTGGGGAATTGCAAGCATTATCTCCAGGAGCAATTTGCCTCTCGATTTTCATATTCATAGCTCTAGCTAATTGGGATGCAGACAGTGCTGTTCACCTTGAGCAGCTCCCTCCATTCCCACCCCTCGCCCTGACATCAGTGACAGCCTTTGCTGCCCTCCCCAGACACACGAGGCAGGCAAAATGGAGCAGAAAAGGCTCAGGGAGGCTTTTTTCCACCCTCTGACAGAGGAAATCAGCACCAGTTCACTGACACCTCTGCTCTCAACCTGTGGTTGCATGAAGCTGATATTTGATCTGGCACGTACTGTCATGATTTGTGTCCTCCCAGCCATACACCCACACTGTGCTCTCCACATCCCTGCTACTCCAAGCACCATTTCAGAGCCCCCTCATCCTGAAATTATCCAATTCAAGCCAGTTTATTCTTAAAGGTTCAACAGGCTGGGGGAAAAAAAAACCCAGAAAATATAAAAATAATTTAAGTCACTTCAGACTACAAAGCCAGATGCTACAGAAAAGCTGCCAGCAACACTGGTACAGAAAAGCCCATTAATTATCTGGGAGGACAATGACTGACTAGCAGGGGTTAAGGAGTCTGCCGCCAGCCAGGGTGAGCAGCAGCCCCTTGGGACAGATGATTTTCTTGCTCTTCCAGTCTCACTGCCATGTCTGGGTGACACTGGTGCCCTCCCTCCTCAAGGCGTTCTCTGGGGACCAGCACAGACAGGAACATCACATGCCCCTGCTCGTTGCAGGGTGGCTACTGCAAAGGCTTCTGCAACTCACCCAGGGACTCACAGGATCAATCATGCAACCCCAAGGGACCTCAAAGCCCATCCAGTTCCACCCCTGCCACAGGCAGGGACACCTCCCACTGGATCAGGTTGCTCCAAGCCCCATCCAACCTGGCCTTGAACACCTCCAGGGATGGGGCAGCCACCACTGCTCTGGGCAGCCTGGGCTAAGGCCCCCCTAGAATCATAGAATCACCAGGTTGGAAGACACCCACCGGATCATCGAGTCCAACCATTCCTATCAAACACTAACCCATGCCCCTCAGCACCTCATCCACCTGTCCCTTAAAACCCCTCCAGGGAAGGTGACTCAACCCCCTCCCTGGGCAGCCTCTGCCAGTGCCCAATGACCCTTTCTGTGAAAATTTTTTTCCTAATGTCCAGCCTAAACCTCCCCTGGCGGAGCTTGAGGCCATTCCCTCTCATCCTGTCCCCTGTCACTTGGGAGAAGAGCCCAGCTCCCTCCTCTCCACAACCTCCTTTCAGGTAGTTGTAGAGAGCAATGAGGTCTCCCCTCAGCCTCCTCTTCTCCAGGCTAAACACCCGCAGCTCTCTCAGCCGTTCCTCATAAGGCCTGTTCTCCAGCCCCCTCACCAGCTTTGTTGCTCTTCTCTGGACTCGCTCCAGAGCCTCAACATCCTTCTTGTGGTGAGGGGCCCAGAACTGAACACAGGATTCAAGGTGCAGTCTCACCAGTGCCGAGTACAGAGGGAGAAGAACCTCCCTGGACCTGCTGGTCACACCATTTCTGATACAAGCCAAGATGCCATTGGCCCTCTTGGCCACCTGGGCCACTGCTGGCTCATGTTCACTCGCTGTCAACCAACACCCCCTGCCCCCTCATTGTGAAGAATTTCTTCTTAATGTCTAGTCTAGATTTCCCCCCCCTCATTCTATCACTCTATGCCCTTGTAAGACATCCCTCCTCACCTTTCTTGTAGCCTCCTTATGGTACAGGACGTCTGCTATAAGGTCTCCAAGGAGCCTTCTCATCTCCAGGCTGAACAACCCCAGTTCCTTTCCGCTTGTCCCACTGAAGCCAGGGGAACCAAGAGCCCTCCAGCACACATTGCAGGTGCAGGAGCTGCATTAGCAAGAGCCACACACCACTGCAATGAGCCATGTGGCTGAGCCCAGCTCACCTGTGCTCATGGGCACCTGGAAACGGGGGAGCTGTAGACCTGCCCTTTGCAGCAGGTCCCTCTTCTGCTTACCTTACCATCCTTTCCTGGCTCCAATCACTCTGCACTTCACAGAGTCCTTGGTATGGGTTTGCCTTTTCTACACATTGCAACAATTGGCACTTTTTTTTTTTCCTGGAAAAACTAGAAGAGCCTAAGCTGGAGAGACCTGAGCTCTCAGGTGGCCCTGCTGGTGCCTGCTGGGTCCATGCTACACTAAACACTTACTCCATTCCAGCTCTGAGATGCACAGCTGGTCGAGCCTCTTCCCTTGGAAAGATTTCTATTAAGAAATCAGCATCTCTGCAATGCCACAATTAACTTCATTTCCCCTGCCTCATCAGAGCCAGCTGCCCTCACCCATATTCTCAGGGACTGATGCAGTTTTCAAGCAGAACAACAGCTGGCACAGCCATCCCCAGGCAGCCAGCCAGCACAGGCACCTCCCTACCACATCCCTCCTCCTGAAGCTTCACCTGGAAGCAGCAAATGGAAGCATAAAAGCCTGACAGCCTAGATCTCCCTAAAGAGCTGCTTAAAATGCTCTGAAACACTGTTCTTCAACAGGGAGAGCTGAGCATCCCCAGTACTTTGTTGGTCTCCCCACAGAGAGCTGCTGTGGCAAAGAGAAGTGCCCAAGAAATGAGGCATCATTCCCACAAGGACCTGATGCAGGTGGGCAGAGCTCACCCCATGGAAGGAAGACTTCCATATCATCACTGCTGAGCGTTATATGATGGAGCTGGGGATAACAGAGCTGGACCAGAAGCTGCATGTTGTCCATGGTCCCTAGTACACCAGAGGAGGCTTGGGGCTCTGCCACTCCTCATGCAGAAGCATTTTGGTTGCTCTCATGTATGGGTCAGCATTCCCCTCAGCCCCATGGGTCATCCAACATTGGAAGAACACCACATTCCCTTTGTCTTTTCTTTCTAAAAACAAAGCTCTTGGGCATCCAGCCTTGCAGAATTCAATTACTAGCTAGAGGGACCTCAGCAGCCTGGTTTCTCCCACTCTCCCCACAAACCCTCTCTGCCTCGTGCTCTTCAACTTCGTGTGTCACATTCATTAAAAAGCAGTACAGGAAAAACATGCAGGAGAGAGCAAACAGCAGAAGGAAGGACAGGAGGCATCACCCCCACTGGCAAGGAACTCCACAATGAGCAAGCAGAATGAAGCCACAGACAAGGCAGATTTCCACAATAGGCCCTTTCTGTCCAGAAAATCGTGTTTCTAACAAGAGCCCTTCTCAGTCTTATCCAATTAGTGCAGCTCAGCACTAGAAGGGGATTGACAGTCACATGATGACTGGCTCCCTAAATTAATCATCCCAAATGTTAAATCACTCCAAATACAATAGAGTGGTAGGCTGGCTTCTCCAACACAGGGGAAAACTCAGAAGAGGCTTTGAATTTGTATTTTTGTGTGAAATACCGGGACATTTTAAACTTTTCCCTTGGTGCTGAAAAAAACTCGAAGAGGAACAAGAAACAAGCCAGCCTAATGCCTCCAATTTCCTCAAGTGCTGATATTAGTCTTTGTATTTCCCATCTCCCTCAACAACAGGAAACAATCTCTGTCACTGGGCCATTCTTTTCCTGGACAATAAAATGATTGCTTATGGGTTACATCATTGAAGACTGGTTATCCCTGGTGAAATACAAGCATGGAAAGAAAAGACAGCTTTTATGGGGTACACCATACCTGCAGATGATAGGGGTGCAGCACAGAGGGTTTGTCAGTCTTTTATACGTTAATGGAACAGATACAGCATTTAGACCCCCAAGGCAACTTACCAGCAACCAACCTCAAACCTACTGAAAAATGAGGCTATTTAAGGCATGAAGCCCAGAAGCACCAAAGCTCCAGTCTGGGGAGAAAAGCTTGTGCTTGAGAAGTCATAAAATCATAAAATGGTTTGGGTTGAAAGGGACCTCAAAGCCCATCCCATTTCACCCCCTGCCATGGGCAGGGACGCCTCCCACAGGATCAGGGGCACCAAGTCCCATCCAACCTGGCCTTGAACACCTCCAGGGATGGGGCAACCACCACTGCTCTGGCCAACCTGGGCCTCCCCACCCTCACAGCAAAACATTTCCTCCCAAGATCTCATCTAAAGGGTCATTCCCTGGGTACAACTCAGCTTTAGTCCAAGCCAGTACTGAGCTTTCAGGGAATATCAATGGGGAGAACCAGGGGGAACAGCAGCTTTTTCAACACATGCTCTGGTTCAGTCACAAAGTTCCCCAGCACACATTATTCAAGGGGCCCCTCCAGGCTCAGAGCGTTTTTGGGGGGGAAAGCCAGAAATTAATCCCCTCAAAGGAATACCCAAATAATTAACACTTCTATTAGCTCTTTTATATATAGAGTGATTTACTGGACAAGGGGGAAAACAAAGAAAGGGAAAAGGCCTGGGGGAGATGAGGATGACAATGATATTTGGTTTTCAACTGTTTAAAACCAGAGGACAGAAAAAAGGTTAAATTCCAGGGGTAACTCCAGTGCTAAATCCCATTTTGCTTTCTTGGGTCCCATTTACCCAACTGGAAGGTATCAAAGCCAAAAAGGAGCAGAACAGAAGGCAGCATTTTGAAAGCGTTGCTCCTCATAAGCACGCCACAAGTCCACCTAGACCAGGATGCTGGTTTGGGACGCCACGTACTTGGCAATACATCAGCCACAGCCCCAAGAGGTTCCTGTTGTCCACATCCCACAAGACGCTTGCAGATAGGGAGAAGATTTCTACTTGGGTTTCTCCCTCTGATGCACCCTTAAGGTTCATTCATGCATGGGACATGGACTCCTTTCCCCTACCTGCACACCAGCTCAGTCATTCCCAACAAGCTGCATCGCCACAGGACAGGGACTTCTCACTCAGAGATTCACTACTCACTGCTTGCTCTTACACCCACAAACATCGTGCCTGCTCAAATGATTGCTACTACACCAAACAGCCACACGAGCTCTCCAAACATGGCACTGCTGCACTGCAAACCTCCCCTCTCCATTTCCAGACTCCCCAGGGCTACCACAACCTCTTCTCCCTGTCATAAACTCCTCAGCAGGGAGAGCACGGACAGGCTGCCTGACGAACAGCCGTGTCACTTTGCCCTTCCAGCAGAGATTTAGCCACCGTTCACTGGTCTGTGACACCAAAGGCTTCATTTTGAAGCATATCCCCCTGCTGAGCTATGCTTACTCAAAGGAACGATGCTCTGGAAGCAGCAAGCCTCCTAGCATGAGCAAGAAAATATCAGCGTCTGAATACCTGCTAAATATTTTTGTCCTCCATTGGAGGAGAAAACAAATTCACTCTGTCTGTGCTGGCAGCATCCACCAGCTCCAAGACACATAAAATGGAAGCTTACTCCTTAGCACACAGGGTAAGGACATCAGAAGGGGGTTGCTGGCACTTGACACAGAATCACAGCCCTAAAGGTTGCATAAACTTCTTTTTTACTTATAGGGGGAATAGGGGCTCTGATCACAGGAAAGAAGGGGGGTTGAACCACACCAGAACCAGACAGGGACACTTAAAATGCCAGCAATATGCTGGGAGGTTGGACTCTGCTGCTGGGTTGGTGCGTGCTCCATGCTCTGTCCCTCTGCGAAGGTCCTCCTGCCCTCCCAACTTCAGTGCGAGGAGCTGCAGAAGCTGCCTTCATCTCTGCAGCACCCTGTCACATCTTAATCATGTCTATTGTTTCCAAAGGGTTGGAAGGGCCCCATTTGTGGGGTTCCCCCCGCAAAAAAAAGGAAGGCTGAGCTTCCCAGCAGGCACTTTCCCTTGCTCTGGAAAGCACCAGCTCCCAGACAGAGCAGCACCTAGAGCTGGGGTGCAGGACACAGCACAGGAGGGAGCAGTCCTGTTAAAGACCCAGCACACCCTGGTAGTGAAACACTTTGCCCTGCCCCAGGGATATCCAGCTCCCTGCCTGGCAGTGTGCAGAAGCCCCATTTTTCGAGCATCTCCGATCGCTCAGTTCCATTCTCTGGGTTAAACTTTAGGAGGCACCAGAGGGCAGCTGAAAGCTGGTGGGAACCTTCATCAGAGCCTAGGAAGGGAGAAAAATAAAACCAAAACAATAAAACGAATGCCACATCTAAAGCGCATCACAATGACCAGGGAGGCACCTGCCTGGTTTACTCGTAGCAGGGATTTAGAGGCAGAAAGTCTGTCCCACTCCCAGCCCTTCCCCAGAGCCCTCCTGGCATGCTGCCTGCGTGTCCTACCTGACGATCACATACATGACGGAGCAGTTGCCCACCAGCCCCACGATGCACACAATGGAGTAGACAACCACAATGGTGATCTTGATGCTCAGCGGCAAGAAGCTGTCCCCCGTGCCGTTGTTGAACCAGTTACTGGGGAGAAAGCTCAGGTTGAGCATGGAGGAGTCATTCAGCAGCTTTCTCAGGTCCGGGTCTTCCAAAATATGGGCAGGGAAGAGAGGGTCCATCCTGAAGCATCAAACTGTGACAAAGACCTGGGGCACCAAAGAGACAGTTTTAAGATCTGCCATCAATCAGGTAGCACAGGTAGCAAAGCATGTGTGCGAGAAACACTGAGGAATAGGGATGATTTATTGCCAGGGAGAGCACGGACCCCCCTCAAATCTCTCCCCAACATCATTTAAATGGGATGCAACCCTGGTGCATCCCAAGCACACAGGGAGCTCACGCATATCTCCACATCACCAGTGTCAGCAACGTGCACAAGGCCATCCCCCCAAGCCTCGGATGCTCCTACCTGCCTCTGCCAGCCCTGCAGGCTCGGAGCATCCCCACGCACGGCTTTGTGCCCCCGAATCTCCCCTCTCCTCCCGCCCCAACCTCCCACCGGGGCTGGGGGCTTGTCATCACAGCATCCCAGCCCCGACAAAACAGCAGGAAAAGCTTAAAGTTGGAAATGAGCCCCCCCTCCGGGCGCTTACCTGGATGCGGGTGTCGCTCCTAGCGCGGCTGCGCTCCCACCGCCGCATCCAGGCACCCCGGGTCTGGGGCGGGGGATAAAGCCGAGAGGCTCCGCTTGGGGGGCAGCGGGGAAAAGGGCTGCTCCAGGCAGGGCAGGGATGCTGCCAGAGCAAGGGGCTGCGCCCCGGAGCCCACGTTTTTAAGGAAAAGGGAGGGATGAAGAAGAGGGAGGGAGGATGGAGAGCGGCTGGGCAGAGCCAGCCCCGGCTGCCTGGCTTCGCCCGCTGCGTAAGAGAGAAGCGGGAGGGGGGAGAGAAGGAGAGGAGGGAGGGGGGGAAGAAAGAACTAAATGCATGGAAGAGAAAGCCAGCCCGCACCTGCGAGCCCAAGGGCAGCGTCCCCCGCCCTCCCGGAGATGCCACCCCCTGTCCCACCCCCGGGGGCTCCAGCACCGCCCCCCAAACCCCCCTGCAGGGCACCCGCAGCCCACCCGGGCTGGGGAGAAGGGGCTCAGGGGAGAGAATTCCTCCCCTCCTCTGCAATCACACAACCTGAACGCTCTGCTAGCGCAGGAGAAGCGGAATGAGGTATTTGACCTAGAAAGTGGCAATAAAAAAATGCAAAGAGGGCTGAGAACTAAAGGGAGAAAAACTGTTATTGTTCGATGTTCTTCTAGTGGCATTCGCTAAAGGTCATTTCTGAAACCCAGAACATCCTGTACTTCATATCAGAGTTAGACTAGCACATTTATTTCAAGAAGCTGCAGTGGTAAATTCATTACCTCAGGGTGGGGTGAGCTATGCAGACCCCACAGGTCCTTGCTGTTCCCAAGCTGGCTGTGGGACATTGACCCAACAAAGTCAGCATCCAAGAGCTGCAGAGCCTCTCAGGTGTGCCAACCCTCCACACAGGGTGCAAAGAGGTCATTGAGGACCATCCCCTGTTTGATCCCAGATCAGGGGCATGTTGACTGCAGAGAGCTAGAGCCTCATAGACTGGTGCCTCCAACCACTCTTCATCAAGCCATCCGAGTCCAGAGGCCATGGAGATGATTAAAGGGGGCTGGAGCACCTAATATACAAGGACAGGTTGGGAGAGTTGGGTTTGTTCAGCCTGGAGAAGAGAAGGCTGCAGAGAGACCTTAGAGCAGCTTCCAGTATGGAAAGTGACTCCAGGGAAGCTGGGGAGGGGCTCTTGATCAGAGAGGGCAGGGAGAGGATGATGGGAAACAGTTTTCAGAAGAAAGAGGGGAGATTGAGAGGAGATCTTAGGAAGAAATATTTTGCTGCGAGGGTGGGGAGGCCCCGGCCCAGGTTGCCCAGAGCAGTGGTGTCTGCTCCATCTCTGGAGGTGTTCAAAGCCAGGTTGGATGGGGCTTGGAGCCCCCGATCCAGTAGGTGGGACTGGGTGATCTTTAAGGTCCCTTCCAGCACAAACCATTCCATGACTATGATCAATAGCATTTCCCTAAAGAAGCTATTTCCCAACAGTTTCTGTTGGGGCACAAGCAGAAACACACGGGTCAGATCTAATTCAGGGTGCATCACTATTGCCCAGGAGATGAAGAAAAGGAAAATGAGCTCTTGGGCAGCAAATATTTCTTCTCTTCCAGAGCCCAAGACGGAGCTCCATGGACCCAGTAAACACATGCAAGGCTGGCCCTTTCTTCTCTAATTCTGCTTTAATGGATGCCTGGGGATATTTAGCACAGAAGCTGCACCTTCTTTAAAAGAATGGCAAGGGTAATTTTCCTGAATGCTGCCATAAGAGCAAATCTCAGCTCTATCAGGGAGCAAGGAGAAAGCATGACCAGAGATGAAGCCCTCTTGTGAAATATAACAGCCCTCCCACTTGTAGAAATTTTTTTTGGTCAGTCCATTATCGAAAGAGCGTGAAGTAAATACTAGACCAGACATTACTTTAATTGTTAATGGATTGATTTTCAAAGGCTGAAGGAAGGACAGCAGTAAATCAGTGCGAGAGAGCCAGACTGGACAGCCCAGGAGCCTGCAAGAAAAGCATGTTTGCAAATTCAGCTCTGCTCCTCTCTGCTGGCTCTCACCTCCGTAAATGCTCTTAGCCCTTCACATACTTACTTTATGTTAATTTGGGGCAGCAAATACAGCATGATCACCTATTTATCTTGTTGTGATGCTTGTTTTGACTCAGTTTAGTGGTTTGGAATGACTGCTGTAAGAAGGAATCAGGATTGCCACCTTGAACTGACAGCCAAGATTTTTGTGTCTGGAACAAAAGCTCTTCCAAAAAGTCTTCCTATCCATCCACCAAGCATTCCATGTTTCAATGTAGGAGGCAGGACCCTGGGCATCCCCACTTACCCTCAGCAGCTCTATCTCCAAACTCCTAGAGCATCAGTACAGTCTACCCAGTTGTGGATGAACAAACATTGTCTATTTCAAGCTAATTTAGTTCTAGCACCAATAATCCCACCTACTGGTGTTTCAACTGGGTTAGCTTTACAGACACTGCTCCTAAATGTGAAGAATTTTTGCTGCTTTTGCAGAAAACATCCCACAGCCACCTGCCTTTCCCAACAGCAACAGCCCACTGTTTTTACCTTTCCTTTCAGAAGGTGAAGATGTTTACACATGGAAGTGTTTTGCCACCTTTAGCACAGATTGCCAGTCTGTTTAATCAAGACCATTGTGAGCAGAGAATTGAGTTTGAGAGATGTGAAATCGTTTCTCATGCAGGGAACAAAGCCCTGGGCTAGAGATGAGAGGGAAGAAGGCTGGGGGGGATGCAGAGTGCGCTGGAAAGGCTGGAAAGCAAAGATATAGGCACAGAAAATGATGTCTAGGGTGGGTAGGTTATGGCAGAGCACAGGGAGATCACTGCTCAGCTCTGCACCAGCCAGAAGAGCAAGACTTGTGGGGTTCAGTATATGAACACCCTGATCACTTTATACAGTATCCCAGCTCTGTGGTGAGCAACCAGAGCGTCAGAGAAACTGGGAAGTAGTAATGAATGAAAAGTCATAACGAAATGAAAAAAGACTGCTTTCAGCCTCCAGGCCTGCTTCCCCAGAGCCCCCTCTGCAAGGAGAGCCCACAGTCCTTTGCGGAGGTGGTGGGGACCAATTCTGTTCCTGTGTGATGTTATAAATCACATAGCAGCACAAGGCAAGAAAGGTTCCAGAAGTGGATTATCTGCCTTTCATTGCCAGTGGACTTGTTTAAAGAATGAGAAATAACACCTATTAAAGGGGATATTGGCTTCTTCAATATTTGCAATAATACATATTCATTGTAGCTTCTGTGTTTGCCCCATCAGGCACCTGCTACAGATGGCAGAAATCTCTGCAGAACCTCTTTTGCAATGCTTGGCATCAAAACAAAGGAAAACAGAATAACTGTTCTCAAGGAGCAAACAGGGGACTGGGAACAAACACACTGTAGGCAGAATCCTATTGCCTCCAGCTTGGGTTGGGACACTCCTGACAACCCAGGCCCACCAAGGACAGTGGGATCAGCAGGATGTCACAGGCAGTGTCCCCATCTCTTTCAAAGTCCCCATTACCCCTTCTACAATCATAGAACTTCTCAGGAAGAGCACGTTTGAGATGAGATTTTAGGACATCTAGCAGGGTGAGGGTGAGGGGCCATTCCATATAATAGGTGACTGATTCCATCTGCTCTTGGACCTAGCCACAGATATAAGCCCAGATGCTTGCACATAGACTTCAGCTCAAGCCCGCTGATCTCATCCAACCCCACATCCCTCAAAGACAGCTCCACCTGCCTGCTCCCAGTGCTTGCTGTGCCAGAGCCATGGGGTCAGTGCCTGCTTCTCTCTGTACCCAACACTGCAATTTCAGGAGCTGGCAGGGAGGTACCAGCCAGAAGCAAAGAACTGATCCATAGGAACAGGCATATTAGACAATAAAACTATTTCATGCAAGAGACAGCTGATCCCCAGGGGCACCTAAGCTAACAGTGCTGGAGTCGATTGATTCCTCTTTTGAAAACAGCAGGACAGCAAAACAAGTATAATTCATGCCCATTCCAAGCACAAATACAAAGGAAATCTCTCCTCATCTTCTGTATATCTTTTTTCCTTCCATTTGGTCTCCAGCTTCCAAAGCCATGGAGTTACTATGCCAAAAAATACCTCATGCGACATTTTCTTGGGACCGTGCAACCACAGAATGGTTTGGGTTGAAAGGACCTCAAGGCCCATCCATTTCCAACAACGTGCCACGAGCACCGACACCTCCCACTGGATCGAGGGACTCTAAGCCCCATCCAACCTGGCCTGGAACCCCTCCAGGAATGGGGCAGCCACCACTGCTCTGGGCAACCGGGGCCAGGGCCTCCCCACCCTCACAAGAAAACATTTATTCCTCATCTCAATCTACCTCCTTCTTTCAGCTGAAAACCATTTTCCCTCATCCTATGCTTGCCCTCCCTGATCAAGAGCCCCTCCCCAGCTTTCCTGGAGCCCCTTTCAGTGCTGGAAGCTGCTCTAAGACCTCCTTGGAGCCTTCTCTTCTCCAGGCTGAACAACCCCAACTCTCTCAGCCTGTCCTTACGTTGGAGGGTACTCCAGCCCTCAGAACGCCTTTGTGGCTTCCTCTGGGCTCACTCTTACAAATCCATGCCCTTCCTGTGCTGAAGAAAGGGCCATTTAGCTTCCAAAACCCAAGCATGATGGAAGAGTTGCTTCAGTCCCATGCCAACCTCTCCCATACTTTCAGCATGCCTTGGTCATGCCCTTTGATCATGTCCAAAGGGCAGCAGCCACCAAGATGAGAGGTCCCATGCCCCTTTAAGCCGCCAAGCCCATGGTAAGGAGAATAACTGGATCCACTTAACATCAGGAGCTGCCTGCATTTTGAAAAATACTTGTAGCCTGATCCCCATTACTCAAATTATTAGAGTGGATCGTGCTTTCACCAAAAATTCATTTAGAGCAAAAATCCCTCCTGCTGTAAGAGGAAAGAGAGAGTACATGATGCTACCCACTTCACTGATATTTTATTGTTTGCCATCATTATTTGCAATTTTCCAGGGACTGATCATTTCAGGTGATTGTGGTTGAAGCCATTAACTATCCTCTCTGCAACACTCTACCCTTTTTTTTTTTACTGTCTTATTTCTCTCTGCATCTCAAACACATCAACTTTAAAGGGAGCAAGTCCCTCCACTCTTGCAAGACAGAATCCCTTCTTCCTCTCCATCATCCTCTCAACTTTTTTATCCCCTCATTGTTTTGGGAACGAACATCCAGCATCCCAGGCTCACTATTTAAGGGTTCTCACAGCCCAGATTCTGAGAGAGGAAGGGTCTCTGATTTAGGGAAAGGAAATTATAATTACACAATTTACACCACTACTTGCTAAGAAACAGAAGTAGATGGTGAGTTCAGATCCTCTAGGCTTCATCCCAGCGCTTTAACCTCTTATCCCTTAGAGAGGAAAACACCTCTGTGCTCAGATGGTGATTTTTACAGAAGTCCTTCAAAGCAGGGATCTGCTTATCACCTCTGGGCTGAAGTCATTTTACATAGCGAACAGCTCTGAAAGCAACAAATCCACTGCAAAAAAAAGCCTGGCAATGAGGTGTTCACCATGCATTTGCTGTTTGCTTCCCTCTGAGCTTGCTTTCCCTAAAGAGGTGTCAATCAAGATCTTGCTGCTATTTGGATCGATAGCAGCTGATGCCAGATAACTCTCTTTCAGGCAGGTTTGGGTCTGGATTTTTCCATTTTAACCCACCTGAATGCAGTCTTAGAAGCATTCCCTTGTTCCATTTTCTAGCAAGAGGGAACAATAGATGTTTACTGAAAGTATCAAGCTACTGTAGAGGGAAATATATTCCTATCCATTTTTCAAAGGCTTGAATATCTGCCTTGAAAAGCCTCCAGTCTCTAACAAACCTATCTCTAGATCTCGAGCCATCAGCTAGGTGGAGGATATGTATGTAAATAATATGCAACAAGCAGCAGACACGCAATGTCTCCTCACATATGGTATTTACGCAGCTGTCATGCTCACTCCGAAGACATCATGCAAAAAGCCCTGCCAGGAGCGCTGCACATACGCTCCAGCTCCCCATAATTTTATGTGGGATTGAGAGTCAATGGCCCTGCTGGGATAAGTTGGTTCCAACAAAGCTGTGCTGCTTCAGAGGAGCCAAAACCCACGGCCTGAAGGGTTGACAGAATAGGAAAGCACTTCTAAATTCACATTGCAGAGATGCCAGTGACCGCACGCAGCCATGCCCGCCCATAGGACCATGAACACACATGCACCAAGCATGCAGGCGTGGCCATGAGAGGGGCTGTCCAACACCCTGGGCTGCTCAGATGTCCCCCCAGCTAGGGAAATTGTACCATTCCTCTACAAAATAATATTTAACCACCATCAAGAACATCTCCCACCTCATCCCAAGCCAAAACCTTACCTAGAAGGTGCTTCTTGATACCAGGGCTGATCTCCTTCTACACACATCTCACCTTCCATACCACCAAATGCCTTCTTCTGCCCCACACAGCCTTTATATCCCTCATCCATCCAACGCACATCACCTGCAGTCATCACAGAACAAAAAAGTGCCACCTGAGCATGCTTCTCTCCACCAGCTCTTCCAGCCTAAGCAAAGCTTCGTGCACAAATGGTGCAATGGTGGCTTGGAACTTTGAGAGGTTTTCAGACCTAGTTCAGCAGGCCTCTCCCCAGCTCAGTCCCATTTTCTGAACCTCTCATTATTTTCCCCAAATTGCCCTCAAGACCATTTTGCTTCATATCATCTGCTTTTTCCAGACTTGTGTCCTCTGTCACCTTTGCTGAGGCAGTGTCGGGTCGAGTCCATCTCCCAGAGCACTGTGAGCTCAGTGCTGGAGGCAGGA
Source organism: Phaenicophaeus curvirostris (assembly GCF_032191515.1). Lineage (NCBI taxonomy): Eukaryota > Metazoa > Chordata > Aves > Cuculiformes > Cuculidae > Phaenicophaeus > Phaenicophaeus curvirostris. The sequence continues at coordinate 7,556,096 of NC_091409.1, forward strand.
TCTGCCAGCTACGCTAATCACAGAAATAAGGATTGACTTTTTTACACTGTGCTTCTCCTGCAGAAACTCAGACAGTGCTGCAAACTCATTTATGAGATGGATGGAGAAGGAGAGACACCAGGAGACTCAGGCTAAAATACAGGAGATGAGAGTAAATGAACATCACCAAGAGGTAAAAATGTTCCAGGCTTGCAAAGTACTGTTGCTGTGCCAGAAGACCCACAGTCAAGAGTCACTCAAAGCAAGGGCACCACCACGTGAAAGCTGCATCCCACCAGTGAATTGGGTAGACAAGTCACATACCACGATGGTTTTCCTACCCATCCCCTCACCAGCACCAGCCCAGATACAAGAGTCCCCGCTCCCTTTACCATTTATCACGTCCCCTGCTCAATTCTCATCACAACCTCTCAAGGTGTTTTTATTTGTTCTGTTCCAAACAGTCCAACTCGAATACAAACCAGATCAGTATCCCCCTGGAAACCATCCCAGATTTCTGAGAGCATCTGCAAGTGCTAAAGGTTTCTGAGACCACAGACGTATCCAGATATTGCATTGCTCAGATCTCGACAACATCAAAGGGTGGAACAGCTGTGACACATGAAACTGGGAAATTCCACATGCTTTTGTGAAATCATACTATTAATTTGGGGTTTTTTGCTCTATCCAGAAGCATCTCAAATTCAATCCAACCAGTAAGAGAGGTTTTCTAATCACTGGCATGCTCTATGGAACAGGAAGCCTATTCCTTCCTCAAGTCTCATCCAGTCACCTGAGCACCAGATCTGCACCTTTTGGAGTGATAAAGTAGTGACAGAGCTGCCTTGGAGAACTCAGAAACAGTCTTAGCCATCTAATTCCTCCCAGATCTCATTGAATTCACTTCTGAGGTTACTTTAGGAGACCTTTGCCATATACCTTTTATTTTTTATTATTATTATATGTGTTGAACACTTCCAGCTATCACCCCGATGTATGATTGAAGCTTTCTAGTTCTGGCATAATGAAAAAGCTACACAGGTCAAGGACAATCCTGGGAGCAATTTTTCCTCCCTGCCTCAACACCCTCTGTCTCATGACTTCTGGATCAGGCACCGTGATGCCTGAGCTTTCACTGCATGTTCCTATACCACTATTTCCCCAGGACTGGCTGTTCTGGCAGGATGTTCCTACAAGTTTTTCCCAGCTTTTCCCCATGGCTGAGGTTTGCTGCAGATGGATTAGGTCCCCATTCTGCATTGAGGGTCAACTGAGGTGAGAACACAGACTCGAGAGCTAAAAAACTCTCCCAGAGCTTTCAAGAATCATAGAATGGTTTGGGTTGGAAGGAACCATGAAGGGTCATCCAGTCCAACCCCACTTGCAGTAAGCAGGGACATTTTCAACTAGATCAAGTTGCTGCAAGCCCCATCCAACCTGACCTTGAACACCTCCAGGGATGGGGCAGTCACCACTGCTCTGGGGAACCTGAGACAGGGCCTCCCCACCCTCAATGTAAAAAGTGAAAAAAAAAGTCCAAACATTACCCCAAGGCAGGGCCGTTGGAACTAGATGATCTTTAAGGTCCCTTCCAACCCAAACCATTCTATAATTCTAGGATTATAAAGCTCAATTGAAATCTTATCCTTGTATGTGACCACCCTACGAGCTAGAGCATCATCTCATGCTATCAATTGGTTTCATGGAAGTCTGAATGAGGGCTGAGGAAGGCAAAAGGGAAAAAGAAGGGAAATTGCAGTTTTAATATTGCTTCTGGAGCTCAGGGCAATTATACATTCGGAGGCTTGGATCTGTGGTTTCTTGCAGACTTTGATCTTTCAGACAAGATGGATTAGATTTTACAATACACTTGGAGTTCCTTCTACTATGTTTAAACTGGATACTAAACCAGCTCAGTGCCACAGCCACCAAAGGTGGTTGTTAAATTTTGCCCAAGGTTGCCTTTTATTGCCTCCTCATTGTGAACCTCAGTAAAATTTAAGCGATTTAATGAGCCTGGCTTATTGCTATCCTTCTTGCCGTTATTTTCTTCATTGAAGCCTTCAGGTACCGAGCCCTTACAGAGCAGCACCCACACATCCCATTAAAAATCCTAAAACCTGTGAAATGAACTACTTTGCACCTCCTGCTTGATACCTCCTGAGCTCCTTCATGGGTTTGCAAATCCCATCGAAACCAGCAGGTGATGCTGAAACAGAAAACATGGAGTTCATTCCACCTCTATTAGGCTTTTCCTTCCAAAAAATTCATAAGTGAGAAAAATACTGTGATCTTGGTGGGGGATTTAGAAAATGCGGGATATAAATGATGACACGTAGCATATGGCTTTGTTCTCACTGTCTAGTCAGCTCTTCAGCCCCAGCGAATACACGTGGGCTTTTTCACACGTAGGATGGAGCGAGAAGACCTAAAAGAAAATAGGAACATTTCTCCAGTGGAAGGCTAGTGGGGTCTAAGCTTTCCTTGAGCTGACCTTCTCGCAACACTTGCAAAGCTCTAAAGCTGCACTTTGCTGACCTCGCTTTGCCATCCCCGGTGTGTGCAGACACCACACGTCCCACAGGTCTGCAGGTGTTGGAGCAAACAGTGCTGGAAGCAGCTGTGTTGGGAGAGGAGACTCATGGTCAGCATCCTACTGACTTCTAGTGCACTCCTCTGCAAAGACAAGGCAGTGCAGCAAACAACTCTGTCTAAAGGAAGAAGAGATGGCTTTTTCGTTTCTAAGGCTTCATCAGCAGTTTATGAGGGTCACAGTGATTAGCAAGTCTCCAAGCAAATCACCGTGATGGTCTTCCCTTGAAGCTTGAACATTGCAAGGCTCCAGAACTGAACACAGGGCTCCAGGTGAGAGTAAAAAGAGTTCCTTTTTCTTTCCTCCTCCTGAAGATTTGTCTCAGCTGATGTGCACTGATTTCTCTGAAAGCAGATGCATCACAAGGATCCAAACAGAACAAAGACCACAAGTTCAAGGCAAACTTTCATACCCCCTTTTAATTCCTAGCTCGATCCTAGATGAATTTCACCCAAATTTTCCTGTTTCAGTCAAGCTCACATGGTTTTTTTCCCAGAAAGAAATGATGCCACTGACATTTTCTTGAGAGCTCCAGCCTCTGTGAGAGCCAAATCCTGGCTAAGAGACACAGTGACCTTGGTAGAAAATAAACAAATGAAACATGAAAAAGAAAAGCTCTGAGTCCTCCATGGTGTCCTCTCATCACATCGGCTACCTCAGCTAAGGAAAACGTCACCTCTGGCAACCAGATGGGGTGACTGAAAATTAATTTCCAGGAAAAAGGAAGAAACAAATAAAGAAAAATATTTGCTTTCATTCTGCCAAATACTAGGTGCAGCTGCCCTCCTCAAGGAGAGCAGTGAAAATTCATTTCTAAGTTTCCTGGGGGCTGTTTGGGGTTTTTGCTCCCTAACAACGAGGCACAGGAAAACCTGGAGAGGGAGTTGGATGAGGCTCATGAAGGCAGAGGAGAGCTCTGCTTTCTCAGCCCTTGAGAAGCAAGGCCGGCAGCTGCGGCTCTCGGAGAATGCCTGTGTCCATGCGATGCAGCAAAGGGCTCTCGAGAGCCAGACGTGAGTTTGGGAGAGCTGGAACTCTTTATGGCAGCTGCAGAAGCCTGCAGTAAACACGTGCTGCTATAAACATGAGCCCTGCTAGCACGGCCGTAAACACGCGCAGCAGGGACTTCCAGCCTCTTCCCCCTGCAACTCTGCGCTCATCTATCTTCTCCTAACCTGCTTGCAGCCCATCATTTGCTTTGCACAGCAGCGTTCCCCCAGTCTCTCCATGCAGCTCTGCCGGCACCATCCTCTTCCTCTCACCCCAAAATGATCCGAGGACCTTTTCCATCCTCAGCAACCCCCTCGCTGCTGCTGAGCCTCAACCCTCGTAAAGCACCAGCCAGGTCTCTGCTTCATCACAGCCCTTTATGACAGGCTCTATTTAAAAAGCATGGAAAAGCCTTTAGGAAATCATACTTCTCAGTTCCTGCATCGCTTCTCAGTGCTGGGAGCAGAAGCGGTGCCTTCCCCACCTCTGAGCAGCATCTTCAGAAGGGTGCAGCTCTCTGCAGACACCAAATGGAGCCTGTTCCCTTCACGTCTGGGATGAAATAACCACTTGTACCACCCTGTAGGCACAGCAAAAGCCTCGGGGGCATCAGGACCCACATAAGCCCCTGCCTGGATACAGATAACATGAGCCATGCACAACTTCCAGCCCTATTGCTGGGGCAGGCTCACCCTTCTGGACACCTTGAAGCCTGCAGGAAGAAGCTGGCCTGCTCCAAGCCTTGGAGCTCCCTTGAAGTTCTCCAAGGGCTGAACTCAGCATCACCCAGTGGCTTTGCACGGGCCACAAAGGAGCAAGCAAAGACTCACTCCCCACCCACATTGTCTTAGACCCATTTAGACCTCTGGGATGTATCCAGTCACATCCCCAGCCCGCAGCTCTGACCAGCTGTTCTGGGACCTTGCTTACCCCTGGAGACGCGTGGGGCTGTTGAACTGATTTGCCCAGGAGTCTACTAAGGAATTCAGACAGGAATGAAGATGCTCAAGACCTTTCCTCTGGGATCATGCTCTACTTACAGTCCTGCTGAGGGACATCTCTGAGCTTTTCCCAAGCCAGCCGAGCATCCGCTGCTCTCTTTGGGTTTGCTCTCCACTCCCTCAAGGGCATTTTGCACTTGCCAGGCCTACAAGTCTCTTTTCCTTGTTAACTCCTGGTTTTGTCTTTTATGTGTAAAGTGAATCTCGCTCAGCTCTGAATCATAGACTCATCCTCTCTTTTCCACAGCCCTGTCTTTCAGCAAGGCCAGCGCACATGTCTCAAGGTTGTTCTTCAGATCATGCATTTATGCAGCTTTGGGTTGAATATTTTGATGGGCTGTTTAGAGGATCTCATCCTTAGATGTTAAGATACAGCTGCATAAATACGGTTCCTATTTTTCTTTTTTTTTCTTACAAGAAAAAAATCATGTTTGAGGACAGCTGCTGTACCCGTGACTGACCCATTTTGAGAGTACAGCTGCATTTTTCTGGCCTCTCTTCTTCTTGCCTTCTCGCATGGTATTTGTTCCCTAACAGAAAACAACAGATCAATTTTGTTTCATTATGTTCAATGCACATTTTTAGAGCTTTCTTATGAAATTAACTGCACTGTTCCACCCTGTTTATCTATCGGAGAGGCTGCAGGAACTTGAAGCATCATTAGATCCTTGACACGAATAATTTTTGCCTACAGTTTAACCATCCATGCTTGGAGAAAAGCCTGAAATCATTGAATCATAGAAACATGGAATTGTTTGGGTTGGAAAAGACCTCAAAGCCCATCCAGTTCCATGTCCCCTGCCATGGGCAGGGACACCTCTCACTGTGTCAGGCTGCTCCAAGCCTTATCCATTTCACCCTTCTGATGCCACAAACAAGAGGGAACAGCTTGAAAACACGGCAGTTTAAATAATAATTTCTTTAACTTAGCTAGGGAATGTCACTAAAAGAAGTTGCCCTGTACTTTAAAAATTGTTAAGAGAGAGTACTCAGGCATTAAAATCATTGGCTACCTTGGCCTAAAACATCTCCATTTTGTCCTTGTGGAAGCAGTGACCTTAAAAAACTTGTTCATCAGCTCATCCCTAATATCGCTGGGCCACTGCCAAAACAGCATTGAACCTGAAATCACATCTTACAATTGAAACCAGAGGTAAAATAAAACAAGCAACTTGTTAATGTCATGCTATAACTGTGTTTAACTTGAGCAATTAATTGAAAAACTTGGAAGTCTGTGGAAATGTCACAAGCATTTGCTTGCACGCCCAGAGGAGTCAATGCAGTTGGGATGTGAAGGGCTTCTCTGCCTTCTAAGGACAGTTAAACGCGTTCAGACAAGATCTTTGGTCATCAAGCAAAGAGCGCTGGCCAACGGGCACACCTTTTTGTTGTTATTGCTGTGCTTTTCTGCCAACAGCAGCTCTTCAGCGTCGAACCACGGAGTGGCAGGTGACCAGGTGTGATGGGCTGACCCTGGCTGGACAGCAGTTGCCCCCCAAAGCCAGCTCAGCTGAACAGGGGAGAGAAAATACAACAAAAAGCTCATGGGTTGAGATAAGGACAGAGAGACCTCTCACACATTCTCACTCCAACTGAAGTTGCTGTTGCACAGTTATTTTCCTCCTTCTTAAATATGTTATCACAGAGGTGCCACCACCATTGCTGATGGACAGGCCTTGGCCAGCAGTGGGTTCATCTTGGTCCTGGCTGGCGTTGGCTCTGTCAGGAAAGCTATTGGCTCTATCAGAAAAATCTTCTAGCAGCTTCTCACAGAAGCCACCCCTGTAGCCCCTCACTAGGAAAACCTTGCCACACATACCTAACATACCAACATGCTCCCTGGGGTCAGCTCCAACGTGGTGGGAGAGGTTTGCTCTGGGGGTTGAGCACCTCCAGGGTGGCAGGAGCCTCTCTCGTCCACCCACATAAGCCATTGCTCCCAGCAGGAATGACTCAACCAGCAGGACCCAAGTGACAGCATTTTTGTCCAATGGATGGAGAAGAGGCGCATTACTCATCCTGGGAGCAGGCGGTATTGGGGACCGTGCCCTGAGGCCAGCAGTCACCTAGCAACTCGGAGAGGCTCTGCCTGTGCTCATCGGCTCTTCTGGCATGTCTTTCACAGGCACCGTGTCCTTCCTTGTGAATGTTAGAAACAAAGGAGAAGAACGGGAAGAATGAATAGCTCAGGTCCTCTTTTGGAGGGGAATTAGTGTTTCTCCTTGGGCTTCATGGCTTGCTTGTGGGTTATTGCTAATAGCCACGGTTATGCTGAGAGGAAGACTGAGGCATGGGCAGCATCTTTCCATGCTTCCAATAGCCCACAACAAGGAGCAGACCTTGGAGAAGGTAGACTTGCTCTGGGAGGTATGGCTCTACACCAGGACTGAGCCTGAGTAACCTCAGGTTTGATTAATTGCTTGTGTGCAGGAGGGGAGGGCTGCAAGGACCAGAGGCACAGCAGAGCTGTGGGAGAAGGGGAAGAGACTCCCTCAGCAACCCCAAATGGCCCAGCACAGCCCTGGCCAAGAAGACAGAGAGCTTTGTGCCAGCCAATGGGCACATGTCTGTGTCCAGAGAGCCACCAGGCTGGCTGGGCAGGGTGACTCTGGCATGCTCCAGCACACTCTGGCAGCTCATTTCTTTCAATGCACAAGAACTGTCCATGGGGCATCAGAAAACAGATGGTGAGATGGAAAGCAAAGGCAAACACCTTGTTCCTCTGAACCCACCTCAATCCAGGCAGTGGTTTCCCTGCTCTGATTTGAGTCCAAAGTTCTACTGACTCACCAGCTCCCTGATGATTTCAGCTGATCCTCTTGTCCCCATGGAACCGTCAGCATCTCTGAGAAAAGAGAAAGATGAAGATCCTCTTTCTTGACTTTGGAAGGTGCTGACTGTAGTGCTGCTCTGGACACAGAGAAGGCACCTCTAGTCACAGATCCTATGATACTCATGTGTTTGTAACACAGTTTAGTCAAACATGGAGAACCTGGGTAGACTATACTCTCCCCAGCTTCCCCGGAGCCCCTTTCAGTGCTGGAAGCTGCTCTTAGTTCTGCCCGGAGCCTTCTCTTCTCCAGGCTGAACAACCCCGACTCTCTCAGCCTGTCCTTGTACGGGAGGTGCTCCAGCCCTTGGATCATCTTTGTGGCCTCCTCTGGAACTATTCCAACAGTTCCATATCCTCCTTATGTTGGGGATTCCAGAACTGGAACTTCATGACCTGAAAAGGCCAGTTCTGGGCCCGATGGAGACACACCCCAAGCCCTCATCACCTCCAGCGCCCCAGCAAAGCTCCTACCATGGCGTAGTGAACCCCCTGCTCCTACCAATTCTGTGTGTCTCCTCGGGTGGCTTAATCCAAGTACTGTACAAAACTATGTCAAATGCTTTGCAAAGTGTTCGGCGTATTAGAGGTACCTAATAAGCATGACTAAGCTAATGAATTCAGACCACTTCTAAAGCCTTGTGTTCCATAAACCCATTAGTTTTATTCCTTGTATTTAATACTTCACCATTTGCATTCCCTTTCACCTATGCCATCATTTTGTCAAGGATTACCAGCTCGGAGTTATCTAGGACACTGTGACAGCCTTTTTAAAACATAAACTAGCCCTTTCCCAGCTTTTCTGGTGTTGATTAAAAATGAGCATCTGCAGATCTCAGTCTTCTAAGTCAGCTCTTCCGAGACCCTTGACTACCAGTTATACAGACACTGATTTCTGAGTGTACCCCCGACAACAGAGAGATAATTTACTACTCTGCCGATCAGAGATGGAATGAGAAAGATTTTCTCTCCCATTAGGGAGATAAAGCACATAATTTTGTCTTTCCAAATGCCACAAAGAAATATTGACCAGCTATTATTGCACTGATTGAACCATGCCATCCAGTGACAACCCCACCAGCTGGCACCATTTTTTTATCAGTTTAAAGAGATTTCAAGTTTTTTAGCCTTACTCTTGGTAGCTACACATTCCAATTCCTTTTAATGAGTTTCCTTCATCAGCTGGCTAAGGTTCACAATTTCTGATACACACCATTTGCTGTGTGGTTCCTACATCAAACTACTGCTTTTTTTCTTATTTTAATATCTGCTCTGACTTGGTTCCTGAATCTGGGAGATCCTTGAGGCAAAGCCCATGTCTATTTACAATCAAATCTAGGGGCTTGTCCACATGGTGGTTCTACCTAAAGATTCCCAATGTCCATTCACCCTTTTCTGCTCATACTTTAGCTTCCACACAATCCCAAGAACATTTTTCCCCAGCTCTGAGTATTTGGCACTTTGGAAGCTGCTGTAGGACCGTATGGCTGTAAATAATGATGACACTGATGAAAATGCCCTTTGTCAGCCCATATTGGACATAACCGGGCTCTGATCACCGGTTCCTAGGCAACCACAAAGTTCCTGGCCAGCCACCAGGTCCAGAATCAGCTTGGGCTTTGGTTTGATCAAAGTACCTTTTGTGTTAGAAAATTATTAGCTACCCTTATGAGAAAACCTTACGGTGTTTTAATTACTGGCTGCATGGGACATCCAGCAGAAATCACCCTCTGTGCTGCCTGCAATGACAGCAGTTTTCTTCCTGCAGAGCACCTGGGAGAGCAGAGCCCACATTCTCCACAGCACAGCATCCACATCCCTGGGGTTCGTTAGGTGCCACGCTCATCCACACTCATTCTTCACTCCTCCAGCATGAAGAAAGAGATCTCACAGAGCAAAAGGCGAAAGCAAGCCTAGAGATCACAATCTCCATTCCCAGGAAAGTGATTCCAAAATTTTCAGTTCCCCAGTATTTTGCATCACGTTTTTGACCAAGCAGTTATTTACAGGATTTGGATCTTCCCAGATTTCTGCACCCATCTGCTTGCCCTAAGCCACTTCTAATTCCCTCCCTGGACAGAAATTAAATATAAATGAGGGAATTCTTGGTGGAAAACAACATTCTCTCTGAAGGATATAGTCTTCTTTCTTCATTTAATAAGAAAGTGAATTAGACTCATCCTTTCCCAAACTTTCTTGAGCTCCTAACCAGTCTGGAGATTATGGGCAACTTAAAAGCAGTGAAGAAGTCTCATGAGAGCATGAAACACCTCTCTACAGCAAGACATGAAAGAGTCAATGAACACAACCAACCTCTCAGCATGTTTCAAAGGACCTGCAAAGGAACTGAGTGTCTGCAGCCATCCATCAGGGGGGCAACGTTGAAACAGAGATTACAGGAAGGGTTTGTCATCTGAAGGTCTTCTTAGATCCTAGCAGGGTCCCAGGAGAGTGACGTCCTGAAATAGCGATGGTCCAGACACCGCTGTCAACTGAAAAACTGCACCATGGTTGCTAATAGCCGTCGTGTCAAGCCATCTTCATGACCTTAGTAGAGGGCATGTGGCCATCACAGTGCTGGCACCAGCAGGAACAGCCCCACAGCCACCCAAACACCAAACTAGCCTCCCTCTCCCTCCATCCTCAAGCTCTTCCAGGCTCAGTTTCAGGGCAACCAGCTCTGCTGCAGCCTGAGCCCCCTCCTTATCTTCAACATCTAAGATTCTCCACATCTCCCCTCCTTCCTTTGATGTATCAGAGATCTCCCAGACACGCTGCACTAATGAGCATCATCCCCAGTAAGCATTGCATTAGGAAGGCCAACTCATGCTTGCCTCTCCCTGTTTTCCTCCTTTTGGGGGCAAGGAAAACTGCCCTACAAGAACATTTCATATCACTGCTAGTGATGTATCTGCTTTCAGAGCAACAGAGCCTTCCTTGGGCTGTGTGAAACCCAAAATTTCTGTACGTCTGGGCAACACCACTGACAGTGAATTGGAGATTCAACTCATATTTCCTTCAGAAAAGGGCTTTTTCAGCCCAGCAGGCAAAAAGCAAGAAGAAGTGTCTCAGTTAAAACCCCACTGAACCAAAATTCAACTTTTGCTAGGATATTCCAGATAGGTGACAGCTCCTGGAGTCCTTCTCGCCCAAACCACCCAGTAGCTTTGTTTACTTATTAAAGGATTCAGCTCCAAAGGTGGGGATTTAAAAATTTTTCTGCCAACACCTTTGAGCACTTCCCACCTGTTCGAGCTGCACTTCCCCAGAGCAGAGTGTCTGGAAGGTAAAAGGCAGCGTGCAATACCCTGAATTCAGCGGAATGTTATTTATCTAAGCAGAGAACAGTAATAACACAGCGGAGATTTCATTTCCTGTCAGCACATAAGAACTCCACTGAGCGAAGGTGAGATTAAATAATACAATAGACAGAAAGAGAACAAGGCAAAAGAAGGTTTTCAAGTCTTTTTTCCTTTGCCAAGCATTACAAAAACCTTCCAGGAGCCTTCATATCTAAAGCTCCCTGGCTATCTTCAGCCTCTTAATGAAGACAGCCCAAATACTCCCTGTAGGTTCACCACCTGTCTTCCTAGGCAGCTCCAGAAGGACCCTACTCCACGGCTAATAAAACATAATACAGACTGGATTGGGTTTTGCCACTCAAACCAATGACCCAGCTCCTTCATTAGAGTGCAAAATTGCTTTGTGCCTTTCTTACGTCAGGGAAAAGGCACTGCTTGTTTCTGGAGGCCAATGAACAGCAGAAAGGAAACTAAATTCCTACTACTGTTCCCAGCAAAACATAATGGAAGTGCTGGTGTGGGCTTTGAGGGCACAGCATGGGGCCTCAGTTCAATGAAGCACTTTGATATGTGTTGAAGTCCATCGTTATCCAGGAAAAAAATAGAGATAGGTGAGATTTAAGCATGTGCTTAAGCAAGTGCATTCAAGTTTTGACAGATCGGGTGGGCAGCTGAGCCCACCCAAAGCTGACAACCTGCAAAGCAACTGATGCTCAGGGAAGTGGAAGGAATACACAAGCAAGATGCACAGAAGGAGGAGTGACATTTTGGCACTTCATTGCAATCAAAAAGCTGCATTTTGGCTGTGCCTCATGGCTCTACTTTCAGCCAATACAGCACAAAGTGCCATGCTTCCCGTGCAAACTACTGCGAGAGCCCATCAGTCTCATTTGAAGCCAAAATACTCCTTATCACTAAAGACTTCTTGAGATCTGAACGCGAGCCAAGGACTACAATGAAATGTAGGACTTAATTATGTCTGACAAAAGCAAATCAATTAAAGGCTGTTTCACATCTGTGTCAGGGCTTCTGCTTTATCTTCTCTGTTCCCTTGCAGAAATCGAATATTTATGGGCAGGAATTAGGTCAAAGCCTAGGAATGAATAAATGTTTGCTGCTCTGTGCAGGAGACAAGGAAAATTTCAGATTGCTAAACATGAAGCAAAAAGCACTGTACTTCTCAGAATGGTTAGATAAAGCCTCCACCAGCAAAGAAAGAGCCTCACCAAAGAATGTGCTGTAGCTGGGCAGCCTGAGCTCTGCAGGGGCAGTGGGACCGGAACAGGAGATGCTCAGGGTGAGGCTATTCGATCTACAGAGCTGTTGCCCATCTTTGTGTATTTTATTTCTCTGACACCCATTAGATTTGCTTTTAAAACTGATGTTAGAAATGGCCCTTTCAGAAGAGCTCAGGTACTCTGTAATTCACTGGTTTTTAAGTGCCCAGGGATCAGACTTCAGGGATCGGCACTTGAAGAGCTGGTTTGGGAAGCAATGTTCTTACAGCAAAGCTCTTCCCTGCTGCAGGGCTTGTGTGCAATAAAATCCCTTTGTTCCAACCCTCCCACCTTCCCAGTCTCCTCCTGAGATCTTTTTCTTATATTTCAACATCCTTGACCCCCACCGGCCACCCAAAGGAACAAGAAATTACACAATTCAATAACTATTTGCTAGGCATGGCTTCGCGCTCTAAAACAACTGGACTTTCTTTGAACGCACAGGTAGGGTAAATCATGTGTGCTTGGTGCAGCAGCATAGCCCCGACCACCTGTGCTGTGCCCTCAATGAACCCCAAATTAAGTTAGCATTTTATTCTTTTTGAGCCACCCATAAAGGCAGGAGAAGGATCCATCATTCGCCTGGCTTGAATACCAATTTCTCTGGAGCTGAGGTCACCCTTCATAAATCACAAATGCATTACACAACAGGCAAAGATGTAAAAGCTCTCTTTACTGATATTTCTTGTCTTCCTTTTGAAATAACAAACCCAAAGATACAGAGAAACTTTTTCATCCCCTCCAGCAACAACCACAACCGTGTCCTGAGAAGCCTGCCAGCCCGCAGCAGCCGGGCATCGCCCTGGAGGGGTACGCACTCTGGGATCTCAGAGATAGACCACTTCAGAGCTGCCTCTCCACTCAGCACACATTCCCCACCACCTGCTTTTAAGCACATCCATCCTGAATATTTTTAAAAATCACATTTCTTTTCTCGGCATATAGCTCAATCCACTGCAGAAGGAAGAAAGAAACTAAGTGTTGGGGGGTTAAAGGGAAAAGCCCTTGGCTGCTCCTGCCATGCTGGAGCCACTGGAGTAAATTGAAGCCTCTTCCCAGGCTGCACCTGTACTGGTAGGGGGTGACCAGCAGCCTGATTGCTGGGCTAAGCTTGTGTATTTTTGATTATTTTAAGAGCTTTCCATTCCCACCCAGCTTTTCCTTCCTGATGCTCTTGGAGGAAAAGGTCCGTATGGGAAACATTGTTCCTGTCATTCCCATTTCCATCAAATTCTGGTGGCTCCAAGAGGTGTTTGCCAGCCCTTGGTGCACCAGAACCCCACTGGCAGGATCTGATTTAGTAGTGGACAGGTACAGTTGGGCTTGATGATCTCGAAGTTCTTTTCCAACCAAGCGATTCTATCATTCTAAGACATAACCCAGGGCTGGCACAGGTCTGGGAATAATCTCACCTGGAAATGGGGCAAGGAAGGCTTCAGGGTAGTAAATGCTGCTTAAGCTTCCACAGCACCCCAAGCCCAGGGAATTATTTCTGCTGCAGAAAGCCCCCAGGTACCTGCCTTTCCAGCTGGGCTCCCATCAGAGGCTGTTCATGGGCCAAAATCCATCGGATAGATCAGACCCGCTCCACCAGCCAAACTGAAACACTGAACTCTTCCCTCAACACTGTGAGGCTCATCAATACAATGGGCTGTCCTTCACCTCCCCACTCCTGCCCCATCCCCTCTCTCCACAGTCCTCTCATCAGGGATATTTCAGTCGGAGCCTCACAGAGGTGATCATCCTGCTGGAACGATTCTAGCGGCGTTGAGCTAATTCATCCCCTAAGAGCCTGGCAAACACTAAGCAAAAGCAACACAGTGCGCTTCATCACCCAAGCGCATCAGCCAGGGCTCACACTAAACAAAAATCAGTGCTGACAGCATCGCTCTCTGCTTCACATGTGTTTCTTCCTTCATTTACTTTTTCAAGTGTCAAATGGAGTGGGATTTTACTTGCAGGCAGGAGCATCTCTGACACCCTGCCAGTCAGAGTGAGCCAGGCTGCAGCCGGAGAGGCACAGAGACATGAGAAAGCAGCAGCTCATTTCAAGACCACCAGCCCCAGGGACAGGAGCTCGTCCATAATCCAACCCCAGGGACCGGGATCAATGCCATAATCCAATCCCAGGGAAAATATCAGCTCTTAGATGCAAGCCCAAGGACGCGGCAGCTCCCTGATACAATCCCACATCCCATGGGACCAGTCACCAGCATCCATTCAGCTGGGAGAGGTGCTCCACCTGCACCATAGGACATCCCGCTGGAGTGTCTGCAGAGGATCATGGTGTCAGCAGCCACAAACTGCTCCATGCACTCAATAACTCCTTAACACAAGGTGCAATGTCAGCCTCTCTTGAAAAAAGAACTGCCACCTCCAGCATATTAAAGTCCTAAAAGTTTCACGAATAGAGGAGGAAGCCTCCACACTGTCCACCACCAAATGGAAACTCAACCTTGTCATTAGACACAAGGGAATCAACAAAGGAGAGAATCGCTGCAAACATCTCGGATGTGGCAGGCAGAGCTGAGACTCCCTAGCAGGTCCCAGCTCCACAGGAGATTATGTCCTCTCTGCTCTGCCATTCCCCAACAGCCCCAGTTTGTACCCACTTTACTCCTCCTTGAGGTTTCTTGCTAATAACCTACAGAAAGAGCAGCAGTGGCTGATTAATGAGCTGCGCCTATGGAGCAGGACACCAGCTAAAGTGGGAAGGAACTGGAAGTGAGGAAATAAAGGCAGAGGCTGTTTCTCTCCTTTCTCAAGTGCATATCAGCAAGAAGGGGGGGCCTCTGTTATTTGTGCCAACAATAAGTGGGCACTTGTGTAATACAAGTGGGATGGCTGGTCCTTTTCTAGCTCAGAACTAGGTCTTTTTCACATCACTAGAAACCTTTCAAGGGAAGAAACCAATTTTTTCTCCCTCTATTCGTCTCTCTGTTGTGGCATTTTCCACCCTTTGTAATTTACAGCTCTCTCCATCCCAGCAGGGTTGAAAATTAGCTCTGCCACCTTGTCTGTCCAAAAGAACTGTATGGCTGGCAGCAATACCAATTGCCCAATTTTCTACAACGGTTAACTCCTCTGCCAAGAGGAACAAAACTATTTGTAGCCATGCTGCCTATCTATTTTATTATTTAAAGTATTTTTCTACCCTTGCCTTGGAGTTGTGGTGCTGTCTCCTGCAAGTAGTGTTCTACAGCCCTGCGGGGACATCAGGGAAAAGGAGAGTGTGAAAAGGGTTAGGCTAGGAAAAGGAAATATCCCCTCTAGGGTCCATTTGGGAGCTGGGATCATTGACTCCATGGCAAGATATCCAGGCTAAAAAATGGCAAGGAAGAATCAAATAATTATTGGTTGTAGCCTGTTTCTATTTTGGGCTCTTTCCTGCTCCCAGAGCCATCAGACGCCCCTCTGAAGCCAGAAGCATTGCACCCAGAGGCTGTTATCAACTCGCATACAGTAAAGTCATTTCAGCTAATGAATCCCCTCCAGAATCTGAATTAGCATCTCTCAGTAATAACAAATCACTCCTGATTTCTGATTGCTTATAAATAACCTACCAACGGCCTCTGGATCTTTCAGGCAAGACTCAGGAGTGATTCAGCCCCGCCGAGCTGCCAAATTCCCCTTCATCCCATGGGACTCGCCAGTCCCCGGGCACAACTGAGCAGGGCTTCAGCTTCAGGAAAATCTGTTTGGCCTCTTCTCTTGTTGCTGGCAAGAGAGAAAAACAGGAGGCAAGCGGAAATATTTATGCCACTACCCAATAATTAAAACATTCATGAGTTATCTCAGCTTCCTCTTCCATGTATTTGAATTTATCCCAGCTTTCCCTTCCATACATTGGACAGAACTTTATAGAGTGACAAGTTAAATGGGTACAACAGATCTTGTCCTCTGTTCCATTGGCATTGTGGCTCCTACCAGCTGTGTGGGCAGCAAAGGGCACCCGGCACCGCTCAGAACTGACTTCTGACGCTGCTTCCTCCCTCCTCACAGAAAAACATGCCCTGTGTCTAAACATTTTAATTTCTCTGTCCTGCTACCCTAATCTAATTCCCTTGCTCTTATTTAATTCTGAAAACCGCTTCCACAAGTCTTCGTATGCAAAAGGTGAAGTTGCATTCTCTTCTATTCAGTGAGATGTTTCCCCTTGCAAATACAACTCATCCCTTTACATTTAAAGGCACTGATGGGTGGATCCTGCCTCAAGAAGAGGTGGGCAGTGGGGGATTACAAGGTTCTGCCACACTGGACATCATAAAAAGCATCTTCTAATGCTTTTATTTCCATTTAATAGTCCCTCGCACCTAAAGGTACCAAATCATCTCATCAACCTGCATTAATGAGGCTCCACGTTGCACTGGGATCACCAGTTTCCACGCTGTATCACAGGGATGGGTCTTCCCTGCTTTCTCATGTGTCACCAGTGGGGGTTTTAAGTAAACCAGGCTCTGCAACTGGATTTCTCCTGTTTGAGAAAAGACAGTAAACACTACCACAAAACCTAGCTCTGTGATTATGGAACCACTTGACAATTAATCATGGCTTAATGATTTTGTACCTTTTGTTAAGTCCTGAGCTACTCTGACAGTGATAATTCTCGTCATTAGTACATGAACCTTGGGGCAATATTATCCTAACATCTTAACATTTGCACGCCCTCGTTAGAGAATGACATCAAAAATGCAGAACAGAAGCCAGGGTGGAAATGAAAGGGCTCATTGGAATCACAAATGTTCTAATCAGAGTTAACAATCTTCCTCCCACCACAGTGGAGGGCAACTTCAGAGCTGGGGCTGGCACTGCTTTTCACATGGTGCCTATCCATTCAGCATCTGTGCATCTGCTCCCTGAAAATACTGTGGTCTCCATCCTCCAGTGCCTGCCACTGCCAGCCTGTCCACAGAAAAGGGGAAAAGGATACACACACCAAGTTGCAGCAACCAGATCCAGTGGAAGGTGTCCCTGCCCATGGCAGGGGATGGATCTGGATGGGCTGTGAGGTCCCTTCCAATCTAAATGATTGGATTCTATGATTTGTGATCTGAGCCAGCAGAGGTAGAGCTGCAAATTTCACCAATACATTAAAGATTTAGATTTTCCTTTGGCAAATCCTCAGGAACTTGAGCTTAGCCTTCAATTTCTAGGAACATTCCTGACAGGAATTTAAAGGCCAAATGGAAATGGCAGCATGGGAGGTATTTGCTCTCCCCCATGCTTTCACCTGAGCTCTGCAAGTCAGGGACTCGCCCTTTCAAACCACAGTAATAACCAAATAGAGTAAATACAGGTAGTTAAGAAACATTAGAGTTTGGTGAGTACCAGCAATAGCCTCATTTTTCTGGTGTATTAGAGGGACGGAGAGGGTGTAATTGAGAGCGCGGCTCCTGCCTCTCCCCTGCGGTGCCTTTCATTTGGTGGATTATTAAACAATTCAAGGAGACCATGCACAAGCCATTTGTTTTGCTCTGTTTTTTCCACCCTTTATATTTTGTTTAATTTTTTTTTTTATATGAGCCTTTGGGAACACAATGCTAAAAATGTTATTAAGTAGCCATTGACCACACATGCCCTGCAGATTTTTCTGATAAAAGCCACTGCCTATTGCTTTGGAGAACAGAAGGTTAAATACAGGCCAGCTGAAAGTATGTTCCTGAGAAGAGTGGATGAATTTGCTAAAGAAAAGCCCTCTCATCAGACAGTGACGTCCTGTATCACAGGCATGATTTCACAAGGTCTTCAGGGATACCAGGCTTCCATGGGGAGCTGTGGCTTCATAGATGGCTTTTGTCTGCAGAGGGAGGAATGAGGTGAGAACATTGTGACCTCAGAGCTTTATGAATAACTCAATGCATGCCCTGTGCTGCAAAATATTGCATGGAGAGGTCAGATTGTGTTTGTCCCAGGGGAAGAGTGATAAATGGGAGACCTGCTCCAGAGGAGGGTGTTGATGCCAGCAGGGTGATGGGGATGAAGGTGACTGCAGCTGGGTTAGGGTTAAAGGACTAGCTAACTCTCTTCTTAGCAGGAAAGAGAACGTGATATGGTGGCCTGGGAACAGGGAGTCTACAGTGCTTTCCACATAGTAGAGATGTCCCCTTTCCACCTCCTTGCCGGCTCTTAGGTAGCTTGGCTTTCCTCTTTGAATGTGCCCAAATATTGTGATGTCAATGGGCAAATGAATAACTAGATGCTGTCCTGCCCTGGAAGGAGATGTGCTGGACCACTGGTGAACAAGAGAGGCTTGCATCGTGCCTCCCAACCTCCACAATGTTGATATGCCAACTGTCTGCTCTCAGACACCCACTCCACATCGCAGAGCTCTGCGATGGAGCCTAAAGCACGTTACGAGCACTGACAGCGTGGTTTCTAATCAGATGCAGAGCCCTTGTCAGCCCAGAGCTGGTTGTTTAGCCCGTGCATTTTAAACAAGCTGCTGCCAGGTTTCGTTCAAGGTTATTACTATTCACACATTTTAACGGAAAGAAATCCTGCCTGATCCATGTGTCGAGTCTCTGGACTGATCTGTGCAACCGCATGGGCTGAGATGCGTTCCTCAATCATTATAAAGATGTAACAAGAGCTGGATAAAAAAGCTCTGCTGCTCTTCCACAGGGCTGCTGGATGCGATTCACCAAAGCCTGAAGTTGTTATTTTCCTGTCTGGCTGTAAATTTTTCTGAGCGACAGCGTATGAAAGACACTATATCAAACTAAGTGGAATCGGATAGATAACAGGTCTTCCTGGGGAGCTGAAATTACTTGGCATTTGACTCTAAAACTCAGGAGGCATCTCACGTGTCCTGGGTACCAGCTCACCTCCTATGGCTCAGCTCTGATCATAGAGACATAGAATGGTTCAGAATGATAGAATGGGCAGAGCTGGTAAGCTGAGATGTTTCCAGCACACCTACAGAAACTGAAATTTCTCCAAAGTGCAACCACGGGGACACATGAAATTCTAACCATGGCGTCTCCAACCCAAACCCAAGATGACCCAAACTTTGTGGCAGAAGCACTGCTATAGCCACGATAACTCAGTGAGAGAAGGCACTTTGCAGCCTGGGACAGCGAGACCCAAAGAGTTTGCTGTCATTTTACAGGACCTGGAGGGGACATTGAAATTTTCATTGCTCTTTTGATTCATAACACAGCTTCCAGGGGGAAGGCCAGGCAACAACGCACCAATAAAGTTTATTTCAACTGATTTCTCCCCCGATCACCATAAAACTCCCGCAGACACAGACGACTGTCCGCACCTCATATCCTGGGACCACTTCTGACTGCTTCTCACAACTTTTAATGTTTCAAATATTTCAAGTTTAGCATCCCTTAGCCTGGAAGCAGAGATTAGAGTCTAAGGAATAATGAAAAAAGAAGTGAATCTATTGGAAAACAACTTTAAGCTTTCCTTGGCAAGGAGTTATCTGTCATTCGTGCTGTACTGAGTGAGCCAGGCATTGTGTTACATAGACCTTTTACGAAAATTAAAATGCTGTTGCTACTCAAGCTCTACTGCACTAAAAGTCAACACCATTACACGCTAATAAGCTTAAGAGATTTCACTGCTGCATTGCAATTCCCTCTGCACCTGGATGTCACCCTGGTATCAGTCACAGGTACCTGCCAGAGTCACTTCATGCAATTCTGAACTGCAAAATTAGTTTGAACACTGAATGAAAGCCCAGAAATCTGCCGGGAATAACTCCCCCAGGCTGGGGTGCTGGTGACAATCATGAGAGGAGCTTCCCACCCCGCTCTAACCCTGCTTCCCAGTCTGCTGCTTTGTCAGCTCTTCATCACTCAGTGCAAACAGGGATGAATCATTTAGGATGAGAGGGAATGGCCTCAAGCTGAGCCAGGACAGGCTCAGACCGGACATTAGGAAAAAAATTTCTTCACCAAAAGGGTTCTCAGGCAGTGGCAGAAGCTGCCCAGGCAGGTGGTGGAATCCCCATCCCTGGAGGGGTTTAATAGATGGGGAGATGAAGGGCTTAGGGATGTTGTTCATTAGTGGTTAAGTACGGTTGGACTTGATGGTCTCAAAGGTCATTTCCAACCTAGTGATTCTATGAAAAAAGGTAGATTTTCATTTCTCACTGCTCTGGTATCATACCTCTCTCCACACAGGACCACGTGGGCAATGTCTTGCTTTCCTCCCCAGGCCCATGCACGCTAGCAGAGCTGCAGGTGGGAGAAGGACACGGGAGAACAAATTTGCCACAGAACATAACTTGCTTTTACAGTGATTCATGGAATGTTACAGTCACCCTGGAGAGGGAGGAAACTGCTTTCTTCAGCAAAGAGGAATTGGGAAAGAAACATCTATATTAAAACAGGAATGTTTTGTGCTCTACAGCCAGAAGGAGCAGAAGTTCCCCATCACCAGCTGATTTCAGGAAAGAGGTCAGTACAGAAGAGCACAGATCCATTTTCACCAGCACCCACCTGGCACCCAGGGCCATCCCATGGTCCAGCTCTGTCCCTGTGGAATGCACTCCTACTCGGGCAGGGTCTGACCCTCCAGTGCTGCCAAACCAGGAGTAAATCCAGAGGGCCCAGACCAAGATCCCTTCTACCTAGAGGAAATTTCTCCAGCTGTCTTTCTCCAAAGAGCCATCCCACAAAGCGCAGTTCTTCCAAGCCCAGCTCTTTTGCCGGAGTCAAGCGTTAGAACAGACCGACACGGCAATCCCTTCTCTGCCTGTTGCCAAGGAGGTAAACTTCCTTCCTGGGTAGTTTTACTAAATTTTGTTTCACTTGTTACAATAGTACTAATGATAAATTGCCTGGGCTGGATGCGCTTGCAGGGCTGGGAGCTCCAGAAGCCTCCATCCAAGCTGCATCCCAGCACTCTCGGCCAGGATAGAGGCAGAGGAGGTTTCACCTCCTGTTCATGGGCAAGAAGGAAATGGGAGAAGCTGCTCATTGATTCAGTGAGATTCAAGAGCTTCCTTGTGCTTGCAGCGAGTCACAAGGATCTCAGAAGGATTTTCCTTCATCCCTTGATGGTCTCATGGAGTAACTGCCTCCATGAGAGAACAACCTCGGTCACTCTCACCTTTTTATTGTCACCTCAAGCTTTGTTTCTGTCGCCCTCAAAAACACCAGTGAAGTGCAGCGATTCCCTACAGATCTGAGCAGGGGAACAGCTTTCTATAAATAGCCCCTAATTGGCACCTCTGCAGCCTGAGGTTCTAATTAGAGGCCAGGAGCCACACCAGGATGAGCTGCATTTCAGCATCAGCATGAGGGATAGCGCAGAACAAAACTCTGCAGGGCAGATGTGCTGCTGAATTCCCTGCACAGCCTCCTCCTTCTGCAGTGCTGGGGAGGGTCCAGCAGCATGGGCAGTCGTGAGCCCCCATGGACCATCGTCCTCCCCTCCCACCCTCCTTCCCTCTCCACAATCCCTCTTCCTGTATTAGACAGGGGTCAGGGCTTCACTCAAGGCAGACACACTCATTCCAGAGGCAATTTCACATCGAGATATGAAGGGAGATGCCCTTTTAATTCAAGCACTGTCACAGAAAGATGTGCTCTGTCTCAGATGTGGCTCTTAGAGAAGAACAACTGATTCCTTCTGCCCGTTCTTGCCGCTCACCAAGTGTCCCAAAACACTTCTCTGCCATCACTTCACCCTGATGGTCCAGACTGACCCAAGCCAGAGGCACAGAGCGAGGTGCAGCAGTTCCAGGAGGCTCCATCACGCTCATCCCTCCATCCCATGTTTGTGACGGACAGCCCTGCCTTCCTCTGCATGGAAAGCATCCACTTTGATCAGTATTCACTCCACTTGCAGGCATCCTGAGGGGGCCCTGAGTGAAGCCACAGTGCAGGCAGCAGCCTTCGTGCACGATTAAAGTGGATTTCAGGACAGCACGGCTCCCGCTCACAGCCAGGGACCCGACACCTTGGCTTTTACAGTTTCCCAGGTTCTGGCAATTTGCCTGCTAGGTGCAAGATGAGTTATCAACACTTCGAGACAAGCAGGCAGCTTGCTTTCACCACAGTAATTGCACATACAGATTAGAACCTTAATTGAATAGCTGTTCTTTTCCATGCAGATGTAAGCCAGGGGTGTTTTTTTACGTTTTGCCTTTTTAAACAAGGACTCCTCATGACCTGCACAGATATTTATGTCTGCTAGGAGTCTCCTGTTGTCACTTCCAAGACTCCTCTGGACTCGGAGCAGGCTGGATCCTGCAGGCTGCTCCCAGCACCTGGGGTTGGTAATTGCAGGATGGAGCAGAGAGCTTGCCCAATTAGCTAATTCTGTTAATTCAAAACATCTCAGCAAGGGATACAACAACATGCAATTTGACCTGCCCTCACTTCAGTGAGTCATTTTGTGGAGTCATTGATTTGTTTTTCAGGGTGATATGAAATAAGAGCCATCAGAGAAAAACTGCAGGCGCGTCACCCTTGGGGGGAGAATTCGCCTGTAGGGCAGCACCTCGGACTCAAGGAGAGGCGTGAGTCACCCCAGGGCCAATCATAAAATTGTTAAGGTTGGAAAAGGCCTCTATGCTCACCCAGTCCAACCATCAACACAACCGCACCGTGCCAACTAAACCTTGTCCCCAAGTGCCACATCTACACACTTTTTGAACCCTTCCAGGGATGAAGACTCCACCACCTAAACCTAATACACTCTAAACCTTCCCAGCACAACTCGAGGCCATTTCCTTCCATCCTAGCAGAACTTTGCAGAAAAGACTCTCAATGAGAGTCTGCGAAATACACTCACCTGCTGCCTCAAACACTTGTCAAGTTTGAGACATTAGCAAAATAGGTGAGAGTCTAGAGAAAAGACCTGAGCAGCAACTTCTTTTTGATGTGCTTGGCGACATCCTTATTTTATATCTCAGACACGTGTCCTTGCAATGCTTTAAACAGCAGTTGTTTCATGGTTTTGTGTCTCTGCAACATGCAAACGTCGCAGCCCAAAGGATCCCAGTGATTTGTCAGGCACCAATGGGAGACATCGTTAATGCTAACCAGGCTGCTGGACTTCAGGACAGAGCTTCTATATGACACCTATGAGAGCTTTTTCCCATTGTTATCTACCTCTTCTTCTGCTGAAGGTTTCCAGGAGCACATCTGGTGCTGCCAGGAGCTGGGCTCCTCTTGCCACAGCTGGGGAAGGAGAAGGAAGGATGGGGAGAACACAACGATCAAATAGGAAAGCTGGTGTGCACAGCTAGAGCGTGAGCAAATCACTTAACTTGCTTACAGACCTTCTAAAGAGGTGAAGGGTAAATAAACTAAACAGAAGGCTACAATCAGTCCATTGTGGCAGTTTAGCTGCAAATCATATTTCAGTTATAAGTTATTTCCTCCAGGATGTGCACTGGACACAGAATTGACCACCAAACATCCCCTGTTGAAGATTCTCCTTTCAGCTTCAGAGCAGAGCTAACCAACCTCGTATCCCACCTAGCTTTTGAGCTTTCTCCTGCCCTCAGGTAGTTAACAAAGTGACCTCCATGTAGCTTCACCGGCTAGCACAATCAACACTTGTCCAACAGCAAAAGAACATCCATTTCCTCAACCTAGTTGTCCCTCTCAGAGACAACACTTGATGCATTTCAACTGCAGTTGAGCAGCAAAAAAAAACCACCCCAAAACCCCACAAGGCAGCTTTGAGTTGGGAGCGTGGGGATATCATCCAGCCAAGGAGCAAATCTGAGATCCTGTGCTGATAGCGGAGACAAAACTTGGGAGCCGGCAGCTATCCAAGTGACTGCTTTCATCTGTCTTGCAGTAGACTTGGAATTTAAATCAGGTATTCTAGCCCGCTCCTGCTTCATAGCTGTAATTGCATCAAAGAGCATCTCACGCCTGCTACATCAAACGCCGAGCATGAAGAATTGCCAAAGGAAAATTAAGGTAGAATTAGAGTCATAAGCCAATGCACATAAAAATAGCTCAGGCAAAGGTAGCTTTTCCATACCCACACTTCTCACACTGGATCCACATCGTACCTGTGCAGCAAGCAAAATCTCTAGAATGAAAGATTTCCTCAGGCCAACCAACCTGTCTCCTTCCCAGCATCAGATTTTCACATTTATCACCAGGTGCACCAGCTCAGAAGAGCAACGAGGAATTCACTGCAGGTGGGACTGACAGATCCTGCCTCCCTGTTCACTTGCCAGCCAGTTCCACACAACTGACCCTTTTCTCGTAGGATCGTGGAATGGTTTGGCTTGGAAGGGACCTTTAGGCCCATCCAGTTCCATCCTCTGTCATGGGTAGCGACACCTCCCACTAGATCAGGCTGCTCCAAGCCCCATCTAACCTTGAACACCTCCAGGGATGGGGTATCCCTGACTTCCCTGGGCAATCTGGGCCAGGGCCTCGTCACCCTCGCAGTAAAACATTTCTTCCTAAGTTCCCATCTCAATCTCCCCTCTTTGAGCTGAAAACTATCCAGCTCATCCTATCCCTGCCCTCCCTGATCAAGAGCCCCTCCCCAGATTTCCTGGAGCCCCTTTCAGCACTGGAAGCTGCTCTAAGGTCTCCCTGGAGCCTTCTCTTCTCCAGGCTGAACAAGCCCAACTCTCCAAGCCTGTTCCCATAGCAGAGGTGCTCCAGCCCTCGGATCATCTCTGTGGCTTCCTCTGGACTCACTCCAACAGCTCCTTGTCCTTGCTGTGCTGAGGACTCCAGAACTGAACAGCCTTAACAGCCATTTCAGGTCAAATTTTGTTCAAGAAATACACAGTCTGTTTCTCAGTATCAGAACAGGAACACAAGATTCGCGTTGGTTTGTTATCTATTTGTGTAGTTTTGCAGAAATGCGATTTAATCCACAGACCCATATTAAAAAACCTCTCAGAGGGTTGTGTCTTACTTGGATGTGTGAAGTTATTCACAGTACAGGCTGTTTATCAGCCCTTGAAAAGGAAACACTTTTCTAGTGATGGATCCATCCCTCCCACATGAAGCAGGACGACTCAGTGCCATTTCAGTTAAATTCCCACTGGTGTCAGAACAAAACCCTTTTTAAAGTAAATTAATTTCATTAAGCCAAGTTTGAAGGAAAAAAAAAACTGAAAGCTGAGAAAGCAGCCCCAGTGTCTCCTCGGGGTCCCCCATCAGGAGCAGGATCTGATTTATCCCACCAGAAACTCCCTGCCTGGGAGCACCACAAGCTCCAAAGAACGTTTCCACGCAACAGTCACGGAAGAGATAAAATTTTAACGACAGTCAACAAATTCCATCATTTTTAAGTGCTTTCCCTTCCCAACTGCCGCTGCTGGCAGAGGGGAACATTTGGGGATGTTCCCAGCTTGCTGATAGTAAATAAATCCCTTTTCTCTCCATCTGCCACACTGGAGGCGTGGTGGCGTGTCCCCCTCTTCACTGGAAACCTCTGTAGTATCATCGAAGACAAGGACACAGGGCAGGCTGGCTGGGGGGGTCATAAATATTTGTGCCCAAGAGGCTGGCATGTTTGGGGAAGGCACAGCTGCATCCCCCTTGGGGGAGGCATAAATCTCCTCTTCGCCCCAGAATGGTGCCAGAAGCAATGTCACATTCTCAGAAATATGAAAATGCAAAGAAATAATTAGTGAAACTAAACCTAAATCTTTTCAGTTCCTCCTGGGTAGGTGCATTGCTTTCCCTCCCTTCCCTCGTAGCTCTCAGCCTGCAGTGCAGCACTGAAAATCCTCTCCCCATTCCACCTGGAGGCAGAAGAGCAGGACACCTGCACAGGAAAATTTGTGCTGCTTATTCGGGTGCGACACCAGGAAAGCAGAGAGGAAAGGGCGAGACAGTACAGAAAGTGCCCTCAAAATCAGTAAAAGGGGGCCCTAAGGTTTTACTTTTCTGCAAGTGAATGAGTTGCTTGAAAAGGAAAGTGAATTAATTATATGTAAGGGGAAATAGGAGGAGAGGAGGTGCTGGAGGTCAGCATCTCTCTCAGAGGGAATCCAATCACCACACTTCACACCCAATGGCTCATTAAGCCCATCCCATAGCAGGAGACAGGCTGGTGTTATCAATCCCATCCCTCCTGGTCACCACAAACTACTGGCAGGTCCTCCCAGCTGCTCTTTAGCAGCAGAAAAGGGAAAATAAAGAGCAATTTCAGTTCTTAGGAAACACAACCTGCAGGAGCAAACCCAGCAGCCTCACCAGCATCTGTGTGTTGTATCAGGAAGGCATGGAAGGTGGCAAATGCCTCCTGGGATGCTAGAGGTGACCAGCAGTGGGACCACAGGGCTGATGGCAGGGAGCATCTGTTCTACGTGGACTCCCATGGGGCTCAAGACTTGGAGGGGGCATCCTTGAAGTCATGTCACAGCTGCAGGCACCACCAAAGCCTCCCCACGTACCATAAAGGTGTGAGCAGATGGGTAGGAAAGTGGAGAGTGTGATATTAAGAAGGAAATTAAAAGCAGCGAGTGTGAATAGCTCCCTTTTGTGAGAGGAGAGGGGATTGCTTGCCACAGCTGCAGAGGAAACTTGTTCAAAACCAGGCTGGATCGGGCTTTGAGGACTCTGACCCAGTGGAAGGTGTTGGAATTGGATGATCTTTAAGGTCCTTTTCAACCCAAACCATCGCAAGATTCTATGATTCTAAAGGTGGAAGTGCTGCAAGGGGGGAAATCTGAGCATGCTGAAGCACAGACATGAGATGGAAAACGGGATATCACCCATCAGAGCAGTGGGGTCACAAATCTGACTGATTTTACCATGCTACCAGAGGATGGGGCTTTGCAACAGGCAGCAATGATTTCGACAACCCTAATGCAGAGTCCAGTCACGTCAGCTCCAGACGGGCTCAAGGCTGCAAGTTTAGATGCAGAAGCACCATATCCACAAGGCTTTTCCTTCAAAAGAGTCCTCTTCTCTGCACTGCACTTCAGATATAAAGGACATCGCAGGGCACCACGTGGCCCTCAGCATTTGATGTGAGCAGCAAGTGAGATGGGGCAATTAACTGTCCCGATGTGAGAGCAATTCTCATTGCTAATTGCCCTTGGAGAGGAAGAATTTCCATAAAAATTAAAGTCCAAAGGGGTTTAAGCATGATATCTTTGAAGTATAAAGCAGAAGACCTTTATCCACCAAGATACACAGTGTTTGTGTAGCATCCCTGAGAACTGTGAGTGGCTGCATGGAAATTAAAGGTCATTCTTTTTATCATTTTCTTACAGAAACACAGCAGAAATATAAGATTTTGAGGACAGAAGAGTGATAAAAACAACACAATATGAGAGCTCTAAAGTTCAAAACACACTTTGTTCTTTGCTATTTCTCATGCAATTAAAAAAGAATAAAAGGGGGAGACAGCACAGCTCATGCAAGGGATGGAAGGGATCTTGGTGCTACACTGCACACCAGGTGCTTCATCTTATGAGGACCACAAAGCCTCTCTCAGAGGAGAAGGAAGAGGCTTTTCCTCCCCAGACCTCATGTTAGGTGTGGCAGGGGGCAAGACCACAAACCCCATGCCAATCATGTAGCTTAGGGTGTCCGGCACGAGTGGCAACCTAGTTCTGGTTGTGTTCTGTCAATGCATTGCTCCATCACACAGTGTTTAACTAACGTGTTTTCTTTCCATTGAGCCTGCACAGCCCAGACTGGAGCATCCGCCTTCTCCCCACCCCACTCCCTCCAAACTCCCTCATAGCAGAGCAGCAGAGAGGCAGGGAAGGGTTTTCCAAGGCCATGGGATGCAGAAAGGCTGTCCCAGTGGTCATGCCCCACCGCCTGCTCACACCACTTACTCAGCCTATCTCCTCTCCAGGCTCCCACCTGCACCGTGTTTGCAGAGAATTATTTTCTGCAATCCGTCTGCCACTCCAGAGCCATTAGCATCCTCCCACAATTTGGGCTGTCATTTTCTCTAATGATGTATTTAAAGAAAATGATACCACAGGCAAAGCATTTCTCGGCGATTATAACACATGGCAAGCAACACCATCAGGCATGAGTCAGCCCGCCGGAGCTGTGTTTGCGCTCGGCGCTCCAGCTGCCGTCTGCTCATCCCGGCAGGCATCGCAGGACACAGCCGTGCTCAGCGCCCCAAGAGCCTCAGCAAGCTGGCTTCCCCCATCCCTACACAATTCCTAGCCTGCTAGGCAACTCAGGGAGAGATGCTCCCCCAAAACCCCACCAATCCCACCCCACGCAGGTCCCTCTGTACTCCCAGAGGTGGAACTAGGCTGCATTCCTGAACTAGGCTGCACAAGATGTAGCTCGAGCCCAAAATGAGATTGGGGCTGCAGGGAAGATCCTCTGTGTTTAAACTAGGGCAAAGCTTACGTATAGTGACGTCTGAGAGGGTTTCATATACAGCTACGGCTGTGCTGGTGCTAGTTAAGTATATTTTTTTCTCTATGGCTGAGCTGTAACAACCACCTAGCGAAGATCAAGGACCACCTCTAACCCACCCAGCCTTGGAGCCGCAAGGCAAATGAGGTTATTTTAAAAGTCTGAACACCAAGAAGAAGGAAAGCAGATAAACCCAGCTATCCAAGCAGCTCCCAATCACAGGAACAGCCCAAAGCCACCATTAATACCACCTGGGAGCTCATTTATTGCCATTAAGTTGATGAGCAGCTGCATAAAGCGCAGAGACAGGCAGCTGTCATGTGTGTCTCATTCAAAACCAGGTTTTCTCAATGGCAGGTCCCCTCCAGAGAGCTGCCAACTGCTCCAGATCTGTCTTGAGCATCTCAAATAAAACTACAGGAGGGAAGAGAAATTCTAAATCTCATTTTAATAGCAGTGACTGAGCCCACTAGGGCAGAGGTTTCTGCATGGAAAGCCCAGTACAGCCTTTCTCTGTGAGCACGCAACCTTCCAGTTTGGTTCACCACCTCCAGCCCCACAAGTACCTGCATGTCCTCTCCAGCTTTCTGGTCATTTCTCTTGCAGGTCTCTCCTGGTGCAGTTGCTGCTGAAATCAATACACCAGGCAAGTCCGGGTGGGACTTGTGCTACAATGAGTGGACTCGCAACCTCCAATCATTTGCCCATCGATGGCTCTGAGCAGCCAAACTCCAGAGCAGTAAGTCAGAACACGAGATAGAAAACAAGAGTGAAGTCCCCATACAATAAATAAGTTAATCAAGTGGGGAAAGAGGAGGTTGGGATTCCTTCTAGGCCTGTTTTCAGTGATCTCATGTGATTTCATCACTATTGGCAAGGCAGATCACTGCATCAAGACCTCCTAGACAACTGCTGAGGGCCAAGTTATTCCATAGCTTCTCAAAACTCCAGATCACAGGCAGATGTTTGCGTGGAAGCCCCTCAACTTTGATTAGAAAAGAAGAAAAACATTCCCATTTCCTCCCAGCATTTCTCTCTGAAAGATGCATTTTAACAGCCGTGCTTGGGAGGAACAGCTTTGGGGAGGTGATGAAGCACATCAGGAGCAAACCTGGCTGCGTCCAGCCCTGACTGAAGCCTTGGTGGGGTTTAGGGAGCTGCAAGCTGACAGCATCCCCGTGTGCAATTTTCCAGTTGGAAACAATTAAGGGAGAAGATGACTTCCTCTCTACTCAAAACCTTGACAGCAATTTGAGTTGCCATGTCCTAACACAATAACTACCCTTGGAAAAAGAGCATGGAGTGAGAATATCTCTGTTTCTACCTGTTAGTAGGGGTTTCTCCCTCTGCACTGGGTGCTCCCTCCAGATCAGGAGGAGCTGGAGAAACGTGCAAGTACTGGGAAGAAAAGGGACATAAGTGAGGTACAAAGACAAACCTCTCTTTGCAGTCTGCTCCCAGCAGCTCCGCAGAGGTGATGCCTGCAGGAGGACAACTAAAGACGGGAGAAGATGGGAATTAAGGACTTGTAGCCGCATCCAGGCAGGATCCTGCTCAGCAAAGGTGGGGACACAATGATGGGCTGCAATCCCTGCCTTGGAGCAGATCAACCCCAAATGACAAGAGAGAAAAAAAAAGCAGTGGAAGCAATTAAAATTCAGTTTAGGAAATGGTACTGATGAACTAATACACTGCGAGTTGCTTGTGCCTGCTTTCCAGCACAGCTCCAACAAACCTTTCTTGTGATTAATTTTCCCTTCTGTTGCCTTGGCGAGTTTGGGGAGACACATTGTCGGTAAAACCTGGGAAGAGAACCCCGGGCTGCCATCCAGAGCAGATGGAGGAGGGCTCGCTGCCACTCACACCCACTGCCAGCCCCACACGTACTCACCCACGCTACAGAAATCACCACGTTCAGATGATCAAAAAGCATTTTTCCTCCATGCATCCTTGCCTGGGTCCTCACAGCCTTGAGCCACAGAGGAGGACAATGCATCGCTCAAGGTTTTCCTGCTCTCCCCCTCCCTCTAACACGATTGTTTGCCCTTCTTAGGCATTAATTTCTAATACACAAGTCATTTAGAAATGTCAAAAGAATGGGGTGTGTAATTTGGAGCAGTATGTCACTAAATAACAAGCTCATCACCAGGTGGATTTCTATCAGACCGGAGTAATTTAACTTGCAAAATACAGGTTGCTGTTCCTGAAGGAATGGAAATGTCTCCTTTTGCCTGAAACACAAAGCTCATCTCTCTCACCGGGAGATGCTGTTGTCAGACACTCCCATTGCAGAAGGCATTATTGTTGCTAAACACTGTCTTCTGCTATTTTGGGGAAGAAAAAGCAGGATTTCCAGAGGAGGCTGCAATTGCAGAACAGCTCTGCAGTGCTTGGTTTATGAATATCAGCAAAACAGGGCTGGGCTGGGCAGTGGGAAGGCAGATTGCTCAAGGCAGGCTGCAACCAAAGGAACGCTACTGTCCAAAAAGCAAGAAGGCAAATCCCTGGGGACATGGAAGGGAAAGAGTGGAAAGGGAGCTGCAGAGATCAGCCACCTCAAAAAACAAGAGGCAAACCACATAGATCTCACTTGGATAGCAAAAAGCTTGGGATGGGGTGGGGCAGCAGGTATTTTTCTCCTCCCTTTTCAGAAAAAAAAAAAATGCTAGGAGAAGAATACCCAGGAACTGGGGATGGAGAAGCACAGCAGTAAACGAGGTCAGTACTCTCCTCTCCAGCAGATGCTTCTCAGGATATCACTGGCAACAAAAGCAACATCTTTTGGGGCAGGTATTTCCCACAAACAGTGATGCAATCCTTAATTTCACAGTGGCTCTGACTCCATCGCAAAGTAAAATCTTGGCCAGAATCTAAGATTTGCCCCAAAAGAAGCTGTGGAGCCTCCTCTCCCATCACCCCCTGGAACCAAAGCACCATGCACATCCCCTACACGACCCAGGGCAGATGTTCCTCCTGCTGATCACTGCACAGGCAGGTTTTGAAGCATGTTAATGAGGCAGACTGTGGCTGATTTGCATTTCTATGGGCTTGTTTGGATCAACATAAATTTTATATACTGCATTTACATTAGTAAGTATGTGCATGCACCCATGTGTGACTCCATCCACCCCATTGCCCCTCAGTCTCCTTCAATCAAGTTGCCCAAGAGACAAAGCCAAGCTCTGAGAGCTCCTAATAACCTCCAGAAGTAGCACTGGGGTGGCTTTGTTAGAGGCTAAGAAGAGCATCCATCCACCCATGGGATGAATGGCAGAAGTCAAGGGCTTGCAGGGGTGGGCTCAGGGACCTTGTGGGTCACCAGCAGCCGCTGTTTGCTCCATGAAGAGCCAGCTCTTCACTGGTGCCTTGATGCTGGCACAGCTCCCTACTGCCCTCCATCCTGATCCTAAACCAGGGTCCAGCCTGCAAGACTGTATTTTAGTATTTCTCTGCCTTACTCTTTCACACAGCATCTCTGTGCAGGCAGCAACCACCCTCAGAACAGGTTATCTTTGTTTAGCAATAAAAAGCTTTAAAGGTATCAGTATTGTGTTGGCGGTGCTGGGAAACTGTCATTTCCTACCTTCAGCCCTAAGGGAGGAGGGAAGTTTTGGCAGGGCTGGTGCAGGAGAAGGCTGACATCCAGGTCAGCATCAGGTTGTAAATTCCCCAAAAAGGAACCATAGAACCAGTTCTCCAGCCTGAATAAGTGCATGCTGTTAAAAAAGAATAGTCTGATCTGGGAGCTCAGGAGCTCTGGAATTCAGAATTAAAAGCATGTGGCTGGAGAAGGACCAGAAGAAATTGTTTTCCCCATCCAGGCACACAGGGAATAATTGCCCAAGAACATGGTGAACCCATGGCTTCAGCTCAGCCTTTCCATTCCCCCAGCAGCATCTCACGTCAGCTACCCTGGGATAATAAGCGAGGCCAGTTCAACTCTATTCCTTTCCCAAGAGAAGAAGAATTTAAGAAGGCAGGGAAACAGAGATATCACAGGCTGTCTGAAGCAAAACCACCTACAATATTCAAGCATCTGCGTTTGTACAAAAAAAAATCCAGTGGCTTTGACAGCCTCTGCCTCTTCTTGATGTGCCCATTAGCAGAAGACAGGTCTGGAGGATTTTGGCCTCATTACTGCCAGGGAACGTAGACTTATTGCTGCATGCCTTGGGCACAGAAAGATGGAAATCACAAAAGCTGCTCTTGCCATCAAGTAGCTGGTAGAAATAGAATCATGGAATGACTTCAGCTAGAAGTGACTTCAAATCCCATCTAGTTCCACCCCATGCCATGGGCAGGGACACCTCCCACTGGAACAGGATGCTCCAACCCCATCCAATCTTGCTTTGAACACCTCCAGGGATGGGGCAGCCACCACTGCTCTGGGCAACCTGGGCACCCTCACAGGAAAATATTTCTTCTAAGGTCTCATCTCAGTCTCCCCGCTTTCAGCTTAAATGCAGCTTGGTTCTCCAGAAGAGACATCACGTGCAAAAAGACAGCCTGCAAACCCTGCTCCTCTCCCCAGCAGCTCATCATTCCCTCCTTGCCTGCCAGCCTGGCCCCTGCAGATGGCAAAGAGAGCAAGGAGGATTGCTCAGCAGCCTCAAAACGATCCAAGTTACAATAAGCTAAAGGTACTTGAGTCATATGCAGCATGACCTCCCCACCAGAGAATGGCAAAGAAAGGTGAGAAAGGAGCTAGGAATTACCCTGGGGGCTCAGGGAAGTGGTGGAGCAGAGCAGGGAGATGCAACAGAGCAGGACCAGTTACTGCCTGAACCACAGCAGCGCATCTTGGCCAGGAGGAGCTGCCCCTCCACCAGGATTGCTCACTGCTTCCAGGTGGTGCTTGGCTTTCCTTTTCTTCCTCACCTCCATCCCCTCTCCCTCCAGTGACATCCATACCCTTCCTTCTTTCCTTGCTGTTTGTATTCAAGGCAAAATTAATAAAAGGAAGGAGGTTCCCCAGCTGCTCCTCAACGAGTGCATCCTGGGACTTCAGCATCCAATTAAAACTGCTTTGGTCCAGGCTGCAGACTCATTTGCAATGTAGTAGAATATTTCCTTCAATTATTTTGATTTGGTTTATTCTTCTGTTTCTTCCAAGAGCTTGCTCTCTACAAACTGGCAAAATAAGTACTTTCTACAAACTACTCGAAAGCCAATTTTCCTTAGCGTTTGCATAATTCTCTCATTAGAATAAACTGCCAATAGATTTGTAAGCCACTGGCTGGCTGAGCTGAAGAGAGCAGTCATCCCTGCACCCTGTTCAGACCCGGTCCTGGGCAGCACAACATCGCTGCCTGCAATGGGGCATCAGGACCTAACACCAGGCACCCCCTGAAAGCCCTCTTCAGACTCTATAAACACAGAACGGGTTTGAGGCTCCTTCTATGCAGCCACTGAGGCTTTCGAGGAGCAAAACACACAGTTCCCATGGGTCAGAGAATAAGTTATTTCCCCCAAGAGCACCCCTGTATCAGTCACACGAGGGGAAGGGCAGCCCTGTGAACTCCTGCTCCCCCCCAGGTATTCAACCAGATCAAACCAAGTCAAAGCTTAAACACCAGCATCACTGGTTTAGCTGCTAATCCCTAGGAAAAACATTTTGAGCAGGTGGTTCATTAGGAAAACATAGAATCCTTGCACACATGATACCTCTTGGAACAGCTTTTGCTTTCCACATTGATAGCCATTAGTAGGAGCGAGCTCCCTTTTACTTAACACAAAGGCAGCTCGGTCTATACATTGCAGGCTCTTTGGAGCTGGTGCTCAGCAGCTTTGCCATGCATAATTCAGGACGGCGCTGCCTCCGCAGTGGATGTTTTCCAGCATTACTCGATGCTGGCAATAGCAGTGGTGCCACCCCTGCCCACCAGAGCTGCATCAGCAGCATCCTGGGCCAGGGATGCAGACTCTTGCTGAAGCCCTTGTTTTGTGTGGTCTGGTTGCTGGAAGGGATAGGGAATATTTCAGAACCAAAGCCAAAAGTACCACTTCGACAGCACAGCACTGTCATCCCAGCACCGCTGGCTCAGCTCACCAGCAGCAACTTAAGGCAGGGATGCTCTGCAATACAAGGTATTTCTAGCACTCAGAGCAGATGCTGTTCAAAGCCAAACGGCCACCAAAGCACTTCCAGCATGGGCAGGAGGTCCCAGCAGCTGCATGCAGGGCATTCCAGCTGCGTCACGGCATGCACAGGGACTGCAGTTGCATCTGCTGACCTCCACCAGCTACCAGAGGGGCAGGAACAGCATCAACCTCCCCTTTCAGCACATTCTCTGCATCCCCAGCATTGAGATAGGAGGCCCCACCAATTCCCCAGCACCAGTCCTGTCCCCTGTGGGCACAGGCCACGTATCACCCTATGAGCTCGCATAGCAGCACACATGTGGGATCACAGTCACCTCCAAGCAGAAAAAATAGTGTGCTTTCACCTTCCATAAATACTCACTTCTCTTCTTTTGGGGAAAGGGCAAGGTTTTCACAGAATCACAGAATAACCAGGTTGGAAGAGACCCACCGGATCACCGAGTCCAACCGTTCCTACCAAACACTAAACCATATCCCTCAGCACCTCGTCCACCCGTCCCTTAAACACCTCCAGGGAAGGTGACTCAACCCCCTCCCTGGGCAGCCTCTGCCAGTGCCCAATGACCCTTTCCGTGAAAAATCTTTTCCTAATGTCCAGCCTGACCCTCCCCTGGTGGAGCTTGAGGCCGTTCCCTCTCGTCCTGTCCCCTGTCCCTTTGGAGAAGAGCCCAGCTCCCTCCTCTCCACAACCTCCTTTCAGGTAGTTGGAGAGAGCAATGAGGTCTCCCCTCAGCCTCCTCTTCTCCAGGCTAAACAACCCCAGCTCTCTCAGCCGCTCCTCATAAGGCCTGTTCTCCAGCCCTTTCACCAGCTTTGTTGCTCTTCTCTGGACTCTCTCCAGAGCCTCAACATCCTTCTTGTGGTGAGGGGCCCAGAACTGAACACAGTATTCGAGGAGCGGTCTCACCAGTGCCGAGTACAGAGGGAGGATAACCTCCCTGGACCTGCTGGTCACGCCGTTTCTGATACAAGCCAAGATGCCATTGGCCTTCTTGGCCACCTGGGCACACTGCTGGCTCATATTCAGTCGGCTGTCAACCAACACCCCCAGGTCCCTCTCCTCCAGGCAGCTTTCTAGACAGACTTCTCCTAGTCTGTAGCACTGCATAGGGTTGTTGTGCCCCAAGTGCAGGACCCGGCATTTGGCCTTGTTAAACCTCATGCCATTGGACTCTGCCCAGCGGTCCAGCCTGTTCAGATCCCTTTGCAGAGCCTCCCGACCCTCCAGCAGATCGACACTTCCACCCAGCTTAGTGTCGTCCGCAAACTTGCTCAGGGTGCACTCGATGCCTTCATCCAGATCATTGATGAAGACATTGAACAGGGCTGGACCCAGCACTGAGCCCTGGGGAACCCCACTTGTCACTGGCCTCCAGCTGGATTTCACACCATTTACCACCACTCTCTGGGCCCGGCCATCCAACCAGTTTTCCACCCAGGAGAGTGTGCGCCTGTCCAGCCCAGAGGCTGACAGTTTCTCAAGCAGAACGCTGTGAGAAACTGTGTCAAAGGCTTTGCTGAAGTCCAGGAAGACCACATCCACAGCCTTTCCCTCATCCAGTAGCCGGGTCACTTTGTCATAGAAGGCGATCAGGTTAGTCTGGCAAGACCTGCCTTTTGTGAACCCAAAAAAATCTTTCTTATCAAGATTGCAAGCCAGCCACTATGCTGCTGTTAAGACTGCTTGAAACACCTGGTACAACATCCTGGAGTAAGGATTGCTGTAAATTTTCTTCTTCAGTGTCTCTTATCTGTCTCTAGGTAGACAGATTTATGGCTGGGATAGTCCAAGCGGCACCTTTTTGTACCTGTCAGGAAGAGCTACAAAGCCAGATCCCCTCTTTATCGCAAGAGATCCTCTTTAGAGCTAATAACTACCTTCCGCCCTCGACCTCACTGTGAATATTTTACTGCCACTTAAAATCATGCTTAGCCCCGATTTTGCTGCTGGCACGGGGTTTAGCCTGCTTTGGATAATCACCAGCCAAGTGACATGTTCTGTTCTCATTTTCGTTCACGAGGCTGACTACAGAAGTAAAATCATGTTGCTGTCATGCCTGATGCAGACAGGTTTTTGTACGAATGCTTCCCCACAAAGCTCTGCCAGTGGAGCTCGTTTACATCCTCACTCCTCCCTGGGGATGCAGGACAGCTTTCAGAGCCTACACAGCTAGCAGGGCAGATTTAAATCCCTGCCTCCAGGATACCCTTCCCTGCTATGCCAGAATAGAGAGGAATAAAATCTTTTGACTTTGATATCCTTGGCTTTGAAGATACCCACTATGGGAACCATCTGCCTGCCAAAATCTGTCACTGGGCAGACCTGGGCACCTTGATTTCACCTCCAGTCCCCACCTCCCAGGCTCTGAGCTAATGCTCCGCCACAAGAGCCACATTTCTACCCAAAAACACTGCAATAGATGGCAGGAAGATCAGGTGGCAAGGAGGAAAAAGATTCAATTCCCTTGAATATTTAATATTAATTGAGGAAGCGGATGGGAAAGTCGGGTACACTCTGCTCAAGCTCTTCATGTGCCAGATGGGTTGGAGTAATTCTAAGCCGCGGTTTAGTAACAATCTTAAGACAAAAAAGAATGCAGGCAAAGAGCTGCATAAGTGACACCCAATAAATACTTCAATCAATGCACATTAAAGACCAGAATAAAGACCGTTTACAAAATATCAGTAGGTAAAAAAAAAAACCACTATGGTTTTAATGAGACACAAAGGCTAATCAGTAAATGTTACTTAACAAGACAGCAATAGCTGATGCATGAAATGGAAAGCACCCATTTGAAAGCATCACTTCCATGCAACTGCATTTTTCTTGTTTTTAAATAGTTTTGACCAGGAAAACTGGAAGGCAGAGGGGCTTTTGGGTGTAGGCTGCACACCCATGCCCATCCTCAGTGACACAGGCTGCCACCCCAGCAAGGGCAGTCAGCGACACCAAGGGATGTTCCCACAGCCCTATGTGCAAACTCATCCTTCCCAGAGCAAAAAAGCAACTACGGACTCACACATCTCCTCTTTCCCTGCTAGACAGCATGCTTTTCACAGCCGCCGCTGCCTTTGAAGCTCAGAGTAAGAAATGCCATGTGTCAGAGGACTTAAGTGGGTGCTGAGAAAGCGAAGCGTGTTTCCAGACTAATGGGTTTCTTGCCATTTCACATCATTTTCTGCATTCATCTGTGCAAACAACAGTTGTATTCTTATTACTATTTTGAACTATCCTCTTGCCATGCTGAAATGCTGCTCCGTGGCAGTAGCAGTGCTCCACACTAAAGATAAGCCACCCATAGCACCAGGAGGCTGATGCTTATTCTGCTTTTGCTTGTTATAAAAGGCCCACACAGGGAAGAAGTAATTCAGAAAGATTACAAGCCATCACAGAATCACAGAATAACCAGGTTGGAAGAGACCCACCGGATCATCAAGTCCAACCGTTCCTGTCAAACACTAAACCATGTCCCTCAGCGCCTCATCCACCCGTGCCTTAAACACCTCCAGGGAAGG
Organism: Phaenicophaeus curvirostris; assembly: GCF_032191515.1. Taxonomy (NCBI): domain Eukaryota; kingdom Metazoa; phylum Chordata; class Aves; order Cuculiformes; family Cuculidae; genus Phaenicophaeus; species Phaenicophaeus curvirostris. The sequence continues at coordinate 7,593,981 of NC_091409.1, forward strand.
TGACTCAACCCCCTCCCTGGGCAGCCTGTTCCAGTGCCCAATGACCCTTTCTGTAAAGAATTTTTTCCTAACGTCTAGCCTAAACCTCCCCTGGCGGAGCTTGAGGCCATTCCCTCTTGTCCTGTCCCCTGTCACTTGGAAGAAGATGCCAGCACCCTCCTCTCTACAACCTCCATCAGCAGCTCTTGCTCAGATATTTCTTCAAGCAAAGCACTTGTGGAAGGAAGCACACCAGAGGTATGGAGTGTCATCCAGAGGGACCTGGACAGGCTGGAGAAATGGGGCTGTGAGAACCTCATGAGGTTCAACAACACCAAGTGCAAGGTCATACATCTGAGTCAGGGCAATCCCTGATTTCAGTATGCGATGGGGTGTGATGTGATTGAGAGCTGCCCTGCAGAGAAGGACTCGGTGGTGCTGGTCAATGAGAAGCTTGACATGAGCCAGCAATGCATGCTCGCAGCCCAGAAGGCCAACCCTATCCTGGGCTGCATCAAGAGAAGCGTGGCCCGCAGGTCAAGGGAGGTGATTCTGCCCCTCTACTCCTCTCTTGTGAGACCTCATCTGGAGTATTGTATCCAGTTCTGGGATCCTCAACATAAGAAGGAGATGGAAGTGCAGGAACAGGTCCAGAAGAGGGCTACAAAGGTGATCAGGGGCTGGAGCACCTCTGCTATGAAGACAGGCTGAGAGAGTTGGGCTTGAACAGCCTGGAGAAGAGCAGACTCCGAGGAGATCTTATAGTGACCTTCCAGTATCTGAAAGGGGCCTACAGGAAAGCTGGAGAGGGACTATTCATAAAGGCTTGTGGTGATAGGACAAGGGGGAACAGGTATAAACTGGAGAGGGGCAGATTTAGACTAGACATTACAAAGAATTTCTTCACCATGAGAGTGGTGAGACACTGGAACAGGTAGCCAAGGACCTTGGGCAGCCTGATCTAGTGAGATGTCCCTGCCACATTGGGGTTGGAACTAGATGATCTTTAAGGTCCTTTCCAACCGTAACTATTCTATGATTCTATGATCTTCTCTTTAAAGTGTCATGTCCTCACCATGCCAAACACCAGGGAAACCTTGCCTTGAAGGGAGAGCTCTGCCCTCATGATGGGTCACTCCAGGATGCTCCAGGTTTTCAGGAGAAGAAAAACCGCTCAGAGAAGCAGCAGATTCCCAAAAAAGCCCTCTGGGAAACAAGTGAGTCATCTAAATTAGTAGAATAAAACCTACAGAAGCTGTGGCTTCAGCAAACCTGTGATCTAATCCCATGAGTCACAGCAGCAGTGCCTGGAAAGCAGCACAGGCTCTGCCTTGGCAATCCTCACCTCCACCGCCCATGCCATTGACTTCCCAATACTCCAGCAAAGCCTTGGGAGATTCAATAACTTCCCCGCTACCATTCCCCCCAGAAATGGGTCCTGGCTGCAATCAAGGTGTGTTTTCAGAGGTGAACCACCACCGCATCCTTTCCACATACCCACTACTACCCACCAAATCCCTCATTCATCTTCCCCCCAGGGCTGAGGCACAAAGCTACAGAAGATGTCCACCAGCAGTTAGCAGCTGCCCATGTGCATTTATCCCCCTCTGGATAAATAGTTCACTGATACCTATTCTTAAGTTTATAGAAAAGGCATTTCATGATCACCAGGATTTGGTTTGGCAGCACTAGAAAGAAGTTACAGTGCAGAACTGTTTGAAGGTAGAAAGTGTTCTTCACAGGGAATATGCATGTGGTGTCAGCGTTTCTGGGAGTTAAGTGGGATAGAACATAATCCTTCAAGAAATGGTTAAAATTAACACCCTGGCTAAGGTACAGCTCAGAAGTCAGCTCATAGAAATGGGGTAGAAGAGAGATCCAAGTGCAAATGGGGAATGCTTGGGATCTGAAGACACTCTAGGGAACGCTTAGGTGTACAGGTTAAGTCTTTAATCTTTATCCTCTTCCACAAAGGAAGCTACAAAAAACATTCAGCTGACATCAGTACCGGATCCCCAGCCAGATGGCTGAAAGACCATCCTTGGAGCTGGGAAATAGAGAGGGAAAAATACCCCTGAGCACATGGAAGCGTAGGAACACGCAAGCATGACGTTACCCTACTTCTGTAGGCTTTGCTCTTCAGAAGCCTTTTGCATCTACTTACAGTGTGACAATTTAGTCCCGTTACACAGCAAATATGTCCTGGATTGTGTCAGACATGTTTAGGACTGCAAATTCCATCTAACAGGAACTCTCCTGGCTTCGCTCCATGTCCATATGGTGCAAAGCCTCTCACCTTGCACTGATTTGACAGCTGAGAATGGGGCTCCAAGGGGCTGCCACAAGCCATCACCATCACCCCATGCATTCCCCTGCCTCACACACAGGGATGAGCTCAACACGAGGTGATGCATTGGCTCTGTTAAAGTCTCAGCTCTTTGGAATAATTGGTCTCATTAACTTTGGGAGATTTATGGAAAACAAATATGACTTCAATGGAATTAAATCACCTCCTTCTGTGGGACGTGGGTTATGGAAAATGCCATCTCGGCCTCTGCAGCAGACCACGCAGCTCGAGTCTTGATGAGAGACCATTACAAGCTTTAATCAGTGATCATTATGGGTTGGGTAATATGCAGGATTGCTTTCCAAGCTATTTACTCAGGAAGTTCTAGAAAGAAGCAGGTCTTCACTAGCATTCATGATCAGAACACAGAAGAGGCATGCTACACAGGAGGGAGGAGGAAGAGATAAAGGAGTAAAGAGAAGGAGAAACACTTTAGAGCACAGCACAGTTATCAATGATGCAAGTAATTAGCACAGGGTTATGATTATCATAGCAAACAGATCATACAGTGGGATCTGTAGACAAAAGCATTCAAGGGCTCACAGTGAAATTTAATGCTAAATTGCAGTGTGGAAAAAAAAAACCCAGATAAAGATACAGGCCAAGGAAGAATTGCCAGAGGTTCCAGATATTAAACAAGCCCCGAGGAAACAGTCTGAAAGGCTTTGTGTAGTAAATCCTGGAGAAAAACACAGCAGGAATGAAAAATAAGATTAAGAAAAAACCTCCTCTAGCCTGCTTCCCATGGAGCATGAGGGCAGGTACTCGCCCTTAGCTAAAGGAAGGGGTTTTGCATTGTCAAAGCCGCTGCCGCGTTTCCCTTGTCTAGACATCTGCACTCTGCATGCAAAATGTGAGCCCTGCTGACGGCAGAGGGGAGATCTGCCCTGCATTTCCCATTGCAGTTTGCAGAGCCATAAGCGATGACGCACGCTGCAAGCCAGGGAGGAGGCTCGGGGCTTGCTTCACTTTTTGCTGCATAGACATGCTCTGAAATCACTCCAGCGGTTAAAAGGACATTTGCGAGTTACCAGGCAAAGCATTGCTTGGGAGTAAGAGGTCCTGAGCCCCACAACCCCCCTTCCCTGCTCTATTGTGACACAGGGAGAGCAAGCCAGCCCCATACCACCTGAAGCACATCCCTGAGGATGGGTCTTCCCCTTGCAAGTTGGGCTGTGAAGGTGGATGGTGCTAACAAGAAGTATGGAAGGCAAATGGGTCTCTGGTGACCCCAAATGTCACAGAACAGCTTGCCTGGAACCACACATCCTCACCCACCTTTGATCTCTAGTTTTCACTCGCCAAGACTAACAGCAGTCAGACAGCAGATCATCTCCTCTTGGTACAATGTGTGTGTCCAACTCCCTTTCCCTCATTTATCTAACTCTTAGCAGTCAGAATTAATTGACTTTATCCAGCAGGGTCCATAAAAGATGTTCCCTCTTCTGCCTGTTGTTTTTAAGTGCAATGCAAGCTGCCATTTAGTCGATGGGAAAATAACTTGGGCTGGCTCCTTCCCCTGCCCTGAGTGGGCATCACATTAAGAACACGGCAAATCACTGAAGAGAGAAAAAACACAGTTGTGCTGATCAGATATCAACAGCTGACAGCACAGAGCACCAAATCAAGTTACATGCAGCAGATAACAGATGCCACTGCCTGACAGAAGACACCTGTGTCCCCCTGGATACAGCATTTTCTCACCACCCACATCCACAGTTCTCTCCATAGCATCACAGACTCCAGCACACACCCATGAGAGCCTGGGTTAAATAAAAATTAATAACAAATTATGACTCTGCCTGCAGCATGTGCATATCGCAGGCAGCACTCGCCCATCAGCATCGAGCAACAGGAGGGCTCCGCAGTGCAGGATGCAGCAGAGGCAAGCACTTGTGCCTTGATAGCACAGCAAGGCAAAGCAGGGAGGGAAAAGACTTAACAAGGAAGGTTATATCCAGGCTTCCCAGGACAAAGGGGAGCTGCTCCAGCACATGAGCGATTGAAGGAGAAAGGAAGAACAAGGAAGAGACCAGTCTGCAGCACAGCCTTTGCCCCATCCAGCACTGTCAGCCCTGTGGATCATGCACACCAGCTCAGTGTGACGTTGCCAGACTGGCAGCACAGCTTCAGGCTCACAGGAAGGACAGAATTCCAGTCCCACATGGCTTCAGACCTACCCATAATTTTATTACTGTATGCTTCCACACCCCAGGCACCTCGCTGGGGACAAGTCTCTGCTCCTCCTGTCTCCCACTGCCCTTGTAATTAGCGGGTAGGAAAGCAGAGCATCACCTCCAATCTCAGCATCTCCCATCCTCAAGGCTCCCCAGCATCCTGACAGCCCTCATCCACCCCTGGAAAGCAAACAGGGTGGTGACAAAGGGCCATGTCAGGCTGAGACAAACACTAGGAGGCTGAAGAACTCGTAGTAACCCTGCGGGTGCTATTGATTACCAGAGATGAAACAAGGCACTTGTTATATAGCCATGTAACAACACTAATGAGGTGGGGGAAAATGCAGATGGAGAAGCAAAGCAGATTCAGCTGGACCTTTGCACAAATCCAGGATGTTATGTCATGTATCACCGAACTGATGATCTGACATACATAAAATAAAAGAGCTCCTGCATCAGGCCTCTTATTTTGTGTGCTCCCTCAGCACCTCCTCCTTTCCCAGCCTGGCCTGTGAATCCCATTTACAAGCCCAGACCATCCAGTCATCTCCTCTAAGCCCTCTGGGACAGCCCTGGCTGGTGCTCCCTGGATAACAGATCTCTCTAATGCAGCAGAGAAAGCCAGAATGAGCTCCCAGTGCCAGAAACAGCAGTGAAGTAAAACTAGAGATAGGAAGAAGACAGTTTTTAATTACAAGGGTAATTTCTAAATTTGCAAGAGCTCAGACAAAACCACAAGCTTGGGGCACGATGGGGCAAAGCTTTACACCTCATGGGAGGTCAGATTGAACACTCAGTGATGCCTTCTAGTCTCAAAGGCAGTGAGCTCCCCTAGCCACGTCATAGCAACCAAGCTTAACAGAGCAAGACCTCACGATATTAAACCAGATCAAGGGTTTCCAAACAGAAATGCTTTAATCTAGTGCTACTTAATGCAAATGGACTTTCTGTGCATATCTGCAGTCTGCACACGTAACCCCTCAGTGCTGATTTTTACCAGTCTCAGAAGACCAGAGCACAGCAGAGGTAGCACAATGCCCTGCACATCTACCTCGACTCGCAGACTGCACGTAGCAAAGGCTGGAAGATGCAGCCAGATGCATCACGGCTCCTGAATAATGCGAGACATGAAATATGGGACCTGCTTTTCAATAGAAAACTTAGCCAGAATAAAAAAGATAAAAGTACCACCAGTTCAGCTGCCTGGGAGGAGAGCATCCATGTATTTTTGCTGATGAAGCCCCAACTCAGCACAGTTCACAACTGCCACCAGCCCGATTTCAACTTGCAGTAGGAAATCCAGGTGGGCTCCTTGTCCCCTGGGCAAAGAAACACCAACATCTCAGATGCCACTAAATCCCACCCTCTTCAGCCCCCTTCCAGGCCAGTGCAGACCCTCAGCCAGGCTCTGTCAGCTCTCTGAGCTCAGCTTTCCTCCCCAGCCTCCAGTTCCTGATGCACTTTCCAGACTGAGAGCAACCTCCATGAGATGTCATGGACTTTGCATCTCTTCTGCAACACAGGGCTGCAACTGCACAGGAGTTCCTGATTTATGGAACAACAGGAAATGAAAGCAATATATCAGCTGCTATCTAACACTATTAGGTTTCTTTACTCACACGAGCACAAAGCAACGAGAAAAGATGCAGCTGCAGCTGTGTGCAACCAGCCCAAAACCCACTAGTTCCTCACAACCCCAACCATTGTATTTATCACAAGCATAAAATGGATTGGGAATGACAGTGTGACAATACAAGTTCTGCAAAACTCTCACCAGCCACCTCTGTGCTTCTCCAGGCAGCAGATGTCAGATTTCTGTTCAACCGCTCTCAGCCTAGGTGCTTTCCTGTGACTTTTTAAGCATTTTGTCCCATCAGTTCCTTACGTATCTTCCCAGTCACCCCAGCGATGCAAGATTCACTCAATTCAGCCCGGTAATACCATGTCCTTTGTTTCCTTTATTCAGGAGATACAAGCACATTTTATACATTAACCAGAGCTTCTCACCAGCACAATTAATTCAGCGAGCTGGGCTAATCATAGAGCTTTGTTACCAAAAGAGAGGCAATAGGAGCTGATACAATAAACAACAACATATGGGACTGCAGGGTGGATTGGCAGAATGGAATTAAGTGAATTGGAAATTGGCCAGGATAGTACAAGGAATTAAATTATCTGGATTCTTTTTTGATGGCCAGAAGAGGTCTGGGCTTTGCATTTCTACCCAGCCACAAGCTGAGGGAAGGACCCTGCTTGTTGTGGAAGGCAACAAGCACAGCTGACTCAGTAAGTCTTTTTGCATTTTTGGACCCCAGTGACCATATCTCCATGGGACAAATCCTACTTGGTCAACTGTCCACATGGAGAAACTTCCCAACAGAAGAATTCATTGATTAGCAGCCCAAAAGTCACACTTGGATTCCCATCCTGGCATTGTACACCATCTCTGACACCCTCCTGCACAGAGCAGAGCATCACCTTTTAGCCCCCTTCCCCTTTGGAAGGTCACAGGCAGAGGATTCAAACATTTTGTACATACGGCAGCCAACACAGCTGGACTTGGATCTCACCAAGGGTCTCCGGAAGAGCAGAGGATAAGATGTGTAGCTGCTGAGCCAGGTGCTGCACTCCCATTTTTGCAATTTCTCGCAGTCGCCAGCTCCAGATTATATAGGACATCTTTACCAGCCCCCACCTCAGAAGCTGCCCCACAAAAGACTCTTTCACCCTTGGCTAAAGCATCCCAGAGGCTCTTCCTCCTGGGCTCAGCATCACACTAATCTGGAAAGTCCTCTGATGATCAGAGCTCCAGTACCTTCTTCACGCTCTAAAACACAGCCTAGGAGAGCCAGTGTCAAAGCTGCTGCTTGCTCTGCCCAGGACAAAAAAAACCACAAGCCCCAAAGCAGGCTCTGTGCCCCATCTGGCTTTTATTAAGGAGCATTTGGTGCCTGATTGGGCTCCTGCAGCTCCACCTTCCCAGTGCAGACCCACAGCTGCATCTGCCCTCGCCTGAGGCCTGGGGTTAATTAGTCCTTAGACAATCTTCTCCTTCCAAGATCCCACTGAAAGCCTCAAAGCCTTTTTCTGCCCCAGAGAGATGCCATGCTGCAGCAGATCTCTATCAGCACTTTCCCCTTCCTTCATCAGCCATCTCACCCCAGAGCTGCATCCTGACCCAAAATACTCCCCATCCTGACCCAAAATACCCCCCGCTGCTCCCAGGCTGCTCCAAGCATCCGCAATAATAAGATCAGGTTGTCCTGAGGGGAGGGAGAGAGGGAGAAGCAAACCACTCAAGCTATAACTCAAGAGGACAAAATGCCCTGAAATTGCTGTTTCTGTGGGAAACAAACAACTGGGAAGAGCAGTGACATCATGGTGAAAGGCAGAGCCAGAGAAAGCAAACCTCTTCTTGAATTCTTCTGCCTCTAGAGAGCATTGTTGCATTTTCTTCCCAGCAAGAGGCAGGAACAGAGGCATCTCTCTGCACTGTGAGTAGAAACACTCAAGATGTTGCAGTGGCACACAGCAATCTCGCATTAAAACTCCCTCTATGTCTCCTCTCCAAGCTCTGAGAATGAACAAAGCCTCGCAGAGGGGGTCACTGTCATTTCAGATCCTGCTTACTTTCGATCAAACACGCTTTGCCGGCTCGCAACAAAATGCTTCTGGCAGAAGGGCAAGTGTTCCTTCTTAAAGATGGCAAAATGACTCCGTTCACCCCACGGTGTGGGCAGGGAACTGAGGGAGAGCTGCTGAAATGACTGGCAGAGGGAACAGGAGGAAGGCTTTATGTGAACACATGATGCTCACCAGCGCTAGGTGTGGATTCAGCCCTTCCTCGTGCTGAAATAGCCTCAGGGAGACCTCTGATGAGCCCTGTCTGCTGGCAGGGTTGCTGTTGCTCTACTCATGTCCCACAGAGCGGCTGCGCGTGCCCTACCTGCAGGGTCAGACCTTCTGCACCCTCTCCACAGGACGCAAGAGCCACCTCTCCTTCCCACTCTGCTATTCCCCATCCACCCATTCCTCATCCCTCCACTGCCCTCTCCCTGAGAAGCCCAACTCATTATCCAAAATCAATTGAAATGTATTTTTAAAGGAGTATCATTGTTGTTAGGGAGAGAAAGGTTATTACTGGTCCGATTTGCCACGGAAATAAGGACTTTCTCCCACACAGTGTGAGTCAGGCTGCAGCTCCCCAAGCCTTCGACTGCCGAGGTAGAGGCGGCGTTGACGGGAGCTGAAGGGTGATCTCTTGAGGCTGATGGTCTGATAAGAGGGCTGCAGATATTTGTGAGAACACGCTGTAAGGAGCTGTGTTCACTGGACCACTCACCTCTCTGGCAGAGCTGTTCAAAGCAGGCTCTTCTTCCATTGTTTTCTTCTTCAAACCAGAGCCTGGTTCACAGCCTCCCTTGCTTGCAGGGTGGGAGGGTAAGGGATGGACCAGGACCAGCGCAAGGGGCAGGATGGAACCACAGTGATGAGGGGAAGGGGAGCCGTGCAAAGGGCAAAATAAAACACCATTCGCATTAGTTCAGCTATTGCAAAAGCACATTGAAAACTCCCATCTGCACATCCCACATATCTTGGAGAAGGACAGGACGTAGCCTTTTGCTTCTTCAGGTCACAGACACCTGGACAGAGCAGAGGGAAGCTGGGCTGAACAACCTTCTGCGTTCAGTGGCTGGCTACCTGTGCAGTCCAGAGGTAAATGCAAACCAGTTGATTCTGCACTTATTATTAGAGGAAAGGAGAACTATAGCAGCTCTGCAGAATAGTAAATATCTGTGCTAAGCTTCAAAGCTGCTCCTCAGTCTGTCCCCCTGCACACTGTGCCTGGACATTTTCCTCATATCCCTCACACAGAGCAAGCCAGGTTCCCAGCTCAGTGGTTGCACACTTAAGGGTTTGGGATTGTCTCTCACCTAGTTTCTCCACCTGGCCCGCTGCATGAAAACAGGTGGAGTATGTGCTTTTTCCAGCCCAGCGGAGGTGGCCGTGTGTCCAGGGTGACCACCTCTGCTTCTCCTGGGGGCTCTGGAGCCTTCAATCCATGCACAAAATCAGCATTTCTGAGCCTGCATGTCCCCCCACAGCACCCTGCGCCCAGGACATGGATAAACCTTCCACTGAAGTGATAAAATCCTCAGGGCTTTCCCATCCCGTCACCCTGGGTGCTGCACACCAGACCCCAGCAGGCAGCAGGTGGCTCACACCGGCTCCGCTGTCAACAAAGCCACCACCAAAGCACCCACACTGTTCCCCAGTAATCCCAGCCTCTTCCCAGCAAAGCTGAAAACACAAGCAAGCCCCTCCAGGAAAGACAGCAGGGCATTTCCCTGTTTTTCCATGCTGCATCAGGACCAGGGATGCAGGGCACTGGGGGCTAGTGGTCCTGCATGAGCCCCACACTGAAGCCAGCCCAGCCCTGTGGCTCGCTTGCTCCCACGAGCATTAACTACTACTTGCTTCTCCCTCCCACGTCTGCTTTTAGGGAAATTAAAGCCTTGGCCTTGATGGTGCTGGAAAAGCTCTGGAAGAAGCAATGAATGGCAGGAGACAGGCTCAGAGTCAGCAGCCCTTGCAGAGTGAGCCCCGGGGTGACGAGTGATGCCAGCAGGAGCAGCGATCCTGTGAGCTGAGGTTACAGCTCCCCTGCCATGAGCCCCCATGCAGAGGGCTGACAGCACAGCAACCCCCAGACCCAAATTCAGGAGGTTTCTCCCTACAGGAAAGGTACCATTTCCCCAGATCCGTGCTCACAGTGGACAATGGCGTGGAGACCATCCCTGCATCCCTGCGGCCACAGACAGATGCAGAACCAGCAGCTGCTGCTTCCCGGACACTGCTGGAAATCATCCGCACGTGTCAAAACACAGGCAGGGAAGGGGGGAATTCCGAGGGTGGTGGTGTGACTTTTGTTCTGTTATTTTTTATGGTGGCTGTTCTCCAAGTATTAAACCATCAGCCAGCCAGGGGGAACGGCTGCGAGGTCAGGAGATCTGTTGATATTTCAGCTTCCCTAGCAAGGCTGGGATTCACTGAGAAAGCAGGAAGGATTAGACACCTCTTTCCCAAAGGAGTGCATAACAGAGGAGAGATGCTCTCCATCGCATGGCCAGACCAAATACACCTAACAAAGCTGCACCATCCATGCAGAAATTCATGTGCAGCATGGATGCTGCAGCAGGATTTACTGATGCTTTATGAACTATCACAAAGAACAGAAGAAGCCATAAAAATCCACTTGGACCACAAATTCAGGTGGCCTTGCACTCAAAAAAGGTCATTTTTAGCCAGACAATAGAAGATATTTCCCTCTGTTAAACTGCCCTCTGGTCAGTATTCAAATCCCATGGTCCCTGCAAGGAGACCAGAAGTCAGGGAGCAAAGTCTTTGTGCTGTGGCTTCTTTTGAGGCTGGATTCAGCAGAAAAGCCTTCCCTCAGCCCTGCACGGGTTTGGCGAGCTTTCGGTTTTCACACCCACTCAAGCAAAAAGTGTATTTTCTAGCAAGGGAAAGTATGTCAGGGCATTGATTCCTTGGGCAACTGCACTCAGAACAGACAGAGCTAAACTCAGCGATGCATTAGGCTGTTGGCTGCAAACCAAACTCTAGTAAAAAATACTTCTAAACTAAGTTTTTTTGCTGTGTTTCTGGTGTATTTGGAGAATAACCTGCTTGCTCTTAGGCCTCCCCTTTTTGTCCTTAGCTCCCACACACCAAACGGGAGGGAGGGCATCACATGGGCTCCCTTGGCATCACCTCAGGGAGGCATGTTTCCATTGAATATTGGGCAAATTGGAGAAAAAGGCAAAATTATGTGAACCAGTGGAAAGTGGTGCTTGCAGACTAGGGGAAGTGGGAATTTATCTCCAGAGGTACAAACCAGGGAGACCTGCCTGCCTGACATCCAGTGCTAGGAAGACGACATCCCACCCGCTTAGAGCTGGAAGGAGCCTGAGCCACAGGCGGAGCGAGCTGATGTACCAGGACACGTCCTAACCACATATTATCACCAGAGGGTCAACCACGACTGTCCAGGGGCTGAGGAGCCAAAGACCGAAGACCGTGGCTGCCCATGCTAAGAAGCTCAGCACAGGAGCTTGGCAGCCGAAAGGCAGCAGGCGGCTGCTGACACCTTCATCCAGAAGGATTTCCAAGCTGCCTCTCAGCAGCAGCGCTGTGAATATCCAGAGAGGATAATGTCAGCTCTGGCTCTGGGAAACCAGGGGAATCAATAGAGAGCATTGCATTTAATCACCTGCCACAACAGCTTTGCATCTGACAGCAACGTGCAGTGAAAAGAGCAGCCCCCAACACCGGTAGCTGCTATGAGCCACCAAGTAAAGAGCCAGCTCCCCCTCTCAGAGAGCAGCAGAGTCTGCTAACACTCTAATGACAGCAGCCCACCCGTCTGTAGGGACTGACAAGGGCTGAACAACACCCCCTCTTTCATCTTACACAGAATTTGATCAGTAGTTGTTCACTGTGTAGCTTTGCAGGGCTCTGCTTTGCCGCTGATGGAGGATGAAGCTTGGCTGCGTTCCTAGCAGGAGCACCAGGCGCAGCAAACATCTGAAGCCTCCCTCAAATTTTCCCCCCTTGTGTTCTTCGTAGCTCACGATATCCTGGGATTTTGGATGCTTTGATTATAAGCACAGTGAGCTTTTCCTTCTGGTCTCCGATCCCTCTTGGCAGGCTTGGCCAGATGGAGATAAATGATCACAAGAGCAATGGTTGGCACCGCTCCTCCATCCATTCCACTTCGGTTTGCAAACGCCAAATAACAGGAAGCAATTGGCTGGCAAGACTTGATCCATCTGCAAACAGTGGCACCTAAAATGCCTCCATCCATCAAAAGAAGGAAGGGACAAGCCCACCTGCAGCCCCTGCACATGGCTCTGAGGCTCTGTGTACTCAACCAAGTGGCAGCAGCAGTTTATTTCAGCCCAGAGATGTAGAAGCTGAACTTGCACTGCTTTAACAGGGCAGATTTTACAAATACAGCTGAATTACCCAGGAAATGTTGGTCTACAGGAAAAGTTTGCCTTGGAAACCTCTGCAAAGTGGCCTAGGTAGAGACATCAACACAGATACACATGCACCATAGCATCTAGAATCACAGACTCGTTAAGGCTGGAAAAGACCTCTATGCTCATCCAGTCCAGCCATCAGCCCAGCACCACAGTGCCTGATAAACCTTACATGGGATTTTTTAACCCCTCCAGGGATGGCGACTCCACCACTGCCCTGGGCAGCCTGGTCAAATGTTTCACCACTCTTCCAATAAAGAAATTTTTCCTAATATCCAATCTAAGCCTTCCCTGGGGCAACTCAAGGCCATTTCCTCTCATTCCACCAGTTGTCACTTGGGAGCAGAACTCGGCCCCCGCCTCACTACAACCTCCTATCAGGGAGTTGTTGAGAGCAAAAAGGTCTCCCCTCAGCCTCCTCTTCTCCAGGCTAAACCACCCCACTTCCCTCTGCTGCTCCATGTAAGACTTGAGCTCCAGACCCTTCACCATCCTCGTTGCCTTCTAGCAAGCACTGAGGATTAACCCAATGTCCAACTGGACCCCTGCATGACAGTCGCCCTCCCACACCACAGTTAGATGCCGGATGGATGGACCACATGCCTTGCCTACTAACCACCTTGAGTTCCCGACCCTCCCAAGCTCCTCTCCCAAAACCCCTGCACACCCCAGCACCACGGCCTTGCTCACACACCGTGAGAAAACCACTTAGCTGGAAGGGTAGAAGGAAGGTTCTCCAGCACCAACAGGCAGCACTGGCAGAGATGTGTTAAGACGGTTGTAATTTCTTTAGAGAACATTTCCAGGCATGCCTGGATAAATTATTCACAAAGAATAAGAGATGAACCCATCTGGAAAATAGGAAGAAAGGCTATTGGGATCAGGCCAGCAGCATTTTCCTGTAATGCTAGTGCCAGCTTGCCACCTTCATGTTTATGCCGTGAAACAATATAGCAATTATTTATATTGGTTTAATGGAAAGGGGCTTCTTAACGTGAAATAAAACACGAGCAGGCTGTGAAGTTGAGAAGAATGCTGTACTCCTGGGTAGGCAGAGCAGCAGGGAGGACAGAACCCACCTCACCCTTGCAATAATAAAGAAATATCATCTCAGAACCAACGCGGCTGAGTTTCACTCCATTTCCACGTTAGCACTGAGAACATTAAAATTCTGTTGCCATTTTTAGAGAAGAAAACATATTTCAGTAATGTTTGTTGGAAGGATCGTTAGGATAACAGTCACCCCCGCAATGTTTTATTGCAGGCATTTACTTCCACGCTGCCATTCGTGGTGATTACTCCCCAAATTACTTCTAAACATCCAAACTACAAAGGGAAGGAGTTACTCTAGTGCTGGGATTGATTGCCATGGTTTCTCTTGCAAGACTAATAAGAATATATCTATCTTTTTCACAGCGTTTTGCTTAAAGAGGTTCTGGAGCGGCTAGTGAAGAGGGGTAAATGCTTCTCCAAGTCAGTGGAGCTGACTGCAAAGATGCCACCCATCACCCTCCAGTGAAGCCAAGCAAACCAGAAATCAAATCAGAAGGATGACCTACTAATCCCCTGTTAAAGCCATTTCTCTGGCATTAATTTACTTAGAAAGGTGGGGGGACCCCCTCAAAACTACAGTTTACAAAAGGCAGTTGAAGAGTGCATCTCACAGCAGTGTTAGGTGACAAACATCTGGGATTTCTGCTTCTTTAATCAATGTTTAGTGCAGGTTTAATAACGTGTGTTAAAAGCAGACAGGCAAAAAGGAGTTTGGGAAGCAACAAGAAAATAAAGTAGATAAATGCACTAATTGCAGCTTATCTGACAGCTCCACTTTCCCTTCTACAGCTGAGACTCCAGATCTAATATTTATACATTAGGCAGGATTGATTCCCTGGGATAAAGCTTGACTCGGCGCAGGGCGACAGCAGTGATGGATGGGCAGTGTATCTCACCAAATCCCAGCAGATCTCTTTGTCCAGGTACCACAAATTGAAAAAGAAAGTATCTTACAGCAGACACCAGCTGTTTGCAGCAAGGAAGACTTGATCAACCCGATTTCACACCACCTTTGAGCAGGGTCGCATTACACTCCAAATTAGCAAGTTTCTTCATGGATTTGCGTGTTTAGGAGGGGGAAGATGGGCTCTATCCTTCTGGGAAGCTCCTGCCCAAAGAGTCTGCATATAAATAAGAGGCCCCAGACTGGAAATCTGTCTCTCAACCACATCCCACAAAGAAGAAAAGAGCTAAAAGTGGAGAAGTCAGACGATGGTAGAATCAGCCCCAGAGAGGTCAGGAGACAGTTGCTCTGCCCAGCCTAAGGAAAGGCAAATGGCTGTCATGGAATCATGGAATGATTTGTGTTGGAAGGGACCTCAAAGCCTATACAGTTCCACCCCCTGCCCACTGGATCCAGTTGCTCCAAGCCCCATCCAACCTGGCCTTGAACACCTCTAGGGATGGGGCAGCCACCACTGCTCTGGGCAACCTGGGCCAGGGACTCCCCACCCTCACAGCAAAACATTTCTTCCTAACATCTCATCTCAATCTCCCCTCTTTCAGCTTAAAAACAATCCCCCGGCTCAGCCCAGCAAAGTGATTGTTGCCCCAGGGTCTGATGAAAAACACCCTGAGGCTTCAACCATCCATCTGTGATCTTCACGTCTGGATTCATCCAGAGCTCCCCTTGTTGAGGGCCCAGGGTTCACCAACTTTGCAGCTCAGTTTTCTCAACGGCTCCATCAATTCAGACACTATCAAGCCAGGAGATGTCTGTCATCCTGAGGGACATGGACCGAAGTCCATCTCCCTGCATTCAGGCAGCCAACATGCATTTCAGCTTTCCTGCCTGTTTTTGATCCGAGCAGCACGTCCAAAGTGCCTTGCTAACATGTTTGCTTCCATTTAGTGTTTATGCAAAGAAACAGCCAATTCTGGGGTGGCCTTAGCTGGTTGTGCAACCTAAAGGGGAGGCTTTGGGGGGGCTCTAGCCGAGGCAAATCCCAGGCAGACAGCATCTTTGTGGACCACAGAAACCAGCTCCCTGTTGTTCCATGTAACCACAGTATTTGTAGACCTTTTCGTGCAGTAATCAATCACAAGGAGACGTGGTGGCAGGGCCCTGGCCGGGATCGAGTGTGTCAAAATTCCTGAGCTCAGACATTTCCGCAGAGGGCAGGATTTAATGAGGAGAAAAACATAAATTGAAATAACCAACAGCAGCCAAAGTGCTGACCCAGTAAATTCAAAGAGAAGCTTTATGAGGGGAGGAGAGTAAGAAAAGTGTGCAGAAATAATTGTTCCCAAAGCTCATCACTGACAAGTTCATCATGGGTGCTTCCAGTCCATCGCTGATGGGAAGGAGATGAAAATGCAAGAGTGAAATCACTTTGCTCCTCTGGGCTTTGGGCTGTGTTTGACAGTGGTTTTCACCCCTTGAGAGGGACACACACTGGTTAATTCTCCCCGCTCCGCTCTTTGTAGAGAACCGTTGTAATGAACACACTCTCCTGAGCAGCTGCCAATAAACGGGAGCTACCTAAACCCAGGAGAAATCTAGAAATAAGCCAGCCTCCCCTCTCTGAGTAATTTCCCCTGCAACGTGTGCCAACATTTCAGAAAGAAATCCTGCCAGCCAGCTCCTGTGTCAGCTTTGGAGAGAGCAGCATTCTTTCAACCCCCTGCCTTCCTTCCTCCGCCTGAAGCACAGTTGCACCCACTCTCCAGGGAAAGGCAGCAAGATGCCCAGAGGGGGCTGAGTACAGTGGATACCCTGGGCACGGCCAAAGCACTTAGCAGATCAGCACCAGCTCTCTGCTGTCTCCAATCTCTGCATTAGTCAGGAAAGCTGCTGTGCTCCCAACAGACGCTCTTCTCTGCCTAAAGCCGCAGGGAGATGGTGCTGGGAGGGTGCAGAGCCTGGTGGAGCAGCAGGATGCGTCCCATGGCAGAGCTGGATGAGGCCACGCGTGTGCCTGTGCACCAATGGGATCACCTGAACACTTAGCATGTAGCTCGGAGCCATAGCAGCCTGTCTGGTGGGTCCTTGCTAAACTGAAGCACGGAGCATTTCAGGTCTGCTAATCCCACCTTGCTGCTTCCAGCCAACCAAGGAAAGGAGGCCAGGCTCAGCCAGGCTGAGCTTCAGCTCTTCTCCAGCGAACCTAGCTCTCATTTTCAAGAGCATTAATCTCACAGTGTGTGCAAAACAATGTGAAATGTAATTACAGCCCTGTGCCCACCCGTGCCTGCAGTGCCGCAGAGGCAGGGATGCTCCCGATGGACCTGCCCAAATGGACCACAGGATCTTCCACCGCCCTCCCGAGGGTCAACCACCTGCCCGCAGACTGGGGATTTTGCTGGTTTTCCAGCCAGTAAATCCCTTCCTTAGGGCACCCCCTCTTGCAGTCCAGTTGATGCAAGATAGGGGATGGGGCTGTGTGGATGCAGGGGTGGGTGGTCAGCAGGCTGGTAGCCACATGTTGCAGGACCAACAGGCAGCGTGTGGCACCCATTGATCGAGGCTTCCTGAGAACATCCCACCTCTCCCTAAAACCCCTGCAGGTAACTGAGCTGCTCTGGGACCCCCCGACCTGTGCCCTGGTGCCCTGTGCCTTTGTCCTAGGCAGAGGCTTCGCTAGGCAATTTCTAAAGGCAGTTGCAGCCTGCTGTGATGCAAAGGGTATTTCAAGCCTTCACTTGCACCCTGGCTGCTCCACTGGCACATCTAACCTACAGTCACGGTTTCCAGAAAAGAAAAGCTCAGGCTTTGAATGGCTTTGCGAGGGATCCTCCTTTTCAAATCAGAAGCCCTGCACTCACTCCCACTCCCCATCCCTGCCTGCTCCCCCAAAACCAGTTTCCTCTGCTCAGCTGCTTGCACTCTCCAGCCAGGATCCTGGCAAGAAGAGGAGAAACCCAGTCTCCCAGGCTGTGATTTTCAGCCCAGAATGATTTTCATTATATCTATCCCAAAGGCACAGAGGGGGACAGGCCACACAGGCGCTGAGCAGCCCGGAGGTTGTTGGATTCCGAAGAAAATGAGGCAGAGCATTGCTCGCACAGTTAATTTGAACCAACCGGCGCCCGGCGGAGCAGGCAGGAAAGCTCAGCCCACAGCAACAGGCAGCATTTTCCAGGGATACCGCAGAGCTGGGATGCTAGCGGGGAGGGGAGAGCAAAGGGCTTAATCAAAACATTTGGGCTCCAGGCATGTGAAGATTGGCTCTGGCACATGCGATGGGGATGTGGCCTCGTCCACGCCTGAAGCCCAGCGCCAGGCAGAGCCTGGGGGACACCGGGAGAGCCCCACGAGTGGTTTGTAGAAAGCTGAGCCTTGACTCCTCCTGAGAGCAGTGGCAGTGAAACGTGGCATCTTACACGGGATATTGGGGTTGTCCAATGCTTATCTTCTTCCTTCCAGCCTCCGCTGCTCTCATTTTGTGACGAATTAGTGAAGTTTTATTATTTTGCGTAATACAATAGCTGCACTAAAGAAGCAATTACTCTAAATAGAACTTGCACTTAGGAAAAGAATGTACAGGACTAGCAAGACATGTCTTACCACGAATTGCTGGACAGGGAGCATCCAGAGATGTGAAGAAAGCCGGGAAGCAGCAAGCAGCCAAATCCAGGGCCACGCAGGGCTGGGCGCTCGGCTCTGCCAGCCAGGGCAGATGCAGGAGAATGCTTGAAGTGTCCTCCCAGCTGGGTTAAACAGCCAGGAAAGGAGCCACAAAGCCACACATGTGGAGCTGGGAAATGACAGCAGGTCAGGATATCCAAGTGGGTTTCCTCAGGACAAGGGAGAGAGATGGAGGGTTTGGGTCTACTGGGGCAGGGAAATGGCATGGCCAAACAAAGACACAGGGCATCCAGGTGAAGTGAGAGGTGCCTGGGCACTGATCTAGCTGCAAGCAGGATCCATTCAGTAAAAAGCAACTTCCCAGTACCTCTCCTGCCTCCTTCAGCTCTGTTCCCTCAGCTCCCATCCTTGGGCAGGGGCCTATCCTCCCCCCAGGCAGGTAAAACACCTAGCATGACACTCACTGCGCATCACAGAGGTCTTCAGTGCAGGGCATGGGAAACCAGAGACTCCTGTCAGCCACCTCTGCTCGCAGCACTGCTAGGACACAGCCTGAATTACCTGGTTCATCCCAGCCACTCACCCCCAGCAGACACAGCACACAAGAGAAATCCCAGGGGTCACTGCAATTAGCTCTAAACCACCAGCCCTGCCAGCTGGTTTGAATTTTCCTTGTGCGTGTGCAAAAGAAAAGAAAAACATATTAAATGGTCTTTTAATATTTATTCAGCATCACTCTGAAGGCTTTTCTATCTCAACTAAAACCTATCAGCCCTTGCTGGTTTGCATTAATAGCTCAAAGGGGAGTCAAAGCTGGCTCAGGTCGCGTGTCAAACATCCCAGAGAGCTCAGCAAAGGCAGCTGGCTCTGTGCAGGGGCTGGGAGCTCAGAAAACCCTTCCCCGGTTTGTTCCCAGCTCTCTAAGTCTGTGCCATCTGCCCGGCACCTCTCCTGTGCCTTTCTCCGGCACCAGAAACAGGGCAGAGCTGCTCAGTGCTAATTTGCTTCTAGAGAAGATCTAACAGATTTGTACAAAGCACAGCATGATTCCAGCTCAATTTGACATCTCTCTTGACTCCATACGGTGGAAGGATCCATCCCCCCGTGCCTGGCCCATGCACCCAGCGATGGGCAAGTCCTCCCAAACTGCAGCAGGTCAACTCACCAGACTCAGCCCTTTCAGCATCCTCATGCCAGCTGACCTCAATCTCTCCCCTTTTCCTTCCAGGCTTTATCAGGTTTAATTAAAACTCCTATACGTGGCTAGTTCTTCCACTCAAGTTATATTCTCCCACGTGCTCTACTGCCTGCCTCATCCAGCTCATTTCATTAGGAATCATCTCTTGATTAATAGAGCCATATCTAGGAGGCAACACCTGGCCTTTGTTTGTGTCTGAATGGGTCTGTTTATGACAGACTAGAGGTCCCAAGGACCCATTCTCAGTGTTTACAAGGATAAATCAAGTTTCAGATTAGAGATGTGCCTGCTATGCATTTATTTCCATCACAGTGATGGTTTGCTTCACTGCAGGAAATTACAGTCAGGGAGGAGGAGACGGAGGTGACCCTGCCCTGCCTCTGCACTTATTGCTGTCGCAGTTGCAGGTCACACTGCCCAGCACACTGCTGGGACCCAGATGTGTTCACCCTGTGCACAATGAGTATGGGGATCTGTGTTTTACCCATCCTGAAGCCAAGAAACAACTGCAGACGTTCTGTCTTCCTCCCTCCCTGGGAAATCAGATCACGCGGAAGTGGCATTTGATGCTGCCTTCTCTGGTCTCACACATCAAACTGCTGGAGGTTCCTTGTGGTGCCTCTCTGATTGGGCAGGTTCAAAGCAGGGATGAAGGATGAACCTTTCCAGTGCTGAAAGAGGCTCCAGGAAAGCTGGGGAGGGGGTCTTGATCAGGGAGGGCAGGGACAGGATGAGGGGGAATGGTTTTCAGCTGAAGGAAGGGAGATTGAGATGAGATCCTAGGAAGAAATGTTTTGCTGTGAGGACAGGGAGGCCAGAGCAGTGGTGGCTGCCCCATCCCTGGAGGTTGGATGGGGCTTGGAGCAACTGGATCCAGTGGGAGGTGTCCCTGCCCATGGCAAGGGGTGGAACTGGATGGGGTCTAAGGTCCCCCCCTCCCCTGCCCTCACCAGCCTTGTTGCCCTCTACTCGCAGCAGTAGGCGCTTCCCTTCTCTGGACCACTCACTGCTTTTTCCCATCCCGTACATTCCCTTCCATTTAGAGATATCATCAGTTGAGAATTAGAGCTCAGATGTTTGTTATTTCTAATTCCAAGCCAAAATACGAGGCAGCACTGTTTAGATGTCCCCTCCACTCTCATTGCTGAAGTATGGCAGCTGAGTCAGCATTCTGCATCACCCAGCACTGTGCATTCCCCACAGACAGATGGCAAACTCTTAACTCTTCCAGCAGCTCCTAGATATTTTTACTGCCTATCGCTTTTTGGCCTCCTGTTTATTTTTTCGAGCTGAAATAAGCAGAGTGATGGGAAAAAGAAATCTCCCGCAGAGCGTTGCATCAGAGAGCAGATTCCCATAAGGATTAATTTCAGTGGAAACAGCAAGACCTTCGTTTCTTGGCAGGGTGAACTCAGCAATGGCTGAGCCCTGTGTTCCCCAGCACGGCCGAGCTGGTCTCCCGTGCTGAGCACCTCAGAAATCTCCTTTGGTTTGGCTTCCCTGGCAGCACCTTTCTGACCTCCTCCCACATTCAGCAATGTGAGCCCACACTGCCCACAGCGCTGGCTGGAAGGTGAGTGGGGATGGACAGACCTTGCTCACCTCCCCATTGCTGAGCAGCATTTACCATCCTTCACGCACACGGCATCTCTGCCCAAGCTGTCTCCCAGCACTCATTCATGTCTGGTGTGGCTCCTCGCTTTGAAAGAGCTTCCTTGTTTCGCAAAGAGCCCAACAACACAAAGACAAGGAGAAGCTCTACACATCCAGACCCCTTTCGATACCAACAGCCTCTGGCCACCAAAAATTACCCTACAAGGGGCAGAGCACAGGGACCCGCAGTGCAGCAAGCTGGTTTGCCTTCATATAAATCATGAGAGAGCCGCTGCTTGCAGACTACGAGGCACTTTCCTGGAAGATAATGTCATGCTTAATGAGGAACCTTGCTTTTCCTGTTATTATAAGTGTTGTGTGTCAGGAGAGCCAGATTGTCTTTGACTCACTCCAGTACCCTGAACAGCAGAACTGGCTCTTTGTGATGAATATTTCTTACCTAGGCTCCCATCTGTGAATGAGGAGCTAACGCTAAGTAATATCCTGCGGCAATTTGCGCATTAGGAAGTTGGAGAACATAAGTAGAAACTTCCCTACTGTTTTCCAAGAGAAGGGAAGAGCTTGGGCAGGCAGAGACAGGCAGGAAAGTCCATTAACCAGTTTTTCCTTTGCTTCAGAGAGCAAAGTGGAGCTTTCAGGGCCTCTTCAGTAGAGAAGAAGCAAATATATCAAGGCACAATCAGAAGACCTTGTTGATGCAGATAATCACTCAAGATGCTTCAAGCACAGACCATCAGAGAGCCAAGAAAGCCCCATCCAAACTGCTTTGGGCTTGTTCGAGTTATTCTGGTGAGGATCAGGCGGGGGGGTTGGTTGGTTCTGGGCAGGCAGAGCTGGCACAAGTACCGGAGCTGGTACCTCCTCCCTGCTTGGAGACAGGCAGACCCACAGCATCCTTCCAGGCTTGTGCCCCAGGAACGTTATAGGGATCTGGAAAAATACAGGGATTTCCCATACAGCATTTTCACTCATTTCTGAGGTAGCATCATGTGGCGCAAAGTCAAATTTTCTGAAAAATCGGATTTCACCACCGATTTGTGTCTCCCAGCAACTGTGCTGTGTTATGCACTCAAAGCAAGCTGTCCAGGGCCCAGCAGCTGTCTTTAACCCCAGGCAGGCTGTGGCAATAGGATGAATTCCCAGGAAAAACAAGCACCTGACGCTGCTTTTGCTGTGTGGTAGCAGAAAACCACTGAACAGAAGTGGAGACACTCCAGCTGGGAGGATCTGAGGAATGAAGGAGGAGTGCAGCCAAGCAGCGGTAAGGTTGTGTCACTATTTCCACCCTTAAATTTCACAGAAATCAATAAGGCCTTCCTGAGCAAGAAGACAGAAATGATCACAGCAAGAGATGCAGACACCCCTCTTCATCAGCCACATTAAAATCATTCTTCATCCAGATTGCTCCTCGGGGAAGGGCAGCTCTTGTGAGAGCCTCAATGAGGTACACGGCACAGCCCGGGGCTCGAAGAGCTGCTGCGAACATCAGTGCCCAGGGATGGAGATCAGCGCTGGCACGGGGGAGCCGCGCACGAGCTGCTTTAGAAGTGAACTCTTCACATCTCAACATCAAACTCCTGTTGACACGCACCTGCCTCGCTCCTGCCAGAAGAGAACAAGGAGATGCTTTTATCCTTTTGTGTGAGTAGAGATGAGGCTGGAGCCCGGCATCAATAAATTAACGGGAAGAGAACTGTCTCTGCTTTTGAACAGAGGCACTGCAGATCTCAGCAGCCCCATCACAGTTTTCTGCTACTGCCTAAATGAATACATTCAGCTGGCAGGGAATCGCAAAGACGGGCTCTGCCAACACCTTTCTGGGACCCCACAGCAGCTCTGCTCTGATTCCACAGCGTCCTCTTCGCAACACACTGCCCTAAGGCTGCCCCAGAGCTGTTCTGCAGCACAGGTCACTTCGATAGAAACAACCTTCTCACCTCTTTCAGCTTAAAACTGTTACCTTGCATAAGGGCAACCCAGAGGGGTAAGGCAGGAGAGGTGGGAAAGCAATGCCTCAAGTAGCATCCAGGTGGATGCAAGCTGCTCCACGTGAGCTTGGTGAGAACAAAAAACGGATATTGCAGAAAACGGAGGTGGGTGTGATGAAAGAGAGGGTGGGAGGTTTAGCTTTAGGAAAGGCTTAGCAAGGTTACACAAGCCCTTGAGGTGTCCAGGATGTGAAGACACAGGAGGAGGACGGAGATGAAGACAGCACCCAGATTCTGACAGAGGAGCAGCTTACTGGTGTTGCTGAGCTCAGGGGGACACTGAGCCAAGAAGGAGAGATTGAAAGTTCTGATTCTGCCACATTGTGCTTGAGCAGGTTGTGAGGCATTCACAAGATGTCAGAGAGGTCCTCTGAGAGGTGAATTTGGAAAGGGAGAGGAGAGCCCCGAGTGGGGACCCCTCTGAGTCATCACCGTAGAAATGGTATTTGAATGTAGCTGCAATGAGATTACCCAGAGATACAGCACAGGAGGGTCACAGCTCCATAAATTCCTACAACAAAGGAGACTCCAACAACAGTCCGGTCATCAGCCACCAAAGAGGGTAACAGGTGGCCAAATCCAGGGCACATTCTAGACCAAAGCCATGGCCCTACCTCATCTCCAGAGCATGATTTGGGCCACCTCCAGAAGATGTACGTCTCTCCTCCATTGGCCACACAGCAAACCTAGGTCCCCAAACCAGTAGACACCAAATTCAAACACCTCAAAGAGGCAAAACAGGGGTAACCTCACGTTCAGACTGCACGGGGGAGCTTCAAGGACAAATCCAGGACAGTAACGTGTCCAGTGGACTCCAACAGTATGGGTTCAGGGTAATGTGCCTCAGAGCCAGACCAAAACAGGCTGCTGTGAAGTGACATAGCAGCTCTTTCACCACTCTCACGGAACAGAAACCCTACATGGAGAGACCAAGACCTCTTGGCCTTCTTCACTGGCACGTCTTCCCTGATCTCCAGGATTTGGAAGAGCCATCTAGTTTCCAGGCAGGGGTAGGAAGAAGAGTGCACATGATGTCCTGGGCATTGCACCCAAGCATTTGGCCCCAGGCTTTGTGCCCCGAGCCAGGATTAGTCCTGGAGAGTCTGACCAGAAGGTGGCAGGCTCAACACATCCATGGATGGTGGCTCTTCTGCCTTGGGACAAAATTGCTGGTAAAGCAGTTCAGATCCATCACCTCAAAAGGAAGCCAGAGCATCAGGGTGCTGGGGGAAGAGGAGAAAAAGGAGACCATTTGAGCTTCTCTGAAAAGCAACCACGACTTGGGAGAGGTATTTCTGCAGCCAAGGCCAGTGTGTAACAGGGACAGAGTCACGCTCAACGCTCGGGCTTGCGTGAGGAGAATGGCCAAGCTGGTATTGGTGGAGACTGCTTTTCCTTGCTCCCATTTCAGATGAATAACATGAATCAATGGAGAGGAGGAATATATCTGCATTTCCAGCCATCCCTCCCCACCCCCACCATTCTGCTCCCTGGGAGAGCATTTGAAAAAACTGCAATTGCTATAATTAGAAGCAACACTCACTTTCCAAGAGGAAACTGTGCAAAAGGTTGACTTCCTCTTTAAAGCCATTTCAACTCGTTAGCAGCCACATATCTGCAGCTCCAACGCTGAGGGGATTTGCTGAGCAGCAGTCTGGATTGCTAACAAGAAAGAAGAGTTTCCTCCCACTTAGATGGCGATTACTCACTCCAGGCGCAAGACATCGGGTGCTAAGATGCAGAGGAGCCTGTGGTCCCTGTCCTCTCCCTTTGCAAAGAGCAGAGGGCAGAGGCATTCTGAATTATCTCATCACGATTACACGTTGCCCCCAAGGTTAATTAACACTGCTGCAAACAGCACTGGCTCAGGAACAACAAAGACATTGGGAACTTCATTGCTAGAGCTTTCAACAGAGCTCCAAGTCGCAAGCAAGCTCCCTGTGATTCCATACAAGGAAATACTCACAAGATAGAATAAAAATAGCCTCCATCACTACACATTCTAATCACATCAGGGAGCTTCCAATCTCTGCAGTAATAAATGATGCCCTCCCTCCTCACCAAAGCACTCACCCAGAGCGCTCTGCAAACACTCATGAACCCTCCTGACGCCCAAGGATCGGCTGTGGCGGCTACAGCACAGACCACAGTCAGCAAAAAAAAACACAGCAGGGAGTCAGTAGCAAAGCCTGGACTGTAACGAATATTTCCTCTTCTCCAATAATCTCAGTAGCACAAGGCAATTTTGCAGTGTATCTTGCCCTTTCCAACCTTTCTCAGACCTTAAGGCTAAAAGAAACTGCTACCTTTTCTCCCCCTTTGGAGATACTTCTGCACTGAGACCAGGAACTTGTGATGGACGAAAGCACCTCAAGAAAGGCAATCAGCCTTATACTCAGAATTATCAGGAGGTGAAAAAACTCCCCACTCTGCTTGCCAGGGCACTCCAGCAGTTAAATCTCTCTGTTCCAAACACTTGCCTTGTTTCTTATCTGAACTGATCTGCATTTTGCATCCAGATGTTGGTCCTTACTAAGCAGAGCTGCTTACTCCTGTGCAACGTTACCACCACAATCAAAGCTTTCTGATAAGCTAAAAGCAAAGGGCATTTTCATCTCTCGTTACAGAAAGGCACCAGTACAGGTATGGAAATGCTTGTCCAGCCACGGCAGCTCATGGTGATGGAGCTTTGGGAATTTCTGTAATGAACTTCCTTGCTCAGACACCACAGCCCCTCATTAAATTCATCAAATAAACTCAGGTTCTCTCAAACTACCACTGACATGAAAGACATCTCAGCAGTCAGCCCCAAGGCGGTTTGCTTAAGACAGAATTAGGTTCTGTTCATTTCTCTACAAAAACCTCTTAAAATTAGTTTTCCCAAGCTCTTTCAGACAGGTCAAGCCACATTTTTTCATCCATTTAAATCCAGCCTCAGAAGTCAGATGTGCCATCCCCGTGTCGTTCATCGCCTTTGACACCCTCTCTAACGCCAGAATTAGACATATGTGTGTCAGCCCAAGCTGCTGATTCTTCCTGCCTCCCCCAAGTACATCTGCAAGGCAGTGAGCATGTTTCTATGAGAGCTGTGGCTCCCATACAAGGCCAGCGAAGGACGGCTGGCAACACTTGACCAAGTAAGAGATGCACTTGGCTGAGCGTCCTTTAGTTCTCTACAACAGGCGGAGAGAAGCAAAATACAATTGAGTCACCTAAAAGAGAGGAATCTCATCCTGTGTTGCTTGTTTCCAAAGGATGCTTGAATTTCTGCAAATCATAGAACGGTTTGAGTTGGAAGGGATCTTAAAGATCACCTAATTCCAACCCCCCTGCCATGCGCAGAGACACCTCCCACTGGATCAGGCTGCTCAAAGCCCCATCTCCCCTAGACTAGTAGGGAAGAAACTCTATCCAGTTGTAAATTAAATGTCCTCCCTTCTCCCACTCACTTCAGAGGGAAGAGTGCCTTGCAAGGGCAAGTTCCTCCACCAGATCTGCAGGTGTTTTCTTCCTGGGTTGTCCCCTCCCATTAGAGCTGGCCTGTAGCGTTTTGAAAGAGAAAGGGGATTGCTCATGTCAGGCAGATTAGAAGGTGACAGACAGAGGGACAGGCAGGCGGGCTGCCTTTTAAATAGTCTTCATATTTTTCCCATGACATCTGTCTGCAAGAGTTTAAAATATGATTCTTACATACAGCTTGGAAAGGATTTAAAATGCTTGAATCCCTCTTAAAAACTGAAGTACCAAAGCTTGGCTGGACACTACATTTTTTAATCCTCACTGAAAGCAATGAACTGTATTTTAAGGCTGCAGAGCTCTTGTGGTAATACCCTGCAAATGCTGACCTCCTCCTAATCATCAAGCAGCTATAAAAGCAGTTTGGTGCGAGCTTTGGATCCTGGCTACATCACAGATGCATTGAAATGAGTCCATCAAAACACCTCCCTCATCCTAGGTGAGGGATCAAAGCCTGGATGTACAGTCTGTCCTGTTTTGAGACCCTACATAAGCATTAACTTTGATGGAGAGAGCCCAGATGCTGGCAGGGATACAGGAGAAGTCATTTAGCTGCCTCTCACCCCAGTGAGCAGCGAGTCTCAGAGCTAAATGCCTTCAGCAAGACAAGCTACTGTGGCTCCCCAAGCAAAGCCACCAATGTCCTATGTGCTGTGTTTCCCCTCCACATAACTGCAGCAGCACAACAGCACCGTGCTGGTGTGCCAAGCACAGCCAGGGTCCTCTCCAGCTGCAGCTGGGTCCAGGGGATCTCCTCCTGAGCAGGCTGCAGGGTAGTCTGAAGAGGAGTCCTCAGCTCCCCAAGCCAGAGCAGCCCTGCCAATCCTCCCTGTGCCCAGACACGATGAGGATGTTGCAGACAAGGCAGGTTCCCAAGGGCACCACCAGCCCAAGCCTTGGAGAAGCCCGTTTATAGCATCAGCCACAAATGATAAAGTCCCAGGGGAGAACTTCAGTTCCCATTAGCCTTTATTTATCATCCTCTTCAAGACAGACGGTTCAACTTCCACCTTCCCATGCTGAACAGAGCCCACTGTCTATAGGAACTGTATGACTCACAGGCAAGCCCCAAACTTCCTAGCTTCTGGCCAAAAGCTGAAGCACGGCCAGTGTGTGAGCAAGAACAACCCTCCAGTAGCTCTGAGACCAGCAGCCTGCCCATCGCCTCTACTCATGCCCTTCGTGCTGCGCTGTGGGAGAGGAAGCTCCATTCCGGTTTATCTAAAAGCCACGTGCTCTGATGGGGACTGGATCTACCAAGGGAGGTGGAAAAAGGGACAACAGACCACCCTTGCCAGAGGCAGTGTCCTCTGCCACACATGGGGACACCGTCATCACGAGGACTTCCCCACCAGAGGAACGTGATCGCTGCCAGATGCAGTGCCTGTTCCCCACCCAGCCTGCAGCTGGATCTCCTTGCCAGGGAAAGACTTCTGACTTCTGCCAGTTCTGTTTATTCTGCTAAAGACCATAATCATTCTGCTGATTGTTTGGGTTGGGTTGTTTTTGTTTGGTTGGGTTTTTTTAGCAAGCTGTGTGAGCCCATATTTTGCGCACCCTCTGCTGGCAGGCTCACTGGGGCTGGGCGAGCGGATGCTGGGGAAGGGGGACACAAATCCCTGCTCCAAGTCACACCCCAAACCCTTCCCAGACCCTGGCTTCATTAAACAGGAGCGTTTAGACCCAAGGCTGACATTCTTCTACCAGCTTCATTCCTCACCGCCTGGTCACACTGAGTCTTGTCAATAAAAAAAAAATTAAAAATGGGTAGCTTGGTGAAATCTTTGCTTTGGATGGAAAAATTCTTACCCTTGAAAGTCCATGGCAAAGAGACAGGCTCCTATCACTGCTGATGGGTTCAAGCCATGGTTCCTCCTACATGGAACCTCTCCTGGGAGCCTCACAGCCGCATCCCTTTCAGGAAAGTTGGTGAACAGGATTAAGTCTGGGGTCTCGCAGCATTTACAGTGCTGCTTTCATCATCAGAGGAGCAGAGAAATCTTCTGATGGACATTAGTATAAGCCAGCAGGCAAATCATTAACCTGAGAGTGGGGAGTCTTTCATCAACCCTCTTCAGCAGGAAAGTTAGGAAGTGGAAAGGGTGCTCTTAAAATCAGCCAAGTAAAAGGCAAGAATCGCCCCATACAGACACTTCATTGCTAAAACTATTAATAAACATTGCACAGTGCGTCAATCTCTGAAGGTCAGAGCAATTTTTTTCCCTAGTGGAAGCTCTTAAAGAGTTTTTTTAAGCCACATTTTATGCCCACATGTGCTTCTTTAATGAGAGCAATTTTACATCTGCTCAGGTAAAATGTGTTGTGGTACATTTGCTTGCTTCCATGGTTTTATTACACCTATTTGGCTCAAGATGGCCAGCCAAAAGAAATGAAAGAAGATGGGAAATAAAAGCAGAGTTCCCGAAAGTATTTGTTTTCATAATAAAAAACCCCAGGCATATGAAGCAGCTGTGCCTCAGTACCTGTTTACTGAGTTTTCACGCACTTTACACCTTTTCCTAATGTAAAAAAAAAAAAAAAAAGCACTTAACTAACATAAAACCCCTCAATTCTGCTAGAAAAGCTGTTTTCTTCCAACTGCACCATGCCAAGGAAAGCAAAGACAGACCAAAGGGACACAAGTGCCTGGCAGAGCCACCCTGCTTCAGAGCCAGCCCACGGCTCGGGCACGGAGCAGGGAGCCAGGAACCGGACACACAGCCCATGCTGGCAAGCAGGAGCCACATCGGAAACTGCTCTATCAAAGTCCAGTACACAGTGAATCAAAACCCACCAAGCAGCTCATATTTCTGCTGGCAACGAGAGGGCAGTGGAGAGAGTGGCAGAGGAGAAAGATTAAAATGAGTTCACTCATGAAAATAGGGGTAATCATAGAATCATCATAGAATCATGGAATGACTTGGGTTGGAAGGGACCTCAAATCCCATACAGTTCCAACCCCCTGCTGTGGGCAGAGACACCTCCCGCTAGACCCAGTTGCTGCAAGCCCCATCCAAACTGACCTTGACCGCCTCCAGGGATGGAGCAACCACCACTGCTCTGGGCAACCTGGGCCAGGGCCTCCCCACCCTCACAGGGAAACATTTCTCCTTTGGGTCTTATCTCAATCTCCCCTATTTCAGCTGAAAACCATTCCTCCTCGTCCTATCCCTGCTGTCCCTGATCAGGAGCCCCTCCCCAGCTTCCCTGAAGCCCCTTTCCATACTGGAAGCTGCTCTAAGGTCTCCCTGAAGCCTTCTTTTCTCCAGGCTGAACAAACCCAACTCTCCCAGCCTGGCCTCGGATGGGAGGTGCTCCAGCCTTCAGATCATCTCTGTAGCCTCCTCTGTATCCCCTCCAGCAGCTGCATGTGTTTTCTATGCTGAGGATTCCAGAACTGCATGCAGGGCTCCAGGTGGGATCTCACAAGAGTAGAATCTCCTCCCTCGACCTGCTGGTCACACTTTTTTGGATGCAGCCCAGGACACAGTTGGCTGCAGGTACACAGCCTTTCAACCCAGCGCTGGCAGCAGGGAGAGATCCCTGTGATGTCTTATCCCAGGACAATGAACTGTGCGATACCAGGATTTAGAAGGTAATTCCCCAACAATTTTTGACCCAGGCTACATTCCTCAATCTGTGATTTCAGGGGGCAAAATTATAATTTAAAAAAAAAAAAACCCACATATTTCAAGCCTGTCTCTTCAGTGCCTGCGAGAAATTGGAGTCGTGGTGTTTGAACCCAAGCACCTGCTGTCGGGGTTGTTCTCAGGCAGAGTCAGCATCATCTGAGTCAACATCTGGGTCTGGGAAGTTGCCTGCAGTCGGCTCCAGCAACGTGTTCATTACAGAGGTTTTCTACTGAGCTTTGCTGGGTTGTTTTCCTGTGAGTCCTATCATGTTTTATTTAGGAGATGCAGTTGTTCTAAAGGATTCTTGAGGTAGAAAGTGCTTTTTGCTGTCAAGAGCAGCATCACAAAAGCTGGATTTCTGCAGCTCCTCTCATACCCCATTCCCTTTGTATTATTGGTAATTACAGAATGTTAAAAGAGCCTTGAGCAGGAGAGGTAGGAAGAGACAATCTCTTCTCCCCAAATCTACTGTTCCAAGTTGCAGAAACCGCAGTGAGTGGTGGGTGGCAAATGACTGGCTGGGGAGAAGGCTGAGATCTCTAATTCTATCAGCTTAATGAGTTCTTTCCTTATCAGCTTCAGTCCTTGTTCAGATCTGCTAAGTGGCTCTTCTTAGAGATCAAATGACAACGAATTAGCAATTGGCAGCTGCCTTGGTTACACAAGTGACCAGATTTTGGACAGCAGAGCTGAGCTGTTTCAGAGCGTGGCTACTAAACCGAGAGGTCAGACAACAGCTGAACAAAAAAGCAAATCTTGTGCATGGGGCAGGTTGTGAGGTCACGGGGGCTCACAGGGTGTTTCCAAGGAGTTTTCAGCCGAAGACTTCCCTGGGAACCTGTGGGAGCCAAGGCAGTCACTGTACTCTGCTGGGAGCCTGCGTTCAGATTGAACTTTTGTGGCTGCATCCACACTGAAGCAGCAGTGATCTAAACCGTCCTGAGAATTACTTTGCACTAGGCTAGGAAATGCGGAGTTTTAGGGGAAATCCATCTTTCTCTCATTCATAGAAGCGTTTTCCCTCCAGGAGTGTGTTGCCCTCTCTACTCTTGCCCAGGGAGTGGATCTTGCTCAGGAAAGACATCCGTGGGGCTAACATCAGCCCCAAGTCTTCTTGCTTCAGGGCTCTTTGATAACTTTCAGAGTGGTGTAGAACAAAGACGTCACTTCACTCACTCCTACCATCATGAAAATCGATGTTCTTTTACCTTGGGCCACGCAAATACCAGGGCCTGACCTCCTTTTGAGAAACTGGATAAGTGCTAAACCCCTGTGTGCAACCATTCATAGAACGTCAACCCACACGAAGGTCGCTTCTATCAGGAGACAGAAACCTTGAAAAAATTGAAAGCTAAACTCTGGGTGGATGTTCTTTATTAGGCCAGGCTACTTTTTTTTTCAGCAGATTTCAGCACTGGCCCAGGCTGCCCAGAGCAGTGGTGACTGCCCCATCCCTTGAGGTGTTCGAGGCCAGGTTGGATGGAGCTTGCAGCCCCTGATCTAGTGGGACATGTCTCTGCCTATCACAGGAGGACTGGAACTAGATGATTTTTGAGGTCCCTTCCAACCCAAACTATTCCATGATTCTATGATTCTATAATATGAGCTGTGTTTCCTATTCAATAAAAGAAGCACAGACATCAACTCCATGCGGAAATACCCAGGCACCTTCACTGAAAGCAGCACAAATATATGCATACACAAACACAAACATGTACACAGATCCTGTAGGTGCATCCACACGCAATATTAGTGTGCGCAGCTATTTTGAAGCGTACTCGGAACTGTTGCAGATGACAAGCTAGAACTGAAACTGTTCTCGTTTGCTGTTACAGCAGACGCACACGCTATCACAGCAACCACGCGTGCAGCCTTCTTAGAAACCGCCTCGTGCGACTTCTGTGGAGGCAGAGAGACATTGTGCTGGTGCGTTTGAACCTGTCCACCACATCAAGAGAAGCAATAACGTGCCGAGGACCTCAATAAACATGGATTATCTTGTTTACTTGTCTGCTTAAAAAAGGCAGCGGCAGCCTTGAGTTCTGCAGAAGTCAAGTACTTTGCCCTGCTTCTATATTAAGGTCCCCTCATGCCTTGCCTGCTTCCCACATGATGTGTCGTGAGTCAAAAAGGACCCAGGCTTGGTGGGGCTCTCACCAGACAGCTCGGTGAGGTTTCAGAAGTTTCAGTTCCTGAACAGGTTTTGTAACTGCACCACCCTGAAGCAAGAGATTACGAGATGGTGTGGCCGCGTTTGGTCGCGAGCTGTGGAGGCTCCAAGCTGGGTGCCCCGAGTTGTTCCTCGCCGCGTGGGCTGCTCGGCAGGGCGAGTGGCGGCAGCTCGGGGCGTATCGAGTGGGTACAAGGACAGATGCTTGGCTGTGCCTGACATCCCACCCGCCAATGTCATCCCTGAAACCACTTCCTCCTCCACGCCGACAGCGTCCTGTGTGATTTCCTGCTTCGTTTTGTAAGAGCGGGGCAAATGAAAGGATTCCTCATTTCTAGAAAGCCATTTTCTGCCTTTGGCAGTTTTTCTTTCAAATCTACTTACAAAATCCCTCTTTAAAGCAGTTTTCTAACCGGTTTTCTTTCTCCCTTCGGAGTTTTTTTTCCCCTTCATTTTTTCCTACAGTTCAAAGTATTTCTCTCTCAAGTCAAAATCCTTTTCCTCGCTTTTTGTTGTTTTGTTTAAATACAATTATTGTTAACATAGAAAACCTCAAATTCACTATTTCTGTTATAAAATATATTTTCTGAGATGCAGCGCAGCAAAGGTTTTATTGCACACACAAGAGCTAGTTTTTCATTTAAATCACTTACTGATCTTAATAACTACAAACATCTTGGGCTTTCTTTCAGTAAGAAATTAATTTCCTTTCCATCCTCATCCAAAATCCACTGTGAAGAGCAACTGTATCCAGAGTAGTTTGCTGCACCACTCCTGTTGTCTGGATGATACTCCCTCCCCCAGGCAGGTAAAGCTGCTCACCCAGTGCTTAAGGCCAAACTCTAATACTGCTTTGATGGATCCTAAATTGAGATAAGTTGGCATCTTCTGGCAGCTCCTGCAACTGAGCTTTGGCACAAATTTAACCTCCTTTACACTCAATTAGATTCTTTTATTCTCACTTAAACTGCCACCCACTTTCTATTGTCTGTTACAAACCCTCCAAATACCCTAAACTCTCTTCTTTTCTATTAATATGTAAATTAAATCAATTTGCCTTCCTGCTAGTCATGTTCATCAGGATACAAATCAACCTAAGGAGAACCCAGCGGAGTTAAAGGCAGACTGCTTACACTCCACCATATCCCTCTGCTCTGCACATGTTATTCGCTGTGTCTTTTTGGCTTGTCTGTTGGAGTCAAACCAATTTGCTCAATCTCTTTGGTTATTAAGAACACTGTCAATGCAATAAACCCAAAGATCTGAGTGGCATAGCTGCAGTCAAAGGCTTGTTAGAGCTGTGGGGACCAAACACATCTGTTGCTCCTGACCTACAGCATTTCCTGTGATAAGAATAGTTTCTGGTTACCACAGGCTGTCACATATTTATGCACAAATTCCAGTTTCTGAGAATGAAATGAATTTGCCTTGGGCTCCCCTTCGTGTGAAACTTGGCAGGTTTGGTTCACACAACTTGGTGAAAATCAATCTCGGCTCCTGAAGTTCATCCACGGGTTTGTAGTCACTCTCCTCTGCTCTTTCAGCTCCAGGAGGCACCTGAAAACATTTCAGTCACAATATCTGTGTTTAATCCACCTTTAGTATAATTCTCACCTGCAGACATAGGCCTCCACCTTGTGTGAATCTGAAACCAGCAGCTAGACAACCAGGTTTTACGCTGGAACACTGCTGTGACTCCAAGGAACCTGTTCCAGTAGCAACGAGCTAAATTCACAGTAGTTTCGATTTTACGCAGTCTGTTTTCAGAAGCTGTTGACCTAACCCTGCCTGTCTGGGCTTCTCTGGCATGATGACATCCTCAAAGTGGGAGCCCTGTGTTTGTGCGGCAGTTCGTTAATCGAGAGCTGTGGTTTCTCAGTGTCGGGACTCTGGCCGGTGCTCCCCACCTGCCGTGCACACTACAGGTACACGTCAGCAGCAGCAAGGGATGAGCATAGGAACCCTCCAAGTCCTGGTTTTAATCTGGGTGCTGATGTTTGCAAACTTTAGTCAGCTAATTACACTTTGTGGCCTCATTAAAGTGAGGATTGTGCTACTTGGGATCTTCCCAGACCTCAGGATCAATGTATGGATTCAATGTAAGGATCAGCTGATGAACATCTGTGGGAGGTTAGGATGCTTTCTGAACAACAGATGTATTGCGATTCCTTGATCCCCCAATGTCCAATGCCTTGTAGCTTCTCTGTGGCTTTCAGCCACAATCACCACATGCAAAGGCATCTTCGCTCTGCCTCTACTTGGCAAGGTTGTGGCAGCCTTTTGTGGCTTTGACTCATGCCCTCAGCTCACTCTGCAGCTGGGACGGCCACTGGTGACCTCGGTGTTTGGACTGAGACTGAACCACAGTTCCAAGAACGCTGCCTGGCCCGGCTTCTCCGCTGCGCTGACTTACTCTGGCCGGTGCCTCATTTCTTCCTTAGATTTCAGTGTGGTTTAGGTCACAGGCTGCCTTGGAACTGAGAAGGGCCGTGAATCTCTCAAGGCACGCTTGACAAGCTGACATGGCCTGAGCTGCTAAAACCCAACACGAGCCATCGCTTTCCCAGTGATGCCTGAACGCTTACAACCTTCCAATTTTTTTGGGCAGGTGAAATTATTCCCTGCTAAGTAGCACTTCTGCTGCAGGTGTTCTGCTTCCATCCAGAGATGGCTCTGCTCAGAACTTGAAAACATTGTTCTTTAATCAACTGAATTGGGCTTTGAATCTCCTGAAGTGGCAGGGACTAAGTACACTGTGTCTGTAAAGCCCCATCTGTCTTCTCTGAAGCTGCACGGAGCGCAGCCAGAGAGCCTTTGGGCTCATCTAAAAACATTACACGCAAATGAAACCTGGATGGAAAACAGTAATTACTGGGAAACAAAGAGGACAGCCTGACCCCACAGCTGGCGGTCCTAGTGCAACAGCAGCGCTATGGAATTGCCTGCATATTTCTGAACTACACTTGAGAAGAGCTTCTAGGAGATTCCAAGCAGCGATGCAAGCACAGCTCTGGCAGACGGTTTCTCCTTGCAGGAGCGACAGCTCCCTAGATGATCCAGGCCCCATCCCAAATACAGGCTAGGCTGTTTGGCATAGCACAGCTCTGCAAAAGCTCTCAAGTGGACCAAATCTGTCTCTTTTCCCTGACAGCAGAGGATTTGAACAGAGCAGTGGAGCAAAAACCAACCCTGATAAAATAAGACTAGGTCATTCAAAGAGCGGTGCCCTGCGGGGTGGCAGAAATCCCAGCACAGGTCAGGGTGAACGAGCAGTGAACATATGTGCTGCGACCAAGGTGGAGAAAACAGGCATAGAGTGAGGGATGATGGAGATCAGAGTTTGCTAGGGTCAACATCAAAGCCACAAGCAAGTCGCGTATCTTCTGAGCCTGAAAGCAATACTTCTATTCATTGGCTATACTAAAAAAACTACTAGTACTGTGAATTAGCAGAAATTAAAGGACGTATCTTTCTTTCTCCATGGGCTCAGGTTTCTCCACTGCTTTTCACAGGGGGCAACCCCTAATCTGTGCCATGAAATGCATTAAATGGAGAGAACACATTTCAGTGATTATCACAGGCATTTGCATGTGGCAAAATCCCCTTGCCTTATATTAGAGAAGACGTGAAATCTGAAATGGAAGTTTGTACCACAATGCTATGGTCCTTTCTACCTGGTTTGAGCACTGCTGGATCATTTAGCAGGACAAATTCAATCCAGATCGTGCCTGGGCACACAATTACGTTTCTGTTGAATTAGCCAGAGTACATAATAGGGCATTTATGCTGGCTTTATGCCGGCAGCAGGAAGAAAGACAACATCTAATCTGGCACAAAGCCTACCAATGCAGACTGAATGTCATGAGTTTTTGAACAATTTTGAATGGGATCAGTGTTTTGCGTTGTGTGGTCCAGCATTTTGTATCCAGGAGCCCTAGAGCCAGATTTCCTCTATTATCAACCTCCGACCGTTTCTACACTGTTCAAAGTGTCTGTTTCTCCATAAAACTTTCTCTTGCTGTGCCCCTTGTCCAGTTGGAGGTTCTTGTTGTAATCCGTTATAGTGCTGTACTATATGTACGAGATATTCAGGATCAGCTTCTCACTGTTGCTCCCAAAGTCCTGCAGAATTGTATGTGTGTGTAAATTTTGTAATACAAACATCACAGCTGTTCATTCAACTGGAGCAATGGATGCACGCTGGCTGTCATTTCCTTGTATAGTTACTATGCTGTTCTCACACAGCCATAGAATCATAGAATCCCTAGGTTGGAAAACACCTTTCAGATCACTGGGTCCAACCGTACCTGTCCACTACTAACCCAGCTCCCTGAGCACTTCATCTGTCCATCTTTTAAACACCTCCAGGGATGGTGACTCCACCACCTCCCTGAGCAGCCCCTTCCAGTGCCTAAGAACCCTTTTGGTGAAGAAATTTCTCCTGCTGTCAAATCTAAACCTGCCCTGGTGCAACTTGAGGCCGTTTCCTCTCATCCTATCACCTGTCACTTGGGAGAAGAGACCAACACCCACTTCACCACAACCTTCTTTCTGTCAGCACCCATCTCTCAATCAGTCTCTCTAATGATCGTTAGTGGTGTCTGATTTCTGACAGGATCTGTGCTTCTGCCTTTCTCCATAGGACAGACTTTGGGTTGGAACAGACTATGCTTGCTCTCATTCACAGAAGGTGCTGACTTCTAAGAAAACTGACACAGTGCCAGGCTGTCATTGCCCAAGGAACTTGGAAGAACCTGCCCTCTGAGCCATTTTACCTGCTGACACTTCTCATCCAGTCAGTTCTACCAAAGCAATCCTTCTAATTTACAGGCTGGAGTTTCTCTGTGTATGCTTTGGGAGAAACCCCATTCTGGAAAAGTTGCTTATTTTAGAACACACAGCCTCAAGGAAGATATTTTTCCTTAATCCCAAACTAAGTGATCTCATACTTGGCTAGCACTGTAACCATGGTACTGAAGTTATTTATGACTCTGAAATTAGTGCTATAGTTAGCAACACTGGAACAGGGTTTCTTCTATGCTACTGTCCAACTGCCTCCCTCCCCAGCCTGATGCTGAGCTACAAGGCAAGACCGAGCGTCTCCAGAGGGTCTTTAATTTGCAGTAAACAGTGTCACCCTTTGCTGATTCCCCAAACTTGGCAACACACAAGTGGATATGTACAAAGCTGTGTCTTCTAAGCAAAACAAAGCACTTGGCTATGTTTTTATTGATCTTGGTTTGTTAGGAGATTTATTTGGGTTTGTTTATTTGAGTTCTTAAAGTAAATGGTGATTTCCGTGAAGGGACCTGGGAGTCCAGTCTGCAGAGCCTGGGCTGGCAGGAGGAGGGAGGGCTCGGCCGTACACTACTCATCAGCTCCTAACATCAGGGAATCACTGTGAGGGCAAAGAGGAGAGGTCAGCTTTTATGCCTGGGACACTGGAAAACTCACCTCGTTGAAATGGATAGCCTGTGTACACAACATATCTGAGGATCAAACCAACATTATTCCAGTGTGATCCCTCTGCAAAGATCCCAGAGAAGGCTGGGAAGAATCCAGCAAAGTAGAGAACAGAAGAAGCACAGAAAACCACACTATTCTGAATCCCTCCCGGTCAAAGATCAGGCAGCTCCCTGCTTCCACAGCGCAGGTGACTGAGAGCAAAGCTCCTGGATGCATCCTGAGGCTTGGATGGCATCCCAGTGACCCAGGCACCTCTCTGCTCTTCTCAGGGACTCACCCCAGCTTCTACGTGCCCTACACAGCAGATCACCTCTCCAGGGAGGGAATGAAGAGAACCCTAAAACAAGCCTGCAATAACAGCATTGCAAATAAAGGGCAAAATACAAAAAGAAGAAAACAGAGGAGAAAGAAGAGACCAGAGAGAGCCAAGAAGTATGAAGAAGTGATGGTGGGATACAAGGATAGCTCATCCCCTGATCCACAAGAAAGGGCAGTTTGAGTGAATTTGACAGCTCGTGTCACAAAGAAGGCAAGCCTGTTTCCACCATCTGTCTCTGCTTCCAGATAGCAGACATAGCATAGCATTTTTGGTTGCTCATGCCCGTACCATGCTTCCATTTGACATAACAGTCTGACTTCATGCCAGCTCTGCTTCCTGAATTAACCTTTTCATGCTGCCTCAGAACAGCAGTCAACACAGCCGCCTAATCCTGCTCACCCCACGAATACTCATAACCCCTTCGTTTAGGGTTTTTCAGATACTCTGGCCATGGGCTCAATCTGATTTACAGCTGAAGCTGATGGAAGGAAGTCTCAAGGCCTTCACTGAGAGGTAGGTAAGGCACCCTGGGAAATATTCTTGAGGGAAAATGCAGCACTTATTTGGGGTTTCGGTGTTATTTTGGTTTGCAGCCTAACCTAATTCCCAGAGCCACTGCTCTCCTATTGCCTTCATGGGATCGAGTCACTTGACCAGGTTTTGCTACGGTGAACATGATCGCCACCTTTATTTTTTGGTTGGTTTTTTTTTTTCTCCTTTTGACCACAGGCAAAGAAAATAAATTATCTCATATCCTGCCAGCAAACTGCCATAGGCACTGTGAGACCAAGGGCACTTCTCCTGCTCTGAAAGAGCTTTAAAAACCCCCAGCTGATAACTTGGATCCAGTTCAGGTATGTTCAGGCACATACCAGCAGTTAAACTTATTTCTTCTACTATCTTATCTGTCCATTTCTCGTTTTCAAGGGGAGGAAGTTTGGCAGGGAAGTTACTCTTGGAATGCACTCAGGAAACCATGGGCAAGAGAAGCGAAGAGCATAAATAGAAATAACCATAGGTACCGCGGCTGGGAGCCTGGCTGAGGGCTTCTATTCCTAGCTTTACCCATGATTCACTTGGTGACCTCAGAAAGCCACTTTGCTGCTCCCTGCTCCAGCTTTCTCACAGGCAAAATCACTCGTTTCACAGGTTGCCCCAGGACCCTGTGTCTCCCGGCTGGGTGTCTTTGGAGGAAAAGCCTCATCCTACTCCCTCTGCCAGCCCTGGGCTGCTCCACCATGCAGGATCAAGGCACTGCAAACCATCGAACAAGATCAGAGCATTGCAAACCATCGAGCAAGATCAGAGCGTTGCAATCCACTGTGCAGGATCAGGACATTGCAGACCAACCCATGGGATCAGGGCATGGCAGACGTGGCACCTCCCTCCCAGAGGGGACCTGGCAGCTTTAACTGAGTGCATTTTGTGAAGCTTTCGGGAATCCTTCAAGAAAAAGAAAAGCACTATAACAAAATGTTGCTAGTTATAGCATGACAGCATACAACACATTCCTGCTCTGGACAGAACTCTTCTATCAGCCAGCTTAATTATAGAATACATTACCTTTGCCCAATTCCCTCCTTATTAATTGTGGTCAAAGCACTGAGCAAAGCCAATTTGCTGCTTGCTCTCCATTTCTCCTTATTGAAAACCAGTTCCTTGACAGCAACAACTAGAGCATGAGACTGTTACGCTGCACTGTGTCTGCTCCCTGCTCCCCCCCACCCCCAGCACTGTAAACGCATTTCCACTTCATTCCTGCCCCCCTGGAGCAGATTCCTGGGATGTTAATGCCAGACATAGACCTGGCTTTGCAAAGGCAGTCCTGTGGCTGCAGCAGGATGGAGCTGCACTACTGTACTGGTAACCTGCGAAAACCTTGGAATGGGTCACTGGAAAAGCAGACAAAGGCTTTTCGGTGGTGCTTGGGATTCCCCTGCAGGGATTAGTTGGAGGGTGGCCCTCTATACATCCCAAGCCTGAAGCTCCAGCTGTGGCACCGTGCAGTGAGGGTCAAAGTCTTGATGCTAGCAGTGAGAAGGAAAGCTGCAGCCAGAGCCCACAGACACCGCTAGCCCCTCTGCACACATCAGGAGCAGCAGCAGTACGAAGGCATCCTGGATCGATCTAATTTCTATATAAAAACAGGAAGCTGCCCCTCCCTTCGCCAAAACAGAGGAAGAGCAGCATGGCCTGTATCTGTGTCAGTGAGAAAAGGGGCAGGGGAAGGAGCAAATGGTTCATCTCAACCAGGAGCGTGTCAGGAAGAGGATGCCTCATTTTTCTCTAGGGATACTGATACCCAGCACATATTTAAATCCCCCCTCTATCAGCTTATCAGATATAACTTGGGAGCTAGCATCCAAACCAAAGTTCCTCAGGACACAGCACCCTGACCTCCTTGACTCCATCATCTCACACCACTTTTGTGTTACAGAGGAGTCACATAAAGGCAATACTAGAAGAGGAAAGAGGTGGAATATTCATTAGAAGACCCTGCACCTTTAAGGAACCCTTTAGAATAATGGATTTAAGTGATGGATTGGGACGGGGGACCAGGAACAACTAGATGTTTCAGCTATCAAGTTAAATTAATTGTTTCTCAATCTGTGCAACAGCTTCAGTTACAGTAGATGGGTTTCAGTGCTTGTAGTGTGGAAGAGCCAGAGGAACAAGTAGGTTGGCCACACGAGTTAGCCCAGGATCTTACTAATATAAGTAGGAAACATAAATCCTGCAACTTGATTGTGTTTCCTCTGGAAATGTACATACTGAAATCAGGCCAGAATCAAAGCCTTCCCCATTTCAATGTCACCTGAAATAAGAAATAGAGATTGCATGGTGTTAAACCAAAAACCACACACTCAGATTGTTGTTTGGTGTGTAGATACTGTTCTCAGGTTAGCATATAAGTGAGAAACCTCAAAGGCGTGAGCAGTTTTTCTTAACAAGGAGTCCTGGGCCTTGCTATGTTAAAGCAGAAATATCAGAATTATATTGGTTCACATAGTCATAACCATCATTTTCTGCTGCCTTGCAGCCAGCATGTCGTGCACCCTTGTGTTTAGATGTGTCCACAGAGGGATCCAACCTGCAAATAAAGAACTGCAACAGAAGCTGTTGTTTGCTAATTACTGCTCAAGGCTTGAGACTGTGTGAGAAAAACACTTTCCAGTTCAGATGGAGGAAATGGAAAGCATAAAGATTCATTACTCTGCTATTCAAAGAGCAGATTTCTAATGAACTGTGTCTACCAAACAGTTCAGAGATGAGGAAGTGATGGAGAGATGCTTTTCATGCAAGCAGAATAACAATCAGAGAATAGCATTCTCAGGCTAGACCATGCAACCAAGAGTATCTTTACTGCTTGAGCTAAGTATTTTCTTTTCATTATAGACACTTGACCTCCAAGGGTCTGTAGTGATAGGACAAGGACGAATGGCTTTAAATTGGAAAGAACTGAACACAGGACTCCAGGTGAGGTCTTACAAGATACAAGAAGAGGGGCAGAATCCCCTCCCTCTGCCTGCTGGCATAACAGGCTTTGGGGCTGCAGTACTTGCACTGCTCTCAGTCCCATCCTGAAATGCCAGCACTAGCCCTTTTGGCTAAGACTTCTGCTGAGCTCCTTCTCCCTGCCCACCCCCCCAGCTTGGCACTAAAAAGCAAACAAACAACTTCTGTGAGCTGCAGAATTTG
Source organism: Phaenicophaeus curvirostris (assembly GCF_032191515.1). NCBI lineage: Eukaryota > Metazoa > Chordata > Aves > Cuculiformes > Cuculidae > Phaenicophaeus > Phaenicophaeus curvirostris. The sequence continues at coordinate 7,635,712 of NC_091409.1, forward strand.
CAGAGTCCGGCTTTCAGCAGGCTGGTGTCTCTTGGGGGGCTAATTTGGGTGCCAGAGAGGGCACAAATGGTGACTGACGCTTTTCCCACGGTTTAGGCATCAATCAAATGTCAGATCCATGCAGATTCTCTAGTGTCTAATAAGGTCTGACAGCATGTGCTGGTCTTTCTCACAGTCACAGCCCTGGCAGAGTTGTTCTTTACCCAGCTGTAAAGGGAGGAATCGAGCTCTACACCTCTGTTGGGTTCAGATAAAGCTGGACAAAGGGTTAAAAAGCTTTTTAAAGAAAGGAATTTGGAAGAATATGAGTGTGCAGATATACAATGTGATTGCATAAGCTCTGTTACATTGGGAAATCAAAATAACCAACCCTTTTCCCCCTAAATGTGATCGAATTTATAGTTATCTCGCTCCTAGTGCAAAACCTCCCTTTAAACTTTGCTCTAGAGCCTGCAGAGACCCACACCCAAGAATTTCAAGTCGGTGCTTTATCGTGAAGCTTGAGTACAGGAGAGGTGGTTTTTACACTTCAGGCCTCTGTGGAATAAACGTGACCCCAGCCAGAATAACTCTTGAGTCAGCTTGTGAGCAGTCACGGGGAGATACGCAGCTTTGCAGCACACCTGATAGCTAAGGTGGAGCTCAGTATGGGAAATGTGGTTCTGGCATATCCTGGGGACCTCTGGGGCCTTAAAAGAGGAAAAAAATGGCTTTAAAGGGTGCCCAGGCATATCTGAAAAGGGAATAAATCAGTTGTGATAGGACTGCACAGCCCAACCCAGGCATTCTGCAAAGGCAGCTCTGTGTCTGAGACACACAGGGTGGATTTCTGCCCTGGAGCAGGGCTGGTCTCCAGGGCAGCTCTGCCTCCGGCACCCACGCGTGCCAGCTCCTTGCACACCCGTCCCGCAAGGTGAGCATCACCTCACCGTGTCCTCGGGCTGCCCTTAACAGACAGGAGGTGCATGTTCAGAGAGAGAACAAATCTCAGCCTTTACAACCTCGGTGTTGACAAGTGCTTCCTGCAGGGTGACAGCTGAGTCACTTCTCCTGTAACTCTTGCACTGCAGGAACTCAAGTCCTGTTGCTTCCTCTGAGCTCCAGGCTCAGGTGCATCTTTTTTTGCTTGCTCCACTCACGTGACCCTCTGCTGCTTGGACAGCTTTGAAAGGCCCAGGTAGCTGGGGGGAGAAAGAGGCTTTTCAGAAGTAAAACATCTCAGCAGGCTTCCTACATCTCATTTCAATACCTGCCAGCTGCTCAAGGAGCACACAAGCTGCAAACACCCTGGGAAGGAGCAGCCCATTTAGCCACACCGGTGAGGCTGATATTGCTTTGGAGAAGGGTATTGAACAACTGTTGGAAGGATTTCTCCATCAAATGGTGCTTCACAGATCCGTCGGGAACCTTGCTGTGTCTCAGTCCTGACACAGGCTGACTCCTCGCAGATATTCATCAAGAGAAGCTTCCTGCTCCCTCACATCCTACCTGGAGTTCTCCTTGAGGAGGAGCACAAGCTTTGCTTTGTGCTGTACTCGCAGCTCCCAGCTGCCCATGTTCTCCAGGCAGAGGTCACTTTCCTCACCCAGCACTGTCTTATGGCAACACCATCAGAAAACTGGAGAAATTGCCCCTTGAAGGCCTTGATCTATGCTTTCAGGGTACACTTGCTCCTTTTGGAAAAGTCTACTGCGTACCAAATGGGCAGCATCAGCACCTCTGCATGAGATTCCCCATCTGGAGTCCTGTGTCCAGTTCTGGGGTCCCCAGCTCAAGAAAGACAATGAATCACTGGAGAGATTTCAGTGGAGGCCATGGAGATCAAGAGGAGACCAGCATCTCTCATGAGGAAAGACTGGGTGAGCTCAGTCTGTTCAGCCTGGAGAGGAAAAGACCATGAGGGGATCTTACCAATGCTTATCAATATCGAAAGGTCAGGGATCAGGAGGATGGGGCCAGATTCTTCTCAATAGTGCCCAGCAAAAGGATGAGGAGCAACGGGCATGAACAGGAGCATGGGAAGTTCTACCTGAAAATGAGGAAAAACTTCCTTACTGTGGGGGTGATGGAGCACTGGAACAGGGAGGGTGTGGAATCCGAGCGGGGTCCAAATGGGGACCGAGAGGGTCCAATCAAGGCAACAGTGGGGACCAGGAGGGGTCCAAGTGGGATCTGAGTGGGGTCTGAGTGGGAACCGAAAGGGTCCAAACAAGGAAACAGTGGGGTCTGAGCAGGGAGCGAATGGGGCCCGAGAGGGTCCGAGTGGGAACCAAGAGGGTCCAAGCAAGACGACAGTGGGAACTGAGAGGGCCCAAGGGAGGGGACAGTGGGGACTGAGTAGGGTCCGAATGGGGACCAAGAAGGTCCGAGTGGGAACTGGTCCAGGGAGGTTATTCTCCCTCTGTACTCGGCACTGGTGAGACCGCTCCTTGAATCCTGTGTTCAGTTCTGGGCCCCTCAGCACAAGAAGGATGTTGAGGCTCTGGAGCGAGTCCAGAGAAGAGCAACGAAGCTGGGGAGGGGGCTGGAGAACAGGCCTTATGAGGAACGGCTGAGAGAGCTGGGGGTGTTTAGCCTGGAGAAGAGGAGGCTGAGGGGAGACCTCATTGCTCTCTCCAACTACCTGAAAGGAGGTTGTGGAGAGGAGGGAGCTGGCCTCTTCTCCCAAGTGACAGGGGACAGGATGAGAGGGAATGGCCTCAAGCTCCGCCAGGGGAGGGTCAGGCTGAACATTAGGAAAAAAAATTTCATGAAAAGGGTCATTGGGCACTGGCAGAGGCTGCCCAGGGAGGGGGTTGAGTCACCTTCCCTGGAGGGGTTTAAGGCACGGGTGGACGAGGTGCTGAGAGACATGGTTTAGTGTTTGATGGGAATGGTTGGACTTGATGATCCGGTGGGTCTCTTCCAACCTGGAGATTCTATGATTCTATGAAGCGAGGGGACAGTGGGGCCCAAGCAGGGTCTGAGTGGGGACCGAGAGGGTCCAAGCGAGGCGACAGTGGGGACGGGGGACGGGGGGGGATCCAAATGGAATCTGAGCGGGGTCTGAGTGGGGACCGAGAGGGTCCAAGCGAGGGGTCAGCGGGGACTGAGCAGGGTCTGCGCGGGGAGCGGGAGGGCCGAGCCAGCCAGAGCGAGCGCTGCCGGCGGAGTCGGGCGCCCCCTGCGGGCGGTCCCCGGCGCTGCAGCGCGGGGCTGGGCTGCGCCCCGAGCCCCCGGAGCTCCCCCGGCTCTGCCCCGGCCTCCCCGGCGCCTCGGAGGGCGGGGAGGCCGCTGCCTCCCGGCCTTCAGCCCCCGCTGCCGTCCGTGCGCCAGCGCGGGGGGAAAACGGCTTCTAAAGTCGGGGCTGAAGCGGAGCAGGGTGCTGGCTGTTTGTCAGAGAGTAAATATCAGGGCTCCGGGAGACCTTGGAGCAGCTTCCAGCTCTGAAACGGGCTCCAGGAAGGCTGATGAGGGGCTCCTGATCGGGGAGGGCAGGGAGGGGACAAGGGGCAACAGTTTCCGGCTGAAAGAGGGGAGATTGAGGCGAGATCTTAGGGAGAAATGTTTTGCTGTGAGGGTGGGGAGGCCCTGTCCCAGGTTGCCCAGAGCAGTGGTGGCTGCCCCATCCCTGGAGGGGTTCAAGGCCAGGCTGGATGGGGCTTGGAGCCCCTGATCCAGTGGGAGGTGTCCCTGCCCAGGGCAGGAGTGGGGCTGGATGGGCTTTGAGGTCCCTTCCAACCCAAACCATCCTGTGATTCTTAGAAAAACTGTTTCCCTCCGCGCTCTGTGTGATTTAGAGAGGAGGTGTGAGGCTGCGCCCTGGCTGGGTGAGCACAGAGGCTCTGAGCTGGGCTCTCCATTGACACCACTACTTCACAGATGATTTGGGAGCTCCAAACGTTTCCTCCCAACCCACACCACCTTTTTTAAAAAGCCACTTCTTTTAAACCACTCACAGCCTTTTCACCATCCCTACCAGCTGGGAAATGACAAGGAATCACAAGCCTAAATGTTCCCGGGGATTCCTAAGTAACCCAAACACACACTACAAAGGGGTTCCTGAAAACGGAGGAGCCTTTATGGGAATTTTTGTGAGCTTCCAGTTCAATGAGCCGCTAAAGTAAATCGGAGGCCTGGTCACCCGGCAGGAGGGAGCAGCCTGGCAGCCACAGCTCTGGAGCTGCTCCCAAGCTTTGGAGAAGTTGCAATCAGAGGAATCGTAGAATCACAGAATCACTAAGTCAGAAAGGACCCACTGGATCATCAAGTCCAACCATTTCTATCAATCACTGAACTATGCCCCTCAGCACCTCATCCTCCTGTCTTTTAAACACCTCCAGGGAAGGTGACTCAACCGCCTCCCTGGGCAGCTTGTTCCAATGACCCTGCTTCATCCAGAGCTCCTTGGGCAGATCCATCCTGGCTGAGCACTTTGTGTCTCCCACTGGAGTGAGACAAAGACAAATCCGGATTATTATTGGAAAGAGCAGGTTGGGGTGTCAGGAGTGACAGCGGGTGCTGTGTGATCCCTGCGGGTAGGAACAGGGGGGCTCAGTGCAGAGATGCTGCTGGCACGGGTGAGGGTCCGGGTTGGTGTCTCAAGCTGAGGTGTCACCTGTAGGGGCCTGTTTGGAATGTGTTCCCCACGTAGCTGAGTGCATATCTTGAGGATCGAAAGAGACGGTGTTTTCATCATTGTCTCTCCCCGGAAAATGGGTTTTAATGAGGTTTTAAATAATAAAGTGGGATCATTTCCCTGGCTGGCAAGATCATGCAATTTTTATGCCTTCTTTCTCTCCCAAAATTTTATCACCCTTTATTTTTAGCGACGCCTAATTCCCCCTTTTGGAAAAAAAAAATGAAAAAAATAAGCAGAGAAACCAGTGATTTAGGGAGAGCCGCTCTCTGGCTGGGGAGTGGTCCTGGGGGGGCTGTTCCACAGGGAGCCTGGCCCCAAGCTGCAGGGGTAGATGAGGACCCTGTTGGGGCAGAGGGGACCCACAGTGCTGGGTGCCAGTGCTGGGTGCCAGTGCTGGGTGCCCAGGGCTGGTGCTGGGTGTGTGGCTCTGGGTGCCCACACTGGGTACTGGTGAGGGTGCCCATTGTGGGTGACAGTGCTGGGTACACGTCCTCGTGTGTCCAAGTGTCTGTTTGTCCACATGTCCCTGTCCTTGTGTCTATGCCCATGTCCATGTGCCTGTGCCCATGTGCCCACATGCCCGTGTGTCTGTGTCCTTGTCCATGTGCCTATGTCTATGTGTCTATAACCATGTGTCTGTGCATCTGCATGTCTACTCTGGCATGTCCATGTGTCCACATGTCTGTTTCCCTGTGTCCGTGTTTCCCCGTGTCCATTTGTCCATGTCCCTGTCCCTGCATCTGTTTCCCCATGTCTTTGTGCCCCTGCCCGTGTCCCTCTGACCGCGCGTCTGTATGTGTGTCCATGTCCATGTGTCTGTGTCCCTGCATGTCTGTGCCCGTATCTGCATGTCCATGTGTCTGTTTCCCTGTGTCCGTGTCCATATTCCTGTCTGTGTGCCTGTGCCTGTGTCCCCCCGTGTCCATGACTGTGTCTGTGTGTCCGTGTTTCCCTGTGTCCCTGTCCATGTGCCCATGTCCCCGTGCCTGTATGTCCGTGTCCATGCCCCTGTCCGTGTGTCCATGTCTCCGTGCCCGTATGTCTGTGTCCATGGCCCTGTCTGCTTGTCCGTACGTCTGTGCCCCCGTGCCCATATCCCTGTCTGCGTGTCCATGTGTCGATTCCCATGTCCGTGTGTGTGTCCATGTCCGTGCCCCTGTGTCCATGACCCTGTCCGCGTGTCTGTGTGTCCATTCCCATGTCCATGTGTCCGTGTCTATGTCCCTGTCCACATGTCCATGTGCCTGTGTGCCCATGTCTGTGTATCTGTGTCTGTGCCCGTGTCTGTGTGTCCGTGCCCCTGTCCATGTGTCTGTGTCCATGTCCCTGTCTGCATGTCCATGTGTCCGTGCCCCTGTCCATGTGTCTGTGTGTCCATGTCCATGTCCCTATGTGTGTGTTTGTGTCCGTTCCCATGTCCGTGTGTCTGTTCCCATGTCTGTGTGTCCATGTCTGTGCCCCCATCCATGTGTCTGTGTCCATGCCCCTGTCCACGTGTCCATGTGTCCATGTCCATGTGTCTGTGTCCATGCTCCTCTCTGCGTTTCCTTGTGTCCGTGCCCGTGTCCATGTCCATGTCCCTATCAGTGTGTCTGTGTGTCCGTTCCCATGTCCGTGTGTCTGTTCCCATGTCTCTGTGTCTGTGTCCATGACCCTGTCCACGTGTCCGTGTGTCCATGTCCATGTGTCTGTGTCCATGTCCTTATCTGCGTGTCCGTGTATCCATGCCCATGTCCACGTGTTCGTGTCCATGTCCCTGTCAGTGTGTCTGTGTGTCCGTTCCCGTGTCCGTGTGTCTGTTCCCATGTCTGTGTGTCCGTGTGTCCGTGTCCGTGCGTCCATGTCTATGCCCCTGTCCACGTGTCCGTGTGTCTGTGTCCATGTGTCTGTGTCCATGTCCCTGTCAGTGTGTCTGTGTGTCCGTTCCCGTGTCCGTGTGTCTGTTCCCATGTCTGTGTGTCCGTGTCCGTGCCCCTGTCCGTGTGTCTGTTCCCATGTCTGCGTGTCCGTGTGCCCGTTCCCGTGTCCGCGTGTCCGTGTCCGTGTGTCCGCGGTGCCGGAGGAGGTGCGGCTGCCCCTCGGCTCGAGTCAATCTGCGGGGCCGGGGGACGCGTGCGCAGTGCGGGGCGCTCCGCTCGCTCCGGTGCCGCTGCCGCTCCCTCTCGCTCCGGAGCCGAGCCCGGGGGCGGCGGGGAGTGGGGGGGGGGGGCAGCGGGCGGCGGCGCGGATGCCGGGACCGTGAGTACCGAGCGCCCCGGCCGGGGGGGACGCGGGACTGTCGCCCCCTCCCTCGCTGTGCCCAGCCCAGCGGCTGCGGGCAGACCCCGCTTTGCACCCCGCCTTTGCATCCCCCCCTTTCCACCCCCTCTTTGCATCCCCCCCTTTGCACCCCTCTTTACCCCCCGTCTTTTCATCCCCCCCCCTTTGCACACACCCTCTTTACACCCCACCTTTGCATCCCCCTCTTTGCCTCGCCCCCCCTCCCTTTGCACCCTCCCGCACCCCTCTTTGCATCCCCCCCCCGCATGCCCCCATCCCTCCCATATCCCTCTCTTTGCACCCCTTCTTTGCACCACCCCCACTCCCTCCCGTATCCCACTCTTAGCACCCCCTCTCCTCCCCCCCCCCCGTCTCCCCTTTCCCTGGGGTTGATGGAGAGGTCGGGCTGTGTCTGCCTGTCTGTGCGTCCGTCCGTGTGTCACCATCCCGATGTGCCAGAGGTGGGGAGGGGGCACTGGGATGCTCCGTGGGGATCGGCCGGTGGGGTGAGGGCACCCCGAGCACTGAGGAGGGATGGGACCCTCCTCGCTGCATCATCCCGGGAAGGAGGAGGAGGATGGAGGGGAGCATCCTCCAGCCACAGGGCTTGCTGCAGGGTTTGCCCAGCTTGTAGGGAGGATCCCCCCTGGAGGCCTCCCCAGCCCTCCCTGTGCCCACAGGTGGGTGCCAGGGCGGCACTGGAGCATCCCTGCACCAGTTTGACCAGGCAGGCTCCCCATGCGGCTCCCAGTGCCTCCCAGTGCAGAGGGTGCCGTGCCTCGTTATGGGGAGCCCTGACCTGGCCGGGGCAGCGGGGAGCGCTGGGGCTCTGCAAGGTTGGCTGAGGTCAGGGCGAGAGCGCACACCAGTCCCCACCAGCTCCTCCAGCATGGCCAATGGGTTGGGCAGAGGGACCTGGCTTGGTGGTGTCCAGGACGTGGCTGTCCCCCATAGCGATGTGACATTTGACCATCGCCCAACACACGGGCAGCATCGCAGGTCCGCATGGCCAAGGGATGGGGAGGAGCAGGCGTGGCTGGTGGAGCTGCTCCACATGTGGCTCGTGGTGCGTCTCTGGGCATGGAGAGGCTTCCCCGGGAAGCTCCCTCTCCTCGCCGCTTCCATGAGGCTGCTCTGGCGCGAATCCATGGCCTTATTTAAGAAACTAAACAAAAAGTGTTAAGTGAGTGGGAGGGATTGCCCTGCTGCGAGGGGAGTTCATTCCCCTCTGGATACGTCTCCATCATCCCCATCAACAGAGACACTCATCCCGTGTCACACCGGATGAGCAGAGCCCGTGGTGTTTGCTGGCCTGGTGGATTCCGCTTTCTTTGGGAAAACAGGTCGCCCCCGTGGGCACATATTTCAGAAGAGCTCCCAAGGGAGAGCACCACATCAGATTTCCCTACAAGGATTTTAGCTCCTCCGCGTCAGCCCTTCCCCACAAATGACTCAAGCCGCTAATCAAAATACAGTCGTGTTCTTCAGCAATTAAACAAACTCCACCTCGTCAGATTATAGTGGAGAAGCAGAAATTTAGTGGCACAGATATATCTCAAATCAGGTTGCGAGTGCCTGTTTTGATATTGATATTAAAGAAAAAAAGGAACCAAAGGCAGGTAATCGGATAATGCAACTCAGACTGGGAGAGGGTAAGGGAGAAAAATGCCTTGATGGAGTAGTTGGAGAACAGTTTGGGTTGGAAGAGGCTCTAAAAGGCCCTCTAGCCACGCTGAGTCCACTCAAGGTGCGGGAGCATCTCTGCCACCTCCCAAAGTGCATCCTCTCCTATCTTTGCTTCTCTCTGCTTGTGGTCTCACTTTTAGGCTGGACTTGGGCTGCAGCATCTGGAGTTTCAGCTGGGGTGGGGGAGCTCAGGGCTCTTCCCTGGGAGCAGTAGGTCTAGAGTGGCAAAGCAGCTGCTGTGTCGGTCCTTGACCTCTGCAGAGCAGGAGCTCAAGCTGCCGTGGTTTCTCCACTTTTTAATCCCTACTTTTATGCTCTGGATGAAATTATTTTGGGAAGTCAGCTCAAGAGGAGGTAAGAGCCACGCTTGAGCCATCCCACAGGGTGCCCTGCCTTTCCCTTCAGCTCCTCCTGTTCCTCCGGCTGTTTTGTGGTGCCAATCATGCTCAGGCCGTGCCTGAGCCCCCAAAAGCAGAGCAGCGGTGGCAAAGCGAGCCTGCAGGCATCGCTGCCCTCGTGCCACCGCACCATGCACTCTCAGGGTTCGGTGCTTTGGGCTCTTGCCTGGAATAACAGCGGCTTCCGGGTGAGCCGGTGCCCACAGCCTTCACCGAGACTTCCTATTACTCAGTTCCTTCTTTGTCTCTGCACATCTCTGCGTTTCCATTACCAAAGCTGTTCAGAGAGGGGTGGATCTAAAGCCAGATACATTATTTCATAGCTACCTCTTAATCTGGGGGGAAGAAAAGATACCGGACTTTATCCCCCCTTATTTTCATCCCCCGATGCATTACAACATGCTTTTGGCCTGTGGGGAGGACAGGATGGAGGAAGAGTGTCTGACATCTGTGGTGTAAGAGGGGAAGAAACCAAACTTGCTGGCTCACGGAGACTCCAGCAACCCTATCATAGACAGGGAAGCTGCTCTGCGGTGGCTATCACCGCCCCAGCTCCAGCTGCCTCAGGGAAGGGCATCTAGCCCCACACATACCGTCCTGCACCCAGCGCCGTACAAGTCTCCTCCAGCTCAGTTCCGTCTGGGCTCACCCAGCCCATTTCTTTCTCTCTCTTCGCCATGGGTTGCCCCATGCAGCACAGGGAGAGTGACCTGCAGGAATCCCCCAATCCTTATTGCTGCAGCCATGTGATGGTAGCATTTTGTCGTGGTGTTTGTGGCAAATAACTCTACCAGTCACCTCTCCCCACCATGCCCATGAGTTTCAGGACACTCAAAGTTTTTTTGCAGAGGTCAGATGCCTTAAATGCTGCTGTGCATGTGCTGCGGGAGCCATCGGGTCGGTGCCTCACAGGGGTGAGCCGTGGCTGTGCTGGTCCGTGAGCCACGAGGTGAGACCCCTGTGCAGCCCCCCAGCCTGCCCAAGTGGGACCTGGGGATGCAGGAAACGGTGGCTTTGGGTGAGACCTTAGTGAAAGCAAAATCCTGGCTCTTGCTGGATCCAGAGCGCCGTGTAAAACAAGGCAGCAACTCCAGAGTTTTGATCGACTTGCCTTTCTGTGAAAGCACTCTGAGAGCACAGGTTATTATTATGTTTCTATTATTTTTTGCTTGAAATCTACTGGGTTCCTTCTTGGGGAGGGATCAGTGACAAGAACCTCCTGCCTGTGCCCTCCTCTCTCCTCAACCACTGGGTTGGACGCGGAGGGTGATGCCCCAGCCCACCCCCATCAGCTCCTCCAGGTCTGGGGGAACCATCAAGGGTGATGCCCCAGCCACCCCATCAGCTCCTCCAAGGTCTGTGGGAGCTCAGCTGCTCCAGATGAGTTTACCAGGAGAGGCGGGGAGTGCTTTGCCCCTCACCCATCCTGCAAACCATCCTGTCTTTGGCTGTTGCATGGAAGCAGGGATTGAAACAGGGGGGAGGGTGGAGCAGCCACAGCAAGGCAAACGACACCAAAATCCTGTGGGGTTCAGGTTTAACATTCAGCTTAGACATGGAAAAAAGGGGGTTTCCTGACAGCAGGAAAATGGATGGTGGAGTTTTATAGCAAGCCGCCCTTCCAGTTCTCAAACCGCTTGGGAACAGCCTCAGTTGACCTTTTGAGAGCTCTTTGCTCAGTCTGTGAAGATTTGCTGGGTTTGGGGGCCCAGCTTTGCCACGCTCCAGGCTTGCTTGTCTGTGCTTGCCTTCTCTGAAGGCAGAAACGCTGCGGAGGCTCCGGGGCAGCAACGGGTTGGGCACGGGGGTGCAGAGTCCCCCTGGCTCTGTGCAGGGGCCAGGCTGTGGCAGCGTGCTCCTGGAGATGGATTTACTGCTGGCTCAGTGCAGAGCAGGTCAGGGAGCCAGCAGAGAGGTTTGAAATTAAGGGTTTGGGTTTTCCCATTGCTCCCCCTCCTGCAGGCATGAACCCAAGCAGGGCTTGAGTAGTTTCCTCCCACAGTAGGCAAATGCCCAAGCAGAGTTTCAGTGCAAAGGACAGGAGAAGAACAAGCAGGTACATATTGGGATTAGTGGACAGAAACACCAGAAGAGGAAGGGAAAGCTTCAAACTAGCCTTGGAAAATAAGAAAAAACAAGAAAAGATGCTGTCTTATGAGTCCAGCGTGGGTTCCAGCAGGAGGTGAGAGCTCGCAAAGAGGATTTGGGGCTGGGGAATTGCATTGCCGCAACAGCAGTGACCGAGAAGCTCCTGTGTCCAGCGATGGTACAGCTGAGCCCTGCAGCATCCCGGGGGCTCTGCCAAGGGCACCGCTGTGGCCTGTCACATCAGGGTTCTTGCTGAGACCCCCAGTGGGGGCTGCTACTGCAACATGAGCTCAGAACACCTATGGTGGTGAGCATCCATGGCTGGGCTCCTGCTGCCCCGGCCGTGTCCCGCAGCAGCATTCGCAGTTGGAGCGGGATGCAGCCGCCGCAGCTGCCTGGCACTGCCCTGGGGCTGGGGGCCACCTCTGTGGCGCAGGGGCCATGCAGGGTGACAGCACTTCCTTCCTCCCCATGCTGCCAGCTCCTCCCCGGGGATGGCTGAGCCAAACCCCACTGTCTTTCTTCCCCTTTGGTTGGGTTTGACGTGGCCGATCCCAGAGGGCATGAGTTCCTCGCGGAGCTCCTTGTTGTTTGTTACGGCTGGGGCAGGGTCGAGCATCACTGCTGTCCTGGCACCGGTGAGGCTGTGGTGACCACAGCACAGGGGTCGCATGTGCCTCTTGGGATGCTCCAGAGCTGGGAGAGGGCATCAGGTCACCAGATCCTCCTTGCCCTGGGTATTTACCCGCAGGGCAGTCCCCTGGGGGACTCCTGCAGTCCCTCGGTGTTTTAGTGTTGGACCGAAGTCTGATATGGGAGGTCATGGGACCCATGGTGGCATTGTGTCTGGGGTCAGCAGGGCATCCCTGCCCTGGGTGCTCACTGCTGAAGCGTGAATCTGCTTGATGCCAAATGCAAAAAGGCATCTGTCAGGGCTGGCAGCAGGGCTCGGTGCTTCCCAGGTGAATAAACTGGTGGGCAAATGCCCCTGGGGTGCAGTGTTTTGGGGTGGTCCCCCTTGTTTCCAGCCACCGTGCGGTGTGGCCCCAGCTTGGCTGGTCTCACTGCTGGCTGAGCCAGTTGCCAGGCTCAGCCCTGCCCTGACCACATCAGTGCCGTGTTTTGGGCAGGGAGCGTGGCTGGAGAGCAGGGCTGGACCTGTTCTCGACGTGGCCAGACCCACGCCGTGCCAGTGCAGGCTCCCAAACCTCCTCCCTGTGCCCAGCCGGTGTTCCCATGCTGGCACGGGTCTCCGGATGCAGGCAGTGAGGTTTGGTCTTGTGCCGGGACTGGGGAGAAAAATTGCCCCTCGGCTGTGTCGGGGAGCGATTGGAGCTGAGGTGAGTGACCCCTTTGATCTAGGGTTTCCCTGTGATGCAGGATCCCTCCTTTTCATCCTGACATTGTTTCTCTGTTTGGTTCCTCATTTCCTGAGAAAGGGCAATTCCTCGTCTTCTTATCCTTGGTCCTCCTAGCATTCCCAGACCCTAAATTGCCACTAATTCCCTGTCTTCCATCCTCTGGTCCCTCGGGGATGGAGATGAGAGGGTCCCAGGCTGGCAGCACCCTGTAGATGAGGAGAACCCCACCACCCACCCGTCTCGGTTCTTACACTGGCCACACCGATGCCATATCTCTCCCTTTCCTTTTCCTTTCCATCCTGTCATCTGCTGGGCTCCATCCTTGTGGTTTAGACCCATGCTGAGTATTGATTACTATGGTCTTTCTTCTCCTTTCACATGGATCACTACCAAATTCTTGACAGGATTCTGCCTTAACGACGCCGTGATACCTCTACTAATAGAAACATAATTGTCAGGGCTTGCCTTATTAAATCCTCCAGCTGATTGTTGCGGGTGCTATTTTTACGTGGTGAAGTAATTAACTCTGTCTCAGTGCAAGAGCTGGGGCCAGAGGGGTGGATACCAAGAGTGCTGCGCCCATGGTGCCACCCGACAGTCTGTGGTGGCCGTCCCGGCCGTGGTGGCCACGCTGGGACAGAGCCTTGTTCCAGCAGGTGCTCGAGAGGTTCGTGTGGTGCTTTGGAGAGGGCTTGCGGTGGGATTTCTGCTTGGTGCAGAAAGATGGCCTGGAAATACGCAAGGAGAGGGACAGGGAGCAGAGGAGGGGGACAGGGAGCAGAGGAGGGGGACAGTCCAGACAAGGACCCTGGCATCATCCTCATCCCAGAAGGAGAGGTGCCCATGGGGCTGTCAGCCCTTACAGCGTGAAGGACCAGGGAGGTGTTGGGACACGCAGCTTCTCCTGGTTCTCATCACCAAGACCTGCCTTTCCAGTCTCAGGGGATGGCAGAAAAATCACTGCCAGGCAGAGGAGCTCCCCAAAGGCATCCGCTCGCTGTCGCTGCCGCCTCCTCCACCACGTGCACGGGCGCATCTGCCAGCGTTCTCAGCAACACGTGCTCAGCGGGGAGGTGGCCGGGGCGCAGCCACCTGAGCATCCCTCATCCCAGCAGGACAGGGGGAGCTCAGCTGGCTGGTGCTCAGGATCCCTGGCACCTCCGTGCCGGTGGCATTGGGGTCAACCCTGCCCCATCCCTGCAGAATGGTGGGACTCCAGCCTCACCTCTTTACTCTTCTAATAGATTGCTAAAGGCTGGGGAAAGCCGGGTCTAAAAATACCTCCTAAAGCTTCCTGCGCCGCTGGCAGGTGGCTGGGGCAGGCGGCAGCTGTGGGGCTTGGTGGCGGTGCCTGCCCACGGGGTAACCCTGCCAGAGGGGTCCCGGGGGTGCCGGCCTCCACCGCCCACCGGGGCTGCCTATGGGGCTGGGTGCCCTCTGACAGCCAAATCGGGTAGAGGTTGGAGGTGCTGGGTTCCTCCTGGGAGAATGGCAGGGAGGAGATGGGAATTGACAGCCTTGGCTCAACCGCTTATTAGACAGTGGAGAATCTAGCAGTGGCGTGTGGCTGGGAATGCTGAGCTCTGCTCACACTGAGCCATCCCAGCAGGTCCTGGAAGTGCCAGGCGTATCACAGCTTCTCTGAGGTGCAGACCAGGGTTGGATCCGGATTGAGGCATTGCGGGCATGCGGTGGGGGCTGAGCTGGGCCAGGAGTGGGGTCTCCCCTGGCACTGGGGGAGCCCCTGTCTGAGTGATCCCCACGGGTTCGGTGATGAGCAGCAAAGCCATTCCTGGTTTGACCCATACACTATGGAAAGAAGGTCCCTCCTGGGTCAGGGAGCTCACGCGGCAACTGGAGGTGGCAGAGTAAAATATCCTGGGTGCCCATGGGTGCCCCAAAACCAGCGAGGTGGGGGTGCTGAGAGCTCCTCATGGAAGCGCAGCCACATCCCAGCAGCTCCCGGCTCTTGGAGCTGGCCCTGCCCAGCTGTGGCAAAGGGAATCCTGGAAAATCATCTGGAAAATAAATGAGGTTCAAGGAACTGGGGAAACAGAGTGCAGCTGAGCCCTCTGAGGTGCCTGTGAGGACGGCAGCGATGAGGGGGTGGGCGCTGGCAGGCAGAGGGGCTGCTGGAGTGGAGGGGGACAACTGAGCGATAGGGGGTTCCCTCCGGATGAGGTGAAGCTGAGGGGGTGGCGGCAGTGTGACCACATTGGGTTTTGCGTGTCGGGGTGCACAGTGTTGGGAAGAGAGGAGATAACAGCTCCGCATCCCCGGGGAAGGCGTGGGAAGCGGGGCCGCTGGGCTGGGCTGATAACAGGCACGTGCCATGGCCGAGCACCCAGCCCACAGCCCCAGGGGAGCGTGCAGGGGGTGCCAGCATCCCCTGCTCTGTCTTCATCCCCTTTTCCACCTGTTCCAAGTCCACACGAGCAGACTTGTGGCAGAGACCACAAACTGGTTTCAGTCACCGGGGTGGTGTCAGAGCTGGAGCCCCTTCCACCCGCGTCGGTGCTGAGGGCAAATTTTATCAGGGAAACGGAGGTTGGGTATCCGATTTCTCTCTTTCTCTTCTTTCTTACCTTCTTTCTTCTTCTTCTTTTTTTTTTTTTTTCCTGAAGAGTTAAAAAAAACGCGAATGACTTTGTTTGTGAGTCACTCTTGGCCAAGCGAGCCGGGCTTCGCTCAGGCTGGCACATCCCTGCATCGCAGGGACGATGCTGCCGGCAGGCTCGGGCTTAGCCACCCTTGGATCCCGGCACCTTCCCTCGCTGCCCACCTCGCTGCCAGCACCCTCGCCCCGCGGGCAGCGCTGGAGCCCTGGGCACAGCCTGGCAGAAAGCGCCGCCGCTCAGCAGTGCTCGGTGCTGGGTGCTGGGACCAGCCTGTGCCAATCCTGGGGATGTATCCTGACTGTCCCTCCTTGGGGCAGCCCTGCTGGCCGCTTCCTCGGCCACAGGGCTGTTCCAACGCCAGTGTGGCCAGTCAGTGTCCAGCATCCCCAGCTGCAGCCGGTGCCACGGTCAGTGCTCATCCCAGCCAGGGAGCCCCAGCTTGGCTGCTCTTACCCCTGCACCGGCCGCCGGATCTAACCGATGGGTGGGAAGCAGGAGGACCACCCAGCTTTGCCACCACTCCTGCCCCGTTGGGGTGGCCAGCCCCATGGCAGAGCGGCAAGGAGAGCAGCCGGGCCCTGACGGGGCTTTCCCAAAAAAGGTCTGAACTCTTTGGTTGAGTTTGCCACTTCCCTTACCACTCCCTTTCCTGTGAGAGGATGCGTTCGTCCGCTTTTCTTTTCTCTTTCTCTCTTCTTTTCTCTCCCGTCTCCCTGCCCTCAGCCCCCGTGGTCCTGGCGATGCCACACACGCCCTGAGCTGGCCGGGGTCACCCTGGCCGGCACGCGCCACCACGCCATGGCCAGGCTGCAGGTACGGACGCGCCACCGGCAGCTCCCCCCACACCCTTGGGTCCCCTCGCCAGCCGCGGCACGGGGTCGGGTGGGCACTGGGAGCTGGGTGTAGGCTGTGCCGGGGATGCCCCTGCACTGGGGTGGGTGCTGGTTTGAGCTCTGCTTTGCAGAGGCAGGAACAGGATGCCCTGGCGCTCAGGGCATTGTCCCCGGCCGCAGCGCTTGGGAAGCATAGAGGGGAACGTTGCCCTGGTCGGTGTTTGCCGCGACCTCGGGTTTGCCCCTGTGGGCATCCTGATGCCACAGCCCCCAGTGCAGCTGGCAGAGGGTGATTTTAGCAACTGTCTTACACGGGGTGAGCAGCGCACAGGGCCCTTTGTGAGTGGCTGCAAGGGATGGGGCTGACCCGGTGCCCCAGCAAGGAGCAGCCCAGTGGAAGGGAACATTTCCCTTCAAAAGCCATTTTGGGGAGCACTCATTTTGTCTGGCTGCGTGTGGGGCTCCCCCTTTCCATCTGAGGAAAGGATGGAGCAGTGCCAGGCTCAGTAGGGCCATCACAGGCTGGCATGGCCCTGGGACACCCAGTGACTCCCAGGCCAGCGCTGTGGCCACTGGGCAGTGATGGCAAAGGCTCACGGGGGGCTCGGGAAGCTCACGGGGTTTGGGCAAGGATGGCTTTTGGGGCGTCTCTTCTGTCTGCTGGGGAAACGTCCCCTTTTTGTCAGCCTTCCTCTTTTTGCAGCCTCGCACGCGCACCCTCGCCTTCCCTCCGGCGCTCGTAGGCTCTGCTCTCCGCCGAGACTTCCTTATCCGCTGCTCCCAGCAGCCCCGCAGCGGTGCCCAGCCCTGGGACGGCCAGAGCTGGCCCCACAGCGCGTAGCCCTGGCCCGTGTAGCAAAGTGGGGTGCATGGGATGGGCAAACCAGCCCTGCAAATCCAGAGCAAACCAGGATTGCCTTTTGGTGCAAATCTGGAACACACCAGTGTTTCTTTTTGATGTCATGGGCTCAGGGGGTGTTTGCAGCCCCACACCTCCCTTCTCCCCATCCTCCTCAGAGCAGCCCACGCAGCCGAGATGGCCCTGGGTGGGTGCCCCAGCTCCTGGGGTGGGCAGCGAGCCGATCCTGCCTCCTGACTGGGTGCCGAGTGCTCCCTGTGGAGATAGAATCATAGAATCACCAGGTTGGAAAAGACCCATCGAATCATCGAGTCCAACCATTCCTATCAAACACTAAACCATGTCTCTCAGCACCTCGTCCACCTGTCCCTTAAACACCTCCAGGGAAGGTGACTCAACCC
The DNA here is from genome assembly GCF_032191515.1 of Phaenicophaeus curvirostris. Lineage (NCBI taxonomy): Eukaryota > Metazoa > Chordata > Aves > Cuculiformes > Cuculidae > Phaenicophaeus > Phaenicophaeus curvirostris. The sequence goes on from NC_091409.1 coordinate 7,652,836, forward strand.
CCTCCCTGGGCAGCCTCTGCCAGTGCCCAATGACCCTTTCCATGAAATTTTTTTTCCTAATGTCCAGCCTGAACCTCCCCTGGCGGAGCTTGAGGCCATTCCCTCTTGTCCTGTCCCCTGTCACTTGGGAGAAGAGCCCAGCTCCCTCCTCTCCACAACCTCCTTTCAGGTAGTTGGAGAGAGCAATGAGGTCTCCCCTCAGCCTCCTCTTCTCCAAGCTAAACACCCCCAGCTCCCTCAGCCGTTCCTCATAAGGCCTGTTCTCCAGCCCCCTCACCACATGGCGATGGGATGCTCCTTGCGAGGCGATGGGATGCTCCTTGCTGGGCGATGCCGCTCCATCCCGCTGTCTCTCCAGGGCGTTTCAGCTCAGCCCCTTGCGAGTCCACTCTGGCTGAGGTTGAGCACCAGCTGTGGAACTGAAGTGCCTGGGAAGGCCCCCTGGAGCGGTGCCGTGTCCCAGTGTCCCCCCACATCCACCTGCTCTGCACCCGGGGGCCGTGGCAGAGCCAGGGCTACCGCTGCTTCAGCTGGAAGGAAAAAGGGTTTTCCCAGCCTTCAGGTTTTCCTCCTGTTCGCCCCATTCCCACAACCTCGTCACTGCTTGCTGTAATTAGTGCTGCAGCCCCACTGGGAGCCGTGCCCGGAGCCTTGCTCCCCTGGCTTCGCCGTGGGGCTGCAGCCCCTCAGCTGCCCCCAGCGCAGCAGCGCGGCCGAGGCACCATGGGGCAGGTGGGTTTGGTGGTGGGACGGCACCGGGGGTGGACGGGCAGGGAGCGGAGCCGGCTACCGAGCCAGGTGACAAGGTCACAGCCATCCTGCCAGCACTTGGGGCTATAAATAGGGACAATTGGGAGTGAAACGTGGACTCTCTCCTTTTTCGTTCTTGCGGGAGCGATGGAAGGGCCCAGGCAACGAGTTCACTGGAAGTGCTGCTGCATGATGGTTGTGGTGGGGACAGGGGGACTTCACCCACGAGGGAGATGGGGACTCGGGGGACACAGCCCTGTCCCCAGCTGGGACCCATCACCTGGTTCAGCCTGTGCAGGACTCAGACTCAAGATGAGGGGACCTGGAGCAGCTCGAGACGGGGATGCTGCGGCTGAGGCAGTCGGGGCCTTCTGGCAGAGGAAGGGCCCCGACTGCTGCCCACCACCCTCAGCAGGGCAAAAGGAGACAGAGCTGGTCATGACTGTGATAGGACAAGGGGGAATGGCTTTAATTGGACGGTGGAAGATTTAGATGAGACATCAGGAAGAGGGTGGAGAGGCCCTGGCCCAGGTTGCCCAGAGCAGTGGTGGCTGCCCCATCCCTGGAGGGGTTCAAGGCCAGGTTGGATGGGACTTGGAGCAACTGATCCAATGGGAGGTGTCCCTGCCCATGGCGGGAGTGGAACCAGATGGGCTTTAAGGTCCCTTCCAGCCCAAACCATTCTATGATTCTATCTCCACTACCCACGGAGGTGGGTGCTGAGCCTCAGCACCGCTCCTGCCCAGCAGCGTCCCTGCTGCAGGCTGGGCAGCCGGTGCAGAGCGCTGGACTCAACCTACACTTGGCACAGGGCAAGTTTTGGTTCAGCGCTGGGAGCTGTAAAAACTCCCCCGCCACCCTGTTTCCTTCCACTCTCATGATGCCATGCAGCCACTCCGACTTCCCCATCCTGGGCCCAAACGCACCAGGCGGTGTCTGGCTGCGCTTCCCCCGGCACGAGGCGCAGCCAGGGGTGCCCGATGCCAACGCTCAGCCCCGCTGCTGCCCATGAGGCTCCGCAGCACTCCCGAAGCATGCAAGGGGGTCACAGGTGAAGCGTGGGGCTGGCAGAGCATCTGCCACCGTGTGTCCTCTCCTTTCCTTCTCACTTCCTTTTCTCGTGCCCGTTCTGTTTGGCCGCCGTGCTCCAGCGTGGAGCTGCAGCCCTGGGTGCTGCTCAGGGTCCCTCTGTGAACGTAACGCTGTGCTCCCCTCCCTCCCCACAGGCTCCATCCAGGAGGCGGCAGGGACACTAGCCGGGGGGTCTGGGCAGCACGGCTCACCCGCGGGCTGGGAGGAGCGGAGAGCAGCAGAAGAGCCCCCAAAGCACGACCCAGCACCGTCCACCGTGTATGAGGCTGGGACGCAGGTGAGGTGGTGACCGTCGCAGGGCTGGCAAGCGGGAAGCAAGACTAAATCACAGCAAGTCACTGCACAGGGGTCCCTCGTTTAGCTCCGAGTGCTTGGAGGTAGGGAGGGGATAATCATTGGAAGCTCGCTCATCCACTCCCTGCCTTCCTTCCTTCCAGTACGCAGGACCCGCGTCCACAGAGACACCCCTTCCGATGTCCCGGCATGAGGCTTCTCCGACAACGGTGCAACCCACCAGCAACCACCGCCCCAACGCCTGCTGCTTCTGCTGGTGCTGCTGCTGCAGTTGCTCATGGTACGTCACATCACCCAGCCCGGCCCAAGGCTCCTGTGGGGCTGGTGAGCATCAACCACCTGCCTTACCCGACACTCAAGGGTCCCAGAAGCAGAGGAGATGTGAGGGTTGCCCACGCTGCATCCCTAGCAGCGATGTCAGCCCCGTGCAAACCCATGGTGCGTCCCTGCACCCGTCTTGCCCGATCCCATCTCATTTCCTCACATTTAAAGGCAGCAAAGGGAGTAAGCAAACCTCTTCCTCCCAGACACTGCCCTGCGCTTGGTGGAATTTGGCAATGGGCAGGGTCCTCTTGCCCTGTCTCCCTCCTCTGCCTCTGCAAGAGCCTGTGAGCAGAGACAGGGCAGAAATCCCCCCTGGACCCGCTCCTGGAGAGAGCGGTGAGCAGTTTGCCAACTGTTCTGGGGCTCAGTTGTGTTGAGCAGCTTCATGAGTGGTGTAAGCAGGGATGTGCCCGCAGCGTTGCCCACCCCAGCTGCTCACGCCACTGGGGGAGAAGTTTGCACGGTTAATCTTGTGTGAGCGGCAAGGGGCCGTGTCGCAAGCAGGAAGCACTGCGGTCAGTGCCAGGCACCGAAATTCAGGGGCAGAAGGGAAGTTGGCTCAAGGCTGCTCCCCGCTTGCACCTCCAGCACCCCGAGGGGTGAGGGACAGGGGAACTGGGGACACCAGCATCACCACTGTCCCACATGGCATCCAGGCTGGACCAGTGCAGGGGTCATAGAATCATGGAAGGCACCGTCAAAGTCCATCCACTCCAACCCCCTGCAGTGAGCAGGGACACCTCCCACTCCAAGCCCCATCCAACCTGGTCTTGAGCACCTCCAGGGACGGGGCAACCACCACTGCTCTGGGCAACCTGGGTCAGGGCCTTCCCACCCTAATTTCTGCCTAAGATCTCATCTCAATCTCCTCTCTTTCAGCTGAAAGCTATTCTCCTTCATCCTATCCCTGCCCTCCCTGATCAAGAGCCCCTCCCCAGCTTCCTTGAAGCCCCTTTCAGTCCTGGAAGCTGCTTTTGGGTCTCCCTGGAGCCTTCTCTTCTCCAGGCTGGACAACCCCAACTCTCTCAGCCTGTCCTCGTACAGGAGATGCTCCTGTCCTCTCTGCATCATGGATGGGTTTGGTGGTCCCTGCAGAGGGAGATGCCAAGGCAGCTGGAAGCTCAAGCTGGGGGTCTGTTTGTGTCCCCAACGCCCCTGACTACCTTTCCATCTCCCTGTTAGGAACGAGGACCGGGAGCGAGCATGGAGGTCGTCCCGGGAGACCAAACTGGAGACCATCCCAAACTGTGAAGCATGGTGAGAGCAGGGGCACCCTTGTGGGGGTGGGTGAGGGAAACTGGCTCGGCACAGCACCCATCACCACCCTCCACGGCACCCAGACCCACATCCTGCCTGCTGGTGCACGTGTGAAGAGCAAAACCAGGGTGCCAGGACTCGGGGATCCCTGGTTCTGCTCCCAGTAATACATCACTGGTTCCCCCTGAGAAATGAGGAGCCCAGAGCCGTGGGCTGCAGCCTTTTGCGTTTCTGGTCCTTGGACCCTTTGCAAAGGGAAACTGAGACACACAAGGACCTCAGCAGCTTCCAGGCCGTGTCCTAAGGACAGAGGCTCATCCTGTAGGCACCCTGCTCCAGGGATGCTCTGCACGGAGCCCATGCTCCCTGGAGTACAGGGGTGACACCCTGCATGCAGCCTGGCCCTGAGTGCTCTGCAATGCCTGGTTCTCTGGGGTTAAGGGTCAGACGTCCTAATTAGCCGCTGATAATTACTGATCCTGCCCTGCTTTAGCAGGTAATGAGTATTTGCTGGGAGGCAGCCTCCCTCCCCCAGCTGTGAAGGATGGTGGGCCCATGTCCATGTCTCTCTGTCTGGGACTCGGCAAGGGCAGGGCTTTTGTTTCCTTCTGTGTGCAAAGCCAGCACCAAAACACATCTCAGCTCAGGAAATTCAGCTGAAACGAAGCTCACGCTCCAGCCTGGCTGAGTGGAGCCAGGACAAACCCTATGAGCAAGCTCTGAAAGCCTGTGTAATAAGTGGAGCCCGAGCAGGAACAGCCTTGGCGTGAGCATGGGGGTTGAGTTTGGACACCAGGAGGTGCCCAAGCTGGAGGGATCTCCAGGACAGGAGCAGGGATGAGCTCGGCCAAGCCACATGGGGACGGGGTGGCAGGGAACCCACAGCCCTCCCCGGCTGCCCATAACTCTGTCCTTTTGCCTTCCCCGCGGGGCCCCGGCAGTGCCAAACCCACGCCGGAGGAGGTGCGAGGCTGGGCCCAGTCCTTCGACAAGCTGATGAAGAGCCCGGCGGGTCGCAACGTCTTCCGGGAGTTCTTACGGACTGAGTACAGCGAGGAGAACATGCTCTTCTGGCTAGCGTGCGAGGAGCTCAAAAACGAGTGCAACACCCACACCATTGACGAGAAGGCCAGGATGATCTACGAGGACTACATCTCCATTCTCTCACCCAAGGAGGTATGAGCAGAGCCCCTCTCCTGTGGCTCCTAAGGGGTGGCTCAGGCTAAAATGTGGCTGAGGGGTTGCACTGAGCACTCTGATCCAGTGGGAGGTGTCCCTGCCCATGGCAGAGGGTTTGGAACTGGATGGGCTTTGAAGTCCTTTCCAACCCAAACCATTCCATGGTTCTGTGATGCTTTAGGAAAGGGCAATTTGTGCATGGGTGGTTGGGAATGGGTTTTGGATGGTAACAGGGTAGCTTCATGCTTCTCTATGGCAGTGGGGAGGGCATTCTCAGGTCCCTAAACCCCCCCAGGATGCAGCGAGAAGCAGATCCAAAGACCAGGTTGTGCTGCAGAGTTGAAACCTCAGAGGTGCACCAGCAGGCTGAAGAAATGCTGCAGCCCAGCTCGCAGCAGCCGGGGTGGGAGCACCCCAGCCCACCTCCTCTGGCCAGCAAGGGAACACAGGGAGGACCTGGAGACCTCCCAGCTCCTCCCTACGACTCCCTCTGGTGCAAATATACTCCAGGTTGGATCCCACCATGGCCACATGCCGTGTTGATGCCCAGTTGCCCTGTGAGAGCTCGCACAGGGCTGCAGGGGTGGTTGGTGGGGATGGGGGCTTGGCACTGGAGGTCCTTCAGTCCCCTCATTTCTCTCCCTGCCGCCCAGGTGAGCCTGGACTCGCGGGTGCGGGAGGTCATCAACCGGAAGATGCAGGAGCCGTCCTCGCACACCTTCGACGACGCGCAGCTCCAGATCTACACGCTCATGCACAGAGACTCCTACCCTCGCTTCCTGAACTCTGCCATATACAAATCGCTGCTCCAGAGCGTCTCCCGCTCCTCCTCGGAGTCCTAAGGGCGCCCGCCGGCTGCGGGGACGCTGGTGGGGACGCGGTGGCCGGGGGGAGCACGGTGCCTCCTCCCCTTGGCCGCCCTCCCTGCCAGTCCCCCAGGTTTTTAGCTTTTTACCTATGAACCGTCTCCCCGGGTCCTGGGCCACCCTCCAGGACTGTCCCTGGGGCTGGTGCCGGCTCATACTACTGAACCCCTGCCCCGTCCCTGCCGCTGGCCGAGGAGCTGGGGAAGCTGGCGGGAGCACTCGGTTCCCAGCTCCCCGTCCCTGATTCCACCCGCCCCCCCTGTTTTGAAGAGGTCACTTTATCCCCTCTCCACCACACCTGGGGACACGGCACGTCCCCGTTTCCCACCTGAGACCCAGTTGGGCACTGGGTTGGGATTTTTGGGGGGTTGGGAGGGGGAGGTCAGTTGTTGTTGGTTGGTTTTTTTTAACTTTTTATTTGAAATGCTTTTTTTGTTGGCTTTTACTGGGGGACTCGAGGGGCGGGAGGGGGGTTTGACAAGAGTCTCTGTATATAAAAAAAACTTGTCAGGTTTACATCGCTCTGAGTATTTGAAGCAGCCCACGAGGTGGGGGAGGCAACGCTCCAGCCCCATTTGTGTTCTCGGAGGTTCCAGGGCTGGATGGAGCAGAGGGTGACAGCTCCAGGGCTCTTGGCCCCTCCATCTCCAAAGCTGAATCTCCAGAAGGGACTGTGGAGCCTGGGGTGTGGGCAGGGTGTTCCCTACTGCTGCCTTCTCCACCGCTCCTCATCACAGGTGGAAGCACTGGTCCAGCCCTGGGACACCACACGCTTGGCACCGCAAACCCAGAGCATCCTGCATCCTCTGTTCATGGACCTGGGCAAAGGGGAAAAGACACGTGCAGGTCATGCAGTGCAGGAAGGACACTGGACGGCTGGAGCGTGTCCAGAGGGCAATGAAGCTGGTGAAGGATCTGCACAACAAGTCTTATGAGGAGCAGCTGGGGGCCCTGGGGCTGTTTAGTCTGGAGAAGAGGAGGCTGAGGGGAGACCTCATCGCTTTCTGTAGCTCCCAGAAAGATTTTAGTGAGGCGGGTGTTGGTCTCTTCTCCCACGTAACAAGTGATAGGACAAGAGGAAATGGCCTCAAGTTGTGCCAGGTGAGGTTCAGATTGGATGTTAGGAAATATTTCTTTACTGAAAGAGTGGTGAAGCCCTGGCAGAGGCTGCCCAGGGCAGTGGTGGAGTCCCCATCCCTGGAGGGGTTAAATTACCATGGAGACGTGGCACTTTGTGACATGGTTTAGCAGGCACAGAGGGGTTGGACTGGATGAGTTTAGAGGTCTTTTCCAACCCCAATGATTCTGTTTGTCCTCCTTCAGATGCCCACAAGCACCAGGACCCCGAGAGCAAAGGCTCCCATGAACGGGGAGAAGCCCAGGCTCTGTCCCCAGGACCAGCTTGGCAGTGAGCAGCAGGCAGGGCTCCATGTGGGATGGGAAATGACCCAGGGAAGATATACAATATCTGTGAGCTTTCGTAGAGCGGGAGGAATGGGTTCCTGGAGCCCTGGCATCCCAATTTAAAACATTTCTGTCAGCAGCCCCTGCCCTCTGTGCCAAAATGAAGCCAGCACCGGGGTCCCACTGCAGAAAACCAGTGCTGCTTTTTGCTTCTCCTGACCCAGAACAGCCTGTGATTTCCTATTTATTGCCCCCTTCCCCTTCCTTTCAAAGGAAAAAGAAGGAGCACTGGTTCTTTTTATTGAAGATATTTTTAAAACAAACAAAAACAATTTTTTAGGGTTTTTTGTTTGTTTTCTTCCTTGTGGCACAACTGTGTGGAAATTCATTTCAGGAGCTTGAGTTTTGCTTGCCAAGCTGAAAATACAGTTCAAGAAAATGTATTTTTGAGAGAAACCAGAGGTAGTTTGTTTGTTCTGGAATGTTGGTATTCTTATTATTTGGTTGTTCCTGGCAGGTTTTCCCCTATGAGCACTGAGTCTGTGCCACTGCAGCCCCGCAGCGTCCACACCCAGCACTGGGGATGTTTGAGCTCTGGGTGCTCCGTGTGTTCTGGGAGTAAAGGAGAGATTGGCAAAATGTGGCCTCAGTTTTGAGGTTGAGTTTAGAATCATGGAATGATTTGGTTTGGAAGGGACCTCAAAGCCCATCCAGTTCCACCGCCGTGCTGTGGGCAGGGACACCTCCCACGGGATCAGGGTGCTCAAAGCCCCATCCAGCCCGTCCTTGAACACCTCCAGGGATGAGGCTTCCACAACTTCTCTGAAGAGCACAGCAGGTGAGTGGAGCATCTCCACATGCCATGGATTTCTTAGCCTAGGGAAGACACTAGATCATCTAGTGTGTCTCTTGTACCAACATCCGTGGCTGATACAAGCCAGGTTGCTGGTGGCTTTCTTGGCCACCTGGGCCACTGCTGGCTCATGTTCAGCCACTGCTGACCAGCACCCCCAGGTCCTTTTCCACGGGGCAGCTTTCCAGCCGCTCTTCCCCAAACCTGGAGCACTGCACGGAGTTGGGACCCCAGCGCAGGACTCGGTGCTTGGCCTTGTTAAACCTCATACAGCCAGGCGAGGGCGACCTGTACTGCCCACCCAGGCACCTCGGCAGTTGGTGCAGCATTTTCTCTCCCACGAGTTGACTAGGAACAAGCCTCGATGCGCTCAAGGTGCGCCTCCAGGCAGCTTCTTGCTTTCTGGTGGTCCAGGCAGTGTTCAGTCCCCATCACCTGGACAATGACCCTCTGTCCCACTCCCAAGCAGTTCCACTCCGCAAACCAGAAGCACTGCACACGCACGGCTCAAATAAAAGTCAGAAACTGACAAAAATGTTTAATATTAGTTTTGAAGAAAAAGTGACCATACTTGAAGATGAGAAAAATAACAAGGAAGTATGTGCGGTGAGCTTTCCTGCCAACCTGTTGGCCCACAACTGTGGCTCTCCACCCAATTCCCGAGCAGAGAGGCAGAGCTCCCTGCCGCTGCTCTCTTCAGCACGTGATGATGCAAACTGATGTGGGACACAATACACAATTGCCGTGGGAGCTGTCGGATGGCGGCTGCGCTCTGATCTGCGTTTGGATGCTGCTCTCAGGCCGTGGCACATATCAGCAGAACTGCAAGAGAAGGAAGTGTAAACTCTGATTAGAAAAACTTGCTGCCAAGGGGAGCTGTGGGGCATACATGGGCTGCCTAGAAGATGGGGATCCAGGTGATGGTCTTGCTTCGGAAGCAGGGACTCGGGGATTCCACAGAGGCAGGGCTCAGCCCATCGAGCAGGGGCTGAACAGAGCTCCCCTTTGAATCTTTCATCTGTGGCCCTTTTGCTCTCGGGAGCGATGCAATTTCTGCTCACCACTGACTGGAAGAATCGTAGAATCATTGAATGGTTTGGGTTGGAAGGGATCTCAAAGACCATCCAGTCCCAACCCCCTGCCATGGGCAGGGACACTTCCCACTGGATCAGGGGCTTCAAGCCCCATCCAATCTGGCCTTGAACCCCGCCAGGGATGGGGCAGCCACCCCTGCACTGAGCAGCCTGGGCCAGGGCCTCCCCACCCTCACAGGAAAACATTTCTTCCTAACATCTCATCTCAATTTCCCCTCTTTCATCTGAAAACCATTCCTCTTGTCCTACCCCTGCACCCCCTGATAAAGATTTCTGTTCATCCCAGATGAACAGCATAAAAGAGGGGTTTTAAAATCGTGAACGTCATCCCCACCATCTCTCAGGGCACAGAGGGAGCATGGAAAGCCCTGTGAGATTGGTCACGGCAGAAGATGAGATGGGAGGAGGGCAGCAGGGAATGCAAAAGTGAGACTTGATCCCAGGTGTTCTGCAGAGATGGGATGAACCCAGGAGCTCTGGCCTCTGTCCTGGGAGGAAAGATCACTCGCTAGAGCCAGTCAGAGTTTGGAAAGCACGTCCGAGGACAGCAGCTGAGTGTCTGCAGCACTGTGGGTGCAGCTACCCCACCCCTCAGTGCCAGTGATACCCTTGGAGTGCTACCTTCCAGCGATTCCCACACTCGTTGCACACGACGAAGGTGGTCATGGGCTCATCGGAGCTGCGGGTCTGCACCTGCAGGAGGACACAAGGGATATGAGAGCCGAGCATCACACGTATCCCTGTGGTCAAGGAGAGCTCCCCGTCCTTCCAGCCACCAGGGATTCGTGTTGGGGTTACGCTGTCAGAAATCAATGAGAGACTGAGGCCTGGGAGGGCAAAAGGAGCTTCCCTGTAAAATGAGTTTGGTTTTTGTTTCACGCACAGCCATACAGCCCCTACACGCACCTCCTGACCCCTTTTCAGCCTGCCATCACCTGGAGTGACATGTTTTCCCTCCTCACCCCTCTCTGCTGCCCATTCCCCACAGGTGGCTCCGGAGGTGGGCGTACCCATAGCTGGTCCCTCTCCGTACGGTCCAGGGCTGGGATGCAGCCAGCAGTGAGACTACAAACCCCTCAGCCCATCAAACGCGTGCTCCACAGCGACACATAAAAAAGCACTCAAGTCATTCTCTTTTACAGACCAGTCCCATCTCCTGGCCTCACAGGAACACACTCTGGGTTACCAGGTTCTGCACATTTCCTATCTGGTTTCTATTTGAGCCATTAAGGAGCTCTGATATTTAACCCAGATGTGACTGCTGCCTCTGACTGGCTCCTGCCAGAAACGCATACTTTGCTAAAAATCAGATTTTCAAGGCATTTGAATACCACAAGGCGGTTCTGCACCGAAAATACCGGCACTCCCTGTGCAAGTCAGACAGCAGAACTATGTCAAGGGGTAATTATAGTGATCTACATGCGTAATTACCCAATACGCAAGAGTCACATTATTTGCATGATGCAAATTAAGCGTGTTTTGCAAGCATGCTGGATAGCTAAATTCTGTCATTCTCACCCAACATTACTGCCTGGCTTCGAACGCTTTCATAAATGCCACTTCATTGACTTGGCACTTACATCTCAGTCACTGAATAGTGATTTCACTGGAAAACTAATAAAAACACAGAAAACCTTCTGATATTTCCGTTTAGGAGACGCTGTCGTCACCTGCCCTGTTCCAGGCAGCCGGGCTCCAGCCTGCTACAGGTGGAGACAGAGCCCCTCGAGCTGCCGAAGCGCGCAGACAGCCCAGGCAGTGTTTCCAGCTGGATGCGCCAGCCGGCAGGATGCAAGACTGCTGCCGAGCCAAAGGAAAACCCCTGCTCAGCCGCCTGGCTCTCATCTGCGTTTGCACGTCACGTCCAAGCATACAGAGGAGTCTCACTCAGCACTTGCACACGCAGTTTGTGCGCAGCCACTCAGTAGCAATCGCGTGGTTGCTGGTGCATTTTTGGGTCTCTGCACATTCTGAGCCACTGACTCACAGCAAAGGCACATTTATCTCCAGATGCCTGGCGCGACTATGGGAACCAAAGAGCACTGGTAACGCACACAGCTTCCAGCAGCTGTCCACTGAGGAGAAAACGCCCTCCGTCTGCTCATATCACTGCTTTATTCATTCTTTATGTTTCACCTGTCTGATGTTGTTTGATTTTAAGTAAATCGGGATTCCTCCAGCTTATCTACACTCTTAATTTGCATTTTTAATCGCATCAACGTGCCTGTCTTGGTTTCTGAAGTCTCTCTCCTTCACTTCCCACTCCTTTCTGCTCTGAATTCCACATTCCCAGCACCTCCTTGCAACAAGCAGCTCTTCCCAGCTGTGCAGCCAGCAGTGCTGCTGCACTTCTGAAAGCTTCCTTGGTGCTGCGCAACCCCTGCTCTTGCACAAACTAGCTAAAAATGCTTACACAAGCTGCAAGGAAAGATATGGGCAACACTGTTGTGCAAAGCAGCAGATTTTTAGAGACCCTCAAGTGCACAAAAAAGGTTCTCTCCATCAGTGGCAAAATTTATGCTCTGCTGCAGGGCCTGTCACAAAGCACTAAAGAGCCAGTGATCATCATAGATCATGTCCTGTGTGGAGGCTGGAGAAGCAGGAACGCTCACCTGGGTGTAGGTACAGTTCTTCTTCTTGCACTTCCCACAGGTGAAGAGGTCAGTCTGCGTCCCTCCTGTCTTGGCCATCTGATGCTCACGGATTGCTTCTTTCGTCATGGCTTTTCTGATCTCCTTCAGCTCATTACTGGCCATTTCCTTCCAAAAAAAAGCAATAAAATCACATCTGTCCAGTTTTACCACCACATCCCTGCAGTGGAAAGAGTCAACAGGATAGGGTGGCCTAACAGATGGATATTAAGGCAGAAAGTCTTTCACTCTTGGTTTCTGGTTCACACCTAGGTCCTTGTGATGGTCTGAAGCCCCAACAGACTGCTCTGCACATCGCAAAGCCCACTGCCAACTCGCTCCCCACGCACTCCAGCAGCAGCAGCTGAGAAAACTGCAACCCTTGAAGCAACCCAGCCACTTGCTTCAAGCTAAAGCACAAGACATCCCCTGTAAGAAGCAAGCCTTGGTCCTCAGGTTTCCTCACCTCCGAGGTCATCACCGCGATCTGCTCGGGGGTTATCACCCCACACAGCACATTCTTTTTCAGCTCAGGATTTTTCGAGTCCTTCAGATTGGAGATGCGGCTCCTCACTCGGTTTTTGTATTTCATGTCAGTGTTCTTGACATCCTGGTATATGCGTACAAGGACAGTCAAGGAGCCTGCAGCCAACCCAGAGGCCTCTAAGTACTTCCTACACCCCTCGTGAATAACAGGGAGTGTTGCTCGCTGCCAGGACAATGGGAAGTTGCATGTATTTGGAAGTAGAACTGAGAAGAGAAGGGACTGGGGAGACCTTAAAGCAGCTTCCAGTACTGAAATGGGCTCCAGGAAAGCTGGGGAGGGGCTCTTGATCAGGGAGTGCAGGGACAGGATCAGGGGGAATGGGTTTAGGCTGAAAGAGGGGAGATTGAGATGACATGTTAGGAAGAAATGTTTTCCTGTAAGGGTGGGGAGGCCCTAGCCCATGCTGCCCAGAGAAGTGGTGGCTGCCCCATCCCTGGAGGGGTTCAAGGCCAGGTTGGATGAGGCTTAGCGCCCCTGACACAGTGGGAGGTGTCCCTGCCCATGGCAGGGGGTTGGAACTGGATGGGCTTTGAGGTACCTTCCAACCCAAACCATTCTATGATTCTATGAAATAGCATTTGGATGGGAAGGACAAACTGGGGATTCCAGTCCACTATGGTGCAAGCAGGAAGGAAATAATCGTGTCCATCACACCAGCATTGGGTCTGCCCTGAGTTCTCAGCACTACTCAGGAGGTTTGTTAGTGACCCAGGACTCAGCCAAGCAGAGCTGGAACCACAGCCCTGACAAGCAGAGCTACAGCAGGACATTTATGCAAAAGAGACTGCCTCATTTTTCTTCCAAGCACCTTAATTTCATGGCCTGGAGGCATGCAGACCCTCGAGGAAGCCCCATACAGAAGGATATATTCTTCAATCTGGGCTGCTATGTGTTCACAGTCGGCACCAATGGCGATATAGTCATCTGTAAGACAAGAGAAACACAAGGTCAGCCACTTCCAATCAGGCAAGGGGTTCCCAGGCTCAGTATTTGCCATACACAAGTCTAAGCAGTTTGCTGTTTTGATTCACGTGCTCTTTCCATCAAACGGCATCTTGGCCAGTGCTTACCATCTGCCTGGAGAGCCGCTGTCAGCATTTCTCTGCATTTGTTGCGGACAGCATCGCATGTGATGGGTGCCGGAGGGAAGGTGGTGATTTTGGGGGTTGTCGGAGTCTTCGGAGGCTCCTGCCTTTTGTTGGAGCTAAAAGAGAAACTTCATCTGTCAGAATGTCTCAGTTGGGGGCACTGAGAGCGGAGAAGGGATCAGCAGGTTTGTGGCCAAGCATCCTGTTTACCACGAGAGAAAACCAGTCAGAGGAACACAGTGCAAAGACAGATGCCTTGAACCAGCAAACGGCAAGTGCAGAGACCAACACCACCACCCTGACATGAGCTCTCCTGCATAAATGGAGGGTTTAATCCACAAGGCAGGCCTGCCAACCAACTTACTCAACACCTACCACAACTGCTGCACCACCAGGCACTCTGTGAAAACATCACAAAACGTTGGACACCAGCAGGAATTCAAAGATACTCAGGGCTTCCCGAGACCACCAGCGCTCTCGCTGTCTGGTAGCGCAGAGCCCATGCACCGTACTTCATTCCTGTGTTATGTACATAGAGTCCATAACTGTTCTCAGCAGAGAGGGAGCAGAAAGCACCATTAAGGTTGATCTCAACTGGTTTCTCATCTCACATCCTTTACTACCAAGACAGTGGCAGCAGGAAAAGAGGACAGGTAAACAAAAGCATGCTCTAGCACTCTGTAGCTGACACATTGCGCAGCACACTGCCTTCTGGGACAGAAAGGAGAGAAGCCTACGGTGGCTGCTCCAGAAGGATCTGCTGTGCCAAGGAAAAGCAAGAAAATGGCTCCTTCAGCTCAGCTGTTAAAAAAAGCAGCAAAGAGTAACACATAAGAGGATCTTCCTTTTTCTTGTAATCTGGACAAGACTATTTGATTACTCATCTCAGAATAATCATACAACCACACACAGCTTGCACAGGTGCCAGGACTAATAAATACGGCTTCACTCACACAAATAACTTCATTTCCACCTGCAAGCAATCACAGGCACCGGCGAGGAGATGCCAACTCCTGCCAGTGGCTGACTCAGCCGGGTCACCTCTCGGGGCAGCTGGAGGCGCAGAATCACCACCTGATGTGGGCAGGCTGAATCACCACACAGGCTGGGCTTGCACACACCGCTGCGAGGTTTCTACACCAGAGAGATAGCTTCCCCGAGCTGGCGGTAAACCCACAGTGTTGAGATGTCTTGCTTGTAAAGCCTAACATCTGTGCAGAGAGTTAGTTAGCCCTGCAAATGCTGCTGGGAAAAGACTCAGGCTGTTACGATTCCCAGATGATTTTCTAGAGCTTCCCCAACAAAGCTTTAAACCTAGGCAGCAATTTTTCAGCTTAGATTGCTCTGACTTTGGTGTTTGGGCCATAAAACACACTGTATTTATAGCCAGTGCCTGCTAACATGACTGCAGTGAGAGACAGAGGGAAAAAAAAGAAGAGAAACCTCGATATTTCACTCTTGCCATCCCTGAAGACCCAAGTGGCTCAACAATTGCTGTTAGGCTGGGTCACTCCTGCCAGTTCTTTGATATCAAAAATAGATCTGAACAGGCACTTTCACTGTGCTGTCCTGGAAGGGATCAGTCAGCCCACAGGAAAACAGTGCTAAGCTGGAAACCTGAATCTACTGCAGTACAAATGGAGCCAGACAATCTCAGGGATTTATCCTGGGAGACCCTGCTGCTGCCGAGTTCAGATCCAGTTTGGCTCTGCAGTGCCTCAAACACCATAGATCATCATTAAGGCTACTGGATTTCTCTAGATTCAGACCTCAATAGGACCTTTCGGAAGCATCCACCAGAGCACCTTCAGCACATTGTTCAGGTCCAACTATAGCTGGAAGAATAATTTCTTGCTCAGATGCAATAGATGCGCTCCATGAGAGAGGTTATATTGTGAGCTCAGTGTTTCTCTTTGAGCTGTAGCTGAACAAACCCACTTTTACCAGCTAGTTTTACTGGTCAGCACTGCAGGAGGCTATTAAGAAACAGAACAGATGATCCAAGGACTGGAGCACCTCCCATATGAGAACAGGCTAAGAGAGTTGGGGTTGTTCAGCCTGGAGAAAAGAAGGCTATGGAGAGACCTTAGAGCAGCTTGCAGTACTGAAAGGGGCTCCAGGAAAGCTGGGGAGGGATGGCTGGAGAAGCTTTCCCAAGAGTTCTTCTAGCCTTAGTTTTGTCTCGCTTTGCAAGCAGCAGCAACACTAAGGTTTCCCAGAGCAACGCATTGCATGTGAACCCTCAACACCGACCTTCATCACATTCAGTACTTAAGTCAGGTCTTTGTACTAATATTTACACAGGTAATACTTAATTTTTGGGAAGATTCCATCTACAAATGCTATTTGTTGCCAAATGCTTTCACCTAAGTATTTGGGTATTTATTCCCTGCAGGTGTAAGAAAAATGAGACAAGATGCACTTATCCCACTTCTGTTAGCTGATGAGTAAAGACACCTTCACCTACATACACGTACGCATCATATGTGCCCTGAGGTCACAACCAATCACCCACAAATTAGATGAAAGAGATTTCTCAGCCATTCCAGGACTGCACAGAAAGTTATTTATTAAGCTTTAGAAGTCAGTTTATAATTAGAGTAATTGGGAAATAGACCCTCAAACACATCTAGAAGACTTATTTCAGGAAAATAAGTCTTATTTCAGGAAAATAACTGTTCCTGTTAAAACAGGAGGAAGAGCTGGTAAATCTATCCAGGAACAAAAGTTTATAGATAAAAAAGGTTAGACTGGAACAAAATGGACTACAAAGCTGCACTGGAAGAAAGGCACACGGAAGAGCTGAATTCAGGCCACGGATCCAAAACCTTCTCATAAAGACAGTTTGAGAATCCTGGAAAAAAAACTCAGGCTGCAAGAGCCAGAGAAACATTAGACGCAGCCCATTAAAAATGTGCTACATTCGTGGTCTAAAACAGCCCAGTCCAACAGAATAGGCTCTGGATTCCAGCACCGCAGCGGGACCTGCCCAGGCGTCAGCTGCACGCTCTTGGCTCGGAGCCCGCAGGTCTCGGCGCAAGCTCTCCAGCCACTGCAGAGGGGCTTCTGCAGCTGCATTCCAGAAAGCAAGATGTTTTTGGACCAAGAGCTATTCAAGTGTTGCTCCCTGACAGAAGACAAAGGCCCAGCCAAAACCTATCAGAGTCAGTGGTTGAAATATCTGAACACAAGCTGGTCTCCCTGGTGTCTCAAAAGCTTCATCTGAACCAGCTATCGCACACTGAGCAGCCATCAGCCTCCCCTCATCACAGCCTGGGCTTCAAGGAACAAAAGATTTTTTCACTGCTAATAACTTCTTCTTTGCCAAGGCTGATTAGTAGTTTATTTCACAGCACTGGAGAATAAGGATTCCTGTCTGTAAAGAGAGCCTGGCTCAACAGACTGACACAGGAGCCAGACACTGAGAATCATAGAATCGTTAAGGTTAGAAAAGACCTCTAAGTTCATCCAGTCCAACTGTCAGTGCCTGCTAAACCATGTCCTCAACTGCCACAGTTACACATTTTTTAACCTCCTCCAGGGAAAGAGACTCACCAGGAAGAAATATTTTCTGGTATCTCATTTCAATCTCTACTCTTTCAGCTTAAAACCATTCCCCTTTGTCTTAGCCCTGCACTCCCTGATAAAGATTATCTTCATTCTAAGGAGTTCAAAGTTAGAAATAACCAAATACAGAAAAATGCAACAGAAAAAAAGAACAGAGGAATGTTTTACTAACAGAAAAAACAACACATAACCAAGAGCAGAAAAACATGAAATAAGAGGTGAATAAAATTAAAAAAAAACTCACTAAAGACACTGTGTTTTGTAGATGTTTATTCCTGTGTTACAGTTTATTAAAAACACCACATAGATCAGCTCAGAAGAAATCTACATTGACTATGCAAAATGCCCAACTCAGACACTTAAAAATAAAAATTAACATAAGGTGCCATGAGAAAATTCAAATTCTGAACAGGACCACCTTTGGTTAAAGGGAAGCATTACCTTTGGTCTCGTGAGTTACCAGTCTCCTTCGAGGATGATGTTGGCAAGGACTGGCTTTTCTTTTTCTCCTCACTTTTTTCCTCTGAAGCATCTGTATTCAAAAAAAAGATAAATGGAGGCTGAAAGGTTGAGAACCAGTCTTTATGCCACAACCCTGCATACACTTATCAATATCTTAACACTAAAGAGTTGTTGGCCTAAGAAAAGTTGCTATTGTCCACAAGAATCAGGAGACAGAATGCCTTTTGTGCCTTCCATGCTTTCCAACAGCTTTTAGTTGTCTCTAAGTAGAATCTAATTCAAACAAAAGCTTTCCTCACCAAACCAAAGAGCAATCACCCCCCCGCCTAGGAGATAAGCTTCCTCACAAGACAAGCCTCATCACAGAAGTTTCTTTCAGAGACACCCTAGCTGCTGAGTCCAGATGAGATCAAGTTCTTTAAAGCACTGCTAAAAGCAGCATTTCCAGCTAACTCCATCTGAAGGGCCAGTATGGGCCAGTCCTTCTGGGAATACAACTTCTCCTGTTTCCCAGGCCACCTGGGCCACTGCTGGCTCATATTCAGCCAGCTATCAACCAACACCCTCAGGTCCTTCTCTGCCAGGCAGCTTTCCAGCCACTCTTCCCTCAGACTTTGACATTAGTCCGTGCTGTATCAACATTAAGATTTCTCAGACAGAATTACAAGCTCCCGCTTATCAGCATCCATCACTGTGCAAGCACCCCCAGCAGGAAACATGTGAATTGATCTACAAGGTGTTAAACCAAGGCCCTCCTATAACTTAACCTCAAAACACATCCCAGCGTTTCTCTTTCCAGCTCGTTGCACCAGGCTGACAGCATATGCTGTATTAATACCACAGAGCACACAAGTTGGGATGGGAGCTTCAGAGAGCAGATATTGTTTCTACAAATAATATTGCTAATTATTACATGCAGAGGTACACATTAAGAAGAGTCCTCTCAATGCTCTTTTAAGGAGTAGCTAGCTAAACAGGAGCTAAATGTAGGGGAATGCGTAATAGAAGACAAAACTTGAAAGACAGAGGGTGCAACTGTAAAGGCTGATTTGCTAGAACGTTCTGTTCAGATCAACAGACAAGCTCTGCTGAGAAACCCAGCCTCCCGCTGAAGGCAGCTCCTTCACAAGTTCAATCTGACAGAAACACGCTGATTTTCTTACCTAGAAGCTTTTTCCAGGATTTGATGAGGGATTTGGCAAGTGATATCACTTCTTCATCTGTGCTCTGCTTTCTCAGTGCATTTACTGACATCCCAATGCGTGTGGACTGCAAGTGAACACACAAATGAATCAGTTGGCAGCAGATTTGCTATTTCTTACTAACTGAAATCAGAACTAAGCATGATGAAATCAAAGCAATGACCACAACATGAAGTGTCCAAGGAGTTGCAGCGTGATTATCTCCTTACGCAGCTTTGGAAGAGCAAGATGACACTACAGCTTCTCAAGCCAACTGGACAGGAGACCCATCCCAGCAGCCACCCCCAAATACCTCCTTTACGCAGCCAGCCACCCCCCAAATACCTTCCATACACATTCTGCCACACCAAAATACCTCCTCTACACAATTGTAAGTGACCTTCAAGTTTAGAATGAAATATCCCAGACTTGCATCCTAATCTCTGAACTATAATCCTGTTCACACCTCCCCAGTGTCCTGAACATTACCATTACAAAGACTTAAAGAACCTCTCTGCCCTACTTTAATCTACTCTTTCCACTTCTTGAAGCCTAAGAAAGGATTTAAGCAGTTCATCTTATAAGCTCCACTCAGGTTTCAAGCAGCACATGAACTGCCAGTCCAAAACAGCTTCTGTACTATTTTCTGGATTAAGTGTTTACTTCAATGCTTTGAGTTAGGCAAGAAGTGAGAGGAAATGTATTAAATTTACTTAAACAACATTTTGAACTCATCCAGATGTAGACCAATTTTTCACCCTAACTGTGTGACTCACCTGCAGTAAATCCAAAGTCATAGGCATACTTTTCAGTTCTTTCAGTAAATCCATTGCTCCGTCCTGGAGAGGAGACAAGAAACAGGATAAGCACCTCAGCTTTTAGTGAAGAAAATGCAACAGCTCAGGAATAAATTCAGAAAGTTGAATTATAAGGGATAAACACCAACAAGCCTTCTGTAAAACATCAGCGAGATTGCTGCTGGGATTGCTGGTCCAGAGAGACAGCTGATCCTACAAAATAGAGGCACCTGAGATATTGGAATGGGCAAAACAGAAGAGCACTGGAGCACTACAGATCTTTGCTGGTGTTTGGTACAACTGCGGCATTAGCTTTTTATCCTTACCTGGCAAGCTTAACCTTTTTAACACCTGACAAATACACTCAGAATCACAACTGTCCCCTCAGCACTCTGCTGGCTTGCAGATGATCTTACCAAAGTCACTATTTTGGGGGCCCTATCATAGCACCATTAAGCGTGGAAAAGACCTCAAAGATCATAAGTCCAATCATCAGCCCAACCCCTCCGTGCCTACTAAATCATGTCACAAAGTGCCACATCTACATGATTTTTGAACCCCTCCAGGGATGGAGACTCCACCAGTGTCCTGGGCAGCCTCTGAAAGTGCTTCACCGCTCTTCCAGTAAAAACACTTTTCCTGATATTCAATTTGAATGTCCCCCGTTGCAACTTGAGGCCATTTCCTCTCATCCTGTCACTTGTTACTTGATTGAAGAGACCAACATCCACCTCACTACAACCTCCTTTTAGGTCACTGTAGAGAGCAATAATATGATACCAGCTCACAAGAACAATTTAGCATAGCTTCAAGAACTTCAGTCATCCACATAAAGCTCAGAATCAGAGGCAGAGCTAAGAGGGTCTTCTTTCTACAGCACTAAACTTAACGTAGCTGTTTCCTATTTTTTATATTTATACCCCACTCTGTTCAAAACAAGAGCTGACACCAGGTGCAAAGCCATCAAAGCAGCAAAGCTGAAGAGCTGGTACCGTGAAACTCGCTCTATGAAGTTTCCTTGCATCGCAGAACCCAGATCCAGGAAAAACATCTGACGAGGCAACCTATAGGCACCTAAAACTGGCAGCCACTCAGACAAACAGCAGGGACAGAAGCACCAGGCTGCATTCAGCAGCACTCAGCAGACCACAGCCTGGAGTACACCTGTCTCCACTGTGCTGGCTCTTTCCTCTAATCCCCCTTCCGTCAAACAAGGCCTTCCAGTGTTCGCATTTACAGCTCATTTAAAACACCAACGACTCCGAGCCCATTTGCAGCATGAGGCCTACAGATCCTCCAAATGTAGAGAAGGGAAGCAGCCTGCACTGACAAACCCTGTCCTCGAATCCCTCCTCCTTATGCAGAGGGGCTGTTTCCTACTCACTGCAGGACGCAATCCAGCTGCAAGTGCCACCCTAGAGATGCTGAGAAGCCAAATCAAAGCAGAGTCAAAGCTTTCAGCGTGCACACAAGCAGCACACACCAGCATAAACCACGCACTACCATACCCAGAACAAGCGACTTCTCACTCAGGCAGCTTCACACCTCTCCGTTCCTCCAACAGTCAAAGGACTCCGTTAAATCCAGCCCTTAACATACGAAATGATCAGGTGATTCCTGTCTCCGTTATCAGAAATGGTGCAATGGCAGCAAGTGAGGATCCACGAAAAAACTAGAGCACCAACCAGGTACTCCAGGCAACCATCCTGCAGGAAGAGTTCGCAAATTAGCTGAAAACAGTAAGATTTGCTTGGAAGCAAATTCTGCAAAGTTGCTCCTTTCTTATTTCAACAACGACACAGAAAACCTGTCAACAGGAACAGTCACCACAGCCTAAGATTTAGCTCAAACACACTTCCCTGGGTTGTTCTAACAACTACACGGCAATGTGTGCCCACAGCCTGTAAGGCCAACAGTATCCTGGGCTGCAACCAAAGAAGTGTGGCCAGCAGGTCGAGGGCCAGCAGTCTCTCTATTCCACTCTCATGAGACCCCACCTGGAGTCCTGTATCCAGCTCTGGAATCCCCAGTACAAGAAGGATATGGATCTGTTGGAAGGTGTCCAGAGGAGGCCATGAAGATGATCTGAGGGCTGGAGCACCTCTGCTATGAGGACAAGTTGAGACAGCTGGAGGTGTTCAGCCTGGAGAAGGCTCCAGGGAGATCTTAGAGCAGCTTCCAGTACTGAAAGAGGCTCCAGGAAAGCTGGGAAGGGGCTTTTTACAAAGGTATGGAGCAACAGGATGAGTGGGGGTGGCTTTAAATTGAAAGGGGGAAGATTTAGATTAGACATTGTAAGAAATTCTTCACGATGAGGGCGGGCAGGCCCTGGCCCAGGTTGCCCAGAGGAGTGGCGGCTGCCCCATCCCTGGAGGGGTTCAAGGCCAGGTTGGATGGGGCTGGGAGCCCCTGATCCAGTGGGAGGTGTCCCTGCCCATGGCAGGGGGTGGGGCTGGGTGGGCTTTGAGGTCCCTTCCAACCCAAAGCAGTCCATTCTATGATTCTGCTCCGCCACGGGACGGCAGGGAGGGAGCCCCCAGTAGGGGCTGGGGAAGGGAGAGGCCCCTCACAACGGGCACGGAGGGAGAAGCAGGGGGGCTCGGGGAAGGGAGCCTCCTCCCCCGGCACCCAGCGGGGGCTGCGGAGCCGCCACTCACCGCGCTCTTCTTGGCCACCATCTTGTCCAGCCGCCTGGCGATGCGCACGATCTCCTCCTCCCCGCCCATCGCGCCGCTCCCCGCGGCTGCCGGTCCCGGGGGAGCGGGGAAGGATGGGGAGGGAGAAGGGGCGACGCTGGCAGCGGCTGCCCGGGACCCACCGCCACGGCCCCCGCTGCCGCAGTCCGGCCGGGCGGTGCCGCGCGGGGCACGATGGGACTTGTAGTCCTGCGGCGCGGAGCCACTCTGGGAAGAGGCGGGTGGGCTCGCGCCTGCAAGACTACAACTCCCGGAGCGCATCGCGGTCGCCCCGTCCCCGCCGCGGTGCGCTGTGGGGGATGTAGTTCATCCCCCTGGGAGCCGCAGGCCTGAAATAACGGCTAAACGGGGCTAAACCTCGATAAACGGGGCTAAACCTTGATAAACCTGGCTAAACCTGGCCAAGCCTGGCTAAACCTAGCTAAATGTGGCCAAACCTGGCTAAACCTAGTTAACCTAGGTCAGCCTGGCCAAACCTGGCTGAACCTGGTTAAACCTGCCTAAACCACCTAAACCTGGCCAAACCTGGCTAAACGTCATGAGAACTGGCTAAATCATAGAATCATAGAACCACCAGGTTGGAAGAGACCCACCGGATCATCGAGTCCAACCATTCCCATCAAACACTAAACCATGTCCCTCAGCACCTCGTCCACCCGTCCCTTAAACCCCTCCAGGGAAGGGGACTCAACCCCCTCCCTGGGCACCCGTTCCAGTGCCCAATGACCCTTTCCGTGAATTTTTTTTTCCTAATGTCCAGCCTGAACCTCCCCTGGCGGAGCTTGAGGCCATTCCCTCTCGTCCTGTCCCCTGTCTCTTGGGAGAAGAGCCCAGCTCCCTCCTCTCCACAACCTCCTTTCAGGTAGTTGGAGAGAGCAATGAGGTCTCCCCTCAGCCTCCTCTTCTCCAGGCTAAAATGTGGCTAAACATGCCTAAAATGGGCTAATCATAGCTAAACTTGGCCAAGTTTCACTAAATGTGGCTAAACCTGGCTAAGTGTGCCTAAACCTGGCTAAACCTCCAGCACAGCCTTAGGGACATTGAGACTAATCAACAGGATGGTGGGGACGGGAGGTTTGGGGGTGTCTGGGGCATGGAGCCCCCCTGTAGGTGGCACTCGTAGCCTGTGCGAGGCGACACGGCCTCAGGAGCTCCATGTCTGCTCCCATTGCTGGATGTCATTGCTCCCTCCAGCTGGTTCTTGGCAGGGGGAGAACTTCGAAGCCTCCTCTTGCACAGCTGGCTTCGCAATCCTCGCCAAGCGCGGATGTTTTAGAGAGGGCCCTGACTGTGCTGGTAAAGAGCGGCCGTGTCCTGCCCCGGCGGGGCTGCGGATCAAGCATGGAGATGTGCGACATGTGGCCTCGGGCTGCAGGATTTGCTGTTGGGAAGCAGAGCTCCCTGAGCTCAGCTCCAACCCCGCTCTGTCCTGTGGCAGTTGAGTCACTGAGGGCAGAGTTTAGCCTTACCAGCACACAGAGGTGAGGGGAATTGAACAGATGTGCTAGGTGGGACTCGATGATCTAAGAGGTCTTTTCCAACCTAAATGATTCTGTGATTGTATAAACCTCTGCTGGCCTCCAAAATTGCTCATTAGGTACCTAAAGCTGCCAGCTTGCTACTTTTTATAGAATCATAGAATCACAGAATGCTTTGGGTTGGAAGAAACCTTTACAGGTCACCCAGTCCAACCCCTCTGCAGGAGCAGAGACATCTTTAACTCAATCAGGTTGCTCAGAACCTTATCCAACCTGACCTTGGATGTTTCCAGGGATGAGACATCTACCACCTCTCTGGGCAACTTGTGCCAGTGCATCCCCACCTTCGTGGTAAACAATTTCTTCCTTATATCCAGTCTAAATCTGCCCTCCATTGGTTTAAAACCATCATTCCTTGTCCTGTCACAACAGGCCTTGCTTTATGGCAGTTCTCATGGAGCTGGACAGACCTCTGGGAACCCCTGAAGCAAGAGCTGCTTCCCAGATGTGCGAGACACATTTTGATCCATCCCTTCACCAGCAGACGTGGCCCCAGACCACACCTGAGCTCCAGATGCTCTTCTCCATGGCATGATGCTTGCAGCTACCTTGAAACTTTTTGGCTTGGCCCCACGTTTGCAAGCTTGCGTTCCCTCCAACCCACCGTCCAGAGCCTCTGCAGCATCTGGAAAGCCTCCATCCCTTGGCAGGGTCTGGCTGTGAAACGTGGGGGTGCCATTTTTGAGAGGCAAGGGAGGAGGAGGCAAGTCCCAACAAGGGGACCTTCTGGAGGTCCTCGGAAGCGGGCAGCTGCCTGTCCCGTGTGTGGGGTCGGGTCACGCCGGTCCTTGGCGTCAGAGGCGCGCTCGAGCGGCACTGCTGCCACTGTGAATGTGGTTTGGATCGCTGCAACGCAAAGATGGTTCCCGACCACAAGTATGGCCGGGGACGTGTCTCAGATTCCAGAGCGCACAGTCAGCCATGCCGAGCGCCGTTACCCCCGTCGCTCCCTGCCTCCGAGCGAGAAACCCGGCACCCCACCAACACCGGCCTCCCGCTGCGGCGCATCATCCTCGCCCAGGCCCCGCGACTGCCTGGTTGGCAGCAGAACCTGAGGAACATACCGGCATGGAAACCTCATGCCTGCAGCCCCATCCTGCTGGGTGGGAGAGGAAAATGCCCCCTGGCCCTGGATGCCTGCGGGGCACGGGCCAGCTCTGCAGCCTAACCCTGCCAACCCGCTGCTCTGCTCTTCCCAAGGGTTAACGGGACAGGCGTTTGCGGAGCTGAGAGGGTTTCTGGCTGACCTTGGCTGGGAAGCAGCGTTGGCGTCGCTCAGCCCAGCCCCCCTGAGCGTGGAGCTGGTGGCCAGCGCGCTCCCCAAGCCTGGGTGGAGGTAGATCCAGAGGAAACTCCACCTCCGCGGGAGCCAACCTGCTATTGCAGGAATTCCCAGCGAAATTCCCGCTTGGGCTGATCTGTCAACGGATCCATGAACTTTGTTTTACCTCTTGTGAAAGCAGCTACTTGAATGTGCTAAAAACAGAGCAGGGGCGAGGCTGTTGCTGGAGCTGAGCTGGGGGGAGTTTGGGAGGGGGCTTTAGCTGATTCCCACACACCAAGAAGCACAATGAAAGTCTCTGAACGTGGTTCCTTGCTGGCAGCTCCTTGGCAGAGCTGGTGGAGCGAGGAAAAGAATTTGCTGCAAAATAAAACCCCCACAAAATCTCACCTGGTTTCCCCACTGGGCTATGGTGTTTCCCAAGTGACCCTCAGCTGATTTGGATCCAGTGGATGGGCTGGATCAAGTCAGATGAGCTTTCCTTGCTTCCAATATTCCCAGGAGATTCAAATCACCATTTATTTGGAGATCAGCCACCAAACCCCATCCTTTCTCTTGCTCCCAGCCACTGAAGTCTCAATTTGGTCTGCTTTTGGAGAAGGCAGAGAAGAGAGGCCCCCTGGGTCCAGCCTTGCCCACCCCCCCACCACAAGACCCCAGTGAAATTCTGTCCTGAGATCCTCCCTAACTTCAGGTGTGCCCGGGTCTCCAGATTCTCAGTGTTGGGGTCCTGGCTTGCAGAGACAGGAAGATTGGCTGTCCCTAGATGACATGCAGGGCTCGGAGCTGGTAGCAAGAGATCACACCCAGTGGATGGGAAACAGCAAGTAGCTGGTAGACCCCGAGCCCTCATCCAGCACTGTGAACACCAGTCAGGAGGTGGGTGCAGCTGCTATAGGCAGAGCACTCATTTTAGGAAGGGGTTTTGATGCATCTCCCCTCCTTTTCATCCTCCTGAGCCTGCCTTGGTAGCAGCAGAGGGCTCCTGGCTCTGCTGGGTGGTTTGCTTTTGGCTCTCAGTTGTCTTCAGCTGGCATGGCAGCCGCTGCAGCCAAGCTCCTGCTGCCTGCACGCATCACTTGCAAGGATGCCCACAGCCAGCCACCCTCCTGCACTGATGGTGAAGCTTTTCCCAGCACTGACCTCCCTGGGCACAGTTGTTCTGCTCCCTGAGCCTAGGGCAGTTCAAATATGGGAGAGGAGGAGGAGAAAGACAGTGGAACTGGTCCCTTAGATGTGAGTTGGTACCAGCCTCAGACCAGAGACATGGATCTGCTTTTTGTCCCCCTCCTTGCTGCAACTGCCTGATGTCCTTAGTCCCCTACCCTGGAATCAGGGACATTTGACCCTGGAGGCCCAAATCCTCCATCCAGATTCTTAAGAAACATGGAGAATTTGGTGCAAATGATGATATGCATTTTTCTTGCATGTCCTGTTTTCTCCTCTGAGGAGCCAACGGACCTTTCCACACTTTGTCTTGAGTGACAGGCCCTCCTAACACAGCACAGCCCAGGAGATATCGCAGGCTCCATCCATGCTGCTCCAGCAGAGCAGCCACAACCTCCCACTACATCTGTCCCAGAGCTTCTGGTGCGCAGCCCATGCCTGGGGACACTGCCATCTGGACCTCCTGGGACAAGTCCTGCACCAGGCAGCAGCTGTGGAGGGGAATGTGGCTAGGACCACCCCGTGTGGTAGCCCAGCCTCTGCCACCCTGTGAAACGGGGAGCATGGAAGGGAGAACATAGAGGAGGTGCCATTTTCCTTGGGTCCTGCTTACTGCAAGCACAAGGGTGGAGTTTGGACCTCCAGCTTTGCAGATGCTCTTCCGAGACGCTTTGGATGTTCCATAAACCTCCTCCTTCTAATGATTTTATTTATACTGGCTGCTGTTCAAAATAATAATGACAGGGGGAGGAAAAAGTACTAAGCAGGAGCTGGGGAGTGTTCTTCAGGGCCACTGGGCCAGAGGAGTAGCTGGTCCAGAGCCGTGCCAGCCAAGTGGATGCAGTCTCTGGGGTCTGGACTGATCCTTGCATGCGTGAGAGTGTGTGCAAGCCCTTGGGTCTCCTTTCTCTCCTCCTCTATGTCGCCTTTTAAAACCCCCCTCTCTGTCTCCTTCATAAAACATAGGAAGTTCAAGCCATTCATTTTGCTATTTATGTCTCCCTCCCCACGCCCCGGTCCCCTCCCTTGCCCCCTGCAGCCTCTCGGCTCGCTGCTTGCCCAGCATCCTTGACCCTGAGCAGTCTGGTGTGTATGCACTTCCCTTTTGGCCCATGGAAAGCGCCACTCTGAACTGGTGCCTTGATAAGTCTGCTGTGGGAAGGCAGGGGCTCCTGGGCTCTCACACAGGGCTTTCCCATGTAGCATTTCCTATGCTGTCCCTGCTCGCCAGTGCGATCTCCAGACCAGGGAGATGGGGAAGCTCTCCAGATGGCAGTGCCCCCTCTCCAGCAGCAGATCTGCCCACCTCAGGCTCTTGTGACTTGCTCTGTGTCAAAAGCCGTGGTGTGTGGAGGGAAGCATCCTCCCAAGGAGGACAGGAGGATGGTGAGCTTCTCATGGGCTTACATGGCACCTCTCAGCTCCAACACAGCGAAGGATTGCAAAGGGCTTTGACCCCCGCCTCTGTTGCAAACAAAGCCCTGATACTGTCCCCCACAGAGCTTGAGATAGATGGGATCAAGCAAGCGCAAGGCAGGGCAGCCAGGGCTGGTTCCGAGACCTCAGAGGGGCTGGAGATAGGGATCTGCTGGCAGAGCGGGAGGAAGGAGAGGCTCATCCAGGAGGGCTGGAGCAGCACCAAAATACCTTCCCTGAGCTGCCTTGCAAAAGAATAGGGGCCTCAGTGTCCCAGCTGCATGCTGGGGACCGCAGCGGTCCCTCCATCCCCACCACCATGGGGACATAAGGAAGGTGTGGCTGTACGGACACACACCTCCTGCTGCCCACCAGTGAGGCAGAGGCTGAAATCAGTGAACAGACAGCCTTTGGTCTCCTCCATCCACGGCTGGAGTAAAAGCTTCTTAGACACAACTGCATGAAGCCCTGCAGGGCAGGTTCTCCATATTCAAGGGCACCTGCAATCTAAAAGCTATTGGACCTCCCAAAGCTGGGGATGGATTCATGTATCTGAGTGGGCTGCTGGGTAAACTTGGAGGACTGGAAGGAAGAGTCTGCATGGCCGAAGTCAGCAGGGTAGGTGGCTGCACTGCTGGAGGGTGAAGGCAGCGTGTTCCCTGCTTCACTGCCTTCATCACTCCCTGTGAACCCCCTGGATGCCCCCTTGCCCCATGCTAATTGGCCCAGCAAGGCTGAGCAGAGCCAGGTCACTGGGGTTTTGCCATGCCCTCTGCTCTCCAGCTCTCCCCTCATCGATGAGATCACAGATAAGAGCCTTCTCCCCCTTATCTCCCCATCAGCGGTGCTGCAGATGGTTCAGCTGCCCCACCACCGAGCACCGAGCCCTGATCTCATCAGCGCGCCGCACACTTGCAGCTCGAACAATAACCTCCTTCCCTGTCCGACACAATTCCCAGAAATGCACAGCCTCCTGCTAAAGCCTCCCTGGGGGAAAACATGCCAGCCAGCTTGTCGGCACCAGCACAGACATCGCTGCCAGCCGCTGGCAAACGCAGCCTGCTGCGTCCCCAGCACGGAGGCACCTCTGCAAAAACAAGGGTGTGCTGGGTGGGGTGGAGGGAGAGGCCGAGCTGTAGTCCTTGAGGCCATCCTTTAGCAGGCTGTGCTCAGGAAGTTCTTCCTCTCCGGGCATTTGCACCCAGGTGCCTTGCCCTGTCCCAGCTGCCCTGTTCGCAGCCCACTGCCTGGCTGCAATCACCTGCCTGCTCCAAATGCCCACTGGGTTCATGATGCCTCCTCATGATGCCTTGTGACGGGGCCAGGAGGCAAAACCGAGACCTAGCTGCATGGAGTAGGAAGTGGAGACAGGGCTTGTGGCTCCTCTCACCCTCGGAGAACCCAAATTTGGAGAGGCTCTTATGCATCTCTCAGCATCACTGAGCCCCTCGGTTTGCTGGATCTTTCCCTCATTTGAGTGATCACCATTGGCACTTCCAGATGGAATGTTTGGGCACCCAGACAGGCACAACTTGAGCTGAGCTGGGGGTGGGAGAGGGCCGCAATGTCCCCAGCATGGCAGGACCAGCGTATGATGTCTCTAACATGGGACATCCAGCCTCATGATGTTCTCAACAAAGGAGGAACAGCCTCATGATGTTCTCAACAAAGGAGGACCAGCCTCATGATGTCCTTGACACAGGAGGACCAGCCTCATGATGTTCCCGGCACATGAGAGCCAGCCTCACGGCGTCCCTACTGCAGGGTGCATTGTTCATGAAAACACATGGGGAATCCAGCCGCGGAGGACAGACTCGCTGGCTGCATTAGGCTTCCTGCCTCCTGGCTATGACCGACCGCCGCCTGACATCATTGCTCCCGGTGGGAATGGCCACCCCAGCTCCACTCAGACCCAGCAACAGCCAATGAGTTCCTGACCTTCTGCCTGGCTTTCTAGCTTCCCCCAGCCTCCCATGGTGCAGGGGCATTTGTGCCCTCTGTCCTCCTGCCGCAACAGCTGGCAAATCTACATCCTCTTCCTCACCATCATGGGCACGACTGAGGTGATGCTTCCCATCCGAGGTTGCTGGATGGCACCATCCCTCTGTCCCAATGCCTCATCTACTGGCCACTCCTTCCCTGCCCTCTGTGAGCTGGGTGGTTGGAGACCCTTCATCTTCTTGTGCCTGGAGGTGTTCACAACCAGGTTGGATGGGGCTGTGAGCAATCTGATCCAGTAGGAGGTGTCCCTGCCCATGGCAGGGGGTGGAACTGGATGGGCTTTAGGGTCCCTTCTAACCCAAACCATTCCGTGATTCTATATTGGAAGGTTTTTGCTGCTGTGAGAGTCACGGCTGTGACATGGCCCCTGTGCACCAGCCCTGGCCAGTGCAGAGGCACCAACCTTCTCGCCAGCATCCCTGTATCTGCCCAAACAACTACAGAGAGTGGGTGCAGCGTGCGCCGAATCACTCACCCAAACCTCACACACCACTCTGGGCTTTTCTAAATAGAAAGCCTTCCTGGTGAGAGGTTGTCGAGGCATCCCACAACCTTTGGATTGTCACTGCGGTGCCTCCCTCACTCTGCAGCCTCAGCCATGCACAGTCACCAGTTTTTATCCTAGGTGATTTCTCACGAGCCAGCAAAGTAAACCTTCCTCCTGCCCTTGCCCGACCCCGCTGCTCTCAGCATTTCACTGCAGCTGCTTCCAGTGCTGCTCTAAGAGCTTTTCATTGCAGCCTAAACCTCCCTGCCTGGTTCCAACCTCCTGGCTCCAGCCCGCTGGGGATGGAAGGTTTCTCCTTCCCGAATACAAATAGAACTGTAATCTGCTAAAGCCCGCTGTTGATCCCAACTGCATCCTCCTGTCCTCCTACAGCGCGCCTTTTACGCCGGTAATAGCACCAGGCTCCTTCTCCCATCATTGTTGACTCGACAATGCAAACTGTTTGTATTATTGTGTCCCCGAAGCTTTGCCAATAGCACATGTGTCCCGAGCTGATAGCAACAGGCTTTGGCAAGGCTGCGGCTCCATCAGATAAGAGCCTTTAACCTTATTTCTCCATGCCACAAAGGGCTGATCCGTCGTGAGCCCTTTGCTTATCCTTCCCGAGCACTTTCAGATCAGAGCAAGGTTGAAGGGGCCAAGCGAGAGGGGCCATTTAGAAGGAGGGCAGAGGTGGAGGTGTTTGGGACGAGCAGCCTGGGAAACGGCACTGCCTTGGGTGAGAGAAGAACCCTGGAGGGAAATGGAAAGATAGAGCTGCTTTCCCAGGCAATTTAAGAGCTAAATCCATGGCCGTCCCCTGCCTTCCTCAGGGACCCGTTTCACCCCGCCGTGCTCCACCTTGGCCCGGCTCCCACACACAGCAGGAGTGAAGTGGAGGAGAGACACTGGAACCCAGCGCCCTAGCACGCTCCCGGCTGGCCTGCGAACAAAGCCTTTCCCTTGGAGCTCTTCCCCACCTCCTGCCTCTTGCTCGCTGCGCCCTGCCAGCTGTAGGGTTCCCCGGCTTTGGTGCAGCCTTCGTCCCTGGGGATCCACACCATCCTCCTCCTCCCACCCTGCACCCCTGCACCAAACTCCTTCACGGCCACTTGCAGCAATCCTGAGCCCCAGCTCTGCTGCTGAGGGATTTCAGAGCCATCCCCACTGCCGTTTGCCCTGAGCTGCTGCAAGAAGGATGCTCAGGAATCAAAAAGCAAAGAAAAAGATGCTACCTATGGCAAGCTTTTAAATCTAATTTTTAGGCCTGTTTCTGGGATGGATGGTGTCACAGTTCTCGGGGTTTTGAGCTGCCAGTGCAGCATGTTCATGCTCTGATTTCACTTCCCTGAATGTCCCCTGAGCAGCACCAGACTGGAAAAGTTGTTCCTCTGCTTGCAAGAAAGGAAAGTGCTCAGGCCCTTTTCTTTATCCTTAGTTTTATTATCATCATAATAATTCTTATTATTGTTCTCTCTCAGGAAAGAAGCACTCTGTCAAAATTACCCTGATGCATCCTGCCCTTTGCTGGGGAGATGCTATCTCTATGGGGCCTGAGGAGAGGCTGGGTTGGCCCGTGCCCTGCACAGTATATGGGGAAACTGAGACACAGAGTCACAGCAGCACCTACCTTCTCTGAGCCAAA
This sequence comes from Phaenicophaeus curvirostris, assembly GCF_032191515.1. Taxonomy (NCBI): domain Eukaryota; kingdom Metazoa; phylum Chordata; class Aves; order Cuculiformes; family Cuculidae; genus Phaenicophaeus; species Phaenicophaeus curvirostris. The sequence continues at coordinate 7,684,453 of NC_091409.1, forward strand.
ATTCCTCTCTCCCACTTGGGTTTGGCACTGAGGGTTTCCCTGTTGATGTGAAGGTGAAGTTGCTCTCAGACACATCTTCATCCTTTCTGCTGGGTGGTGAAAGCCCTGGTGGAGCAGTGAGGTGACCACAAGACCCTGTGTGAAAGGAGGTGGACTGCAAGCTTCAGTGAAAGTTGTCACTTCCAGAGATGCTGCAAAGGGCTCCTCTTCCTCCAGATCTGTCTAAGGGGATGCTCGGAAACCTGACAACTGCCTCCCAGGGATCCTGTGAGCAAACCAGCCAGTGCATGGAAAGCCAAGCAGAAAGCCCTGGGTTCAGGGGCTGCAGATGAAGTATGGAGAGGGGTGAGGGGAGAGAGGAGCGCAGCGCAGGCAGCAGCCATCTGCAGCGGGACAGTGAGGTAATGCCTCACGCTAACTTAAAGCATGTCAGGAGCCACAGCAAACCTTTCCCAGATGGAGACGTCCTGCACTGCTGCATCATTCCTGATGAGGAAGAGGATGGGCGAGTCTGCTGCTGCCAGCCATGGGGCTTAGTGGGTGCAGGGTTGCAGCCAGACCCCGGGTCCCTGCTCGCCAGATGCTGGAGTTTCATTTTAGGGAGCAGAGAGGCAATAACTGGCTCAGCCCTTGCTGACAAGCTCCTGAGGAGTGAGAGACATGTGGTGAAGGTGTGATTGTTGTGTCGCCTTCTTTAATTCCTCCCCCCTGCTTGAAAGTAGCATCCACATCCCCGATGCAGCACAAGTCTTTTTATTCGTGGTACTTTCAGTCAAATGATGCTCAGAGAGCAAGGGATGAGCAAACACCCAGTAGGGTGCAGATGTCAGGAATGTGGAGAACAGAGCCCTGGTGAGAAAGGTTTCCTTAAAAGGGGAGCTGCACTTTTCCTGGGGGAACATCATCCCCTGGTAGTCCCCAGCACAGCAGAGACACTACTTTGGAAGAAAGCATGGGACATGGTCACTGAGGCCATTGCGGGAGGGTTTGCTGCTGCGTGGAGAGGGACTACAGTGGAGATGCTCATGGGCATGCGTGGCTGCAGGGCTGCAGACAAGCAGCTCTGACCTCCCCAAAACCACCAGGCTCAAAAATCCTCCTAACTGCAGTTTTCTTTCCTTTCCCCAGCACCCAGGAGGAGGTCAGACAGCCCAGAGCAGCAAGCCTGGGCATACAGAAAGCGCAGGATCCTGGTTCTTGGCTGCATCTCCTGCACAGACACCACCAAGCAGCATTTTCTGCCAAGTTGAGGGATGGAAGCAGCGAATAACCTGGTGTGCCCAGGCTCTGCACAGCCCAACTGTCGGCCAGCTGCCTGTTCCTGCGAGGATGCAGTGCCACAGGCAGAGCACATTTTCATCCTATAATCGAGAAAAGAAGTTATGCCGATCGGAGCATCTGAACGGCAGCCAAATCTGCTTCTCAGCGGCTTTTCTACACTCTGTATTCATGTATTTGGCAGGACTAGCTCTACATTGAGGTAATTCATTAATGCTGAACCAAAAATGTGTTTATGGGAGTCTTGAAATAGTTGGTAGAAGTGTAAGACTTTCCTTCCTAAAAGCCTGGGCTTTCTCTGTGATGGGAATTGAGTATTAAAGCGGCAATTGCTGCTGCAATCAGCTGCTGGGGAAGCGGCTCCAGCCAGCATGCACACGCGTGCCTCGAGCACACCCACCATGCACGCCCCGGCGCTCCCAGCCCTCCTCGTGCACCGCACACTGTGCTGAAATCCTTCCTCGATGTTAGCCCAGCCTTAAGTACCGCGGGTGGGATTTGCAGCAGCTTCACTTGCACTTGAGGCATGGGGGCTGCACCCCTGGGTTTTGGGGTCAGGGAGCAAATGCAGGGCAATGTGACTGGAAGTGCAGCACCCCAGACTGGTGGGACCATCACTGGAGAGCTGGAGCTGTACAAGCAGAGGCCGTGGCATGGAAAAACCAGGGCAAGGGGAAGCAGGATGGCTGCGGTGAGGACCAAGGGCTCCGGCTGCCACACAGGAGGCTGCGGTGTCTGCAGCTGTACCGAGAAACAGCTTTTTTGGGTTAGCTGTGGGTTTTGCTGCTCGTGCCATGGGTTTTGCTGTTGTCGTTCTAGTTATAATCCTGTATAAACAAGGCTGACCTCTGGTTATTGAAAAGAGCTGAAAAAGGAAGACAACTTGCTCTGCTTCCTCGAATGCGGTGCCTGGTTACTGGCCTTGGCTGGCACGCTCCACACCGCACTGCCAGCTCAGCGCTGGAGCCTCGGGGACCTGCCAGCATGGGGGGCAGCAAGCAAGCAGGCTGTCAGACTCTGGGGCAGAGAGCCACTGTGACCTTTCCACACCTTTCCACTGTCCCTGGTGCTCTTCTTTTGTTAGATGTAGCCCAAAGTGAAGAAAAAGAGCAAATGAGAAGAAAACAGCTGAGCCAGCCATTCCTAGGGCTGGGGCTGGCTGTAACAGTTCTCCACCCACCACTCTGACTCAGGTGGGAAAGGGTCTGGTCCCCAGCTGGGGACATGGGACACTGATCACGGGCGTTCGGCTGCTGCCGGGGTGCTCCTAACACAGATGCTGCACTGTGTCCGCCGGCACCCAGCAGCCCATAAGCGGCTTGCTCAGTGCTTGCCAGCTCCGCCTGACCCACTGAACTATTTGTCCATGAGGAAACTGGGTGCTGAGCTGGCCCTTGGAAAAAGGGAGGCTCCAGCAAAACGTGGAGCATTTCCCAGCAGATGACTTCAGCCTCCCGGCAGGGCTCACACATCCTTTGCTCTCCAGGAAGCGCCTTTCTTCGGGAAGCCTTTGTTCCAGCAAGGCTGCAGTAGACAAAGCTCTGAGGGACCCCACGGGACCTGTTGGTGTGGGGGCACCTCTGGAGATGCTGGGCAGCCCTGCATGGGTCCCCCACATCACGTGAGGAATGTCCTCGCTCCCCTCTGTCACCCCTGTCATCCTGTCATCTCTGTCATCCTGTCATCTCCTTCAGGATGAAGAAGCAGGTGTGGATGCAGGCCACATCCATCCCACCACTCTGGGTACCTGTGTGCTGTGGCCTAAAGATAATTATTAGCTGTAATTAATAAGAAAGCTTTTCCTGTGAAATACCTCATTCATCCAATCGGACACACCACGCCACCGGTAATTACATAGTGATTAATTCATTAGTGGCATGAACACATCTAGAAGTAATACTGGTCTCTGGGAGTGTGTGAAGGAGGCTCTGGCTGCTGCACCCACGCCTGAGGACAGATCCTGCTCCTGCCCCTTTGACTCCCCTTGTCCCTTGCACCCCCTGCAAAATGAGAATGAAAAGCTGTTTTCCATCACGGTATGGGGCTTTGCTGCTGTGCCCCAGGGACTCTGCCAGCATCCACTGCCACCTCTGGAACCTGGATGCAAATTTGGAAGTTAAATCCTTTGCATTTGGTTGTACAGCCAAGCCTGGGGCTCCTGCACCCACCCAAAGCCAGCAGCAGCAGAAATAACCATCAGGCTGAGCCAGCAACCCTCGCTCTTACCTTCTCACCATCCTCACCACCTCTCCGTGAGCCCCCAAATCCCCAAGACCCCTTGGGATGGTCCAGGAGCCGCCGCCTCTATTTTTAGGCGGGTGGGAGCTCTGTGTCGGACCTGGCTGGGAGGAATAACCGATGGCGAGAGGCGCAGGCTGGGGGCTGGGAGGGAAAATGCCTTTGTGCTGGGGCGCGGAGGCTGCCGTCCCCACCACGTTTCCTCTGCTAGGTGTGGTGCTGGGCTGCGTGGGATGCTGGGGAGGGAAAGCAGAGGCTGGGGTGGGGGCAGCGAGCTGTAAAACTGGGGGGTGAGAGGAAGAAAAAAATAGAAAAAAAAAGAATATATAGAACTCCTGAGGTTGTGTGCCGGTCTGGGGTCCAGCTCGCCCGACGCCAGGCCCGGCGAGGAGGGTGCAGGGAGAGGTCACCCAGCTGGCGGGTGCACAGATCTTATCTCTGCCCAGCAACATCCAGTGCTTCCTCCCTGCGCACTGGGGCTGGGGGTCACCAGCACCCCATGCTGCACCCCCGTGCTTCCAAGGAGGGGGTTTGCTGTGGGGTTTTGTGTCCCCACTCCAAGAAAGCTGAGCTAGGCACAGAGCCCATGAACTTCACCCTGCACCCCAGCTGGATAAGGGTGCTTTCCCTCTCTGGGGCAGTTATCGGCTTTGGAGAGGAGGAGCGAGACAGTGTGGCACTGCCCTCACATCTCCCTCCTGGACTGGTCCAGGCACTTTTTGGTGATTTACACCTAGTAATTTTTGCCCGCAGACATTTGCACCCAGACATATTTGCACTCAGGCATTTTTGTATGATTTGCATGCTGCTCCATCCCCTTTTGCAGCTCTCCTTCCCCTCTCTCCCTGCTTCAGAGCTCTCATCCCTCCTCCTCTAGCAGCCATGCCTTTCTTATCCCCTCTGCCACCCTCCCCAGCTCTTTGCCCCATCGCTGCCCCAGGGATGCACTGCAAAGCAGAGTTTGCAAACGTACTGCAAGGCAGGGCTTGCACCATATGCACGCGCTGGGGTCGAAGCACTTGGCTTTGCTCTGTGGGCAGAGGAGGTCCCAAACTACCCCAGTGCAAGAGGAACAGCACCACCACTCTGATCCCCTGCCCCGTGCTGTCCGTGCACAAGGAAAGCATCACAAGCCCCCTGCCATCCCATACAGAGAAGGCCCCAGCTTGCAGCGGTTGCACAGAGCAAGTGCGGCAGCCACAAGGCTCTGCCTCCCCTGGGAGCGATCGCCCTGTCTCTTAGCATCATTTCCAGGACTGGAAAAATCTAAGCTGCCCTCACTCCCACGCCTCTGCAGCTCATCCCCAGCACATCCCAGATGTCAACTGGTGCCTCCAGGTCCAACCCTGCTCCGGGGCAGCTCGGAGTCCACCTGGAGGCCAAGGATGGTGCTGGGGCCACGGGTTGTATGCGGGGTGGGGAGAGAGTTGTGTAGTGGAGTGAAGCCTGGGAAAAAGACCTGGATCCATGGTCTGGGATGTCCCCAGAAGCTGCCCAGACCGACTGCCCCAAAGGCTGCTCCCAGCTCCCCCCAGCACCCACCTTGCTGCTCCCACGACAGCGACAAAGAGCCAAAGCCTCCAGCAGCAGCTCCTCCAGCTTGGTGATGCTCCAGCTTCCTCCTCAGCTGTACGGCCGAGGCAGGATGGGAGAGCAGAGAGTAGGCTCCTTGCAGCCACACGGCTTCTCTTGTGGACCGGTGTGGATTTACCCTTGCAAAATATTAATAAAAAGTTCCAGGATCATGAAGGAAATCTAGCCTGAAACCTCTGTGGCTCCTGGCTAGCAAGGTCTTTGTTTTGTTTAGGGTTAACTGAGCAGATTGGCTTTTTCAAATCACTTCCAGACACACAGAACCCATGGCATGCAATACCCCACCGCTGTGAGGAGGCTGGGAGCTGGGCTCTTGCGCAAGCCGGTGCCCTAAGTCTTCCTAAAACTGAGGTTCAGGTTTCAGGCTGGGGTCTCGGGCATGTTCACAGCTGGAGCGGGCTCGGAGACAGATACCTGGAGCTGGAGCATCTGTCACACATCAACCCCACAGCCTGGCGGGTGTCGGGGAGCAGGGAGAGCATGCAAACAGATCTCCTTGCTTGCAAACAGATCCCACAGTTCATAATTCCTCCGTGCCAGGGGCAGAAAGGACCTTCGGACCATCTAGCCTGATGCTTGGCACTGCAAATCTCAGCTGGGTGGCAGCCGAGCGAGCAGAGGAGTGACCTGGCAGCCGGGGGGATGCGTTGCTGCTCCGCAGCAGGCAATGGCAGCGTGATCTGGGTGCTCCAGCAGCACAGGTTTTATCCACAATCACCCAACTGCCGGTGAACTCATCATTCCATAGACTCAACAAGCTGGAAACATGTTTCTTTTAACAGCAAGGAGCCCTTTCTCCCCCGAGAACTGAAATTCCCACTAGAAGATTGCCAGGGGAAGAGGGCTCGCCCTTGCCTTCACCCCAAGGCTGCTCCCAGTCCCGGATGGGGAACGCTGGCCAAAACACACACACACACACCGAGTAAGTCATAAGCAAAATAAACGCAAAGCCCCAAGCATCCTTGTGTGCCTGCAATCAGGGAGCAGGGCAGGCAAATCGAAACACTTCCCTGCCTCGGCTGGGCACGGGCTGATTGCAAGTAGCCAGAAAAGGGGCTTGCAAAGAAAGATAGAAAGCAGAGGGAAAGAGAGAGATAAAGAGAGAGGATGAGAGAGAGAAAGGGAAAGAAAAGGAAAGAAAGGGAAAGAAAGGGAAAGAAAGGGAAAGAAAAGAATGGAGAGAAAAAATTAACAACCCTCCTCCTTGGAAGGAAGGGATCTGGGCAGCAGCATCCACAACGATCCCAGTCCCGGGTGGCTCTTCCTGGAGGTGCCTGGGGACGCCCCCGTTCCTCCTCCTCCTCCTTCTCCTCCTCCTCCCCCTCAACTCTTCCTCCTCCTCCTTCTCCTCCTCTCCGTCATCTCCTCCTCTCCCTCTCCTCCTCCTCCTCCTCCCTGATTGGTCCAGCCCGGCTATATTTTCCCCCTTCCAGCCCAGCATCATCCCAAAAGTTTTTTTTTGGGGGGGAAAAGGGGGGAAAAAAAATAAAAGACGACCAAAAAAAGAAAAAAAAAACCCAAAAAGAAAGAAAAGAACCCAAAACACACCAAGCCGAGCCCAAATCCCCCCGAAGGCGAGAGCGGCGCGGCTGCTGCTCGGCGGCTGCTGGACCCGGTGGGACGCGGCGGGACGCGTGGTTTTGGTTTTTTTTTTTGGTTTTTTTTTCTCTCTCCGGCACCCGGTCGGGTCGGACACAAAGTGCTGTCCAGCTGGAATGAATATATCTGAGTCTAGCTACTGCCGAGAGGAGATTCCGCAAGCCCGGGGCGACTGTTCATGGGGCGCGGGCGCCGCTGAGCCCGGGCTCGCCTTCCCTCGCCCGCCGGGCGCCGCCTCCCCCCGCAGCCGCTCGCCCAGCCCCGAGCCCGGCTTCGCCTTCGGCCCCGCCGGAGCCGCCCCCGCCGCGGCCCCCGCCGCGGCCCCCAGCCGCTCGCCCAGCCCCGAGCCCGGCTATGGATACAGCCCCCCGGCGGGCCGGGCCGAGGGCAAGGCCGGCGAGGACTCCCGGATCCGCCGGCCCATGAACGCCTTCATGGTGTGGGCCAAGGATGAGCGCAAGAGGCTGGCGCAGCAGAACCCCGACCTGCACAACGCCGTGCTCAGCAAGATGCTGGGTGAGCGGGGAGCGGGGCTGGGGGGTGCGGGGTGCGGGGCCGGGGATGTGAGGATTTGGGAGTACGGGGTTGGGGTTGTGGAGATACAGGGGTACGGGGCTAGGGATGCAGGGATTTGGGAGTGCGGAGCTGAGGATGTGGAGGTGCAGGGCTACAGGGCTGGGGGTTTGGAGATACAGGGCTATGGGGCTGTGGATGCAGGAATTTGGGAGTGCGGAGCTGGGGACATGGAGGTGCAGGGCTACAGGGCTGGGGGTGTGGAGATACAGGGTTATGGTGCTGGGAATGCAGGAATTTGAGAGTGCGGGACTGGGAATATAGAGATACACGGTTACAGGGCTGGGGGTGTGGAGATACAGGGTTACAGGGCTAGGGATGCAGGGATTTGAGAGTGCGGGACTGGGGATATAGAGATACGCAGTTACAGGGCTGGGGGTGTGGAGATAGAGGGTTACAGGGCTAGGGATGCAGGGATTTGGGAGTATGGAGCTGGGGATGTGGAGATGCAAGGTTACAGGGCTAGGGATGCAGGGATTTGGGAGTGTGGGGCTGGAGATGTGGAGATACGGGGTTACAGGGCTAGGGATGCAGGGATTTGGGATTACGGAGCTGGGGATGTAGAGATACAGGGTTACAAGGCTGGGGATGTAGACACACATGATTACGGGGCTAGGGATGCGGAGATTTGGGAGTATGGAGCTGGGGATGTGGAGATATGGGATTGTGGAGCTGGGGATGTAGAGATACACAGTTACAAGTCTGGGGATGTGGAGATACAGGGTTACGGGGCTGGAGATGCAGGGATTTGGGAGTGCAGAGCTGGGGATGTCGAGATGCAGGGTTATGGGGCTGGGGATGTAGACACACAGGGTTACAGGGCTGTGGATGTGGGCATTTGGAAATGCGGGGCTGGGGATGTGGAGACACAGGGTTACGGGGCTGGGAATGCAGGGATTTGGGAGTGCGGAGCTGGGGATGGAGAGATACAGGGTTACAGGGCTGGGGATGTGGGATTACGGTGCTGGAGATGCAGGGGTACAGGGATATGGGGCTGGAAATGCAGAGGTGCAGGAGTGGGGATGCAGGGATGTGGGGCTATGAGACTGGGGATGTAGAGATACAGGGGTATGGGGCTGGGGATGCAGGGGTGCAGGAGTGGGTATGCAGGGCTTTGGCAGTGTGGGTTGGGGACGCAGGAGTGCAGGGCTGAGGGATTCAGGGATATGGAGCTGAGAAGGCAGGGATGTGAGGTGCAGAGCTGGGGATGCAGGGATGTGCGTCTGTGGGGCTGGGGAGTACGGAGTTGGGGATGTGAGCTGCAGCAGTATGGAGCTGTGGGACGCGTGGAGCTGAGGAGGCGGGGATGCTGGGTCACCAAACTGGGGATGAAGGGGTACAGAGCTGGGTATGCAGGCTGCAAGAGTACAGGGCTCTGGGATGCAGCGATATGGAGCTATGGGTGCTGGCTGCAGGAGTCCACGGCAGTAGGATACAGGGATACAGGTCTGAGGATGTGGGTTTCAGGGCTGTGGAACAGCAAGACGCAGGGTTACAGGGCTGAGGGTGTGGGCTGTGAGGGTTGCAGGGCTGGTGATGTGAGTTGCAGGAGTACAGGGCAGCAGAATGCTGGGATGTGGTATTGGGGATACGGGTTGCGGGAGTACAGGGTATTGGGATGCAGGGATGCAGGACTGGGAGTGTGGGATGAAGGCGTACGGAGCACTGGATGCAGGACTGTGGGAAGCGGGCTGCAAGTGTACAGGGCTGCAGGAGGCAAAGCGTGAGGATCTGGGGCTGAAAAAGATGGTTTACAAGGATGGGGCACTACAGGACGCAGGGCTGCAGGGGCAGGGTGCTGCGGGATGTGAGCTGTAGGGATACGGGATGGAGGGATGAGGGCTGCATGGATGCAGGGCCGTGGGATCAGAGGCTGTGAGGTGCAGCACTAGACAGGTGTGGGATATATTGTTAGGGGATGTGGGAGTGCGGGGCTGTGGGTTGTGGGGTGTGAGGATACAGAGTTGCATGTATGCAAGATGCAGGTCTGCGGGGTGCAGAGATCCAGGGCTGTGGGCTCCACAGCTGCAGGGATGCAGGATATGGGAATACAGGGCTGCAGGATGCGGGGTACACGACTGTAGGATGCGGGATGTGGGAACACGGGAAGCAGGATATGGGTAGTTGGAGTTGCAGGATGCAGGACTGCGGGAAGCAGGATATGGCCAGACAAGCAGCAGGATTCGGAGACACGGGGCTGTGGGATGCAGGGACATGGGATTCAGGATACAGGGCTATGGGGTGCAGGGTTTGAAGATGGGCAAGCGGGGCTGTAGAAGAGCGGGTGGTGGATGCGGGAGGCAGGGATGCAGTCACCCCCGGGACCAGGCTGTGCCGAGGGGCAGTGGGAGACAGAATCCCCTGCCCTGGCAAAGGGGTTCCTGCAGCCCTCCCAGGGCTTTGCACCCCCACTCTCCCAAAGTGTTGGGCACAGCCTGAGCCTGGTGCTGGCACAGACCTGCTTGAGCTCCTGTTTCCAAGCCTGTCTGTGCACCAGCACCAGGACCCTGCTCAGGTGCTGAACCACCCGAGGGAGCCCTTCCCACCCCAAAGGTGCGCTCTCCCTGAGTGTCCCCACACCCCAGCCAGCACCAGGTGGCCGAACCGGTGTCACAGAGCTTTGTTTTTCCCTTCCAGGTCAATCATGGAAAGCGCTGAGCGCTAGTGACAAGCGTCCCTTTGTGGAAGAGGCAGAGCGGCTGCGAATCCAGCATCTCCAGGATCACCCCAACTACAAGTACCGCCCAAGGAGAAAGAAGCAGGCCAAGAAAATCAAGAGGATGGAACCCAATATCCTCCTGCATAACCTTTCCCAGCCTTGCAGTGACAACTTCAGCATGAGTCACCATGGCGGCAGCCAGCCGGGCCACCCCCAGCCTCCCCCACTTAACCACTTCAGAGAACTCCACTCCATGGGGTCGGATATTGAAAACTATGGCTTGCCAACTCCTGAGATGTCTCCCTTGGATGTCTTGGAACAGACCGAGCCAGCATTTTTCCCTCCGCACATGCAGGATGACTGCAACATGATGCCCTTTCGCGGCTACCACCACCATCACCAGATGGAGTTTCCCCAGGAGAAGTGCATGGGGCGGGACGTGGCCGTGCCCTACGCGCAGACCCCCTCGCACTTGGCCGACGCCATGAGGACTCCCCATCCTTCCAGCATATACTACAACCAGATGTGCTCAGGAACTCAGAACGGGCTTTCCGCTCACCTGGGCCAGCTCTCACCCCCACCCGAAGCCCACCACATGGAGAGCATGGATCACTTGAACCAAACCGAGCTGTGGACAGACGTTGACCGCAACGAGTTTGACCAGTATTTGAACATGAGCAGGACTCGTCCCGAAGCCTCGGGACTGCCTTACCATGTCTCCCTGTCCAAAGTGACTCCTAGAAGCATCTCCTGCGAGGAGAGCAGCTTGATATCTGCCTTGTCCGATGCCAGCAGCGCTGTCTACTATAGCCCCTGCATCACCGGTTAGGTTGGCCCCATCATTCGACGCTCTCAGTGGGAGAGCCCCGGCTCTCTGTTAAAAACACAAAAAGCCATCCTCCTTTAACCACAAGCTCCATAATATTTAGAATATCTCGTTAAATGCATCGCTTTCTTTTATTTGTTTCTTATTTTGGGGTTTTTTTTTAGAGCAAAAAAAACCATGCTGAACTCACTGATATACCGTATCACTATATAACACAGATAGACGCCTTTCCCAAGCGCTAGCCTGCCTGCCGCGCTCCCCGCTCCAGCCCTCGGCAGGGCGTAGCTGTAGCTCCCACCAGCTCAGAGAGGGCATTTTTAAGCCAACTCCAGTAAATCCTGCCCGAAACAACCACCACCAGGATGAGCCGAAGCGACCTGCCCCCAGTATTTAATCCAGGCGAACTTGAGGGCGAGGGGAAGCTTTTAGGAAGACTTTGCCGGGGCCATTAAAGAGTCGGCGCCTCTTCGGGGTGGCCTTTAGGACAGGTTTTACTGTATTCTCAGCAATATATTTTAATTGGGCAACAAAACTATATTTTTACTAAGCATTTTTATATATAAAATGGTATTTAATGTCTTTGGGGTGGTTGTTTGTTTTTTTATTAGACTTTTTTAAAAGAAATCAAGGGGTATCCATGAGATCTAAAGCATTTATGTAGCAAAGCTGGATTTGGGGGAAAAAAAATATGGGGAGGGGGGATAAGGAGATATTTTGTGAAAAGGGAATGACAATGTAAATATTGTGGAACAATTGACTGGAATTTTGTACAAAAGAAAAACACGACTGCAAACACTTTTATTGTCTAGAACTGTATGGAGAGCAAACTGTTTTATACTGGTTAATTATTAAAACATCTTCATATAATTGTTCCCATCTTGTGTGCTTGTTGTGTGAACACATTTTTTCCGCAAATACATGTTGTCCCAACCGTTTCCAGATTTTCGGATCCGTTGATTAATGTTTTGACAACCTGGCAAATGTATTAATTTCCAGGCTGCCACCCGCCCGCCCCGTCAACCGCCTCGGGCTCAGTGAGCTCCGCTCGGCTCAGGACAGGACAGCGGCTCCGGCAGTGGGATGGGATGCTGGTGGCCACCCCGCAACGTGCTCTGCCGGAAAAGCAGCTGTTTGATTAAACCATAATAAACCATGCGATAACCTCCTCGGAAACCAGCCTTGATGTGGTTATTCTACCAGCGCATCACTGCGCGGTTCACCCCGTTTTCCCATGAAACACTCCAAAAATACAGCCTGGCTGCTCCGAAGCCTTTGCTCCAGTGCTCGGAGCTGGAAGAAACCCCCCCTGTGCCAGAGCCCTTTCACCTCCTGGCCCTCACGGGCTCTTTCCCGGCTCTGGCAGTCGACAGGTCTTGCCGAGCCATCACCATGCCTGGACCCAGATCTTCATCCCCCTCCCAGTGATCATTTCATGATTTACAGTCTTTTTTTGCTCAGTTTATGAGGAGAAGCGACAATCCGTTGCATAAAACCCCGGTGGCATCCGTTCCTTGAACGCTGAGTGATTTAAACCAGGCTGATATCGCCAAAAAAGGCTATTTAAATAAAAAATAATTGAACAGAGGAAGAGTTTTTTTGTTGTTGTTGTTGGCAAAGAATTGCCTTTTAGGGGAAATGGAGATTTAACAAATGACATTAATTTTCAAGCTTCTCCCAAATTAAATTCACATTAGTGTTAACAGGACTAAATCTTGACTCACTTTTTATTTGTTGTTTAATGTGGAGCGCTAATAAACGGGACCACTTTGGGGGCTGGCGACGTGTTCCCATTCGATGCCAAAGAGGCGCTTCATTGTCTTTCCATATACAGTATGTAAAAAAGGGGAATACATGGAAAAATGACCTCACTACCTACACGGGAGGGCTGGCGGGCGCCCGGCGGGTGCCAGAACCCGCGCCGCAGCAAACAAACACAACACCAAATGAGAAGCATCCTGTGCTGCCGATGACTATGAAAGGAAGCAGCCGACCGTAGGCTCCATCCCGCTCCCCAGAGCGACCGGGAGGAAGGAGACGAGGCGAGAGGGAAGAAAGCCCTGATTCCTTTTCCAGCCCCCGGCTTCCAGGTACCTTCCAGGCGAGGATGCAATCACATCCTGCGCTTCAAAGGAGCGACGCGCACGCCAGCCCTCGCCCAGCTGCCCCGCGGTGCTGGGGGAAGCCGGCAGCGGAGCACATCACGGAGGAAGCGTTAAGTCATTTTTCTACAGCAGAAATTCCCTTCTTTCCCTGAGGCTTAGGCCGTGCCAGCTCGCCTCTCATCTCAGAGGACGGCTAGAAATCCTTTGGGGGGTGTCTTGGCTGCAGTTCTTCACTCTGGAGCAATTCGGGTCCGGCGTGCCCCGGTGCTTGCCGGCACCGGCAGCATCCTGGGCACAGCGGGAGCTTGCCCCACACTGTTGAAATTGTAGCTTTGCCGTGGGCAGTGAGGGGTCTCCTTGCTTCATACCCAAGGATGCTGCTGCGGGGCAGGAGCGGGTACCAGACTGCAAACCGCAGGCTGATGAATGGTCACTCCCATCCATGAATGCACTAAAGATGCTTCATCATGTTGAAACCGCGGCTGCCACATCGCTGCGAAAGCACCAAGTGGGGCCAGAATGATTTTCAGGGTCCTGCTGTTCCCCCCCAGCCCAGGGACCGGATCACTGAGACCTGGGGCCAGATTTCAGCTCCCTGGATCTGCATCAACACCACCAGTAAAGCCCTGGCTTGCTTTGACACAAAAGCAGGCAGGGCCCTGCCAACCCTCCTGCCTAGCTCAGCCCAGGGTGTTTTTATTAATAATAAAGCCTAATTGCGATCGAGGCCGTGAACAATGTGCGGCTGCCTCATCTCGCTGGCCAGCCCTACCCCAGGTCATGGGGAAATGGGAAAGAAGGAAAAGGAGAGAGGAAGAAAACAGGACCATGGGTTTGGGTCAGATAACGGGAGGCAGAAGGACTCATGCCAGACCCTGGGATCTGGCCAAGCCCTGCGGGTTGCTGCCTCCTCCCACCGCTCAGCATTGTGCACAACCTTTTTTCACCTAAACTCTCTGTTTTGATGTTAAATGAATCAAGAAATGTCCCAAACCAGGGCTGCTCCTCCAGGCTCTCCTCCAGGCAGGCAGCATGGGGATGGTACCCAGCTGGCAGCGGTTTGGGTAGGTGCCTTTTGTGGCATTGCAGCCACAGAGCCACATTTAGCCCCGACCAGGGCGCATTTGTGCCTCCCCAAAGCCAGAGTTTGCCTGGGCTGGTCAGCATCGGGGCTGCTCCAGCTCCATTGGGAGAGCAGAGGGCTAGGCAGGCCCTGGGAGGGGTGCTGGTTCTTTAATGAGCTTTAACCACTCTGCTAATGAGCTGCATTCAATTTGATGCTAAATCTGCTGTCTCCCAGTTTCACTTGGCCTTGGCTGTTTGTCTCTGTGGGTTTGCCCCACTCGAGGTCAGTGAATGCAAACCACAGGTCAGAAAAGCCAGCTCGGGATGGGATGGGATGGGGCAGGATGGGATGGGATAGTTTGGGATGGGGTGGGATGTGACGGGGTGGGATGGGATGGGGTGCGATGTATGGGATTGCTGCTCCAGCTGTGCTCACAGGAGCTCAGCTGTCCCTCTGCCCAGTCAGGACACATCCTGCTCCACTTGGACACTGGGGCCAGGCAAAGTCATCCAGCCCTGTGTACTGGGAGAGCCTTTTTATTTGTAACATCCCCTCCCTGCCCTGCCCCCATCCCTGTACGGCTGAGCTGGGGCCAGGAAACCATCCACCAGCATTTTATTTCACTGCCTGCCGGTGGCTCAGGTGTGACGTGGGACTGGAAATGGACGGGGCTGAAATAGTTTGTGGATGATTTCACCACTGTTATGGCTCAGGCCGGGGCTGTTACCACACAGCCCCTTCCGATTTTATGACTTAATCTCTCCAAAGCTCAGGGCCTGATGGTTTTGGACAGGGGAGGAGGAGCGAGGGGCTCTTAGCAGGTCGTTACGGCAGAAATATGGAGAAGGTATTTGACAGGTATATGTAAAATCTGACAGGCCCATCCTGCCGGCTTTCCTGGGATGGCTGGAGGGGCACAGAGAGGGGGAGGCACCTCCAGACCCACCTGGGCTTTCTGGGCAGGTGGCATCTGCATCCATGCGTGTGTGCACCTCCACATGTGCATGCATTTGTGTGCATGCATCTGTGAGCATCCATGCATCTTATGCATCACTGTGTATATCTGTGCATTAGTGTGTGTGAGTGTGTTCCTGGATATCCGTGCACGTGCAGCTGAGAGTGTGCATGCGTGGAGCCACGCGTGGGCATATCTGCATGAATCTGCCTCTGTGTGTGTGTCCCTTTTTGTGTATCTGCATGTGCATCCATGTGGACACACGCGTGTGCATCCCTGCTGGCACCTGTGCATCCGTGTCCATGCACGTGCATTCATGCACGTTCCTTGCTTAGGGATCTGGTTTAGTAGTGGACACGGTAGGGTTGGACTTGATGATCTCAAAGGTCTTTTCTAACCTAGGGATTCTATGATTCTGTGTGTGTGTGTGCATGTCCATGTGCACGTATGTGTGTGTCTATCCGTGTCTGTGTTTATCCATGTGGAACCATGTGCTCACCCCTGCATGTGTGTGTTCTGCTGGAGGTTCACTGGCCAGGTTTATGGGCGTTCTGGTTTCTTTACGGCATTATGGAGCACTCAATGACATCACCCAAAGATTAAAACAGCATGTGCCAGCCCAGCCCGGCTGTACGCAGCTCCCGAGGCCGAAGCTGCAGCAGAGCCAGGGGCGAGCAGGACACACCAGCAACAGCTCCAGGACAGCCCAAGCCGTCCTCACCCGGAGCTCACCGGAGCGGAGGGAACGCCGCCACGCGCCTGAGGACACACAGCCTCGATGAAGTCATCTCAGCTGGGATGTTAAGTGGGAATTAGAGCTTCTCTGTCGATGTATTTTGGGTGCTCACCACCACATATCCCTGCGGTGGGAACATCGGTGGGAATGGGAAGATGCTGCCAGTGCTGGCAGCACCCACGGCACCAGGCAGCTGCTCTTCAGCTATTGGTGGGGTTGTGGGTTTTTTTGTCCCTCTTCTTCCACCAAAAAATATAACGCAGATTTATCAAAACCAAACCTGTTGGTGAGAAACGGCTCCAAAACATTTCCTGACTTGAGAAAAAGAGCGCTGGGAGAAAAAAAAAAATTCCAGGCTCTTTTAGATGGGAGGCAAACCCTTTTGTGATGTGGCTGCATTATGTGTTGCAGAGGTTAACCAAAGGGAAAAGGTTGAAATGCGAAGCTGTGTTCCCAGCACAACCTTTCCTGACCGAGCTGAAGAAACATTCCCAATCTTTCCCCAACTTTCTGTTTTCCAGCCCAGTTTGGGAAAGGAAATATGTGAAAATCTCAACGCTCCTTGCAGGACAGGAAAGGCACCATTTCCTCCCCGGCCGTGCCCGGAGCGGCTGGCCGGGCAGCGGAGGAGCGCAGGGCGATGATGGATGCTCTCCCTGCTCTGCTCCCGAGCTGTTTCCCAGCAGCGGAGCGGTGGGGCTGCCAGGGCTGGAAGGCAAAGCCAAGCAGAGGAGGGCAGCTGCCTGCAGGGAGCTGGGGCCAGGCGGGGTATCGTAAACATTACAGGTTTTGCAAAAGAAAGAGAAAATAAGCCAGCAAGGAGCCCTTAATGTGCCCTGGAAAGTCTGCACAGACTGAAACTCTCCTTTCTTTTGTATTTCCCTTGTTGCAAAGTTCAGAGGAGCTCTGGCTGTGGCTCCCCATCTCCCAGCATTGCCCCACCAGCCCTCACATCCCTTCCTCTGCCCTAGGGCCACCACCAGCCCCTGGCTACCACCAGCCTCTGGCCCCTCACCATCCACCCACTAACCCAACACCATGCCAGGGTTCCCTCTGGACCATAACGGGAGCAGGTTTGATTCTCATTGCATGGATCATGGAGGGATTTGGGGGCTTTCTCTCCCTGCTGGCTCTCGGACAAGCTGAGCCCCACAGACATCCATCAGAGCCACTTTGTGCTCCTCTTCTGACTGAGCCAGCAATGCTGCACTGCACCCAGAAGATAAAGGATTCTGGAAGGATCGGGAGTGCTCTTCAGAGGTTACCTAACCCAACCCAGCCCAATCCAATGCAACACAACCCAATGCAACCAACTCAACCAAATCAGTGCAATTTGGCCAAACCCAACACAACCAACCCAGCACAACTGAATAAAACCCAACCCAGCCAACCCAATCCAAAATAAGCCAACCCAGCAAAAGGCAACCCAACCTCACTGAAGGCAACGCAGCCTAACCAACCCAACCCAACTTATCCTTACCTAACACAACCCAACCAAACCATCCCAAACCTAACCCAACACAGCCCAACCAACTCAGTCTAGCCTGCTTAACCCAACCCAATTAACCTAACTCAACCTTTTGTGCAAAGCAAGTCTCCCCATCACCTCACACGCAGCCTAGCAGCCCTTCTGGGACATTGCAGGGGTCCCAGTGGGAAATTCTCCCTCCTCCTGTGCTCAGCAGCCCCCAGGGGGATGATCCCAGTAGGGAGCTGAATCACATCCCCCTCCCGCCAGCGCAGGAGCGTCACAGACTGTCTGATGCTTGTCAGGAGAGTCAGGCCAGGCCGCTCTGGGAAGCTGTCCAGCCATCCGCTGGAGAGAGGAGTCTGCCTAAAAATGACTCTCCTGGCTCCTCTCCATGCTCCGACCATCCCATATGGAACAAATGTACATTTTCCATCAATTGTTTGTATTTTTCATTTAAAGAAAGAAGTGGGGAGGGGGGGAACCAGACAGAAAGCAAGCGGGCTATACATATATGCAAAGCGTCGGTGACAGCAGATAGGCCCCATCGCGGAGAGAGAGAAACACTGGCCGGCGTTCAAGAGACTCAAATGTATGGTATGAAACAATAAATTTTAAGTGTGTTTTGACATATTTGGTGGTCTCTGCCTCACGCTTAATGAGCATTGGTCCACGTTACGGGGGAACCGCACAGCTTGGGGTGGTTGGCAGGCTGTGCTGGGAGTGGGGTCGATGGCCAGCGAGGCTGGAGGTAGACGTCGAGGTGGTCCCACCATGTGTGCCCTGAGGGAACAGACCATAGGGAGGTGGCATGGGGAACTGCACCAGCATGCTCAGAGGAAGAGATGCTGTGGACACCTCAGGGAAGGAACCGACTTGCAGGAAGAAGCATCAGGAGGTGGAGTTGAGCTGAAGTCATTGCAGGGGGAACACGACACAGTGTTGATGTCCCTCACCACCGCACGGCTTGGGCAACCTCGGTTCTCATCTCCGGGCTAGGTCCCAGCCAGGCTGTGCCCCTTTGGTTGCTGGAAGATCACGGGCTCCCACATTCCCATCACCGTGGGGAGAAGCAGCAGGAGAGGCAAACACAGCCCTTCTGCATCCCCCTCGTTCCCCGCCACTGTGCCAGGCTGCCCAGCTCCCCCCCGTCTGACAGGGTTTGATCAGAAAGATGGACATGAAAGTGGAGCTTGGCTCTGGTTTCTCTCTCATTCAGAACATTCAAAAACTATTAACTGTGGTGGGGGTAAGCAAGCAGCTGGTTTTAATATCGTGCTCTTCCAATTGTGTTGGGTTTTTTTCTTCCCCCTGCTTTTCGCGAGCACTTTAAGTGACATGGTTACATGTATTTGATTAAAAAGCTGTAATTCAACGAGTGCGTTTTCTTGTACTGTACAAAATGGCTTAAAGACACAGGATTTATTTACGGTGGTCTCCTGCTTTTCCAGCTCTGCTGAAAGACAAGATGACAGGGAAATCGCAGAAGGGGGTCATGGACAGCGGCAGAGGGGTACATGCGATGGTTTCCCAGTGCAGGGACCATGACCAGAGCCTTTCTGCTGTTATAACGCTCAGCCTGCTGCCACCAGCCTGGTCCTTGGGTCCATCCACCAGTCTCAAAGGCACAAGCTCCTTTTTGGTGTCCCTGAGGTTGGTTTTCAGCTCATGGGAGCTGGTGGAAAGGGGACAGTGAGGAGGGGACACCTTGGTTTGTCCAAACTGGTCCCCATCTTACCCACAGCGTGATGCTGCAGGACCTGGCAAGCGGGCTAGATGTTTTTTGCCCATGCCCACCCCCTGCCCGTGCAAGGAGGCTGCCAGCACCGAGGAGCCTGTCCCAAGACAGCAGCTCCTTTTCCTAAGGAGGAAAAAGCCTTTATGAGATCCCAGCAAGGAGCCGTGGCCCAATGCCACCCAGAGCCCTAGCTCACCTCCTGTTAACCCCAGCGTCTCCTGCGGCATGGACACAGCTTGGAGACACACACCCCAACACGCCATTGGCTCAACTGCTTCAAAAGTGATGTGCTTCACCCCAAAATGCAGAGTAGCTGCAGAGAAGGCAATGAGAGAGCTGGGGGGCTGGTCTGCACTCCCTCAAGCACCCCAATAACCTCATCTCTCCACTCGGCCAGTTCCAAGGGCCTGTATCAGAGCTGCAGCATGGACTTCATGCCCCATCCCCAGCCTGGTGGCATTCCTGTGTGTTCCCCTGGCCTGGGACGCAGGAATATGTGTGTGTATGTGTGTATATGTGTGAGTGTGTGCGCACATGCATGCAACTCCAGCCTTGCACACGCATGCAATTCCAGCCTTGCCATGGAAAGCAGCTTCACCCAGCACAGCTTCCCCCACCTCTCACTCAGATTTGCTTACATACAATAAAAAATACATATAATAAAAGTTAACCCAGCAATGCCTCCACCTCACCTGCCCCAAAGCCCCTGATGTGCAACCCTGGGGGAGAAGAACACCAACCCCAGCATCATCCAGACCGCCTCAGAGCATCCTCACTGTGCCCACCAATCCCTGCCTGCGGGGCTGAGATCTGCCCGGCTGCCGGCTGTGCCGAGCGGTGTCTTTTCCTCGGCTCGCTCCTGCCCGGGGATCACCTGCAGTTCAGTTGATTTATGAACGGAGAATTTTTCGAGCTCCGTTTCCTTTTCATTGTTGTTTCAGTTGCTGCGCTCGCTTCCGCCCGCCTTTGAATAACTCCTGCCACGCTGCGAGTGGTGAGAAAGGCAGCGAGTAAACACTCACACTCAGCCTGGGAGCTGGGGGGCAAGAACCTTCTCCCTTCCCCATAACCAGGGGGATACAGAGCTGCCCACCAGCTGGTCCCACCTGTGGTGGGAGGATGATGGACTCAGTAAACAAAGCCTGAAAACAGATCCCTCTTCTGCTGCGGCTGCAGTTTGGGATGAGGGAGCAGCATCCCAGCCCCCCACCCCGTGGCACAGTTCCTGGGAGGTGGCAGCCCCGTGCGGATGCTGCTCTCCCACACTGCAACTGGGAGGGGGGTTTGGTGGGTGGTTTTACTGGAGGGACCCTAAAATGTGCCTCTGAGAGGGGGTTCATCTCTCCAGGGAGGGCAGGGTCCCCCCACCCACTCAGGATTTTGCTCCACTACATCTGGGCTGAGCGCTGGTACCCAGCTCCAGCCCTGTTCTCATGCCAGGATGATTCCCAGATGGAGGGGGCTGCTCCTCCAGCCGGTGTCACCCACCGCGGCACAGAAAGGATGCTTCGAATGGAGCTTGGATTGATTTACAACAAAACCTCCAAGAAATAACAAAAGGAAAGCAAAGAAACCCTATCCACAATCTCAGCTCAGCCCAGGACCCGCATATTCACCGCTGCCACCTGCCAGCCCCCCTGCCACCATCCCACCCCTATCCTCCCAGCCCCATCTTAGACCGCTGAGGAAACCCACCACCACCACAGCCCCCATCCTGGGGGGCAGGCAGCCCGCCTCTGCCTGCACCCATTGTCCTGCCCTTCCTCCCTGCACCCCACAGCCCCCCGCCACCGCCCCAGGGCTGGGGGGAAAACAGGAACTCTCCCCAGCGCGCTGCTGCGGAAATGAGACAAGCGAGCTGGAGCGGCGGCGAGGACGGCGGGAGGAAGCGGACGGGATATTTGGAACCGACGGCGAATTCTTGGGCTTATCTCTGTGCCGCAGAGGGCCAGGAGTCCTTAAAAACAGTGTCCAGCTGGAGCGAGGCCCACAGCCTGGGACGCATCCTCGTCCCCAACCACCGCCCCTGGTACCCGGCGCGATGGCGGGATGCTGGTGGCAGGGAGGGGACAGCTTCCCGGCGCCGTGGGTGGCACCTGCAATGCTTTGGTGGTCACAGAAGGGATGGGGATGGGGATCGGCAACCCCTCGGCTGGTTAGCTCCCAGGTTGCGCATCCCATCCTTCATCACCGGCTTGGGGACCGAGGCACCTTCCCTGCATCCCTAAAACTGGACTAAAGTCCCATCGGTTCATAAGCCCCCAGCACACGATTCCCACAGCGAATCATTCCCCATCCTGCCCAGTCTGCCCCAGTCCTGCCCCTGGTCTGCACTGGGATGCCTCGAGCCCATCACCTCCTCTTCCACTCCTGCAGGCAGAGCTGGGATGCAGGATGCTGGTCCCCTGCCTTCTCTGCCTGCACGCCAGCCCTGCTCACCACACACCCACCCACAAAGGGTTACGGCCAGCCCCGCTCCCTCTGCTGCAGCCCTTCCAGCTGCTGCTTGCCTTTTCGTTGGCTTTTAATTATTTTTCATAACAATGCCGTGTTACTTTATGTTCAGCGCATTGGGCCTGGTTGGAGAATAGAAAGAGGGTCCGGGCTGGAAGCGCCCAACCCGAAGGCGAAGGTTTCTGCAGCGCCTCCTAAAAGCTGGGATGGGATGGTGGCATCATCCCAGGGGAGCTGGGGCTGCCACCAGTGCCCAGGGATCCACAGCTGGTGGGGTCAGCCCCTCGTTTGTTAATTACTCATGAAAATTAGCCAGGGAGTAGGAAGCAGAGGCAGCCAGGGCACCCTGGGATCAGCACCAGGAGCAGCTCAAGATGGACATCACCTTCATGGAATGTCCCCAAACCTAGCAGGGACCTCCCAGCTGAGGGCACCCACACTTGGTGGCAGCGAGGAGGCACCTTCTGAGCCGGAGAGTGCTGGCTGTGCAGGCAGTGCCCATGGCCAGGACCCGCCAGAGAGAGCTGCTGCGGCCAGCGGAGCCAAATTTGGTGGCTGGGGGGGGCCCAGGGTGTGACGGGTCACCCTGGCAGAGGTTGAGACTCCTCCTCTGCAGGGAGGAGGACAAAGGATGGAAGCGGCTGCCCCGTTGCAACACATCCCCGGCGAGCACAATGGAAATGCCATCCTCCGTCTTGTGAAACAGGAACCTCATATGATCTTGCTGAAGGCTGGGGACACTCTTGTAGGTCTGAGCATGACGCTTCCCAGGCTCCTTTCTCCATCCGTGGAGGGACAGGGACAGCGAGGACTCCCCCAGCACATCCTGGCCCTGGTGAGGGCTGAGCTGCCACCAGGAGGAGCGGACAAGGGGTGACCTTAAGCCCCCTGATCCAGCGGGAGGTGTCCCTGCCCATGACAGGGGGTGGAACTGGGTGGGTTTTAAGGTCCCTTCCAACCCAAATCATTCTGTGATTCTATGATAGCGGGAGGAAACCCATCCTGAGGCCAAAATACACCTGAGTCCCCACCCTGAGGCCTGCTGATACACAATCCCATGGAGCCACCCACACCCACAGCCCCTTTGAGCATCCATCTTCCACCTCTCCAGCCCCATTCAAGGCCTCCTAAATAAACTTCATTCTCCCTTTATGCTCTTGACCCCAGATTTAATTAGACCCCCGCTTCCTGCCTGTATGAAAAATCACTTCCCCGAGCAGGTGGCTGCGATACCGATGGGGCTGTTGTTGTTTTCTTCAGAGTGGGGGGAAGGTGGTAAATGGCGAGGGGAGGGGGGGGTGGGGGGAAGAGTTTGTTGTTTATTTTTATATTTACAAAGCGCAGCTTTTTCCTGGTGCCGGGCATCGGAAGAGTGGCAGGATGTGACCTTCCTCCATCTCCTCGTCGCTCACACAATGCGGCCCTGAGCGCCGTGGGCCATCGCCGCATTGTCCCCCCGCGGCCGACGGGCACCTCCTGCGCCGTCCCGCCGGCACCTGGCGCCCGCCGGCACCCAGCATCGCCGCCCCCCGCCTGGGCCCCGCCGCCCCCCGCAGGCCCAGGGAATAAAGAAGGGAAAAGAAATGGGGAAAAAAATAGAGTGAAGTGGCTGGTTTCCTCTCTGGAAAACAGAAGAGTGGGGCGGCAGCGTGGGAAGGAGAGAACGGGGTCCCATCAAGTCCCATGGGAGCCTCTCCATCTCGGGGGGGGTGGCCAGAATATGCTGCCCTGTCCTTCGCCCAGTGTGTGGGACAAACAAGCTCTTTCCCCTTCATACATGGGCCAAACGAGCCCTCTCACCTTATGTGGGGAGCAAACGAGCCCTTTTCCCCTGCACATGGGCCAAATGAGCCTTTTTCCCACCATGTGTGGGGCAAACGAGTCTTTTTCTCCCATGTGTAAAGCAAACAAGCCCTTTCACCATGTGTGTGGAGTAAAGCAGATCTTTCCCCTCCATACATGGGCCAAATGAGCCCTTTCCCCCCCATGAGTGGAGCAAATGAGCCCTTTTCCCCCCATGAGTGGAGCAAATGAGCCCTTTCACCATGTGTGTGGAGTAAAGGAGCTCTTTCCCCTCTGTACATGGGCCAAATGAGCCCTTTCACCTTGTGTGGGGAGCAAACGAGCCCTTTTCCCCTGCACATGGGCCAAATGAGCCCTTTTCCCACCATGTGTGGGGGAAACGAGTCTTTTTCGCCCATGTGTGGGGCAAACAAGCCCTTTCACCATGTGTGTGGAGTAAAGGAGATCTTTCCCCTTTGTACATGGGCCACATGAGCCCTTTTCCCCCCATGAGTGGAGCAAATGAGTCCTTTTCCCCCCATGAGTGGAGCAAATGAGTCCTTTTCCCCCCATGAGTGGAGCAAATGAGCCCTTTCACCATGTGTGTGGAGTAAAGGAGCTCTTTCCCCTCCGTACACAGGCCAAATGAGCCCTCTCACCTTGTGTGGGAAGCAAACGAGTCCTTTTCCCCTGCACATGGGCCAAATGAGCATTTTTTCCACCATGTGTGGGGCAAACGAGCCCTTTCACCATGTGTGTGGAGTAAAGGAGCTCTTTCCCATCCGTGCATGGGCCAAATGAGCGTTTTCCCCCCCATGAGTGGAGCAAACGAGTCCTTTCCCTCCATGCATAGAACAATTGAGTCCTTTCCCCCTGTGTGTGGAGCAAACGAACCCTTTTCCCCCATGCATGGGCCAAATGAGTTCTTTCACCTCAAGTGTGGGACAAATGAGCCCTATTCCCCCATGCATGGGCCAAAGGAATCCTTTCACTTCATGTGTGGGGCAAACAAGCCTTTTTTGCTTGTGCATGGTGAAATGAGCCCTTTCCCACCGTGCATGGAGCAAACAAGTCCTTTCCCCGTGTGCATGGAGCAGACGAGCCCTTTTCCCCCACGCATGGGCCAAATGAGTTTTTTCACCTCCTGTGCAGGGCAAAAAAAGCCCTTTCCCCCCCCATGCACAGGGTAAACATCACAGCAGGCAGGGAAGGGGTGCAGACAACATCTGTTCCCCCATCCCACCCCGCTGGGGAGCACCCAGCAGGCAAAAGCCCACCCAAAGCCCAGCAGAGACTCACAAGAGTGAGTGCTGCTCCCTGTTCCCATCCCACGCAGCTCCTCCAGCTCTCCAGAGCATCCCAGCCTGAGTTTGCCGGCTCCGGCTGCTCAGCAGAGCTGGCCTCCCCCTGCTCAGGAGCTCTGGTGGGAGCAGGTGCAGCCCCACCAGGACACAGCACCCCATGTAGAGCCCCCAAACACCCCTGTTCCATGGGACCCCCACCCCTAGGTGCCCACCTGGGCTCGGGGTGGGCTGCGATGCTCATGCCCGGCTGCTCAGCACAGTTGGTTATCGTTACATTTGGCATCAGTCACTTCCATTGGGCTCAATAGGGGAGGGAGAGAGAAAAAGGAAAACTCAGCTCAGGGTGATTTAATAAGTTCAGCGTTACGAGCTGGGGAAAAGCTGTGGAACACACAAGTGGTAAAGCAGGATTAATCTTTCCTTTAGTCTTGGGAATTATGTTTTCATTAATCCTAATTTTTCCAGATGTTTCACTCCTTATACCATGCTCTTCAAAGCCTCTGTGGCTGCAAATTCTAATGAAGCCATGAGAACATTTTAAAGAGAAAGATTCAAAGCTTAAATTGCTTCCTTTTTTTTTTTTCTTTCTCTTTTTCTTCTTCTTTCTCCCCCCTCTCCTTCTTTCCCCCCGCCCCAGTTGGGCTGTTGGGGAGTGCATGCGTGTGCGGTCCCAGCGCCTCCACATGTTGTGTTACACAATGTGCTAACAAGATGGAGAAGGCCACTCGGACCGCGTGATGCCGGGGTGACGTCTATTTGGCTTTGTCGTCCCCCTCCCTCGTAGGACCTGGTTGCAAGGGGCTGGAGTGGGGTTGGCCCCCTGCCTGCTGCCTCACAGGCCCCGTGCTGGGGTCAGAACAGGACCAGGGCTTTCAAAACACTCGTGATGTTCACTCCCGGCTCACTTAGACACCATCCAGGTGTTTATGCTGGACCTACAGAGGCAGGATCTTCAGGGAATGGGGTTTTTTTAGGTGCTCTACACTCAGGAGAGAAGCTGTAGAGGGTGGTGGGGAGAAGAGCCATGCGAGGTATCATCTGCAGTCTCACCGCACAGAGCCTTGGCTGGGCATCGACTTGGAGCGCTGCAGGGATGAAACTAGAGCTCTGCAGGGATGAAACCAGGGCTCTGTAGGGTTGAAATCAGAGCTCTGTAGGGATGAAACCAGAGCTCCCGCTCCCTCCTGCCCCGCAGCAGGGACCCAGCGCCCAGCCCCAGGTGCCTGCACATCGGTGGGGGCACCCAACCTTCTCCAGCCAACCCCAACCCAGCGTGGCCACAGGATCCATCTCTGGTTGGGCTGAGCATCCTCTCCTCGCCAGGAGCCCTCGGCTGACGCAGGAAGGTCAGACAAGATGATCAGAACAATCCTCCTGGTCTCCAGCGCCCGGGATTCAGATCCATGTACTTATATGGCCTGCAAAACACGGTGGGAGCACGACCAGTGTCTGGAAATCCAGATATGACTAGATCCCTTCATTAGTAATTTCTTCTACATGACTTTCTAGACCATAGGGATTTGTTAAATTTGCAGGAGTGTTTTCTCACAGTGCCACGGACTAGCTGTTGCCAGCGTATATTGGCTTGGATCTGTCAGATCCTGTTGCCTTATATGACCCTCGGTTAATTCAGCTTTTCTTTGTATCCAGCCCTCAGCGGGGAACTCCTCGAGCAGTCTCAGCAAGGATCATGCTAAAATGGTTCCCCAGCCCTTCTGCCATAAAACAACTGCCCACACAGTGAAATGGGGACGGGGGGTGGAATTCAATGGTCCCCTCCCCATCACCCCAGCTCTCACCAGATGCTTCCTCCATCCCAGCTCCTTCAGTGCCGAAGGAAAATTCTCCATGCTTGGAAAACATTCTGGAAGGAACTGGATCTCCACCCCTACACCAGATCCCCATTGCCAGGATGGACCCTACATCCCACCAACGCACCCTGCACGATGGGGTTAATCATTCGCAGCTCCAGGGGTGCTCCAGGGCTGGGGGACTTTCACCTTCCTGGGGACCTCTTGAAACTTCAGCCTTCATTTATTGGTGCCATAAAGGTTATTTTTTAATCCGCACCCCAGCAGGGCTCCCCCATCTCTGCACCAGGGTGTTTGGCATGGGGAGAACTTGGGCATCACTGGTCTTTTCACCTCATCTGGTTTGGGAAGCAGAAAGGCTAAACAGGGTGGACTTTTTCCCAAGGGAAGGGGATGGAGGTACCCAATGGCTCAGCAAAGGAACGTGGTGGTTGGTCCCTGTCTCTGTTCGTGCCCACATGCCGGCACAGCTCAGCCCTGCGAGGGATGTGGCAGAGCAGGAGATCTTGGCAAGAGGGATGTGAGGGGCTGCAGGTCACGAGGGAGCCCTTGCATTGGTTTCTGCCCCTCTGGGAGCTCAGATAAGCCACCCAAATCCCTGAGTGCTGCCAGAGCAAGATTTCCAGGTGGAAAAGGGCACGTGTCAAAGCATGTCCCGCTGAGCGTGCAACTTCTTATCACCCGCAGATGGAGATAAGGAGCTGTGTCACCTCCTGGAACATGGCTGTCCCTGAGCACTCAGCCCAGCTCCGCACCACAACTTCCCTGTGTGCTCCCTTTGCTTCTATTGATCTTCCAAGCCGAGTCTGGTGAGGGCATCCCTGCCCCTTGCCAGAGGTGATGGTCAGATCCAGGATGGCTTTTACATCCCGAACTTCCCAACACAATGCTTGTCCTCTCCAGCAGATCTGGCAGCACTGATATGCTCCAGAACACACCTCCTCCTCTTCCTCACAGGAGAAACTTTGCAATCTTTAAAGTGCTCTGCTTTAAAGATCTGTTCAAAAGCTTTGAACCCCACCCTTGCTCACGTGTAGCTCCCTTCTTCAGCTTGGGCCAAAATGCTTCCT
Organism: Phaenicophaeus curvirostris; assembly: GCF_032191515.1. Classification (NCBI taxonomy): domain Eukaryota; kingdom Metazoa; phylum Chordata; class Aves; order Cuculiformes; family Cuculidae; genus Phaenicophaeus; species Phaenicophaeus curvirostris. Next base: position 7,711,705 of record NC_091409.1, read on the forward strand.
CCAAGTCTTTAAGAGCAGCCCAATTCCTTCATTTCAGGAGTGCTGCCTGCTCCTAGCATCACCGTGGTGTTTTATCTCACCCGCTCTCAACCAAAGAGGTTTTACTGTGCCCAGCTGCCCCCTTGGAAGTCCTTTTGGTAGGTGGTGCAGCTGGTGTAGCAGGCAGAGAGTTCCAAGTGAGGGATTGGAGGCTGAAATCACCTTTCTTTGCCTTTTTTTATAGCAGCAAGAGGTGGGGAGGCTCTGTCTTCACCCACCTCCACTGCCCCGGTGGAGGTAGGAGTCAGCAGCAGCTGTGGGCAGTGGGGTCGGGCTGTGCTCCTTGTGAAGGCACAGACAGGAGCGATGGGGTCATCCTGCCTACCCACCCCATCCCATCCCATTCCATCTCATCCCATCCCATCCCATCCTATCCCATCCCATCCCATCCCATCCCATCCCTCGCCAGCCTGGGGATACGAGAAAGAGATATACGGCACCACAGAGACCCCAATCCTACATTTCCTTGGGCAAGGGGTCCCTGTAGGAGCATCTGCTGCCTTTAGCATCACCAGCCACGCAGCAGGGACATGTTACGAGCAGACAAACCATCCCGCAAACCCCCAGAGCTCTCACCACCCCTCCACTGCCGTTGGCCATGGCTTGGCCACAACACAACCCCTCCTCGACCCCCAGAGGTGCTGCCTTCAAAGCACCATCTCCTCCTATACGTTGTCCTCATTTCCAGCATCTTTGGGTTGAAAAATGGCCGGGGAGGGTTTGGCAGAGGAGCCTCGCGCAGATTATTCAACAATTGTTTCCCATTTTGCGCCCTCGCCTGCCTCATCCTCCAGTAACAATGACGAAGAGCGGCGCGGAGCCAGCGCCCGCGGCAGGGGTGTTGAGATCAGGGACAGCACAAAAATATCTTCTCTCTGGAACAAATATTTACCAACCCTTCTGCCTTTTGTTCTTGTGGTTCTCATATATTATTTTTTTTTATTCCCAGACATTCACTGGCAAAATGTCACACTAAGCAGCAACCCAGAAACTTCGGGGTAGCTGCTTGGCTCCTCTGGGCTTTGTTTTTCTCGCGCGCTAATTGTTAATGAATTTCCAGCCATTCAAGCCGACGCAAACCTGTGAGAAAATGATCTTTTCGGCCTTGATTCTGGAGTTTTGCAAAATCCAGGCAGTTGCGGAGCAAAACATGCATCATCCAACAGCTTGGAGTGGTGGCGGTGCTGCAGCTGTCCCTGGGTGGGATGCAGCAGAGCCAGAGCGGGAACCGGGGGGGGTTCTGAGCTCCCAGCATCGCTCCTGGGGCTTTAGCAGCACGGTCCCTGCTCCTCAGAGCAGTTAAATGGGGGTGCGTGGCATTGTACCCTCATCCCTGGCCAGCTCCTTGCAGATTTTCCTTCTTCCCCTATGCCCCACGGCTGGATTTTCTTGTTTTCCTTCGAAACCATAAACTCCCTCATGTCCACTTTTTATGGTGGTCAAACAAGAGCACGTGGGCAATTTATGGGCGTTGTGTTTGAAGAAGGGAGGGGGAAAAACCTCCTCTTCTGGCACAGAAACTTCCATCTTTGGTTAAAAATTAACCGTGGGCATAAAACCTCCACGTAGAAGTGAGCAGAGCTCACCCTGTGGGTGCTCCAGGGCTGTCACCCCGTGCCCAGCTACCCCACCAGTCACCATCCCCTTCTGTTCACCCCAGGATGGCTGTGCTACCCTCCACCCGCCCCCGGCGCCTCCTGCCTCTCTCCCTGGGCCTTTTCCAGGGTGCTCTGCTCCTCTTCTTCATCTTCTTCGTCACCTACGATGAGCCCTCAGTGCAGGTGGAGAATGCCAACTTGATGGCCAACCGGCTCCACAGCATCTATCCCATCTTCCAGGACATCCAGGTGATGCTGGTGGTGGGACTGGGGCTTCTGTTATCATTCCTGCCCCGCTATGGCCTCAGTGCCCTCACCCACAATTTCCTCCTGCTCAACTTCTCCATGCAATGGGCTCTAGTGCTGCAGGGCTTGCTCCATCACTTCCAACATGGTCGGGTCCACCTGGATCTCCACGATGTCCTTATTGCTGAGTTTGCTGCCGTGACAGTGCTCATCTCCGTAGGAGCCATCCTGGGGAGGACCAGCCCCTGCCAGCTCCTCGTTGTGGCTGCCTGCGAAGTCCCTGTCTACCTCGCTAGCGAGTGGGTCATCATCACCTGGCTGGGTGTTCTCGACGTCGGGGGAACCATCACAATCCATGTCTTCTCCTGCTATTTTGGCCTTGGCTTGTCCAAGGCTCTATTTGGGGCGACACGGCAGCCGATACACCCCAAGGAGACCCCAACGCGCCACTCCGACCTGCTGTCCCTGGTGGGGACGCTCATCCTCTGGGTTTTCTGGCCCAGCTTCGTGGCCGTCCTCTGCCAACCAGGAGATGCCCAGCACCGTGCCATCATGAACACCCTCCTGGCCATGAGTGCCAGCGCCGTGACCACCGTGGTGGTCTCCAGCCTGCTGGACAAGGACGGCAAGCTCAGCCCTGGCCACCTGCAGAACGGCAGCCTGGCTGGCGGGGTGGCCATCGGCGTGGTGGCCGACATGGCTATGCCGCCGGTGGCCGCTCTCGCCCTGGGAAGCATCTCAGCTGTTGCGTGCATCCTCGGCTTCAGGTTTTTGACCCCATTCCTGGCAAAGAAGCTTGTACTCCAGGACCAGGGTGGCATCCACAACCTCCACGGTTTGCCTGGCATCATCGGCGCTGCAGCCAGCGTCGTAGTCATCCTGGTGACATCCAAGGACACCACCGAGCCCCGCTTCTCCCAGGGGTCTCTTGTCAAAGGCAATGCCAGCGAGGTGCTGGGGGGCCCGTGGGGGGACCGTGGGGCGGGCAGGCAGGGGCTGTGCCAGGCAGCGGGGCTGGCAGTGGCCGTCGGTGCCTCGCTGCTGGCCGGGCTGCTCACCGGCACCGCGCTGCGGCTGCCCTGCCTGGCCCGGCCGCCCAAGCAGCTCTGCTTTGAGGACTCATTGTATTTTAACATCCAGGATGGGGCTGAGAGCCCAGAGCTGGCTGGCACTGCCGAGGAGGGAGCCCTGGCTCCAACGGAGAAGATTTAGGCACTGGGGTGGGGCGAGGGCTGGGGCAAATGGCTCGGGGCTTGTCCTGTCCTTGGTGGGGAGCAGCAGGCAGGAGATGCTGCCCGTGCCCATCCCCAGCCTCACACCCGGCTCCAGCCACCAAGGATGCTGGCAGGGCTGGGGCAACACGATGACATGGGTTCCTCCTCCATCCTCACACCCTGCAGCTGCGAACCCCCTCGTCTGCCCGAGCTGCTCCCAGGATCACCCCATCCCCAGCAAAAACACAGAGAAACAGCCTGCACGGGGTGTCTCACCCAGGCTGCCTTGCACACCCTGGCTAATCCGAACAGCCACAGGGCATCAGCATCGGTGGCATCACCCACAGCCGGCAGCACCCGGCAAGGGCTGCTGGCTCACCAGGGCTCTGGCCACGGCATCAGGCTGGGGACTCGGCATCCACTGCCCAGAGAGTGGGAACGCAGCAGTTGGGTGAGGCAAGATGAACTGAGCTGGCCCCAAGCGAAGGATTCGATAGCCAGCGCTGGGCAGTCTACTCTCCAGGATACACCGCAAAGCGAGGTGCTGGCTTCTCTTACCAGCGGTGCAGCAGGCGATGATGAGGACTAAGCTCGAGCACAGCAAAGGCTCTCGGAGAGAGCTGGGATGCAGGAGGCACCCACACCCCACAGCAGCCTCATCCCACCCTGCAGCTGGATCCAAGAAAGCTCTGCCAACCTCCGGGGATGCTGGTGGGGACCGAGGGAGAGCAGTGGTCCCCTCCCACCACAGCGAGGACAAAGCCTGTGGTCCATTGCTTGCATGCGGCAAACTGCGAGCGCGGGGCCGCATCCTGCCCAGGGAGCGAGGGCTGTGATTCACATCCCCCTCCATGAGTCACTGCTGCCCCTGCACCATGGCGGATCCCGCTGCTGCCGAGACAATGTCACGATGCTCGCTGGCTCCCGAGGGGGTCGAGGCAACTGAACCCCTAGTGCTGGCCATAGAATTGGGAGCTTTCGGCACGGTTGGGGGTCCCCAACCTCGATCTGGTGGGATTGGGGCTGGATCCCCTCCACCCGGCGCAGCCCCAGGCGCAGCCACACCAAGAGGGAGCGAGGCTGGGGAATTTGCCCTCCAATAATCACAAACAGGCTCGGGAGCCCGGGCGTGTTTGGTTAATTGTTAGAATAAAATATTGCTGAGCTCTGACAAAGGAATCCTGCCCCGCAGCCCCGCGCGGCCGAACAATGGGTCCCGGTGCTGGATGCCATGGGCTGAGCAGAGGGGCCGGGGGCCACAGCGGTGGGGGGCAGCCTGGTCCCCCCCGGACCCTGGCCGAGCCACGGTGGCCCTCCGGCTCCTCGGCAGCTCACCGTGGATGTGCCTTGTGCCAGTGTCGGGAGGCGTCGCACGCCCACTCACCAGCATGGAGCAGAAATCGGGTCCATCCAGACCCCTCGCTTCTGCCTGGCATTGAGAGCCACGGAGCCAGCACCCGCCTGCGCAGCTGTGAGGCCACTGGGGCCTGGGGCGGCAGAGTGAACTCGTGCTCCTGCTGAGCCTGGCATCCCTTCCCCGCTGGCTTCCCCACCGTGCCAGGGCCGGACAGCTCCAATCCCTGGCTCTGGCTTGAGTTCCAGCTCTGGGAGCAGGGAGGAGGGTGCACAGGGTGGTGGCAGCGGGGGCTGCAGCCACCACCTCGGCAGGTGGCCGCGGAGAGGAATCCCATGCACACCCCCATGCACGTGCGTGCACACAGCAAAACCCCTCACGTGCACCCACGCACACACTCGTACATGCACGCACACACGTGATAACACAAGTGCTCCCATGCACGCACCCCAAACCACACTCATACACCCATGCACACCCCCATACGTGCACCCATACGTACATGCGCACAGAGGTACCTGCATCCACACAGACACATGCACGCACAGCCCGCGAAGCCCGTGCTGGGGGAGGAGGCAGGAGAGCAGGGCAGAGCTGCTTTCCAGCATCACCCAGTGCTTCCCAGCGAGCGCACAGGCTCCCACCGAGCAGCCTGCAGCACCCAGCAGGGGAGCAGAGAGGGAGAGCACCCAGAGCTGGGTCCGGGTGCGCTCTGCCTCTTGGCTGGCATGTCCTGGCACGGGCACCCTGGCACAATCTGCTTGGCAGATGCCTCCAAAACCAGTAACAGGCCCAGAAAACAGAGGGATCAGCACTTTCGTGCTGCCAAAGGGGCTCGGGCACACAGCATCCCATGGCCAGGGATGGCAGAATCCACCTGGGCCACAGCACCACTCTGTGCAGCCCCATTCCTGGCCATCCCCATCCCCTGGGACCCTCACCCTCTAGCTGGAGCCGGGCAGTGATGCCGCCGGGTGTGCAGCTCCGCGCCCAGCTCTCTGCTGCTCCTCCAAACCAGCCGCTCTCCAAAGGACAGAGCCATAAAATATTCAGCAGAGCCCCTAGCGTTTATCACACTGTAAATCTGGGCTTTCAACAGCTTTATGATGCTGCAGGGAGATGGGAGAGAACAAAAACGCTGCTCTGCTTCGTCAGACACCGCCTGTGTGTGCCAGTGCCCCCAGCGCTGGGGCTGCCAGGGGAGCGGCCCCCAGCCCTGCTTGGAGAGGGGGATGAGGACCAAAGTGGGGGGCTCGTGTGGGCAAGGGACCCCCCTCTCACCGGCCAGGGGGGCTGCAGTCTCCCTGAGATGGTGGTGGCTCTGGGATAGCTGCATTTCAGTGGGATGGTGATAGTGCAAAGGGGCTAAACGTGCCTTCAGCATCGGCTCAGCGGATATACAGCAGCCACCATCCCCGGCACCATCCTTGGGCATGGTCCCTCAGCACAGTGCTCCATCACGCTGTGATCTGCTGCCTCCCAGCTCAGCCCACGGCCGGGTTGGGATGCAGCACGCTGGTCCTGGTAAGAAGCACCAATCCCCCTCCCCACTAACCCCCATGTCCCGGCAGGTCCCTTGCTGCGATTGCAAAACAAGCTGTTTGCCCAGCGCCCAGATGCATCTGGCAAGGCGATGGGCTGGCGGCACATGGCACAGGGCTGAGGGCAAGGCGAGCAAGCCCCCACCCCGCGCAGCCCCTCGTGCTCTCACACACAGGTGGCAGCCTTTGCACTCACGCCCCGTCCTGTGCCCAGGCGTGCCCGGGGCATCCCGGCACCCGCCTCATCCACGCTCCTTGCGCAAGCGAGGTGGGGGCTGGCGGGGAGCCGGGCGGTTGCCAAGCGGCTGGCACAGAGCAGGGGGGGCCAGGGCAGCAGCGGCTGCTGGAGCCACATCAGAGTGGCCCCCCCGGAGCAGCCGGGAGCGTGCGGTGCTGCCCTCGAAGGAAATGCGCTCACTCCCATGTGCTGCACACTTGGGTTTGCCTCGCTTCTATTTTTATTTGACTTTTCAGGGCCTGTTTCCTTTTTCCGGCTGTTTTTGCTGTGATTCCACCGTCGCTTCGACCTCGCTTTTCCCCTCCCTCCCTTTAGCCTCTTCCTTCACTCTTTCCTTCCTTTCCATGCATTCATTCCTGCCACCTCACCGGGCTCCCTCTCCCCCTGTTCCCGCAGCCAGTGCTCACAACGAGCTCACGGGGAGCTTGTGGTGAGCATGCCAAAGCCCGTAACCCTCCCAAACACCAGCTCACGCCTCCCACCATGGCTTGGGTGCCAAATCCACAGCACCAGGCACAACCTCCCCTTCCCCTGCCTGCTAAGGCAGCCGGGGTGAGATGCTGGGATGATGCACACGGCGATTGCCTTGATGCCAGGGTGATGCACAAGGCAATTTCCCAGATGTTGGGGTGATGCACACAGCGATCGCCCAGCTCGGCAGCAGCTGCAGCCGTTGCCCTTCCCCGTTGCCACCTGCAAGCGATGGGTACAGGGCCCTTATTGCTCCGTTTTCTCCGCGTCAGCAGAGACGAGGAGCGACTTTGCTCCAGCCTTGACGCAGAAGGAGGCAGTGAGTCACCCTGTCCCAAGCCACCGTCCCGCTCACGCTGGGCACGAGCCACCACATCCCACCAGGGCATCGCGGTCGTTCTGGCCGTGCCAGGGTGCGGGAATCATGGCACAGCACGGCGGGGACAACCGCAGTGCCCCGACAGGACCCTCAGCCCCAGCCCGGGGACATCAAGCATCAATAGGGCTATTTCGGGATGCTGGCAGGATGTGGGGGTGGTGGTTGGGATAAAACGGGGAGTAAGAAAATGCAAACCAGTGCAAAACCCCCCTGGAAGCAGCAGAAAGAGCAGGAGGGAAAGAAGGCTGTGAGGAGGCTGAGGAGGAGGATGGAGCTGGGAGGAAGCAGCTCAGGCATGGTGGGGCTGGCCAGGGAGGAGTGTGGCACACTGCAGCTCCGGGAGGGCTTTGGCATCGGGATGAACCGCGGCTCCCCACATGGGTTCCGCTGCTGGCGCCAGCCTGCCCCATGGCACGCAGACAGCGTCTCCAGGGGCCGCTGGCCTGATCCTGCGAAACACGCAGGACCCCACAAGAGCAGCAGCCCCAGCCTGCAGCCCCCTGCCCTCACATCCAAACCCGGGGTCTCCGTCCTGCCCCATCAAACCAGGAGGCCCATCCTGCACCCGACTAAACCCCAGTGGGACTTCTCCTACCCCTCCTGGCACTGCACCCCGCTAGGCTCCTCTCCCAGCCCAAATCCCAGCGACAGGGGGGGAGCAAGGACCCCTGAGCATCCCCTGCTCTTTCCCCCTGCATCACCCCCTTATCGCAGCCGGCCGCATGAACCCCCCAGAGAAACCCCCAGGGAAAGGTGTCCCCATCCTCTCCAGGGCTCATGGCTTGCCAGCAGCACCCACTGCTCCCCCCACCCCTGGGACCTGGGTGTCCCCATCCTGGGGGGGCTGTGGTCCAGGCAGCTGCATGTCCCAGGCCGGGGGACCCGCGGCTCCGCTCAGCGCACGCAGCCCACTGCTGCCACCTCGTGTCCTCCCCAGCCGTCCCCGCAGCCACCCGGCTGAGAGGTCCACCAGGCTGGAGAGAGGCTGGGGAAACTGAGGCAGGGGTGCAGCGTCAGCCCTTCCACCCCAGCCGCTGCTCCAGCAGGGGGAACGGCGTCCCAGAAAAGCAGCTTCTGCAGCAAGGACCTGTCCTCTGCCACCCATGCACCAGCAGAAGTGTGCAGGATGGGGCCCCTTGGGCTGGGGACGCAGGCACAGCGGACACGATGCCACCATGCCCAGCGCTGCTGCAAGCTCCTTCCCAGGCTTGTACAGCCCCTGCACCATGACCAGCATCATCCTCAACACGAGAGCCCCTGGGTCACCAGATGAAGCATCCAGAAGGTTCCCAGGGGAGGGGAAGTTTTATTTCTGGCTTACCAGAGAATTTGCCACCCATTGGCGGAGCAGGGGTGCCGGCAGAGTAGGGTGACAAGGGTGGCTGCACCCAACACCACATCCCTCCAGGCTCAGTGCTCCACCGGGGTGCTGGGGCACCCACCGAGCTGGGTCCGTGGCGCTGCCCACCCCAGAGGTGCCTTGACCTCGAGCCCCCACAGCTGCCTGGGTTTTTGTTCTTTATTAACAGCTCCCCAGAGGATGCACCCAGGTTTTCTGTCTGTCATGGGTGCCCAGCTGCTCTCTCTGTCCCAGCAGTGCAAGGGGGACGCATGTTCCTCCCCACAGCCCAGCCACCCTCAGAGCCTTGCAAGGCGTGCAGCGACCCCATTCCCAGCGAAGCCCTCAGAGCCACAGCCCCACGTGTCCTCTTTCTGCCCCAAAAAGCAACCGTTGTCCCCAGGGAAGCAGCAGGTGATGCGGGGCCAGGAGCATCACAGAAATCCAATGCTTCACCTCCTTTTTTCAGCACTTCCCCTTCTTCTCCCAAGGTTCCTGGTGTTCCAGCTTCCCACTGCTGCCATCCCACCAACCTGGCAGCCCCACCACGGGTGAGGGGGACCACTTGGAACAGAAGGATGAGTCCAACTCGTCCACCCACCAGTAGCCACTCTGCTACCTTCAGGGTTGAATTTGTCCCTGGTTTCCAAACCAGATTCTGGTACAGCGCATCCCTCCGGCGTGTGGTAAGGACGTCCCTATGAATCCTGCAAGCCACGGTGGGGTGTGTGCAGGGCGTAGAGCTTCTCCCAGCAGGTCACCAGCCTCTCCACCTTCCTCCTGATCTCCCGCAGCTGCTTCCTCCTGCGGCTGAGTCCCCTCTGCCGGGGCTGTGCTGGGATGTGCAGTGGGCTCTGCACGTCAAGGGAGCAGAAACAACCCACCACCGGCACAAAGGCATTAGTCAGGGGGACAAAAGCCACCCCCCCAGCACCAAGTATGCACCTGGGACATCCCACCCTGCACACATGGGGTTTGCACGAGCAAATCATAGAATTGTCATAGAATGGAAAATACCTTTGAGATCACCAACTCCGACTATACCTGTCCACTAAATCATATCCCAGAGCACCTCATCTACCCATCTTTTAAACCCCATCAGGGATGGCAACTCCACCACCTCCTTGGGCAGCCTCTGCCAATGCCTGAGAAGACTTTCTGTGAAGAAATTCTTCCTAACGTCCAATCTAAACTTCCCCTGATGCAGCTTAAGGCTATTCCCTCTTGTCATATCACTGATCACTTGGGAGAAGACACCAACACCACACTCTCTGCAACCTCCTTTTGTGTAGAGAGCAATGAGGTCTCCCCTCAGCCTCCTCTTCTCCAGGCTAAACAACCTCAGCTCTCTCAGCTGCTCCTCATAAGACTCGTTCTCCAGCCCCTTCACCAGCTTCGTTGCTTTTCTCTGGACGTGCTCCAGGACCTCAATGTCTTTGTTATAGTGAGGGGCCCAAAACTGGACACACAAAGCTGCAACCTGGGGTGGCCAAACCAGCCACAGCCATGCCAAGGACAGCTCTGACAGCGCATCCACAGGCAGGGCAGATGGCCAAGGTCAGTCTGTGGAGCAGCAGCACCTCCAGCCCACACCAGGAAAGCCCAGGCAGGGTCAGCCCCAGCCAATTCCCATGGCAGCGATGGGGAGGATGCGCCCAGTGCCGTGCCAGAGCCAGGCAGAGCTGGGGAGCCAGCACTTCACTGCCCTGCGCTTTCCCCTCTTGTTAATGAGTTGCTGGTGGCTGCTGTAGGGACCCTCCAGGCTGGATTTCCCCCTCAGAGCCTCAGGGATGCGGGAGAGCCCAGACCAGATGGGGAGAAACTCCTGTTCCTACCTCTGAGCACCCAGGTGCAAAAGCACCACTGAGTGCACCCACCCTGGGTCGAGCACCCCACTGGGATGAGGCTCTGCGCTCCTTTCAGCCACAGCGTCACAGCACGGGTGGACAAACCCACTCGGGAACTGGTGATTATAAACACACCAGTCAGTCCCTCACTGCTGGATTTCCCTCCCTGGCCAGTTTAAAGCTCACTGGGCCACCAGCATCCCCTGGGCGCAGCCCCAGCACGGACTCTCAGCCCCTGGGGCAGCCAGGAGAGCGCATGAGGGCAATCTCTGACCTCAGCCCTGGTGCTGGGGAACTGGGAGCCACTGGGGTGACTGGGAAGGGGCAGGGCTCCCACCTTGCTGATTTTCCTGCAGTTCTCTCTGAGCACGAAGTCAGTGTTTCTGGTCACCTTTGACACTGCCAGCTCCTCGGGGCCACGCAGGGCGCCGGCCGCCACCTCCCGGAGGGACATGCTGATGTTGTAGATGGAGAGCAGGATCTTCTGGTCCTGGAGAGGAGAGAAACCCCAGGTGGGAAGAGGGATTTGACAGCTCCGCCAGGGGCTCAGCCCACAGGATGCCCAAGCCCTGCATCCCTTGATGCTCACCTTGTTCGAGCGACAAGCCAGCCCGCCCCTCCCGCTCCTGTCCGCCGACCCACTCAGGTTTTTCTGGAGAAATAAAGCAAGGAGATCAGGCCCCAAAACATCGGTGCTTCCCACATGAGGCAGGAATCGCCCATTTAAACACCCTGTTCTCCCCAGTAATGCTAGCAAAGCAGCCATCCCCATCCCACAGCGTGGCTTCATCCAGCTCGGCAGCATCCCCAGAGTGGGATTCGGGGCCCTGGCAGATCCCCCTCCCCGCTCACCAGGTTCTGGATCTCGTGGAAGATGACAGCTCGGTACTGCCGGAGGATTTTGGCGATGCTGCACCTCTTGCCTCTGCTCAGCACAGCAACGAGGAGGAGGAACAGAACAGCGCAGGAGAGCACCCGGGGGAGAATCTGTGCAGGAAAGGGCTCAGTGTCAGCTGAGGGGAAGACAGGGCTGAAGGGATGCTCCAGGCTCTGCCTTCATCCCCTCATCACAAACTTTCATCAGACCTGTTCTCCCCTCGGCAGGTGCGGCAGGTGCAGGAGGGAGAGACACTGCCTCCTCTCCCACAGGACAATCCCCAAGCCTGACTGTCTTCTTTTGGAACAAAGCTCTTCAGAAACTGCTCCAGCTTCAGCCCAGTCCAGGCAGCACTGCCCACACCGAGTTCTCTGCAGTGCCAGCAGCCAGGTACACAGCAAAGAGATGCAGCAGGGACCTTCGTGGGTCTATAGGGTCTGACCCCAAGCTCTCTGCACCAATAGAGTCCCCAGTATCTCCCCAGCTTGTGGTATTTCAACCAAACAGCTATCAAGAGGAGCAGAAAAGGACATGCCCTGCTCTTTGGAGAGGAGCTGAAGGCAGGGAGCCACCTGGTTCGCTGCCAGCAAACCTTCACAGCTTGACATGAGTGGTTTCAAGTCCCCTTGGAAGGATGCTCTCCGCACCTTCACAAACTGCACAGCACAGACACAGTTATGCAGCATTTTTCCAGCTCCCCCGCAGCCCCTGCTCATCCCAGGCTCAGGTGCCCTCACACAGGAGCCAAACAGAAGCAGCACAAGCACCTGCTTTCACCAAGTGCACTCACAGCTCCAAGCTTTCCCGGCAGCCCCACGCTGGCCCCGGGATACAGGGGAAACCCAAGCACTGACATCTGAGCTGGCAGGAAGGAGATGGAGAGGGTGGCGGGACCCTCTGAGGGATGAGTCCCAGGGCTTTGAAGAAAAGCCAGCACAACCTCAGGTGACCGAGGATATTCAAGCAGTCCCACAGCAGCAGGGCGAGGATGGGAAGCCTGATGCACGCACAGCGTCTGCCAGGAAAGCAGCCTGACAGCTCTCATCTCTGCATCGCTGAGCAGTGGCACAGTGCTGAGGCACCGCAGTGCTTCTCTCGCCTCCTGCTTTCAGGAGAAGCCCCCTCTGATTCCCCCCAGTTTCTCTCCCCCCTCCCCCTCTGCAGGTGTCAGGTCTGGGCAGGCAGAAAGCATCCCAGCTTCTTCCAAATATGCAACCCCTGTGCGACAGCCAAAGTGCGACTGAGGAGGAGGGGGGGGCAGGCAGCTCTACCTGCTGCCAGCACCTGCCTGCCCCAAGGCCCAGCTCCCATCTCAGCACGTTCGCTGCCATCCCAGCCATGTCTGGCTCACAGAGAAACAAGAAGGAAAAAGTTCCCTTGCTGAAGCTGAAGTCTGAGCTCAAGTAGACACCATCCATCCTGCCCTTTAGAGGGAAACTGGAGGGTTTGTTGGCAAAATCTGCATCCACTCCATGCTGTTCACCCAGTCACACGCTGGTTTTGGCTCCAAAGGGTGAGGAAAAGTTTCCCCACCCTCCTGCAGCCCAGCAGGAGGGATGAGGGCTTAATGCAAGGTGAAATCCAACACTCCACAAGACCAGGAATGCATAGATACAGGCGTCATCTTGGAGCAGAAGCACGTTGTGAGGAGATGAGCAAATCCACATGCAACTGGTACCAATCCCACTGGGCTCTTCAGCTTCCTTAACTGCCACGTGCTTTCCAGTAGAGCCGTGCTGGGCCCTGTCCAGGGTTTGGGAAGGGCAAGGAAGAGCCTCCCTGTGCCGCTGGCTTTGTCCTCTGCAAACCCACAGGGAGGTCTCACCCTGGAGGTGATTCAGCAGCGCCGAGGAGAAAATCCTCAGGGACACCAAAGGAAACCGTTGCTTCCATGAGGACACCCTGTCCAAAGTCTAAGGGTTGCTCTCGGGAAGCCTCCGCCGCCGCGAAGACAAGGCCATGCAATTTTACTGTTCAACTGGGAATGATTTCCCTGAAGCGCCTTATTAAACAACTGGGAGCAAACCATTTGCAGCATTTCCAGGCAGTCGAGCCTAGCACAGGACTCTCAGTCCTTAGTAGGGGAGAAAGCACAGCCTGGAGTTCAAAAAGCTCAGGGAGCAGCAGGGACAGGAGCTCAGAGGACGCTGTAGGAGCTTCCCAGCACCCCCAGAGAGAGCAGGGAAGCAGCGGTGCCAAGAGAGGGATGCAGGGGAGAGAAGAAGCCAGCAAACCCCAGCCCTGGCTATTGCTTCCTACCCTTCAGGATGCAGAAAGAGAAGCTCAGCAGCTGATTTGGAGCAATTCCTTCTCCCCCTGCTCCACCCCCGCAGCACGCAGGGCAGCTCTGGGAGCAGCCAGGGGAGCGTGGGTGCAGGACCTGGCAGGGGAAGCTAATCTCTTCCTCTGCTCTAATCCTCCAGCAAATACACGGAGATAAGGGAAATCACCATCATTGATAGAGCAGCTCCTGGTGGCACTCGCGTGAGCCTCGGCTGCCCAAGCGACGTAGGGCAAAGCTGCCCGGGAGCCCCACTGGGGTCCCCAGCTCCTTCCAGATGGACGGAACCTGTCTCAAACACCCTTGTACGAGGACCTTGCCAGCACCTGCATGGACAGACCCTCTGTTCTCTTGCACAGGACCAGCCCAGGTCCAAACCCTATCTGGCCACAGCAGCTTGATCCCACCTGGACCAGCCCTCCCAACCACACCAAAGACCTTTCCCCACCAGCTCCCACCTCCAACCTTATTGTTGACCCAACCCAGCGCTGTTTTTCTTCATCCAAACTCTTTTCCGAGTCCAGCTGGCCCCATCTCCACCAGCCCAAGCCCCTTTCCCAGCTGGATCAGCCCCTTCCCAGCCGGTCCAAGCCCCATCCCAGGAGAACCAGCCACATCCTGATGGGTCCCAGCCCTGTCCTGGCCCCTGCAAATCCCATCCCGGGGGAGCTGACCCCATCCTGGCATGCGGGGTGGGAGTGGGAGCCCCCTGTGCAGGGAATGGACTGGGAGAAAGGGGAAAAGGGAGGTGGAGGGGGAAAAAAGGGGGGGAAAAGGAGAGGGGGAGGAAAAACAGGGGGAAAAAGGAGAGGGGGAGGAAAAACGGGGAAAAAGGAGAGGGGGAACGGGGGAAAAGGAGAGGGGGAGGAAAAACGAGAGGGGGAAAAATGGGGGGATGAGACAGGGAAAAGGAGGGGGGTAAAAAGGGGGGGGGAAAGGAGAGAAAAAGGAGAGGGGGAAAAAAGGGGGGAAGGAAGAGGGTAAAGGGAGGGAAAAGGAAAGGGGATTTTAAAAGGGGGAAAAAAAGGAGAGCGGGGGAAAGGGCAGGAAAAAGGAGAATGGGCAGGGGCAAGGGGAGAGGGAAGGGGCAGAGGGAGGGAAGAGAAGGGGGGAAGGGGCCGAAGCGGAGGCGGTAGGAGGGGAAGGGGCAGCGGTGCCGAGCACTCACCATGGGGCCCCGCGGCGGCTCCCGGGGAGCCCGGCCCCCTCCGCTCCGCCGGGGCCGCGGTTTGAACTTGGCTCCACGGTGGGAGGGGACGGGACACGGCGGCCACACCGCCAGCCCGGCCCCGGCATCGCCCCCGGCTGCCCGGGACAGCGGGGGAGGCACCGGCCCCCGCCGGGGAACGGCTCCTGGTCCCGGTTCTGCCCCCGGGAACCGGGTCCTAGAAACCAGACCCGGTCCCAGCTGCAAGGGACAGGTCCTGCTCCTGCTCCAGGGAACGGGTCCTACTTCCCACTGCAGGGGACAGGGTCTAGGTCCTGTTCCTGGCTGTGGGAACCAGTCCTGGTCCCAGCTCCAGGGAATAGGTTCGGGTTCCAGCTCCAGGGAACCGGTCCTGCCTTTGGTTGTGGGAGACTGATCCTGCTTCTGCTCGAGGGAACTGAGTCCTGGTCCCAAGAATGGATCGCACACTCCTGGTCCTGCACTCAGTGAGCAGCGGTGGCCAAAGGGTCAGGGTAGGAGAGGGTCCCTCTACCCTGAAGAGCCCGAATGGCCAGCACCCCACAGCCTCACCCACCGGAGATCCAAGCCGATGCACATCCCCAAGCTGGAGCAGGGCACGAGCCAGAGCAGGGATTCTGTGCTGTGAAGGTGTGCTGGAGCCTGGGAACACAGACCACCCGGGTTTCAATTTCTGTCAGCATTTGGATTCTGGATTCAGCCAGCGCTTACAACTGCGTCCCATGCCCAGGAGTAAGCATTTAGCCCAGGACCCCAAAAATACCTACATGCACATCCGTGATCTACACCTTCCTTAGTGAAAAGGCAGCTTCACAGACCATCACCAGCTACTCAAAAGAAAGCACACGAGTTTCTGTTACAAACCCAAAGCAAAACATGTTTTGCTTCAGGACCATCCATTCGCATTCTCATCTTGCCTGGCAAGAGGCTGAAGCACAACTTGGTGTAACCACTGGCAGAGACCTTCCCAGAGTGGTGGGAGCCTGATAAGCTCAAAGCTTTTTGCTATCAGACCCACTGTTCCCAGTCAAAGGGCAAGACCACATTCAAAGAGAATGTAAGGAGACAACAAAACAAGCTGTATTTTATACATATTGTCCAAACAAGCAGTGAGAGAGGTTCTCCCCCAGCTAAGTACATTGTATAATGCACAAACACACCAACCGGGACACCCCCGTTATGTCCTAACATAAAACATTACAGCTCTTCATCCTCTGATCACAAGAAATACAAGGTTTGAGGTCAAAACAATACAGATCACAAGCACAGAAAATGAAGACAGCTTAAAAAGGGTCAAACACAAAGCTTTTCCTCTCATCAATTTGCTGTTTTCCATCTGTACTTGGAGAGCCTCCTCAATCTCCCCAACAGAAAGCACTTGCCACTGCGAAAGCACACAGCTTCTCCAAGTAAAGGTTATTGTTTCAGCCTTCAGAAATTGCTGGATTTTGCATCATTACTTTAAAATACCACTACGCTTAATGAAATCAGACACCTAAAAGAATGAGTTGATACTATATACATCTAAAAAATAGAGGAAAAGGTCCCTAAAAAATGCTCTTGGATTCTATACAACGCTCCGTCTGCTCAGGTTTGAGGAACACTTCTGAGCTGTGCTGCACCTTCCCAGCAGAGAAGACCAAGCTGAACCAGGCCTGTAGCAAAGGTAACTGAAAAAGAGGGGCGAGGACAGCCCTTCCCCTCAGCTGCTGGCCTTTCTCTCGCAGAATTCCCCTTGTCTCCATCAGGGACGTTCAAACAGCAGCAAACCAGATCTGCAGAGAGAGAACCAGCATCGTGTGGGTCGAACACTAAAGACACTGCACAAAGAGGGACAGGTCAGGCTGGGAATGCAAGCAAGTGAAAAAAACAGAGGAACTGCTAAACGTCAGAATCCATATCAGCAAGTAAAGCTTGTATTTACAGGGGGGATTCAGGTATCTCAATGAAAGTGTCAACGTAGCCTCACAAGATGAACAGGTGCTTGCCTCTCCTACACGACATCAGCAACAACGCTCAGACATGCTGCAGGAGCCGATGGCCACGTTGTGCGAGCCAAGAGCATTGGGAAGAGAAGGAAGCTGCTCTTCTGTTTGGAAGAAAGAGCTTTCATATAGCCACCCATCTCCTGTCCTCTGAAATCTGCGCCACCGTAAGGGCTAGTGCACCAAAAGCAGGTAAGCAGGCAAGTCCTACGGAGGTGACTAACACAGCCGAAGTCAGCACGCTCTAGAAGGTGTTTTTAAGCTTGGCTGCCACGAGCACGAGAATCTCTCCGATCTTTTTCTGCCAATTCTCGATGTCCTTGGAGACATCACACCAGAGCTCTCCGTGGCGAGGTTCGGCATTCTCACAGCGCTTCCTCACCTCTTCTTGTTGTTCCTATGAAGAAGAGAAACAACAGTTTGCAAGTCTGTTAATGCCCTGGTTTGTTCCAGCAAACAGCCTTCCAAGCTTATGGTGGGGTTTTCACTTTGTGCTTTTAAAAGCAGTATGGAAGCCTGAGTCAAAATCCAGTGGCAGGAACTCTCCTGCCTTGCTGAACACGCTGGCTGAATTAGAGCGGAGCAGGTTTTGGCTACAGCAGAGAAACTGTAGCTTCCTTTGCGTTACCACCTGCATGAGATCTGTCAAGCGCGAGGTCTCTCTGAAGTCAGAAGATAAACACTCCCATCACTTCAGTAATATCAGGCAGTAAAAACAGCCATAAGAGATTAGAACAGCCTGTTCTTCCGGCTGTATTCACGTGCAAACCTGTGCTCGACACTTGTGAAGAAATAGGACTGGTTACACAAACCCAGCGTTGCAATTACAGGGAAACATCCCACCAGAAAGCTTTCATTTTACAGAAGAAAGATTGATTTCATAGAATTTGCACAAACTAGCAAGGCTGCGGACAGCGAAGCAGCCTGAAAGACAGCTCAGCTAATGACACAGCCTTTTGAAAACCACCACACAGGCCTGTTCATGCTCATTCATGACCAGGCGTGACAGCTGCAGCCTCATCCAAGAGCCACACAGGCAGCGGCAGCAGCGAGCTCAGCCCAGCACCGCAGCAGCACTGGGTGACCACTGTCAGCGAAGGATCCCTGCTGCCTTGCCCAGCTCCCTGTTCCCAGCCACGCTCACCTCTGTCCCATGCTGGAGCTCAAATTTGTAAAAGAAAGCCCAGGCATCTCCCAGGTCAGAGTCGATCTTCACTGTTCGGTGGAACCACTCTCGGGCCTTGGTTATTTTACGCTCGCTCCAGAACAGCCTGTTGAGAAACCCGAGACTGATCAACAAACAGCCTCTCTCTTTAGAGGAATGTGGCAATCCACAAGCACTCCAACCTAAAGGCTCTACAGATACTTCAGTTTTTTGCTCTACCAAGAAGGAAACAGCAGAACAGGAAAGCTGGGGAGTGACTTTTTATAAGGGCCCATAGCGACAGGGCAAAGAAAAACGGCTTTAAATTGGACGGGGGCAAGATTTAGATTAGACATTAGGAATAAATTCTTCACGATAAGGGCAGGGAGGCCCTGACCCAGGTTGCCCAGAGCAGTGGTGGTTGCCCCATCCCTGGAGGTGTTCAAGGCCAGGTTGGATGGGGCTTGGAGCAACCAGATCCAGAGGGACATGGCAGGGGGTGGAACTGGATAGGCTTTAAGGTCCCTTCCAACACCGATTCTATGATTCTATAGGCATCTGCTGACTGTCCTTCCTCTGGAAAGGGAAGAGACATGAGAAGACTGCAAAGAACATCCACCACTCCTCACAACGAAGCAGGTTAAGGTAGCCCTAGGAAGAGACAGAGGCCTGAGAAGGGAAGTATACTCTGAGCTCAATCTTTGCCAACTCAACTGCTTAACTTTGCTGTTCTGTATTCCATGTAGAAAAAGACAGGATCGTATGCCTATATCTATTTCCTCTCCTCCCATTTCTTATTATTTCAAGTAGATCTTAACTTCTAACAATTAAGATCTAAATTTAAATTAAAAAAAAAAAAAACAATTACAATCTAGCATCTAAAAGCTGAAAACTGCACACATGTTCCTGGAGCTGCAGCTGTGTATGGTCACACATTCACATCCACGAAGCGTGGTCTAGAGCAGAGCAGATCAATCACGTCAGCTCCACATTATAAGAAAAGGCAAGCACGCAAGCATCCGCGCTCACATCCCAGCCATTTCCCAAAGGTATTCATGAATTCTGAAGTTTCTCCCTAGTAATTATCCAGCTAGGTCAATAATCTCTTGGTTTCACTCCTTTGCAATAAGGAGTTCATTTGAGCTAGTAAGGTCTTTATCAAATCAGACAGCCATCCCTCATAAAGAGCTTAGCCAGCCATAAAATTATACAGCTTGTGTGATTGTTTTTAAGCCCTATAATACACTTGATTGTTCCACGTTAAATAAACTATGATTTAAAAGAGCACGAACAATGATAGAGGCTCAACACCTGTAGACAGAGGCAGTTTTCAGCAACATATTTGACAGCAGTTTTTCACAGACATGTGACATTATGGCATTACTGTACCTACACGAAAGTCACAATGAGAGGTGGAAGCTGTTTGTGTTGGGATTAGCTGCTAAACTGTCCGAGGTTGCACCAGAAGGGGCCTGGAAGCAGTTTCCATAAAGCAAAAGTTAACATTTTTCTCACTTGCTGCTAAAGCTGAACAAGTCAGCTGTCGTTATCTGGCAGCATCACAGTCACTGGAGTGTATCCTACGGTTTTCTTTGGCTTATAAAAATGAGTTGTGAAAGAATTGGGCAACTGTTTGGGCAAAATGCTTCCTGCATTAACCTCTTCTCGTAGTCCCAAAGGAAGAAAAGTTTGTTCCAGTCGCGACAGCTGTAGAGCCGTTTACACATCAGATCAGAAAGGATCTGAGTAAATTCTGATAGTGGGTGTTCATCACTGGAAGCCTTACAACTCTATCTAGACAGGAAGATAATTCCTAGGAGATTATCTTCCCATTTCAGAGAAGCAAACTCCAGTATGACTAGTAGCCTGCATTCCCAGAAGGGCCACAGTGGAAAAGAAGTGACAGAGCAGAAATTTAGGAGGGGAGAAGACTACGACAGCACAGCATCTAACTCAGGATTAAATAAATCTGACAGAATCTAGGATAGAAGAAAAAGATGAGGAATATAGAATCAGACACATCACAACTGAAAGATAACCAGCAAAAAGTATAGAATCATAGAATGGTTTGGGTTGGAAGGCACCTTAAGGCCCATCCAGTTCCAACCCTCTGCCACAGGCCGGGACACTTCCCACTGGATCAGGTTGCTCAAAGCCCCATCCAATCTGGCCTTGAACACCTTCGGGGAGGGGATAAGTACTTAAAACATATCCTATAGAACTTAATTAAGCCTAGTTCCCACCTGAAAGCACACCAAAATGCCTTTCCAGGGACAGAAAGGTAGTAGTTTTCGGAGTGCAAATGCCCAGACGCCTGGAAAAGGGTTCTGTGTGAACGCACTCCTGTCTGTGCCGCAGTCCCAGACCCACCGGGACAGCTTGAGGGCAGGTTGACATCCCCTGCTTCGGATCAAGGGAGAGATCTGCACAGTTACTAGGAGACAGCTTGAGAGCTGCTACTTGCTTTAAGGCTCATTAGAGCCACTGCAGCCAGAATCACGTGGCCACACTCGAGTGGAACGTTTCATCAGGGATGCAGCCACACACAGAAAATGGGTATTTTTACTACATCAAGCGCAGGAACTCACTTGGCCACAGCCAACAGGACATGTGGGTCATGTTCACACTTCTTGAGAGCATCCACACTCTTGGTCTTTCGTTGCGGTCGCGCTTCAAGGAAAATTGCCTCCGACCACAGGATTCCTTAATCAAGTCAAGTAGGAAGATTGTTTAGTATTATTTCTGAGATTCACCCTCCCCATCCTGTCATGAAGCCAGAGCTCTCTAACACAAGCAAACCTGGTGGTTATCCAGCCTTGGCCCAGATCACTCTTTCTGTGCTTATTTCATTCCAGTACCCTGAGCTTTTAGCTACTGCATGCCCCATGCTGGACCTTCAGTTCTGAACCATAACTCTTCTTGGTGTGCACTAATGCAGAGTTCATGACATTCAGAGGAGACATCGCAAATAGGGGAGGGCAAACCAGCATTTCAAAAGCAAGAGAAAGCCACGTGTCTGAACAGGAAACTGTAGTGGCAATAGCTGTCCCCGAAGGTGCAAAGTACACCCTCTGGAAGCAGTTTCAAGGGTGCCAGAGCACCACGGTCTTGTAGATGCTGGCTCTCCACCCATACAATGAAGGACAGCAGAGGTCCAGGAAAGCTGGGTTTAATACCTCCTTCCTTTCCCTGCCAAAAGTCAGAAAGGAAACATGCTCAGAGGAGCATGAAATCTCCAGTTTCTCATGTCAGCCAACCATACCTGCTGATCTCTTCAAAGCAAAGCCTGAAAGCTCCTGTCTGCCAGGACTCTATCAAAGGGCTCTTGCTTCCCATAAACTGTCCCACGGGAATACACACAGGCTTTGATGGTTGCAGTGACAGCCTGGAAAAGAACTCTTCTCACTCTTTATATACAGGGTCAAACTTCATTTTTCAGGCCCCTATTTTCAGGCCTACTGAGGACAAACACCATTACGTATCAGTTTTACTTTGTGCAGCCTGCCTACAACAGCCATAAGCAACCGGGAATCAATTCAGCAATCAGTGGACACAACTCTAGTTTACATGACTGTAGGTGTCCAACGAGCTAACTCCTGCAGGCTTTTATTCTGGTTTGTAGTGTTTTAAGATAGAGCTGGAAGCAATTTTATTGAAACAGAAACTGAGATCCTGCTGCCCATTTCCATAGCAACAGGCAGATTCTGTTAAAAAGCCTGTGATGGCAAACACTCATTAAGCATTAGGTCAGTCACAAAACGAAGTGGGACTTGGTTGGTATTGCTTTGTTGACCCACTCGCGCGGTGAGCAGCTTGCAATGACTTTACTATGTCATAAAAGTCACTTGACTCCCAATTATTTCACTGGGACTTCAGCAACCGCCAATTAAACACCTTGCAAAACGAAGCCTGAAGGCAAGCTAAAGCAGCTCGTCCCACAGTAGATTACTGCATTTTACAGTTATGTGACATCTTCTCTCCAAAGATGTCAACATGTTTAAACAATAAAGTCTTCCTGCAATTTTGACGAGAAACAGGGACATGTTATGGCTTTCTCCTCCCGTGCCAACAGGCAAACGTTTCCACCACTGGTTAGAACCAATTGAGTTACGTCATATGACCTACGAGTCTTATCTTAAATGAGTTAAAACAACCAGAAACCAGAACTTTATGGTCCATTATCCCCTCATCATGACTGCGAGTGACTGCAGTTAGCAAGCACACAATCAGCAGTGCAACCAGCAATGGGAAGCGTGCTATAGCCGGCTGTACTCCAACAAGACAGGGAAAACCCAGTCGTCTTCCACTGAACTTCCTAACTACAAACACTGGAGGATCTTTCTTCAATCCTAAAGCTCGACAGATTTCTACCAGCTTCAGAGAAAAGTCACCTGTATCCAAGATGCTTTTCTAGGAAACTTAGGAACAAACTGTGGACCACAGACCCAATACACTGGACACTGCAGCAAAATGGAACCACCACCAACCTGTGAGCTCTCTGGTGCAAGATGGGCTTTTCTCAATGAGGCAAAACAACCATGTTTAAGACAGAAACGAGGCCCAGCTCACCTGAATTGGGGCACTCCTGCAGCGCCTTGGCCATCAGAGTATTTGCAATATTCTTTAATCCAGCTCTGTACTCCAGTCGCACCGACTCCAACCTGGTAAGGAAGAGAATCAGTGATTGTGACAACACATTCACTATGTGGAAACAAGCAGCAAACCACAGGAAGGTCACTGAAAACTGCAAACATCTGCCCACATGCTGAATGTGTGATGGCGACTAACACCTCTCAGTCCTCTCTGTCTAAAAATAAACACGACCTTTATTTGATAATGGCCTAGATCAAAAACAAATCTCAAAAATAGACTATGACAGAACTGAAAGATCCCTGGGTTTTCACACTCTGTGCACAGCTAGGAGTAAAGAAATAACCAGTCCCCAGCTCCTTAGAGCAGCTACGTGCTAGCCAAGATCACCAAAGCATTTCTAGTATTCAGGAAAAGCTATTAGTTCAGGAGAAACTCCAGGATGGGCATGGTCATAAGTTCCAGGCTCAAATGGCTGAGACATGTAATAGCCAGCCTGAAAAATGCACAGGCTTTGTAGCCCAAATCCAGTTCATCCCCACACGACTCACCAGAGATCAGGATTCTTTGGATTCTTTAGGCGAGACTTTTCCAAGATGGCTCTTGCTCGAGTCAACTGCCCGACCTTCTCCTCTAGCCTAGACAGCAAAAGCCACAGCGGGATGGAATGGGGGCACTTTTTCAACTGTTTAAAAGAACAAAGCACAGCATGGTAATACGTGGATTAGAAAAAAAAAAATCTTATAATTCCTATAGAAAAGAACTTCCCTGCCTACATCCTCATAAAGAGAGTTTAGGAGAAGAGAGACAAAGTTGATTACGTCACTTCAATTTCTCCTAGATGGTCTTACAGCACAGAACTCTGGTTTCTCCTACATCCAAAACAGTTGGGTACATCCACTCTGAGCTATCCCAGTAGCAAGAGAAAGAATACACCTCCATAAACATCTGCAGTCTGTGTCCCTCTGGAAATGGAGGGCTCTTATACACAACCAACCCACAGCAAGAGCACAAGCAGGGAACAAAGCCTCTGGAGCACCCAGGAAGTCACGAGGATGCTGGCACTGGCAGAAACCTGCTTCCACGTTATCTTCATGGCTGTTTAGAAGCGCTCATACCCAGGACACAGATCTCCACTAAAAAGAGGATGTGCTCTATAAGTCACCTCCAGTTACTATGAGTATCTAAGAGCACGTTAGGAGGCTCTTCTTTTAAGAGTTCTGCTTTTACTCTTCACAGGCCTTAGAGCATTATTGTGCAATGATTTTTTCCTACCAGTGAGGAGTCAAGCATTCAGCAAACTCTCAAGCAAGAAAGTGCATTTTGCACACAGATACTGGGCAAGAGAAATTCCTGCTGCTTATGTCAAGGTCTTGCTTTGTTTTGTTATTGGTTTAACTAATGACTGAGAGAACAGAAATCATCTCTGGTTAGTCTCGGACAGAGCCCTCTCCATTCAAACTCAACAGACAACTCTCCACACCAGAAGGAAAAGCCAACTTGCAACAATGCACAACTTACCCCTTGGTTATACGCCTCCCGTGCCTTCTCTACCAGCTCCTTTTGTTCCTCTATTTGTCCCTTCATCATCCACAGTTTGGGGAAGTCCTCGTAGTGCTTCAGGGCTTCTTCACAAAGCTCCTGCGCTGCAGCAATATTCCCAAGCACCCATTCCAGCTTCACAGACTTCATGAAGACCTGAGAAAGAACCACAGCTGTTTGTTACCAGCAGTCCTTGAAAACCCACTACCCCGTTGATGCAGTGGTTTCTCGCTTTCATACACCCATTAGAATGTTATTGATTAGCTCCAGCTTCAAGTCAAAGTATGAATACCAGGGTTAAATAACAGTGGTAACAGACACCAATGAGAACAGTAAATGCAAATATTACAGAAGTTGGAAGAGACTGATCAGTCTCACCTGTTAGCAGAGCTGACACTTGTGTTATATTTGTACAAAAAGCACAGCTTTAAGAGCACAATCAATTAACAAATGTGAGCCTGCTTCATCAGCACAACCTGATCTCCTTAGATTCGAGCTACGACAGCCACTTATTCAAACTTACAACTTCAAGTTGCGATCCTGCTAATTACAAACTGGTACATACGCTCTCCTGTCCTAAACACGTTTCTTGTAGCTACACGTGGAAGTTACGGCTGTGAGAAACACCAACCAAAGGCACTTCCACCACTCTCTTATCCCTGTCCCCCCCTTTCTCAGACTTCCCAAACCATGACTACATAAGTCAAGACTGAGACCAGCCCTAGCTGCCAGGAGCTTCCTGACTGACCAAAGAGGAAGACGACAGTGTAGGAGATCCAAGGATGAAGCACAAATTTGCAGAGGGAGGGGGAAAGAGGGAAACCGAGCTCCTTTTTCTTTTACTTGGGGAAACTAAAATGGTTCTGCGTGAACAGCTGAAAATCGACAAAGTTACCACACCAGAAGCAACTGCAGAGACAAACACAGAGTGTAACTTTAAACAGCTAACTCTACCAGAGCTGCCTCGAGCACCACAGGCATAAGTGAGTCTTCTGTGAAAGTATTTTCTCTCATGTTTTCCAAGCCGTGCTTCTATGCAACACGAACATTATACAAACAGCTGCAAACTGGGAATTTCCTGACTTTTGCCATTTGTGTCAAAAAACCCCCCGAAACCCTTCGCTTGATCCTAGCCTCCTTTTCCCATCATGCCATGACTTTGTGTCGCAATTCACTGGAGAAGCGCTGCAGCAAAGTGGCCACATGCCTGCAAAAGGCAATGGCAGGAAGCCATCTAGTCAATCCCTGGGGCCGCAGAACTGAAGGAACTCCTCCTTCCATCCCAACTCCCCCGTGGCCAAGAGAGGTCTCAGCCTCCCACCCTTCGCAAATCCTTACCCTTGCAGTGGGGGCACTGCTGCGAGCTTTTGCCAGCAGCCTCCTCGCTCTTTCATATTCATTGTTTTCTGACTCGAGCTTCACGGCAGCCAGCCAGATCTCCTCACTGTTGGGGTTGGCCTGCAGGAACATAAAATGACAGACAAATGCATACAGTGAATCAACAGCAGATTTAATCCTCCATTTGATCCAGATTAAAATTGAAATCAGAGCTTTGTCAATCCACATGAGGATTTTTTTCAGCTCTAGCTCCTCCCAGTCTTCTTTGACCTTTGAAGTTTATAGAAATTCTCCAAAACAGATGCACAAAGATATACGCCAGTGTGGAAGCTGGATGCTTCTCAATTGTTGAAAAGCTTTTATGCTTGATCTTCTGAACTTCCAGCTTAAATACTGAAAAGATCATAGGCTCTGCCACAATGAGACCCTCATTTTATTACCCCCAAGCAAAAACACTGAAGCTCGAATTCCCAGCTGAGGCCTGCAAACACTCCTCCAATAAAAGTCACTTCAGTGGCAACCGTATCAATAAGTCTTCAGGGTGGTTACAAAAAGCACCAAGAACAAATTTAGGAAGCACATCTCTCACCTTCAATCTCAGGACTTGTCATTTGGATTTGCTACCATTTAGCTTTTAAACCTCGTTCGCAGTGTTAGAACTGTATTGCTCTGCCCGTCTTTCAGCATCCAGCAGACAATTCCCTTCATTTTGCTGTAGATTAGTGGGTTTGGCCCAGGCCATAAGCAACGCAGCAACCTCATTCATCAGGGCAGACCGCTACCCTTTTTGCTGCAGAGACAGATGGCCCAACACAAGGAGATTCTGATCCATGACTGGGGCTGGTGGGAGCCACGGCAGTAAAATTACCTGGTGTGATACTACTAAATGACCAGTAATGCACTTTTGTTTCCCATTTGCTACTGTTTTACAGAACATTCTACTGCACAAAACAATCAAAGCACAGCGGAAGCTCCCATTGCTTTGAAAGGCAGCAGGAATTGGGTGCTGACAGAAGCAGCCTACTTTGTATTCTTTACCCGTTGTACTTCACACCATCGTACAAGTCTAACATACCCACCTGGAAAGCCAAGGCCAAAATGCTTCTGGCTGCTGGCACATCTCCTGCCAGCCACTTGGATTTGGCTCCCATGAGCCAGAGCACTTCTGCTTTGGGACAGTGAGCAACAGCTCTCTGCAAAAGAGCCTCCAAGGATTCTCTGAGACAAGAAAGAGCAAGTTACAATCGAAATACTGCCAAAGGCGAACTCTCACACACCATTTCCACTATCACTCAGGGTTATAACTATTGTTGCAAAGTCCAACAGTTGTAAACCTTGATAAGTTGTTTCATAATAAGGAAAGGGTGGGGTCTTTTTTTCACAAGGGTTCTGAAATCAGCACTCCACAAACGGCTCATTGTTCAAACGACACCTTTGTTTGATAGCCTCTGCAGAAAGACCCTGCACACGAACAGCTCGTTTGTCTTGGAAAGAGCCATTCTTCTGTACAAGCCTCAGTGGAAACAGAGACAGGAAGGTTTTGAGAATTATGAGATGAAGCTGGATGGATCTTATTGAATTTTTTTTTCCTCCTCTGGAAAATATACTTTTTGGGCAGAACAACAGGTTTAAAAGCCAACCACCACTGGGAAACATGGGAGAACAACATCAAAAGGCTTGAATAAGAAAGAACTCGGCATCTTCAGCAACTTCCACACCATGGCCTGGTTGGCTTTAATCAGGCTGATTCCCCTTGCACAAAGGGTCTGCAGCACAGACTGTTTGCCTTATTCTAAACAGAAGGTTTCAGATGTGTAAAGCTTTATGAACTAACTTTGAAGTAAGAGGTCTGAACTGTGACAGCACAACACAGATCTTAACGCAGTGCAAGGTACACGCTCACAGCCTGCTTAACCTGAAAACGACAGGGATGCTCAGACAACTTCAGCAACAAAGCAGTTTATCAACGAAACTTAAATGAAACGTGTTGTATTTCAAAGTGACTTGTATTCCCAATGTTTTCTAGAGATGCCTTCTCAGACAGAGATGGCTGTCCCACTCTTGCTGTTCATAGTTGTTTTAATCAAGTAATCCCTACTACCTGAACTTTTTATGATTTCATAAAACCCAGAGATGTTTGCAGGTCTGACCTTCTTCTGTTATTGTTAAACTCTTGAGTTTCCACCAGCTGAACTGCAAGTGCAACAACATTTTAGGGCTCACTTTGTAGCTTTTCTATGGTCTTGTAAGAAGGTTGAACCTCTCCACACAAGGAAAGCGGAGCACACGTACCTCGTTCCATGGTTCTTTTCAAAGTACGCTGCCCGCAGCCACACACTCTTCTTGCTCGGGAAGACTTGCAAGGCATAAGCATAAATCGCTCGGGCACACTCCAGGGCATTATGAGCAACACACTATGGAGGAACAGATCAGAGCTAAGTCAGTTTGGGGCTGCACCGAAATCAAGTGTAAGAAGTAATGACACGTGCACAATACAATACAGAACTCTAACTCAGAGTAATACACAAATCTGAGCATTATAGAGAACAGAACAGTTATCACCAGCTTAGAAAGGAAGCAGGGAGGACATTTTCAAGCATCCTTCTATCAGAGCACAGGTATTGCTGGCCTTTACTGGGACTGACACGCACAGGCCAGCTTGAAAAATTAGCAAAGCACTGCATTGCCCTTGATCTGTTTTTTACAGCCAAAACAAAGCGCTCCACAGCACATGCCCCCCTGCTGCTGTCAGCCCAACTCAGGGCCAGGGGAGTGGGCATTTCGCATGCTGAAATGCAATTCAGTTTTTAGCATCTGTTCAAATTACTCCCCTAAAGCAAAGAAAGCCTGGTAAAACTTTTACCCAGTCACCTCTCCAGTCTCACATTAACTCTCGAGCTGCAATGTTTGTGCCTTGAAACTCAACCGCCAATTCTTTAACCAGATCTCAATCTCTGTTGATGTTGCACGCACACAAAGATCCCACCAAACACACAAACCCCCACCAAACAATCTTCCACAACCACCAACTTTTCACCTAGTTAAATTCAAATCAGAAAAGCACTTATAACACAACCTCCTGACAGGCAGATCAGCCAAATGCAAGCAGAAATTGCGGGAATCACATCTTATCACTTTCACTGATAATAAATGCCATTTCCCAGGTCCAGCCCTATTTCCCTCCGTTAAAAACGAAAACAACCCAGCACCACAGTTGGACGTACACTGTCAGCATCTTCCATCCAGGTATGTTTCCTATCTTCTTCCTCAATCCCAATGCCAATCACAGCTCGCATGATTGCCTGGCATGTGGCCACACTTCCAGCTTTATCACATTCCTCAGCATCCTAGAAACAAGAGTAGAATCCTGCTGATTTTGAGAAATCAGCACAAGAAGTTAAGAGTCCACAACAGCAGCTCTGTATACACAAACACAGAGACAATGCAGGGCATTGCATTCTTAGAAACATCTTATTACTCAAACATATCTTGTCACTAAGAGGTGAGCCCACAAAGAAGGTGCTGTAGATATACACAGAATCAATCAGAAGCTGGTTAAGAAATAGAGCCCATCAACTGCACCTCCTGAAAAGGATCAAGTGTGACAATGTGTGACCTTTCCAGGCTGAAAAGTCTCCTCTTACAGCTCCGCTGACCTGCCCTGAGCTGAGCCACACAGGGTCCTGGCCAACGATAAAACAAAAGAATTTGAGAAGAAAGAATGATAATGAAGCTGGTGACCTCCTTTCAGCTTTCAGTTGAATACCAAGTCTCAATAAGGGCTAAGCAATAACTAAATGTAAACGAATACACCCTGAACCACTGTTAAAGCAAAGGAGCAAAGGCTCCCTCACCAGAGTGTGTTCACAAAGTGGGGTTTCTGACATCCAAAGCTTTTGAAAAGCCAACTGTGTTTTGCTTAAAGTTGTTAAGACAACCTCTGATCAGGTAACAGGAATGGTTCTAATACTGAAAAGGAACTCAAGAAGACAATTACGTAGGAGACTGTGGAGTTGGTTTTTTTTAATAAGAAGTTGAAATTAACCTTTAATTGTTTTAGTGCTGTAAGGAAAGTTAGAATTCTTTTAGATGCTAACAAGAATATCTTTAATATTAAATGCTTTCTTTGTTATCAATACTCTTAACCAGTGCGCCAACGACATTTTGCTGCCTTGACACACTGTAAGTGATTTTAGCAGTAACCTGGTTTAAAGATTTATGCTGGAACAAAGCACATTACACATTCAGGAGGAAAGGAGTTTTTTTAAGCTGAACATCAAGTCATCTAGATGGCAACAGTCCTTGAAGAGTCTCACTAAATCAGGAAACTCAAGCGCCACAGCTTTCAAATGCAACCAAAACACGGGAAACTTTTTGAGGTACAGAACTTCACAAACACGACGGCCTGGGATGAACCTGTGCAGAGGTTGCCTTCTGTGAATGTCACTGTACAACAGGGTTCCATGCGTCAGCCATGAACACTTCGCACAGCCTCAGGGCTACAAGCCGTAAAGGACTAACAGACTATTTCCTGCCAGCTGTATATGCAATATTTGTATTGACTTCTTAGAACACTGACAAAGGCTTCTTTGGCAAACAGAAACATATAAAACCAGGAGTGACATATACAAAAAAATACACAAATCCTTCATTGGAGGCTTAAAGCCTCTGTCCTACTTAAGGCACAGAAGCTGCTTCAACTTGAAGCTGGTTCTCTTCCAAGAGAGAAGTAAACCAGCTGTCCCTCAGCTCAACACACACATCACCCCAGTGTAACACTTAATCACAGCCATGGCTCCCCTCAGCTCTTCAGTCTCACCTCTTGTATCTTCATAAGGATAAGCCTAGTGCAAAACTACTCAACCTTACAACATCAAGCATCAGTAGCCTTCAAAACAGAACCTGAGGAGCTCCTCTAGGTCTCTAATCCACACCAAGCAAATACCTGTATCCACTGCTCTCTGTTGATTTCCACACCATTAGCCCTAAGAGATGTGATGGCTCTGTCAATGATTTTCTCCACCATCTGGGTGTTTCCATTAGCTTCCTCCAGTTTGGCAGCAGTAATCCAGATGTGACGATCGGTTGGAATGTTCTCGCGGGCTTTGTTAAGGACTTTACGAGCATTCTCGTATGTCTCCAGTCTTGCCAGCGCAAGCCACAGCTGTGGAGCAACAAAAAAAAAATGTATTTTAGATTAGAACAAGGAGATGACAACGCCGTCATACGGCGGTGTCGGCCCAGAGAGATAAGCAGCTTTATACTGTTTGCTACTGCTTGGCAATTGCCCTCAAATAGTAGACAGAGGCTGCAGAACAGCTATGAAGAAAGATCATAAACAGAGACTACTGCTGTCTTTAAAGCTCAGTCCTAATCACCTTAACATATCATCCTCACACCATCACACCAGAAGCACAGAAAAGACACAGATCTGTTGGAGTAAGTTCAGAGGAGGCCACAGAGGTGATCCGAGTACTGGAGCACCTCTCGTATGAGGACAGGCTGGGAGAGTTGGGGTTGCCCAGAGCAGTGGTGGCTGCCCCATCCTTGGAGGTGTTCAAGGCCAGGTTGGATGGGGCTTGGAGCAACCAGATTCAGTGGGAGGTGTCCCTGCCCATGGCAGGGGGTGGAACTGGATGGGCTGTGAGGTCCTTTCCAACCCAAACCATTCCATGATTTTATGATCTCCGTTTGCTGGGCTGCTGCACTCATATTTTCTACTTCTCATACAGCTGAAGGCACTGTGGTTCAGCATTTCAGAAAAGAGCCACTTTGGTTCAGACTCCCCTGGCCACATGCGCGCTTGTTTCCACAACTGCTGAGGCACTAACCATGCAGACGCACAGAGCTAATTGGCTGCAGCAGGCACAGCAGTAACACTGCCATAACTAACGTAATGATTACATAGGAAAATGAGGCATGTAATGACCACCAGACAATTAACTCCAGAGAAAAAAAAGCACAGTCCACTATTCATCACATCCTTCTCGCTGTGGCATGAAGTGCGTGGCAGAAAACTCAAACTCCACTCACCCTGCTTTTTGTTTTCGAAGCTCTACTGTGGGCCTAAAGTAGTGTGGAGGGGGTTGCTTTATTTTACTTTAGAACTTACTTCGACACTCGTCGGACAGCACTCCACAGCCCGACTCAGCATGATCCTGGCATCCTCAGGTTCTTCTAACTCCACAGCTGCTTTCCACAAACGCACCGAATTTGGAACATGCTCAAGGGCTGAAGAAGTAAAACAGTTTCATCAGTCATGACAAAGTAGTTTACCAAAGAGAAACTGAAGGCTTTCTCCTGTTGCAGATGAAATTCCCTTAAAGATAGAAGGAAGAGAACTCACATCAGCTCTTGCCTCAACAATGAGAACTTAATATCAGAGAATAAAGAAAACCTAATCATTTTAATTGGAAACAAGTTTTGGAGAGCCAAGGGCCTTTCCCCTGTACAAGCTGTAACTGCAGCCTCTTCAGTGAAACACCAAGCTGAACACCTCTAGTCTCAGCAAATGAGTACATGCAGGACTAGGTAGCTTCATCATCAGGGTCTCCCTTTATAAACAGGAGCATGTTCAAGACTAACAAATAACACAGCGTTGTTCCTTCAACACTGAAGCTGCCCCCTTTTTTCCCATAGGGATCTTCTGACAGTTTAACAGATCCCAGTTTAGCTTCTCAAAAAGTTACTGGCCTACTGTGCGCAAACGAAACAGGAGGATGCATAAAAGCTTAAAGGTATCACTGACACTAACACCCTAAGCTGCTGAATCCAAAGTGTTCATTCAGCAATCCAATGAGCTCCATCTAATTAAGTCTTTGTGGCTTCCTTAATCTCATCCAAGAGTTAGCGACTGCTGGCAGAAACCATGTTCTCTGCAGACTGTCCTACATGTGCTGTCTGAAACATTAAAGCCTAAACAACAACTTTTCTCAGCCTTCTCTTCATAACCTCGTATCTTAAAGATACACTGAAAAACTAGAAGTGTTTTTCAGCCTTCTGTCACTCCAGCTGACACCGCGGATTACAAGTATTAGCTGCATTGCAGTAGGAGTTCCACTGCTCCCACGGTGATCGTACACAAACCTGCTATAAGAGAGGACCGAGCACCTCCTCCTTCAGTAATGCAGGGACAATTGCAGCACCACAGAAATCGGTAGAAAGAGGCATCTAAACTAACTTTGAAACCTGCCAGGATTCCAGGCGAGGCTGCTCTTTTAAGCATTCCTGCAAAGGCAGAGCCAAACTGCTGGGCCTGAACCTCTGAGTACATCCCTTTAGAAGCAGCGCTGAGGGTTTGGGCATTAACTGATTCTCCTTGAACCTACAGCAACAGCAGGAGGAGATTTTTCTGAAGCATTTTCAAGTGAACAATATCAGCCTGCAAGAGCTTAAAGCATCACTGGTCCAGATAGAACATGTTTTCATAGATAGAGCACTTGATTTTTACACCTCAAGATGAATTTTAAACAGTCAGCTTCCTGGCTCCCAAGGTCCTGCTAGATGGTAGGAATGCACACAGCCAGCAGATGAAACACCTGATCAAAGGTCACACGCTTCAGCGGCATCACCTAGCAGTCAGTCGACTTTATTTAAGGAGAAATAATGGGTTAAACTGCCCCTTGTCTTAAAGCTGTACACACAAACAGCTCCAAGCATTGTGTTACTGATGTTTTCTAGGCAGCAGAGAAGTTCTGTGAAGCTGTTAACAGGCAGCAACTGGGAAGAGAATGATAAATTGTGTTCCATTCCACTAACAGCTTCGTATCAGAGATCAAGGAGGTGATTCCAAAATGTTTTTCTCTTTGCAAATACAGCATAAAACAAACGCTCAGTCTTTAATGCCTAAGTCACTGCTTTCACACAAGAACTCATGATGCAATATAAGCAGTAGGAGACTAAGCAAGCTTTTGTCCCCTGACCCTGCAGAAGCTCTCACCTTTCCTAAGGACGCGTTTCTTTGCACGGATATCTGTCTCCAGCTCTGCTGCTCGTATATAGATTCGGACAGATTGCGGAAGGTGGCGGACAGCTTGGGCCACAACAGCCTTGGCCGTATCCCCCGGCTGAAGCCGAGCAGCTTCTAACCAAACATCTTCACTCTGTCAGGAAAAAGAAACAATACAGAATTAGAGCTTCTCATCAAATACATGTTCTTTCAATACTGCAGAAGGTGAAGCTGCATCAGATACAGCTGATAGAAGCTCAACAGAGAGACGATGCTGCTCATAACCACTACCTTTTCCTACTGTTTTGCAAGGATCAGCAGGGAAGCAAAGAATTTCTGACCTTGGGGCACATCTCCGTCCCCTTCATGATGAGGTTTCGAGCTACTTGGAGTTTGCCAGTGACCTCCTCCAGTCGGGCTGATGCTATCCAGGCTGGGGGATGGTGAGGATTGGTCTCTCGTACAGATTTCAGGAGCAAACGGGCCTTCTTGATATCACTAAAGGAGAAGGAAAGACAGGCAGGAAGTTTTAGCATGCCAGCAAACAATCCTCTGGAATTAGTAAGTACTTTACAGTCAGCCCTCCACAGCTACATAGGGATGCATAGTAACTGTGACCTCAAATGTTTCATACTGGTGACACAAATTATAGACTACCGAAACAAGCTTACAAACTTACAATAACACAGCAAGATCACAGGGAAAACCGGTTAAGTATTTAAGTAAGATTTTTAGGAATTACACTTGAGCACTTGCAGTTGGAAGTTGGAAAGCGCAAGCGTTGCTTTAAGTCACATACTAACATCAATATTTGTGCACATTGTTTTGACTTACATGGCAATTCTTTGTGAAACAGGTGTCAGCCTTCAGGTTAAAGAGGGTTTCAGAGGTCACTAATCAAGCCCACATTAGC
Source organism: Phaenicophaeus curvirostris (assembly GCF_032191515.1). Classification (NCBI taxonomy): domain Eukaryota; kingdom Metazoa; phylum Chordata; class Aves; order Cuculiformes; family Cuculidae; genus Phaenicophaeus; species Phaenicophaeus curvirostris. Next base: position 7,745,775 of record NC_091409.1, read on the forward strand.
AGTACACAGGTACAATTAACCAGGTTATTTCCTGGCTGGCAGGCAGCCACACATTGCCATTGCCCTAGCATGTTAGTCCACGGATAGAAGAGAAGCAATCCCTACAAGTGATGCATCCAGGTCAGACACTAAATACATCCCTTGAAAGACTACATCAAACCTCACGTGAAAAGAATTCCTCCTGAAAAACTCACTTAGCATCCTTCACAGATTAAAAGCCAGCTGAGAGCCACCCACTCAGGCATATTTCCATTTATACACAGGAGTATAGCCATTACTAAGAGGATAAAACAGTTAATCCTTCTTAAACTTACTTGATGTCTCCTCCATGTGTAGGAATCATGGAATTCAAGTCTGTCAAATATCCTTTTGGGTCCACTACAGTCTGGCCGCTCACAGAATCCGACACCTGGGAAAGTTAAGTCAGCACTATTGAAATGACCACTCACAGCTCCATTGTCTGTCTGCCAGTTAGAGACTGGAAAAAGGCACTGCAGGAGCAGAAGAAACCTTGACATTCCTCTGTTACCAAATCAGGGAAGCAGGGAAACAGAAAGCCTTCCTTATTAGCTTTTTTCCACTTCTAAAATACACAATTTTAACATTAAAAATTTAGTACCACTCTGAAAGCAAGCAGCTTGGCTTTCAGTCACCAAAAGGTCCTGCAGCCCTGCGAGCTGAAGCTCATTGTTTGAGTTTAAACAAGATTTAGATGGGAACATCAATGAAGAAGAATGGAAGACAACAACAATTTAAAAGTTGGGTTTTTTTCAGCATTTAGTCCTTCATCCCTACACAGGATACAAGATGCCAGTGCTGTTTGTCTGCAGCACATCTCTGGTGAGACAGGGCAGCTGCTCTCCCACACTGACCACAACTTCCAGGGACAAACTGTTACTTCTCAGGAAATTCTATTAGTGTAAAGGGCATGAGACTTAGGGAGGAGGAGCACAAAGTAATTTCAGAGCTGAGTTGTCTCTTCCAACACCCAAAAGAATGACAGACTCTTCTAAAACCAGGTCTTAAATAGCAGCACAACACCAGCCCCAGGTATAGCTGTGACAGGTCTCGCCTTCTAGCATCCTTACCTGGCTCAGCCTCATGTCCATCAAGGTGTTTCTGGCTTGGCCAATCTTCCTCATATCCAATTCACCCGTCCCAGGTGTCATTAAGCCTGGTGTCATTCCTCCTGGATATGGAGTATTCAAGCCCCCTGGATACGGAGTATTCAATCCACCAAATTGCTAAAAACAAGAGTAAGAGAAACCCTGCTAAAACCTCTTCCAAGATTTCAAAAATTGAGGCTGTCGCCTGATCTGCTCTTCTCCATCTACAGCACAGAGACTCCAAAATCCACCAGCACTTCTGAAACAGCCGCTTCCCCGAACCACAAGACATTTCTCACACAGGTTTTGTAAATCTGTGAGGAACTGTGCGGGTTTAGTCAAGACAGTGAATTACGTAAGGGGAAAGTAAGAAACATGAGCACAAGCACCTAAACCCAGCACATTAAATAAGGATATCTGCAAAGACATCCCATGGACATGTGGTGCCAATTCAGGGTCAGTCTACTTCTCCTGTGACTGTGACCACAGCAGCCTGCGGCCATGTAGCAACAAGCTAAATGACTTAATACTCAGTTGAAAATAAGGCAAACAATTTTAACACGATTGTTCCAGAATTCATCAAACCATTAGGTGAAGCTGAACTTTATTTTCTGAGCCATTTTTGCAAGACATCATAACAGAAACGGATGTTGGTTATGCTAAACAGACCTCATCATCACCATTTTACAGCCAGAGAAAAGGAAAAGAAACACTTTCTTCCAATTTTAACACAGGAAGAAGGCTCGCCCTGCCTGTCCTCAAGGCTTCTCTGGTAACGGATATACACAGAAAGACTCTGGCATGCACAGGATTTAGCATCCATCAATTCTGCTGACAGACTCCCAAACTACAAGCTTTTTGGTTAAGTATCTTTTTTTTTCCAAATGCCTTTAAGACTGCACAGTTTAACCCTCATCTCTAATTATAAAACATCAAGTTTGCTCTGCACTTACCGTCTGGCGCGGGTCCACAGAAGTGTGGTTCTCCCCCGACTGCAGGTGTTTCGCAAAGAAGCTGTCAGGTACCGGAGTCAGCTTCTCATAACGAGGGTTCCTCTGACGCTTGTTCCTGGCATCACCAACTTCTGGAATACTCAGCCACTCTTCTTCTGTCACCTCTGCCAGCTTCCGCTATTCACACAGGAACAGTCATTGTTATTTGTTGAAGAATTTTCCTTCTAATTGCTTATTCCTTAATAGATTTTTTTTTTCTTGAAAGAATTCAGATGAATTAAGACTGAAAGGGCAAAGATCAGATTTTTTCTATGCCAATGGACAGAAGAATCAGATGTGTTTAATTAGAATTTGGTTTTAGTCCAGGCTGAGATTTCAAATCAACTCTGTTATTCAACTCAGCGCTACAAATGTTCAGATTCATCTCAGTGCCTGCAGCATTGAGTGTTTTATCACTCATTATTAAACAATAGCTTAAATGATACATTATATTAAAAGAAGATTTAGAGTCAGATTCTGCTTTATTATTATTATTTCAATGCCAAGTCCCTCAAAGAGAGAAGTGCGGCACTTTCTCCGGAACTGATGTGAAGTCGCAATAAAAGATAAAACAAAAGCCTGGTATCAAAACTCACAGAAATTTCACTTCCTTGTGTATCCACAAGAAAAGTGCTCAATGGGCAGAATCACCACATCCTTCCATGTCCCTACAGAGTCACTTATAAACACCCAAGTCCATCAAATTAGTGCAGCTTGGAATGCCGCTGTCTGCAGAGGGCAAATCGCTTTATCCCTTCCTGCAGATACCATCGCCACTGCGATTTACACCAGCACTACGAGTTCCGCTGTCTAAGCCTGTGCAGCTGCAATGGACTGGAAATTACAGTGCAGAACCTGAGAAAGCTTCACACCAAGAGGAGTTTCCACACCACCAGCTGCCAGCTTTAAATTCACTTTCTTATTTTTCCCACAGAAAGCAATTCTAACACACAAAACCCAACAAGAGAAATGCACAACAGACACCACTGCCCACATGTCAAAGTACAAGTCACATTTTAGGCAACATTTTTCTTCCTTACTTTCAAGTCCGAGAACTGCTGCTGAATTTTGGGTCGCTCCATACGGTATTTTTCTATTTCTTCTTTCTCTCGTTGTTCCCTTAGGAAAAGGAGCACCGAGTAAGTAACACTGGGCGAGTCTTTACACAAAGTGTTATTACAGAAAAATGCATTTCAGCAGAGCTAAGGCATAAAAAAAAAAATGCATTTTTTCCAAGTTCTGACTATCAACATTACGAGAGGCATTACAAATTAACAGTATTATAGCATACAACAGATGTCTCCAACCAACCAAACGCCTTTAACATCCTCTTCCCTACAGACCAAGCAGTGACCTTTAACAAGTTAAACAATAGCACTGGTTTACAAGACACCTGCATTACAAGACTTTTCTCACAGCTTCCAGTGTGCTGTGCAGTGTGTGATGTGCCAAACCCATCCACTCAGCATCTCACATCATCTTAATGAACTACAGTAAATCTTAATTAGCTACAGTGAAGCAATTCAACCGCATCAACTCTCAGAGCTAGTTGTGCAAAACACCCATTGTCCTTAGAACTTGAAGCCACAGGGTCAAAGGTACAGCACTCAAACGAATAAAACCGCGCAGGCTTCCGAAAACATAGCCAGTAGGCAAGGACAAAATCCGAACTGGGAAATGGAAGAGGGAGAGGAAAGCTCTAGAACATAATGCCATGGGAGAACACTCCACGCCAGGCTTGTAATGGATCCTACCTTCTTTCTTTCCTGCGTTCATCCATCCTCTTATCCAAAGCTGCATAAATAGCATCTGCTTCCTCATCATCTTTTTCATAGGGGCCGCTTGAGAACAGGCTGCCAGCGTAGCCATTGAACTACGGATTTGGGAAGAAAGGGAGGAAAAAGAGAAAAGCAAAGCAGGATCCTCAGTTTCAAGCCCTGTTATGTCCCTGCTACAGAAGAAGGAAAATGCATGAGCAAGGCTATTTCTAACACTGCATCAGATGAACACAGCCCTAAATGAAAGCAGCTTTCTTCTGCCACCCTTTGTGCTTATTCTCCCACACTATTTCAAAAGCAAAACTGCTTCAAAATTGCTTCTATTGAGCAATAAATGAAGCCCCACTATAGAAAGGCCATTTTCTTCCATTAACCCCCTACTGAAAAGCAAACAAAAAGAACAACACAACATTTAACCACCCAGACTGGGATTTAAACACAAGAGAATATAGGGGCCACATAAAGATCGATATATGTCAAAGCACTATAGCTTCGATTTCATTTGTGCAAAAGAACACAAAATACACCCCTAGAGCACTTAAACTATTATTTTATTTATAGATCTCTTCCCGAGACTCTCAGGGCACTGTATAATTAAACCACAATACATGGACCAATGCCACAACAAAAATCTGCAAGCACTGTGGCGTTCTCTATAACGAGATCTCAATTAAAAAACAAAGGCAAAAAGGAAGTGCTGCTAGCAAACTACAGCAAATTGTGGCCTTGAAACCTCAGCTAATCGGGGGTTCATAGCAAGAGAGCAGGGACAAAAGGACTTTTCTACTTGGGAGAAAACATGTCACAGAATCATGGAATGGTTTGGGTCAGAAGTGACTCCAAAGCCCATCCAGCCCCACCCCTGCCATGGGCAGGGACACCTCCCACTGCATCAGGGGCTCCAAGGCCCATCCAACTTGACCTTGAACCCCTCCAGGGATGGGGCAGCGACCACTGCTCTGGGCAACCTGGACCAGGGCCTCCCCGCCCTCACAGCAAAACACTTTTCCCCAAAATCTCATCTCAATTTCCCCTATTTCAGCTTAAGGCCGTTCTCCCAGGTCCTGTCCGTGCCCTCCCAATCGAGAGCCCCTCCCCAGCTTTCCTGCAGGAAAGACGTCCAGATGGATGAAAACCTCATCACCTCATCGTAATTGGTGTCGTTCAAATCCTCATCATCATCATCAGCCGTCTGATTCTTTTTCATCTGATCCCCAACCGTTCTCTTCCCTGGCGGCGCATGACGGTCGTCCACGGGGTCGTTGGCATCGCGCGCAGGGCCGATATCGGAGCGAGTGGTGAAACCTGTGGCTCTGTGGTGATAAACCAGCAGCTGTTTAGCAAGCTGTGCCCCCACCACCGGTCACACAGACAGGGGGTCAAAACTACTACTTTACATCAGACAGAAAAGACATCATTCTTTCACACGAACTGCATCAGACAGCGCCCATGCCTACCATTCACACACCCCGAGGGAAACGCCATTCTTTCATAGGAGAACTTTAGTTCATATCAGCCTCCACTCTTTCAGCTGAAAACAGTTCCCCTCATCCTGTCCCTGCACCCCTTGATCAAGAGCACCTCCCCAGCTTTCCTGGAGCCTCTTTCAGTACTGGAAGCTGCCCTAAGCTCTTCCCTCCAGGCTGAACAACCCCAACTCTCTCAGCCTGTTCTCATATGGGAGGTGCACCAGCCCTCAGACCATCTCTGTGGCCTCCTCTGGACTCGCTCCAACAGCTCCATGTCTTTTCTGCGCCAAGAACTCCAGACCTGGACGCAGGGCTCCAGGCAGGGTCTCACCAGAGCTCACCCAGCAAAGGGCAGCTCCTGGCATCCACCGGCACCAAAACCTGCCTCTTGCCGCTCCAGGTTTTATGATTCATAACAGGACCCCACGCACACAGAGTCACAAAGGCCAGAGAGACACAATCCCCTCCGCGGCCAGCGGTTCTAAAGCCCCAAGAAACCTAACCCTGGCACCAGGTACGCGTTTAAATAACAAAACTCCTATCTAAACAGCAAGGCGAAGTGTTTGGAAGAACACTCGGAAAGCAGAGCTGGCTGCGCAGGACTGCTAGCCTGTCCTGTGGGGATGGGGACCCGGGGAAAAGGAGAGGAGGGCGGGATGCTGTGAGGGGGGTCTGGGAAGTGGCGAGGGAAAAGGGAGAACGGGGGAAGGGGGGCGAGGGGGAGGGCGAGGGGAACGGGGGGAGGAGCGAGGGAAGGCCGAGGCAGAGGCCGGGACAGCCGGTCCGGTCCCGCCGAAGCCCGGCGGGCGCTCACCCGCGGCCCAGCCCCGGCACGTAGCCCAGGGGCGCGGGCATGCCCAGGAACGGCTTCTTCTTCTTGTTCATGGCGCCGGGGCCGGCGGCGAGGCGAGAGCGGGGCCGGAGCGGAGAGCGACGGCAGCAAGCGGCGGCGGCAGCGGAAGCGGAAGAAGCAACGAGAGCTGGAGGGGGCGGGGCGAGGGGCACTTCCGGTCCGGGCGTGGAGCAGCGCGCCCCCACACGGCCAGGAGGAGCATGGGCACCACCGGCATTGCACGGGCATTGCACACACCTGCACGGGCATTGCACACACACCTGTACAGGCATTGCACAAACACCTGTACGGGGATTGCATACACACCTGTACGGGGATTGCACACACCTGTACAGGCATTGCACACACACCTGCATGAGCATTGCACACCCTACACGAGCATTGCACACACACCTGTACAGGCATTGCGCACATACCTGTATGGGCATTGCACACACACCTGCAGGGGGATTGCACATCCTACACGAGCATTGCACACACACCTGTACAGGCATTGCACACACACCTGCACGGGCACTGCACACATACTTGCATGGATATTACACAGACACTGCACACGCATTGCACGCACACTGCACGGATATTGCACACACATTGCACACGCATGCATGCGTTGGTATTGCACACACATGTACGCAGACATCTCGCACACCTGCATGGATGAAAATTGCACGGACATTGCGTGGATGTTGCACGCACATTTTACGGACACTGCACACACGTTGCACACGCACATGCGTGGATCTTGCACAGACATTGCACGGACATCTGCACACGCATCTACCCTGCCACACGAGCACCCTCAGGTGCTCCAGCCCCTGCGCCACCCACCTCCCTCCTAATTTCCCTTCGATAACCAAGAAAACCCCTCGCCGATGCGCACCGTGCCCGGCACAGAGCCTGCGCAGGCGTTCAACAGCTGGGATCTCTTTGCTGGTTAATTATCAAGCCCAACCCTTTCCTTCTGCATCTGTAATTAATGGAGCAGATGGTTCTTGTAGAGCCAGCGGTGCCTGGGTCTGGTGGACCTGTGCCTGCAGCGGGGTCTGCTGCAACGGGGGTGGGGGGGGTGGGAATGGGGAGGAGGAGGATAGGGATGATGAGGATGAAGTGGGGATGATGGGGATGATGAGGATGAGGATGAGGTGGAGATGTTGGAAATGAAGTGGAGGTGATGGGGATGAAGTGGGGATGGTGAGGATGGGGATGGGGATGATGAGGATGGGGATGAGGTGGGGTTGAGGTGGGGATGAAGTGGGGATGAACTGGGGATGAAGTGGCGATGGGGATGGTGAGGGTGAGGATGGGGATGGTGAGGGTGTGGATGTGGATGATGAGGATGGGGATGATAAGGATGGGGATGAGGTGGGGATGAAGTGGGGATGAAGTGGGGATGTGGATGATGAAGATGAGCATGGGGATGATAAAGATGGGGAGGAGGTGGGGATGATGGGGTTGAAGTGGGGATGATGGGGTTGAAGTGGGGATGATGGGGATGAAGTGGGGATGATGGGGATGAAGTGGAGATGATGGGGATGAGGTGGAGATGATGGGGATGAGGTGGGGATGATGGGGATGAAGTGGGGATGATGGGGATGAGGATGCCCTCCATGACCCCAAGCCCCTCCCAAGGGACAAGGACCCTTTAGTTCTCCATTACTGCTGTCCATGGATCTTGGGGTTGCCTGAAGGCTTTGCAGATGGCAGGTGCAAATCCTTGTCCCTTGGGAGGGGCTCAGGGTCACAGATCACAAGGGCAAGGGGGAGCGAGGCGGGTGTGAAGGACCTGGGGTTGGTTTGGGGTCTGCCCCCATCCCACAGCCCCTCCCAGCACCCAGTCCTGCCTCAGGCTCCAGCCCCTGCCAGGTTTCCGCACTCCAAACCTTAGAGCAGAACCCAGCTGCGGGAAGACAAACAGCCCCATTTTGCATGCTAATGGCAACCCAGCCCCAGCCGCTTCCCATCAGGCTATTTTTGGGTTTTGACGGAGAAAAAAATAATCACTTTTGCCAAATAGTTGGGGTGATGGAGTGGGGGAGGGAAGGAGGAAGGGAAGGAGGCTGCAGCGTCCACATCTCTGGATGCGAGGAGCAAAGGATGCCCTGGAGTGAGGGCAAAGCCCAGGGGAGCATCCCCAGTTCCAGGGAGGGGTGCGAGACCTGCCAGAAATGATGAACCACCGTACAGACCTGCACGTTGGCACTGGGCATCTTATCCCCCTTGGTGACATAAATAATAAGTAAATAAACCCCCAGAGCCACCAACGGCAGCCACTGTCAGTCACTCCTTGCTTCTGGGTGCCCCGAATTCCCTCGCTTGTGCTTTAGGGCTTTTTGAGGTTAAGAAAAGCAAAGTTGGGCAGGGGATGCTGCGCACGTCGGCACGTAATGGCTCACAAAGGCTTGAAAGTGGAAAATAATCACTTAAATGGGAGTGCGAGGCCAAGCTCATTTACTGCGGCTCCCGCTGGGGGCCAGGCAGCTCCGGATCTGGCCCCAATCCCAGCGAGGAGATGTCCAGCCATGGCCAGGGCGGCTGCAGAGGGGTCACTGCAGCCCCCTCGCTCGCACAAAGCTGCCTCTGTGTCCCCAGGGAGGGCAGAGGCGGCGGCAGCTTCTCCCAGGACAACGGGAAAACAAACGCTGGGGCTGTCCCAGAGCTGGACATCAATGGTTTTAAACACCACACAGCCCAGCAAGAACGCAGCGTCGGGGCTGGATCAACACCGGGCTCGCTCCCGAGCACCGTTCTCTGCTGCCTACCTGCAAAATTCCTGCCTCAGGAGCAGAATCCCAGCCCCTTGCCAGCATCATCTGCCCGTGAGCTGGTGCTCGTGGGGGTCCCCAGGGCTGTGCCAGCTCCTCGGCTGAGCCCTGGCAGGTAACCGGGACCAGATTTAGCCACCGTAGCCCCAGGTACGTTTGCACCTGGTGCTTGCTGGGTGGAGATGCCTTTGCTTTGAGCTTCCGAATGGGATGATTACTTGGATTTCAGATGTGGAAGTGTGAGAAAAAGACTAAAACGGGGGCTTGTTTTTAATCCCTGTTGGCTCGGCTGCTAAATTAACACTTTTGGAGCCTGTTCTCACTTGATTATCACCCCGTGCCATGAAATCCTCTGAAGACAGGATGTCCTAGTTAGTGAAATCAACTCTGCATTAGGTAAATATACTTCCTGAAATTTTAATTAGTCCCGTGCAACGACGCGGAGGGGCCTGGAGGATGCATCTACAGCATCTGCTCCCCTCCGTGCACCGAGCCGAGCACCAACACGCAGCAGGGAGCTTCACTGGAGCCGCAGCAGGCGGATGCCAAGCTCCCACTGCAGCTGGGAGGGAGCAAGGTGCCTTTGAATGCCTCCTCCGAAGCCCTCTTAGATCTCAGAGACAATTAGCAGAGCCTGTAAAGGGTCTTCTGCACGGAGCTCACACTTTTGGCAATCGCAAGAGCGGAGCTGGCATCAGCCAGAGGTTTGCTGAGAATAATCCCCATGCGGGAGAACGCTCAAGGGCGCAAGTTGCCTGCCAGCAGCATGCTAATGATGCTCCCCAAACGGCGTTCGTTAAAATCGCCTTTTAATACAGGGATGTCTGGAGTGAAGGGCTCTTGGAGACGGACCAACAATTCCCAAAGTGCTCGGTGATTTGGGCAGGTGGATGAGGCGGGTGCAGAGGGTCCTTGTGGTCCTGCTTACCACCTCGCTGTGCTGGAGCCTGGTCCTGGTCCATCTCCAAGGGATCAGCCATCAGTAAATCTACCCGAGTCCCTGCTGCCCCTGGTCTCGGTTGCCCCAGAGAAACAGGCTTGGGTTTGTGGGGCTTTTGCTTGTTCCTGCCACTCGAGGCATTGCAAGCTCTGAACGTGGGAAGGGTAAGGAGCAGAGGTTAAGGTGATAGTGAAGGTGAAGGTGATAGTGGTGGTGATGGTGAAGGTGATGATGATGGCGAAGGTGATGGTGATGGCAAAGGTGAAGTTGCAAGTGACAGTGAAGATGAAGGTGGTAATAAAAGTGATAGGGAAGGTGAAGGTAATGGTGAAGGTGGTGGTGAAGGTGGTGGTAAAGGTGATAGTGAAGGTGAAGGTGATGGTGATCATGAAGGTGAGGGTGAAGGTGAAGGCCTGCTAAGCATCCTCCAAAGCACCAGGTCTCCCGGTGGTTTCCCAATTCTGTTATTTCCCATCACTTCCACTCTCTCCATCTGCTCTGTGCTCCCATCCACAGCTCCTTCCTAAAAACTGATGTCACTTTGCCCCCCCCCCATTCCCTGGACCCAGGGGGGGATGCATTCCAACAGCCTGATTTCCCCTGCAGCAATGGGATGAAAAGCCTTGGGGGGACCAGCTAACCCATCGCACTGGCCCACCAGGACCAGCTCTCCCCGCACCCTGAGAGATGCAAGCGAGGGTGACAACAGAACCCAGACCACTGGGACGCACGGGCAGTTTCAGTCCAGGCGTTCCCTAACTGTTGAATCCCTGATTTTGCAGCCTGCGTGTGTGACCGGTTTCCACAGCCCACACCAGCACACAGTGGCAATCAGAGCACGGCAAATCAATTCAAACCAAGCTGTGCCTTGCGACGTAAATAAGAAATCGGATTCTGTACGCAGCTGAATACAGCAAGCGAGCCCTGAAATCGGGCTTGAAGGAACCGCAGGACTTCAGGCTCCTAAGACGTAGCAGAGCTGTGGCGTGGAAATTATCTCGCTGATGCTGGGTGGCTGCTGGATGCTGGAAAGTTTGGCTTGGATGAACGGTTTCTATTTGTGCCCATTCTGGGCAGTGAAATAACTACTGCAGTGCTGGGCTGGTGGCAGTGCCTGGCCCCATCTGCGGTGGGGACCGCGGGATCCGAAATTATCAGGCTTCAGTTACCTTATGGAGAACAGATGGAACTGGATAAATTATTTTGGCCCCAAAGAATTCCAGAGCTGGACATAGGACTCCAGGTGGGGTCTCACCAGAGCGGAGCAGAGAGGCAGAATCCCTTTCCTCACCCTGTTTCCTGGAAGAACCAAAATATTGCTTTGACTCCTTTATTCTCGCTGTGAAATGATTGGGAAGCTGTGAAATGTGAATCACGCCACCTCTCCGTGCCCTTGCAGATGATGGCATCGCACGTGTCCTCTCATTGGATTAAGTTGCAAATTCACAATTTCATTTTTGGAAACAATATTAAAAAAACCCTTTGTGCTGAGAGAAAGGAGGCGACCTCGGCTGCGCTCCCAAATAATTACAGCCTGCTTGGAAATAACGGTGATGAGCCAAAAGGCAATTAGAAAGAGATCTCTAAAAACCTCCAAATGAAGGAGCTTCCATGGTCTGAAGCCTCCTGGGTGTCCCAGGGAGCAGAAAACAGGGAGCAATGCCTCAGATGTCCTCTGCCAGTAAATCATCGTCCTTGGGAAGGTGTGGATCTCGCAGTTTAAGCGGCGAAGGGAGAAGGGAAACCACAGGCACCAACCGGGCTTCAGCACCACCTGACACAACCCACCTCTCAGCCGTGAGGTTCGGGGCTTTGTTCTCAGCACGAAAGTAAATTCTTCCCAGGAAGAGATTTCCATAACACTAAATATTTCCAGCCGAGCCGAGCACCATCCATCACCCGGCACCAGGCAGGAGGCTCCAGGCATGAAGCTGCTTTCTATTCTGCCTTCCTGCAATAAACTCATTTGAAACTCTCTGCACAAAAAATCGAGGGGAGGGGGTGCTAAAACCCCTCCACATTTGGCTTGTGAGCACCCAGCCCATGGTGCTATGGGGAAGGGGATCTCCTCAACACCCAACTGCATCCGCACCCCCAGGTCCATGCCCAGATGCCACAAGAGGCTTTGGGAAGGTGATATTCTGATAAGGATGGAGCATCCAAATACCACCTCCCCAACCACTGAAGGCTGGTGTGTTTCCTCCCCCCTTGCTGGGTGCTCCCTTTTCCTGCTGACGAGCAGTTTTCCTTAATGAGCAGACAAGCAAAGCAACAGAGAAATTAGCCTCTTCTCTCTTTAGACAAATAACTTCCGTTGGAAGGCTTTTCATCTTCTCCCTCTCATCCTCCCAGGATGCTGGGAGGAAAGCTGATGTTTAATTTCTTCCTTTATTCCCTGTAAAACGAACGTGCTGAATCATCCCATCCTCACACCCTCTCCGGAGGCTGGTGGAGAGGCAGGATGGGGCCAAAGGTGATGTTGGTGCTCTCCTTACCAAAATCCATTCACACGTGGAGAGGAAACCTTTAGGTCTGGGGCTCGCTGGAGACAGCGTCCCTGGCTCACCCCCTTCCCACCATCGCAGTACATAGGGAAAGGGACCTTGTCTAGAGCTCTGAGCTTCCCAAGCTGTGTTCCTGTTTGAGATCAATGCACAGGCTTTTCCCCCCTGTTATTTAATTCCTCTTTAACTGCAGAAGATCATCTATCTGACATTAAATGACCCAAAATCCAAGACAGAGTCCCTGGGTCTGGTTGAGATGATCCGGCTTGAGAGGGATTGAGTTGATAACCCAAGAAATGATGCTGGAGGCTGTAATAGGTGAGTGTGGTTGGAGTGAGAAGCAGGCGCAGGAAGGCATGGAACCACACCATCTCCCCAGCCCTCCACAGGCAGCCCCAAGGCTCAGTTTTTTTCTAGAAAGCCTCTGGAATTCCAGCCGGATGAGCAGCCTGGGCTTCCCCAGGTACCCAGACCCTACCAGACACCTGCAGGATGCAAGGCTGGAGCTGGACCTGTTCGCAAATGGTGATGAGGGAACAAATTCCTTCTCCCAGACACATTAAACCTTTCCTGAAGGAGTGCAATTGCTACCAGAAAAATCAGGGAAAGCAAAAGCTGGAAACAGTGCAGCACTTATTTTTAATAACAGCTTGGCATAATCCACATGCATTTTTCAAGCTACATTAGCCTTTTCCTGCCAAAGCCCATCTTTAACCATATTTCTCTTGGAAGATTCCTGCCACAGCTTGAAAGCTCCGTGTGTAGACAGAGACTGAGGGAGAACTGGGAATTTCAGAGTAATGGAAAATAGGTTCTTGTTTTATTTGATGGAGTCAGATGCCTGCAGTGAGCAGCAGTGCCCAGCCCTGCTCTCTTGCAGCAGGAGGAGGAAGAATGCTCACACCAGGGCTGGGGAGCAGTGTTTTAGGAGCAGGCTGCGTGCACCCTTTGTGCCTCATGTCCCTGCTCCTGGTGTGACATTGTGGTTGTCTCATTGGGCACAGCAACCCCGGCTGGGTGACAGAGTGGAGCTGAGCCCGTGTCCTCAGCACCGAGCTTGAGAAGGGGCTTGAGCCCCATCCAGAGCAACTCCTGAGTGAGCATCCAACGTTTTTGAAAGCTCATATTGATTTGGAGAGATGAATTATTTAATTTTCACAAGTGCTGCACACACACGCACGGCTGCATAGACTGGTTGTGAGCGGGTTTTATGCTGTAGCTACACCAGCGCCATCCACAGCCGCTCAACCCCCGCACGGGGCCACATAGGGTCAAGATTACCCGTAGCACCCTCCCAGGCAGGGATGATGCCCGGCAGGGATGAAGGGATGATGTCTGGGCAAGGATGTAGGTATGATGCCCGGGCAGGGATGCAGGGGATGATGCGTGAGCAGGGATGTGGGAATGGTGCTGGGCAGGGATACAGGGATGATGCCCAAGCAGGCATGCAGGGGATGATGCCCAGGCAGGGATGCAGGGATGATGCCTGGCAGGGATGCAGGGATGATGCCCGGGCAGGGATGCAGGGATGATGCCTGGCAGGGATGCAGGGGATGATGCCCGGGCAGGGATGCAGGGATGATGCCCGGGCAGGGATGCAGGGATGATGCCTGGGCAGGGATGCAGGGATGATGCCTGGGCAGGGATGCAGGGGATGATGCCCGGGCAGGGATGCAGGGGTTGATGCCTGGGCAGGGATGCAGGGGATGATGCCCGCGCAGGGATGCGGGGACGGTGCCGGGCAGGGTCCGCCGGGGACGCGGGGATGCTCGGCACCCTCGGGGGGGGCGGCGGCGGCGGGCGGAGCCCCGGGGGTGTCGGCGATCGGCGCCGCCCCCAGCGCGGGCACCGAGCGGGCGGGCCGGCAGTGCCCGGTGCCGGCGGCGGCCCCGCCGAGCCCAGGATGAGCTGCGGGCAGCACAAGGACATGGAAGGTACCGGGCAGGGCGGGGGGGGATCAGGTGCGCGGCGAGACGCGCCGCCCCCAGCCCCGGACGCGGCGACAGCTGCCTCTCCATCCCCTCTCCGGTGGTGTCCTCTCCATCCTGGTGTCTGCCTCTCCATCCCCTCTCCGGTGCTGCCTCTCCATCCCGGTATTTGCCTCTTCTTCCATCCCTGGTGCTGCCCCCTCCATCCTGAGGGTCTTCTCTCCATCCACCCCCAGTACTGCCCCCTCCATCCCGTTATCTGCCTCTCCTTCCATCTCCGGTGCTGCCCCTCCATCCCGGTGTCTGCCTCTCCATCCCGGTGTCTGCCTCTCCTTCCATCCCCGGTGCTGCCCTCTCCATCCTGAGGGTCTTCTCTCCATCCACCCCCAAGTATTGCCCCCTCCATCCATGGATCTGCCTGCCCGGCATCTCCCGATGCTGTCCCCTCCACCCTGGGGGTCTTCTCTCCATCCTCTCTCTGGTGCTGTTCCCTCCATCCCGGTGTCTGCCCCTCCTTCCATCCCCCAGTTCTCTCCTCTCCATCCCGGGGATCTGCCCACCATCACCTCTCTGTTGCTTCTCCCTCCATCGTGAGGTCTGCCCCCCACCCACCCCCAGTGCTGCATCTCCATCCCAGGATCTAACCTTCACCCACCCCCTGTGTTGCCCCCTCCATCCCGGTGTCTGCCTCTCCTTCCATCCCCCGGTACTGCTCCCTCCGTGCCAAGGGTTTGTCCTTCATCCCAAGGTTCTGCTCCCTCCATCCCACAGCATTCTCCCTTCTCCCCAAGGATTCTGCCCCTCCACACCTCCCTTGGCTGCCATCAACAACCCCTCGTGGGTCTGTCCCCATTCCCTGCCCCTCGTATGATGGGGTACCAGTAAAATGGACTGGGAAATGTGGCTGGAGCAAGGAGGTGAGGGGAAGGGGCTGGAGCAGGGCAGGACCCCCAAGAAGAGCGTGTTAGGGTGGAAGGGGGCTCTCTGCAGGCAGGGGAGTCCTTTGTGGACTCCGGGATAGGGCCTTGAGTAGCCCGATCTAATGGGAAGTGTCCCTGCCCATGGCAGGGAGCTTGGAATTAGATGATCTTTAAGGTCCCTTCCAACCCAAACCATTCCGTGGTTCTGCCCAGCACCCACCCGAGGTCCTGCCTGCTGCCCTCACCCCACACTCTCTAGTGTCTGGCCCTATGGAGATCCCCCATCCTGGGGTGCTCAGGGATCTCCTGGCAGAGCCACGCATGGCTCAGGAGGGCAGACACCCCAGAGGACACACATAGTCCCCCCCAGATGCACCCATGCTCTCCCGATGAGCATCCCGGGCACTGAGCTGCACAGGGAGGATGGAGAAGGCATCTGCCTTACCTAGAGGGGCTTGAGGGGATGTCAGTCCTCTCAACGCAGTCTCATCCTCCTCAGAGCCAGCAGGTCTTCAGAAACGGCTCAGGGCAGGATCTGGTTCACAAGGACCTTCTATCGGTACAGTTTCAATGGTTACGTGCATTGGGGGTCCCAGAGAGCATCTCTGTCTCCCCAGGGGCTCTGCCCTGCACCAGGGTGAAGCCATGTGGGAAGGACAGAGGGTACCCAGGGAATGGCAATGCCCCCTGGGCTCGTGGCTCATGCAGAAGCCACTGAAAGTGAGATGAGTCCCTTGCAAAGCTGCTCCGTGAGCAGAGTGGGTTCCCTCCCCACCCTAGGAGTCCCTGGGGATGTCTGGTCTCATCCACCCTTCACCTGCCTGGAGGAAAACAACCTCTGCGAATCCTTCTCCAACTGCAGGCAGATCTTCCGCCCCATTTGGTGCTAAAAGTCTCTTTCCCACCCAGCCACCGGGAGCCGGGCAAACCGACAAAGGGATTTCGTTCCTTGGGAAGCTTGTTCCTGGCTTCTCCCAGGGCCCGGCGCTAATCCCCGGAAGCCTGGCTGACCCCAGGAAGCTTGGCTGCCCTCCGCGGCAGCTGCCTGCAGACAGGTCTCCGGCAGGAATCATAGAATTGTAGAATCATTAGGGTTGGAAAAGCCCCCTAAGCTCATCCAGTCCAACCATCCACCCAGTCCCACCATGCCGACTAAACCATGTCCCAAAGTGCCACCTCTATGTGCGTTTTGAAACCCTCCAGGGAAAGCAGGGCAGGTCTATGGGATGCCCAAGTGTGTATTGGTGTCAGGCACAGGGATGTCCCTGGGAAGTGCTGGAAGAGGAGAAAGCTGGATGCAGGCAGTGTTGCCTGTCCAGGTGCTGGGGTCTCCTCTCCACACTCTCTGCTTGCTCCTCTTGCAACCTACCTGCCTGCTGGCTCTTCCCCGGGGCAGGTCTTGGACACCTGTGGGCAGGCAGCACCCTCACAAAGACAAGGGGAACAGTTTCCAGCTGAAAGAGGGGAGATTGGGGTGAGATCTTAGGAAGAAATGTTTTGCTGTGAGGGTGGTGAGACCCTGGCCCGGGTTGCTCGGAGAAGTGGTGGCTGCCCCATCCCTGGAGGTGTTCAAGGCCAGATTGCATGGGGCTTGGAGCAACCTGATCCAGTGGGAGGTGTCCCTGCCCATGGCAGGGGTGGGACTGGATGAGCTTTAAGGACCCTTCCAGCCCAAACCATTCTGTGGTTCTATGAAAGTCAGCTCGAAGCCAGTGTGCTGGTAGCAATCATCCCGTGCCCACCTCGGGACTGACCTGGGTGTGCTTTAACCAGTGCACGCTGCCACCTCCTGCCCCAGCTCTGCATCCTTGGGAGGTTTCCTGTCCCTCTCCCCAGCAGTGACTGCTGCTGCTCTGAGCCTCACCAGCACTCACGTTTCACCAACCATAAAAGTGTCTGGACAAGGAAAGGGAGCGGCGGCGTGCCAGGCGAGGGGAGGGAGCGGAGTCTGCTGCTGCTGCAGACCCTGCCCCACCACCCAGGACAGGGGGCCGCCGTCCCTTGTGGTGCCCCAGCCTATCCTGCATGGCTGGAGAGATAGTTTAAAGAAAACAAGTCAGTGGCAATTCCCCAGGCAGTGGGGTGTTTGTCACCTGGGGCTGCCAGACAAGGCGCAGGGACCGCAGGACCCAGAAAGACAGGAGCACAGTGGCCATTTGGGCACCAGTGCTGAGCTCTTCCCTCTCTGCTCCAGTTCAGGCTCAACGAGCCTGAAGGCTCCTGCAGTCCTGTTTCAAGGTGCCATTCCACACGCTCAGTGCAGCATTTGCTCACTGACCTGCACTGCCAGCTGCAGGACCCCAAACCCAATCGTGCCTGGCGAGGATGCTTGTCCCCATGCTCCCTCTTTCCTTTATCCGATGCCTTCCGCACCCCGAATGCCCCAAGCCACTGGTGACCCAGTGCTGCCGCGTACAAGCTTACGACATCTCCACTCAGCCCCAGGGTGCTTTGATGCTCAGTGGGTCCGGCATCCCACACACAGCCCCCCGCGCTTCCCGTGCATCCCAGTGCCAGCTGGCCCTGCTGTGGGATTAGGCAGGAGCACGTGAGGAAAACCCTGAGCATCTCTCCGGATCAAACGCCCACAGGACAGTCAGGAGGGGGTCTCATCCTCCACCCACACTTTGTGCGAGGCTGCTTGGGGGCTGCCCGGCACCAGAGCCAGAGCGAGCACGCAGCCACCGTTCATTGGCAGCAGGAGGGAGGCGATCAGGAGAATCAGTCAGGTGTGGACGAGGTATGAGGGGAGGCAGGGATGGAACCGCGCTCGTGACAGCTGGTGCTGAGCGCTCACGCGCATCCCTCCTCCCGCCAAGATGCAGCAGGGCTGGCCATCCCTCTGCTGCGTCTCCACCATCCGCAGCTCGCAGGGACCACCCGAGTCAGGTGAGGGGGGGCTGCAGGGCATGGCTGGGGGCTGCAGGGTAAGATGGGCTGCAGGGCAGGACAGGGGGGCTGTAGGACATGGCCGGGGGGCTGCAGGGCAGGATTCAGGGTCTGCGGGGCCGGTGGCGTGGAGAGAAGATGCTGCATGTGCATCCCTAAAGAGCTTTAGCTCAGCAGAGAAGGTGCAAAGGGGATGGATGGTGGCTGGGTGCTCGTTGCATTGCTGTGTCTGCGTCTGTGCAGGGCAAGGGCAGGAGGCCAACCCTGCGTGGAGCCAGCCCAGGGGCTGCCCTGCCACGGGGCTCCTTCCCTTGCTCCGTAACGCTCCCACGTGTCCTGTCTCAGCACCCCTTTCCTCACCCGCACCAGCTGCTGCTAGATGATGGGAAAGTTGAGAGCTGAGGGCTGGGCTGCAGAGGAGCTGATGTTGGAGCTGCCAGGGGCTCTGGGACGGCAGCTGCCTGCCCCGACGGGAGCGGTGCCACCAGCGATCCCAGCCCTGCCTTTCTTCTTGGCTTGTTTTTCCATCTTTGCCCCCTCTCTCCTATCTCCTCTTGCTCCAGCTCTCTCACCTCCAGCTGGGGGAGAGCATTTGCTGGGGGAGCTGAGATGCTCGTTCTGCTGCTGGGGGCAGATGCATTCTGGTGCCCTGTCCTGGTGATGGCCAGAGCCCCATTCCCCAGTGTTCCCTAACTGAGCCTTTCTGAAGCGAGTCCTGGCACAGCTGAAGGACACAGCTCTGGCATCAGCCCCTCTGGACCAGCTGGATCCATATCTGCCTCCAGTGCCCAGTGGGCTGGGCAGTTTTCAGCTCCACCTCAGCATCTGGCACCCTTCAGCCCACCTTTGCATCATTATTGCAACCCAAATACCCTCAGCTTGCTAAAACACAAGGGCTGAGGGACAAAAATCCTCACTGTGGGTAAATGGCTCTTCGTGGTCCCTGTGGATGGGCTGGTGCATGTTCAACCAGCACTTGGGTGTGCAGGTGTGTGCACCTGCAGGGCAGCAGCGATCCCCAAGCAGCCGAAGTCTGTGGTGGAGGGGACCAACCCACATCTCCTTCTCCATCAGGCTGCTCTTGGTGGGGTTTGTCTCCTCCCCATCCCTCGGTGGTGGCAGTTTTATGCCAGCCTGGTCCACAGGAGGTGGCTGTTGCCCTTTGCCCCCTCACGGTGTCTCGCAGGGAGGAGCTGGAGGTTACAACCTTGTGGGGAAGATCAGCTGCGGGTCCCCACGTCTGCTCAGCGGGCGGGTGTCAAAATAAGCGTCGCTCGCGAGGGGTTTGTGTGGGCAAACATCTTGTCGGCACCTGCCGGTTCCCGGCACCAGCTGGTGGGTTTGTGGGCTGATGGGTTTTCTCCGTGGCAATGGGAAGGGAAGCAGAACAGGGGGAGGTTTTGGCAGTGGGGGCTGCTCGGCAGGTCCTGTGGGGTAGAAGAAGCGGATTTGGGTGGAGGGGGCTTCGTAGCTCTCTCTCACCCTCCTCTTTCCTCCGCAGCCACCGCCGCTCACTTCAGCTTCTGCCGCAGCCTCCTGGAGCACACGGTCTCAGCCGAAAACCTCAACTACCGCCTGCAGAGGAACCCAGGCAGCAGCCTCACCTGGCACGACGGCCGCAGCCAGCGGCCTGATGGCGGCCGGACGGTCAAGCTCCTGCGGCAACCGGGCACCGAGGGCTCCCAGGTACCTGCCAGGCTCCTCCTCACCCCCCAGCCACCCCAGGGCTGCCCAGGGGAACCTGGCTCCTGAGGTCCCCCACCATCCCATTGATTCCCTGCAGGAGCATCTCTGCTTTCTCTGTGGGATCAGGCCTCCAGATCACATTTTGCTGAAAGCCTTCTTGATCGTTGGGCATTTAATTATACTAATATATATATAAATATAATATATATAAATAAATATAATAATATAATAAATCATCAGGCTGGGGGCTGTGCTGGGGTGAGCTCTGGGCATCACCTCCGCTCCACACCTGGAGCTGGGACTGAACACAGTTTTGCCAGAACCGAATTCCTTATAATGCCTTGAAGTCACTGAGTGTTTGGGGATGTCTCTTAGCCAGGTTTGGGCCATTGTCCTCCTAAAACTCTGAAGTTATTGGACAAAAGAGGCTGTGAGCTGAAGGTTTTCAGCCATTCTCCTGCTGCTCTGCCTCTGCACAGCCACGGGAAGGAGCATCTTCCCAGCGTGCGGCTCTTGGTGCTTCCTAACCCTTTCATATCAGCCTGGGAGCAGCGTTCAGAGGCAGCACAACCACATCCAGCCAGTGAACACTGGAAAGAAAATGGGAAATGGAATTCCCCAGCTTCCAGCTTCTGCCGTGGAAGTGGTTTTGCATCTTTAGGGGCTGGCTTGACATCAGAGGGGAGCAGGGTCCCCACAGGGACAGGTACAGCCGCACTGTCACATACAATGCTCACAGGAGCATCAGCCCCAGGGGTGCGGTGTCCCCTGTCCTGGTGGCACCGTCCTCATCATCCCTCCAGGTGCTCCGGTGGCCCTTTTGCTCTCACACCCCTGTGCAAAGCATGGGGACAGTGCTTCATGCGCAGCGCTGCCTGCACAGAGACACAACAGCTCCTTTGCTGGTGCCAGCTACGTCCACCATGACTCTCCCTCATCTACCTCTACGTGCCTCCCAGAGGGGTTGGAAGGAGTAGGAAAGCTTTAATTTTGCTGTAAGCAAGGAAAAATGCCCAAGAGAATGGAGGTGATGTGGTTGTGAAGTGATTGCAGCTCCCAGGGGATGGCTCCCACCTCCCAGCTCCCCCCAGCCACCTCCTGCCTCCCCGCAGCAGCAGCCTCCGAGCCCTCCCACCTGCTCTCCTCAACACCGGCGCTCGATATTCACAGCTGAGAGTTTTATCAGAGAGACAGCGCAGCTCAACCAGCTGGAAAATGAGCCTGTGTTTCATTACACCTCCCCTTCCCACCCGGGGGGGCTTCGACAGCTGCAGGGGATGATGCGCCCTAAGCCAGCAGCCCAGGGTTTAGGGATGCTGAGATGGATCCCCAGCGCAGGGCTGTCTCTGCTGGACGAAGCGCTTGCAGATGTGAGCATGCCAGGGGAAACTGCAGGGTGTTTGTCACCTCTTCCCCCGGGCCTCGGAGGGCAGGTTGGATAATAGCTGCAGGAAGCTTGCGGGAAGCTCGCCGTTATTTTCCCCCAGCCCCTCCGCTTATCATTGCTCATTAGTGAATCCAGAGCAAATCGCTTCCTCCTCCCCACGACGTGCTCTCTGGTGCGCTCAGCCGAGTGTGAAGGAGCTGAGTGGCCGCCGTACGCTGATGCTGCTCCTGCGGGCAGGCGGCTCCCAGGATGGATCTAGGGGGTGGCAGCTGCTGGGGTCCCCCCTCAAAGCTGGGCTTTGGTTGGGAAAATGAATTGTGCACATTGTCTATCACATTTTCTGTCTACTTTGGAGATGGACTCCTTAGTTATTATTTTATATCTCCCCAATTTTGCCTTCTTCCCTCTCACTTGAATGCCCCTGGGTGCCGCAGGTGAGCTCTGCTTTGGGAAAGGCCCCTTTCCAAGCCCAAAAGCTCCCCTGGGCGCAGGAGCAGCCCCTGCCAGGCTCCTGGGCTCTGCAGGGTGAGCGATGCTCAGCACGGGGCCAGCGGAGATGTCCCGGACCCCACTGCCCTCCGCTGCCTCCTCTCTGGCATCTCTCAGGGACGTGTCATTTGTTTCAGTAACGGCAGGATGTCTGGAGTGCCTGTTACATTAATTATCTCTGCTCCTCTATTAGACATGCTTAATTAGCCAGTGTTCGCACATGGAGGTCAACACTGGCACACGGCAGTCTGAGTGCTGTCGACCTTTCCCGTGCTGGCACGTCCCTGCATCCCCTGCTGCTCTGCGCAGCCCCTGCCGTGTCCCGGGCACAGGCGAGGACCGTGCCAGCAGCGACCCTGGTGATGCGGAGCCTCCTGCTTGTGGGCAGCAGGGACCCCTTTCCCATCCCCACCTGCTCGTGGTCCAGCCCAGGACAGTCCCAGCAGCTCACGAGCATGGAGCCGCTTTGGAGGAGCGATGTTTGCTGGTCCTGCTCGAGGATGACATCTCAGCATCACCAGCAGCAGAGCTCATCCATCTCCCCTGGGTGCTAAAAGCAGGGAACAGTGGAATTCGGCATCCCCCAGCCCCATTTCCTACCCAGCCTTGGGATGCCCCCAGGAGAAGCGAGCTCATCCCCCTGCTCTGTTACAGCTCAAGGTGTTTGATTTGCTCCATACTGAGATAAATCCAGCCAGCAATGACCTCATGAGGCCTGAGTCACCGTGAGGTGACGTGAGTGAAGAAATGGAGCTACTGGGTGGCTTGGGGACCAGCCCCATCACCCCATAAGAACCGCTTCTCCTCCTCCATCCCCTCTGCTCTGAAGGTCCTGGTCCCATCCTGCCACCAGGCAGGTGCCTGCTGGGCACCAAAGCCAGAAGTGCAGCCAGTGCTGGAGGGAGCAGCTTGTGTGGCAAGGAGCGAGGGTGTGTGGAGACGTCACTGCTATTTCAGGGTGAGCCCAGGGACTTCAGAGGGTGCAAAGCCAAAGTCTGCTGGCATCGCCGCAACCCTGTACCTCCAGCCAGCATCTCCCACCTCCCCATGAGCTGACATCCCAGCCGAGGCGTTTCCCTCCTCAGGGAGGAGGGCCGAATCCTCCTCATCTCTTCTCTTCCCACCCCCTGCAGGGCCGTGTCTGTGACCACTATGGCATCTACCACACCAGCCCCACACTGGGCAGCCTGGCCAAGCCCGTGGTGCTCTGGACCCAGCAGGATGTGTGCAAATGGCTGAAGAAACACTGTCCGCATAACTATCTCATCTACGTTGAGGCGTTCTCCCACCACGCCATCACAGGTACAGCAGACACCCCCACTTAATTCCCAGCACTAATTGTCACCAGGATGGGCAATAGCTGTTTGGAAGTTCATGGTCTGGAAGGCAGATATACCCCCCATTTCTGTCCCCTCTCCCCACCCCATGGCAGGAGGCATCTGCCACCAGGGCGAGCTCTCTTTAAAATGAGAATGAATTGCTATGGAGAGATTGTTGTTTATAAGATGGAGAAGAGTCTTCTCCTCACCTGGATTAATATCATAGAGTCATTGTATCATTAAGGTTGGAAAAGACCTCTAAGCTCATCCAGTCCCATTTCAGCCCAACCCCACCTGTGCCTGATAACCATGTCCTGAAGTGCCTTGGCCACATGTTTTTTAAATGCTGAAAATATTCACAGAAGAGGAAAGATCTCTGATCTTTGAAGTTGTAAATGTCTTCATCCAGGTTTGAATACAACTTCCAGCAAAGTCTTTGGAGGAGAATAACCTCTAGGACCTGCTCCCACTCCTTTGTCCCCTGGGGACTCTGGGTTTGACCCCTATGTATGAGCATCGTCCCTGTGTGACCACGATGTGTACACGGCCAGGCAGAGCTCTGCAAGGGCCAGGAGAAAGCAGCAAGGAGGGGAGCGCTGGAGCTGCCCGCAAGGGATGCAAAGCCCTAATGTAAGAGCTCAGCCAGCCCTTGCGTGGGCAACAAAGGCAGCATTAGCAAATGTACACTAGGAAACAAGGACAAAAGCTGGTTTTAAATCCCTTGTCTGATAGCCCCCGGACTGGAGGAGAGTGGCTCACCAGGGATGGTGGCGGCAGCGCTAATGTGTTTTGATGGGTACCCCTGTTCCCCCCGATGGGCAGCTCACACGGGGACCGTGCGCTCGAAAAAACATCTCCTGATGCAGGAGGTGGAGCGGAGAAATGGAAAGCTCTTGCCTTCAGGGGTGGGTTGCGTGATTGCTGGAGTCAGTACCTGGCTTGAGGCTGGGGACCTCAAGTTGCTCTCCGAAAGCACTTGCAAGGCTTCTCCATCCCTGTGAGTCCAGGTGATGAAAGAGCATTTTAGGCTTTCCCCCTCCTTAATGTCTGATGAAGATGGGCTCCTAATTGAGTTGATCTTTTATGGTGTCCCCGCCACGCAGTATCACCAAGCTGGGCACTGAGCAATGCTACTCTTGCAGGTCGGGCACTGCTGCGGCTCAACGGGGAGAAGCTGCAGCGCATGGGGATCGTTCACGAGGCGCAACGGCAGGAGGTCCTGCAGCAGGTCCTGCAGCTCCAGGTGCGCGAGGAGGTCCGAAACCTGCAGCTGCTCAGCCAAGGTAGGGCCAGCGGGAGGCCGAGAGGGGAGAGAGGCTGTGAAGCCAAATCCCAGGGAGGTTGTGCCCGACCTGCAGCCATCCGGACAAGGAGAGCAGCAGCTGGGGGGCTGCCAAAGCCAGAGGCACCCACCTGCACATCGCTGGTGAAAATGCAGACCGTGCCATGGCTGGGATGGGGTGTGGAGCTCAGATTGAGGTGCACGGGGGTGGGGATGAGGTGTGGGGCACAGACTGAGATGCACAGGGATGGATTGTGGTGCACAGAGGTGGGCGTTGATGCACAGGGATGGGCTGTGACGCTCAGGGATGGGTTGTGGTGTGCAGGTTGTGGCACACCTGGGTGGGTCGTGATGCACAGGGATGGGTTGTGATGCACATCCCTGGTGCACAGGGATGGGGTTCAGTGCACGGATGGATTGTGGTGCATCCAGAAGGGTTTGTGGTGCCCAGGCTGTGGTGCCCAGTGGTGGGCTGTGGTACACAGCACAAAATCCATTAGTGGCATTTTGCACGGAAAGGACAGGATTCTCAGGGCTGGCAGTGAGTAAGCTGGAACGTGCCACCCTGCAGGCTGTTTATTCCTTCCTCTCCTGCCTTGTTCCAGCTTCTTTTGGAAATGTCTCCTAGCTGATCCATCTGTTTGGCAGATTGTACCAACACTGTGAACCGAGCACCTCTGGGATGGGCTGTGCATCGCCGATATGAGACCTGAACCTCACGCTTGGAATACGAAGAGACAGCTTCCCAGCCACACCGGGGCTTCTCTCCTTCCTCTTCTTTCTCTTTCTTTTTTTATGAACGCGTTTCAGTGCAGAGATGAGAGGCTTCCTCCAGCAGATGTGGCTCTGGGCTAGAGCAAAGTTAGCAAAAGAGACGCTGGGACAGATGAACTTTTGCCCACCTGAGCCTGATGGTTCACAGGGAGTAAGATGGAAAAAAGGAGACGATGACAGGCAGGGCTCATCACTGCGGATAAATCAAGCACGGTTGTTCCCAGGACAGCTCCGAGCCGTGCACAGGACGGTGAAGCCTTATGTACATGGGCAACATCCCAGTACCCGGCAGTTCGTGTCCATACCTGGGAACTTAATTAGGGAGATTTAGTTTTTCTCTTTGGATTGGAAACGTTATCAGCAGCAAACAAGATGACTGAAACTGAAAGCGGGGCCAAGCCACCAGTGCCCAGCTCCACGTGGTGAGTTAAAAAGGGAGCTGAGTTATCAGAGCTGGAAAATCCAGGAGGAAAGGCAGGGTGGATGTGCCAGGAGGATGCTCTGGTCCAGAGGAAGCTGTGCCAGGAGCTCGTTCTTCATCCATCCTCATTTGCAGGCAGACGGGGCAGCTGATGCAGGGTGGGAGCAGCCAGGGATGCTGCTGGGTGGTGCTGGGTGCTGCCGGGGGTGAGGCTGGGGATGGCTGGGTGCCCCTGCAGCCCAGACACGCTCCCTCCTTCGCCCTCTGTGCTCCCACCAGCTCTTTGCAGAGCTCCACTCCTCTGGGCATTTGCAAATGCTCATCCCGACCTCTTGCCCAGGGGCCGGTGATGCTGCCACTGAATCCAGGCACCGTCCTGGTGTCCCAGCTCCCCATTAAGGTGAAGCAATGTTTACGGTTACACCTCCACCACCACCAAACTTTCCTGTCCGGAGCCACAGACCACTCATGCAGGCTGGTAAGGAACAACGGTGCATCAAACTGATGGTTTGAGGGCAGGGTGGATGCTGTCACCTCCCCACACGCGTGCTGTCCAATGTTGAGGGTAGGGCTGGGGGATGGTCCCAAAACAGCAGCATCCAAAAGCCCCTGGGCATCAGAGCTGGCAGGGATATGGGGGGGAAGGTCGCGGTGGCCCCCCAGGCTGGGTGCCAACCCACCCGCCGGCTCCTCTGCCAGTAATAAAATAAGAGACTGTTATTTTAACTTGTTGCTCTTCTGACTCTTTGCATGTCTGAACCTGCACATCCAGCCCTTCCCAGAGATGCTCAGAAAACATCTACAGCCTTAAATCCCTTGGGACAAGCACTTCCATGGGGAGCAAGGGTACTTCTGGACAGCCCTGCAGGAACAAGCCTCAGCCTGGGGGTTTGTCAGTATTTAAATCCCTCCCCAGCACCACAGAACCTGCTAATCTTTGCCGGTGGGTGGTAGACGGGGAGGATTTGGGACCGTAGTTGCCACTCCAGCACAGGTAATGGCTCGTGGCAAAGTGAAGGTCTCCAAAGCTCATCTGTGAGCAGCATTATCTGGCTAAGGAGCTGCGCCATGTGGGCTGGGACAGTGTAGGGCTGTGGGCAGGGTTAAAGCAATCGGCAGCACAGCCTGGGGTAGCACAGCCTGGTGGCATCCCTGTCCCATCACAGCAACAGTGCTCCCCACTGAAGGAGCTGGAAGATGTCCACGGGAATGGGATCAAAGAGGAGCTGAAAACGAGTTGTTTGCACCCCAAACCAGCTAGGAAAATGGTGATTACTCTGAAGGGGTTTTTTTGTTCCCCTCTGAAATCCCCGAGAGAAACTGTCCCGAGTCCTCCAGGATGTCTTGAGGTGTTGATGGGCAGGAGGAGATGCAATGCCCTAGGGATTTGGAGGGCTGGAACCTCTCAGGACTTGGAACCTCAAGCACTGACAGAGGCTGGGCGGGGGTTTCAATCCAGTGCCTCGTTTGGGGCTTGGGGAAGGACATGATGGAGCTGGGGTGGGGGTACAGGGAGCTGTGGGGTGTCCAGGGAGCAGGCAGCAGCTGCTGTGTGTCTGGCTCGGGTGAGGCGCATCGTTAGAGGGAGATGCTGAGCTTCTCTCCACTGGTTTCTCCAGGGCCCAGCTCCAGGCTGTGCTCACACAGCAAGCTGGTGGTGCCAAGCATGAAATGAAGGTGGGGTGCAGGGAGTGGTGCTGGGGCTGCCCCTGCCGCCCTGCAAAGACAAGGTCCCCCAAAGCCTGGCTGCCCCTTGCTGTGCTCCCAAGGGCACATGTGGCCGTGGAGCCACCCCGTGTGCCATGTCTACCCGTGCCCAGTTGCGTTCTGGCTCGTTCCGGCTCGCTCCAGCTCCTCATCCATACGGAAAAAAGGAGGCACAGAAGTAGGAAGGAACCCCACCAGTGCACTCAGCCAGGGCCTAAAGCACAGCTTTGGGGTGTCCCTTTGACATCCCATTGATGTCCCTTGCTGAGCCCTGGCAGGACAGGGCTGGAGAAGCTGGGAGAAATGGTGTTGATGGGGCAGGATGTGTGCCAGCTGCACCTTCATCCTGGTGGGGATGGTGTGGGTGAGCGTGGAGCCTCCTTCCAGACAGACTCTGGACCACAGCTCCAGTTCTGGATCAGTGGCTGGTGCCTTCACCCAAGGGGCACCCAGGGCCAGACTCTGCCCAGGGCAGCAGGGCCGTATCTGAAGTAGCTCCGAGCATGTGTTTGTCTTTGGTGGCTCAAGCACACAGCAAAATCCACCTGCCCCATCCACCCCATGGGCTCCAGTGTGAGCTGCACTGGGCTGCACTGGGACCCCTGGGTGCCAGAGGGAAATGGATGCTCGGGCTCCTCTCTGCATTGAGGGACAGCTTGATCACTCCCCAGCTTTTGCCAAGCAAGGAAAATACCTTACATTTGTTTAACACTCATCTGCCTGTGGTATTTCAGGCACTAACCCAAAACAAACACCACCAGACAATGAAACACAGATGAATCAGGCACAGATTCATGCAATATTAAAACCAGACAACAATTAAACTAAACCGAAAACACCAGCAAGCTTAAGTCAATCCCAAGCAGCGGGCAGGAGGATGCTGGAGGCAGCACCGGGATGAAGGGGCTGGAGATGGCAGCTAACAGGGATGACAGAACTTTGTCATCTCTAATCAGCTTTTTCTGCTCAGGGTGATTTTTTGCAATAAGCAGGAGAAAGCACTGCTGCATCAGAAATAATCGTGGAATCATAGAAGCATGGATTGCCCTGTCCCACGTGCAGGACCTTGCACTAATGTTCAGCATCTTCTAGTGTAATAAAGGAAAAATCCAGCAGCACTTTGCACTGGGGGAGGCAGTTTGCAGATTCCAGCAAGATTTTCAAGCAGGAAAGGAAAAGCCAACAGTTGCACATAGAAAATGTATTCCTAATTTCTTCAAGTAATTACTGAGCCCAGCTTGATGACACAGATACCTCCAGCTCTGAAACACTGCTGATTGCATCTCTGATTCAGGAAACCATCGCTGCTCCCCCAGTATTGAAATTTTTGCTCGGCTATGAGCACAGCCTGTGATTTCCCTGGCTGCACCGGGTTCGGGAACACGGTTTGCTGAGCAGAGAGGGACAGCAGTGCCTGCCACTGGCTCTGCTGAACCGAGGCCAGTTTGAATCTGAGCACTGGTCCCCAGTAGATTACATGCTTGATCTAATTAGGTGTCTGTCCTTCCATCAGGTGTCCAGGGGGAAATAATAAACCAACTCAAATCATCGCCCTTCTGGTGCTCTCAGGCAGCTCTTTATGAAGTTTCTAGCACTGGAGAATTCATCAAAGCAGGATGGCAGGCAAGAGAGGAGGAATCCCAATTGCTGGTGGCAGATGCCACACGTTGGGGCCACACAAGCGCAGGGAAGGGGAGCAAGATGTGTGTGGTGGCTGGGGGCAGAGCAGCCTGGGAGGGCTATATGGGTGCTGGTGTAAATCAGAGCATCCTGGGGAGCCGTGGGCTCGGGAAGATGTCAGTGCATGGCAGTGACACAGCTTGAGGTGCTCCAACAGGCGCATCCCAGTGCTGGCAAAGCTCCAGCTGCCTTATCCTGGAGCCGTGGTGCCCATCCCGGCTACCTAGTGCCAGAGAACAAGGCAGGGCTTGGGGACACACAGGGTCTCGTGGTGATCTTGGCAGAAGCCTTCTGCCCCAGCATGTCCTCGCTGCACATCCAGGACTAATCAATCTTGATTCATTGCTAATGAACTTGAGAACAGTGTTGGGAATGGATCAGGTGCCACTCAGGGTGAGATGGATAATATAATTAAGATTTCCTCAAAGGTCCCGTCTTTCTTACCTTGTTAATTAAGCTGATGTGGGGCCCTCCATGCAGAATGCATAATGAGAGGCTGCTGGCGCCAGAGCTGGCTATTAGCAGGAGGTGATGCCAGGAGAAACACTGGCCTTAACTCCAGGGCTGAGGATATTCTGGGGCTTTGGTTCCCCGGAGTGGCCAAGAGCTGATCTCTGATGAGAAATCACCACATTCTTTGCACCACAAATGCATTTGGACCACACAGGACAAAGCACGGGATTGCAGGTGGAGATGGACGGGCTCATCCATGCCTGGGACTGGCTGAGACCACAGCAGAGCTTGTGTCTTTCTAAAACATCGACCGTGGCGTGGGGAGCAGGCAGTCGCTTGCAGAAAGCTGTGACTGGCCCCATGGCCTCGAAAAGCAGCTCTCATGCAGCCCTGGAGTTTGCAGCATGGAGAGAAGGGAACGCTGCTCCACTCCTGATGGCCCAGGCACATTTTTGGTATTTGCGGTCTGGTGGTGACTTATGACAATGAATTAATGGCCTCTTCGTAAGGGTGACAGTTCCTTTAATTAGAAAGTATCAGAGCAGGGATAATTGGTTCATTCCATTTTTCCTCCCTATATTACTTCCTTTATTTTGGGTCCTCATCCTCAGCTCCTGGATGCCTGCTGGGAGCTCTGTCTCACCAGGGCCAGCAGGCACGATGCAGAGCTGGGACGATGGAGAGGGGTGGGTGCTGGTACGGCTGCAGAGCTGCTGTGTTTGCCAGGGCAGCACTGGCTGTGCAGCAATGCCAGGTGCCGGCAAGGTGGGAACAAGGGAGAGATGGCAAGGATGCTGCTGTAAGGTCTCCAGGTTGAACAACCCCAACTCTCTCAGCCTGGCCTCATAGCAGAGGTGCTCCAGCCCTGAGATCATCCCCGTGGCCTCCTCTGGACCCCTTCCAACACTTCAATATCCTTCTCATGTTGGGGATTCCAGAACTGGACATGGGATTCTAGGTCTCACTCCCTGCTGCCCTCTGGGGGGCTGTGGGCGCCCCAGGGATCTGACCCCTCTAGGCTCAGGGCTGGATCCCTGTGGGAGATGCCACCCATGCCGTTACAGCCCCGTAAATAATAAATCGCACCCTCAGAGCTGCTGGGAGCTTTATTTCTCTCTGCAGGCAGGAGTGTTTCCTTGCTAACCTTTCCTCCTTGCACTGCAGCCATTTTGCTTTCTCGCTTTATCTAAAATTCAATCTGTTAGGATTTTCTATCACTCTTTCCACCCCCCTTTTGCTTATATTTGCTGAGTGTGCTCAAGCACAGGGAGGGGAAAAAAAAAAAGCATCAGCATCATTCACAGCTCACACGGATCATCATCGTAGGCTCCGGTTTCCAATCAGAGGCCCGGGCTGCGGAGCCAGCGCGTCGAGGAGGAGGGCTGGGGCTGCTGCACAACCCAGCAGCGATTCCTTCTTTGTTCACTCCGCTTCAGCCAAACCAGCCACCACGCAGCCCATCCTGAGGATGCAGGAGTGCACAGATGGTTCAAGGGGTTTTGCCACTCCTGATTCCAGGGAAACCGCTGAGCAGGCTTGCAGACTCTGGACCTGGCTGCGATCCTTTAACTCAGGATAAAGTCCTGGGAGATATGGAAGGGCCAGGTTCCTCACCCTGGATCTGAGCATCACAGTCATGCCCTTTCCTCACCCGTCACTGCGCCAGGTGCACAAGGCTCAGCAGATGTCGGGGCTCCCAGTCCCTCCCAGTCCAATGCACTGAGCATCCCAAAACCCTCCCAGCAGAGATGTTGGTGCAGGCACGCAACCCCATGCACACAGCATTTAGCAGAAGTTTTTGAGATGTCTCCAGAGCCAGCAGAGTGTAGAAGAGGCTCTGAAAATGCAGCATCCATTTTATTCTAACAGTGTTAATGATTGGAAAGGCACTGCTGCAGCCAGGAGGGTTCCCGTGAATCGGGGGCCAGAGCACCAGGGAATCACCGCTTGGCACACATGGCTCCGTCCCCCTCAATGGCATCAAGATGGTCTGTGAGAAGGAGCTCTCATCCACAACCCACTTCTGCAACAAACCCACAATGCAAGAGAAGATGCGATGGTTCCCTGGGTGCATGCAGAGGAAGGCAGCACTGCTGTCCCCACCACTTTTCCTGCACCTCTTGCCATCCCCAGCACAGCGTCTCCACACTGATACAACCCTGTGCATGAAACGAAGTGCTCCTCAGCATCTGTTCTACATTCGCTGTTCTTTTCAAGTCCATTCTTCGGCCCCTTCCCTTCCACTCAGCAAGGCCTGAAAATAGCAACTGTGGTTGCCTTTATACTGCATTATTTCGGAGTTTCTGTACCTCGACCAGCACGTGGCTGGCTGCTCTCCAAGCCTCTTTATGACCCCATGGATGGTCAGGATCCCCATCATCTCCCTCTCACCCTCACCTTGCTCCTCAAGATGCAAAACTGTGCCTTTGCAGGTGCAGAAAATGAACCCAGCGGCACTTCTGCACACATGTGTGCATGCACACACACAAACCCAGTGTGGCTTTCAGGATGGAGGTTGTGGTGAGGAAATGCCTCAAGTTGAGCCAGGGGAGGTTCAGGTTGAGTATTAGGAAATTTTCTTTACCGAAAGAGTGGTGAAGCACTGGCAGAGGCTGCCCAGGGCAGCGGTGAACTCTCCATCCCTGGAGGGGCTCAAAATACGTGGAGATGTGACATTTTGGGACATGGTTTGTCAGGCATGGGTGTGTTGGGCTGGTGTTTGGACCAGATGATCTTAGAGGTCTTTTCAAACCTTGACAATTCTATGATTCTACCATGCTGTGGGGATGGGTGAAGGCGCCTGGGCACCACCTGCAGCCTGATAGGGAGGAGGAGATTTCGAAGGCGTTGAAGATGCTGCTTGGTCCCAGTCTGCACATAAAAGCCCTACCAGGCAGCTGCCTTCCTGCCTGCTGCAGGTTCGCAGCTCTCTCGGCATGCAGACAGCTCCTTGGCTGGGAAGCAAAGCTGCCTGGATATGCCTCATTTTATACAAAGAAGGTGGGCTGTGCCCGTCCCTCCCACCCCGCTGATCACCCTCCGCTCCGCCGATAATAATACCTAGCAATTACACAAAGCTTTCCCTGCTCTCTGCAGACATTAATTAAGCTCTTTTCCCCGCAACAGAGACAAAGAAGGGGACCGCGGGGAAACTCCCAACTTGGGTTGGTTTTTTACGCTTTGATTTTGTGTGGCTGCACCATGGGGCCTCCCGATTCCCGGTGTCACCGCACGAGCCACATGCTGGTGATGGTCCTGCAGGGCAGCCCTGACAGGAATTGGTCACTCTGGGTTTTGCTCTCACGTAGCAAAATTTGTCTGGTTTTTCCTAATTTCTAAGAAGCTGCGGCCACTTGGATGGTCATGCTGGGTCCCGGCACTGGTAACCACCTTCCCAGGTGCCACCGGTTCTGTGGGGGTGACACTTTGAGAGCGAGAGCTGAGAAACAACCATCTCGCAAGCACCGTAAGTTGTCCCTGGGACAAGGGGACCTGTACCCTCCCTCTTCCCAGCTGCCTGCACCCCAGGGGCTGGAGAGGGGCTGGATGGGAAGAGTGATGGGCAGGACACACTGCCTGCAGCCTGGAAAGTGGGACAAGAGGCAGGACAACCTGGAGGGGAGGACAACCTGGAGGGCAGGAGGACAGGCAGGAGGACAACCCGGAGGGCAGGAAGACAGGCAGGACATGCTGCCTGCCCCCAGAAAGGCAGGATGACACACAGGGCACCTTGGAGAGGAGGTAGGACACCTGCCTGCACCCTGCAGGGCAGGATGACAGGCAGGACACTCAGGAGGGCTGGAGGACACCCTGGATGGGAGGAGAACATGCAGGAGAGCCTGGAGGGAAAGATGACAGCCAGAAC
Organism: Phaenicophaeus curvirostris; assembly: GCF_032191515.1. Classification (NCBI taxonomy): domain Eukaryota; kingdom Metazoa; phylum Chordata; class Aves; order Cuculiformes; family Cuculidae; genus Phaenicophaeus; species Phaenicophaeus curvirostris. Next base: position 7,778,982 of record NC_091409.1, read on the forward strand.
AGCTTGCTAGCACCCTGGGATGTGGGACAAGAGGCAGGACACCCTGGAGAGGAGGATGACAGGTGGGACAGCCTGAAGAGCAGGATAACAAACCGGACACTCTGCCAGCATCCTGGAGAGCAGGATGACACCGAGGACACCTCAGAGGGGAGGATGACAGGCAGGACACCCTGCAGGGCAGGATGACAGGTGGGACACTGGCGAGGGCAGAGCAACTGGCAGGACACGCCGGAGGGCAGGGGATGGTGCTCGCAGCGGGCAAGCCGAGCTGGCCCTTGCCCTTCCCAGGGCTGGTGCTGCTGCTGTTCCCGGCCCTGCTCCCACTCCCATTCCCAGTGCCATTCCCATTGCTGCTGACGCTCTCATTCCCTTTCCCCATCCCGATCCATTCCGTTTCCCCTCCCGTTGCCGTTGCCATTCCCGTTCCCCCTGATCCCGGTCCCAATCGCGTTGCTGATCCCGTTCTGTTCCCGTTCCCCCAGCCCTCCCACTCCTGATCCCATTCCCTTTCCCTCTCCCCTCTCATTCCCATTCCCTTTCCTCTTCCTGTTCCCATTCCCTCTCCCCTTCCCTTTCACTTTCATGTTCCCTTACCCATTCCCATTTTCATTCCCATTCCCTTTCCCTTTCCCTCTTCCCTCTCATTCACATTCCCTTCCCTTTCCCGTTCCCATTCCCTTTCCCCTCATTCCTGTTCCCTTTCCTCTTCCCATTCCCTTTCCCACTCCCTTTCCCTTTCCCTCTCCCCTCCCATTCACATTTTCTTCCCTTTCCCGTTCCTGTTCCCTTTCCCGTTCCCATTCCCTTTCGTGTTCCCTTTCCCTTTCCCTCTACCCTCATTCCCATTCCCTTTCCTCTTCCCTTTCCCTTTCCCTTTCCCTCTCCTCTCATTCCCGTTCCCTTTCCTCTTCCCATTCCCTTTCCCACTCCCTTTCCCATTCCCTCTCTACTCTCACTCACATTCCTTTCCCTTTCCCTTTCCCTTTCCCTTTCCCTTTCCCTTTCCCTTTCCCTTTCCCTTTCCCTTTCCCTTTCCCTTTCCCTTTCCCTTTCCCCTCATTCCCTTTCCCTTTCCCATTCCCTCTCCCCTCTCACTCACATTCCCTTCCCTTTCCCGTTCCCATTCCCTTTCGTGTTCCCTTTCCCTCTCCCCTCATTCCCATTCCCGTTCCCTTTCCTCTTCCATTCCCTTCCCTTTCCCCTTCCCACTCCCTTCCCTTTCCCTTTCCCTCTCCACTATCACTCACATTCCTTTCCCTTTCCCTTTCCCTTTCCCTTTCCCTTTCCCTTTCCCTTTCCCTTTCCCTTTCCCTTTCCCTTTCCCTCTCCCCTCTCACTCACATTCCCTTCCCTTTCCCGTTCCCATTCCCTTTCCCTTTCCCTCTCCCCTCATTCCCATTCCCGTTCCCTTTCCTCTTCCCATTCCCTTCCCTTTTCCCTTCCCACTCCTTTCCCTTTCCCTTTCCCTTTCCCTTTCCCTCTCCCTCTCCCTCTCCCTCTCCACTCTCACTCACATTCCCTTCCCTTTCCCTTTCCCATTCCCTTTCCCATTCCCTCTCCCCTCTCACTCACATTCCCTTCCCTTTCCCGTTCCCATTCCCTTTCCCTTTCCCTCTCCCCTCATTCCCATTCCCGTTGCCTTTCCCGTTCCCATTCCCTTTCCCGCCCCCTTTCCCCCTCCCCTCTCATTCCCGTTCCCTGTCCTCTTCCCGTTCCCGTTCCCTCTCCCTCTCCCCTCCCATTCCCCTTCCCTTCCCCTCTCCCGTTCCCTCTCCCCTCTCCCCCCACCCCGTTCCCCTCCCCCCCGGCAGGGGGCGGGCTGTTCCCGCGCACGCGCAGTGCCCGGGGCGGCGGGCGGAGCGGGAGCGGCGCTGGGGGGCGGGGGGGGGGGCGGTGGCCGGACCCTCAGCGGCCCCTCGGGGGGGGCCCGGCCCCGCGGCGCAACCAGGTAAGCACCGAGCCCCCCCGCAGCCCGGCCCCGGGGCTGGGGAGAGCCGCACCCCGCGGGGAGGGGCCGGGGAGGCGGCGGGGGGGGGCGCTTGGCGCGGCTGGGACTGGACGGGCGTCAAAGTCCCTTCCGACCCGAACCGTTCCGGGGCCGAGGAGCGGGGCCCTGCGGGAGAGCCTCCGCGGGGCCTCGCTCGGGGTGGGTGGCAGCCGGGGAGGCACCGCGCTCCCACCGAGATGCCCGGGCACCGGCCGTGCCCGGGGAGGCCAGGGATGCACCGGTGCCGTGCAGAGGTGCCCGGGCACCGGCCGTGCCCAGGGATGTACCTCGTGCCTACGGAGATGCCCAGTTACCAGGGGTGCCCCACATCCCTACGGAGATGTCCGGTCACAGGCCGTGCCCAGGGATGCCCCACTTCCCTACGGAGATGTCCGGTCACAGTCTGTGCCCAGGAATGCACCACTTCCCTATGGAGATGCCCAGTTACCAAGGATGCCCCACATCCCTACGGAGATATCCGTTGACAGGCCGTGCCCAGGGATGTACCTCGTGCCTACAGAGATGCCCAGTTACCAGGGGTGCCCCACATCCCTACGGAGATATCCGGTCACAGGCCGTGCCCAGGGATGCCCCACTTCCCTATGGAGATGTCCGGTCACAGTCTGTGCCCAGGAATGCACCACTTCCCTACGGAGATGCCCAGTTACCAAGGATGCCCTACATCCCTACGGAGATGTCCAGTCACTTGTGATGACCAGCCAGGCCATGGATGCACTGGTTCCCTACGGAGATGTCCGGCCACCAGCCATGCCCAGAGATGCACCATGTCCCTACAGAGATGTCCGGTCACTGGCGATGACCAGGGATGCCAGGGATGCACCGGTTCCCTACGGAGATGTCCGGCCACCAGCCATGCCCAGAGATGCACCATGTCCCTACACAGATGTCCAGTTACTGGCCACAACCAGGGATGCCAGGAGTACACCGGTTACCTACGGAGATACCCGGTCTCCAGCTGTGCCCAGACAGGCCGGGGGGAGCTTGGCAGGAGTGGAACTGGATGGGCTTTGAAGTCCCTTCCAACCCAAACCATTCCATGATTCTCTGGTGGTCTCAGGCCATGGCAGCCCATGCTGAGCTTCACCCAGCAGGGAGCGGGTGCTTCCCTACAGGAGAGCCTCACCAGGGCTTCGCTTGACATGGATGAAGCCAGGGTTGCACCATGTTCCTACAGAGATATCCGGTCAGCAGCCGTGCCCAAGGATGCCAGGGATACACTGGTTCTCTACGAAGATGCCCAGTCACTGGCCTTGCCCAGGGCTGCTGGCGATGCGCTGATTCCGTATGGAGGTGCCTCGTCATTGGCCGTGTCCAGCGAGGCCAGGGATGCTCAGGAGGTGCAGGTGCATCCCCTTGCTGGGGACAAGCAGAGGTGGGGAGTGCCTGAGCCACCTCAAGCAGAAACTTCACACCATGGGAAGGGTCTTTTCACCCAGAGCAGGTCCTCAGTGGGAGCATGGTGGTCTCACGCCATGGAGTAGGTGCTTCCCTATGGGAGAGCCTCACCAGGCCTTCACTCAACATTGGTGATAGCCATGGATGCACCACATCCCTGAGGAGGTGCCCGGTCACCATCTGTGCCCAGGAATGCCAGGGCTCAACCGCTTCCCTATGGAGACGTCCAGTCACGGCTTGTGCCCAAGGATGCTAGGGCTGCACCGCTTCCCTCCAGAGATACCTGGTCTCCGGACGTGCCCGCGGAGGCCAGAGCTGCAGTGCTTCCCTCCAGAGATGCCCAGTCTCTGGCCATGCCCAGAGAGGCTGGGGCTTGAGGGACTTCAAACTCCACACGGATGCTTCTCGGGAAGCCTCTGGTGAGGGTAATTTTGCTCCCACCTCTCTTGCCAATTCCTCGTCTGTATTCCCAGGAAGTTTCTCCCGGCGCATGGCAATGGCTCTGATTCAGCCTTTCGTTCACGGGAGGGAGCTCAGCTCCTCCGACACCAGCACCCTTTGGCATCCATCATCCACGCTGGCATCGTCTCATCCCTGCCAGGGTCCTGCCAGGCTCACCCCTCGTGCCAGGGCAGGGGTGGGCAGCTCGCTGTTTTTTTTGGCATTGCCTGCATCTGGAGCTGTTGGTGAATTATTGATGATAAGTGGAATAGATCGATTGGTGATGGCACAGTGCGTCCGTAGGAATGGGACAGTGTCAGGACTTCCAGGAGGAGAATTTGTGTTCCAGACCCACAGGTGCTGTTTCTACCTTGCAGTCATACGGATGTCATGAGGCCGAGAGGGTTGCAGCTGTCCCTGTGGGCCCAATCCAAGGTCATGGGCAGACATTTATATGTAGAATTATTTCCCGTTTTCCAGTTTGTGCCTAATTTCCAGGCTGTGTCCGGCCCACAGAGCCCAGCAGCTCTGCAGGAGGGTTCTGTCGCGGAGGGAAAGAGGTGAGTGGCTGGCACATCGTTGTCCTGTGTCAGTGCCAGTGGAGGATCGCGTGGCCGTGGCCAGGCAGGGCTGCTGGTGTCTTGGAGCGGTGCCTTTTGGTATAGCAGGTTCCCAGGCTTCTCTCCACTCTTCGTGCAGCCACCGGCATGGTCTCTGCTCATCCTGTGCTGGTTCCCATATTGACATAGGCCTTTTTTTTCCAAAGCTGGAGCGGGATGCTTTGCAAATTCTTCTGTGAACATCTAAAAAGGTACCTAAAACCGAGCTGGAGGCTTCATCAGTGACAGCACTGACGGCCTCAACATCACATCGCATCCTAGCCCGGCTCACAGGCAGGACCTGCTGATATCCTCCCACTGCTGGCTGCAAAAAGAGTTTTCAGCAAAAGCATAATGGAAGTGTGGAAGGGCATGGGCTGTCGCCTGATTGCTCACTCAGAAATGAGTGAGAAGTTTGGACATTACAAAAAACCCGACAACGGCTGCTCTCTGCTCTCTGGCTCCAGGGCAATTCCTCTGGGATCCTTGGGGTCGTAGCGATGGCCAGGCAGCAGAGTCTGGCTTTCGCTGAGTGGTTTATGTGACTTTTATTTTTCATTTAGCCAAAAAATAATAAGGGGGGAAAATTCAAAGCAGTATTTGGTGTGGAAAAACAAAAGACATTCAAAATGTCCTAAGCTGGCTGTAAAGAATCCATTTGAGAGGACAGTTGTGTATGGGGAGAAGGAAGCGTCCGGCTGTGGGAGCAGGGCTGAGCCAGGTGTCTCTGTGGCTTTGGGAAGGGAGCACTGGGGGTGATGCTCAGCAGTGCCTCGGCTCCTGTGGTTTGGGGTGCTCAGGGTCATCGATGGGGTCTGCCCTGCTTGTCACCCTTTGTGACTTGTCCTGGAGCTGCCCAGCAAGGTGGATGTGGAGGTTTTGTGGTCTGTGGCCCGTCTGATGGCCGTGATGTCTCGCCCCTTGTGGTGTGAGCATCCTGGTGGCCAGCATTCCACGTGGAGGTCCTGCTCAGCCTTCACCCAGCGCTGCCCTCCCTCCCTTCTCCCGCTGGGATGAGTGCCTGGACCAAGGGGTGAAGCCACGGCATGATTGTGTTTCGGCACAAGTCTAGGCTGGATAAACGTGTCAGCTGTGTGTGTTTCCCCTTGATTTTCGAGCACAGAGATCTTGTCCTCTTCAGCTTTTGGTTCCCTGGTCTTCCCTGAGTCTTTTTATTTCTCCTTTGAGCAACTTGACTGGGGATCGCCCAGAGGACAGGGGTGGCAGGGAGCAGCACGGGAAAGAGGCTGGGACGTTCATTCCCAGAGGATGAGGGACAGTCACAGTGTCCATGTGCATGAGAGTGGAGCCGTGGTTTGGGAAGGGGCTGCAGGGCCCCCCCTCTCTGCCAGCTCCTACCCAGCTCTCCAACCAAAAGAGCCTGAATTAGCGGAATAAAGGATGCCTGTGTTCAGCACCAAATGCTAGAGAACCTGTTGCCAAGGCAGGAATTTCTCTCTTGATCTGATTAACCTTTGTGTCCCTACAAACAAGCACAGATGTGTCACCAGCCAAACACAGGCTGGAAGCTTTTGCCAGTTCTTCTCGGAGCATCTGGGCTGCATGCGATGTACAGTGCCCGATCCCACGTGGAAAGTCCTCGGAGGCACCTCAGAAGGGACCCACGTGTTGATGGCTCGGCCAGTGATCTAGGAACACAGGAGAAGCTGCCCGACCTCTGAGAACTGGGACAGGCGGGATGAGTCTGGATGCTCAGGGCATCGACTCGGTTGAGTTGAACGACGCTAAGCGTGATCTTGCAGGAGGGACTGGAGGTGATGGGTGAAATCTGTGTTTTAAAAAACCTGTCTGTGGGGGGAGAAGTGTTGAGCAAAGGTGAGAAGGCAGCAGTTATCGCTTCCCTTGTCACGCTACCGGCACCTGGCTGAGACTCAGCACCACATCCCAACCATGGTCTCAAGGCTGGACGTGGCCAGGGTGATCCAAGGAGTCCCCTCCCAAGGGCTCAGTGTTGTCATTGCAGAGGATTCCTTCCCCCGGGGCCTTACATGGCATCTCCTGACACATTCCCTGCCCTCAGACGTGTCTTTGAGACGGGAGGAAGGGACCTGGAACTACCCGGGAGCAGAGCCGGCCATGAGTTTCCTCCTGGCAGCGCCAAAGTGGAGAGATGTCCTGCCACCCGCTTCCATCAGGAGTGAGAGTGGGCCTTCTGCGATAATTCCTGATCTTCATTATTTATAGAGAAGCCAAATTGAATTATTAATACAGAAAATCCAGATAACATTAACAATTCTCAGTTTATAACAGTTTCCCATTAATAAGGAAAATTGGAAATTTATCACTACATCTGTTCATTAAAAATCACTATTTTTTTCTTTCTTTTGGTGTCTTAAATGAAAGCAGAGAAATAAACGGAGAGGAAAAGCCATTTATTCGCTGCTTCTCTGGGCAAAGCCAGCCCATAATTTTTAATAAAGTCTTTGCTGTTACGTGCGGAGGGGAAACCAGCCTATAATGAAAGCAGCTCCTCAGCCATGTCTGTGCTGTTGCTCGACCGTGGAACAAATACTCGGAAACGCATCCCATTTCTTCTCTTTGTGGGAACCTTTAAGCTGCAGGATAGTTTTCCAGTTTCCCTCCCTGCCCAGCAGCTCCCCTTGCTTGCAGCATGTGTTACTCCGGGCTCCGAGGAGTGAATTTTAACGCCTCCCCTGCTTCTTTCAGAGATGGCGGATTCCTGCGTCTGTAAAGGTGGAAGGAAAACTGCAGGCTCTAACAAACCCGCCGCCAGCAAAGAAAGCAGGACGGAGACGAGGATAAACCCGCCGGCAGAGCTGCCTAGGCTCGGTAAGGAACTGGGTTTTCTTCCCACGGGGGTGGATGGGAGAGAGGGGATGAGGCTGGTGGCTGCCAAAATGAGGGGGTGTGAGTGCATCAGGTCTTGGCGTGGCTTCCCTCCTCTCTTCGACCCACGGCCAGGGCTGTGCTGGGCCAAAAAAGCCCTCGGAGCTGCAGAGAAGCTGGTCCCCAGGAACGGGAGGGGAAGGAGGGATGGAGACGGTCCCTCCCTTTTGCGAAGCGTGTGTCTGGTTTAACAAGATGGGTGTCTCGCCACCGATTTATCGGGTTGGTAGCTAAGTGTTCGATCAAAGGATGGAAAGGCTTAAATGAGTTCAGACCATCTGCTGTCTCCTGTGTCGTGGCCCCCGGGGTGGAGGCTTGCGAGCGGACGAGCCCCGCGGGACCCACTCGCTAAGGGCTGTCACTCTGATGGATGGCTGATTTCTCTATCCAGGAATCCCCAGGCCTAGGGGGACTTTTTTTTTTCCTCCTGTCTGCTGGGAGAGGTTCTTGCTGCCTTTTTCTCGCTGGTGGCAGCCCTGGATGCCACAGGTCGCCAGGGTGAAGGTCAGACTCAGAGATGTATAGAATCATAGAATGGTTTGAGTTGGAAGGGACCTTAAAGATCATCGAATTCCAACCCCCTGCCATGGGCAGGGACACCTCCCACTGGGTCAGGCTGCTCAAGGCCCCATCCAGCCTGGCCTTGAACACCTCCAGGGATGGGGCAGCCACAGCTGGGTATGGGGAGTGTCTCAGACCAGGCTTGCAAAACCAGTGGCCCTGGGGGGAAACGCCTGCACCCTAAATGTTTCCCAAATGCTGCCCTTCCCTTGAGGGGGTTGAAGCTGTTATTGCTACCAGAGGGATGTAAGTTACTGCCAAGGGGAACGAACTCCAGCTGTCTGCAGTATGAAAATACCTGTGTTCGGGAGAGCGTCCTTCCCTGCGCCACATCTTGTCAGCACCTTTGAAAGTAGAAAAGCCCTTTTTTTAGCCCTTCTTTCTGGTTTAGATGGACTGAAAGGAGTAAGGCAGAGAGAAGGATGCTCTGTGATGAAGATATTTTATTGTCTCCCTAGGAAGGTGCTGGAGGTGGAAAAATCTACCAGGATTTTCTTCATCAGGGCTCATTAGGCTTGTGGGGACTGGGGAGACAAGGCCCTCTCCTGCAGTCACTTTGCTGGACCCCTTTGGATGCAGCAGCCTGGTTGTCACAGTGTGCATCCTTTACAAGCCAGTTCTTGGTCAAGAGAAGCCTCGAGTCCATCAGAAGAGAAGCCATCCCTGTCCCCATTGTTCCCCATGTTCTTGTTGCATCCCCTGGACCAGTCTCTTCTGTCAGCCATGCAAAGGGGAAGGGGCGTTCCTGTCCTCCGCAACCTGCCCAGGGCCCAGCGTGCTGACCTAGATGCAATTTCTCTTCTGAAGTAGCATAGTTGTTGAAGAATTTCTTCCAACCTGAGTGGAAGAATGGTTTTCCAAAGCAAGCCTCGGCTGTGCTGAAACTGCTCTGTGTGAATGAAAGGAGAGGGGTCAGGAAAGCCCGGGAGAAGCAGCCGCCCCCTGTGCAGGTGTAGGGTCGGGGCACTGAATTGCAGGGGAGCTGGCACTGCCTTCCAAAAGGGAATCTCCATCCTTGCCAGGGCCAGGGCATGTCAGCCCAGAGCCAAGGCAGAGGGAACCTGCCAGGCAGCAGGATCGCCAGGACGGCGGCTTCTCCGGCACGGTTAGTTGGACAGCAGGAGACCTGTGCTGCGTCTGTTTGCAGGAAATGCAACCAGTGACAAAACCGAAGGCAGGAAGAAAGGACGACCCAAGGCTGAGAACCAGGCGCTGAAAGACATCCCCGTAAGACCCCGCGCACTCTGATCCGCGGTGCCTGCCTTGCCTTGCTCTCTCTGACTTGCCTTGCTGCATTGTGCGCTCCAGCCAGCCCTGCTCTGGGGCTAAACCTGCCTTCCCGGTGGTTTCATCTTCAAAGGAGCCTTGTCTTGGCCCCAGCAAGATCTTGGCCCCTGAATCCCCTCCCTATGGGCACCCAGCATCCTCCAAAACCCTGATGGGGATCAGTGTCCCTCCTTCAGCCTCCCTTTCTCAGGACCTCACAGGTCCCACATGAACTGGATTCTCTCGCAGCCACATCAGGTTTGGCTAATGACCCAGCAGCCCTGACGAGGGGTGATTTATTCCCTGCAGAGTTCTGCAGTTTAATTCCTGCACGGTAGCATGGACAACACACAGAGCAGTTTGTCATGAGAGCATGGGCATGGGGTGATTTACTGACTAAATGAAATGTGGAGTGGTTAAATCACCCGGGCGACTTCTGGCCTGATTTATTCTCCAGCCTGGCCGGGATCATGCGTGCAAGGCATGGCAAGGTAAATTCTCAGGAGGAACCATTAACCTGTAGAACCTGCAGCTCTGTCCCAGCACCCCTCACTGGAGGGAGCACCACTGCACTGAAACACAGCCCTGGGGGCTGCTTTGCAGCAGCATAGTGCAAAGGGAAGGACAAGAATGATCAAAGCTCCCTTGTACCCCCCACAGCCCTCTCGGGATGCACCAGCACGTGCCCAGTCACACAGTGATCTTTGCTTAGCTGTACCTCTGTCTCTCCTGTTCCCAGCTACCCCTGATGAATCAGTGGAAGGATGAATTCAAAGCCCACTCCAGGGTGAAATGTCCCAATACTGGGTGCTGGTTGGAGTTCCCCAGCATTTATGGCTTGAAGTACCACTATCAACGCTGCCAAGGGGTAAGGAAACCAGAGGGCTGTGTGTCCTTTCCAGTGGCCAGCTCTTACCCTACCATCTACAGGGCAAAGACCCTCTCAGGCCTTAAAAAACGTGGGATTGAAAAGGGGAGGGCACAGATGAGCTGAAAACAGTTTGTGAGGTGTGTACGAGAGGGACTGGGGTCCTGAGGGGGTTATGGGCCATCGGGAACTGTTTGGAGAGGCAGAAGGGTGTTACACACAGTTTATGCTTGTGCCTGCTGACATCCACACCCACCTGTTTCTCCCTGCTCTGCACAGGGGGCGATTTCAGAGAGGCTGACCTATTCGTGCTCGTACTGCGAAGCTGCCTTCACCTCCAAAACCCAGCTAGAAAAACATCGACTCTGGAATCACTTGGACCGGCCAGTGCCAACCAGCAAAGGAGAAAACAAGGTGCCGAAGGCCATTGGGAAGAGCAGTGGCAAGAAAAGGTACCAGGCTGTGGCTGGACTGGGTGGTGATGGTGTAGAGACGGCTGGGAGAAGGGTTCGTGCCTGCCTCCATTCCCATGATCTGGGCTGGCAGCGGGGGGAGAGGTGTCAAGACGTTTGTCTAACAACCCCTCTTTAAACAAGCCCTCTGTGCTTTGCCCTAGAGCTGCTGAGAGTTCAGCTTGCCCCACCATCCATCCCAAACAGGCAAAGACGGAAAAAGCTGTGACCCAGGACCATGCCGAGAACGGCGAGTGCCTGGCCGAGAGTCGGGAGAGCAAGGAGTTTCAGATTGCAGCAGCCGAGGCGATGGCAGCCGCCACCCCCACGGCCAAGTCCTCGAGCGGCAAGGACACAGCACAGCAGGGGGGCAGCCAGGCCTCGCTGCAGGAGGAAGACCCCGAGAGGATGAAGCACAGTAAGATTAGAGCCTGGGGCTATGCTGGTTCAGGAGCTTGGAGAGGGGTGTCCTGTGGGAAGGGGCTCTACTCTAGCCAACACTGCTGCGAGTGTCTCTCTGAGTGTATCAAAGGCTTTTTACAGCATCCAGATAATTTGTGTCCCCCTTGTTTCTTGCAACGGGGAGTTCCATTAGGACTTTAAACCAAGTTGCGGCTGTGGCAGAGGTATTATATTTCCCTAGGACCTATAGGTTTGGAAGTGGGTTGAATTTCCTGCAGCATAGCAAGCTGCTCTATTAGCCCGTCTGTCCTCACTGTGGCCGTTTAAACCGGGCTGAATCTGGAAAATGTGTTTTCTTAAGTACTGGGACAGGGTCTGGAGGCTCAGGGATCCGGTACCACTGTGGGGCTGGCAGGCAGGGCTGTGGTTGTCCCCATCATGGCATGGGGAGCTTGCAGCTCCAAAATGAACCATCACCAGCCCCCAGAGCTCCTGAGGCTGTGGAAACCATGCAGCTCCTGGAGCCAGACAGAGCCTTGGGTTGGCCTTGGATAGCACTATTTCTCCTGGTTTTGTGGGGTGGGAAGCAGAGTCCTGTTACTTTTTGGTGGAGGGGCTGCTTCACTCAAAAGCTCTGCATTTCACAGGGGTAAAGGCCTCCTCAAAGTGATCCACTCCTCTCACAGAGCATGTGCCCCCTCCTTGCCTTAGGATTGCTGCAGCCCCCCTGGCAGTACAGTTATTTGACCAAATCTCTCTCTCTGTTTCTCTCTTTTGAGTCAGGAAGGAAACAGAAAACTCCTAAGAAATTTACGGGGGAGCAGCCGTCCATCTCGGGGACATTTGGCCTGAAAGGTAATCAAGGGATGACTCTGGTTGGATATAGGGTTGTAGCTTTTCGCTGGGGTGTTTCAGGGAAGCTCTTTCCCCAAGAGACAGCCACCTCAGGATGTCATGCTGGAGGAGGTGATGCCTTTTACCATGACAGTGTTGTAAAGGGAGTGAAAGGCAGCAGCTGATAACGCCCCTGCCTGCTCTGCTTGGGAGCCTGTCAGTGAGAAATGAGGGGAGAGAGGAAAGGATCCAGACATGTCCAGCTGCAACACAAGAGTAATGACCTGCTGACACAAGTGAGACATAAGAAACATCGTCTTGTCATCATCCCACCATCCTGGGAAGTCACATTATTTCCAATGCTGTTGAGGATTTCTGCTGCGTAGAAAGGCTGGATGACGCATCCATCCCTCAGAGAGTGTCTCCAGTGCTGGTTGCCCACATTCAACAACACGAATTCAAGAGGGGAGACACGTGTTACCGGGATGTTTTCTGAGAGGAGGCTCCGAAGTTGGCTGCTTCAGCCTGATAAAGCAAGACTGAGTGGGACTGTGGTTGTGCTCCATAAATACACACAGCTTGGTACAAAGGAGGAAGGAAACCTGGAGTGTTCCTGGCATGAGAGCAACTGGGTTTGAACTGGCTGTAAATTCATTCAACCAGGGAAATAAAAAGCGGGTTTCTAGGCACTGCAGGAGGTGTCATCTTGCAGTACAGAAGGCACTCAGGGAGAGGCACTAACGCCTTTGAAGGAATTAAACACTTACGGAGGAGCAGGCTGGATCTAGTCTGGGATTTCTTGTCCCCTGGCTCCTGGAAAGCCTGAGGTTGTTTCCCTTAACTTCCCCCCAGAGGCTGTGCCATAGACTGAAACATCTGCTGTGGGTTCCTGGAGAATAAGCTGATCCTCTAGTGACCCACTGCCTCAGATGGAGAGTGAAGATCCAGCAGGCATTTGCCTACACCCTCAGCTTCCACGCGGCTGTTTGCTCCCCAAAGACAAGGGTGCTACCACCCCAGCCTGCAGTGCTGTCTCCATTCAAACGCTGGCTTTTCAGGAGTTATGACCCACAAGGTGTGGATGTGACCCTGGCAGAGGACTGTTCAGCACATGGATTTGGGGGTGGCCGGACCCAGGGGAGAGCCCCCCGCTTTTCTCTTCCCAAGCCTTTCCAAAGCATCATTTGCAAGTCGTGTCTCCTATTTCTTATATCAGCCCAGGAACTACCAAGGGATTGTGCGTGGCAGCAGGAGGTTGGACAGCCCTGCCACTGCCCTCAGCATGTGCTGAGCCTCCTCCTGCTCGCTTGGCCCTGCTCGCTGCGGGGAGGATGCTTGGGTGGCTGGCAGCTGATGCCTTTAGCAGGCTGAATGGGAATAGTACACTTTGCCTGTGCAGTCGTGCAGGGATGAGGCACAGATGAGGTGGGAGACTGGATGTGCTTGGCAGAAACTGGCTGCGAGCTTCGTGCTCTGCCTGCAAGAGAACCCTGCCTGCAGGTTCCACTCTACTTTGCAGGCAGGCTTGGTGATGATCACCAGCAATCCAGAGGGGGCTGCACCACCTTTCCTCTTCCCTATGTGCTTGTCACCCAGTCACCCCTCCTCTCCTGTTCCTTCCCGACCTTTTCCAGCAACTGGTGGAGCCAGGAGAGACCTATGTTCTTTGTGATGGTTGTGTGCAGATCCGGGGGCAAAAGATCCTGCGGGATCTGATGTCTGGAATCCAAAAGTTTGCCTGGTTTTCTGGAGGAAAACCGGTTCCTTGGCATTAGCTGCTGGACAGCCTTTCCAGTGCAGGTTCACCAACAGGAACACCACTTGTATATTCAGAATTTGTTGTTGCAATTCTACATTCTAGTTTCTTGCAGAATGCCCCTTTGCCTTTTCCTCAGCCCGTCTTCCCCATGTTCTGCCTTGCTAGAAGCATCCTACCCCACTTTGCTGTAGTGTTTCCATAGTTCATAACGTGTCTGGGCTGGGGGAGATGATTCTGTCCGTAAAACACCACAAGCTGTTATGATTTTGCTTGTCAGTTATGGACTTGGTCCTACATGTACAGCCATGGCAGACCTCCAGCCAGCTCAGTGTCCCTAGGTCACAGGTAGCGATTGATTTTCCCCAATAAATGCAACTTGATCGGAGGGTTTTAAAGCAAATACTGAATAAAAATCCTCTCTCTACAGGTCTTGTTAAAGCAGAGGACAAGGCAAAAGCTCATCGAGCCAAGAAGCTGGAGGGGAGCACCAACATGGAGGAGCTGAAAAAGAAACCTCCAGGAGCTGGTGTGAAGAAAGAAACTGCTGTACATGTACCACCAGGTAAGGCTGGTGGAGGCAGAGCACAGGCCACAGGCCTTTGTGCCACTTTGCTGCTTATCAGCTCTGCCCTGTGCTCTGCTCTGAGCTACCACAGCCCCCACCTTCACCTTGTGGTCCCCACCGTCACACTGTGGTCCCCACCTTCCTGACACAGCTCCCACCTTCCTTTCACAGCTGATGGTCCCCACACCCCTCCCAGTCCATCGGGCTGTTTGCTGGGTGAGTTTTTTGGCAGCTTTGTGAGCAAAAGCAGTGCAAAATCAGGAGCATGCAGCTCCTTCCCTTTTGAGGATGAGCACGGGTGTGGGGACAACCACTGCTCTGACAATACTGATGCAGCCACAATTGACACCCCAAAGGGGTACCCTACCTTCACTTCACTGGTAGGACAGAGCACTGCAAGTTGATGGAACCAAATCCTGATTCCACCTGGCTTTGGTGTGAGCACGATTTGGTTCAGCACCTGGGATGACAGCATTTTTCTAACACCATCTCCATGACTTACGCCAACGCGTAACTGTGGGCATAATGATGTCTCCTCTGAGGTGCAGCCTACACCTCAGCACAGGTTGCTGACTTTACTTGGGAGTTCAGGCAACAGGAGGAATGCAGGATGTGCAAGATAAACACAGCTGCAATGCCTTACACTGCTTTCAAATTCAAATAAACGACTCTGTGATCTTGCAGCCGTGCAGAAGCATCCAAATAAACAGACTTGGCGGATTTTATTCAGACCGAGCTTCCCTTGCTGGAAGCCCAGCACCGTTCTGCTGAGAACACGGTGTGAACTCTGGACCTGGGAGCAGGTTTTGGCCCCACACATCTCTTTTTTCGGGTGTTTTTTAAGCTGATCACATCCATTCAAATAAACACAAGCCTGGAAGTTAACGCTCCCCTAGCTGCCTGTGTGTCTGCTGGGAAGAGGAGTGCCAGGGAAGCTTTCCAGGCACACGTCCGGATGGAGCTGAGAAGCTCACCTTTGTTTCACTCCCGCTAATTGTTTTCTTTGGCAGGAGGGAGTTACTCCACATAGGGCAAGATGAGGTGGCTGAGGGCATCATCATGTTTTAACTCCCAGTGTGCAGAATACCAGCGGGGTTGGAAAGGTGAACCTCCTTTTCCCCATGAAATGCCAGCAGGTCGGATAACTCTGTGTCCCAGTGACCCAGTTTGCTCAGGCAGCTGCAGGAGCTGTGGGGCAGGCAGAGCTGTGAGTGCCAGCATCGTTTTTGTCTGGTTTTGGCTTGGCCCATGCCTAGGAGAGTACTTTTTTTAACATTTTCCAAACTGCAGTGCTTTTCAACATAGCAAATCAAGGCATAGGACAGAGCTGTCCTCTCCAGACAGCCCAGGCAGGCTCCTGTCTCTGCAACTGGGTGTAACACCTCTCTCTTCCTCACCAGCAAACCCCGAGGACCAGTGGCAGCGAGAGATCAGTGAGAAGGGAGAAGTTGCCTGTCCAACCTGCAGCGTTATAACCAGGAAAACGATTGTGGGGCTCAAAAAGCACATGGACGTCTGCCAGAAAGTAAGTGCTTGCCTTATGCAATCATGCACGTGTGGATTTTGGAGGGGAATGGATGTGCACGTGCACCACTCTTAAATGTGTATTGGTGGTCCTAAACCCAGTTTGGGGGCTGCGTTTGACAGAGTGCTTGCATGTTATCTTCAAAGATAAAAAGTTGCCGTGCTTCGATTCAGATTCATAGAAGGATTTGGACACCTAATTCTTAGCTATTCTGAATCCCTCTGTGGTCTGGGCCCCTTGCCCCAGTGTCTGCAGCAGAGTTGAGTGTTTCTAGTAGCTAAACAAGTAGTTCTAAGGCTGGAGAGATTGTTGAAGTTGTCTCTAATGTGGCCTCCTCCGGAGTCCTGGCTGTGGGATTTCACTGTGTGCCGTGCCTTGCATCAGCCCAGATAAATTGTGGTTGTATGAGAGCACGTCTTGGGGAGACACCAAGCTCAGATGTGCTCGGGCAGGCTGTCAAGACACAGGAGTTCAGTAATGGTGCAGTGAAAAATCGTCTCTCTGCCACACCACCATCCATCAGAGCACAGGATTACGTCTTCATCTGTCACCTGGCACAGTGCAGAGCCATCGCCACAGAAAGCCAACGTGGGATCGATGCCTCCCGCTTTGAAAATATGTGGCTCGGCTTTGATTCCACATTTATTTTCTCTAAATACCTCCTCAGTCTTTGCCTCACTATTTATATGGCAGTGGGAGGCGGCTCTTCCTTTCAAATTTTGTACTGCATCCACGCCAGACAGAATCCTGCCTCCTCTTGACACCCTCCAGGCTTCAGCGGAGTAGGGATTTGGGCTATTACCACTCGTATCTCCTGCACTTTGGGGCAGATCCCAAGCCAGGCAGGCTCCACACAGGCTGCATGGCCAGCTGGCCTGCTGAGCCTGACTCTACTGGAGCAGTCGGGTCCATCTTCCCTGCTCTAAGTAGACCCATGAGTTTCAGCTGACGAATCAGTGCTCCAGCCCTAAGGATGTGTTCTTTGTCACCCTTCCCCATGAGGCACAGTCCTTGCCAGGGCTGGCAGTGCTGCTCCAGGAGCTGAAGTGCTTTGCAACATCCCTGCTGGAGCAGCTGTGGTCCAGAGAGGACAGGCCTGGAGCTCTGGGTCCATGAGCACAGGTCCAACTCTCAGTGTTCCATCTCTGTGATGAACCCATGGCACGCCCTTAGCAAGGCCCCACGGCTACAGGCACGCGAATCCCCATCAGAAGTGACCCTGCCTCGCTCTCAGCTTGCTCTCTGCTTTAATGACTGAAGTATTTCTTAGCTGGACAATGGGAAAGGATGTGCAGGCTCCCGAAACTCTCATAAAACAATGGAAATTAGTTCCTCTGTTACTTGCCTGTCACTAAGCAGTCTGCCCTGTTTGCATCGGGTTTGGAAAGGAAATAAGGGGTGGGGATGGTTGCAACATGCTTGGGCCCAAAGGAGATGAGGGCAGGTATAATCTCCTTGTGTCCCAGGTGGAAGGGCTTATTAGGATATGGACATGGCTTGTTCTTCAGTGTTGTCTGGAGGAATAAATTCCAAATTAGCTGGCACTGGCATCTGGTGAGTCAAGGAGCTTTTGGCATCCACCTTGTTAGGATGAGCGCTTGGTCTGGAACAAGATTAATGATGGAAGCGCAGGTACAATCGAGTCGTTCCCAACTGGCTGCAGTGAGTTTAGTCTTCAGCTCCAGGATGAGGACGGATTTGTAGCTTCATCTTCGTTCCCTCTCCAGCTTCTACTCCAGGCCTGTTTGAAGGGAACCTAGTGAAGGTGGAGCATCAGCCAGGCAGGAGGAACAGGGATGGCCATGGCCATCCAAGCACTGGCTCCCTGTCAAGATGTCCTCTCCCTTGGTGCCCAGAGCACTTGCCTCCTGAGCCAATGAATTCTGGTCCCTGCCCTGGCCAGAGCCATGATCTGCTCACTTGCTTTGCAAGTTCCCTTGTGTGTGCGTTGAACACAACTTCCCAGTCATTCAGGAGACCAGGTTGACTCCAGCCGAGCAGGATGAGGCTGTGGTCCTGTCCAGCAGTGTCTTAATTTCCAACAGCCAAGGCACCCAGCAAGTGTAGCGTCTGCCAGCATCTGCCATAGCAAATAGGGCTGCAGAGCACAGCCCGCTAACATATTGGTAGATCAAAGCCTCTTCTGTTTCCTAACCCTTTAACAGAAAGACTAAGGCACCAGGTCCAGATGTTTCCAGCCAGTGAGGCTTTAAATCTATATCCAAAATTGAATATTTTCAAAAATTGGGGCATGTGGGTTTGATAACAGCATCTAGGACAGCAGGGAGAAAACTGAGCTGCGGGCTGGGATTGGGATGGGGGACGGGGATGCTGCATTTCTCACTGGGTCCCACTGCTGGGATAACCCATGGGGCTTACTGATGAGCAGCAGCCCCTCTTGGAAGAATGAATGGTGGTGACTTGCCTCTAATCCCTTCAGCTGCAGGACGCCTTGAAGTGTCAGCACTGCAAAAAGCAGTTCAAGTCCAAAGCTGGGCTGAATTACCACACCATGGCCGAACACGTCAGCAAGGTAAGAGAGCTGGGTGGCTCTCGTCTCACACTTAATTTCCCGATGCAGATGCGGAAGATGAAGCAATCTGCAGGCTGCTTTCCTTTGTCTTTGTGAAGGGGGATGCACAACGCCATCTCTGCAGCATTTCACGTGCTGCTGTCCAGACCTGGCCTTCCCCTTCCCCTGCTGAGCAAAGCCATTCCTCCCCAGGCAGCCAGTTAAGCTCACGGTGATCCCGTGAGCAGAGGACTGGAAAAATAAAATGAGTTCAAATCACAGAATGAGGGAAGATTCTGTGAGTACCATGAGGCGAACTTTGAGTGGCAAAGCTCTGCTTCCAAAACTGTGCCCACAAGTCTGGGACCGATGGGTTCTGCCTTGCACAAACCTCCAAATCCAGTGTTTGTATCTCTACTGTTCAAATGGAGCCATAAAACTAATCATGAACAATATCTAGCAGGCACCAATTTAGGTGCTGTTCTTAAAAATCTGATCATGTACATCTCTGAGGTACCAGGGCAAGGCATAACCGTGTTCTCAGTATCCTGTGTTTACCAGTTGTGACTTGTCTTTTACCTGTGCATTCATCTCCTGCTCTTCAGTCTGCCTGGTGAATCCTGCGTGCTGGAACTGCTGCTGGCTTTCTTTGCTGGCCCTTTGGGTACAAACACAGGAAAGGCATGAGCAGAACTGGCACCTAATGATGAAGGTGTTGGCATGCAGTAAAGCAGGGGGAGCTCCTCTAACGAGAGATTCCAGCCAGCCAAGGGCTGCTCCTGCAAGGCAGAGGTTTACCACCCACTCCTGGCACAGAGGACAAGAGTAAATGGTTGACTCTGTTGCTTCTGTTACTTCCTTGTTTCCAGCCTGTTCCTGTGGAAATCGCTGGACTTGGTGAACAGGAAGAGCGGGAAAGGCTGAGGAAAGTGCTAAAGCAGATGGGAAAACTGAAATGCCCCAATGAGGTACGAGAACAATTCCTGTTTCTCGTTCTGTGGAGAGGTGGAAGGAGTGAGTCCCAATGCAGAGGGACATGCACTCTCGAGGCATCCCTTAGCATGCATTCAACTTTCCCACCTTAGCTCAGCCATCCGGGTCCCCATCCTGCTGGCTCTGTGTGCTCCAGCGATGGGGTGTGGGGCAGGTTGAGGAGCGCCGAAGGGCAGGTTCTGCCTCCTGAACTCAGGAATGGGCCCAGCCAGCACTGTCCTGAGCACAGCTTAAAACTAAACCAAACCACACCAAAAAACAGTCACGAGCCGGTGGCAGACAAGTCACGAACAGGTAACGGGGCCGTGTGGCAGAGGTTTGACCCCTGGATGCTTTGCTTACTACCCAGGCCATGCCTGCCCACTGCCTTCCCCTCCTGCTGCCCTTCCTCCATGTGTCTGTCCAGAGAGCCCTGTCGGTGTGGGGGGCAGGTAGCACTGGGGATGGGACTGCTCCCTATCCCTCCGTGGTGCTGTCCTGCCTGCGCGTCCCTCTTTGGGGGAGAGAGGCCAGCTGGCAACCCCTCATCACTCAGGGCAGGTTTGCAGAGCTGCTCTATGGGGCTCCTGGGGGCATGTTCCTCCCTGGAGCAAGAGCACCTGATGGTTGTGAGATGGGGACATGAAGTCCCAGCCCTCCTTAACTCTTCTCTCCTCCCCGTCTCCATAGGGCTGTGTGGCCAACTTCTCCAGCCTGATGGGCTACCAGTACCACCAGAAGCGGTGTGGGAAGCAGCTCACTGAGGCCGACAAGCCCGTCTTCAGCTGTCCACACTGCGGCAAGAAGTACAAATCCAAGGCCGGCCACGACTACCATGTGCGGTCAGAACACACGGCCTCGGTGAGCCCCCCGGACGCCTCCGCAGCCCGAGGAGCGGGGCCATCCCCTGCCGGGGGTGACTGCAGAGCTGCCGATCCTGTGGGCAGGACAGAGCCGGGCAGGGCCGGGCCGGGCAAGGCAGGTGCAGCCGTCGGACCAGTGTTGTTTTCTCCCTCACGTCCCGTGTGCGTGTGTTGTACCGTGCGATGTTGCGGGGTGGTTGAGTCACCTTCCCTGGAGGTGTTTAGGGCACGGGTGGATGAGGCGCTCAGGGACATGGTTTAGTGTTTGACAGGAATGGTTGGACTCGATGATCCGGTGGGTCTCTTCCAACCTGGTGATTCTATGATTCTATGAAATGGGATACAGCTTTCTTCACCCGTCCTAAAGGCTGTTTTTACGGAACGGAGCTGTTGGCAGCGTTCCACTTCCCTGGTGTCTCCAGGGGCTGTGCTCCAGCCCAGCCTGCATCCATGCTCTGCAGGGCAAAAAACAGTGTAGGGCACACTGTCGGCAGCAAGGAGGTACCGGCTGCTTGCCGGCACTGGGGTGGCAGGATCCGTCCCTGGGGAGCATCCTTTTCTGTTCCATTGATCCCTTCTGACAGTGCATCTGACACCAATAACTCTGTAACTCTAATAAATTGAGACAGTTATACACGTGGGAGCGCAAAAGGACACACTCAGCCCAACGCGTGGCTGGCTCCTGGGCTGAGGAGGCAGGATGCTCTCCTTCTTCCCATGCTCAGTGCAGAGGGACACTGGTTTCTGCAGCCCACGCTTGCACAAAGAGGATCTGCAAATGCCCAGCCCAAACCCCAGCATCCCCATCCAGACCTCACCTCTTCTCCCCTCGTCATGCCCTTCCTCACTGTGTCTCTCTTGCAGCCTCCGGAGGAGCCAGAGGTGAAGCCGGAGCCTGGTCCCATAGAAGACTTCGAAAGGACCCCGAGCGGCCGCATCCGTCGGACATCGGCCCAGGTTGCCGTCTTCCACCTTCAGGAGATAGCAGAGGATGAGCTCGCCAAGGACTGGACCAAGCGGAGAATGAAGGATGACCTGGTGCCTGAAACAAAGCGGGTGAGAAGCCTTTATTTCTCCATTTTTTTTTTACACTAGCTCTACATGGAGATCCTGAGCTGTTTGTGTAGCCCCAGCTGGCTGTTGTATCTCCTTTTTGGTGCCTTAAATCAATTAGCCATGATGGCAAATTTATTGCTCAAGAGCCCAGCAGGCACAGACTGAGCCACGGTGGTCAGGAGGCTCTGTACGAGCCTGGCAGAAGCAGCTTTGCCCTTATCCCCCACCAGGACCTAAATCTAAATGGAGCAAAAGGAGGTGCTTTGTGGGTAGTGGAGAGATGAGAGTCCAGCCTGGAAGATGTTGTGGAGGGAGGTCAGTTCTGATCGGTGGTGAGGTTGGGGCTGACAGCCAAGAAGAGCACATGAAGAGAGCAGAGGTCGGATCTGAAACGACCTCCCTTGCACTGTCAGAGAGCAAAGATGAGCCAGCGGGAATTTCCTCCCTTCCACGGCTCTTCCTTCATCTCTGGGAGACGCATCCCTGGAGGTAAGGGGCCTGCAGCATCACCAGAGCAGTGCTAGGGGGTTTAGGGCCAGATCTGGTTAAGAACGTTTTCTTTCCCATCTTGTCATTGGTTGCCAGATGCCGTCAGCTGCTGTGCATTTATAACGTAAAAAAATCCAGCCCAAAGTAGCTGTTTCATTTCAGATACTGTGGGAGAAGTGTGGTGCTCTCTTCTCCCCACCCCAGCTTCAGCACTCACATTCCTCTTTCCTCCTCAAATTGCTCCCCTTTACTCTTGACTTCGAGTATTTTCCCTGTGAATTGAAGGAGCAGCTGAGAGTCCCAGGCCTGGACAAGGGCCCTGTGTGCACACGGACACAGAAAAGCATCACAAAGGCCTGAACTGCTGGTGTAATTGCTCGGTGAAATGCTTTTTGTGAGACAGTTCTTATATTTACTGTGTAATTGTTTAACGGAGCCCCATGTCAATGCTAAGAAACAAACAGAATTGCTGCAAGGTTGGCAGAAACAGGTTTGCATTGAAGGTGAGCAAGAGGGGAGCTGGACCAACTCCCTGGTGGCAGAGCAAGGCTCTCGGTCTGGCAGCCGTGGATGGGTGGCTCTCCACGTGTCACACAGATGGATTGCAGAGGAGGTCAGTGTGGTGGGCGAATACATCTGTAGCTGTGAGCGTGCCTTTGAGCGTCTCGCGGCGCCTGTCACGTTCCCTTGACAACGCTCCAATATATAATCTGTTCCGTCTATGACATTTTTTCTCGACAAGCGGTGCTGGAAGGAGGTGGGAGGCAGGTTCTACCCAGGGAGGCTAGTGGAAGCTTGCTGACTTCAGCACGCTCTGCTCGTCTTGCATCGCCCAGGACCAATCTGTGTTTACAAGTTGCTTCAGTTCAGGATGTGGAAAAAGTCTCCCAACTGTGAGCGACTCGAACACACCAGCAAGCAGCCAGTTTGACCTGTTAGAGCCCCAGAAATAGCCCATCCCTCAGAACTGGCTTCAGCTCTGTGGCAGATCCTGCCCCAGGCAGTGAGGGAGGCTCGGAGGAGCAGGCTGCGACCCCACATCCCGGTGCCACCACCCACCGAGCGCACGTGGTGGCCGTCCTTTCGAGGGGCCTGACAACCCAGAGCCACTACAGCTGCAGAAAGACAAACACCAGTGATCTGTGACCAGGGCGGTAGGACTGATGGTCACCACACCACTGTCCCATCTTCTCATGGGTCATATCTAACCATTGGGAATGTGCTGCTGGAACTGCAGAACCCCCTCACTGGCTTGGACCTGGAGAGAGGTGGGATGTGGGGGATCGGGAGCAGATTGCAACTGCTCTTGCACTGTCTCAGCAAGACCTGGGTTTTCCACGGTCTCAGAGGGATGGATGCTTCCCAGCTCCCATCTGTAACCAGAGATGGCTAGATGTACCCGGACTTGCTGCAGCACAGGACCCTGCTCCAATCCTGATCTCTTCAGTTACCCACCACAGTCCTAGCAGTCAACATGGATTTCAAGAGAGCTGTTGAAGAAAGCCACCCCTCCTCTCCATCCCTTCTCCAGGCAGCAAAGCTTTTCCCTAGGAGAAGGCAAGCAGCTCCTCAGCAGGCCGATGGGATATGGGGGTTTGCAGCCTCCCCTCTGCAGCCCACGTGGCAGCCGGTCCCAGCCGAGAAGAGGGTTGTTGGGTTTGGATCCTGTTGGTGGCCCGTGGTGGGATGCTTTCGCCTTTCCCCAAGAGGATGGATTCTTTCGCACCAAAGTGATGGCATTAGAATAAACGCTCGCTGCTCGATCCCAGGCCCTGCGCTGCCTTCATTCTGCGCTAACCAAATCCAGCATTTCTAAATATACACTGGAGTCTCATTTTCTCGCTCCGGTCTTTATTTGCCTCTGGATAAGCTGAAACAGATGGGATGTTTCACAACGGCTGCTCACTGGAGATGTCAGATGGGGAAGGGCGCACCCCTGCTGCTTTTCTGGGAAAAATCCCCTTTCCATAAGTTCCATGAAGATGATGCCGATCCACCAACCATCCTCTGGCCTTTGCTAGGGCATCGTCTGCCCGTGAGCCTCGGGGCTGCCACGGAAGGAGCGAGAGGAGAGCAGCTTCCCAGCTTGATGGCGCGAGCAGACCACGATGGGCTCTGGGGTCTGGGTGAGGGAGATGCCCTTACCCATTTTAGAGGCCAGACTGAGAGAAAGAGCATTCTTGAGCACAGGGAAGAGGCATTTAAGAGGTGAGAGGGGAGAGGATGCCATGGAAATCTGACAGTTTGATGGTGTGATGCTTTCTCGGTAGAGCTCATGGTAGGGTTGCTTGTTTCAAGGTGCCTTGAGCTCTGTGCTGGAGGCTCCTGCATCCCGGGCAGCCTCTGTGCTGCACAGAGCTGCTCCGTGGGGTGCAAGAGCACCCTGTTCACCTCCCCACAGCTCAGGTCTGGGTGTTGCTACAGGGCTGGGGCAGCCATGGAGGCTGCACATCCGCGGGGAGCCTGGCTGCTTCATGGCAGCGTCCAGAGCCATGGGCTGGCCATAAAGCCGAAGCGGAAAAGTCTCCTTCAGGCTTGAGTTTTTAAGAACCCCCTGGAACCAGGGTAAATTCCAGAGCAGAAGAGCCTGGCTTGGTTTTTCCCCCCAAAACAATGGCCCTGTGATCCGGGTGAAAGCCAGGCTGAGCCCTGCGGACTCGCGTCACTGGTGAGCCAAGCCGGATCCCAGCTCCAGCTGCAGATCTGGAGCTCAGCGGGGCTGAGTCCATCCTCCCTCCCCTTGCTCGGCCGCCCTGCTGTGGTGTAACCCAGAGCTGCATTTGGGACCCGGCCACTGGCCAGCGCCCCTGGGTGTGTTTTAGCTTCACCTCCTGGACAGCATCAGCCGTGGTTTCCGTGGGGCAGTGGGAGAGCCGTGCTGGCGCTGGGGACCTCGGCAGGGCTTCCAGGGGAGTTTGTTGGCCGGGGCCGAGGCAGCGTGCCTGGTTCTCATTTACCGCAATGTATTTTGGGGAAGGGGAGAGCTGTCTAGGGAGTGGGGAGGATTGAAATATGAAAGTTAATTAAGTAAAACCAGTCAGTCAAAGAAAACAAGCCTTCTCACCCCAGCATCCTTCGACTGTTCAGAAGAGATGGGCTGCGGCCAAACCCGGTTGTAGTCGTTTAATGGTTTGGCCATGAAGATTTTCACTTACAGGCTGTTTGAGGAAAAGAAATGGAAAAAAAATAAAATATTCCATGCCTGAGGCTCCCTCTTAATAGAGACATAAAGATGACTTTGACATTCCCAGAACCGCAGCGCCCTGGGAAGACATGGGATTTGCATGTTATTGTGCAGGGCTTTTGGAGGAGAGCGGGGAGGGATTTTTCTCTGGAGTGGGAAGCCGGAGCAGCGGAGTCCACATCTCTGAACATTCCCCCTTGTCTCTTCCCCAGGGACGCGCAGAGGGAGAGGTTGTTGCTGGGGCTGTGTGCGGTTACTGTTAATGTTTGCTCATTCATGGGATTGATTGGTTTTTAATTAAGGAGGCCATTTGGCATCCTGGCTCTTGGTATCAATGACAGAAAGGGACTCCTGCGTTCTTCCCCGGAGGTGGCATTGCCTTCCCCGGGCCAGGGACCAAGCGGTTGGTGGATGCACCATCCCAGCGCTTCAAAGAGCTCTGCTGGCATCTCCCCCGGCCACAAAGCACGATGGAATAGCAGCACGCTGGGGCTCGGGGGAGTTGGCCACATCCGCCCTTAGCGGCATTCGTAGCTGTGTTTCACAAGGCCCTTTGCCTCTGCAGCCAAATTCTCCCTGCGCTCCCTTCTCCGGCCGTGCCCCATCGCATGCCAAGGTTGGGGCTTGTGGGTCACTTAAATTTGAGTGGAAATGAGCAGTTGGTGTCTGAGCCCTGTACATCCCTGAGTTCTTCGTGCAAGGTTTAGGAGCAGGGTGTTCGGAGGAGATGGACAAAGGCAAATTCGCAGCTGTATCAACACATTCAGGAATAGTCACAGCTGGAAAAGAAATCCAGGCAGTTGCCTTCCTGCGGCATCAGAACCACGAGCTCCAGGTCTTAGGGGCACATTTTGGAAACAGTGCCTGGGTTTGTAGCTCTCTACAAGCACCATATGTCTGCGCATCCTCCTCAGCCGTGACTGTAGAGAGCAGCCCGTGTTCCACAGCTGTAGGTGCAAGGACCTTGCAACTCGGGACAAGCTTGGGGCTTGGGACCCAAGCAACGTCTATCAGACCAGCTCACACTGGGAGCTGTGCTGGCATGGTGGGGCTGGCTGCAGGCAGAGCAGCCCCATGTCACCTGCCGATGGTGGCAGGTGACCCTGCAGGTCAGGCCAACGCGGTGGTCAGGAGGCACAGAGATGCCGCAGCCGCCTTTGCTTGTACTGAACATGCAGAAATGGAGTTGGGAAGGCCGATCCGCTATGCTAAACCTCAAAGTCACTAATAAAGCAGTAATTAAAAGCACTTGGAAGGAGCAGCCCTGCCAGAAGGAGAGGCAGAGACACAAGAGCCTTTCATTGTTTAGCGGGTTGTGCCCATTCATCAGTGGAAAGCAGCCACGGAGACTCTTGGCGTCCAGCCCCTCTGCCCTGCTTGCAGGGTTGTTTATTCTCCTGGTTATGAAACGCGGCAGAAGGGCCACACCGACACGATGCGCCAAAATCACCGGCTCCAGGCCTGGCTCTGCCATGGGGCACGGACCTGGAAGTGGAAGCAGGAGCCTCCTGTTTGCCAGCACCACGTGGAGGTGGCTGCAGCGCTGGGGCACGGCAGTGGGCAGAGTCACCCTCACTGCGCTGCAGGAGGTGGCATCGCCAGGGGAAGCCTCCCAACTAGTTTTCAGCCCCGATTCCCTTCTCCTGGAGGGGGTAGAACCCCTGTGAGGAGCAAGAACTTCACCAAGGACTGGACTGGTGTGTGCCGCTCTGCTAATCGTCTTCTATTGTTTACAGCTCAATTACACCCGGCCGGGGCTTCCAAAGCTCAATCCGAGGCTGCTGGAGAACTGGAAGAACGAAGTGAAGGAGAAGGGCCACATCAACTGTCCCAACAACGTAAGGACCATCTCTCTTCTTCTCTGGGCTGACTGTGGTCCCAATCTGCAGAAGGAGAGGAGAGATTTGGGGGCAGAAACCCACCAGAGCCAGGATCTCGTTAGGGCCCAGATGAAGCTAGCAGTGATACTCAAACCCCTGCTTCACCTCCTCTCACTGGGGCCCCTGCTGTGTACGGTTGAAGTATCTCCCACCTTTCAGACCATCATAGTGTGCTCAAGCCACTGGCCTTAGGGACTGGGTCACCTTCTCCCCTGATGCCCTTGGGCCGGTGGCTCAGCATTGCCCAGTTCATGCTCTGGAGCTGCCTTTGGGAATCTCCTGAGATCCAGGCAAGGCAAAGGCTGCATGCATTGTGCTTGAGAGCCTTTCTATGCTGAAAACCTGCTTTTCCCAGCGTAAAGCCGGGACTGGTTTTAAATCACTCTTTTTAAATCCTTGGGAGAGGCAGAGACCTGAGGGACGTGGTGCACACGCTTTATCTTGCTCTAAAACACGGCCATGGCCTGCGCTCGCGGGGAGGTGAACTCCACCCGCGTGCTGGGCTGTTGATTTATCCTCTGAAACAAAGCCTTGCTAGTGGGAGTTCTGAACGGGGCTGTGACCGCGAGGCTGGGGGAGATGCGCTGGCTAATTAATGTCATACACAGACGCTTTGAAAAGACGTTGCTCAGAAACTGGTCATGCTGCTGCCCGGGTGATTTCTCTGTTAAACGTCTGCTGTGGCTCCAAGAACTCCTGTAGCCCAGCAGGACCTCCTGACTGCTCAAAAACGTACGTTTTCCACGGAGTCATTTAGGGGAGACATTTTTCAGACCCTTGCAGAGGGACGTGGCCACATGACTCCCATTAGTGCTAATAGGAAACGTGTGACCAGAGCCCTCCGCGTCTCGCTGAGCATTAACCTCACGCTGCTCAGCATGAACCGGTGGCCGTGCTGGCTCAGCAGGCTCCTGGCCCCAGCACGGAGGAACGCACGGAGACAAGGGGGGATCATGGCAAACTCTTGCTTTGTTTCTTCCTGCAGTGCTGCGAAGCCATTTACTCCAGCGTCTCGGGGCTGAAAGCTCATCTGGCTAACTGCAACAAGGTGGGTCCCTCCTTTTACAGCCTCAGCTCGGATGTGGGGTTCGATTTTATTTTTCTGCTCCCCAATGACTTGTTTGGAAGCAGCAGGCCAAGGGACGACAGCACGGGTTAGAGGATCATCACCACAGGGCGGGCTGGCCAAGCAGTGCCACTGCCCATCAAGTTGTCACCACCCAGCTTGTTGTCACATCATCCTGGTCCAGCCACTTGCCCTCAGCGCTGTCCTCCTGAGCAGGGTCAAACCCACAGCCGTGGGCGGCCAAAGGCAGAGAGGCTCAAGCTGAGCAGATTTGATGGCAGGGATTTACCTGCCACCCCAGTCTTGCAACACAAGGCCCCAGACCTCCAACACACTGAGATGGGGGCAGCAGGAGTGAGCTCTCCTGCTTTGCATCCTCCCACCTCGCCGTCCCCGTCCCGCAGCAGCCACTGCCCAGTGTGGCTTCTGCAGCCCCCAAGTCGATCGCGAGCCCTTGGCCACCCAGCATGGCCTCGCACGTAGCCACCCATTGCCTGCAGCAGCTCAGAGCCAGGGAGCTGCGCGTTGGAAGCTGATAGTTTCCCAAAGCAGGTAAGAATCACGAGTCTTTCTCCATTGATCTGGGTAGCCCAGCAGCTCCACTGGAGACCCAGCAGCTTCCCCAGCTGGAGGGAGGCTGGTGTGGTGCCTCCTGGGAGCTGAAGCTGGGAGAGGCGGCTGATCTGTGCAGAGACCAGTGGCTTCTTGCTAGATAGAGCAGCATCACTGCTGGTCACCGTGAGCTCTGGTGGCCTGGAACCACCACAGCAGAGGGATCGGGAGCTCAGTGTAGGTCCCTCAAACTGGAACTGAGTAAGAACTGGTAAAGCTTCACATTCTGAAACATTTCCAGCTGCAACTTCCATTGAATGGAGCTTCCAGGAGGCAGCTCCAATCCGTACCCCGTGGTTACTGAAAACACAAACTCCCGCACTCCTCCAGTGCTCCTGGAACATCAACCCCTAATTGAGACCATTTAGAAAATGAGCTGCAGAGATCCGGTAGAAGAAGCTGTACTTATGCAGGATATAAAAGTGCAAACACAGGAGGTGAGGGCAGTTCTTTTGCTTGCCTGCAGCACCAGGCAGCCCACCAGTGAGCAAGAGAAAACGGAGCCATTTTCCAGCTGGTGCCGTGCAGCAGCCAAGCGTTTGCACAAGCATTTTCTGTACCTGCAGAGCTGCACCTTCCAGGTCCAGTGAGCTTGGGGTGTAAATCTGTTGTAAATCACAGCCCCTCCTGAGCTGGCCTGTGACTTCTGCTGTAAAACCCCGCAGAATGGTTGAAATACATCAAGCCGCGCTGAGGGCAGAGGATGCTGCCAGGCAGCACCCCGTCCTCAGCAGGGATTGATGCGCCAGGGTGGTTTTTGCGTGAGTATTTCTGAAGCCAGGCTGCAGCGAGGCCAGGCCTGCCCACCTCCTGCTTGTCCCTGGAATGAAAAACCTGTCAAAGTCTGGATTTACAGCATGGAGCCAGCTATGGGGGAATTCCCAGGGAGCGTATATATCGCCTGGAGGAGCCCATCCATAAACCCCTCGTCAATAGAAAGCACATTATCTCCTCTGTGCTGTGAACTGCGGTGGAGCTGGGAGATCAGTCATCCCCACGAGGGCTCTAATGACAGAAATGCAGGAGTCCCCGGGTCCCTTTGACAGCGTAAAAGGGAAATTAGGTGAGTCTGTTGGAGATAAATTAGATGGCGGTTCAGTCCCAGGGGATCACGGATCTGCTGACAATGAGGAAATGCGGTGATGGGCTCTGCCTGAGGACACACATGGGGACACACATGGTGTTGGTGGTAACGTCACAGCCGATGTCGGGGATGCGCAGGCAGTGAAACCTGCCGCTCGCTGCCCTCCGAGCTCCAAGGACCTGGTGCTTTGATGCCTGGTGCTGGTGTTGTGGCCATCACCGCGAGTGCTGCTGTGGGACAACCAGCACAGGCTGGAATTCAGAGCAGAAGATGCGGTTGTGAGCTGGCCTGGAGCCAAGGGCTGGCAGAGATCTGGTGTTTCAGTTTCATTTTCTGTTATTTCAAGATTCAAGCATCAACCTCCCTTTGCGAGGCGTGGGGCAGGGTCGGGGGCCACCTCTCAAGGGAATTTTTGACTCTGCTTGGGGCTGCAGGAAGATGCTCTTGTCTTACAGGGGGACCACTCGGTGGGCAAGTACCGCTGCCTTCTGTGCCAGAAGGAGTTCAGCTCCGAAAGCGGGGTCAAATACCACATCATCAAGGCTCACTCGGAGGTAAGGAAATGGTTGGGGCTGGTCCAGGCTGGTCCCTGCCTCAGCACACCCATCCTTGGGCTGCTTCGTCTGTCCGTGTCTGCCAAGAGCGGAGCTCAGCGTCTCCCGGCAGCATCAGCGATGCTGTGACAGCCTGTGGGGGACCTCCCTGTCCCCTTTGGGTCCCTGACTCCCCCAGGCTGGTTGTGGCTGCTCCGTGCTGGCCGGCATGTCCTTTGGGAGGCGATGCCAGCAGGGCTGGGGTGGTCCAGGCTTGGGCAAGGGTCGTGCGTGCCGGTGCCCGTACCCGGCCCCAGGATGGTCACTAACCCCCCTGTCACCCCGCGGACACAGAACTGGTTCCGAACCTCCGCAGAAGCCAGCCGGAAAAAGAAAAGCAGGGAACAGCTTTCTTCCAGCAAAGAGGAGAAAAAGAAAAGCACAAACGGGAAGAAAAGGGGGAGGAAACCCAAGGAGAGGCCTCCAGAAGCATCCCTGAAGGGCAGAGAGAGCGTGGCAGCAAAGACTAATCACAAGAAAACCCTCGAGCACTGGGAAGGCTCCCGAGGCAGCCCTGATGGGGACGAGTTTGTCCCCAAGCCCCTGAGCCAGCGGAAGGGGGGAGCCAGTAAGATGCCTGAGAAATGAGCATCTCAGAGACTCATCTCCGAGGATTCGTTTACAGCCCAGGGTAACAGGGTGGGGGTCTCCCCTGATTTTCTGTCCCCCTGCGTTCCACCTCCCCACCCTCCACTCACCCCCGTTTTACAAGAAAAAAAGAAAAAAAAAAGGAAAAAAAAAAGAGACAGAAAATACCAATTAACCACTTTAAACAAGTCACGGACCTTGTTTCACACTGGAAACCAACAGGATCAAGAGAGCTGGGCCGTTCTCCACCTCTGCCCATGTACATACCCCCCTGCCCTGTGGCACCGTGCTGCCTCTCCCCCACCCTTCCCTCCCTACTCTCCGCACCAACCTGGTGACGCTTGAGGAAAAGGAAAGTGCAATAGCAGCGGGACCCCCTCTGCTGGGGTCTCTCTGCAGCTGTGTGCCAGGGTGGGGGGCTCCCTGTAGCCTCCGGCGGGCTCCAGCCTCCCGCTGCATCCCTGCTCCCAGGGCGATGTTTCCAAAGATGTTTGATCCGTGCTAGGGCAGAGGGAAGCGGGATCTGGTAGCGCTTTCCCCGCAGCCTTGGGCTGAGAGGGGCCATCCTTCAGAAGAGAGCGGCTTGATGGTGTGTCAGCTCCGTGCGGTGGTTTGTCTCTGCAGTGTGAGGCACGGGCAGAGGAACGAGCAGGGCACATGGCACGGGGCATCGTCCCAAGACAGTGGGGCCGGCCACGGCCGCACAATGTGGTGCAGGAGGTGCGAGCAGCTCTGGAAGTCATTGGGAGAAGCAGTTGCTGTAGGATGGATCGGGTTGGAGGGTTTAACTGAACGTTGTAGGAATGCCGTGAGCGCTGTGCAGCATCGCGGTGAGACCGTGGATGCGGTGCGATGGTGGGAGCTGCATCCCAGTGACCAAGGTGGTGTTGCAGGTGTAGCTGGACACGGAGCGCTGCAGCGGTGATGATGGCAGTGCCGAGGTCAGGGTGAGCTGGCAGCCGTCGAGCTGGTCCAGCTGGTGGAAAGGGCAATGGAGGTCCCCACTGCCTCCTATCCCAAAGGTGCTGATTGCCCTGGAAAGAGGAATGGGGTTTTGGTCACCCGGCTGTGGCCACGGGAGCCGTGGGACAGGGCCAGGGGCAGCATCAAGTGACAATCATGCGTCCTGCTTTCGGTCGTGTTGCACTCACCTTGTCCCCCTGGGCTGGACCCGCCGTGGGGTGAGTCTTGGTTCCCCTGGAATGCATCCAAACCCCACAACCATCTTCCTCGGGGATGGGGAGCCCCTGCACAGCGTGCACTCCCTTGATGGTTCCTTTTGCCTGGCCTTTCCTTTGCCTCTGCACTCAAACCTTCCTAATGCCTCGCTCCAGCCTGGCAGGACCCAATCCAGACCAGGCTGCATCTGTTCCAGACACAAACCAGGCTACCTCGGTCCTTGGGAAACGGGCACGTTTTCTCTCGGTATCACAACAGAAAACCTTAATTTGATTCTTTTTTTCCCCCACGTGGGAGCCAGGAAGGTGGCATCAGGGAGGAGGAGAGCTTCTGCTTTTACTTTAATCAATTCAAACCTCAGCCCTCACTTTCCTTCGTTGCTCATCACCTCCCACTGGAGGCTCAGTGTCGTCTCCCTCCTCCGAGGAGCCACTCAGTAATAATTTAACGTCCTTCTCCACCAGTGGGTCATTGCGGGAGGGAGGGGATGGTGGTGTCTGGAGCTGGGGCTGCTTCTCGGAGGGGCCAATGCTCCTGCACTGGCCGAGGCTCTCGCTCCCGTCTGCGTTGCCAGCATGCTCAGCCACGAGTGGGATGAGGGAACCCACTGGAGCACTGCTGGTTGCACTGGGCTTCAAAGCAATTAGTAAGAAAGCTTAATTAGTCGCTTAATTTGCCGCTTGCGCTTCATCCCATCTTTGTTTTGGTGGTGCCCGCTTGCCGGAGCAGGAACGGCTGGAAGTTGGTGGCTGGGAGGGACCCCACAGCCCAGGAGGGCACTCTGGATGTTCAGGAGAGCAGACGGAGCTGGGGACCTGGTGCAGTTGGGCACTGAAATCTTCGCGAAGGGGCAGGGGGAGCTGCTGGATCCCGAATCGATGTCCCACTCTAGGGGGAAGCCCCCGGCAAAGCTCCTGGCCTGGGGAGGGGGACCCAGGTGGCCTTGGCTGCTGGTTTGGATGTTCACCTTAAAACCCGCTCTGCCTGGGGATGGCACGGGGCTCAAATCTCATTAACATGCAATTAATCGGCTTCTCCTGGATTAAATTAATAAGCAGCACTGTGCTCTGTGCTGGAGCTGAGCCTCAGAGCAGGAGCAGCCAGGAGCTGCTTGGGGCAGGGGAGACCTAAGGAAGGGCCAGCTTGGGGGTTAGGTGGACGGTCTGGCTCAAAACCCCATCCCGCGGCTTCCATAACGAAGTGTCTCCAAATGAGCATCCTGGGAGGAGCGAGGGGTGGGAGCAGGAGGGCTGGCGGGGGCCTCGTGGGGGTGTCAGCTTGGTCGGGGGTCTCAGAGCAGGCGATGGGCTGCGGGCAGTGGGGATGGTGGTGCTGATGCTGGAACCATCCCCGTCCGCTTGGAACTTGGAGGCGTTTCTTAGCCCCTGCGAAAGCAGCACCTTGGTCCAGTGGGAATCTCCTTAGGAGAAAGTGAAACCTTTCAGGGCCTTTTTTTCCCCCCTTAAAAGGTGTTTTTCCCCCAGTACTCATCGCTCCAGGGGGATACATTCTGCCTTCTCCATGAGACATCCTTTAGTCTCCTGGATGTCCAGGGAAGGCTCTGGAGCGATACCAGGAATATCAGGATTTGCAAGCCGTGGTGGTGGCGTGGGTTGTTCCCTTTCGGCTGCTTCTGGAGGCCACGGGTGAGACAGGGATGAGCACACCCTCTCCCCACCATCCCCTCGTTCGTGGGGTTTGGATACCCATTGAGTCAGGAGGAGCTCGGAACACAGTAGGTGCCACCGGCCTCCGCAGCACCTGGGGACGGTGACACCGCAACCCCACGGCCATCCCGCCACCCCACGGCCATCCCGCCACCCACATCCCTGAGGAAAGGGCTAAACCCCCGTGGGGTCAGGGAAAACCTCACCGAGCCATCCCCGAGAGCTTCAGTCGTGGGGCTGGAAACCCTTGGCGCGACCGCACTGCGCCGGCGAGGTCGGCTCTGCCTCCGGAGCTGCCCCAGCCCAGAGCATCACTCGCGCCCGTCAACATTGGGAGCGTTTTGTTCTTTCTTTCTCTCCTGGTGACACCCATCCCATGGCATATCCGAATGTTTCTCGTCGATGCCAGTTATTAGTGCATAAGTGTATTTTGGGGAAAAATTAAAAAAAAAAAAGAAGAAAATGGAAAAGAGAAAAAAAAAAGAATTTTCAATTTATCACTTGTAACCATATATATAAATATATAAATATATATATTAAAAAGTGTTTATTTGCAAAAAATAAAGTTGTTTTAACAGTAAACTATCTTACAATAAACTTCCGTTTTGTGACGATCTGTTCTTCTGTTCCTCATTGGCAAAATCCTCCATCGGAGAGTACTGTAACGCGGCTCTGCCCCGCGCCGCTCGCTGTGCTGTGTGTATTAAAAACAGCCGTATCCAATAAACGTTTACTGATTTTTCTTATTTCTATTATCACCACCTTTACTCTGCAGCTGGGTGGGTTTGGTGCCAGCTGGGCTGGGTTTGTCCTTCCTCCATGGGCGGCTGGTGGTGGCCAAGGAGCCTCCCAGGGTGGCCCTTGGGGATGGAGCTCAGGGTCTGCATCCCAGCAGAGCCCCCCAAACTGGGCTGGAGCCAATGCTGCCAAGCTGAGTGGTGCAGTTGTCACACCACAAGGACGAGGTGGCATCCAGAAGGACCCGGACAGGCTGGAGAGGTGGGGCTGTGTGAACCTCAAGAGGTTCAGCAAGGCCAAGCGCAAGGTCCTACACTTGGCTTAGGGCAATCCACAGTTTTAATACAGGTTGGGGGATGATGCGATGGAGAGCAGCCCTAAGGAGATGGTCTTAAGGATGCTGGGGGATGAGAAGCTCAACACGAGCGAGCAGTGTGTGCTCACAGCCCAGAAACCAACCGTGTCCTGGGCTGCATCCAAGGAAACGTGGCCAGCATGGCGAGGGAGGGGATCCTGCCCCTCTGGTGAGACCCCACCGGGAGTCCTGTGTCCAGTTCTGGAACCCCCAACGCAGGAAGGTCATGGAGCTGTTGGAACGGGTCCAGAGGAGGCTACAAAGTTGATCTGAGGGCTGGAGCACCTCCCGTACAAGGCCAGGCTGAGAGGGTTGGGGTTGTTCAGCCTGGAGGAGAGAAGGCTGTGGGGAGACCTTGGAGCAGCTTCAGCACTAAAAGGGGCTCCAGGAAAGCTGGGGAGAGACTTTTGTCAAGGACACGGAGTGATAGGATGAGGGGGAATGGCTTTCAATTGGAAAGGGGGAGATTTAGATTAGACATTGGGAAGAAATTCTTCACAATGAGGGTGGGGAGGCCCTGGCCCAGGGTGCCCAGAGCAGTGGTGGCTGCCCCATCCCTGGAGGGGTTCAGGGCCAGGTTGGATGGGGCTGGGAGCCCCTGATCCAGTGGGAGGTGTCCCTGCCCGTGGCAGGGGTGGAACTGGGTGGGCTTTCAGGTCCCTTCTAACCCAAATCATTCCACGATGACAGCCCTGGCGATGCTCCCCACAGCCCAGTGCCCATGGCACAAATGCCCCTGTGTCTGCCCCCTCGGCCGCACGCAGCGTCTCGCAGCCTCAGGGGCCACGTCCAGCTCAGGACCTCTCCTCCCCGGGGAGCTCTGTGGGACCTGGGGCTGCTCCCGGCCACCCCAGTGTGGGAACAAATCCTCTGCCCTGTCCCTATGTCTTTTTTGGCACCAAACCTAAACAAACGCTAGTTTTAGACCAATCTCCCCACTGCTGACCATTAACCCTCCATTTCCCGGTGGGTTGTCCTGGCTCCCTGAGGGTGTGATGAGGAGCACAGGGAGCAGCGCTCGCCTCAGCCCCAAGATGTGTGGCACCACAAACCTCAGCCCCAGGAGCACGATGCTGAGGAAAACCAGATCCCCTCCATTGCCTGACACACCGGGGTCCCTATGGGGCTGGGGTTCTCCCAGGCTCTCCACTCCCCAGTGCCCAAGGACTCTCTCAGAGCCCCTCCCCCCCAAACCCCTGCTGCCCCCCCAGCTCTGTTGTGTGCGCTGTGTGTCGCATCACTCGACTGCTTGGGCACGGGTGCTCCCGTGCAGCCACCCCACAGCCCCCACCTGTGGTGCATCAGCATCCTGCATCATCCAACAGCACCCACCTGCATCCCACAGCACCCACCTGCAACCCCCAGCACCCCATGTACCCCCCCATCACCCACCTGCATCCCACAGCACCCACCTTCACCCCACAGCATCCTCCCACACCCACGGCACCTCCTGTATCCCACTGCATCCCACTGCATCCCACAGCACCCACTTGTACCCAAACCACCCATCTGCACCCTACAGCACCCCTATGTGCCCACAGCACCCCACAGAACCCCTCTGCACCCCACAGAACCCCTCAGCACCCCACAGCATCTTCCCACACCCACAGTACCACCTGCATCCCACAGCATCCCACAGCATCCATCAGCATCCCACAACACTCACTCATACCCAAACCACTTATCTTCCCCCCTGCATGCCCACAGCACCCCTCTGCACCCCACAGCACCCCTATGCACCCCACAGCACCCCTCTGCGCTCCACAGCATCCTCCCACACCCACAGCACCACCTGCATCCCTTAGCATACCCCAGCATCCCCCAGCATCTCACTGCATCCCGCAGCATCCCTCCGCCCCCCACACCCCCGACTCGCCCCCCACCCCCTTCTCCTGCCCCAACCCCCCTCCTACACCCCCTAACACCCCGTTTTTCCCTCCCCAGCCCCCTTTTTCCCCTCGCCGCACTACATCTCCCGGTCAGCCCCGCGCCGGCTCCGCCCCGTTCCGCCTCTCCTCCCTCGCTATGGCCGCGGCCCCGGGACCCGAGGGGGCTCCGGAGGAGCCTCACGACAGGTAGGGACCCACGTCTTTGCCTTAATCCAAATTTTTTGGGACGGGACCGCGAGCGCAACGCTCCGGAGCCGCCGGGACCGGCGGCTCCGGAGCGTTGCGCTCGCGGTCCTGTCCCACGATTCCTCTTCGGCGAGTGGGGCCTCCCATCCCATCCTTTTTCCCCCTTTTCACCCCTCCAAACCCTCTTTTTCCCCCCTAAAATCCCTTTTCCTTTCCCCACCCTCTCAAGCATCCCATGGCGCAGCAGCAGGGAAGCGTTTATCCATGATTTTTTGCCACCCTGCGCCTGTTTTCTCCGTCGTTTTCGATTCCTTTGCCTTTTCTCTCGGGTTCTCTGCCTTAATTTCGCAGCGGATGAGCTGCAGCGCTGGTTTCCAAGGATTTTGTGGCGGCTCTGATAGGGAATGCTACAATTTACTACCAAAAAAACACATAGAATATTTTTTTCCCTTTGCCTCCAATGGTAAAATTGCCAGTGAAGCTGGAAAAACTGCAATTTGCTACCGAAAAAACACATGGAATGTTTTTATTCCCTTGGCTCTGATGGCACAATTGCCAATGGAGCAGAGAAAAGTACAATTTGCTACCAAAAACCTCCACAGGTTGAGTTTTTCCCTCTTCTCCAGCGGGCACAATGCACCAACAGAGCAGGGAAAGTGCAATTTGCTACCAAAAAACTACATGCAGTGGGTTTTTTTCCCTTCCCACTCAAGTTTTCCCTCCTTTCCACTCCCATTTTCAACACCACACAGAGTGGGTTTTTCTCTCCCCGCTCATGTTTTCCACTCCTGTTTTCAACCCTCATATAGAGTGGGATTTTCCCTCCCCAATTAGGTTTTTCCTCTGTTTTCCACTCCCATTTTCAACACAATCTTCAGGTGTGGAGGAACATGAGAGCTCCTGAACACCAAATACCCAGGAATTGGCTCTGGAGCATCACCAGAGCAGAGGCAAAGCTGGTTATAGGGATGTGAGCATCCCTGGTTGCAGGGTACCAGCATCCAGGTGTTCCCATGGTACCGGCTCCGCTTGAATCCGCGCAAAACCAACCCTTGTGTCTCAGCAGCCAAATACAGAGCCGGCAGCTGCCGGTGATGCTGTTTTTGCCTTTCCCATGAGTCAGTGCCAGGCAGTGAGGAAGCTGAGGATGAGCCTGGGGAGGAAGGAGCCGGCTGAGTGAGAGATGAGTAACCGGGTTGTATAACCGAGTCTCTCCAGTGCGGAGCGAGCCGCCCATTCGGCTGGCCGCGCTGTTCCCATGGTCCTCGCTCCGTAAAAATAGCAGCAAGATAATTGGGTTTGAAGAGGGAAAGGTTTGTCCTTTTGTTGTTAGGAATCTGAGTCCTTGATGGAGCTGGAAGAGCGTGTGTGTGTTCAGCTGCCCGGGGATGCTCCGTCCTGCTCCTGGCTGGCTCTGGCCAGGGCTGAGGAAAAGTGGGAACGATGTTTGATGAGTTTGCAGGAGGGACCGGGCATGGTGGGGGCTCTGGGCAGTGTCTCAGCATCCCTGGAGCTGCTGGCAGTGTGGACAGGATGGTCCCTTGATAGGTCCCTTCATCCCTTGATGGATTACTCCATCCTTTTGGCTGGGTTCCTCCATGCCAACGCTTGGGGGTTCCTAAAGCCTTTCCGTGTGCACCCACTGGACCAAACTCATCCTCCAACCTGGCTGGCTTGCAGGGTGGTGGGATCTGGCCCTGCCTCACCCCTGTCCCTGGACAAAAGCGGTTCCTGGTGTGGAGCTCCAGGGTTTTGCACCAGGCTGCTGCGATGCAGCTGCTTTCGGCTTAAATTCAAGATGCTGCAGGACATGGAAGGCCCAGCTCAAGTCAACCCCAACAAAAACCACAGTCAGAGGTGGAGGGAGCAGGTTTGGCTTCCACGTACCCATGAGTGCCTCTTGCAGGGACAGGAGCTGGGAGAGGAACCCCTTTGCCATGGATTTAGTGTGTCCCAAGCTTTTACCTGGATCCAGGGGCAATATTCAGTGACCAAACCCGGAAAAGCCACATGCAATTCCGCTTCCATCCTTATATCTCAAGGAAAACCTGCTGAGCAGCTTTCCATCTGTGGCAGGAAAAGGGGAGCCCAGACTTGGCACCTGCTGTCCTGTTTCTCTCAGTTTTAAGTTCCATTCCAGAGAGATTCTTGCGCTTAAGACTCATCTAGGAAGGAAAAAAAGTCCAACCCCAGGGGTTTCAGCCTGTGCAGGAGCTTGGAAACAGGGAAGCAAATCGGGAAGCGGCGGCGATTTGTGGAGGAGCGATTGCTGAGAGGAAGGCTCGGTCCCCGCCGGGGTTCTTAGCCCATGTGGGCGATTCCCGTCCCACCTGGGAGCCCGGCTGGGATCTGGGGTGCGAGTTGCTCCCATCGCTTGGAACAAAGGCAGGAAAAAAGGCACCAGGGAGCATGCGATAAGGAACAATGCCGCCCTGGCGAGGGCTCGGGCTCCTCGCTGCCAAGTTCCCGGTTTCTTTTCTTTTGGGCTTCTTTAATGAGAAAGAATTGAAATCGCTGCGGAAGAGAGTTTTATTTTTAACCTTCTGAAAGCAGTTTTACAGAGAGAGGCGTCCGTGCTGAAACCGCCGGATGGGAAAAGTTCCTTTGATCATCGCTGGCTCTGCTGGCGTTGTTGGTGCACCAGGCAGCGCACAAGCTGGGGACAGGTTAATGTGGCCTCAGGTTGTGCCAGGGGAGGCTTAGATTGGATATTAGGAAGAATTTCTTTACCGAAAGAGTGGTGAAGCGCTGACAGAGGCTGCCCAAGGCAGCAACGGAGTCTCCGTCTCTGGAGAGGTTCAAAAAACTTGTAGAGGTGGCACTTCATGATGTGGTTTCATCAGCACGGTAGGGTTGGATCGGTGGTTGGACTTCATGAGTTGGTCTTTTCCAACTTTAACAATTCGATGATTCTAGGTTATCCCTGAATCCTTCCTATCCAAATCCTGCTTCTCCTGCAGCCCCTGCCCAGGGCCCAGAGCCGTGTCCGTGGCCTCCAGCAGTGTTGTAGTCATCCAGGTGTGTGTTGGGTCGGTGCTCTTCTCTGCTGTACAGGAGCAGGATGGGAGCGGTGCAGCTGTGCCTGGTGCTCCCCACATTCAGCAGGGATTTGCAGAGCACGTTGGGATGCAGCATGTGTTCCCCACCTCTGGAATAACCCTGCTGTTTCGGGGAGGAGGTGGAGGGGGTCTTGTCCCCATCCCAGGCCCATCTCCAGATGTTCAGCACAGCTTGATGCTGAGTGTGGGGAGCATCCTCCCTGCACCCCCTCGGAGGTGGCTGCGCTGACGCTGAGCTCTCAGCTCGCTGTGCCAGGGGCATCATCGATGCTCAGAGGACTTTGCGATGAGCCGTGTCCCTGGCAGAGCTGGGTGTCGCCTCTGCCACCTGCCTGGGCTGCTCTGCCCCAGTCCCTGTGCTCCAGGACCCTTTTTCCCATGGGACCCAGCCATCTCCCAGCCCTCGCTGGGCATCCAGTTTCCCACCGCGGGCTGCTCGATGCGGGTGCCCGGGCTCCCTGCCCTCCTCGGCGAGGCTGGCGCCAGGACAGGAGCCGAAAAGGCCAGGGGGGCAGCAGGCAGCTGGCAGGGGGAAGGCTGAGAGAGCAGATTGCAGGGCCTGAGCAGGCAGCGGGACGTTATTCTTAGCCACCCGGAGCACCGGGGTGTTGAGTTTCACCCACTTGTTTACTGCGAGGCTGAGGGGATGGCGAGGGGCAGCCATTCCTTGGGGAGCCGAGCGCTCTGGGGGGGCTCACAGCCAAACCTCCCACTGCCAGGGGTCGAGTCCTGCACCCACAGCCCTGGCACAGCCGGCAGCGCCTGAGCCCCAACCGGCTCCATCGGCTGGAAGCGGGGTGCTGGCTGGGCACCCTCCATCCCTGCCCCCTCTGATCCCCCTGCAGCCCCCTCCCCGCTGGCACCGGGATCTCTCTGGTACTGGGATCTTGCCAGTACTGGGATCTCTCCGGCACTGGGATCCCTCCGGTACCCGCAGCTCTCTGGCAGTGGTGAGGGTGCACTTACCGGGCGGGTGCAGAGGTGCCCGCGGACCCGCGTCGCAGCCGGCCCCGATCGCAGAGGCGCAGGGCGACCAGTGTTTATGGCCTGTGCTGGGGGGCGGTGAGGGGAGGTGTCGCTTCACTCCCCCGACCCCCCCGCTTTTTCTTTAATCAAGCCAGTGCTATTAATATCAGGTAATGAACGTAATCTCGAGGTTAAGCTATCCTCTTAGCGTGCTGACCGCCCGGCAGCTCCCAGCAAAAGACACTCCCCTGGCCGCGCTCTTCTCTCCTGCCTCCATCTTCCCATCCCTGGATCTGCTGAAGGGTCCGCGTCGCTCAGGACCCTGCGTTCCCCGTGCCGTGCATGGCTCCGTGCCCCGGGATTCTCCCAGGGAGCCTCACCGCAGCGGCCGCCCTCTCATCGCAGTGACACCAGCACTGGGGGACAGGAGCCGACGCACCCAGCATCGCGTCCCGCTCATGCCAGGGTGGGGATGAGCAGTCCCCCGGCCTTCTCTAGCGTCCGCATATCGGGCTGCTGGGCTCTCGGCCTGGACGGTGGGTGAGTTGCTGCTTTGCTTTGCTTTTGGGTGGGTTTTTACTTGTTTTCAGCTGTTTGCTTGCAGTCCCCACTTGCTGGAGTGAACCCTTGGTGATCCCAGTCCTCTGGTCCCGGTCTCCGGCTCGCAGCCAGCCAAGGGCTGCGAAAACACACCAGCAGCTGGGGGAAAGATCAGCTTCCCACGGGATGTGGGATGAAGCCAGCCGGATTTGGAGGGCCCTGCGCGCTCAGTCCGTGTGTTGTTTACGGGAGGGACGAGTTCTTCTGTTTGCTTCCAAGTTCAGGTTTGGGGACTGGCCGTTTGTCCTTGCTGGCTGCAGGGGCCGGTGGGACCTGCTGCCTTTCCCCTGCCAGTCCAGCATGGAACCGGGATCTCTGGGCACCTTGGAGGGCAGCCAGATGCTAAGAGCCTTCACTTGGAGAGCACCGGGATGGGGATGGGAGGAGGGAGCCTCTCTCAGCCCAGTAAATCCACGCTTGGGGTAAGTGGGAGCAAAATGCTTCTTTCATTTGTGCCAGCCCATCTGCGGGGCTGGAGAGCCCTTCTGGGGAGCAAACCCCGGTGCTGGGCATCCCCACGGGTCAGGCTTCCTCCTGGCCGATTCCAGCTCAGGCTGCAGGGAAGGCGAAGCGTTCCCAAATGCTGGGGACAACGCGGAGAGTTTGTGGCTGCCGGGTCCTGCACCATGCTGTTCCCACATCCCACAGCGACGCCCCGGTACAGAGCTGCCGGTGGGTCCCCTCTGTGCCAGCACCCTTGCTGTGCTGCGAGCACCCCAGGGAGCAGAGCAGGGATGCACGGGGAAGCAGGATGTCACCACGAGCCACAGCCACCAGGGTCCAAATCCCCTCATCCCCACCAGAAGCTGGGTTGTGTTGATGCTGACTGAAGGCACCTCTAGGAGATCTTGGCAACCTCTCGCCTGGGCTCTGTTCCGTCTTCAAACCCCAAAGTTTTGCCCAACTTGGAGTCACTTTGGGAACTGTGGCTTTACGCAGCATCACGGCGTGCAGGTCTGCAGCCTGTGGCTGGCACTGGAGAGCAGAGCGTCCCAAAACGCTCACCCATCACATGGAGACTGCTGTTTATCCCCAGGGGAAAAGCGACAGCGCAGCCCTCGGCGGCAGCGCCGGCAGCTCGGCTCTCGAGTAACCGCAGTCCCAGGAGAGGGGCTCGGATGCAGATGAAAGGAACCGTTTTATTTTCTGGTAAACAACTGTGCTTGTGTCATCTCTTGCTTTTATCAAGCCAAAATGAGTTTGTTTATGCGCCGGCATCGTTGGCTGATGTCGGCCCCGCTCTGGGAATAACGCGTGGTGCCTGATTGCTGCAGCAGCATCGCTGGTGGGAGAGGAGACCGAAATATCCCGTCTGGGTTTGCGTCTCCTGCCTCTGTGGTGGAAGGAGCCACCTTTGCATGGAAAGAAACCCCAAGAGGCTTTCCTGGCTGGTCTTACCTCCTGATGATGTTTTTTAAACTCAGTCTTTGGATGTTTACAGCTCCTGGATGAGCCAGAGGCCAGCAGTGCTCGGTGCCGACCAATGGGCTCATCCAAGGGAAGTTGGTGGCTTGAGGCACTTCTGAGGAGACTTTGGGGTCCTACTGGTAGGGTTGACATTGTTGTGACGTCTCCTGGAGCAGGGACAGGACCTGCAGCCCTCCTTTTGTGAGGAGGGGTTCAGCAAAGCCAAGCACACCGCTCCCTCCTTGTCTGCTCTACAGGGCTGTGCTGGCGCGGGAAGTGGCCCCACGCTCATGGAGGTTGAGGCTTTACGTGCAGATATCTGCTCTCAAATTCAGATCTTTATCTAAAATCGTTCTAAAAAAGGCTGGGGGAGGAAAGAGAATTAATCTTCATACCAAAACAGCTTAAAATCAAACCCGAATCTCTAAACCCCTGCAGTTTAAGCGCTTTTAAGAGCAAAAAAAAATAACAAGAGAGGCAACAAAGCCCCGCCAGCATGGCCAGGCTGTACCGAACGGTGCCTGGTTTGGATTGGTTGCTCAGGGCTTTCTGACCTTGCAGAACTTTCGTTTCCAGGCCCGGTTACAGCTGGGAGAGAAGCAAACTTGAGCAGGGAGAGCCCTTTGC
The DNA here is from genome assembly GCF_032191515.1 of Phaenicophaeus curvirostris. Taxonomy (NCBI): domain Eukaryota; kingdom Metazoa; phylum Chordata; class Aves; order Cuculiformes; family Cuculidae; genus Phaenicophaeus; species Phaenicophaeus curvirostris. The sequence goes on from NC_091409.1 coordinate 7,822,097, forward strand.
ACCGTGTCATGGGGAGGAGACGTCCTTTCCGAGGCAGCGAAATAGAGAGTGGGGAGGAGCGGGAGCTGGTATAAATAATCCTCCCCATCCCCGTGCTGGCCGGGCAGTGCGGCTGCAGCTTATCTCCTGGCCAGAGGCCACTTATCGCCTCCCAGCCGCTGCTCTTCTGCTGCCAAGCTCAAAAGGGCTCAAGAGCTTCGTCTCCTCCCTGGGCTGTGGCGGTAGGGGAGATAAGAGAGAGGAATTTAACAGCTTGAGGGCTCTGGCCGTGCTTGGTGCTTGCTTCAACCCACACAGCAAAGCGGATGGGAATGGCTTGGGTCTGCGCAGCTCACAGGCTTGTCCTCAGGGGTTTCAGCCCTAAAGGGTGGGAGAACTAAAGGTCAGGGTGGGAGAACTAAAGGTCTGGATGGGAGCGGAGGGCTCAAAGTTGTGAGAGGAAAAGGAATGTGCATGGGAGGAGGAGGAGGATTGAGCTGTAGCCTGTGCGATTGGCTTCTACCCCCCGGAGGGGTCCCTCAGTAGATCAGGACAGGTTGTTGCCCTCTGTAATAACACCCATCAGTGCTTTCAAGAGCTCACCAGAGTGTTTATTGAACGTAGGCATTCCCCACGCAGTGGGGTGAGGGAGGTGGTTGAGTCACCTTCCTTGGAGGTGTTTAGGGGACGGGTGGACGAGGTGCTGAGGGGCATGGTTTAGTATTTGATAGGAATGGTTGGACTCAATGATCTGATGGGTCTTTTCCAACGTGATGATTCTATGATTTGTGTGAGGATCTCTCGATGTTGGCTGTGTCCTGGCGTTGCAGGGGGGTGGGTGCTGCTGGTGCTGCCGCAGGGCTGCAGTTGCCTCTCCCCCTTCCGTTGTTGCCTCTCTTCCATTGCTTCCCATACCTGGGATCCCCCAGAAGCCCCGCTCCCACACACTGAGAACGCGGACCCTTCCCCATCCCTGGTAACCGAGCTCTTCCTCTCCCCACCCCCAGCAACAGCAGTGCCGAGTCCTTAGACCGGCTGTACCCCGCCGTGGGCTCCAGCAAGCCACCCCGAAAGCGGACCACGAGCCAATGCAAGTCGGAGCCACCCCTGCTGCGCACCAGCAAGAGGACCATCTACACAGCCGGCCGGCCACCGTGGTACAACGAGCATGGGACACAGTCCAAGGAGGCCTTTGTGATAGGTAGGTGAAGGCAGCTTGTGTCGGGCTCTGTCCTACCTCTGTGCTTCAGCTGGGGCAGCGTTGGTGGCTCTCCAGGAGATCTTGAGGGATTTGTGCCCCGCGTCTTCCTTGGGAACGTAAGGTTGGCCCCGGATTCCAGGCTGTGAGCTGCTCAGACCAGGAGCAGGAAGAGTCCCTGTGGTTAGTCCAGCATTGACCGGGTGAGCTGTAAGATTGGGCAGAAGCTGAGGGCTCACAGATGGGGGTGATGGATTATAGCTGGCACTGGGCAGACCACAATCTTTGCTTTTTGTTCCCTAAACTCTTGTTGCCTGGGTTGTCACGAGTTCCCAGGGATTTCGGCTAGGCTGGTTCTCATGGCAGCTCTCCCCTTGTTACAAAACCATCTAAGAAGTGTTTCCCAGCTGCAGCCGTGCACGTTGCTGGCAGTTACAGTACGTGCCATTTGACGTTTTTGAGGGCACTCTCTCTCTTGTAGTGCCTGTTGATCTACCTCTTTGGAGGTTCCTCCAACTTAGTGCAACGGAGCAGGACCTGGACTGTACCCTGTGGTTGGAAAGGCAGATTGTGGGGTTGGTGGCTTCATCCTCTTTTTTCTGGCAGGCTTGGGAGGAGGCAGTGCTTCTGGGAAAACCACAGTGGCCACCATGATCATTGAGGCTCTCGATGTCCCTTGGGTGGTTCTGCTGTCCATGGACTCCTTCTACAAGGTGAGGCTGCGTGTTGCCTGACCAGGCTTCTTGGGCTGCCGTGGCTTCAGATGGCTCTTGGGGCAAGAGAAGTTGCATGGTGGTTGGGGGGAAAGTCTGCTGGTGGGGATGGCCACACGCGCTGACTCCTTCTTTGTGGGCAGGTGTTGACCAAGCAGCAGCAGGAGCAGGCAGCCAGCAATGACTTCAACTTTGACCACCCCGATGCCTTTGATTTTGACCTCATCATCGCCACCCTGAAGAAGCTGAAGCAAGGCAAGAGTGTGAAGATCCCCATCTACGACTTCACCACCCACAGCCGGAAGAAGGAATGGGTACGGAACACTGATGGGGGTGGGACAAGGTGGGGCACGACCAAGGCAGGAGAGGGAAGTGCTTTTTGGACTCCTCCATCCCTTGCCCATTGCAGTCGGACTCGTGCAATCACCCTCTGCTCCGTGGCTGGCTCAGGGCCTGTATTTCGAGTGAGCAGCACTCGTGTCAGTCACTAACAACCCAGAGAGACACCCTGCGATAGGACCTCTCTGAACACACATTCTCTGTCTAACCACACCAATTCTGACTCCACAGAAAACCCTATATGGCGCCAACGTGATTATATTTGAAGGCATCATGGCATTCACAGACAAGGAGCTCCTGAAGGTGAGAAAGGGTTTGGGGTCAGTTCTGGGGAAGCCTGGCTGGTGAATGCTCCTCTTCTGCAGCTGTAATCACAGCACATCACTGGCAAAGAGTCTCAGGTGCTCTGGAGCTCCTCTGCTCCACCAGATGGGACCCTGTCTTGACATGATGCTTCACCATCAGCCCTACATCCCATAGCCAGCTGGTGGGACACGGTGGGCGTGTGCTTTCTCCTGAAGGTCAGCAGCAGGGAGAACCTTCTCTTCCAGTTTACGCTTCACTGTGCAAGAGAAATAGCTTCAACTCTTGCAGCAGTAAGGGAAGAGCCCCTGGCAGAGGTCAGATGTTTCAGCAGCGGCTTTGAACCCAGTGGTTTGTTCCCAGGAACAAGAAGCCAAGCAGTGACCTGGTCCCTGGCAGTGGTGCAGCATAAATAGGACTAGAAATAGCCCACCTCCACGCTGCATGCACAGCCAGAAGCAGTCTGCTGAACTTCTGCTGCGCAAAGCCTGGTGTTCCTACTCATCCACTACTTCAGGCTCTGCTGGGAATTGTTTGGATGCATGAAAAGTGCTGTAGGAAGGAGTGAGCCATATGCGAACTTAGCCAAATTCAGTCTAGAAAAGTTTCTTCCCTGCCAAGTGAGCGTTTGGGTTGTGCTTTCCTGGAGCAAGGATGACCTCCAGTGGACAGCTGGGTAAATCCCCCAGGAGCTTCCTCTGCGTTCTTGCTCTTGTCTCACAGTTAAGGGCATGTCATGAGCTGACCTGCCTGCTGTGCTTGGCTCCCCTCCAGCACTCACAAGCCAGCGTCTCTGGGTTAAGCCTGTTGGTCTGTTAACTTCTCGTCTCCTCCTTCCTCTTAAACAACATCCAGCCGAAGTGTTGGGGCTGCTTGGAGGTGGGGACAGCGTTTGAAGCAAGGTGGGTCTCAGGAGGCATGAGAGTAAGGAGCAGGCAGCAGCGAGGGACTCTGCACAACCAGCCAGGTTCAGGTGTAGGGGCTGCAGAGGCAAAACTCCTTCCAGTCCAGAGCAAAGCAGAGCTGAGCCAAGCCTTGTTAAACTGGTGTTGTGCTGTGCGTAGGGTTCAGCCGAATAGCTGTGGCTGGTGAAGATCCGCTCGAGTTACACGCCTAACCTGGTGGGGTTTGTTCCCTCCCCTCTCATTCCAGCTCCTTGATCTGAAGATATTTGTAGACACAGACTCAGACATCCGCTTGGTTCGTCGCCTGCGCAGGGACATCAGCGAGCGTGGCCGTGACATCGAGGGCGTCATCAAGCAGTACAATAAGTTTGTCAAGCCTGCCTTCGACCAGCACATCCAGCCCACCATGCGGCTGGCCGACATCGTCGTGCCCCGAGGTACCTGCCCAGCGCTGCCGCAAGCTGCCAGTGGCTCAGTCCCAAGTGGGACCTGAAGGAGCTTGTCCATCTGCCCTCAGCTCTGCTGGCCAGTCCCACCGCCCTCCTGCTGGCCAGGACAGAAGAGTGGCTGTCCCGTGCCAAAGTGAAGGTTCCTCCAGTTGATTGTCTCCAAACACTGGCCAAAAGCGGATTCCTGAGGGAAAGTTTGCACTTTGCCCTCTCCAGCTCCTGCAACTTCAATGATTTCAAAGCCAGAAGTGATTTCTAGATACTCAATAATAGATTACTAAATAAGAATTTAATCTAGCAGGAACGTCTCCTGCTGGCTGATTCTTTTCTAGGGAGGGGGAGCTTGGGGTACAGTGTATTTTTTAACCTAGTGGTAAGCTTGGGGAAGAGATGTGTTTCAAAAAGTGCTGGCACTATGGTTCTGACCAGGCTATCTCTCTTCTTCTGGTTCACTTCAGGGAGTGGCAACACGGTGGCAATCGACCTGATCGTTCAGCACGTCCACAGCCAGCTGGAGGAGGTAAGAGCTGCCTGGTGCCCCGGGTGTTGATGGTGGGGTCATCCTTGCCTGTGCAGCGGTGGCATTTGGGAAGCGATGCTGTGGGAACTGAGGTGGGAATGGCCTGGCTTCCCGCTGTGCTCCAGGCATGTCCCTGTGAACTCCTCCCTGCCTGGCTCCCTCCATTTCGGCGAAGGGGACTGCTTTGTCCCTTCCACGAGGTTAGAGCAAGGCTCCACCGTGAGCTGTGGTCCAGCAGCAGCTTCCTTCTCTCCCTGGGAGAGCGAGGCATCTGGGGACAAACCACCATCCTCCAGTGATGAGTGATGAGCCCTCCCTGCCTGCTTCCCTCCCAGGGCCAGCATCACCCCAAACCCTGCAAGACATGAGCTCTCTGGCTTCTTCTCTTTACCCCCCCCCCTACAGAGACTGCTGCATAGTCTTTCCAGTCAAGAGCCCCCTTTTCCACTCCTATTTTGGATTCAGCCCATGGGTTTCAAAACCCAGTCTTGTGAAGTTTGATGCCGAGCCTGACCCCAGATCCAGGCAAATTCTTCCATCTCCTTCCCCATCATTGGGTTTAACAAATCTGCTGTGTGTCCTGGGCCAGTCCTGACCCATGATTTGAGTTTGGGACCCTTCAATCAGACGACGCTGTTGTGTGTTGATCCGTGAGCAGCGCGGTCTCCTCCCACCCCACGTTTCTACCTTTGATGTTTAAGTCGTGGTAACGCTCAGAGGGATGTCCTGTGAGGTGGAAGGAGCGTGACCTGCAGGTGGCTATGCTTGAAAGGCAAGAGCTCGGTTCCTGCAGGCCCTTCTGAGCTCCCAGACAGCAGGAGCCGCTCGGCCCCTGGATGTGAGCTGGCAGGCAGCATCGTGCCTCCATGCCTGCTCGGGAGGGACCGCTCTGCTGCAAAGGTGTGATGGGAAGTCCCCCCTCCTGGCGCACCCCGCTCTCCGCAGGGCTGCACGCGGCAGTCAGGGTTCTCTGACTGCCCTGATTTACAGCACTAAGCTCTGGCAGGTCAGCAAGATGGTTACTAAACCCTAGATCACAGGAGCAAGGATCAGAGCCCTGGCACCGTCACCACCCCTGGGCTGAGGAGGGCGTGTGGCCGTGGGCGCAGGCCAGGAGCAGGGAAATGGCCATTTCTCCAAGCCTCTGAGATCTGACCAGGGAAGCTCGTGGCTGGATGCTCCTCCTCAGAGCTCTGCTGCGAGCCAGGCGAGGGGTTGGCTTGGGGGGCTTTCATTTACCTGGGATGGGGAAGAAGGGGAAAAGGCTACGTGTGAATGCAGGAAAATATTCCTATTTTTCCTTTTCTTTTGTCTTGAAACGACCCTGGTGTTGACAATGCTTAATACCGGTTGCATTGTGTCTTTGTGTTGCTGCCGCAGCGTGAACTCAGTGTCAGGTAAGAGCCCCTAACTCTGTCCTGTCTGTGCAGCCCGAGGCATTTCCAATGCCAGGCACTGCTTGGCCTAACCCCAACCTGCAGTCAAGACCGGCCGCTCGCGTAACGCACAGCCTCCTCACGCTCAAAGCTGGTGAAAATCCACCTTGTCCTTGGCTTTGGGACCAGCAGGGAGAGGGCTGTTCCCAGGGCTGTACTCGTCCTGCGAGGGTGCCACCAGCTTGAGCGCATAGCCCTGAAGCTGGAGACCCCCAGTCTCTGCGAGAGGGGAGGTTTTGCGTCCTGAGATTCTCTCTTATTTCCTTTCATCCTCTAAGACCAACTGTTGTTCAGAGGGACTCTCCATCCCTGATGATTAAACATCATTAGACTTCGTTAAACATCAATTATAAGATTAACTAAAGCAGCTCAAAGGTGGTGGGAGCTCTGGATCCCTCGCCGCACGCAGAGGCTCTGGGTTGCCAACCTGATGGTCCCCAGGAGGAGCAGAACAGCCTCGGCATGGTGAGAGGTACCTGCTGTCCTGCACAGCAGCTGCCTGGGGACTAGAAAAATAGTTATGCCCTAATCCAGCGAGGTTTCTAATTTCTCGGCACCTATAAGTGGATTCTATAAAGTATTCATTGAGTTATTTCACCTCTTTGGTGTGTGGATCCAGATGGGACTTGGCTCTCTTGCTTCCATTAAGCAGCCGGCTGAGTTTCCAGGTATTCTTGTAGGGAGCATTGCGGCAGATGGGTTTCCATTTAGATCTCCATCATTATATGGAGACACTTAACTAAGTAACCCTAAAATTTACATTTGGCATTAAAAGGCTTTTAAAATACATAAAATGAACAGGAAAAAGACTGCTTTAGTGATTTGTACGCAAGCCATTCATGTCCTAGGCTAGGCAACTGGATGTTTTATTTTATTGCTGTTTGTTTTAACGCCACGGGGCCTGACATTTCCACACAGACACCGTGTGCCAGGCGTAAGCTTCCCGGCGTGTCAGGAGGTCCGGGTGGGAAGGTGCATTTTAGCGTGGAGAGACTTTAAAACATTGCAGGAATAACATTAGAAAGCAGGCTGAGGAGGTGGGTGTGTATGGATATATATATGGCCGTGTATATGCACACAAACATAACACTTCCCTTCTCTCCTCTTTAATCAAAGCTCAGTTGCACAGCTGATCTTTTCGTGCCCCTTAAAAATCAAGTATTATAATATTATAGCAAAGAGTAGTTTCACAATAGCAAGTTTGGGAAGGTAACTGACCTCCAGGAATAACTGTGATAACCACAGCCACAGGCATTTTTATGTTCTCTTTAAAGCTCGTGGTTTCCATTTATGCCTTTGCCAGAAAGACTGGAAAAAAATTTCCTGCCAAAAATCTGCTTACACTCCTGGAGTCCCAGTGCTTTTCCTGCTGCTGTGGTTTCCCATCTGCTCCTCTGCGGCTCTGCGCTCACGCGAGGAGCGAGGTGGATGCAGAGACATGTGTCAAGTGAGACGTGCTCAGCAAATCTGGGGCTTTTCATTTAAAACAATTCCCCATCCTCTTGTCTTGAATGGCTTCATCTAAATGTCACGGTTGCTGTTGTGATGCCACCACCTTTTCGTGGCCGTGGGGACGCAGTGAGGCCTTTGTAGCTGGTAGAATAAAACCTGGGTCCTTAGATCTGGACCCAGTCTGAGGTGCTTTGCTGGTCCTTGTGCTCCAGGCTGGCTGTGGGCAGCCTCCCCTCACCCAGCAGGTGGCAGGGAGTGCTTCTCCCCAGCTCTCAGCTGATCAAATGGGTGAATTCTAAGGAGTTTGAAGAAAGTTGTGCCATTCCCTGCACCTGCAAGCCTTGTTTTGCTCCTGTGACTGGTGGCTGCTGAGGAGCATCGCTGCCTTCCTCTGCATCCCCTCAGAGTGCAGGTCAGACCTTAGAGTCCTTGCAGTTGGAGTATTTCTTGTCCAGCCTCCCACATGTTTAACCATGCATATGCTGGGGTTATAATTACATACAGGCACTCCCTTTACATCTGTGCCCAGGTGAGTATTCCTCCTGGAGCTCAGCAGCAAAAGCCAGACTGGCAAGCTCCAGCCTGCCGAGCCCAACCTGTTTTCCATCCCGTCCACCATGCACCCAGCCCAGCTCTCGGAGCCAGTGCTCTTTTCAGCCGATTCCCCTGACCAATCAATATTCCCCATCCACAAGGTGTCAATCGGCTTGGCATGCCCTTTACCAATTGTGTCTCGAAATATCACCCCGTGGCGCAGTTTAATAGCCCTCGTTTGAAATGTCAGCCGTGAAAGCCAGCTCCTGTACGTGTTTGAAATGCCTTGACTGCATTTGCTCCTTTGTAGCTGGATGTCTCTTGTCTGCTTCCTGCTTGATAGCATGCTCAACAAAGAGCTGAGGATGTTCCCTGAAGCCTTCCTGAGAGATGGTCACCCCTTTCTCTCTCACTCTCTCTTTCTTTCTTTCTTTCTTTCTTCTTCTTTTTTCCTTTAAAGCTTTTGTTCTTGGGTTGGGGGGGGAAATAAGTTTCCAAAGTACAAAGTTTTCTTGATGTGCTCATGGGTGCTGGTCTGAATGTTCCGTCGCGGTCCTGCCTGGCAGGAGGAGGGACAGGAAGCGTTGCTTTTGCAGGCGGGCTGAGATCTGCTCCTTCCATCCCTCCTGGCAGAGCTGGGGAGCTCTCAGCTGTGGTGAAACCCATAGTGAGGCGGCTGTTGGGGAGCCTGAGCTCTTCCCTCTGCCTCGCCTGCAGCCCCTCTCCAAGGGATGCTGATCCCAGGGCAGGTCCAGGTCAATTTGTGGGAAGGAAGGTCTTCTCAGCAGGCGGTGATGTTCACTTCAGAGCTGAGTTTCTCCCCATGTTCCTGGTGCTCTCGGTTTTCCAGACTCTCCAAGGCTTGAGCAGATTGTCCGTCCAGCGTGCCAGGAGATGGGCCTGCCTGTGAGCCCACCAGCAGCTTGCATGGATGCAGGACAGGCTGGAGGAAGGTTACTCAAGCTTGGTCTTGAGCACCTGCACTTGCTCTAGGATTGCAACAAAGCCCTGGATGAGGGCTGAGCATTTTCCTCTGGGCTCCAAGACCTGCAGCTGGTTCTGGAGCATTGTGCCACATGGGACAGAGGTGTGACAGGATCCCTGCTGTGACTCCAGAGCAGTGAAAGCCAACAGAGCTTTCTAGTCACGGAGCCAGGAGTGGAGCTTGTGCTGCAGAAAGCAGCTATGACTTGGTGACCAAGGGAGGAACGCTGGGGTCTGAACGGTGATGGCCTGGGCACCAGGCAGTTCCAAGAGCCATAGATCAATTAGGGCTTTTTTCACCCCTTTGACTAATGATAGTGCTTTTTCCTTTGTTTCATGTTGTGTTTGTCCATCTTCCCTTAAACTCTCATGTTTCCTGCCTTGTCTCCCCTGAACATCTCTCCCACCTGGTGACCAGAGGAAGCTGCGCTGGGATATGTGAGGAGATAAACGCTAACAGCAGGGTTTTGGTTGTGACACTAACGCCGGGGAACGGGGGCGAGGGCTGTGCAGTGTGAACCGCGTTACTAACCCAGGCAGGCAGCTCGCAGGGTCCTGCTTTGCTGGGGCTGTGCGGGCAAACCAGGGTGGGGGGACTTGAAAAACCGTCTTTATCCTGACCCCACAACTAGGACCTGCTGCTGTTCCCCCAGAAAGCACTGTGGGGACCTTCACAATGAGCAGCTTCCCTGGGCTTTCAGGGACAGAGGCGTGAGCAGGGTTGCGTCCCGAGCTCCCCATCCCCACACTGAGCAGCCGTGCCTGTGCAGGTGTCATGGGAAGGTGCAGAAAGCTTGGTGACAGATCACTGACAGCGTTTCTTGGGGCCTGTTGACAGTTTGGGGTGCAGGGGAGGTGTTCCCAGGCACATGGGGCTGCTCTCAGGGGTAAGAACACTCACTGGCATCTGCAGCAAGGCGCAGGAGCTAAGTCACACCGCATCTCGCCTGCGGCACCACAAACCAGGGCAGGAGAAGGGCTGCCCATCCTGCTGGCGTGGTGGGATGCTGCCACGTGGCCCTGGCAGTGATGGAGAGGTGACTGTGGCAAGCTCAGTTTAGGAGACAGCCCTGTGGGGTGTGACCCCTGCAGCTCCTCTGGTCTGGGGGACAGTGGTGTGTCACCTTAGCAGACCTAGCTGGGGCCATGAGTTGATGCGTGGCTCTGTTTTGGGGGGGCTGATCTCTGTCCCCCTAGAAGCAGGCACCAGCATCCACCAAAGGCAGGGCTCAGGTCCTCACTTGCTGTGTGGGTCTGCACGTCTGGGGACAGGAGAGCTTTAGACAGGGGTGGGTGGCAACTGTGTCCCTAAAATCTGTCCCTGGGCCAGGTCTGGAAGGAGGGAGGGCTGCCAGCAGCATGGTGCTGGTGTGGGAGCAGTTCTGAAGGAGTGAACCTAAGTGGCAGTGACTAACAGAGGGAGCTCGCTTCACTGACAGCAGGTCTGGGACCTTGAGGGCTGCTTGTCCCAAACAGGCAGTGGGGTCTGCGGGCAGATGAAGCACGCTGGGCTTGGCCCCAGCCCGGGGAGTCTGTGATGGGAGCACAGCGTGTGCCCCATGCTCCGTGGCAGCCAGGAGCTATCTCAGCTCACAGGAGCGTCCCTTGCATAGAGGCTCTTTGCTGCTATGCAGGACCGGAGCTGGCAAAAGCAAGAAGGAGCCCTTAAGTACCTACAGGCCTTGGGAATGTCTCATTTGGTGTTGGTTGGCCAAGACCAGGAGATGGCTGTATGGATGGAGGCCTCGAATCATCTAGCCTTGCCTGCCTCCAGTCCTACCGAGTCATCTTCTCTGTCTTCTCCGCTTGTGTGCCTCTGTGTGTGCGCAATTAATGCAGGCTTCTGCTTGATTTGAAATCTTAATTACATGGTGCTTTCATTTGTTTGCTCTCTTCTCCTCCTTCCCAGCATCTCTGTGATGGGATGCAGCTGCTGGCACGCTTGTGATCTGATGTATGGCTTTCGGACCCCAGCCCTCCTCCCAGACAAAGTCCTTCGTCCATCCTGCCCAGCCTAGTAGAAGTCAAATAGATGTTGACCTTCCTCTCGTTACTGCCACTCTCAAAGAGAGAGGTGACTAATGGGGCCCCATTGTGCTCTTCCCCATCAACGGTGTTCCCTTGATCCAAGAATAGCTCCCAACCCTATTAGTTATGTGGAGATGAGTCACACAAGGCTGGCCCCATCCAGCCGTAAAGTCTTGAAGCTGTTCCCAATTTGGCGTGGATCTGACTATCCCTGAATGGGCCAGGAGCTCTCTGAAATGGTCTCGTTGCAGCCTGGCTCTGCAGCCCTCACTGGGTGGCACAGCTGTCCCCACCGCACTGCCCAGTCTGGTTGACGTGGGCCTGGTTGCCTGTCTGTTCTTGGTGACATCTGGCACTTGTTTTGGAGGACCCAGAGAGCCGCAGCAGCTCCTCCCTACCCCATGAGTTCAGGATCCACCACCAGATAACACTCCCAAGCAGGAGAAGATCTTGATTTTATTATCCACTTCCCTCCCAACCAGTGGAAAGCAAGATGGGCCAACCATGGGCTGCTGCCCAGCAGGAAGGGCAGCTCCTTGGGTTGTGAGACCCCGCTGGCTGCGCTGGTCACCCGCTCCCTGCCCCATACGTGGGAGCAGGTTCCTCTGCCACTGGGCAGGGCTGGCCGCTCATTCGGCTCAGCTGGATGGCCTTGGTGTGCATTTGCAGCGTGAGATGACATCTGGGAGGATGGCTCTGGCCGTGTGCTGTGCTCCAGCCTTGCCTGGAGACATTCTGACTGCGTGTTTGGTTTTCAGGGCTGCCCTGGCCTCTGCCCACCAGTGCCACCCCCTTCCTCAGACCCTCAGCGTGCTGAAGAGCACCCCTCAGGTGAGGGGCATGCACACCATCATCAGGTAAAGCCCTCGGCACCACAGCCCCCCGGGGCAGGGTGGGGTTTGGTTGCTAGCTGGGATGGGCTTGGCTTGCTTCAGATCCCCAAATCTCACTTGTGCCCTGTCCTCATGACTTGGGGACATGGGACAGGATAGATGGGGGTGGACCTTGCATACAGGAGCTGCGCTGTGAGCGCTCCATGGTCTGGCCTGCAATTTCTCTGCCTTTTACCTTAAGCTGCCATTGCAATTCCAGGCTCAGCCAGTGAACTCGGGTGCAAACAAGACAGGGGCAGTGTCTGCCCTCCTCTACCTTTGTGCTCTGTCAGCATCTCCTGGGGCACATTTTGCTCCAGAGCTTACACTGCCTTTCCCTCCCCACTAGAAACAGGGAGACCAGCAGAGATGAGTTCATTTTCTACTCCAAGAGGCTTATGCGGTTGCTGATTGAGCATGCGCTCTCCCTGCTCCCGTTCCAGGTGGGTTTGGTGCTGTAGCCGGGAGGGTGGGCAGGAGGAGCTGTGTTTCCTCTCCAATTCCTGTCCCATAACTGCCCTGGAGCCTGGACAGTCCTGGCTCTGCTGCTCCCACCTTCCCTGTGTGTCCACCCTTTCCTTCTAAGCTGAAAGGGGGCAGGACTCCCCTAGGCCAAGGAGCAGGGGCATGGCCCTGGGTGACAACTCTCTGTCCAGCCTCATTTTCCAAGGAGCCAGACCAATCCGCAGCTGGCTGGCTCCTCCGAGGGTCACGTCAGAGCCCCTGGTAATGCTTCTCACGTGTTTTTTGCAGAGTTGCACAGTCCAGACCCCTCAGGGACAGGACTACGAAGGGAAGACATACAGCGGGAAGCAAGTAAGTGGAAGCAAAAGGTGCTATTCCAGTCTGCCCCACGGGGCTACGTTGAAAGTCGTGTGGATTCAGGATCAGGACACTTCTGGCTTTGCGGGGCTTCCATCAGGCCTGCATTTGGTGCCTGCTATCATGAGTATGATGCGAGCATCATGAGTATGATGAGTATGACTGCGAGCAGCACAACCTGCTCCTGGAAGGGATGTGTTTTGGGGCGGCCCGCTAGCGTCCCCCGTTGCTGAGGCCCAGTGCCGCACTGGGATGGTGTGCATCTCCTGCTCCGTGCCTTCCCGTTCACCCTCACCGTGTGCTGCAGATCACCGGGGTGTCCATCCTGCGAGCAGGTGAGACCATGGAGCCAGCACTGCGAGCGGTTTGCAAGGACGTCCGCATCGGGACCATCCTCATCCAGACCAACTGCAACACGGGCGAGCCAGAGGTAACGCCTGGGGCCCTGGGCTGCCAAGGGCATCTCCTGGCGTTAGCCTGCATGTGGGGCGGGACTCAGGTAGTTCCTGAGAGCTCTTCAGCGATCCGAGAGTGGGTCTTGGCAGGGGTTGAGTGCTTTGAAAGCTTCTGAAGTGTGTTTTGCCAGCGTGTTTGCGCACACAAGGGCTGGTTCGCTATGTAAGTGTTTGCACCAGCACTTGGCTCCAAGCTGACAGCTGAGGTTCCAGAGACAGAGATGTTGGACTCAATGGTCCGGTGGGTTTCTTCCAACCTGGTTATTCTATGATTCTATGTGGGGAAGATCCTTCACCCCTCTAAGAGAAGGGCGTGGGTTGCTCTATTCACCTTCAGCCTCTAAGCTGATCTCTCTCCCCCTTGCCCAGCTCCACTATCTGCGGCTGCCAAAGGACATCAGTGAAGACCACGTCATCCTGATGGACTGCACGGTCTCCACGGGCGCAGCAGCTATGATGGCCGTGCGAGTGCTGCTGGTACAGAGGATGCTGGGCACACCACAGAGGGCGGGTGGTTCTCCCCGAGATAACGTGCAGAACACCAGCCATACTGAGGGGCCTGGTGCCAAAACTGTCTCCTCCTTGTGACCAATCATGCAATGGGAGCCAGCACAAGGGAGGGACTTTTTACAAGGGTATGGAGTCATACAACAAGGGGGAGTGGCTTTAATTTATAAGGGGCAAGATTTAGATTAGAAATTAGGAAGAAATCCTTCATGAGGAGGGTGGGGAGGCCCTGGCCCTGGTTGCCCAGAGCAGTGATGGCTGCCCCATCCCTGGAGGTGTTCAAGGCCAGGTTGGATGGGGCTTGGAGCAACCTGATCCCGTGGGAGGTGTCCTCCCCTGGCAGGGGTTTGGAACTGGATGGGCTTTGAGGTCCCTTCCAACCCAAACCATTCTATGATTCTGTGGCTCCATAACCAGGCGATGACAAAGTCACCCTTTCGTTGTGTAGCAGCAGCCTGGATTTAAGTTGGTTTCTTGGTCCTCTAACCCCAGGCTGGCCATGGAGAGGGGAAGAGAGAAAGTGGCTCAAGGAAGGCCCTTGATTGCTCCAAGTGCCATTCCCTGGAGGCATGGGCCATAACATGCCTTGGACACCCTTACCCTGAGCTGTCTCTCTGCCTTTCCCACAGGATCATGATGTCCCAGAAGACAAAATCTTCCTCCTCTCTCTGCTTATGGCAGAGATGGGTGTCCACTCAGTCGCCTATGCTTTTCCCCGGGTGAAGATCATCACCACAGCTGTGGACAAGGAGGTGAATAACCTTTTCCGGATAATCCCTGGCATTGGTGAGTACCTAGGTAGGAAAGACCTGTTGCAGAGGCATTTTCAGTGCTTCTGGTCCACTCCCCAGAGGAGGTGAAGCCCTGGTTCTCAGCAGCAGCTTAGGTCTGGCCTTATTTTACCTGAGGACCCACTGCCTCTCCTGGGTCCCACTGCCTCTTGGCTGTTGGGATCCACACACCTGCTCTGAGCTCTGTTGGGCAGACATAACCTCGGCAGAAGGAGCCATTCCACATGCCGTGAGCCCCCTCCAGCCCCAGGTGGAGAAGCTGGGCTGGGACAGCTGGAGCAGATCTGTCCCTGCCTCATTCCCTATGCTGTCACCTTAAACAAGCTCATCCAAAACAAGCTCACACTGTTCTTCTGTCCTCACCTCAGCTGTGCCAGGAAACACCCCTGCCACGGGGTGCTAAAACAGCCCCCAGGCTGCTCCAGTTTTGCTGCTACGAAGGTTTTAGTGCCATTTAAACTGTCGGATAAACCTGCTTTTACCTCCTTGCCTGCTGGGAGGAGGGCAGGCGGGAGGATGGGTCGCAGGGCTCCCTGCAGAGCTGCACCGTGACTGCAGGCTCTCTTTCTCCCCGCAGGGAACTTTGGGGATCGGTACTTCGGGACTGACGCTCCTCCAGATTGGAGTGATGATGAAGATGCTCTTAGCACTTAGCTGGGTGTGGAGATGCCACTGGCGACAGGCAGCTTCAGCACTGCACCTTAACCCCTTCTGTCCGTTGCAGAGATTTCTCCTTCCTCCTCACCAAGCATAGATATTTTTTTCAAACCTTACATTGGAAATCTAGGGCATATTTTTTCAAAGGAACATAAATCCTAGTTTGACTTCGTGGACAGGCGTGTGTCCCAGCATAGAGTGGAGTTAATTTATTTTAATTTAAAGATTTGCCTATATAACTTATTGGAGATATTTTATAAAGAAAAATAATAAATCTTTTTCTCTGTTTTTCTTGAATGGAGCCATTCTTTGTCACAACCTAGGGGTTCCCAGAAGAATTCACAGCCCTTTGGGCCTGCTGCTCTGGAGCAGAGATGCTGTGAGCGACAGCGGGAGGTCGAGACCCTCCTGTTGAGAAGCAGGCTGACCCTGCAGCTGTGGAGCAGTTCTTGCAGCTCTGCCTTTGCTGAAGATCTTACACCCCAGTGAGAGTTTTCCCTACAGGATGTGCTCACTCTGATGCGACTGAGCCTTCACCCCATGGGAGCTGGTGGGGACAGAGAGCACCCTGCAGCCTCTCTGCAAGGAGGTCAAGGTCTGCTGCCTGCAGCAGGGCTGGGAGCAGAAGAATCCACCACTCCCATTCCCAAGCTCCACCTCTTGCTGCCTGGCAAGTGAAGGGCTGGTACCAGAGGAAGAGCAGTTTTTTGTGTCTGCAAGGAAGCTGGAGCTCAGGGTGGGGGGTCACATCATGCTTCAGCTTAAGAAGCATCGAGCCCCTCTTTCAGTTCAGCAGCTGAAGTGAAACCTAGCTCACCCAAACACCACCTTGGCTCTTGTTGAATCGGAGCTGCCCAAGACATGAGGAGCAGGTCTCATAACGGTCTCCAGGAAGCTGGTAGCAGGGCCAAGTAACCTCAGCGGAAGGAGAGCAGCCAGCCCCATGAGGTGGGTTTTGTCAGGGGCTGTCACCTTTGTGGCTAAACATGGAGTATTTTCTTTTCCTACAAAGTACCAATGCGCCATCCTTGTGCTGGAGATAAACTGGCCAAGAGGAGCAAACCAACCCCTCGACTGGGTGTCCTTGGCTTGGAGCTGGCTCTTAAGGCAGGTGATGCCGGCAGCAAGGAGAGCAGGGCCGGGAGGGTATGTTCTGCCAGGCCCTCACTGAAATGGAGAGTCACCTGGTGATAGCACAGTGTGGGCTCAGGTGTGATGAGCCCAAAATAACTGCCACTGTTCTGCGGCATGTTGTATAAATTCTCAACTAAATTTAAAAGAAAACACATGCCCGAGTTCTTGCAAGAGCTCGGCTAAAGCATGAGCCCTCGGCTTGAAAGCCACTCTCAGAGCCAGCACTGACACTTGATTAGCGGCAGCTAAAAATAGCTCCTTGCGTAGGTGGAAGGAGAGCTCATAAGCACAAACACGGGAGGAGAAGAGGCAGACACAGGGGTTTTTGGCTGGGGCACCAGGTGAGCAGGGGTGGGACAAGGGACAGCAGCATCGCCAGGTCCATGGAGAAGCATGCCTGCACCCAGCATCCTTTCCCCGGGCTGCAGCCACTAGCACAACAGCTCAGTGCTGGAGGAGCCCAGTGTCTTTGTAGATCATTCTCAACCCCATGAACGAATGCTGCCATCATCCATGCATACAGCTCCAGCAGACCTTGTTTGAGCAATGCTTTTGGCCTCCTTGAGAGAGACAACACCATGCAATGGTCTTGAGCAATAGGGTTCTGACCCATCACTCTGCACCCATGGCCCTGATGACCTTGTGCTGGGCGTCAACAGCAGGTGTAGGCTGCTCGGCCATGGGAGGGTAAGACAAAAATTGTGGTGTAAAGGGTGTGGGGAGGAGGAGGCATCACCAGAGCCTCAGACTACAACGTCTTGTTTTGCAGCACTTCCAGGCTGCTAAATGCTACCCACGCACTCAAGCAGCCCCCAGCACCCATGGCCAGTGGCTGGCAGACCCATGATTAAGCATTGCATGGCCCCCCTTGCCACCACATTAAGGTCCAAGTGACCGACACCCTATCCCATGGGCATGGCCACTGGGACCAGCCAGCCAAGAGGTCTCCTGGACCTTCCGCTATGCTCCCTCCCAGTGTGAAGGAAGATCTGGAGACCTTTACATCCAGGCCAACTCTTGCTTTTAACACAGTACATCCATAATTTTCCTCAGAACAAGTGTGTTTTTCCTCAGCATGTCCACATTTTTCCCTCAGATCCACAACAGATCTCTACCTTTCCTTAGTATATCCTTATTTTTCCTCAGAAGATCTGCACTTTCCTTCAAGCAGATCCACGTTTTTCCTCAGTAGGTACACATTTTTCCTCAGATCCACACTTTTTCTTTAACAGACGCACTTTTTTTCCTTAGCAGAGCCCTATTTTGCCTCAAAAGATCTGCACTATCCCTCAGTAGATCTACATATTCCCTCAGATGTGCATTCCAACACAGTAGATGCACCTTTTCCCTCAGCAGAACCACGTTTCACCCTGGCAAAGCCAGGCCTGCAGCCACACAGCCATCTTTTACCCCAACAAACCAACCGTGCACCCACACCAACGCTGGCCGCTCCCACTACTGAAAAACACGGCAAGTTCCCCTCCTCTCCTTCTCTGCTCCCTGCTTGAAGGGAAAATGGCGGGTGGGCTGGGTGCTGAGCAGCTCCATCCCCACCACCATCGCCCTTGTCCTCAAGCCACGGCGCCATTTTGGATGCCCTCAGCCACCCGTGGCCATGGTCTGGAGGGTCGGCCAGGTCCCACCTCGCCGTTGCCAGCGCAACAAGACCGAAGAGCTTCTGTTTGTGACAAAACGCTGGCAGCAAACGCACCCCCATCGGAAACGCCGCGTGGGAGGAGGGCGGCTCCCCCTCGCCTCTGCCTCGTTGCCCCCCCAGCACCGGCCATGCTGGCCACTCACAGGTTGGGGTGATGAGAGCGACAACAAAAAAACCCACTGTTTTTTTTGGCCAAGATATCGATCTACGGCTTTCTCAGGTAGCCTTGGCCATGAGGTTGCATCGCAGCGGGGTGACCAGTGCTGCCAGCACCGCTGCAGCCGCCCTTGGCAGCGATGCCCTCCGCCCCAGCCCAAAAAGCCATGAGGGTCATGCAATTAATTTTTTTTTTAAGTGGAAAAAAGAGCAAATGCAGTCATTTGATGAGCCATGGTGCCATGCATTGCTGCAGTGGCCAAGCAGGTGGCCCATGGCTGCTGTGGCTGCTGGCCAGCAGCGTGCAGTGCACAGGGACAACCCTGTGGGACAGACACCCTGAGGCAGACACGGCCACAGCAGTGGTTCCCTTCCAAAACACAGGAATACTGGAGAAAGGCAGTGGGAATCATAGAATCGTGGAATGGTTTGGGTTGGAAGGGACCTCAAAGCCCATCCAGCCCCACCCCTGAAATGCGCAGGGACACCTCCCGCTGGATCAGGGGCTCCAAGCCCCATCCAGCCTGGACTTGAACACCAAACCATTCTATAATAATACATTTTCTATATATCTGTGGGGGTGGCCGACACAGAAAAGGCATGGACTTGTAGAACCATTGAATGGTTTGGGTTGGAAGGCACCTCAAAGCCCAGCCAGTCTCACCCCCTGCCATAGGCAAGGACACCTCCAACTGGATCAGGGGCTCCAAGCCCCATCCAATCTGGCCTTGAACACCTCCAGGGATGGGGCGGCCACCACTGCTCTGGGCAACCTGGGCCAGGGCCTCCCCACCCTCACAGCAAAACATTTTTTCCCAAGATCTCATATCAGTCTCCCCTCTTTTAGTCAAAAAACGCTCCCCCTCATCATCTCCATGCCCTCCCTGATCAAGAGCCCCTCCCCGGCTTTCCTGGAGCCCCTTTCCATATTGGAAGGTGCTCTAAGTTCTCCCCGCAGCCTTCTTTTCTCCAGGCTGAACAACCGCACCTCTCTCAGCCCCTTTTTCTCATTACACACCCAGGCAATGCCACACTTCATTAAAGCAGCCCAAAAACCTCCCAAAGGCTTTTGATTTATCGCTGTCACACAGTACCCATGGACTTGACTGCAGCCCCCGCAATGACCGGGGTCCCCCACACCGCAGGGTCCCTGTCCTGGCAGCACCTGCATCGCCACCGGCTTTGCTTGACATCCTGCCCATCGTCCAGACCGACCCAAACCACAGCTCATCTGACCAACAGCAGAGCCTCTCAAACACAATCCCCTCATCACTAAAAATAGATCAGAGCGGTTGAAATAAGAAGAAAAAAAAAATACCACACAAAGAAGATGAGAACAATATCTGCTTGACCATCAAAGATAAAACACACTCATTTCGAGGCAGGAACAGCCGGGAGGAGAACTTTTGGGTTGTATTTTCTCTTTCTGCAGCAGATGGGCTTGGTTTTCTTTGAAATAGGTGAAGCTTCTCGTTGCTGCCAGCCTGAGGTAACTGCCCGAGGCAGCTCCAGTGCCCACGGCTGCTCTGTTCAAGGGCTTGGTGGAGCTGGAAAGCAACAGAGTGACCCATCAGGTCATAACTAACTCATTTTGTACAGAAAGAGGCAGAACCGGTGGGTTTAAACTTGTGCACTCACCCCACCACTCATGTGAGAACGTGGTAATTCATTGCAGGAGTCGGCTTTGCTGACGAGCACTAGCAAGGTCAGGGCAGAGCAGCTCCATCCCACAGCTCTGCAGGGTACGGTCCTGGCCAGCTGCAAAAAAAATGCTTAATTTCTCTGTATTATTAAACAAGGCAATTTGTTGCAAACAACGGCTGGTGGCATCTACATTAAAACCCCTGCTCTGTTAACAGAGGTGGGGTTTTTTTCAGAAGTCGATATCAAAACAGCAACAGAAAATGGGATATTTTGAAGCTGCTCCATGAGGAGTATTTGAGACAGCGATCAGCCAATAAATCCAACACGTTACACACTGATGCGTTCACCTGGTGCCACTGGAAACTTTTTCACCAATACCTGAAGTGATATTCATTCCATCTCTTGCCAAAGGCAATCCTCGGTCAGGCTCAATCCTCACGGAAATATTTATAGATATCAAAGACATTTAAAAGACTTGATTCAACCTCAACAAATCTACACTGAAGATTCATTAGACCCCATTAACCCACAGATAGAATAACTGCAACAAGAAGAGCAAGGGTTGGGAAAGTGTTCAATAAAAACAGTAAAGTGTAGAGATAGGATGGGGTGAATGGTTTTCAGCTGAAGGAGGGGAGATTGAGATGAGATCTTAGGGAGAAATGTTTTGCTGTGAGGGTGGGGAGGCCCTGGCCCAGGTTGCCCAGAGCAGTGGTGGCCGCCCCATCCCTGGAGGGGTTCAAGCCTCGGCATTAAAATTCACGCAAAGCAGAAGAAGAAATCTTGAATCCCAAGTATTCCTTCTTTGCTTTTAATAAAATGAAAGAAAAATAACTAACATGCAAGTGCCCCTCTTCTTCCTCTCTCATGCGAACAACAGCTGTGACAAGAGAAAAGGGGGAGAGGTTAGCAGTCTGCAGCTTGCCAAGCCACGCTAACGAGTCCGTTAAGGTACGGCTTGGTCCCTGTGCAGCTCAGTCTGGGGTAACTCCCTCATCTGACTCAAATAGGGGGGAAACAAAAGCACCAAAGGTGACTGCAGGGGCAGAAGGTGCAGGGAAGGCGATGGGCTCCCCATGGAGACTAGACTGGGCAGCAGGTGAGATGGAGATCTCCCCTTGCTGCAGCCAGATCTGGAGCCTGCTGCACCCAAGAGCAGCTCCAGCACCAGGACCTCCACTCTGAGTCATGTTTGAGGGAAGTGGTGCAACTCAATTAGCTGAACATACCCTTCAAATGGCCAGCACTGGTGCTGGTACTGCAGCATTTCCCACCCTCATCACCGCCTTTGCTGGTACAGAGAGACACATCAAGGAGGTTTTGCAGATGGTTTCCACCACAGGGATCCCATGCAGATAGGTGTTCCAGAGCCACGGCAATCTCCCAGTGTTGGAGCTTCGCCCAGGGACACCACACAGTGTTGACACACAGAGCTCAGGGAGAGCTGGGCTGCAGCTCCACAACCCCTCTGCCATCGCGCTGGGTCTCCTGGAAAGGGGCACTGGGGGAGCAATATCCTCTCCAAGACAGCAAACCAGTCATAGGTCCTTGAACCACAAAGCTGCCTCCCTGCTCCATTACCACTGCTCAGCCTTCCAGCCCCATTTCACCCTGGAAAGCAGCACATGGGGCATTTCACACCCTCTAAAGCAGGGCCAAGCACAGGGCACTGGCGGAGCTGAGGGAGAAACACGGACAGGAGCCAGACCAGGAGCTACCAGAGACTCTGCGACAACCGATGGAAATCACCCTTTGCAGAGGTGGTGAGGAGCACAGCGTGCCCCACAGCTGCGTGTCCTGCCATGTACACATGCTGCTCCAGCCCCACAGAAGCGTGCTGTGCCCTGCTGGGCCAGGGTAAGCTGCTCCAGATGTGCCTGCATCCTTTGGTAGCATCTGTTTTATCATGGCACGTGGTTTTCCACCTTTCCCTTTGTTTTCTTATGTTCTACAGCAAAAAACTGCTCTTCTGGGCCAGCCAAAAGGTCAAAATAAATCACATGTCTCCAGATCTGCTCTCTGTTAGACACATGAGGCACAGGAGCTGCTCTCCAGTCTGGGTCTGGCCTCGAGGGAGGATCTGCTGGCTGAGCTGGAGCAGCTTTAGGATGAAGAGGATGCAGATATGTGTCACAGCCTGTGGTTGGGACAGGATGGAGCTTTGCCATGTGCTCTGGCTCCATTCAGAGAGGCAGCACTTAGGAAACATGCTTTCTTGGTGGGTGGGATAGAAATGAGGCTCTACTGCTTGTTGAATTGAGGAACAGGACCTCTCTGTCCCTCCAGGGCCAAAGAGGAGGAAACCCAGAGCAGTTTCATGCCTAGGCTGGACCCGGGGCAGTGGAGGATGCTCTGCAGCTCCTGCAGCCTGGGCATCCCTCCTCACCTCCCTCTCTCTAACAGCAGACGAGCACTTTCTCATTTTCAAATAAATCAAGAGCACCACTAAAACACAGAGTTGGGGTGCTGGTTTTTTTTTTTCTGTTGTTTCACTTCTCTTTGCCGCCCTGCCTGTCCAGCATGTAATGGAAATTTTACCGCAGACGCTCGCAATGAACAAACAGGAAGCCAGCAGAAAGCGTGGCAACTCGCTGTAGCCCAGTTCAAATCAGCCGAGTGACAAGAAAGGCCATAAAAGCCAGCGTGGGGGTGGCAGGGTGGAGGAGAGCAGACGAGATGGGACGAGCAGCCAGTGTGGGGGATGCAGCCTCCGCCTCACCTCCCCGGGGACAACGCGTGGTCTCAGGTAAGGCAGGCGCTGCCCTGCACATTTCATTTTCTCCTTCCTGCAGAAGAGATTTCTAATTATTCTTGGAAGTCCTCGCCATGTTTCTGCTCAGCTTCTTCTTATAGAATCATAGAATAACCAGGTTGGAAGAGACCACCGGATCATCGAGTCCAACCGTTCCTATCAAACACGTTCCTATCAAATCTTGTGATGGGGGAGGTCAGGACCAGTCTGCCACTACTTCATTGCTCTGTCCCAACCTTCCTAAAACTCAAACTTGCTCAGATAAACTCATTCTATTTGGCTTTTTCTGGTCTTTGCAAGCCCATAAGGCAAAGCTTAAAAGCCCAAAAAACCCAATCATGGATTTCCAACAGAGGCATTCGATGAGAAAAAGCTGTGCTGTGGCTCCACAGTCCCTTAGTTCCTGCCTGAAAGGTTTTTCTTTCCTTTGCTCCTGGGCAAATCCAGAGTTTCTCAATTGAAATAGATTGTCTTGGCTGCATGTGGGGTACCTGGAGGTGCATCAGGCTCAGTCTGTTCCGTATGTATAGGATCATGTCAGAACCCAAAAGAAGCAAGGAGTCAAGAGAGTGGCTGAAAACAGATCAGAGAATCTTCTGTGCCTTTTCCTGAGAGCTTCCTAGGCCCTCTCACATCTTGTATGGAGCTTGTCGGCGCTGAACTTGAAAAATCGTTCCCTTTGACTTTGTAGTTCACTCAATTAATGAGCTTTTAACAGTCATTTTTCCACACTTATGGCAAATCGCTCTGGCAAAAGGCTGCCAGAAACAGCACCAGAGATCCCTTTCCCCAGAGAAGCGATTTTCAGCACCCCATAGGATTAGGAAGCTGAATCAAGAAGCTCCACTGTTACCTGCAGAGATGGGAGGAAGGTTTCTGTGTTCCTAACTTTCAAAATCTGGGGCAGTCCCTGTAGAAATGCCCTTTGCTGGTCCTGCTGCTCGCATGGGTGCTGCGGTCTGTGCCCCTGGGAGCGGTGCTGCGGAGGGAGGAGATGTGCTCGTCCCTGCCTCAGATATCACAGCAAGGGAAATGCATTAGACATGAAGATAATTGGAAGATAATGAGGTGCTAGAAGATTTCCTGGGGTGCCAGCAGACTCTCCATTAATGGTGTTTCTAGGAACAGGCAGCTCTCAAATGCTGTTATGGCAGAGTTAACCTGCAGCCCATGCCAAGCCCAGCCCTTTTGGTCCCCTGCACCCTTCAGTGTGGTTCTGCGCACTCCCAGCCAGGGACACTAAAGCTTAGAGCCCTGGTGTCCCTGTTTAACAGCAGCACTGGGTGATTTCAGCCCCTCCAGGGCTGATAGAGCCTGGAGCTCTGTCACATAAGAACTTCTGCACAAGAGGAGCAGCGCTGCTCCACATGGTCCCTCTCGGACAGTCCCCTGCATGTCAAAACGCAGCCGATGCCCGTTGCAGCAGGCACACAGCCTTCCCGCTGTGTACAGCCCCTGCCCTGTGCCACCCAGGAGGCTGCAGCACACCCAAGCATGCACCTCCTTTCTTTTAAAGACAAAACCCACCCACCCAGGAAAGAATCAGGGCCAGGATTTCAAAGCATCTGCACTCACGTGGTTACCCTCAAGGTAAAGGGTGAAGTTTTCCTCTACCAGGGAAGACAGGATCACACAAAGCCCAGGCTGTTCAGGAGCATGGGCAAAGCCCAGCTGCTGCGGGACTCGCAGCCCCTGCCACTATTTAGTGCCTGTGCCCATCTCCACTTCTCCTTCCTGAGCTTCCTAAGCCTGTATGGCTCAGCTAGAGATGGTTTGCACTGACCTCTCTCTCTCTCAGAAAAGTCTTGTACCCATAGCACAAGCCCTCCTCCTGCCAGCACTTTGCAGGTGCAAAACCTTTGGGGCCACAACCAGTTCCTTACAGGAGCAATGCCCTTTGACTGGTCCAGTTTGAATCAGGAGGTGACCACATGCCACAGCAGCGTGGCTTGGCTCAAAGCCCTCACAGAGCATGCAGGGCCAGGTGGCTGGAGCTGTTGGGAAGATTGGAGAAGTCCAACAGGCAGCACCACCTTGAAACCAGAGTCCCAGCACCACCTGATCACACAAAAACATCCACCACCTGGTCTTAAAACCAAGTAAACAGCCATTCGTCCAGCCTACGGCTGCACATCTGGGGACACATCCCTCCTCCTGTGGCTCTCAGCACCTGCTTCTGGACACCAAGCCCAGAAACGGTTGAGAGAGCTGCCATGAGCCACCCTGGCAATGTGCAATGATGGAAACAAAGGGGAAAACACGGGGGGTGAGCTGCCAGCCCAGCACAGAATGTGTGCAGGTAGAGGTTCATCCCCACCAGACACCCCTTTCCCTCTGCACCGGCATCAGTCCCTTGCAGCAAGGTGTCCCCAAGAGAAAACAGCCTCTCACCAGTACCTCCTCGGGAAAGAGCTGTTCCATGCAGAGCCAGAGGTCAAGGTGAAGTGCTGCTCTGGGAAGGTAGAGCCAAGAGGCCACTCCTCTGCTTTCTCTTCCAAATTCCTCAAAGGCTGGAGCGTCTGGGCAGGCACTAGACATCCAGTGCACGATGAGGGGCGGCGGTGCGGTGGTTGCCCAAGTGAGGAGCACCTCGTGGACTGTCTAACCTGAGAATGGTGAAACATAAAGGTCTATCTCAGGTTCGTCAGCCCATGAGATGCCTTCTCCAGAGCGAGATGGGCAACACCAGCTGCTCCCTCCCCCCAGCACGTGGAAGACGCGCAGCAGGGAGCAGAGGGGCCCCGGAGCTTTGTCTGCACCCACTCAGCGACACACAGGTGTGAAGCCCTGCACGGCTGCTTGCCATGATGGGAGAGGATGGAGGATGGTGCCAGCCCCGAAGGAACAAAGGGAGGGAAGTGGCTGGCAAGTCCCACCTGGTTCTTAGGAGAAGCTGCTGGAAGCTCAGCCGCACTTTAGCGCCAAAGCTGTCACGGTTGGCGAAGCAGCGGCTGCCACGTGCGATTTGCTGTTCACGAGACAGAAGGCTCCGGCACTTAAAGTGCCTAATTAGGAGCCTCTCTGATTCCCACCAGCTGCGAGGCCATCGGATCTGTGCCTCTGCAAGCCAGTGAGCGCAGCCAAGGGGTGAGTTTGGCATCCCTGAAAGCATCATTAACACGTCGCTCCTCACACTCCTGAGCAGAGGAATAGACAGTGACATCCCGAAAAGTGACAATAATGAATCCCCAGGCAGCACACAGGGCCCTTCAGCATTGAATGCATCAGTAATTTAAGAAGGGAATAGAAAATACATATATATATATTATTTTCCACGTTGAGCTTCCTAAATAAAGCACAAGTACAAGACGCACTTGTTGGGTTCACTTTCTTTCCTACAATTAAATGACTAATCCTAAAGCACACAAACCAAAAGAAAAATGTTTTTGAAGCATTACCAGCCATGATGCTGGCCATGGGGGTAAAAGACGAACTGAGCTGCAACTCCCAGTGTCTGCTCCTGGCTCTGAGTGTTTCAATGCAGCCCAGAGCCCCTGCCTTGCTTATCTTTAGCCTTAGGTGGCCCCCAAAGCCCCTGGGACAACACTCCAGGCATCAGGAGCACAGCCCGTGGCCTTCCCAAGTGCTGCTTCTGTAGAGAAGCTCTAGGAGATGGAACAGAAGAGTTTTGTAGAGAGAGCCCGGCTTCACACTTAGAGGAGCAGCCAAAATTGTCAGCACTGGGACACTCAGCCCCAGCCACTGCTGACGACGGGCAAAGCAGCCTCAAAACATGAGCTGCCCCTGCAACAAGAGCTCCCTGGCTGTTAGTGCCTGGCTCTGCCGTGCATCTCCTGTGGCTCTGAGTCACCTGGGGTCACCTGTCCTCATGCTTGGTCTGCGTGAGGATGAGCCCCAGACTCACTTGCATGTGTTGCACCAACGCTACCCATGGCAGAGAGCGGCTGGGCAGCAGTAACACCCACCATGCTCCAACCTGACTTCAAGGAGACTTAAAACCACATCCAGAGCCCCCATGAGCAACCGGACAGCACAGGGAAAACAGCTCAGTTCCCTCGGCTCCAGTCACTGGTGGAGCCTTTTCTTCTCCTCCTGGGGTTTGGGGTGGATCACGTTTGCCCTCAGCACCCACCAGGACCAGGAGCTGCCCTGGGAGCTGCAGGCAGCACAGTGGCAGCTCCAGAGCAGGGGTTCCTGCAGCATGGCGAGGACAGGCTCAGCCGTGGCACCGGGGGTCAGGCTTTGGGGGACGGAGGGAAAAGCAGGCTCAGGTGGAGCACTGGAAATTACAGGAGCCCTCAATGATTCAGGAAATAAAAGGACTTACACAATACAGCGCACACAAAGCAAACAGGAGGCAGATGCTCCTGACTCAAGCCTGCCTGATGGCCACTTTCCTTCTGCTAGGAGTTATTTTGCAGTTAAAGGGTTGAGGAAGGGGGGAGCACCCCACTCTCCACCCCCATAAATTCTCTTGGCCCTTTACAGTGACCCTGTAGAAAGCAACAGAGCCCTTGTTTTCTGTGTGGCTCCTGACTTGGAGGAGGATGTGGGGGTTCTTGCCATTCATTCAAGTTCTATTTCATGCAGGTTGTTTTGGTTTGGGTTTTTTTTTTCCTGTTCTCTTTAAATGTTTATTCCTCGTGAGAGAATTTTAATTTTAGAGACAGCAGCGCTTTTGCAAGATGAAGTGATTGCTGAACTCCAAGTGCCCAATGATGGAAGCTCCAGCAGGGAGGGAGGAAAAGGCAAATGAATCACATGTACTAATCCCTCAGACCCCGATTTGCACCCAGAGGTGCTGCGCCATCAGGCTAGGGAAAGAACCTGCCCTTTGAACTCCACCAAAGGGAGAAAGTTGTGCTCCAGAAGCACATTTATACTTCTGAAGTGAAGTCTTCATCTGCACGGTACCAGGAGATGAATCACTCAGAAAAGCCAGGAAGGGTGCCGGATATGCCTTCACCAGACAACATCAAAAGGAGCCACTGGTGCTGGAGAGGAAAACCTGCCCTGTGAAATGAAGCGGTAGCTCAGGGTGCACCGCACGCAGCCGTGTGCACCCCTTTTCCATGGGAACACACTGCCCTGTGGGGACCGAGGGTGGGTTTGTGTTCAAGCGCCTGGAAACACATCCTGGTACAACGCAGGAGCAGGGCCCTCAGCCAGCTGGGCTTGCTGCATCCCTTCTCACTCCCCTTCACCCACTGCACCCCCATCTATCCCCAGATTCCTCTGTCCCAAGGATGCTTCTTGTCCCTCTGGCTCTTCCCTCTTGATCCCGTGCCCTCAATTCCCAGCGTCCACCCAGACTTTCCCCCACCTGATGCCCCAGACTTTCACTCTCTCCTCCCCAGTGTCCCCCAGACTCTCTCCTCCACAATCCTGTGTCCCCCCGACTCTCCCCTCTCCATCTTTTAGTTTAGTGTTTGATAGGAACGGTTGGACTCGATGATCCGGTGGGTCTCTTCCAACCTGGTTATTCCATGATTCTATGATCTCCAATTTTACCCCCCAACTCTCCACCCAACAACACCCGCGATTCTCCACCCCACGATCCCTCGTGTCCGTCTTGTCCCCAAGAGCCTCTACCCCACGATCCCCCTTGTCCCCCCAGAATCTTCCCTTCCATCCCGCTCGTCCCCATCCCCCTCACCCCCCGCTGTCCCCCCAGACTCACACCTCCTCGACCCCCCCCCGTGCCCCCCCCGCCCCGTTTCCCGCGGGGCCGGCCGGTTCAGCACCGCGGACAGTTCCCGCCGCGGGTCCCCGGGGGGGGGCGCCCCGGCCGTAGCGCGGTCACGTGATCCCGCGCCCCTATAAAGCGCGGCGGCCGCGGCAGCGCGGGGCGAGGAGCGGGAGGAGCGGCGAGCGGTGAGGGGGGTCCCGGGGAAAGGGGGACAGGGGAAGAGGGGAGTCCTGGGGGAAATAGGGGTCCCAGGGAGGGGATGGGGAAAGGGGGTCGTCCCGGGGAAGGGGTCAAGGAAAGGGGAGGTCCTGGAGTGGGAGACAGGGAAAGAGGGGGATCCCGAGGAGGGGACGGGGAAAGGGGGGGTCCCGGGGGGAGGGAGGGTCTCGGGGAGGAGAGGGGACGGGAGAAGGAGGGGGTCCCGGGGAGGAGGACAGTGGAAGGGGGGTCCCGAGAAGGGGACAGGGAAAGAGGGGGGGTCCCGGGGAAGGAGGAGTCCCGGGGAGTGGACAGGGAAAGGGGGGAGTCCCGGGGAAGAGGGACAGGAGAAGAAGAGATCCCCCCAGTCCCCAGGGACAGGGGAAGGAGGCGATCCCCTGTCCCAAAGAGTGTCACGATCCCGGGATAGGGAGGGGAAGGGGGTCCCATCCCCAGGAACAGAGGAGGTGGGGGGGGTCCCATCCCCAGGAACAGAGGAGGTGGGGGGGGTCCCATCCCCAGGAACAGAGGAGGTGGGGGGTCCCATCTCCAGGAACAGAGGAGGCGGGGGGTCCCACCCCAAGGTGGGTCCCATCCCAGGCACTAGAGAGTTGGGGGGTCCCTTCTGTGGGGTGGGATTCTCATCCTAGGGGCTTCCTACCCTTAGAGGGGTCCCCCCTCCTGGGGGCTCTGTCCCCGCGGAGGGGTCTCGGCCCTGGGGCGGGGGGCTCATGGCTGTGCAGCCCCTGACTGCAGAGGGGGGGGCTGGGTGGGGGGTGGGTCGGGGCTCTTGCAGGCACCCGGCCCCGGAGCGGCTGCGATGCGGGTCAGGATGATTTCAGCTGCCTCGGTCCTCGTCCTGCTCTTCCTGCCCTCGGAGACCTGCTCGCCCCTGCAGTGGCCGCAGGCCCCGTCCCGCAGGATGACCTTGGCCCCCCAACCCACCTGGGAGCCCTGGCCGGGAGCCCCGCGACCCCCGGTTGCCACCGCCAGCCCCCTGCCCCAAAGACTGTGCCAAGGCGGCGGGGCAGAGCCCCCCGCGGGCCCCCGCGCCCAACGGGCCCTGCAAGCCGGCAAGAGGCGAGATGGCAAACCCAACTCGCTGGATCTCACCTTCCACCTCCTGCGCGAGTTCCTGGAGATGTCCCGGGAGGAGAGACTGGCCCAGAAGGCGCTCAGCAATAAGCTCTTGCTGCAGAGTATAGGAAAATGAGGGAGGGTCCTGGCGGGGAATGAAGGAAACCGACCCCATAGCGAGTGGCCGAGGCGGAGCGGAGAAGAGGAGGGGGGATGCTGCTGCACAGAGGGAGGCTGGAGCTGTGCCCAGGAGACCCCTCCTTGCCCGGTGGGGTCCCCATCGCTGCGTCCCGCGTGTTTCTCTCGCTGTTGTGCATTAAATTCACCCTCGCACCTGCTCTGCTGCTGTGCTCTTGTGCTTCCCCCACCTCAGCCCTACGTGAGGCTTGCTCTGCTCCCCCACACCCCAGGGGGGTCGTATCCCTGATTCTGAGCCCTCTGGATCCATCTGCTTCACAGCCACATGGGTTGGGAATACCTCGACATAATGGTGTTGCAGCAACCGTGGGTACCGAGCATCCTCTCCCCTCCTAGAGCTGTTCAGTCCCTTCCACGCCCATGGATCCAGCTGGGTCTCCCCTGAAACACCAGAGCAATCCCAGATGCATCTCTGGGTGAAAGGTGCCTGCATAAAGTGCTCCGAGTGGCGTAGCTTGCGCCTCTCCTGCCCGAGGAACATGAGCACAGGACATGCCCGTGAAAACCGCACAATAAGGAGTGAGGCTGCACAAACAGCCATGGCATCAGGATGGAGCAGCACATGCTCCAGAGGGGCTTATGGTCAGTCCTGCAAGAGGGTCTTGAAATGGTTGGGGTGTGGCACTGGTGATTGTCCCACCACAGCCCATCAGCAGCCAGGGAGGGATCAGCACCACCCATGGGGGGTCGCCATGAGCCCATCACCATCACCGGTGAGTGACCAGCATCACCCACAAACCCATGATCATCATCACCCATGAGCTGATTGCCACGATTTGTGAGTCCATCATCAGCCCATCACCTGTGAGTGACCAGAATCACCCATGTAGACAGACACTGGCATCCCACAGGGACCTGAAGGGCTTTCATCCTCCTCATCCTCCTTCCAGGGCTGCGCTAGCAGTAGCTCTGGTGCTGGCAACCAAAAATATCCAGGAGATCAGCCTTAGGGCTCTCAAAACAAGCTTGATCTTCTCTGAAGCCGGTGCTTACGTGGGACAAAGATCTCGCACTGCCGGTGCACTGTGGTTGCTTTGTGGGCTGGGTTTTTTTCCTGTAAAGTTACGTTTTCTCCTATCATGAAAAAAAGGTAAGGAATACATAAAAGCAGTGATTACCACGAGGAAAGGGAGGAACGGTTCGTTAAACTGGAGGCAATCGCACCCAGCCTAGAGGCAGCCGGAGCAGCTCAGAAGCACTTGGAACCCTCACTGGAAAGATGGGGCTTTGCTGGTGCAGGAGTGGGGTCTGGGATCAGTTGAACCCCCTGGGCACAGCAGGAGGAGGGGGAGGACTCCTGCTGCTTGCAGGGTGGAGGGTGCTGGACAAGTGCTGGGGACACGAGTGGGGACAGGCAGACTGGGGACCTGCCCAGGGGGCCTGTGGAGAGGTGTCTGGGATGCTGCACTGGGGGGGGACAAGGGCTTGGCAGGTGCTGGTGGCTCCGACCCCATGAGGGATCCAGCACTGCCTGTGCCTGTGTCACTGTGCCCGTGTCACCAGAACAGCTCCATGTCCTCCACCCTCACAGCCCTCCCAGGACAGCCACGGCTTTTACGGAGGGGGTTTATTGAGGAGCAGGCTGGGAGCTGCACCCTGAGACCCAGCTGGGGCTTTCCTCCTCCAGTATTCCCTGCGCACGGCTCCGACAGCCGCTGCTTCCCAGCCTTGCAGCAAGTTTGCATCTTTTAGTGCCACAGCTGGCAGTTTGGGACAAGGTTGAGTGAACCCCGAGCTTGGTGGCTCTTGAAGGAAAAGTCTCCAAGAGCAAATGGCATTTAAGAGAACAGCCAGCCCAGCCTGGTCCCTGACACCCCAAGGACGACACAGACAGAAGGTGCCCCGTGATGGGACACCTTCTCCCAGTAGAAGGCATCCCAATTCCTACTCAGATCAGATGTTTCCAATCTCGGGCTCCCAGCGGGAGTGATTTGCTTGCTGCACCCTGTTTCTGCCCTCCCAGCCGCAAACAACCCTCACCAGTGCACGGTGCTTCAGGAGTCCTTCGTTGGTACCACAGCCCAAAGCCACCGCTGTGTCCTGTTGCGGTAGTTGCGGGCACGGCTCGGCTTCAGCTGCCCCTTGGAAACCATCTCGCAAGGGACAGGGTTGGAGCAGGACCCTGGGGCTCCCCTAAGGCTGCACCCACGAGTCCCCCCAGGGAGCACACGCTGAGTTGGAACAACAGGGTTTTGTACTTACCTCCTTCCAGCCGATATCCATCAAATGGGAATCAGAGTCTTCACAAGGACTGGTCCCAGGGCAGCCTTTCATCCACCGCAGACCCAGGTGCCAGATGAAGGTTTTACGCTGCCTCACGTCCCACCTTGGCTGCAAAGCAAATCCCACAGCAGCCTTAGGCACCCACCTCACTCCTCTTGGCTTCTGCCTCTCCATCAGCAACACCAGGAGCAAAACCGGTCTCTGATGACGCGAGGTTCCTAGGAGAGGGATATTTTTACTGCAGACAGACAAACCTCCACGGAGGCCGGAGCAGCCGGCCCCTTCCTGGGACCCTGCAATCAGTTCTGACAGCTCTAACTTGTATTTACAGCCCAAACGCCTGCCGTGGTCCGGCATCCTGGGAAAGCCTTTGACCACCAATGCTCAAAAAACACCAGGGGTACCCAGTGGGTGCAGGAGCAGAGAGAGAAGGGAGCAGTCATGGACCCTGCATCCATCGGCACACGGAGCTGAGGAGCTGTCAGTGCCCACACCCAGGGACAGCAGGAGATCGGGGACCTCACCCGCATCCCACATGGATCCTCCCAGTGCAAGCAGGACCCTGAACCCTTCCTCTTGTGATTTCCAGCAGGCAGAGAAGGAAATAACAAACCAATGCATGTTTCTTTCTGCATTGAAAACATTTATTTTACAACAGTGGTTTCAGATAACTTAGCAATCTTTATTTTAGTTTATATTCAGACATACAATACACAAATTACCATGCTAAAACATAAAAGAATTCCTTCTGCCGTAAATGCGTGTATGTACAGGAGCTCAGTAGTATCGAGTGTAACAACCCACGAAGGTCAGACAGCCACATCTACTTACAGACAGTTCCAAGTATGGTCCTTTAGTAACATAACAAAATATATATATGTCTATATTATAATTGCTTTCCAGATGCATTTATACTTCGATTGTGGTTGGTTTTGGTTTGGTTTTTTTTACACTTTTTTTTCTTTATTAAAGCTGGGCTCCCCCCCACCCCAACCCCACGCTGAAGTGCAAACGCAAACGCCTCCTCCCTGGCGTCCTTAGCTCCCTCAGCCTTCCCAACCAAACCCCGGGATGAACGACTCCGTTCAGAGCCTATCGCTCACATGCAAAATGAGCACAAACTGCCTCGACGTCTGCAAGACATCAGAGACAACAGAAACCAAATTGTTCACACCCGCTCAGCAGAGTGGGAGATGGCAGGGGACGAGCAGAAGGAAGGAAGGGCAGCGACAGGCTTGGGCGCCACGCAGCCAGGTGAGGAAAGAGCGAGCGTTCAGAACCTGGCAAACCTCAGAGCTCATCTACTGTGACGGGGACAAACAAAACTGCAAACGTGCAAGCAATAAAGAATTCCTGCCCTCCCCCAGCATTCCCCATTTCTGCCGTGAAGCAGAACCCCTAGTTTTACATCTGCCCCAGGAAGGACGGGCTCGAGGAGGGCAGGGCTGGCTGCGGGCTCTACCCAACGCGACTAGAAGCAATTTGGTGGCACTCACACGTATGCTGGCCGTGCCCTCACACAGATCAGTGCCTGACTTCAGTTTCATGACTTGTGATAACTCCACATCCTTATGGATCAAAGCCACAAGCACTGGGAATGGAGTCACTGGACCAGACCCTGCAAAGACGATGTGTTGACAAGCATCAACTCACTCAAGCAAGGAGGGGAGGCTGTGGGAGAAACAACTGTTCTTCCCTTTCCAAACAGCACAGCTCTCCCACTTGTAAAACCCATTTATTTATACAACAGGATCTTTCCACTGTTCCCTTCACTGTTATTTAACTCAACAGATCCTGTTTGGTTCTTCCCTGCAGCTGAACGGAGAAATCACGACTCTGGACAGACAAAACTCGCACCTTCCATTCATCTGGCTAAGAGAAGCACTTTGAGCCAAATCCCATGGTTTTCCCACCAAAGAACAATCAGCAGCAAGTACAAGGTTGCATGCCTGTTGTGTAAATATATACATTTGTGCATATATACATACGTACACACGCGTGAGGGTGCAACCCAAAGCCAACAGCGCAGGCTGGGACCTGCTCTGGGAGCTCACCGAGCCCCACTTGCAGAGCCCAACATGGTGAGAACCAGCACAAGCGAAAAACCCAACGTGTTCTACCACACCACTAGTGATGAGTGCGTCCACCACATTTAAACACCTCACGTACCAGCCTGCACAAGTCCAAGCCAGAGATGCTCTTCGCCCTCCTCACTATCCTGGGTTTTCCAACCTTCTTCCGAAGGGAAGCTGGAGCAGGCAGAGCCCAGCTCTGGCCGGAGGGGCCGTGGACAAGGGGTATCTCACAGAATTCAAGCAGAACATTACGTTTTTGGAAGTGTTTGCCAGGTCACAGACTGCGAGAGCACATCCACCCAGCAGGCTGCAGGGGAAAGGGAGGTGAGAAGACAACAGCACTCGGGAATGAATGGCCACTTTATATAAGAGCTTCCTCTACACATATACATATATATATACACAAACCCTCCAGAACTTCCCAGCATGTCCTTTTAACAACAAAATTAACTGTGCAGGTAACATTGGCATTTGACTTTCCAAATGGAGGTTTGTCTTCCAGATTTATGGCATTCGGCTTGTGCAAACATCAAAGGCAGACAGCTTCCCTCACATGTTTTTTTCTTGTAAATAAAGCATCTTCTTGGAAGGAAAAAGGAATTTCAGCCTTGCCGGGACCCAGCTAGCAAGTGAGCTTCCCAACGCAGCACGTGGAGCAGAGCACAGCTCTCGCAGGACCTGAACACCGACACATCACCTGCCACCCGGCCAGCTATCGGATACACTTCTTTCAAGGTATTTAAGCAGTCATTGGTGTAATGACACACTACAAACTGGATGCTCTGCAGCGTGATACAGGGAAGTGTCATCAAATGGTGAAGCATGCTATGTTTCTACCGACTGTACACTATAAACACCCATGGTGGGGGGTCACAGCTCAGTGCCTCAAGATTAACGTGCATTTAAACAGCATCCAGGATTATCGACACAAGGCAGGGGCTGCAGAAGCTTCCCCAACTACCTCAAACGAGTCTCCCATTAAACACGACTCCAACATCCAGCTGCATCAGTCAGGAAAACCCTGCAGCACCGACATTTCCTAAATCACCCAGAGATGCCAAGAACACCGAAGGGCACAGAGAAAAGCGGGTGCTGCTCTCAAAGTACAAACTCTCTACCATGACCCCCCCCAAGCACACCAGTGTCCCTACAACACAACCGCTTTGCAGATGGGACTGGAACATCATCTCCATATCAAGCTCCTGCCCTGGATATGTCTCTAGTGTTCATGAGTGACACAAAAGAACGTGAACCCACCCCCCATCCTGCTGCGGACTCGGTTTCTCTCCGTGCTCCGTCCCAGCCTCCCTCCTCAGCCAGTGTTTCTGTTCAGCCTGCAGGCTGCGCTCACCCAGACCTCAAAGAGCATCATATTTTAAGAACACGATGAGCGGTAATATCTAAAGCAGTTTAAAAATATTACAAATCTAAAAAGAAGACTTAAAAAGGTTAACATGGCTCTAAAACATCACTGAATGGAACCAGCAGAAATCTACACCCTATTGGATGCCACAAAGGCTTACGGAAACAGATTTATATACAGATAAATACCCAAGAATTTCCTACAAATGTCACTAACAAAATGAAACTGGCATTTAACGGGCGCAATGCCCCTTCCTTCACTTCAAGTGAAGCTTACAACTCGTTGTACTACAGTGCGTTGGGGATGTCCCCATCCCCAGGGAGGACGGGGCACGGCGGGTCCAGCACCACCTCCTTCTCCTGCAGGAGGGATGGTACCTGAGCGGTCTCAAAAGCGAGGCAGCAGCTTTCCCTACTCACCCTAAGCTACGAACAGCTCTACGCGCAAACACAGCTGGGGAATGAAGTCAGTGGTCCTTAACACCAGCCAGCGGACACTCTCCAGATCAGATTCTCCCCGATATCCCTCCTCGTCAGGAGAAGATGCAAGTGCGAAGAGAATCGACACTGAAGAGGCTCGATGAGCTCGGTGGAGGTGGCTGAACTACTGCAGCGGAGGTCTCAGGCAACGCGTAAAAAATGTTACAACTTTAAAATAAAAAAAAAAAAAATAACCAAAGCTCAAGTTTTAATTCTGGCAACACACACTGAACAGAGATTAACAGTGCTCGGGTTTTACATCTGGAAGGAAACATTCCACAGGTAAGCCAGGGGACGGGCTGCAGTGCCTGCAATGCTACCATAGCTCCAGCAAGGCCACTGCTGCTCCAGTGACCAAGCCCAGCACTGCCGGGCGATCCTCGGCACCGCATCACCTTTATTTCCACCTGCCAGGAGTCCACTTGGCTAGCTGAAGTGCAACTCCGGGCAGAGCTTGGGATACTCTTGTACAAGAGCAGAAAAAAAGTGGGCATTAACCTACTTCGGGTTACGCAACAGTTGCTCTGAAGAAGCACTGCTGAAATTTTGATATAGTTCAAGAACTACATTAATTCATGAGAATCTTAAATTCAGAGATTAGGGAGTAATGTAGGCAAACTTAAAACAGTTTCAAACCCCATGAATATTCACCTAAAAACACTTGTTCCCTTCATTCAGCGTAACTGGGATCTCGGAGCAGTTTCCCTCGGAGCACTAACACCTTGCTCTGGCACACGGCAGCACAGACTCACTTCCCCTTCTTGCACCGCCCACAGCTCAAGCTGAAAGAAAAGCGGTCTCCTCAAACTCAAGCCTTGCTTAGTGAGGAATTAAACAACCAAATTTATCCCGCATGTTATTTTCCAAAGCAGCGCAGAACGCAGATAACAGCATCGCCTCTAATCTACGTTTGCTCCTTCAGCAGGAGCCCGAGGAGCAGCTCTGGGCGCATCACACGCCTCCCTGGAGCCACAACCTCCCATCAGCCTTTTTAGTGCAGCAGAAGCAACTCGAGGGGTTAAGAAATAGAGTATTATTCCAAATTAACACCAACGACCAGCCCCAGCAGGGTCAGCCCAGAGGGTCAAAGCTGCTCTGCAGCTGAGCAACAATCGACACAGCTGGCTTTGTGTTACCCACCTGGAGAACCCAGGACACTGAGTATAACGACGTGCAGCACACAGGGAAAGAGCCTCTCCCTCTGTCTGCCTGGTCACTCTGACCAACTACACGCATTTACAAAGCCAAAAACCCCCTAACGTTTCATTTTTTTTAAACCAAAAAAATGACTTGTGCAGCTAAGGGAAATTTTAACCAGTGCGATTTCAGGGGACAAAGCCTGCAGGTATTCAAGCATGATCCAGCGTGCAATTCCACATCAAGAACAGGCAAAGTCTATCAAAACAGCCAATGCAATATTGGTTTTTTAAGCCTAAAACTTGCTTTTCATTCCAAAGGGTCACACAAAGACTTAACTTAAATAAGGACCTCAAGCCAAATCACACACAACTGTCCTCAAAGCCACCCAGGAGGGTTTTGCAGATAGAAAAAGTATCTTCCAGTAAACCACCAAGTTTCAGGTCTAAAAGGAGGAGGAAGGGATGACTTCATTAAGAGCAGCAAGCGCCACTGAAATCCAGCCAGTTAAATGAAAGTAACAGTTCTTTTTGAATTCCTGGGACCTGGGCTGGCATCACAACCAAGACTTGCAACAAGCTCACAGAGCAGGCAACAAACTCGTGCTTGTACAAACAGTGACAGGGAGCTCTGGTTTTGCAAACATCCCTCACTCGAAATTGAGACCGCTTTAAGAACATTTTCTCCAACCCAGCACATTTAACACGCTTTCACGTCAGATTTTGTGCTCCATCATTTTCAGCTCGCGCAAAGATAGCGTGAAAATGCATTCAGGAGAGTCTCCTTCATTTCCCGATGGTTTTCTTTACTCCATTCCACTTGGATCTTGTGAGAGCGCAGCACGACAGCCCTTCAAAGCAAACACCGGGCGGAAGGCTGGAAATAGCCTCAGCAGAACCGGGTGAGCAATGAAAAGGGGCGATGTGGAATACAAAGGACAGCAGAGGCATTGTGATAGGAAACCATAAAGATCAGAATTAAAGGGGCTGCAATCAACTGCTAAAAGTGCCAAGTGTAGGTTCCCTGGTAGCTGTTCCAGATCCTGACTCTGTAGCATCTAAAGCGAGATTATTAACAACAAAATATAGCAGCAATTCAGCAGCTGCCTCAAATGCTTCTGTAACAGTTAAATGGCAGTAAACCAGCAGTGCTCAAAAATGACTTGGTTTCAAAATAGCACAGGAAACCTTGATGGTCTCCCCACAGTTGTTCTGAGGAAAAGAGAAACACTGGTGTAAACAAGGGTAAATGCAAGACAATGTGCAAAGTATACAACAGAAACATACAGCAAGGTGGCTTGTTCTTCGAAAGCCAGGTAAGCACTCCACAAAGATGTCCATGACAAAAAATCAAAGGGCTAGTGTATTATAAAAGCTTTAAAAAAGGACAAAAAATACCTCATTTGTCTACTAAAACCACAAATTTTTAGAATGATTTTTTTAAAACAGATTATTTTTCTCCCTGAACATCTATGCCTCTGCCTACTGTCTGTCTACTTTTACCCTCTTGCTCAGTGAAAACCAACAAACCAGTTTCACTTTGATATTCTCATGCATCCAAAAAGCTGCACTATTTGGTCTTTAGCACATCAGGAAAATGACT
Source organism: Phaenicophaeus curvirostris (assembly GCF_032191515.1). NCBI lineage: Eukaryota > Metazoa > Chordata > Aves > Cuculiformes > Cuculidae > Phaenicophaeus > Phaenicophaeus curvirostris. Next base: position 7,860,386 of record NC_091409.1, read on the forward strand.
GAACTCAAACCAGACCAGAACTGTGTTCCAAATCCCACCAAATCCATCCATTCACATGGTCCTGTGACAAACTACGCTCTGCGGTTACACGGTCATCGAGGATCGCCTTGCACGTAAAGAGCTGTTCACCAATTTTCTGCTCAAAGATTGGAAACTCTCCCTTCTTATTTTTCAAGGTAGATTTATTTAAGCTGAAAACCAGCAGTAAAGTGAGTTGCAGCTCTGTGGGACTGGCATTTTTTGGTTCTTGGCTTTGTAAACGTGCTTAGATAACAACACAGGAATAGATGGAGGAACGAAATAATTGGTTTGTTGCACTCAAATCAGAGTTGTGAACTTTGAAAGGTCTCCAACAGCTCAGCTGTATGGAAGAAAGGTGGCTTCTGTGAAACTTTTTCTTATATAATCTCATTTTCAGGCCAGTACCACTGCTTAAAATGCAGAATGTCTCCATCACACTTACATCGTGACAACTCAATACATTACACCACAGACATTTAACAGAATTCCATACATGCTATAAAAAAAAACAAAACAAAACAGGAGGGAAAAGAAAAAGAGAAAGGAAACAAATAAGACCGTAGCTAAACTGCTTTAAATACTGCATGCTACAGCACTTCACGTATCATCAAGATACGACACTGAAAGGTGACAAAAGGCTGAAGGGATTACAAAATATTTTCGGCAGGTTGGAAAGCTGCCCTCTTACTGTGGCAGAATTATTCCCCCTCCCCATTTTCTACTTCTAATGTTCATGAGTGTTGAGTTGGCCATGTATTATTTTATTTATTCTAATTACAGTGTTTTCTTAACTTAATTAAATCCGTCAGTGTGGTAGCTGGGGTGAGAGTCGGCTGTGAGCTGGGTCGTCTCTGTGGCTGATGCTGGCTGTATCACAATCGGTGCGTCTGAAGCCTCTGGAAAGTGAAGACAGAAGGTTTAGCACAGAGAGAAAAGTAAGCAGCACCCTCTGTTTTGCTAAGCGTATCTCCCTACAACACTGATAACACGATTGTACAGAGCTTGATGTTAATTTGCTGATTTCCCTCTGCACACAATACCATTTGACACCAGTCTACATGTGGAGCACTTATTATATCTCAAAGTAAGAGCACCTGATCCTCACCCACGTTCAGCAACGCCCATTAAAAACATCAGAGCATACACCAGGCTTTGCAATTTATTTAATGATCAGTTTAATTCTAAAGAAACACTGTTATATTTTCATAAACAGCATCAGACATAGCTGCTAGGGTGGCAGTCCTGCTTCCTTTACACCTCCCACAGTTAAAGCTGCCTTGACATCCCAGTCCCCTGGGGTAAGAGAGCCCCTTTCTACAACCAGGCGTGTCTGGTTGGTGCGTTACTCCAGCGATGAGGGAAGGAAACAGAGTGATGACCACCTACTCCTCTGATACCCACAAAGTGCCCTTTGGTGTTACCCTCGTGCCACAAGCATTCCCAGACCATCATCCACAAACCCAAACTCGTGCTGATCTCTGCAAAGCAGGCACCGCTTCTTAACCAGCACGCCATGCGCTCAGAGACTTGGATTCTGGAAATCACACAGCAGTTTCACCTACCCCTTTCATCTGACTGCAACTGTGCCTCCAAGTCTTCTGGAGAGACGTAGTATTCCTGCTCTTCCCCTTCGGGAGGTTTAGGTTTACACTTCCCACAGCAGCAATTACAGCAGCAGCACAGACAGCAACAGCAATAGCAGCCTGTGATGAGCCCACAGAAGACAAACAAGGCCTGCAGAGGACAGAAGGCAAAAGAATATTCATAACCAGTGCCTACCACATTGTGACCACACCGAGACTCAGGTGTGGAAACCAGAGATCAAAATACAGCAATGCAGGACAGAACTTACTCACTAGTTTCATACCTCGACACTGAGATACTTTAAATAGGTGCAAAACTGACTACAGCTCTCAGTGTTTTACTCCGAGGTGAATGCTACCAACCTGTGACACAACGACAGGATGAGGGAAAACAGTTGTAAGCTCAAAGAGGGGAGATTGAGATGAGATCTTGGGGAGAAATGTTCTCCTGTGAGGGTGGGGAGGCCCTGGCCCAGGTTGCCCAGAGCAGGGGTGGCTGCCCCATCCCTGGAGGGGTTCAAGGCCAGGTTGGATGGGGCTTGGAGCCCCTGATCCAGTGGGAGGTGTCCCTGCCCATGGCAGGGGGTGGGACTGGATGGGCTTTGAGGTGTCTTCCAACCCAACCCATCCTGTGATTCTATGAACCTGGTTTACTTGAAGAATCCCTACAATTTAGGTCCAATGGACTATTGCGCTACATCTGGAAGAAGATACAGGCCTAAGAAGAGTATCTGTACTAAAATCCAGAGGTACAACACATTAGGACAGGCTGCAACTTGCATAAATAACCCTGGAAAAGATGCACACTCGTGAGCTGATGCACAGGTCACTGTACCCACAGCAGGGGTTTGAGGTCCCCTCGGCTGCAGGCACGGCTGCAAAGCTCCCCGTACTGAAGTTGGGAGCGCTGAGGTCAGGTGAGCAAAGAAACTCGAAGCGAGCCAAATCTAACGGGTGCTCACCACAGCGACAACAGGCAAAATTAACATTTTCACATAGGTCACTGTGTAAGACTTTGAAAAAGTGATTTTAAAAATAACGAACCAGCCGGTGATGTAACTGTCCTCGCACTGCAGGGGAGCTGAGAGACAGAGACAGTGCTGACACAGGGCAGAAAAATGAACCCATGAAATGAAACACCAAGACCAGGACAAGGTTTTAATCAGCCATAAAGCACTGCAAACAGCATCATGTCACTAAATAATTAAGAGGGTGCTGTTATGGGTTCATACGTCACTTTTGCAGCCGTGCTGCCCTTTATTTACTACTTTCTGTGCAAGCAGGCAGCAATCACACCGACTCCAAAATGCAAAACCTTAGATGATTTCAGTATGAGGAATGTACAATGGGCAACATAGGCTGGGGTTTTGCACTTCTAAGTAAATGTGGTGATTTTAAAAGGTATTACCTAAAAAGACAGAAGCGTATTATGCTTAGAAATAATTTGAGTCCGGTAAAATACAGAAGTGCCTTGGTAGTGGCAGAAGATGATGCCTACACAATAATTCTCACACCTGCAACACCTTCACACAGCTTTTTTGCAAGCATTTGTGAGGGAACAGGGGTTTACAGGGTAATTTTGGTATATGAGTGATGCTCCTGCCCAAGAAACAAAGATGGGCAAGGGAGCAAATAACCTGGAGTTTCTCAAATCAGGAAATAATGAAGTGACATTTGTCAGGGAAGTCTCCGAGTGAGTTTGGAAGCAGACTGCACACCAGGATCTCCTAGATGAGCTCAAGTCCGCAGTCAGGACTCGCTCTGCAAAATAATTTAGCAGATATTGCCAAAGAGAATAATCCTCCCCAGATCCTCATATCTTTAAATCCACTAGAAGCGTTGTAGGTTCTCTAATATATGTCCTGCTTATTAGGCCTGTGTCACTGACAGGTAATAGAAAAATGCTTCTTCACAACACAGTAAGAGAAGGTTAACCACCAGGTGTCAGAAATTCAGTGCATTCCAAAAGTAAAACCACACAAAATTATCAAAATAGAGCTCTTTTAAGTGTTTTAAATGCCAATCCTGAACAACATCTCACTGCACTTTTATTTACCTTCGCCCACCAGCTGGACAGCACAAAGTACGTGTTCACATTTTCCTCACCGAACTGCTCTGCTACGTACAGACCCAGAGAGCCGTACTTATCGTAAATGTTTCGCTTTGTAGCATCTGTCAATATCGCGTGGGCATTATTGATCTCTTTAAACTTCTCTGCTGCCTCTGGGTTATCGGGGTTTTTATCTGGATGATATTTCAATGCAAGCTTCCTGCAGAAAGAAAAAAAAAATTGTTATAGATTAAAAAAAAAAACAGATCTGGGTTCCTATTCAAGTCTGTCACTTGTCTGTTATTCAAGTCCAGCTGGTTTCCTTCACCTCTGATTCAACTTCCCTGATGCTTCTTCCTCAGATGATAACAAAAGGCTAAGAGCGCCGTCTAGCTTGGCTCACAGGATTGACTCAGACTGGATTTAGCCCTCAAATCCAACAGAAGAGAAACACAATGAAGAAAAGTAGTGCTTCCTTTTACCCCTCAGCTCCAGCAATTTCCACGGGTAAATTTTGAGACCAAGCTAACAGAAAAAAAGACACAGCACAGCCTAAGACAGGGTACCAAAGGATAAATAGAAGCAAGCTGCCAGAGTTGATCTGCAGGGTTTGAACCCAAAAATAGAACAGCCAGCCACTTGTGGTTAATTCACCAATTCCTGTGTAGGAACAAAGTACTTTTAAGTTCAAGACTTGCTTGCATAGAAAACCTTCAGAGCTTCAAAATATCAGGAAATCACAGTGAACCCCCCAGTCACACAAGATCTCTTACAACTAAACAACAGTAGTTATAGTCCCTCAGCTCTCTGAACACAGCACAAAAAATCAGATGAAGCACTGATAAATGCTCATTCTGACCCAGCCCAGGTCCTCTACAGAAACCAGCAGAAATCCAAACACCTCTCTAGAAACAGAAAAAATGCTCCAGTGTTTCCCATTTGAGCCATTTGTGCTCCCAAGTAGAAAAATGGTACAGAATCGTATGCTAACAGTTCTCCTCCCATGTCCTCCCACAGGGAATTACCACAAAGTCTATATCTGAGAAGCACCCTGGAAGCCTGCAGATGCTGACACGACAACTTGGTAGAGAGGAAATATTTAGCTCAATGTAAAATAAGGATTTCTGCTTGCACACAGCGTATCACAGTGTTCAAACAACAGAGAGTGCACTTCAAATATGCAAACTGTACACGATGCTGCTCGGAGAAACAACGTCCAGGGCTGCCACTAACACCGCAGCCTCAGTGAAGACTGAAATAATGACAGTTTTAATAATTAGAGGGAAGTTATATAAACCTAGGAAGGATGTGGCTAAAATCAGGCTACAAGAGATGAATATGTTTCATTTCCTGTGTCCTACACGTACACAAGCCCCACAGGCCAGCAAGAAGATTCAAATGGAGTGAAAACAAGAAGCATCAACCCTCCTTTTGTAAAGGAGCAGCAGAGGAAACAAGATCAGGTGAGGGCTCAGGTAAGTAAGAAGCAGCCACATTTCATCCTAGGATCTCATTGCTTCATTCTTCTAAAGGAAAAACTTGTGGTTATTTAGGTAAGGTTATTTCCCAGTTGTTAAGGCTTGAGGATGACCGATTCCAACTTCTACGTAATGGTTTCAGGAAGACACAGCTCATTTTCAAGGATCTGTGGACGCAGTTTATTCATAGGCTTCACCATGTAGATGTCAGTAGTATTAAAACGTAACTTTGAAAGGGAAAAATTGTGGTAAATGTAAAAGACTACAAGAAAACGACTGTGAAACAGAGCACCTTCATGCAAAGGTTCTTGCTGACCCCTAGTGTAACATGAGATGCAGTGCTGCTCGCCAAACAGCCACAGAGTGAAAGAGTAATCGCATTTAAGCAGATTTGGGGAGAACATGGATAGGGAAGGTGTTACAAGACTCTTTGTTTGGTTTTATGTGGTCAGTGTGAAGCCTTTTCATCTAAGATATTAAATGAAATTAAAAAAATCCTCTTATAAAAATCGTAACTCTGTGGGTTTTTTAGGAAAAAGTAATTGTTGATAGTCTGTTTTCATCCTTATTTGCATCTTTAATCTGCACTTCATTGTGCCAGAATAAGAAGCGATGGACAAAAGGACAAGACCACACATCCGTGGGCTCTGTAAGCAAGGTGCAAGGCTATACAGGATGAATAATTTAACTCTGGTCACACCATTTTAAAACTGTTCAGCGATATGGATAGGCCTTTCAGAACAAAGCGGCACATTTGCAAATGTAATTTACTAGAGATGAGAATAAAAAACTTGATAGCACTTAAATTCAAAGCCTAAGCATGTTTTCACACCAATTTTTGCAAGAATCAACCTTGTTTTCACTTGGTTTTCTTACCCAAGGTTTAAATAAACCACCTGGAGCCTACACGTAAATGTGCCATCTGCCGAACCCTTAATCAAAGCTATTTGTGCTACTGACAACACGGGTAAAACCCAGACTTTTACCTGTATGACTTTTTGATGTCGTCTGAAGTGGCATTCTTGTCCAGCCCTAGCACGTGGTACAACGATTCTCCGGAGGTCGAGAGCGAGCGTTGCCTCTGATCTGCCATGGTGAGCTAACCTGGAGAGAACTAGCCCCTGCCAAAGAGAGATTGGAAGCACTTAAATGAAGGACTCAGACCTCATTAACATCAGTCTCAAAACCACAGTTGCCATGTGAAGACTCATCTTTTATAAGATTTTGATGTGCTTTGAAAAGACTCTTAAGATATGTGGGGGTTGAAAAGGTATAAACTCAGTGACTTATCAGTGAAAACAACTACTACATGTTGAGCAGGCACCCTGGAATCACCGCTACACAAACCCAGCTCTCCTTTCCAACCCCAAACCAGCAGCTGAGGTAAAGCTATAGATATGTACAGCCCTAATGCTACTTCACCTCTCTTAGTCTTAATATTAACACCATTTAACCAACGATAGGACACAAGGGAATGGCAGAAAGATGCACTGAGGAGGGTTAGGTTGGACGTTAGGAGAACATCCTTCTCCCAGAAGGTGTTGGAGCCCTGAACAGCTCCCAGGGAAGCTCTCATGGAACCAAGCCTGACAACATTCCAGAAGTGTTTGGCCAATGCCCTCAGACACACGGGGTGAATGTTGGGGGTGTCCTGAGATGGGACAGGAGTTGGGCTCGATGAGCTTTGTGGGTCCCTTCCAACTCGGGACATTCTATGATTTTATGAATTTATTTGTGATAATAAAGTAAAGTAAAAACTTAACAGACAGCTTGCTGTTACACCGTTACATGCTGTTACATTGCTTTTGTACCACTTTTGCAGCATGGAGTGATTTCATTTGTATTTTAATCGCAGACATTCTGTTACGTTAAAATAAAAGACAACTCCCACGCAACCCCAAAGCCCCAGCCTCCCATCCGATACCCATCCATGCAGATGCAGTTTGACCAGGCCTGGGAACACCTGGGGAATACCTGCCCAGGAGACAGGGGAAAATCTAGTCTCTAGTAACCACAGAATGGTTAAAGTCGGAAAAGACCTCTAAGATCATCCAGTCCAACCATCAACACAACCCCACTAAACCTGCTAAACCACATCCCAAATCACCACACCTACAAGTTTTTTTAGCCCCTCCAGGGATGGGGACTCCCCCACTGCCCTGGGCAGCCTCTGCCAGGGCTTCACCACTCCGGCAGTGATGAAATTTTTCTTGATATCCAACCTAAATCTCCCCCCGTGCAGCTTGAGGCCATTTCCTCCCATCCCATCACTTGTCACTCGGGAGAATAGCCCAGCACCCCCCTCAGCACAACCTCCTTTCCAGGAGCTGCAGAGAGCGATGAGGTCTCCCCTCAGCCTCCTCTTCTCCAGACAAAACAGCCCCAAGTCCCTCAGCCGATCCCAGAACCCCTGGGCTCCAGACCCTTCACCTTAAAATTTGAAGTCATGGGCTCAAACACGTAACCTGTCCTATAGTTAAAAATCACGCTTCTTGAAGGTGAATCAACCTCCAGATGCCAACGTGAAAGGCTGTGGAGGCTCCCTGTGTGCCACATCATGGACAGACACGGCCGTGTCCCCTGACACCCTGAGGCGATTAGCATTTGCCATTCCTTAGCTGCAGAACGGCCGCGAGGATGAGCATCGCAGAGGAGACGATTGGCTATTTTTGGATTATGCCATTACAGTTAGCCTACACCAGATTATGCAGTCTTTGAAAAAGATATTTAAAGCATCAGACTCCTCTAATTTAACCCTTTATCTTACACAACAAAGTTAACTTTAGCTTATAAAAGATGACCTGGAAGAAACCCTCTCGGATGCTGCCTGTGGCACCGCATGGTGCTTGGTCTGACCCCACGATGCTGATCTGCTCCATGAAACCCACAGCGCTCCATACCAACATGGGGGCATCGCCACACCTGCACGAGCGTGACCAGGTGGCAAGGACAGGGACAGAGACACCACCCCCTCCTCCTTGTTCATCGCAGCACCCACTGCTGACTGCTCTCCCACTTCTGACCCCCCCACCTTTAGGTCAGTCGAACACCAGGCACCACATTCTGTGTCTCTGAACTGGCAAAGTCCAATCTAATTTCCACCAAAAAGTCTTCGGCAGCTCTGTTAAGTTTAATTAAAGGCTACCTAATAAGGAAGCTATACATTATTATTAACAGTAATAAAAGGTCTGAACTCTAATGCTTTGGCTAAGAACTCAAAATGCACCTCCAGTCTGGAAGGTGAATACATAGATAGGAAGAGAAAATCTGTAATTGCCTTTTAGAATCATAGAAAGGTTTGGGTTGGAAGGGATATTTACAGGTCATCCAGTCCAACCTCCCTGCAGGAGCAGGGACACCTCCCACTGAATCCAGCTGCTCCAAGCCCCATCCAACCTGGCCTTGAACACCTCCAGGGATGGGGCAGCTGCCACTGTTCTGGGCAACCAGGGCCAGGGCCTCCCCACCCTCATTGTAAAAAAAATTTCTTATTTATATCCAGCCTAAAGCTGCCCTCCCTTAGCTTAAAACCATTACTCCTAGACTATATCCTTTAATGGACACTGCTCAACTCCCAAAAGGTTTCCATACGAGAGGAAAACGTATCGCGCCTGGTAGCACTCAAACCAATCTATTTATTTAGGCACAATCGGATTCAGTGAAATGAAAAAACATTTCAGGATGGAAACACCATGTGTAGGGACACACCAGGCACAACCCTCCGTGACAGCCTTTTCCCCTCCACAGCCACCCACCAGCCTGGCCACAGCCTCCCAGCCCCCTCCGATCCCGCAGTCCCCGTCCTGAGGTCAGAGACTGATGCTTCTGACGTCTCTCCAGTAATCTAGCTAATCGCCCAGGCCTGCTCCAACCACAGCCCTGGCTCCTCCTGCTCTCCAACCACCGTTTCCTCGCAGCCTTCCCAGGACCCTCTCCCACGGCTCCATCGCGCTGGTCACCCATCGGAAGCATCCAGCCAAGAGGAACCTGGCTGTCACCACTGCTCTCTGCCAGGGACCTGTGGGACTAATCAGAAATCAGGGGGGAAAAAGCATCCTGGCTGAGAATTAACACGTTAATTCAACTCTCCCAGATGTATCACCTCAAACTTCGCTGTGTTAAGTAAGTTCACGTTGTTTAAAAGTGTGCAAACAGGCGAAACAAGCTTCCTTTAAAATGAACCCAACCTGCCCTTGGTGCACAGATGCTGCAGAGCACAGATATTAAACACTATGTTCTGCTTAATAACATCTCCACCGTCAAATTAGGGACAATTTGTTTAATAAAAACGAATTCAATTTGATCCCAGTGATGTCTATCAGCCTGTTTGTCCAGAACAAAGGCACAGGAATAAACTCCCACACTGCTGAAACCTCTAATTGCTTCAATGAGAACAGCTGAGGGAGCCTGGAGATCAGTGTACTGAGGTGTTCACATTAATTCTTCAAATCTGGTGTGAAACGGACACGCTGGCCTTGGCAAAGGAGCGAAAGACAAGGTGGGAATGATACATAGAATCCTGGGATGGTTTAGATTGGAAGGGACCTCAAAGCTCATCCAGTCCCTTTAGCACCCAAAACCTTTGGCTTTTCAAATATGAGACAGATAATAAAGGAGCAAGTTGTTGAAGTTCAGGGCACTTTGTAAGGGAGGACATCACCCACCCTACTGGTGTTACAAGTGGCTCCAATTCACAACACTGGAAGCTGCTCTTTGCTTTGGAAAGTGTTGCATTCAGCAGCACCAAGCCATCTGCTCTGCGTTCTAACCAAGCAGGATGCCCTGAAGAGGTTTCTCCCTGAAGGAAAGGTAATCCCCGGATTAAACAGAGCAGTTTTTAACCATCTGTGCACCAGAACATACTGAGTTACTCAGCTTTTACAGGACAGGCAACTGTTTTCAGCAGCACCAGGGCAGTACAATTGGTGCCACCTTGCTGAAAGGACTTAAATTAAACCTGGCAGGTTATATGGAATCCATCCTTCCATTTTCAATACAATTGAACTTTAGAAGGGCTAAATTTCTTTTTAGCTTCCCAAAAGATTCCTATCCAGTTTCACAAAACCAGTGGTATCTTAGCTTCTGCCAGGTCGGTGGCCCTTTTATAAGTTGTATTTATCTCATTAAATTGACAAACTATTATCACAACCAAGAGAAATTAATATTTCTCTACAGCTATAGGTGTTAATCTTGAACTCAATCATTCCATCTCAATCGGTATTTACTACAAAAAGTCTAAACAAAACCACCAAGCCAGAAAACACTTTAGTAAATATTGATTTATCACAGAAACGGGATGGCACCACTGGCCTCCACACCCACACTCTGTCCATCTGTCTCCAATTCAGAGCCGTTTTCACAATCTGGTGTTTTTCTAGGGTGAAAAAGAATCACTTAAAGGAGAGAGGAGGGAAACATATCCAAGAACGTATTATCAAGAAAAATTAGGTGTTTTAAGCTTGGCTATGTGAGGTCTAGAGATTTCTGTAGGAAACTTTGAGCTTTGCCTCCTTGGCTTTTTTTTGCATTTAAATGAGTGGATTTTTTTTAGCTACAAGAAATCAAAACGGTAATACTCACCTGGTTTCTGGTTTGGATATGCTACAGTAAGCGGTCACAGCCTCCACACGCCTCAAACGGAATCTCCTAAAGAGAAAATGAAAGCAAATTAGTTGTTTATTAACTCATACGTCAAAGCCTCACTGCAAAGTTATCATCACATTATGTCATTATAACCACCCTTGGCAACACGCTAGAGGCCAGAGGGAGGTGAAATCCAGAAAGGGAACTGCCGATACTGATAGAGAATTCTTCCTCAAAGCAGGAGGGAGGCGCCCGCTGCAGCCCGGACACGATATCAGCACCCACCACCCCACGGAACACGTGGAAACGGCTGCAATTCATGAAGCTTTCACTCAAACATCATCTTGATGTCAACACAGACATTACTACCGTTCGAAATATTTTATACTACAGTGTCTCCCCAGCATAAAAAACTTATCTCTAGAACCGTGTAGCTGTCAAAGAAAGCTAAATATCCTGAAGGACAGATTCAAGGAATCTGTTTTTATCCAGAGTGTCAGCCTCTTTCCTAAAGCTTTCACCACGCATCTAAAATATAAAGCCACCAGTTGCATAGAAACATGAATAACCGTCTTCTGTTAAAGCATCTGGGCTTCTTCAACTTAGCACTGGTGAAATAGCTGTACGTAATCCAAGAGAAGCGTGCTTTTCAAGCCTTGAAAAGCCATAACGTGGTTAGCGACTGCCAGAGGAGCATGGCAGACGGAGCAGGTGACCTGGCACAGGGCATGGCAAACCGGTATAACAGAGAAAGGTAACCTTTTAAAAACTTCCATACAAAACCAGTACCTTCTGTAGAGCACCCTGCTTCTCGAGTTGTTCACACTGAGATGAAGAGGACATGCATAGAGTAGCTGAAAGCCACCACCGTGCCATTCCCAACATCGCTGTACTCAACATCAGGTAAGCTCTGCCTTCCCACCTCTGTGCAGGTCACCTCTAAACAGACTAGGAGAAGTCTGGCTGGAAAGCTGCCTGGAGGAGAAGGACCTGGGGGTGTTGGTTGACCCCGACTGAACATGAGCCAGCAGTGGCCCAGGTGGCCAATAAGGCCAATGGCATCTTGGCTTGGATCAGAAACGGCGTGACCAGCAGGTCCAGGGAGGTTCTTCTCCCTCTGTACTCGGCACTGGTGAGACCGCTCCTCGAATCCTGTGTTCAGTTCTGGGCCCCTCACCACAAGAAGGATGTTGAGGCTCTGGAGCGAGTCCAGAGAAGAGCAACGAAGCTGGTGAGGGGCTGGAGAACAGGCCTTATGAGGAACGGCTGAGAGAGCTGGGGGTGTTTAGCCTGGAGAAGAGGAGGCTGAGGGGAGACCTCATTGCTCTCTACAACTACCTGAAAGGAGGTTGTAGAGAGGAGGGAGCTGGCCTCTTCTCCCAAGGGACAGGGGACAGGACAAGAGGGAATGACCTCAAGCTCCACCAGGGGAGATTTAGGCTGGACGTTAGGAAATATTTTTAACAGAAAGGGTCATTGGGCACTGGCAGAGGCTGCCCAGGGAGGGGGTTGAGTCACCTTCCCTGGAGGGGTTTAAGGGATGGGTGGACGAGGTGCTGAGGGACATGGTTTAGTGTTTGATAGGAATGGTTGGACTCGACGATCTGGTGGGTCTCTTCCAACCTGGTTATTCTATGATTCTATTTTCTTCTCAGTCTCTTAACCACGCCAACACAAAGTTTCATGAACAGCAGAAAGCCTGATTTACAGCTGGAAACAGCTGAACAAGCCCAAAATGAATGCCAAAGGAAACTACTTCTTGTAAAAATCAAAGTACACAAGAAATCCAAGCCCAGAATTCCACATCACCCCTTCCTGACCTGCATCCTCCCGTGCACACTCCCTGCCCGGAGCAGCTCACCCTGCTGGGGTTCTGCTCCTGAGGCTCCTGGTGCAACCGGTCATTCCAATTTAGTGACTCGGGAATGTTTTGATCTCCTCATCCAATCTCATTATCCAGCAGGCCAGATCCACTGACCCAGAGCTCCACATAATACCCTGCTGGAATTACTGGTAAATATCTTCCCTCCTCATGACAGGGTATTCACAACACAAACAAAGAAGAAAAACTGAAAGGGCAGATGCCAAACAGAAGCCTTTAAAAATCAAGATTAATGGATGTTACTTGGTTTCAAAAACCACAACTCGAAGTCTGGGGAAGGGAATGAGCGATTGTTTAAGAGGCAGAGAATAAAGATATGAGTATGAAAATGAGAAGATGAAAGCATGACGATAACAATAAAAGCAAAGAAAGCAACAGGAATGCAAACTAAGTTCAGCAACATAAATGAAGGATATTTGCCTGTTCTTTCAATCTTTTCGCTCACGCCCAAACCAGCTCTTCCAGCCTCCTTTCTCCTAGAAACTGGAATCTGATTTATCTAATACTACATTTTCCCCGTATACTGCGACCATAATAGCGCTCAGCATCTCTTCTTCTTCTAACCAAAAAAGATACATACTACCTTTCCATACAGAAATCGGATGTTCTCAGACCTATTCTTTTGGATAAGAAGCATATCTGTCCCTTCTGTCAGCCCTAACCTCCTCCGACAGACGCAGAACAACCACTGCTCTTTAACACTTCTACTGCTCGGATGCTGCCAACAAGTACCTTTCGGATACCTCGCTTCACCATCCACCTCCATCATGTATGGGAGCTATAGCATCGTATCAAGTATTGAAAGAATTAATGCTGCAATTAAGGGAAAATAGATAAACAAATAAATAGGCAAAATAGAAACCCTCAAGTCTTTATTTTCACATCCTTACTTACTCACACTACTTGCAAAATGAATCAATATTGGGAAAACGATGTGATAAGGCAGAAGGCAAAGCAAATCGGCTAATAAATGTACTCAGAAGACCACTATTATTCTAAAATACTCTCATAACATCCCCTGAATCACCTTGAAACAGCAAATTTTAACCTATTAATTGAAGCACTGACATTTACTGTCTCATCAAAGCATCCAGGAGTCAGTGTTTTGCTGTTACTTCTATATTTTTATATCACAGCACAAAAACCACTGAAGCGAGTTTTGCCTTTCAGTTTGCAGCCCTTTGGTAAAGGCCATGTGAGAAATCAATCCAAAAAAACATTCTAGCAGATAAATCCAGATGCAAAGTGAATGAAGTATCCAAGGAATTAATTCAAACACACACATCTCTCTCCCAGAAAATAACAAACCTGACTGTGGCCAAATTCATTTGCCTTGGAAACAGAAGACAGGTTTCCAACAGTGAAAGACTGCGACACTAGAATCTTCATTTAGTTCTTTAAAATATGAGGTTAAAAAAAAAAAAAAACAGCAGCACAGAGTGTTTGAGCAGCTGAAAGCTGGGATGACACAACTTCCCTGCTCAATTCAAGTCTAAACTGATGTCACAACGATCCATCCTTAACAACCAGAAGAAATGTCACACCGCAACTTGTGACAAACTCAACCGCAGCGATCCAAGTGTTGTTTCTCTAATAAGCTTAGCAGATTAAAATTTAGCCATTTAAGTCTGATTGACCAACCTGTTATAAAGGCCAGTGACCTTGCACCCTACACCAGAGTAAGATCCAAACCTCCTAAAGAAGGTTTCCATATCAGGGGAGAAAAAACTGTAGAGGATTAGATTCACATTTTCTATCCTCTCTCCTCAAGTAAAAGAATTACTCTTAAAACTCCTGTTTTTTCGCTGGGTTCCCTGCTTATGATTTCATTGCTCCTACTTAATCCTCCAGCAAAATTACATTATTGTTTATGGCACTATGGTAATTTATACAGTAGAGTGCAAGTGTCAAACTGCATACAGCTATAAAGGACTCTACATCTGCTTACTCAGCTAGTTAAGAATGTATAAAACCAGTAGTTCTGTTTGCCTGCTTCATTATTACTCTTAATTGTTTATCTATGCGGTGTTTGAATCACTGTAACTACTCAGAGCATAGAAGTTCATTAGAACAAATGAGAAAAACCACAATATTCATGGCTGTGGGAAGATTGACACTAACATCACTCATTTCTTCTAGAGGAGAAATACCTTGAACTCATTCAAACACAGCCGTGCAGCTCCATTTGTGCTGGGCGGGCTGAATAAACTATATCAATTAAAAATCAAATTGCTAATCACTGTGCTGATAGTCAAAGCATTAAACCAGATGGGTTTACTGACATAAGAATGGGTTTTATACTATTACATGGGTCAGAAAATCAAAGGGTTTTGAACAACAATACAAGAAAAAACACCTATTTGCTCGCGTGACAAAAGGCGCAGAATTGGATTAATTGTCAATACGTGACCACCAACCTCTCAACCGCTGCTCCAAACACCTCACTGCTTAGGCTGGGATAAATTCCTGCCATGTGAAGCACTAACTGCACAACACACAGGAATAAAACCAACTTTAGCACCAGGTTAAGGAGACAACATGGGTCAAAGTGGCCTCTTTCTACAGCCTGGACAGTTTTCACCTGGCCAAGAAGAATAAAGAGGGGTTAGAGGGTTCATCTAAAAAAACCAGCCAAGCAGTCTGAGAGGCAAAAGAAACAACGCAACGATCTCCCCAGCCATGAGCACATCCTGCAAGATAAAAGTTGCTCACAAAGGGAGAGAAAGGGAGATTTCTCAGCAATCAGCCTGGAAGGGCAGGGGAACATCACCCTCTCTGCACATCCACTGTGCCAGGAGATGGAGGAAAAGGAAGAATGTTCCTATCTTCTTTTGCAAACAGTTGTGGAGGTGGATGAAAAGGCAAATAAGGGTCTTTCCCCTCCTCAAAATACAAATAATGTAAAAACTATGGGTTCACGAACTGCAAAACAGAGAGCAAAACCATTTTACAAATAATTAATTATGGGAATTGCTTTGTTGTCAAATAAACACTCCTCGCTGTTTCAATCAGGAACAGTTTTTGTTAATGACTTTGATATTAATAGTTCATTTTAGCAGGTAAAAAAGGCAAAAACCAAGTACAAGCTGTACCAACAGCAGAAGATAATTCCCACATCTTCACCCTGATCCAAATCGATCACATCTGGTGCTCCCTGTTGAGAAGCTTCACCTCTGTTCTCAGGTTAATTATCTCTGTTGTTCAGCTCTTTAATAGTTCTCTTCCCTCACCAAGCACACAAATCTTCCTCTCAAAAGCAGGAACTTAAAGCAAAATAAGCAGAACTGAACAGCAGAATTCATGAAGCCCAGTTTCTGATCATAGAATTGTTAAGGTCGGAAGAGACCTCCAAGATCATCCAGACCAACCATCAACAGAACACCCCCGTGCCTACTAAACCATGTCCTAAAGTGCCACCTCTACACATTTTTTTGAATCCCTTCAGGGATGGAGATTCCACCACTGCCCCGAGCAGCCTCTGCTAATGCTTCTAGAAGCTACCACTCCAGCTCAGGAAAAGCTAAAATGCTGTTACACAACCACCAGGAACCCAATGCAACTGCCTCCATAACGTCAAAGCCTTTCTTTCTATTTCACAGGGTCATTAGTTTTTTTGTAACCTACAAGATCTTACTCCAAAAATTAAGTTAATTTACTTAAAACAGGCAGAAAAGAAACTTCTTCCCCAATTTACCTTACCCTCATGTAGCTCATCAGGCCCTCCCAGCCTAAGGAGATGGATAATCATTCAGGCAGCACTCCTATCTGCTCGTTTATGTTGCAAAGACTTTAATTCCAAAGATTTTCTTCTGTTGCAAAGTTTAAAAACTAAGCATATCTAAAACCAAACCATATCTTCTCCAAATTGCTCAGCTAACTTCCCCAGTTTGTGCGGGGAGCAGGGAGACTTCACTGTTTCGTTGCTTCACTTCCTCACAGAAACTGCCAGGGGAAAGAACATTTTAATTTCCTCCTGTGAAAACAGAAAACCTGGGCTTCTAACGTCCATTCAGAGCCTTCTTTATGACATTGTAAAGAAACAAAGGCAAAAACAGCACAAGAGATTTGCTCCGGGGAGACCTTAGAGCAGCTTCCAGCCCTGAAAGGGGCTCCAGGAAAGCTGTGGGGAGGGGGCTCTGGATCAGGGAGGGCAGGGAGAGGATGAGGAGAAGGGTTTTCAGTTGAAAAAGGGGACATTGAGATGAGATGAGATGAAGAAATGTTTTGCAGTGAGGGTGGGGAGGCCCTGGCCCAGGTTGCCCAGACAAGTGGTGGCTGCTCCATCCATTTTCAAAATAAAATCTGAACTGAGCAGCACAGCTGACATCGCTCCAGCTTTTACTTGTTGTTTTAGAGGGAAAATACAATTTTTTTCTTTTGAGGGCTGGGAGATGCTGGCTGGGTATGCCTTCTGTGCAAAGAATTTTGTTTCTTCTGAGGTCAACTCAAAGGAAGCACAGATCCAGAGGTGCAGAGAGCACCTTGGGACGGCCACACATTTATTCCACAGGCATACTGAGGTTTTCAAAGCACTGAAGAAGTCACTACGCCTCTGCTGCCAGTGTAACTATATTCTTACAATACCCCAAACACATATTAACCAGCACACAACTCCCACATTTGAGTCAGTCTGGATCACAAAGTGCTCAGGACCCGAGATCTTGTACAGCATCTCCTCCTGGCTGGAAATATCCAAACAAATCCCAGGGTTGGACAACAAGTGGCTTTTATAGAAATGGACAGTTTCTTTGAGGAGATAACCTCTGTGTGTTCTCTGCGGTTCCACCAACAGAAAGGCTTATTTTACACCGCCCTCACCCCTGCAGAAGCCACACCGGTTTTCACCTCCACCGTTCTCTCTCTCTGCACATATTTAATCTGCAAACTGCACGATGAAGTATGTCCTCAGTTCTGCCACTCAGTCTAGCAACAGGATTTCATGGCTGCTTAAAAAAAAACAAAGCAAGCCCATAATTCAGAAATAATAAGGCAAGCGGGAATGGTTATCTGTCCGACTGCTTTTCCCTCTCACCAGTGATTAACAGGAAAAGGCACAGCTTGAATTTCCGACTGCAGGCTTAGTTTGCAAACCTGGCACTTCAGGAAAAAACATGTTCCAGACTTTAATTGTAACCGAGTTTTCTAACACTATAATTGGGATAAGAAATAGAATGTCTAAACGCATACAGAGTGTATAAACTGAGTTTCCAGACTGGAATCGCACTTCGGAGGACTTAAAACAAAAAGGCTGCTATTCTACTGACCCATAATTTAATTGCTGCCATTCCTAACGCACTCGCCTTTTGGCTTTGTGTAAAGCACAGAATTATCACATTTAGTCTTTTATTTCCGCCTAAATAACTGAGGACAAAGCCAGGAAACCCTACAGTTGTGACTGTGATGCTTTCATACCTCCTCCCTCTGATCTTAACCAACACCCGAGCACTACAGCCGCCTCTCCAGCCTCCTGGGTACAGGAGGTGATGCTCGCAGTGCAACCTTAAACCAGCGTTATCCTTACCTGTGTTCCACAAACCAAGAGTTCTTCTTCCTGAAGGTCCTCAAGAGGAACAGAATTAGTTGCAAAGTAGCACCTTTCCTCATTGAGGGTTATTTTTTAACTAATATTTTATACATCCACACGTCTAAACAACCCCAAAACAGTAAGGAAGGAAGAGTGAAAGCCATCACAGAAAGATAACTGTTAACATGTGAGAGGGACAAACTGGGGTTTATACGTAAAATATCAAAAGAAAGTGACTGCAAGAAACGTGGCTTTAAGAGAAGATGCAGGAAACTGGGCAAGGAGCTGCACGCCACAGGACAACTACAGAAGATGCTGGTTTTCATCAGCCAAGAGGTTTCACCTAATATAGACTCATATTTCAGGACCAGTCATGAAAAATAGAATCACAGAATCATTAAGGTTGGAAAAGACCTCTCAGCTCATCCAGTCCAACCATCAGCCCAACCCCACCGTGCCGACCAAATCATGTCCTAAGTGCCACATCTACACTTATTTTGATCACCTCCAGCAATGGAGATACCACCACTGCCTTGGGCAACCTCTGCCAGCACCTCCCCACCCTCACAGGAAAAAATTTCTTCTTAAGAACCTGGAACTTCAATCAATTCACAACTCAGAACGGGAACTGAATCCTTTTTCTTAACTCAATTAGAAGGGGAAATACGTCTGGTTAAAGGAGTTGTCCTGATCTGAGTGGTGAAAGAAAAGTAATGAACCATCTCTTTTGTTCAGACAAGTTCTTCTGTCATCACGGGGGGTTTGGTTTGGCTCTCGTCAGCCGGTCGTTCTTCTGATGACCCTAATGTTAATGCTGGGGAATAACGGCCTTGCTTTGAGCAGACCACATCAGAGAGCAAAATAAATACATATTGAAAATTAAAGATTACTTTGACACATTTGTTATTCACAGTTAAATTGGGGAAACCAGGCAAGCGGTGTTACTCAGAAGGGGATGGAAGGTGCAGAGGTATAACTTCCCAAACACACCTCACCATTCCACAGAGTGGATTGATAACAGGGACAACTATCATCATGCCTTTCTTTTATTTTAGGACAAGAGGAAATGCACTCATGTTGCACCAGGTGAGATTTAGATTGGATATCAGGAAAAATTTCTTGGTGAGGAAGCATGGGGGCTGGTGGGATCTCTGGTTTGTGGTCTTCTATCAACTTCTCCCCACCAGTAGCAGCCACTGCCCCTTGCTGCAATCAGATCTGGAGAACTGTTCTATTTCCTTGCATCATTCATCTGTCAGAAGCCATCAAACTATAACCAGCACAAAAATTCCAGTTATGCCAGGGTGCTTTTTTGTTTGCTCAACCATTCATGCAACAAAGTGCAGACCACGGTGCTGAAGTACACGAAAAAGAAAGAGAAAGCCAAGAATTTTTCATGAAAAAAACCCAAACTCTACTCTCATTACAAAATACTTGAGCAGATTGGGAAAGAGAAGGCACCTGCTGCAAACTTGAATCTGGTTGGGCTTAGAAGAGTCGTCCTGCGTGCACGGGAGCTGCCGCAGCACCACACCCCCCACACCTCTCGTGCTCTCCGACTGGCACCCACAGGATGAGAATACTGT
Organism: Phaenicophaeus curvirostris; assembly: GCF_032191515.1. Taxonomy (NCBI): domain Eukaryota; kingdom Metazoa; phylum Chordata; class Aves; order Cuculiformes; family Cuculidae; genus Phaenicophaeus; species Phaenicophaeus curvirostris. The sequence goes on from NC_091409.1 coordinate 7,880,093, forward strand.
CAGTATTTAGCTATTCCATGCACACACACACAATTCTTACATTTTTTTAGTAGCTACTATCACTTCATTAAAAACATTGAAACAATGTTTTGAAGAACTTCTGCTCTGGAATGCAGCTCGGTGCTATCAGTTTACGCTGCCTGAAATAGGACACAAAGTGCCTCTGAAGCCAAAATAAGTGCTGTGCCACAACCGTGCTTCCTACATTTCTATTGATTAAGAAAACACATGAACTGAATTTCCATGTAAATCTTAAGATACAGCCCAATTCAAATGCTGGTCTTTCAAGATTACAAGCTTGGCCCAGCAGCATCACCGCACAGTAACTCACGCAGTAAGAACACCGTAAGGATCACAGGTTCATGGAATGGTTTGGGTTGGAAAAGACCTTGAAGCCCATCCAGTTCCACCCCTGCCATGGGCAGGGACACCGCCCACAGGATCACGGAGCTCAAAGCCCCATCCAGCCTGGTCTTGAACACCTCCAGGGATGGGGCAGCCACCCCTGCTCCAGGCAACCCAGGCCAAGGCCTCCCCACCCTCACAGGAGAACATCTCTTCCCAAGATCTCATTCAAATCTCCCCTCTTTCAGGTGAAAACCGTTACCTCTCATCCTATCCCTGCCCTCCCTGATCAAGAGCCCCTCCCCAGCTTCCCTGGAGCCCCTTTCTGCACTGGAAGCTGCTCTAAGGTCTCCCTGGAGCCTTCTTTTCTCCAGGCTGAACAACTCCAACTCCTGCCTGTCCTGAGGATAAAGAATGCATCAAAACAACGATTAGAATTCATAAACAGCTCCCAAGCACTGATAAGCGCTGGCAGTCTGCAGGCAGCACATCCTGACCAGGATCACTCCTCAGCTTCCTTCTCATCCTCCAAGGCTTTTCCTTTGCAAGCATCCAGTCACCAAACCATCCTGAACGTGTGACAGGGAAACCTGGAGGTTGGAGAGGCCATGAGCGGAGCTGGGGCTGCAGCCAAGCTGGAATTGCACGTGGCAAAGCTGAACAAAGAGGAATTGCACTGCTCCAGACAGAACTGCAAAGAAAATCAGTGAATGCGTTAAAATCACCTTAAATTATTCCCCAGGCTCACGTGTTTCATGGGAGAGCAGTGAAAATGCTGGCAGACGCTGTTTTGCAGGCCCTGGGGAGGATGCTGGTGCTCATTCCCATGCATAAGCTCTGCAGAAAAGTTCTGCCAATCCCTTCTCAAATATATAGAAAATGTATTATTATAGAATGGTTTGGCATTCAAGGCCAGGCTGGATGGGGCTTGGAGCCCCTGATCCCGTGGGAGGTGTCCCTGCCCATGGCAGGGGTGGAACTGGGTGGGCTTTGAGGTCCCTTCCAGCCCAAAGCAGTCCATGATTCTATGATTCTGAAATGCTTAAACAGACAAAAATCCTTCTTGAGGCTCATGAAGAGAAGGGATGGGATCATTAACAGCATCACTGCTGACAACTGCCGCCACCCTGCTGGCGCGACCTGCACGCAAGGCGAAAAGTCTCAAGATCCATATTGTTCGCTTCCTAAGTCATTCTGGTACTGCTCAATTTTCCCGAAGTACGAAGATCCAAAGAACACAGTAAGGAAAGCCTGTCCACACCGCAGCTGTATTCCAACCCCTCTCCAGCCCTCTGCCACACACAAGTCTTCCCATGGGCCAGAGGTGGCTGCTCAGCACCCTGGAACGTGTTTATATATCAACATGGATATAAGATCTAGGACTGGAGACAAAATGTGCTACAAAGACCTACGTTTCCAGCCATTGACTGATAAAAGGTGGTTAAATACAGCCCTGCTGACCCACAGGGTTGGGAAATCTCTGCTTTGGGTTCACTTTGAACCTGCAGCCTGCAATTTATCAATGCAAGACATCAGAAATCAAGGAGGAAAATGAGCACGTTGCAGTCTCTCTGCTTTCATTGAAGTGCCATGGACAAGCGCTGAGACGAAATGAAGGAAGGAGGAAAAGAGGCATCTATTTATGCTTAGAGAAAGCTGTCTGACTAGAATTCTCATCTCCAAACCGGGTGTTATCCACAAAGCAGACTCTGCACAGCCAGCACCAGGAGAGGGTTCTCCAAAGCCCTTCGAGAAAACCACAGGGAGCCACTCCGTAAAAATAAACTCATTTTCATTGTACATTCTATATATTCGAGCCAATTTCAGACTGCATCTTTTGCTTCCCCTCTTTTTCTCCCTCCCAGCGCACAGCGTACTTGAATTATCAGCGCTAATTCATGAATGCAAATAAATTTGGCATCTCTTTGTCAGGATCTCTTGGTCAGGTTAGGGCTCCAATTTTCTACCAAAAGCAAACAAAGATGCCCAACACTGATCCTGAGCAGCCTGAAGCCGGCGGATGCTTTACAACTCCAAAAGGCCTCTACTGAAATAGAGCAAATTCCACTTAAAGGCAGCTGCTCCTATTGAGGAATTTAACCAGGTACAACCCTGACGCGTTCCAAAGGAAAATCCTTTCAGCTCTGTGCACTTTGACAGCTTAATTCGCCGGCGAGACGGGTGACAGCGCCGGGCAGCGCGGCCTGCAAGCGTTTCCTTCAACGGCAGCAATCTCACGCGGTATTTAAACACGCATACAACATCCCCGTCCCTTCGGATAATCCAGCAGGAGGATATCGGGAGGCTGCGTTATTTCACGGCGCTGCGAGACGATATTCCGCGATTTCCAGCCTTTCTGCAGGGGAGCGGATATTAAAGCATCCCCAGCTCTACAGCAACGCCTCCCCGCGCAGGAAAACCAACACCCCCATAAAAACAACCTCAAAAAAAAAAAAGGATCGAATGGCTCGTCTTCCCTCTCTGCCACAGGGATGGCTTTCACCTTGCTCTCCGCGGCGGAAACGGCTCCGTCAGTGCCATGCGCTCCGGCAGTAAAGTCACCGGCGCGCGTCCCTGCGCGGACAGACACGGATAACGCACAAACGCAGGAGCCAGGCGCTGACAGCAGATTCGCCGGCTCCGTTCCATCCCGTTGCATCCCGTACCACCGCGGTTACCTGACCGGAATTCTTAATTTGGGAACCAGAAGACGCTGCCCACATCAATACAATGACGCTGCCGGTGCGAGTTCCTCGTTGGAAAGGCTGGATTTACTTCCCGCTGGGATACGTCACTCATTAAGCACATAATGACCTGAGCGGCTGCACATTCATTTTTTTAAAAATAACGTAAGGAAAGGGGAAGCGAAACCTCCCCACCCCGCGCTGCCTCCGGTCCCCAGGAATCGCACGACTTTCATTCCCAAATCACCTTCCCAGCCTTTTCGGGGGGCCCGTTACGGCTTGGATCCCTGCAGCTGGAAGGAAGAGGCTGGGATTTCCAGGGATCCAGGGAGGGGGAGGATAATCTGGGGGTGGGGTGGAAATCCCAGAGGGGTATCCTAGCTAGGGGGGAGATCTAAGGAGGGAGGAAGGGGGGGAGTCCTAGGGGATAGAGGGGTTTGGGGGGGGAAATCCCAGAGGGAAGGATGCCAGAGCGGGAAGGGTCCAGGGGAGACAACACAGGACCCTGAGAGGGTGTGGATCCAGAGGAGGGGGGTCCAGGGGGGAGATCCAGGGTGAAATCACCCAGAGTGAGGAGATCTATGGGGAGGGGATCCAGCGGGAAGGGATTTCAGAGGGGGGAGATGTCAGGGAGAGGGATCTCAGAGCAGGGAGGGTCTTAGGGGGAAGATCCAGAGGGGAAGGGGATTGGGGGGATCTCAGAGAAGGAGGATCCTGGGGAGTAGATCCTGAGGGAGGGGGGATCCCAGAGTAGGGGGATCCAGGGGGGAAGATGCAGGGGGAGAAATCCAGAGAGGGGAATCCTGGGGGGCACCTCAGAGCTGGGGGAATCCCAGAGTGGGGTATCCCAGGAGACGGGGGATCTAGGGAAAGAGGGATCCCAGAGGCAGGGGATCCAGGGAGAAGAGCTCTCCGAGTGGGGAGATCCAGGGGAGGGGGAGATGTCAGGGAGAGGGATCTGAGAGCAGGGAGGATCCTGGGGCGAAGATCCTGAGGGGAAGGGGATAGGGGGGATCCCAGAGTTGGGGGATTCGGGGAGAGGGGGATCTAGGGGAGGGATCCCAGAGGAGGGAAGATGCAGGGGGAGAAATCCAGGGAGGGGAATCCTGGGGGGATCTCAGAGTTAGGAGAAGCCCAGACTGGGGTATCCTGGGAGGGGAGGATGTAGGGGAGAGGGATTTCAGAGCAGGGAGGATCTTGTGGAGGGGGAAGATCCAGAGGGGAAGGGGACTGGGGGGATCCCAGAGGAGAGGATCCAAGAGGGAAGATGCAGGGGGAATCCCAGAGAGGCGAGATTCTTGGGGGGGATGTGGGGGGGGTCTGGGGGGGTGGTCCAGAAGGGAAGGCGCAGGGAGGGAGATCCCAGAGTGAGGTATCCTGGGAGGTGGGATCCCAGAGGGGAGGATCCACGGGGGGAAGATGCAGGGGGACCCCAGAGAGGGGGATTCTGGAGGGAATCTCAGAGCTGGAGGAATCCCAGAGTGGGATATCCTGGGAGAGAGGGATCTAGGGGAAGGGGGATCCCAGAGAGGGGGATCCTGGGGCGGAATCCTGGGAGAGGGGGATCTAGGGGGGATCCCAGAGGAAGGGACCCAGGAGGGGAGGCTCGGGGTTGGGGGGGGGGGGTGATGGATGCCGGGGGCTCCCTGCCCGCTCCCCCCTCACCTGCCGGTACCGGGGCGGCCCCGGACACCGAGCGGAGCCGGCGCGGAGGCAGCGGGGGAGGAGCCGCCGGGCCGCGCCTGCGCCAGCCCGCCCCGAGCGGGGAACGGGGGCGGAGCGAGGGAAGGGGAGGGAGCGGCCAGAAAGAAGAGACGGAAAAGAAAAAAAAAAAAAAAGAAAAGCGAGTTCCCTGACCGGGAATCGAACCCGGGCCGCGGCGGTGAGAGCGCCGAATCCTAACCACTAGACCACCAGGGAGGCTGCTTAAGGTTTCCTCTAGGCGAAACTCGTCGGGCACCAGAGGGTCGGGGGGCTGCAATACAGGAATAGGAGGGCCGCAGCGGGGCTGGGGAGCTGCACAGGAGCAGGGGGGCTGCAGTGGGGCTGGGGGGCTGCACAGGAGCAGGAGGGCTGCAGGGAGGCCAGAGGGCTGCAGGGGGGCTGGGGAGCTGCAGCACAGGAGCAGGGGGGCTGCAGGGGGGCTAGGGGGCTGCAGCACAGGAGCAGGGGGGCTGCAGGGGGGCTGGGGAGCTGCAGCACAGGAGCAGGGGGGCTGCAGGGGGGCTAAGGGGCTGCAGCACAGGAGCAGGGGGGCTGCAGGGAGGCCAGGGGGCTGCACAGGAGCAGGGGGGCTGCAGGGGGGCTAGGGGGCTGTAGCACAGGAGCAGGGGGGCTGCAGGGAGGCTAGGGAGCTGCAGCACGGGAGCAGGGGGGCTGCAGGGGGGCTAGGGGGCTGCACAGAGGCAGGGGGGCTGCAGGGGGGCTAGGGGGCTGCACAGAGGCAGGGGGGCTGCAGGGGGGCTAGGGGGCTGTAGCACAGGAGCAGGGGGCTGCAGGGAGGCTAGGGAGCTGCACAGGAGCAGGGGGGCTGCAGGGGGGCTAGGGGGCTGCACAGGAGCAGGGGGGCTGCAGGGGGACTAGGGGGCTGCACAGAGGCAGGGGGGCTGCAGGGGGGCTAGGGGGCTGTAGCACAGGAGCAGGGGGCTGCAGGGAGGCTAGGGAGCTGCACAGGAGCAGGGGGGTGCAGGGGGGCTAGGGGGCTGCAGCACAGGAGCAGCAGTCCCAGGGGCTGAAGACAGGGAGCAGTGGGGCTGCAGTGGGGCTGGGGCTGCAGCACAGGGGCAGTGGCCCCAGGGGCTGAACGCAGGAGGCAGTGGGGCTGGGGGCTGCCCGGGCCCCGCACCTCACCCTAGCACAGCCACGCCAGCGCGTCATGTTCCTGCGCATCTCCAATGGCCTTTACCGTCTGCTGCCTCCAACTCATGTTTTAAAGGAACGAACGATGATTAATCCCATTTGCCAAGGGAGTCATCACCATTTATCATAGAATCGCTTGGTTGGAAAAGACCTTTGAGATCCTCAAGCCCAACTGTCCCTGTCCGCTCCTAAACCAGATCACTGAGCACCTCATCTCCCCATCTTTTAAATCCCCCCAAGGGATGGTGACTCCGCAACCTCCCTGGGCAGCCTCTGCCAGTGCCGGAGAATGCTTTCCATGAGGAAATCTTTCCTAATGTCTAATCTGCTCCTCCCCTGCTGCAACTTGAGGCCATTTCCTCTCATCCTATTCCCTGTCACTTGGGTGAAGAGACCAGCATCCACCTTGCTACAACCATCTTTCAGATAGTTGTAGATAACAAAAAGGTCTCCCTGTAGCCTTCTTTTCTCCAGGCTAAACAACCCCAGCTCCCTCAGCCGCTCCTCATAAGAGTTGTTTACGCGTCCCCAACCTCTCCTCTCCCCAGCCTCTTCCTTCTGTGGCTCCTTCAGAGCCCCTGTCCCCAGCCCAGATCTGACACCAACGCTCCAGAGGACACCAGGTACCCCTCCTCTCCCTGAAACATCGGTGATGCGTAGCACTTTCCAGCCCTGACCTTGGCCCTTGCATGGAGCCTGCAGCCAAGGAGAGAAGCTGAAATCCCAGTGCCCGCACGGGGCCAGCCCAAGCTCCCAAGCCAGCACTTGGCTCCAGACGCTGCCCACTCAGCAGGGGATGAGCAGAGGCTCCTGGAGCAGTCACGCAACTCTCTCACAAGCGTTAAGTGTCAAATTGCTTACAAAATGCTTGCTACAGGGAGAAGCAGCCCAGGTTGCCCAGAGCAGTGGTGGCTGCCCCATCCCTGGAGAAGTTCAAGGCCAGGTTGGATGGAGCTTGGAGCAACTGGATCCAGTGGGAGGTGCCCCTGCCCATGGCAGGGGTGGGACTGGATGGGCTTTGAGGTCCCTTCCAGCCCAAAGCATTTGACGATTCTATAACCAGACTTAACATAATTTAATGCATCCCTTTATGAGAAAGCATCCAAAGACCCCCTAGACAAACAAGGCAAAGGGATAGGATTGAATATTTCAGTTGCTTCTCGCCCCACACTGCTGCAGGGAGTCAGCATTTGCCTGACAAGTCTGTTAACAGACACCTGCAAGCAGACTTCACTATTGTTAAACAGAAGATGACCAGAACATTCACCCCATTTATTCCCAAAGGAACGTTTTATTGACAAGTTTCCTTACTATTTATGTGTATAAACAGTTCAATACCCCAGCCCCAGCAAACCCCGTTTCACTGGCTCTGCTCCATGCAGGGAAGCCAGTTTCAAACCAGTAAACCACTCTACTCCCCTACTGCCTAGTACATCTGTCTTCTAACATCTCGTCTCGTCCCCAGGTCTGTGGGAGGGAAGGGAGCGATTAAACAGGATTAATCTGTGGGTAAGTGTCAAAACTTGCTTCTCTAAAGAAGGGTCAGAGGCAGTTCCGTCCCCCCCGGTGATAAACCACTACAACTACCCAGATAAGTACACAGCAAGACCTGAGTAAGTCCCACTTGGCCTCTAAGGCACAGAGTCGCTCACCCTAGGTATTTCTACGTGGAGGCACCTCACCTAGAATAAAATCAGGCCTTTAGAAGGAAATTTGGAATTGTTCAGCTCCTGAGCAATGAAGTTGCGCATCAAAAGAGTGAAACACCCACAGCCCTTGCAGGGACCGGTTCAGCTCCACAACTCTGCCAGTTTTGTAAACCAAGATTAGGGCTGGGGCTTTCAACTGAAAAAACCCATCCAGTCACAGTCAGAGGTACCAGACAGAGGGGCCCATGGAGAGGAGCGGGGCAGAGCCCCTCCAGCACAGTGGCCGCATCACCAGGGAGAGCTGTGACCTTTAAAACCTGGCCCTGTTGCTAGCAGCCTTCAGAAATTCCTCCTCCAAGAACGAAGGCATAAACTCAGAAGGGAGAAGCAAGTTTCATACACTCGGGAAACAGAGTGCGCCACTGAATTTAACACAAGAATTGGCTTACAAGCATGCTGCTATGACCGTACGATGCAAAACTCCAGCGCTCAACATCCAGCCGTAGAACCCTTGCAGTCATCTCTACAGAACAAAACCAGAAACAAGTAAAGCGTCGGGTGATGTAAGGCTTGCAATTCAGTCTCAGAGTCCTAGGGAGCATCGCCCTAATATGATGCCAAAGCTTCTGGTTTTTTTGTGGGTTTTTTTTGTAAGCTTTATTTCTTTAAAGTTCATTGCATTTAAAAATAAAGATTTTAGTTTTGTTAAAGCTAGAGCGTTAGTGTAACAATGAGGCAGCTGCTGTGTGAAGTTTCCCTTGTGGAAGCCCAGAAAAAAACCCTACAGTTTGCCCCCTTTACCAGTGAGAGACAGAGAAAACAGTAACAGGAGAAGCCTGGGAGCTAAAAAAGTAGCTGCACGGCATGCCCCGCACACAGAACACAGCCAGGAGCTGAAGCTACAATGCCCGTGCACTTGGCTTCTCCAAGAACTGCCCTCCTCATGCTGCTCAGGGCAATATATCCATCCCAAGTCAGGTCAGATGAGGGAAAACTGTTTTTATCTCTACCAGTGGCATTTCTGAGCTACGTTAAGGAAACTCCACCTTGCACGCTCTCCCAAAAGGACAGCAGTGATACATCTACAAACTTTAGTGTAAAATATTATTTGTATACAAAACTTTGCATTCTCTTTATTTGACTCAGATTCAGCAGCAGTGTCTATGAATGAAGGATGGATCTCTCCAGAATGGCGCTCAGCCCCTTCTTGGATTCGCATGTTGTCGCTGTTGTGAAGATGTGGGAGGGAGGGGGCTCGCTCTTACGGTTGTGCACAGCCGTGCAAAGCCACAAAGCAGGTCTAGAAAGGAGCATTGTCGTGTGGAGGCTTGTCTCCCACTCCAGAGGGGGAGTGGAGGCTGTCGGTGCTATTTTCCCTGCTGCCCACCACTCTGGACTGAAAGGAAAGAAGAGAGTCAGGATAACAAGAAAGCAGCGCAGGGAACACCAAATCTCAGCCACCTACTGTGGCACAGACCCCACAGACCTGAGATGTCTGCCCCAGTACAAGAAAAACATTGTAGAAATCCAAGTTTCTGCAGAAGGCTTCACGCTATGTATTCACAAGGCAAAGCAGATCATTACCTTTATGGTCCCAACTCTATCTTCAAATGACTTGAAGGTTGCAGAATTCCTTTCAGAAAGGAGAAAAAACAACAAAGAACAAATCAAGACAAGTTAGTTCTTAAATAAATCAAGCCACACAGGGTAGCTGGGTGCTCTGGCCACTCCCACACAGTAACAGCAGCACCCAGAGCACTTCCAGCTCCTCATGGCCTTTGGCACAACCCTTTCAGCCCCACCAGACAGGAATACCACATGCAAACTCAGAAGGAAAACATTTATACCACGTGCAGTCCATTTAAGTTAAGACACTGACTGAAATAAATCCTGTTTCAACTAGGGAATCAATGCAGGGTAAGTAGAGAAGAAGCTAGTTCCTAGTTTTACAAGGCCTCCAACAGAAAGCACACTGTCTTAAATAATGGAAAGGAAAAACTGAAAAGGGTTTAAAACAAAGGCTTCCATTTCCCATATTACATCCCATGGGCAGGAGGGGGAAGGGCCACATGCCTCTACCTATGGGCAGTTTTACTAGAGGAGCGATCATTTGCAGCAGGAAATGCTCATAAAAACCACAGCATAATAAATTAATCAGAAGATTACATGTTTCTAGCAAAGAAAACCAGGTCAAGTGTTTGATAACCTGTCAAGCTGCTTTGCTCGTGAACGATTCCAGAGGAGAGCTCTGTGCTGAGGATTGAGACCAGGCGATTACTCATACAGAGCAGCTCTCCCCAGGCTAGGCTGCAGAGTGCTGGGAGCTGACTACCCTCCTCTTGGCTATTTTTGCTGTGAAGAATCACTTATATTTGCACCCATAAAAAAATTTCTGTCAATATGGAACAAGGATGAACAGAGGGGGCTTCCGTAGGCCTCGTCCAGTCCCAGCAGTCGCTTCTCCCACAAGATCACCTAATGCACCACACGGACATGTGAAAAGTGCAGGGAGCTTCCAGGATGGAGACAGAGGGTTCAGGTTAGGATTCATCTCTGTATGGCCGTGTCGCACAGTGTAAGAGGAGGATGTAATCCCTGCCCTTTGGGGACCTCTGAAAACTGCGAACTTCAATTAGATTTTGGTATGGTCATGAGAACAAAACAGGTGCTAATAACCACAAAAAGAGATTGGGTATAAAAGTGCTCCAAAGCACTCAAACTGCATGACACGGTTACCCCATACAACAAGCAGGGTCTGTTTAAGAGGGAGCCAGTTGTACAAGTCAGAGCCAAAACCCCAGTAACGACTGAGTCGGTGCACTCCCCCACTGGCCCCTCTCAGCAGACACGGGTATTCGGTACGTTACCTCATTGCCGGCATACTTATCGAGTGGCGGATGGAGTAACTGCTACTCGGAAGCATTCAAAACAGGGAGGAAAATGTTAAAGACAGTTTTAGACAGATACCAGCGTACCCCTAGCTCTTAAGCCCTTACTGCTCACACATAGGCTGTAAGAGCCAGCCCTCTCTTCCCTTATTTAACAGCAGCAGCCCAGAACTTAAGTTTTCCAGACACAGGACGATCAGCACAAGTAGTTAACTGCAAACTGCTACAGTGACACAAAAGTCAATCACACGGCATGGGTTTGGGGTAGGTTTCTCAATCTGTGTCAAAAGCAAAAGTAGGCAAGGCCTAAATAATCAGCTTCCCCTTTACTGTCCGTGAGGGCCCAGCATAGAAACAAATGTTCCTTTCGTAGCCTTGAAGAGTATCTTACCTAAAGGAATGCGAGAAGGGGTGAGCCCTGGGAGAAGCCATGAGCAGCAGAGAGAAAAAGAAAGCAGCAGTCAGATACTTATGCAGATCTAAACAGTAAACACAGGGCAGTGGAGCAAGAACACGGTCACAGGATCATGGGACAGCAAAGTCAACTACGCAGGAGGAAGCCTCTCAAAATAAACTACAGAAGCAAGTGAAAACCATCGCTTTTCATTAACTCAAATAAGCCAAGCTAAGGGGTGTTTCAGGATGACAGCAGCACCCACAGCAACATAACGTGCTGGAACAGAAAGAAGTGGGTGTGCAATGGCAACCCAAACCATTTTACCAACCCCCGTCCACTGCTTTCATGGGGATTTTTTCTTTTACAGCATATTTCCCTAAACTGAGTTTTTTATCAAGTGCCAGCTAATTAGGTAAAGACACCTCCTTCCCCCACTTTCCCCCACGAGATCACATGCAAAGACAGCACTGCAAGGACTCCTGGCTGAGCATCTCCGCAAAGAATACCTGCACGTTATCTCGCCAAGCCTGCAGATCTCGGCGTTACAGCTCAGAGAACAAACACCTTGCAGCACAGTAAAAGTCTCTGGATAAAATGTATCAAGTTTACCCCACAACCTTGTTGCCCATTTTTAGGTCTCAAGGCAAACTATTCTGCCCCAGGTCACTAGATTCACGTGTGTGATTCCGCAGTGCAGGGCCACCTCAGTCATCTGAAATAACAGACCATGGTTTCCTACTCCTGCTAGGAAGGTCACCAGGATGCTCTCAAGGGACTTCTTCTACCAGATGCAGTGTTTTATTCCACTTAAATATGATTTTTGTCTCTGCAGGAGGAAGCACTCATGGTAAGTTGGATCTAAAGTAGTTGGCAAGGACTACAAGTGGTTTTCCTTCCATCCAGAGCAAAGCTGTTAGGCTTTATGGTTTCATCTCCCTACGCATCCAAGTCGGCTCTCTGGCAGGGCAGACTCCTTGAAATGCTGTCTTTGCATGTGAAATAAATCAACTTTCTGCTTCCTTTTGCTTAAAGAACACAGATAACACACGTCCATGCACCATACTGCCCTGTAGGCAATACCACAAGCGCTGGTCTGTTTGCTGGGCGTCCATGCCTGGACCTGGCAGCAAACCTTCTCCTCCTTCCATAAGGATTTAAAGTTCATATAAATCTAGGAATTTGCAGGCACCTTTGGGGCTCAGGCTAATATTTCATAATGAATTTGTTTGTAGTATTATGCACAGCAAACTCAGACAACACAAAGTGTATCTGGGGGCACAAACCCACAGGGTGAGCTGCTATCAACAGAAGAAACGCTGTTCTGTACTTTACCGGGGTCAGTAAAATACATGAATACAACGTCTGAAAGTCGATTTACTTTGTAACTGCAAGTAGAGATAACAGAAAAGGCTGAATTGGCACGAGTAACTAACTCCATTTTCTCCCCTCGAGGCTGGGTACAGAGCAACAACGTTAATAGTCAGTGCCTGGTCACCACACTAACTTCAGTGTCTCTGTACAACCCACACCTACAACATTTAAAGTTACTTTGACCAGAATACAAGCACCCGAATGATTTAACCCAGGGCACATTACTTGCATTTCACAGCAGTTTGGTCCAAGCATTTTTCATGGAATTACGACTACGCCCTCCATGTATCAGAAGCGTCTGTCCCATTCATCACGCCTTCCTTGCATTTATCAACTGCTGAAGGCTGACTAAACAAGGAAATCCCTTCTGTTATCTCGACACTTCCAGTGATGGAAAATAAACCTGATTTACAAGTGAGTTTGTAGTCTCAGAGGAAAAAGGAAAGTACAGTAAGGGAGGATGCAGTGTAGGCTACGAGGCCTGTGACAGAGATTCTCTGAGAGCAGAGATCATCCCCACTCCTTCAGAGAAGCCATCACAACAACACAACAGAGGTCACTCCTCGTCAGCTCTGATCATGTATCAGAACATTGTTCCCTTTTCACCTGGCAAGGGTGGAAAGTGGTACAGTTCCTGCAGAAACTCATGCTCAGAGTTAACCCTCATTCAGAATCAGAAATTTCAAGACTTCAACACAGGGCGGGAGACAGAAGTCTGTTTATATACACACAGGGAAACTGAAAGTCTTAAAAAAAAAAACCCATTACTGTGTTCCCCCACAGGGCCACAAATATAATGCAAATCCTGCTGAAAGAACTTTGGCAGAGATTTCTAAGTTAAAAGACAGAAGTTGCCTCTATTTCACAATACAGCACCCAAGGTATTAGATTGAAAAAGCAATGCAGATGTTTAAAGTGGTGATTAATGCTGAGCAGTGGCAAAGCTGCAAAGGTCTGACGTGTCTGTAGGCTGACTGCACAGCCAGTTTTCACTACGGCTGCGTCAGGCCAGCCGTCACCAGCAGTAAAGGGCACTCTCCTCACTCAGCCATGCAGCCCCTCCCTCCATCTTCTGCTCCTCCAATGGCTCAAACATTTCTGCAGCTGCACGGCGAATGGAGTCTCCCAACCAGAAGACAACAGGCAGGACCAAGCCTGTCTGAATGGCTTCATCTGGTGGCAACACTGGTTCAGGAGCTCCCTGTTTGGTACAAAAAGCTCGGCTCACACCCTTTTGCCACATCAGCTTGCCCAGACCACAGAAGCTGGGCACTGAATTTACTTCACTATCAACAATTTAGCAAAATCTATTACCATCGCATCTTGTGCCAGTATCCATCTCTTGTGATTGCACGCAAATCTTCTTGTAGACTACATAATTTCCAGGAAAGACAAATTTAAACTTGAATACTGGGAAAAGTAGGAAGCCAACCAGTCCTCTGCCAAATTCAGAGAAGCGAGCTACTGCAAACACCACAAATCGCCCTCCAGGAACACAGTAAATAACTGACTGAGGACAGAAGTAAAATAAAGCAGTGCTATGTGATCAGAGGCCAACACATTCTTACCACTTGGATACTCCCAGCCACAGTGGAAGAGGAAATTCCCTACAAAGAACGACAGCTACTCATTCAATCCAAGGTCTGATACATCATGTTAAATACAACCTCTGGGAATACTTCCCTAATAACATAGGCAGGTCATACGTTCAGAATTAGGTCTCAGTTCCAAGAAAAACACGGTCAAGGTATTCTGCATGAATAACCTCGACACCGCCATTAGTGGGGAGCTCATCTTCAGCTTAAATTTCCAAAAATCAGGGAAATCACCAGTTCTAATTTTCAATTTTGTACAGCTAAGACACTCCCAGAGCAAAAACCTCAGCCAGCAAGCAAGGGCACCAGCCTCCCCAGTCACCTGCCTTGGCAATCTAGGTAACCACCAGCCACAAGGAGACATTTTTAATGTTGTGAAAATCTTCTGAACTGATCCACATCTTCTAATCGTCATGCAGGCGTACTGCCCTTCTCCAGGGAAAGCTGACACACAGGGCTTGGACTGCACCACACGCAGCATCCAGACTTGGCCCCATTTTGAAGTGTGAAGCACAGGAGTGATGACGCCTTTCTAATTCCAAGCAGTAACACTGACAAAACACATCTCCATAATCCAGTATTGAATGGAAGAGGTAAACATGACCTCTACTTTCTTATATTTGATGTAAAAGCTGCAGCAAAACTCTATGACAGTAAAAGGGCGAAGACTGCCAAAAATGTTCTGTTAGTTCTCCTAAGCCAAATCAAACTTAAATGTCTTAAAACTGCTTTTATCCCATAGACAAGTGTCAGTATGTCCTAAACTACAATGCACAGGGCCACAGAGAAGGCAGCAATCCATCGAAAGCTACACGCTGCCAACGCAGAAAATGGAAAAACAGTCTAGTTATTGTGTAAAGTCTCGTTACAGTTTGAAATCCGGATTAAAGCACCAGAGCATAGCACAGAAACCTTACCTCATGTCACCAAGTTTCCTGCTGATAACAGAACCGACATTGGAAAGGGCTGCTGAAGTCTTCTGTCCTGCCTGGGAAAGGGTTTCCTGGGTCTTCTTATAACTAAGTAGAAAAAAAAAAATCATAAATTGAACTAATAGGTAGGATTGGAAAGCAAGAAACACCCTACCTTTTTGAAAGAGGAACCCATATTAAAGGAAAGAAGGTAGGTTAGTGAGCTGCACTGACCCTGCTGAAAAAGCCCCTTTCAGTCTTGCATATAATCAAGAACTTAAAGTTTCAGAAAAGCAGCAAGTGTAGGATTAACCTTTCCCTACACTCACTTTACCATTTGGACCATGCGCTCTTAAATTTGACCAATATTTGCATAAACCCCTCCCAAGTTTGGAAACACCAAGTTTGGAAACTCAAACACCCTGAAATCATACCCTATTTGCTCTATAACTGCCTTTCGGTCTCCGTGAGAAAATAAGCGTAGGAACATATTCCTTGTTTGCAGCCTTGAAGAAGTTACAGTGTTTGTTGTAGTGTTGGGTTAGGGAGAACAGAAGCAAGACTAACATTACGGCACAGAAAAGACATGCAGGAATTGGCATTTTCTCTACAGCTGCAGCTTAGGAATAAATTGGTAGAGAAGCTTCCCATCAGTTACCATTAACCACAACGCATGAGCGGTCTGACAGCCGTTACGTGCCAAGCGATGACATTCAGGTTTATACCAGAGCTGGAGAAGAGAGACACTTGAGCGCCTTTGTTTCCTTCAGATGAGACTAATCTCAAGGACAACGAATCTTTGAGCCACTTTCATTAACTCATCCTCTCTAAGCTATTCCACGGTGGGTGATTAACATCCAAATTTATGGTATTCCCCAAATTACAAAAGACTGAGACTGGAAAACAAGCTCAACAATCTAAGCTATGTTTTCTTATTCCACATATTGGAGCTCAAGATTCCTTTTGTGCATGACCAGGATATTTAGGAGAAGGACACTACAAACAGCCCAAGGCTCAAAGCACCATGCTGACAGCCGACTATGACTCCCAGCTCATTTTCTCCAAACAGGCGTATAGGAAGCACCAGAACTGGGGTCAAGTGATACCAATAAGAGGAATGGTTTACAGCCTCAAAGGAACCATCTCTCCACACACACTGCAGACTCAAGAATTATGTCTAGCTTCAGCAGAAAAAAGCCAGAGGTTTCCCACTGTATTTCCCACACCTGACAGCAACGTTCTCAAGATAACTGAAGATCTAGCGCTGAACTGCTGCTCCTTCTGCCCAAGTGTGCTCCTCCACGACGCCAGCACAAACTGCCTGTGCCGACAGAGATCTAGACTGAAATCCAGCTGAAATATAAACTTGGAAGAACAAAAAAAGACAGCGGCAGCCAGATCAGGTTGCCAGCCTAGTCTTGAAGCTGCAGCTCCCACACACACGTACACGCCTTCACCACTGCAACGCGGGAGGCAGAGCCAGGAAAGCGCAGCTGCGACGCGCAGCTCTCTAACCCAGAACTGCCAGCAGAAACACATGTGGAACTGCGCCTGTGACAACCAGGGATCAGGTTATACAAGCCTCTAATGCAACTTAACTATGCCCAGTCCTGACCTAAAAGTCACAACTGCTCTTCTGCAAGAGACGCAGCCAGGTTTGCCACAGCTTTAAATTCACACTCACTTTCCTCCCTTAGCAGGAGTACAAAGCACAATAGAGTAATCCAAATCTAGAAGTAATAAATACCAGCTCCAATTAATACCTTGCTCTACCAACACGCAATTGGCTGCAGCAGAAGCTGCAGAAATAATCTCTGCCTTGTAGTGCTCCAGCATTTCACTGCATTCCCTCTCCTATAAACCCGGACAGGGAGAAGCCAGATCTGCACCCTCAAATCCTCTTTTATCCACTAATACTGGGTTCCTCTCACTTGCTCCTCTCCAGCAACCACCATTTGTGCTGTCTGGCTAAGAACACAAACCATCCGAGCCATCTTGCATTCTGGTTACAGTGAAACAGGAGCGAGGGGCAGATAGGGCAGATTTCTGTCCTCTCTGCTCACAGAGGGTAAGTCCATGGCCAGGAACAGCAACTACCAGGAAATCCAGACACGTACAAAAGCCCCATGAGCTCAGGAGCTCAGCCCATTTCCAGTCCAGTCAGGATACCTTTCAGTTATTATGCAGAGAAGCTCAAACAACAGGAAAGCGAATGTATTTGCATAAAAAACCCAAAACATAGGAGTAAAACCTCATCCTTGGATTTCTTTAACTCGATTCCTCGCATTTACTGAGCTTTAGACAAAGGATGTAGAAAACCAGTTTCTGAGATGTTGCTGAGATCTTAGCTCTCAAGCCCCTTTGCCTCTCCATTTCCATCAGCATCTGCCTTGCTACTATGAACAGTCACCCTGCCTAGTGCCAAAGCAAGCAGGAAAACTAGCACGCCACGGCTATTCAGGCCCTAAGTGTTCTACAAAAGCTCACTTCCGCCACATTTCTGGCACTTGTTAAGTACAAGGAAACACATATAACAAGAAGTTTTCTATTCTAGCAGGCACACCCAGGGGAGGAACACAGATTAAACACCGCTGGAGCCAGTCACACTGTCAGCAAGCATAAAAAAACAAGGTCACTGTTTAGCAAATGAAACAGTGACAATTTACATCTTACAATCATAGAATCACCAGGTTGGAAGAGACCCATCGGATCATCGAGTCCAACCATTCCTATCAAACACCAAACCATGCCCCTTAGCACCTCGTCCACCCGTCCCTTAAACCCCTCCAGAGAAGGTGACTCAACCCCCTCCCTGGGCAGCCTCTGCCAGTGCCCAATGACCCTTTCTGTGAAAAATTTTTTCCTAATGTCCAGCCTGAACCTCCCCTGGCGGAGCTTGAGGCCATTCCCTCTCGTCCTGTCCCCTGTCACTTGGGAGCAGAGGCCAGCACCCTCCTCTCTACAACCTCCTTTCAGGTAGTTGGAGAGAGCAATGAGGTCTCCCCTCAGCCTCCTCTTCTCCAGGCTGAACACCCCCAGCTCTCTCAGCCGTTCCTCATAAGGCCTGTTCTCCAGCCCCCTCACCAGCTTTGTTGCTCTTCTCTGGACTCTTCTTCATCTAGAAAACATACATGGAATATTGAATCTGCATGCTCTAAAGTTTTTTTTGTGATACTCCTGCTTTATAACTGCTCATTTTTCACCGCTCTGATGAAGACAACCTTCTATCCACACCCACTGCCAACCCCAAGGCAGCTCAAAGGACTGAATTTCATACCCAGTCCAAAGAACAGGAAAAGCTGGCTTACCCAAGACCTCCCTTACCACGGTTCAAATCAGTTCAGACCACAATGACACTGCCTACCTGTCCCCACTGCATCACTGGGAAGGATTCCGTTATACACTGTGGGAAAGATGCAGCGAGAAGTCCGAAGGCCAACTGCCATAACATGCTTCCATAATTTAGTCCAAATGAGAATTTAATTTCAGGCATTTAACAAAAACACAGCTAAGAGACCTTTGCAGCCAACAACTGGAGTACAACAGCTGTGGGGTTTAAGCTGTTCAAGTCCATTTGAGGCCCAACATGGCAAAACTGCTGCCTCGGACACCAAAGCTCTATTTGTTCTCATCAGGGACCATAGCAAAAAGCAAATCTCCTGCTCCCTGCAGAGGGCGAAGGGAGGAGGTCAGGCTGGCTACGCCACAGCTTGGCAGCTGAAATCACGCGTGGCGCACAGGTCTGGGCTAGCTGGTGCCTTCAGCCAGTTCTCCAAGAGCAGGCAGGCACTTGAAAAGCATCACTGGGACCACAATGAAATCAAATACAGACCTGAGGAAAAGCCCTCTCTCCCAGAAGAAGCATTTATTGGGTTAGAAAAGCAAAAGCCAGAAAGGAGAACTGTTTAAGTAGATCGAGTCAAAGCAGAGGAGTGTGAGCAGGGGCACACAGCATTAGTGGCAGCAGACTGTCATGAAAGCATTTGTTAACGCTGACAGTTAAGACACTCACGCTTCTGATTGAGTTAATTTTTCATTCCAGTCCTCCAGTGTGCTGCTGGCTGAAAGATATCTACAAACACAATGGAGGTTAGATGCAGTGCCAAGGCTCACCACAGAGGCTGATTCTGACACTTTCCACAGTATGAGCATCTCTTTACACTGACAGTATCATAGGTTTTCTTCCTCTGACAACAGCTTCTCTCCTTCTCTATTACAGCCAGAAAGAAAAGAGCTGTTGTTGAATAGGCAGCAAGACACCTAAGCCCCAGGTTCATTCTTATTTAAGGATGTTCAGACACTGAGCACATGGAAACAAAGCCTGTAGTTTAGGTGTCAGCAATTGAAAGGCTTTGTCTCTTCTGTTCCCTTCCTACGCGCTCCATGGCAGCTACATGCTAAAAGCACAAAGCAGTGAAGGGAGCTCAAGGCCAAAAATCCCTGAACGTCACAGCCAAAGCTTTGTGTTACCAATACAGCATGACCTAGGCAACCGTTAAACTTGGTTCCATCTTCTTACCTTTATAAATCACTTTTACCTACATAAAACCCAACACCTTAGAGGTTGAACAAATTAGCACTGGAGGTACAGAACAAACACGAGCACTACAGAAGGTGTCTCCTTCAACACAAGGCACAGAAAGGAGAGAATCTTTAGTGCAGCCAACATTCAAGGTCTCCCTTACAATCAGACATGCAGCAAGAATCAAAATGATTCATGGGGAGATTGAGATGAGATCTCAGAGAGAAATGTTTCCCTGTGAGGGTGGGGAGACCCTGGCCCAGGCTGCCCAGAGCAGTGGTGGCTGCCCCATCCCTGGAGGTGTTCAAGGCCAGGTTGGATGGGGCTTGGAGCCCCTGATCCAGTGGGAGGTGTCCCTGCCCATGGCAGGGGGTGGGACTGGATGGGCTTTAAGGTCCCTTCTGACTCAAACTGTTCCATGATTCTCTATCTAATATAATCAAAGAGTTCTAGAGACAGAAGTAACCAGATGCTCTTTGTCCACATCTGTGCCCTGCTTGTATTTACTGCCAAGACGAAAATTCATGGCTTTCTGGTGTTGACATCATGAATAATGTTCACATACACCAATGCAGAAGAGCTGCTGCATGGCAGCTTTCAAAAGCTCACACATTTGCATTTGCACAGCCCCCATTTCCACCTACAGGTAAAAGCCTTTGGCCGCCTTCTCTCTCCTGCAGCACAGAAGGGCAATAATCAAACCAATTCCTACCACATCTGACAAGAAGAGACACAGTTTCACAGTAAAGAGAGGTTCACTAACCAGACGCACAATCACAACAAACTACCCTTCCGATGACCAGGGAAAGGGAAACTGTGGTTGATTCTTTGCAATTTTTGTTTACACAGCGTGGTCTGGTAACTGATCGGAATGTTTCCTCTGCAATAGCAAGGCCATGAGAGATGATAGCAGTAATATTTACTCATCTCCTCCACAACCAAGGAATACTTATGGCAGGAAGCCAGGCATGCTGCTAATCAGAGTCCTGCTTCACCATCCCTCCAGCTCCTGGTCAACCCTGATGCCTGTGAGAACAGTGAGCAGCACAAATCGGGGAGCGCAGCAAGGAGCAAGGAGGAGTGGCTGGGGAGCCCCGGGCACTCACAAGTCAGACTGTGTCACTTTGTCATTCCACTCTCCAAGTTTCTCAGATGTTTTCACATAACTAGAAACAGAAAGCGTTAATGAATATAACTTCAATATTCATTATTCAAAGACACAGATTTCACTTACAGGAGAACAACAGAAATCAGGCAGGGATGTAGGAGGGGAGAGGAGGCAAAAGGGAAAGAACAGCGAGATGAACCGCTCAGCGATCTGGCCTCCAGCAGCGCTGTCGGCACTAAATTCCCATGATGTTATGGGAGACTTTTGAGACCAAACAGTATCTCTGTGGGTACCGAGAGTTCCTCACACCCAGGCACAACTTCAGGGTCCAACTTACCTACATGGCTTCGCTTCTGGCACTGCCAAGCTCCACAGTGACCATACCCTTAACGCCTGGTCTAATTTCCGACCTCCTTTAGGCAGAGGTGACTGTGCAACACACCAATATTAGAGGTGCAGGCTTTTTAATTCAAGGTACATGACTCAAACAGCTTCCCAGCTAGCCCTACGCAGCAGAGTTCTGCAACTTCTTGCTTTTTGCCTTGAGCCTGAGCTCAGAACAAGGCAGCAGCTGCCTGCACCTCAAAGAATGGGCAGAAAGGGGCAAACTGCACAGTTCAGTGACAATCCAGGTCTGACATCACGGGAGAGAGCATCCAGCAACAGTTTATCCAGATCGCAGACACAAGAGTTCAGTCCCACTGACATAAGAAAAGCTATTTTCTTTTTAAGCACCTTTTACTCCATCAGAGCAAACTTCTCCAACTACCTGAAAGAGCCCTGGAACACGCTGCTGGGAAATAATTCCTATGGAGTCATATTTAAATAAACACGCATCACAAGCAACACTTACGCATTGGAGACTTGGACATCGTGCCAGCTTTTAGACAGGTTTTGCTTTAGCCCATCCAAGGGAGTCAAACCCAGCTTCCTCTTCAGCTCTCCGCAGTGCCGCTCCTTCGCAGCCAGGACTTGCCTGAGAGTGCCAATCTCTTCTTCCACCTTAGAGACAGGCAGGGGTTTGTCATAAATCACAGCTCAGTAAGTCAGAAAATTAAGCCACCTTTCTCCCTTCCTCTAACAAGATTTCATTAACATGAACTTAAAGAACTGGTAGGAATGTCAGGTTGACGCAGAACAATCCAGGAACAGTGCTGGAAAGGGAGGTCTAGAGATCAGACACAAGTCACTGTATTGTATTCAGGACACCAAGATAGAACTCATTCCTAGCGCTGGAATTTAACAGCAGATAAAAATCAGCTGCCAAACTTTACTAAGGGTTCTACTTTACAATTCTTTTCCCCTGGCATCATTAAAGCAAAGATTTTTTCCTCAGAGATCTTTCTTACAATATTTTCAAAGCGCTCTGGAGTTGCTTCCAGGCAGAGAGAGTTCAATTCATTCCCAGCTGGATCACCAAGATTTGCGTGACTGCCCAGAACGCAAAGACCTCTGTTCCTAGGACCTGCAGGCCAAAGCATCAGCACAAGATTCTCAAATGGAACAACAGGAAAGCAGCTGCAATTTTATCTTCAGCTACGCTGCAGACAGAAGGTATAATATGACTGAATTTTAAAATAACCCTGAATTTTGGGCAGCTATTGGATTACAAGATCTCAGCTCCTCAAAAGCATTCAGGCACCAAAAATAGCTGCCTACAAGTATAATAAATATTTAAGAATAAAAGGTAGAAAAAGAAAGCATGTTAACTGCTCTGTTGTTTCAGTGCCCTAAGAAAAATTAGTTTCTTTTGCGTACTGCTTGCCTAAAGTGTCTTCTTGCTTCAAACAGAGCTAAAAGCCTACAATAAGCTCACAGCATCAAAAGCCACTTATTTCCTTGCAGCTCTAAATTAATTCATTCCGGGAAAACACAGGCAACAACCGAGAGCGTTTGAAGTGTCTCCAGCTTTGTGCATTTCAACAATCAGCTGAGAGATCCAAAGGTAAAACCACTGCAAAATTAAAGCAAACCCAAGCCCTGCTCCCACAGCTCCCGTTTGTTCCATCCGAGCACAACACAATGGTGGCCACGCTGGCGAGGGCGAGCACCCCAATACCTTGGCGAGCTCGGATCTCAACTCCTCTTCTTCAGCAAGCGTCAGTCCCTCGGGTGCTGGGGTCCTGGCCGCAGCCGCGCTATCCACAGGGACATCTGTCATGGCACCCGCCAGCAGCCCTTTGTTGGGAGAGTTAAGGTTGATATCTGTCGCAGAGAGGAGCAGAGGCAGAGGGGATAAGCAATCAGCAAGGGAGGCACGGTATGCAAAGCAGTGCAGCCTGATGGAAAAGGTGAAGAGAGGGGCTGCCCAGACAGAGGAAGAGAAACCGCCCGTGGAGTTTCCTCCACCAGTCTCTGCCAGGCGAGACAGAGGCACTGGGCTCTGCTTGTCTGAAACAGCTCCTCTGCCCAGCCCCAGATGCTAAACACCAATGTGGCCAACACCAGCCCTGGGGTAGGAGGACGACCCCCAGGAGGGAGAAGGAAAAGTCTGTAGGGTGGGAAAGAGGAGGGGAAAGGGAGGACAAGCCCCGAGGAGGGTTGGGGTGCAGGACATGAGCTGCCAGCACCCTTCACAGGGACCAGAATTGCAGCCCCTCTGGGCCTCTTTCCCCTCATTGCAGCCCCTTTCCCCCTCTTTGTGCCCTCTCCCTGGTCACAGCCCGGCTCTCCCCATTCTCAGCCCCACCCCCCCAACCCTGTCCCTGCACACACACACCAGGCCCTCCCCTCTCCTCCTCATGGCCCCTCTCCCCCCTCACAGCTCCTGAACCCCAGGTCCCCTCTTTCCCCTAACAGGACCCCCATGGCCCTTGCCCCAGCCACCCACTCCTTCTCCCCCAACAAGCCCTCTCTACCTTCATGCTCTCTCCTCCCTCACGGCTCCCTCTCCCCTCTACAGCCCCCTTGCCCTTCTCCCCACTCACTGCTCCTCCCTCCTCATCTCCGGCCCCTCTTCCCCCTCATCGCCCCCCTTCCCCAGCCCTTCTTTCCACCTCATGACCCCACCCTCCCAGGCCCCTCTTCCCTCTCATGGCCCCCCCTTATCCCCGGCCCCTCTTCCCCCTCACGGCCCCCCCTTATCCCCGGCCCCTCTTCCCCCTCACGGCCCCCCCTTATCCCCGGCCCCTCTTCCCCCTCATGGCCCCCCCTCATCCACGGCCCCTCTTCCCCTTCATGCCCCCCCCCCGGCCCCTCTCCCCTCTCCCGCTCCTCCCTCCCCGGCCCATCTTCCCCCTCGTGGCCCCCCCTCCCCGGACCCTCTCCCCGTTCCCAGCTCCCCCCCCGCTTCCCCGTGCCCTCCCCCCTCCTCACAGTCCCCCTACCCTGCCCGCCGCTCTCCATGGCGGCGCCCCGGCCCCCCCCGATGACGCTGCCCGGCGCCGCCTTCCCCCACTCCCCCCCCAAACTCCCCTCCACTTCCGGGAAGCGTCGCGGAGCGTGACGTCATGGACGCGGCGACGGCGCCACGTTCGCTTCCCCCCGCCCCCCCGGTACCGGAAGAGGCGGTGCGGGCGTGACGTCACGGGGCGGGGGCGGCGGTGCCTGATCGCGGGTGAAGGGCAGGGGGCAGCAGCGGGGTTGGCGGCGACCGCACCTCCGACTTGGTCAGGGGCTCGCAGCCCCATCCAACCCGGCCTTGAACCCCTCCAGGGATGGGGCAGCCACCGCTGCTCTGGGCAGCCTGGGCCAGGGCCTCCCCACCCTCACAGCAAAACATTTCTCCCCAAGATCCCATCTCAGTCTCCCCTCTTTCAGTTTAAAAGCATTCCCCTTCATCCTCTCCCTGCCCTCCCTGATCAAAAGCCCCTCTCCAGCCTTCCTGGAGCCCCTTTCAGCACTGGAAGCTGCTCTAATATCTCTCCACAGCCTTCTCCAGGCTGAACAACCCCAACTTTGCCAGCCTGTCCTCATACAGAACGTGCTGCAGCCCTCGGATCATCTCCATGGGCTCCTCTGCCCTCGCTCCAACAGATCCACGTCCTTTCTATCTTGGAGAAAATTATGATGTGCACATATCATAGAATCATAGAATAACCAGGTTAGAAGAGACCTACTGGGTCATCGAGTCCAACCATTCCTATCAAACACTAAACCATGTCCCTCAGCGCCTCGTCCACCCGGCCCTTAAACCCCTCCAGGGAAGGTGACTCAACCCCCTCCCTGGGCAGCCTGTTCCAGTGCCCAATGACCCTTTCTGTGAAGAATTTTTTCCTAATGTCCAGCCTGAACCTCCCCTGGCGGAGCTTGAGGCCATTCCCATATAAGCAGCTCTGCCTCCTTCCACCCACAGCCTGGCCACCAGCATCAGGGCCTGCCCTGCACCCAGATGTTCCAGGGGTGTCCAGGTCTACCAGGGGTGTCCAGGTATTCCAGGTGTCCCCAGATGTTCAGCACATACCCAGATGTTGCAGGGGTGTCCATGTGTTAAGAGGGTGCCTAGATGTTCCAGGGGTGCCCACCTGCAGCTGGTGGCAGTGGCCCCAATGGTGGGAGGTGATAGCAGGAAAAGAGGGTTCCGTGCTTCCCTGTGACCCCTGCCCTCCCTCTGGAAGCAGAGCCGGAGCCAAAGCTCCCTGCCTTGCTTTTAAGCAGCAGGGAGGGTCTGGGCTACGCCGCTTCCATCAGCCCTTCCATCCCACTTGCTGGAAACCCCCCTCAACTGGAGCCCTGTTCCCAGTTCCTGCAGTTCTCCGAGCCTTTCTCACTCCATCTCTTGGGTTGCTGAGGATGAGCACTTGGGGAGCGGCCGAGTGCTGAGGCTATGTGAAAACAGGGATTTTTCCAGGCTCACCAGAGCCTACATTCCTAATAATTTGGCCCCAAGAGGTGGCTGCAGTGGGAGGATCTGGGAGGGCTGTGGCTGGCAGGGAGCTGCAGTGGCCTCTGCCAGCCCTGCCAGGCGTGAAACCCCGTTGCGGGTTCCAGCGTCTCCGTACGGCCAGGGATCGAGGGATGTGGAACATGGCCCTCCAAGTACCCACTGCCCCAGCCCCTGATTCTGCTCTGCTTTCAAGTGCTGGCTTTTAATTAAATGCACTGTACTGCCAACTTTATTATTCCCCATCTCAAGCCCTTGAAGTGCGCTGGGAAGCGGAGAGCGATCCTGCATGCAGGGAGGGAAAACACAAACTCCTCTTTGTGGGGGATTGTTTCTGTTTGAAACCATGGCAGCTCTGCTGGGGCTGGGCAGGAGTTTGGGGGTAAAACCTCTGCATTGCCCACAGACCTGGCAGACACAGCTCTGCATACCCTGAGTTCCCCTTTTGCTGCTACTGGGATTTTCACTCGGTTGGGACTTTTTTTTTTTTTTTTGGTCCATTTACTGGTGACCACTGAAATGTCAGGGCCTGGGGCCAGTTCCCTTCCCTGATTCCCTTCCAGCCGTGCGGAGGTGGAGGAAGGGGGAATGTCACTTTTGGGAGGCGAGTGGCATCTCCCCATGCCTGAGCATCTCTCCGTTCCTCTGGAAAGCACACGTCCCCTGGCAGCACCTCATTTTCCAGCCCTGGCAGAACCAGAGCTACAAATCACGCCTGTTTCCCAGGAAAGTGAGGAATTGCATGAACGGCCACGCAGACGGTTTGTGGCACCCATGGGTGTTTTCGGCTACCACAGCTCCCGCAGCGGGGTTGCTCTGGATGAGCACAGACATTTCCCAGCTTCTGGTTCCTCACGTCCGTGCCGGGCTCAGGCAGGCATCATCGCGCTGTGGCTTCGCTTGGAAGCCGAGCGATCTGGGCTCTGTGCCCCCTTTTAAAGCAAGCCCTGACCTAGATTTCCCTGCCTGCTGCAGAGCAGGCTGGGCTTTGCTCTCTCTGTCGCTCCTCCCTGCAGCTAGAAAGGGCCCAGTGGAGCGATCCTGACTCCCGAAGCCCATGGCTACTAGCCCTATCGGGAGCATGTCTACACTGGCTGATAGACCCCTATCATGATTTGCCCATCCGAGCAGATTCCCAGGTGCGAGGCACTCTCTGAGTGTTGCTCCCCAGGATTCACCCAAGGGGCTGCCCAGTTTCCCCTTGTGTGCCTCAAAACCCCCTGTTATGTCTCAGGTGACATGGATCCTCTTTCCCGGTCCTGTGGGAGGGAGGGGGGCCATGTGTTGGGGTTCCTCTTTCCCTGTCCGTTGCCTTCCCCGGCATCCTGTGGGGCATCGCCCGCCCGGTGCTGCCTTCCGCTTTTCTCCAAACCCAGAATAGCCCCTGGGCTGCCCGGGGGGGACACCGGGGGCCACGCTTCCTCTTTCCGAACACTGTGGGGCTGGAGGACAGACTCCAGACATGAGGCCCTGGGGTTGGATCCAGTGAATCCTTTGTAGGATGCCTGCTTGTTGCTTGGAGTGACGCAACTTGTGTGTCCGTCCGTCCATCCGTCCATCCATCCATCCATCCATCCATCCATCCATCCATCCCTTCCTCCCTCCTTCCCTGTATCCATCGTCCTGTCCATCCATCCACCCATCCCCCCTCCTCTTCCTGTGTCCATCTGCCTGTCCGTCCGTCTGTCCATCCGTCCGTCCGTCCATCCATCCATCCATCCATCCATCCATCCATCCCTCCCTCCCTCCCTCCCTCCCTCCATCCGTTGCCATCTCCCCACCAGTGTGGATAGCTTGGTCCGGACACATGGGCCCTCCAGTCTCCATCCTGTGGAGCCGCACAGGGTGGGCTGGAGCTCCGGCATCCCCTGGGTTCCCCACGCCCACCTCCCTGCTCCAAGCAGAAATCCCCATGGGCTGCCCCAGGGCTTTCCCCCGGCTCCCACTCTTCCCAGAAAGTGTTGGTGACTCCCGGGCTGTTGGCTGGGCTTCCCCACTGGAGCCTGAGTTTCCCCTACTCCCCCAAAATGCCTGGCCAGGGCGGTTTGGGTTCCTCTCTGCAGCCCACCAGCCTCCTCCTGCTTCCTTTGGGGCTGGTTTCGCTGCACCCCTCTGCGTGGAAATGGGTTCCTTAATTGCTGCTTCGTTATCCCAGCTCATTTGGCTGCTCTCAGCTCCGGGGCTCCCTGACCCAGTGTCAGCCACCAGCGCTGCCTTCCCAGCCATGGGGTTTCTCTCTGGTCCCCACTTTGTCACCTCTTGAACTCTGGTCACTGGGAATTCCCTCGGCAGCATTTGGGGTGACGTTCATCTCCACAGCAGCAGCAGAGCCTGGGGAGCTGCCAGCGCCGTGGGGCAGTGGGGATTGTCCCACTTCAGCCCCACAGCAGCCCCCGGGTGCCCACAAGCCCTGTCCCTGTGGCCAAGCCCCCCCAGGGGCAGGCAGGGGGGTGCGGGGGGAAGTCCCTGTCCCCGTGTGCTCACAGAACAATGTGCACGCCCAGGAGCGTGCACACTCACAGCGGACACGTGCGCTCATGGGGGCAAGGGACGTGTGCAGCTGAGGGACCAAATGGGTGACAGAGCCACATCCCGTTCCCAGGCCCTTGAGCTCAGCCGAGCTGGGGCACAGGGACGCTTCCCAGGGCACGAGGTGCAAGAGCCACGTTGCTGCCACTGTGGCCGTGACCGGCTCTGGGCGTCAGCGTGGGACATCCTCACTGGCACCTGGCACGCTTGGGGAAGGATCCAGCCCTCCAGCCCTCCCTCGTGCTCCTGTCCGGAAACAGGCTGGGTGAAAATCATCCTCCTCCTTGCTTCTGCCTGATTTTCCCCTGCCCTGCCCAGAGCTGCTCGGGAACCTGCTTCCCACCCTGCTAACCTCGCCCTGGGATCCATCCAGCACCATCTGCCGCTTGGAAAAACCCTGCTCTCTAAGCTGCTCTAATCCCCGAATCCTATCTGCATCCCGCAGTCGCAGTCGGTGTGAGGTGCCGGCGACGAGCGTCTCTCCCGGCTCACGCTCCCCTGCAGCCCACAGCCACGCTTGCTGCTGCTCGGTGCTGCGGGTGCTGAGCAGGATCCAGCCAACCTGGCCCCTGAACTGCAGGAAAATGGAAAACGCTTGGAGAGAAGAGGGGGGGAAAAAGGAATAAATGATGTCTGATGCTTCCACCTCCTTGCCCTTCTCTCCGCCGCGGGGAGCAGGGCGAGCTTTGCACCATGGCCCAAGATTGGGAAGGAGCAGAGGGGTGAGAGCCCCCTGGACCAGGAGCTGGGGGGCATCTGGCATGAGAAGAAAGGGAGCGAGGAGCTGGGGAGAGGTGGGAAAGGAGATGGAGGGGGGACAAGCTGGCAGTCAAAGAGTCCAGTGTGGGAGCAGACAGAGCTGGGGGCTCAGAAAGCTGGGGTCAGAGGGATGGGGGGCTGGGGGGATCTCCCCCTGGCGAGGAAGTGCAGGGGAGAGCTTCCCAGAGGATGCAGGGATCAGGGGGAGAGGAAGCGCTGCAGACAGCTGCACAACATCTGGCAGCAGCGTGGCCCCCCGGGACCCCGAGGCGGCCGAGCAGGGGGGGGCTGAGCCAGCACGATGCTTCCTGCCACCCCTCCGCTGCCAGATGTGCTCCCCGCTCCCCCCGCGGGCTGTGACCCCTCGGCCCCGAACCACCCCCCCCTCCTTTCCTCCCCACCACCCCCTTTCCGCCGGGATGTGCCCAACACCTGCTTCCAGTTCAGTCCCAGTTTGCCGGCGCTCCCAGGACCCCGTTGTCCCCGAAACGCCCAGGGGACACGCGGCCCCGTCACCTCTGGCGTCCCCATCCTTTGATGGCTTCCCGGCTCCCACGGAGCGAGCTGGGTCATTTTGTGTCCCCAAATGGGGCGCGTTCCCCTCCACGGCACCACCAATGGGTTTGGCCATTGCGCCGTGCCAGGCCAAGCACCCAGAAGCCCCATCCCCATTTGGGGACCCCATTGCCCATGGAATCACCCCATTCCCCTCCAATTCCTCCTGCTCCGAACCCTCCTGGGTACAGACTGCCCCGAGCAGGGAGCTGCCTATCACCCGGCCTCGGCAAATAGCTGGGTGAGGTTGAAAAGTAAGACAGGATTAGCCGCGGGCAGGGAAAATAGCCTCTCTCCTCCAAAATAGCTTCCTGGGATTAAAAATAGCCAGAGGTCCCAAAGCCACTGCTGCGGGGGGGATGCAGGCACCAGCTGGGATGGGCCGCCTGCTCCGGCGCTGTGGGACAATTAGGGGCATTATGGGAAGCTTAGGGCTCCTCAGAGCCATCTGGCAGCAGGCAGAGCCCCTCGGCACCATCCCTGCGGCAGGATCAGGCCCGTGACACAGGATCAGGCCCCACTCCGGGTGATCCCAGCGAGCCCTCCCATGCAGATGGAAGCCAAACCCCGGTTATCTCCCATCCCCAGGGATGCTCTGGGCTGCCCCAGACACAGAGCAGGGTTTTCCCCACGAGCAGGATCAGGCCCAGGTGAAGCCCAGCCTGGATCTTTGTGGGTCTTGCACAGCACGGGGGCTGGAAACCCCCAGCCTGTGGTGATGCTGGGACCCCTGTCCCGGCCAGCCCTGCGGGTTTCTGCTCTGTCTGGCACCCTGCAACCTCCCATCTCTCTCCCAGGAGCTCGAGCTGGGACGCTTGACTGTGAGAGCTTGGGCTGAGCTGGAGAAAATGATCCCCCCATCCTCTGCCCAGGCAGGAAGACCCGGGGGCATCCTCCAGATGGGAGCCGCGAGGGGCTTGGATCCCTGGGCATCTTCAAGCTGTCCCAGTGAAGCCCACGGGATGTTGGCAGGACGTGTCCCCCTTCCTCCTAGTGGAGGGCACTCATGGACATTGAATGACCCGCAGGAAAGGAGCATTGAAGGCAGCCAGGAACGTGGAGCTCAGGTTTTCCCAGAAAGCTCTGGCATGGGCTGAACTTCAGGATCTGGCAGCGATGGCCCCACCACAGCATGCGCTGAGCAGAAGCCACCGGCACAGGCAGGGAGGTGTCACCGGCATCGCTGCCACGTTAGGGACCAGAGGCAACAGTGGTCTTGGTGCAGAGGGACAAGGACCAAAAGCCACCGGCAAGCGGCATGTCCACGGCACAGCCAGCCCCAGGAGCTGGGATTGACATTTTCACCTCCACCTCCTGTTCTCTTCTCTCCTCCCTCTTGGCACTTGGAAACAGCTCCTCTTGCTCTCCCTGCTTTGCTTCCCACATTTCCGCTGGCCGTAGGCTTTGCGCAACATCTCCCGGTGGGAGCAGGAGAGCGGGAACCTCCTCCCGCTCCGACGGGAGGGCTTTGGGGGGCAGGCAGGGGTCCTGCGGGCAAAGAGATTTGAGTGGGAGCCTTGCAAAGAATAAATCCTCAGCTTCTGGAAAGATGCAAGTCTGGCTCACCTTGCTTCAGCCAGAAAGATGGGGATGGTGGCTTCCCAGTCTGGAGTGGGGACAGCCGCCCTCAGGGAGCAGCAGGGTGGGGGGGTTATTGTCATCTCCATCCGCTGCCAGCCCCGCTCTGACCCGCGGGGCATTAGCCAGCTGATCCTGCTCCCTAAGGCACTTACAGGGGTTAAAAACAGCCACCGTCCCAGCACTGACCCCAGGGGACACTCCAGCCCCATCCCCAGCTCCCTGATGTGCTGGTGCTGCCCTGGGGCAAGGTGGGAACCGTGGCCTCCATCCCCTTGCGTGAGCTCCCCCATTCCAGGAGGATCACGAGTATTGCCTCCTGGTCCCCCTCATCCCATCCCATCCCATCCCATCCCATCCCATCCCATCCCATCCCATCCCATCTGGGGCAGGGGGTGATGGATGATGGTTCCTGGGCTGGAAAGCCGTGGTGGGGTTTGCTGCCTGCAGCAGAGGGGAAGCGCCCCCCCAGCACCCAGCCAGTGCCCCCTCCTAGCACCCTCCTCTCTGCCTTCCCTGCGCCCCTGCCCCAAGGTAGAGAGATGAAAGCAGGGCTCACGCTGCCCTGCCTGCCCACATCCTTCCCCGCGCATTCCTCTCCCTCCTTCATCTCTCCGGGGGTGCCCATCCGCGCTCAGCGCCGCAGCAGCCCAGGCTGGAGGAGACCTTGGCGTTTTCCCCTCTGTTAAAAATAGCATGAGATTTATTTTCTGGCAGCATGGAAAGCCCCTGGGGCGGACGAGAGGAAGCAGCAGAGCTTGGGCAGGCCGGGGCGGTGGGGGAGAGCGCAAAGGGCAGGAAATAACCCCCGGCAGCGTGGCCCTGGCGAGGGGAAAATGCTCAGATGCAAACAGTGTGCGGTTAATGTGGAAACTCCCAGGGCAGCAGCGACAGCCAGCCCCGCGTGTCCTGCGCTCTGGCCAAGCTGCCTCCTCCTGCTCCTCACGGAGCTCAGCCCCCCAAAGCCCTCCCCAGCCCCCCAACCCTTCTGCACGGAGTGGGAGGTAGCAGGAGACCCCAGGATGCCGGAGGAGATGTCAAGATGATGCAGGAGAACCCAGGATGCTGGCAGCTGGCAGGCAGGGCAGGGTAGGGGAGGGCTGATTCTGCTCCCAGACAGCTTTTCCCACACAACAGGGCAAAGTGTCTCATCCTTCCCACACCCCACGCACCCACCTCCTGGCGGCACAGGACCCCCAGTTCCCCTGGTCCCTCACAGTTGCCCTGGTCCTCCCAGGTTCCTTCTCGCTGGGGATGCAGTGGACGCAGAACTGTTGAAGCAAGTTCAGAGGAGGTGATGGAGATGATCTGAGGGCTGGAGCACCTCCTGTACGAGGACAGGCTGAGAGAGTTGGGGTTGTTCAGTCTGGAGAAGAGAAGGCTGCAGGGAGAACTTAGAGCAGCTTCCAGTGCTGAAAGGGGCTCCAGGAAAGCTGGGGAGGGACTCTTGATCAGGGAGGGCAGGGAGAGGATGATGGGGAATGCTTTTAAACTGAAAGAGGGGAGATTGAGATGGGATCTTGGGGAGAAGTATTTTCCTGTGAGGGTGGGGAGGCCCTGGCCCAGGTTGCCCAGAGCAGTGGTGGCTGCCCCGTCCCTGGAGGTGTTCAAGGCCAGGTTGGATGGGGCTTGGAGCCCCTGATCCAGTTGGAGGTGTCCTTGCCCATGGCAGGGGGTGAGACTGGATGGGCTTTGAGGTCCTTTCCAACCCAAACCATTCCATGGTTCTCCAAGTCCATGCCCTTTCTGTGTCGGCCACCCCCACACCCCCCTCTGCTTCCCGGGGGCTGGTTCCTATATCCTGGGGACATTTTGTTTCTTTCCCCCCTTCCCCAGCCTGTTTGTTATCAGCCTCGCTATTATTTCCTCCCTGCCCACCCACCTGCTTATTTTAGCTTCTTCTTCCTTCCTCTCAGCTGCTTTCAGAGCAGAATCTGGCCCCGCTCGCCCTCTGTCCACGCCAGCCCCCTGCCCGCCCGCATCCCCTGCCCTTTCCATCCCCTCCATCCCGGGTGGAGGCGAGCGATGCCAGGACACGCTGCCACGGGCACGGTTCCCTCCCCGCTGGCCGGGCATGGAGGCTCCATTTGAGGCTCTATTTAAGGCAGGATGCTGCCATCACTCCCTGGCTAATTGAAGCCTGCGGCTGCCCTTCCAGGCTCCTTGGCCGGTTCCTCTCCTCGGTGCCTGAGCTGCTCGCTCGCGTTGCCTGGCCTCTGCCTGAACCCTGCCCGCCTTGGCTCCTGGAGCCTCCAGCATGCAAACCCGTTTGCAATGAAGCATCTTCCACGCTGGGTCACGTCCCTGTGCCCTGCCTGCATCCCCACACCCTCTCCGCATCCCTCATCCATCCCAGCCCTTGGGAGGGCACAGAGGGACACCCCCCCCAGCAGTTATATCCCATTTTTACTACTCAAGGCTGTGATGCTCCATCGCAAGAGGTTTGAGGAGAGGCTTGGCAGACGCCAACAGCCAGCGCTGACCCTGCTCCCCCCCCCCCCCCCAGCTCCCAGCAGCTGCCATCCCCCTTCCCAGCATGTTCCGAAGCGCGGGGGCCGCTGGGGAGGGCTCCCAGCACGGCGCTGCCAGCAGAGCAGGGAGATGCCAGCAGCTCGTTATTTATTTAAAGTAGCATCTCTGCGGGATGCGCCTGTCCTGCAGGGAGGGATCCGGCTGCCAGGTTGAGCCACCAGCTGCCCTTGCAGAGGTTTTACCTCCTCCAGGGCTGGGCGATGACCCCCTGCCTGGGGGGAGGACGCAGCCCCCTTTGCAGCCCCTTCTTCCCCTCCTTGGCTTTGAGCAGGATGCAGGGAGATGCTTCTTGGCACCCCTGCTGTCCCTCCAGCCCAGCGAGCAGGGTTTGGCCTCGCCGCTGCCATGTCTCAGTCCCTCAGTGGTGACAGGGATGTGTGGCTCTGGCGCTGTTTCCAAGGAAACCCTGGATGAGCACGGCCTCCGCATCCCTCTGTGTCCCTGCATCCCTCTGTGTCCCTGCATCCCTCTGTGCCCCTACATCCCTCCACGTCCCTGCATCCCTCTGTGTCCCTGCATCCCTCTGTGTCCCTGCATACCTTTATGTCCCTGCATCCCTTTACATCCCTGCATCCCTCTGTGCCCCTACATGCCTCCATGTCCCTGCATCCCTCTGTGTCCCTGCATCCCTCTGTGTCCCTGCATCTCTCTGTGTCCCTGCATACCTTTATGTCCCTGCATCCCTTTACATCCCTGCATCCCTCCGTGTCCCTGCATCCCTCCATGTCCCTGCATCCCTCCATGTCCTTGCACCCCTCCAAGTCCCTGCATCCCTCTGTATCCCTGCATGCTAAGGAGGTTCCGGGGGCTTCGCTGCTGTGGGGGCTTGGTGGGGGCAGCTCTAGCCAGGGACAGAGATGGGGATGGGGACAGGGGGGTGTCAACTGCAGGGAGGAGGGATGGGGAAGGGGAGAGGTGCAGGAGTCCCTCCCCATTCCCAGCACAGCCATCCCCTGGGCATGGGTGTGTTTGACCCACCCCGGAGACAGGACCCTGGGGACCTTGGTGACCAGGTTACGGTGTTCCTGTCCTCCCTCCTGGAGCACCTCCCAGGCAGCAAACCAGAAATAGGAGCTGTGGTTCCCCACCCAGCCACGGGCACGAGGCCAGGGCCACGGTGGGAGGGTGCCCCGAGTCCCGGGGGACGTCCTGGCTGCAGTCCATCCCGAGCATCCCTTGGCTGGGCAGGATGGGCTGAGCGGCTGTGCTGGGGCTCCCAGGAGGGTCCCACTCTGGGGAGGTGGGGGACTGGGGGGGGTTCTCCAGCTTGCGTTAAACCAATCTTCCAGGGACCGGAGCAGCCAAGGATGCTCCAGTGGGGATGCAGAGCTTGGTGGGGGTATGATGCTCCCAAAGAGAACTCGACCTGCAGAAAGGTGATGCCAGACTCCTCTGCAGCACTGGGAGAAGCAGTGGGGCCGTGAGGGATGCAGGCGCTGGGCTGCCCGACCCTGAGCCGCCGGCTGCCGCAGGGTGAGGAAGCGGCTCTGCTGCCAGGATGCTGCCAGCCCGCCCTGGGCACCGTTTCCATCACAGCCCTCCCTTCTCCATCTGCTCTTGCCGGCTCCTCAAGGCCCTCCTGCGCGCGGGGCCACTGACAGCAGCTATTTCTTATTACAATACGTTCCGGTCCATCACCCCCAGGATCTGCATCCTTGGGACCTGTGTGACTAGGAATTCAATTCCTTGCTGTTAATGAGTTTACGCTAGGAAAGGGCTTTGAAGATGTAAAGCTCCATAAAGGAGCCGAGCATCATTTTTGTTATTCATTTGACTGCCTGGCCCCTGAGACACCACCGGAGGACACGCACCTCTGAGTAAAGCCTCTCGAGTCCTTGGGGAGGTAGCGGGGAAGGATGTAACTTGGCTTGGAGCAGAGAAGGAGAAATCCCTCCTGTGTACACACACGGCTCCACAATGCTCTGTACCCTGCCAGGAGCAAAGCAGCTTGCAGGGTGGCAAACCTCTCCTCGTAATGAAGAAGCTGCTACATGGCAAAACCCCACCTCAAGGGCAGGGAAAGTGATCCAAGTCCTGCCCAGCTGCCAACAAAGACAAATGTCAACCATAGAATCATGGCATGGTTTGGGCTGGAAGGGACCTCAAAGCCCATCCAGTCCCACCCGCTGCCATGGGCAGGGACACCTCCCACTGGATCAGGGTCTCCAAGCATCATCCAGCCTGGCCTTGAACACCTCCAGGGATGGGGCAGCCACTGTTCTGGGCAGAATAACATATGAAATTACAGATAGCTAATTACAGCATCACAAGGTGAAGGTGAGAGACGATTACTCCAGGTTTATTAGATTTAGCAAATTCCGCCTTTCAGTAAATAATTTCCACACCCTTTCTGCCCCTTTATTCTACAGAGCACTTTGCTGGTTGTCTTTCAAGGAAATTTGGCAGCAGGGAAGTGGGGAGAGTGATGGGGATGGAGACAAACCCTCTGCACGTGCCCCCAGCCCTGCAGGCAGCAGCAGCGACCAGCCCTGGATGCCACCTTGGAGAGGTTTTAGGGACAGAGGTGGCCGAGCTCTGGAGGGTCTGGGCTGTGGCAGGGCTTTGCCATCCTCATCCCACTGAGGACACTGGGATTCAGGGAGGGATCTTCAGGGAGTTCCAAGATCACGTCCATGTGTGTGGGATGGGATGCTGAGGGGCTCTGTGCATCCTGGAGCACACGTGAGACCTGGGCTGCAGGAGAATGGGCAGAGCCAGCACCTGGAGCCTAGAGTGGTCTGATGTCCACAACCTCCACCGAGCCCCGAGTCTCCTGGTGGAGCCGTGGACGTCGAGCCATGAAGGACCTGGAGTGAGGGCAGTCAGGGTCAGGGTGCGGCCGCGGGTTTGGAAGCGGCCCCTCTGCCAGGAGCTGCAGGAAGGGTGGCCGGAGCCTTTTGTTGGCCTCGGCTGGCGGCAGCCGTGCGAAGGTCCTTGACGGGCTCCACATGGCCCTGTCCCCACGCATCCTGTCTTGGGACCGGCTGAGCTGGGAGCTGCCCTTGTTTCAGAGCAAGGAAACATCACGGGGGTCAGCGGCGCGGGACCCCTGCCTGCCCCCATCATTGCTGCCCAGGGCTGAGGAACCCTGTGGGGCAGAGCCTGGAGCTGCTGAGATGCTCCATGGACCCCAGGCTTTGGGAGCCCCCGGGAGGATTTCCTGCGCTAGCAAAAGGCACCGCTACCCCTTGGCCTGGACCGCTCCCAGCCATGGGATTTTTGGGAAACGCCTGCTCAGTTCCCCGCTCCCAGGGCCACCCAGGGTCATTTCCCACCGTGGGAGCTGCCATGGGTGCGGGTCCCACTTCTCCCTCCCTGCACTTGGCCAGGGAAACGCTGCGCCGGGTGAAAGCACCAGGAACCACGAAGCCGAAGGCTGGGGGAGAATCAAGGCTGGCTAATTATCGGCAAGGGAAGGAAGTGGGGAGGGAGATGCTGTGCTGGGACCGGAGGGTGGGGAGAGGAACCATGCTGCTCCCAGCTCCCCTGACTCACCGGCTGCCCTGAGAAAGCAACCTCTGTCCACTATGACAACAGATCGGGCATCGATAATGCTCTTTCAGCAATGGCACAGATTGAGCAGAGCGACTGCTGCATTTGTGCCAAGCCTTGGATCGCTTGTTATTAAATCCAGGATGATGTGGGAGCAGGGAGGTGCTGCAGGCGTGGTGTGAAGCCCATCCTGCACCGTACCAAGCTGCGTTGTGTATTTTATACCACTTTCTGTCCTATTGATGCTCTTGGGTGGAGGAGAGGAGGCGGTTGCTGCCCCGACCAGCAGCCAGGGCCTCCCCAGCTCCTGCCGATGGGAACCATCCAGCCCCGCCATGTCCCGACCTGAGCAGTGCTGGTGCAAATCCATTTCCAGTGAGCTTTACTCTGCAATTTCCCCCATGGGTCTGAGAACAGGAGGGTCTGGGCGGAGGCAGGGTGTCAGGATGAGGCCCCCAGCTGCAGCCAGGGCGCTGAGCTGCCTGCAGCAGGGCTCTGCTTCCTGGGATGCAAACCTGCCTTTCATAGAATCATGGAATGGTTGGGATGGAAGAGACCTTGAGGATCATCTGGCTCCAACCCCACTGCCATTCCTCCAAACAAACCAGGGCAGCATGCTCGGATTTTCCCTGGCAGGATCTGATCTCGGCTCAGCATCCCTCCCCACCGGGTACCACTGCGGGGATGCTCTGGTGGCCCTGAGGCTGCCGAGAGGGATCGGCAGAGATGCCATCGCGGTGCTGAGCGAGGTGAGGCTGTGCCTGCGATCCGGCTTCAGGAAATGCCTAAAAAAATGCAGGTTATGAAAAAAAAAAAAAACCAAACCAAAAAAACAACAAATAAAGAAGCCAAGCAGAGCTCCACTTTTGGTTCCTGTTTTGGGGTCCCCAGCCTCACCGCCAGCCGGTGCCCCAGGGGTGCGGGTTGGTGCGAGAGGCAAACGTCACCCTGGTGCCGGGGATCCGGCTGCCGGCATGCGCCGTTCTCGGAAAGGGGAGCGGGGGGAGCCCAGCGCTCGCTCGGGGCTTGGGGGATTTTGGGTGGAGTGCCCGTGGGTCCTTTCTCACGGGTCGCTCCCACTGCGGGCAGAGCTGGTGGAGGCAGCCGTGGCCGGGGCACCGCGCTTGGGTGCATCAAGGCTGAGTTTTGGGGCAGTGGGGAGGAGCGCAGCCAGCCCCGTGGGGTGAGCATCCTCCCGGGTGCACGGTGGGGGCCGGGCACTGACCCATTTATCAAGGTTACGGCTGTGGGCAGCGCCAAGCAGAGGCGATGTGACTATTTCAGTGAGCTGAGGGAACTTCACTGGCCTGATTCCCATAAATAAAACATGCAGGGAACAGCCCCTGCTCTGTCCTATTAATTCTGGACCCCAGGGGCCCAGCTCTGCGTGCATTCAGCAGCTCAGCATCGTCTGCTCCACTCTTCTCTCTGGAACCTGGCTGGGCTCAGAAAGGTTTGAAAGCCCACAAAATGCCGAGTGCGAGTGCTTTGAGGGCACCTCATGGAAAATTCATTTGTTTCCTGAGACACGGAGCCAGCTGGGAAGGATGCTGGCATGTGGGCTGGGAGCGGAGGATAGCCCTGATGTGCTGCAGCCCCCAGTCCTGCTCTTGGGTTTCAAGGAACCAGTGCTGTTCCCACCCACTGCCCTTCCCCATCCCAGCTCTACTCCTGGATTTCAAGGAACCAATGTTGTTCCCACCCGCTGCCCTTCCCCGGGTGCCGATGA
Organism: Phaenicophaeus curvirostris; assembly: GCF_032191515.1. Lineage (NCBI taxonomy): Eukaryota > Metazoa > Chordata > Aves > Cuculiformes > Cuculidae > Phaenicophaeus > Phaenicophaeus curvirostris. Next base: position 7,918,418 of record NC_091409.1, read on the forward strand.
ACTGGGTGCCAGTGCTGTCCCGGCACCCCACAGCCCCTCAGCACTCCATAAGCAGATGAGCTCCGGATGAGCTCCCATCCATGGTTTCTCCAGCCCCTCACCAAAAGCATTAGCAGAACAAGGGAGTTTAATTATATGGGTTTTCTTCTAGGAGGGCATGAACCTTTCTCTCCGCTGAATTTATCAGTTGCAGTCATATTTTATCTCTTGCTTTCAATTTGCTTGTGATTATGTTTTCTGTACCGGGGGCATCGTGGCAGCAGCTCCCCTCCTCGCACAGTGCGGACCCCATGAATGATCTCGCCCTTCCCTCTATGGCCTTGGGTCCTGGGCGCTTTCTCTTCTACCCTCACCACAGCATCTCCCCAAAACCATTGGATTTGCACCTGTTAATGCCCATGGCAATGCCCACCCAGCGTGGTGGAGCGAAAGCTGGAGATCCACCAGCGCCAGGAGCGCGTCTCGCCCCGGGGCTCTGCAAATATCCCTGGCCCCACAGTCATACCCAGAGATGAAGGGCCCCCATTTTCAAGTGACTCAGACTCACCCTTCCTTCCTCAGGAAAACCTGAGATCAGATAAAGCCATCAAACTATCTACGAATAAACAAGCTCACATCTGCACGGATGCAGGCTATACCCCCTCTAACCCCTTGCAGAAAGAGGAGGCAACGTGTCTGCTGCCTTAACCCTGTCCTGAGGAGACACCTCCAGCCCTTGGAGGAGAAGCGGGTGTGCAAGGCTGGGAGCAGCTCTCCTGGCAGAGCTGCCCTTGTTGGAGGTGGCTGCATGGGTGGAGGTGGAAGGAGGAGAGAGGGAAACGTTTAAAAAAACCCCAGAACTGCCACCAGATGGGCAACTGCCCCCACCAAGGTGACGTGCAGGCAGGCAGAGGGGTTGGTGAGGAAAAGAGCAAGGAAGGTGTGAAGATGTCCCCGCAGATTAAACCCAAACCACACTGCCTCTGCTGCACGCTCACCCAAGCCAGGGCAGGGAAAGCAGAGAGGGTTTGGGGTTTGCTTGCACCCCGAGAGTCCTGGTCTGGCTGTGGCAGAACCTCCCCAGCTCCCTACAGGTCTCTCATCCCTGTGGGATGCCCGGGGGAACCAGGACAGGGCTCATGAGCCAGAGACACCAGATCCCTGCAGGGATCATGAGCCAACATCAGCCGGGGCAACTCCACTCCCCTCACCCTGAAAAGGAGGTTGGAGAAGATCACGCATGGTGCAAGGATGCGGCTGCAGGCGTCGGGGAGGTCACACCAGCAGCTTGGCAGCTTTGGCACAGCCTTCTCTGGGAAAAGCAAGGATGGAGTGGGATCTGAGCAAGGCGTGGAGATGGGAGGTGCTGGAACTGGTGCGGGGTTCACAGCTGAGGGCAGGAATTGGAGCTGGGGGTTGGTGTGGCAACACTGGGGACTGATCATGCGTCCCAGGGAAGAGGCTCCCAGAGGAGTTGTAAAAGCGAGTGGGTTGGGTTTAGGAAAACTGAGAAGAGAGTGGGGAAATTTTTAGAGGGGTTTGGAACAATTAAATCCAGGGAAGAAAATAAAGAAGGCATCCATCATCTTCACCGCTCCCTGGAGGGCAGGGGCTCCCCAGGCTTGGGGGGAAGCAGCGTTCCTGCCTTTGCCTGGGAGCATCCCCAAAGCCGAGTGGAGGTGCTGGGCACACCGGAACAGCTCTGGTCAGGATGGGCTGCGGGGCACGGCCAGATGGCAACCGCGCTCCCATCCAACAGCTGAAACGGACGGGCGAGAGGGCTCCTGGGCAGGGCTGAGCACTGGCGAGGGGCAGACGTGGGCAGAAGGGAGGCTGGGTTCATCCTGGCTGGATATCTTTGGTAACAGAACCATGGACCCCGCGCCTCTCCGGACTGATATCCCCCTGCCCACAGCTCCAGGGGGATGCTGGGCTCTGCCTGGCCCTGCCCAGAGAAGGAGAAACACCTTCCCAAGGGTGGTTGGCTCCAGGAGGGATTTTCTGCTGCCTGCTTGCCCTGTTCTGCTGGAGCCAGCCCTGCCCCTGCTCGGGTGCTGCGTCTCCCTGGGGGTCTTTCCATCCCGGGCTCTGGAAGGGCTGCGGCCGGGCGGCTCGTGGGAAGTAACCGGGGCGCAGGTCTCAGCCCTGGCCCAGAACAGCATCCGCCCAGCGTTTCCATCCCAGCCTTATCCGGGGGCTCCCCCCATGACTCCCCGTTTTCCTCCTCTCTCCCCTTTCCCCACCCCACACACCCGGCTCTGCTTCCTGAGCAGGGCGAGGGCGGTGGGAGCCCCTGGGGACCCCTCCCTGTGACCCCAGCTCTGCCCAGATAGGAAATCCTGCGGGAGCTGAGGGCTGGGAACAGCGGACGAGCTCTCCCCCAAGCTGGGCAGCACCGGGATTTTGGCTACGGGCCGCGTCATCCAGCCAGGCTGCTCTGGGCAAGGAGAGAAAGATGGAGCGAGCATGGAAAATCAGATGGGAGAGCATGGGGACAAGCGTGACGCAGCCACACTGGACACACATCAACCACACGTGTGCCATTTACACCACCAAGAGGTTTGTTGAGCTTCAATGACCCACTTTCCCATTGGGAAGGGTGGGAGGAGAGCAGGAATCTGCAGCCCGTTGCGATGCACGGCCACCGGCGTGACCCAAACAGCTCCCAGGTCTGTAGGAACCAGGTGTTGCCAGCACAGCTGCTCACAGAACGGCTCAGTGACGCTAAACGCTGTTAACTGCCTTTGAATAGCTTCTAATATAAACTAATTTATTGACAGTCTCATCGTTCCTTGTGACAAGCAATTTAATATAAGTTCAAATATCATGCAAAATGCTTCTGGTTACTTGAGAGCGTTTTGTGAATGGGTTTGCCACCAGGGTTCTCCTAATTTTTCTTATTATTTTAGAATGGGGAGCAACCACAGAGATCACAGAATGGTTTGGGTGGGAAGAACCTCAAAGCCCATCCAGTTCCACCCTCTGCCATGGGCAGGGACACCTCCCACTGGATCAGGTTGCTCCAAGCCACATCCAACCTGGCCTTGAACCCCTCCAGGGATGGGGCAGCCACCACTGCTCTGGGCAACCTGGGCTCTGAGGTCCCTTCCAACACAAACCATTCCATGATTGTGTGAAACAAAGGGATCGCAGGCAGTGCTGCAATTTCTCTGGATTCGGGAGAAAACAAACTCTCTGCACACAGGATGTATTTCAGCTAAATGTCTCTTAAATGCTGAGCAGTTTGAGGTGCTGTAGCGAAGAGGCTGCAGGACGACTGAGAACCAAACCAGACTTGGAAGAATGTTGGCACTATGGGAATGTCCCTGTTCGTGGCTACTGGAAAAATAAATGGATTTGCCAGTTTCTAAAGGGGCTCATGTGAGCTGGGGAACAGCTGAGAACGAGTGCAGGCGTGAAGGATGGCGATACTGGACGAGGAAAGATCAGAGTTTATTTTACCTGTGTCAGTGCGCCGTTGGTCTCAGGAGAAAGCACGGCCCATGCACTGATTTCTCCCAGATGCACTGAGACCACCACCAGCAAAGAGCTGCAAAAGGAGGAGATCTGCTTAAAGAGCCCCATCCAAAATGCAACGGGGAGCTGATTCGCATCCATACCTGCCAGGAGAGGAAACCTGCCAGAGGGATGAAGTGCCAGAGCACTATTGTGCAAAATGCAGCAGAGAGCAGCCCTGTGAAGAGCACAAACCCAGAAGAGGGAAAGCAGAGATCCATTATTGCAGGAGAAGAGCAGTGACAGAGTGGTACAAAGTGATTTGCTTGAGCCTGGACTGGCTCCAATGCGATCAGCAGCTTCTGGGTTGGAATCAAAGGGGCTCCAGGTTGGCTCCAGCCTCCCAAGTGGGTCTGCACAGCCAGAGTTTGTCTGCTGTGAGGCCACCTCAGGGAGGAGAGCAGGCGAGGGATGAGACAGTTGGGGCAGCAAGCTGGGCATGGGGGACAGAGCAGCCAGGAGGAGGTCTGGGAACACTCCTGCACCCCCCTGTGCCACGGCCCCATCACCCTTCATCCCTGCCATCACGTACACCCTCGGGTGAACCTAAACGCATAGCCAAGCTGAGCTCACCCAGGCCACGAGGAACTGGGAGTGGGGACTGAATTTGGCAGCTTGGATGCTTCTCCACTTGAGAGGCTTTGAAAGGGAATGTATTTTTGGAGCATTAAAGATCAACTGTTTCTGACTTGGGCCAATCCCTTTCAAGAGCAGTACCAAAGGAGGTCAGTGGGATGCGGCTGGTCAAATATTTTGTACATGAACATCATCTCTCACCCCCTCAAGTATTTACAGACCTGAGAGCATTTCCTGCTGTTCCCCCCCCCTCGTTGAACATTTGGTGTCTCTGCTTTCTCTAGCAGGATGGTGCAGTGCGTCTCGGTCAGCGGTGAAGATGTGAGGGACCACCCCAGTGCTGCCCTTCCATATGGAAAACAAAACCTAAAGCAGCTCAATGTGTTTAGTCACACAAATGGCAGTGGATTTACCCAGCAAGCAGTGGAACAGCAGTGCAGGAGAAAAAATAGGGGGGGAGGGTGTGGTGGTGGGGAGATGGAGTGGAAAGAGGGAGTACTATTCTCCAGGGCTGGTCTGTAATCTTCATTCACCATATTTAGTAGGCTTGTGACTTGCCCTTGTGAGCTGATGGAGAATTCCCCCAAGTGTTTACTCCTACAACCCAGCAAATGCCTCAATACACTTCACGGAAAAAATACAATCGACATCTTCACTCCCACTAGAGAAGGAATTCTAACTTGCCCGGCATAGACCGGGAGTATGTGCCTATGAGAGAGACAAACACCGCTTCATTAGCTCGCCTCAGATGTGGTTTACTCCTCTGATGACCTGGTCAGGGCTGCACAGCTACCTCCCTCCCTTCCTTCACCTAAAGAAATGGCCTGACCTTTGGTCAGAGCCATAGGGGCAGGAATGTGGGTCCTTTAACCCTTCCTCTGTCACTAGTGAGCTGCTCTAACTTGGCTGACAAAGCTGATGGTTGCAGGATTTCTAGGGATCCAGAGCTCTTGCGAGGGGTAGGAGCGGAGCCTTGCAACACAGCTTTCTCCCTGCCGTAGCCAGGAAAGGACAGATTTTGGTCCTGGAGAGCCATGTCTACCATGTGCAGAATGTGGAAGCAGAAGGGGGATCACTGCAAGCAGAGCTTACAGCCCAGAGATCACTCCTCATTGGGGTTTGCACCTCTATTATAGAGCACAAAACTTTTGTAGGGGAACAAAACAGAGTAATTAGGTCACCTGGGTTTTCCCAACACTCTTCCAAACTGACATCACGACACACAGGAAATCATTTTAATTTGTCAAATGCAAAATCTCCTACAACTGAGATAAGCACAAGGTAGAGCAGAGCTGAGGAGAGGACCTGAAATGAGAAGGCGTTGGCATATGGCTGTGCTGGTGGCCAGGGGCTGCTTCCATGCTCTTCCTAAAGAAAACAAAGGCGATGGGGTGATGCCAAACCCTCTCCTGCGACAGGAACATGAATTTTACCCGTTTTCCCAGTAGCTAAAACCCACTAGTGGTACAATTGGAGTCCTCACTTCCAGCAGACTCTGCCTTGATGAAATCTGTGATACGGTGGCGTGCGAAGGACGTCAGCTCTGGCTGGAACCAGGCAGGCTGTAATCCCTGGCATTTCTGCAAAGAGGTGCATCATTGCACTCTTAACCTCTCCTTTGAGCATCTTATGGTGCTTGGCACACCAAAAATCACATGAACTACTCCGAATTTTCCTCCAAATCATCTTTTTTCCTATTCTTTATTTTTTTTCCATGCACGTTCTTTACGAGGAGAAACCACCTTTCTTCTAAGAACAGGCTGGGAAATTGCAATATTTACCTAAAATACCACCCAAACTTCTAATTAAAGGAGGGGGGAGGTGATCGGCAAAAGACTATTAAACCTTTTCAAGTCTCCTGAAATCCTTTGTGCGGAACAGCTTTGGGAAACTCGGCCTTCCGCCACCCTCCCCCTCTTGGAGAGCGTTCCCCAGGGCAGTGCCCAGGCTGCAGCTGCTGCTGCTCTGGGGGAGTCAGCCCAGCCTGACACACAAATAAATACCACATAAATAAATACTTTCTTCCAACAAAGACCTGAGGAAGAAAAAAATCTGGATAGGAGGAGAGGAAGGGAACCGGAGGAGCTCTGGGATAACAGGGGGGGGCTCAGTCCCAAGTACGGAGGAGTGAGGAAAGGCAGGAGTGCTTGTAGCTGTGACCAAGCGTAACACAGATTTCATGCAAAATAGATATATTTGCATAAAGATATCGCTCCATTTTCAGTCAGATCCTCTGACCTTCATATCTCAGCGTGGAGCCTCAAAAAAAGGACTTAAAGTACAGGAGGGTTTAATACTGCAGGTGCACGGGCAGCTTCACATGAAAACTGGCTTGAGCATTTAGCATGGAAAAGGGATTTTGGCTGCTGAGTTCTGGTGCTCTTTGCCCACAGGTGAGAGAGACTGGAAAATGTGTGTATGGTGAGGTGAACGCATGGGATTGCGTGTGGAGAACAAGCGGGCGGTAGTGGGAAACCCCGCCTGGTGAGGACTTTGTGTTGCTTAAGTCTAAGAAATTGTGTCCCTTGTTGCGTTAACCAACAACTTCTGCAAAGTCTTCATTTGCATTTTGATGGAACTCTTTCTAGGAAGGTGCTGCTTGGACTCTGCCGCAATATAAAATGAAGAGATAATTAAAATTATGCTGGAGTTAAAAGATGTTTCATTTTCACTAATGATAGCTTTTTCAAAATTAAAGGTATTTAGGGTATATAGGAGGAAATGCAGGGAAAGGAAACACGTGACAGAACATCTGTTTATTTAAATTACAGATTTAAACTGGAAAATACACGTTTTGAGAGATGCCCTAGAGATTAAAAGCACCTTGCAGAAATGGATTTGAATAACAAGTGAGCATAAAAGTTGGCTCCGAAGTTTTAACAGTAGGTCTGCCTACTTGAAAGCCCGAGATGAAGAAACGATAGGATGGGAGAAAGGAAACCACGGAGACAATTTCTAAACCTTAGGCTCACAATTATCCGGGCAGTGACTGTGGTTGCACACCTAAGTCAGTTAACCACGCAAGCCAATGGCCAACCTGAGCTACTCGTACGTGGATTTCCCCAGTTTGGGGCACAATCACAGCACGCAAATGTCGATGAACAGTTTGAAAACATTTTATCTGCTGGCCCAGCTCCTGTTTTCACAACTCAGCAACCGCATAGATCTCAAGAATGATCCCCCCGCTCACCACAGCTATTGCACGACCAGCGGCCACTTCCTCCACGCTCCAGACCCATCCTATCAACCACCTTCCTCTGAAATATGGGGCACTTTTCTCTCAGATCCTTCTGCGTGACAGCCACCGTTACCCCCCAGATCTCCCCGGCCCCTCTACCCTCGAGATGCTGAGACCAGAGATCTGCTGGAGCGAGTCCAGAGGAGGCGATGGAGATGATCCAAGGGCTGGAGCACCTCCCGTACAAGGACAGGCTGAGGGAGTCAGGGTTGTTCAGCCTGGAGAAGGCTGCAGGGAGAACTTAGAGTAGCCTCCAGCACTGAAAGGGGCTCCAGGAAAGCTGGGGAGGGACTCTTGAGTAGGGAGGGCAGGAATAGGACAAGGGGGAACACTTTTGGGCTGAAAGAGGGGAGATTGAGAGGAGATCTTGGGAAGAAACATTTTTCTGTGAGGGTGGGGAGGCCCTGTCCCAGGCTGCCTAGAGCAGTGGTGGCTGCCCCATCCCTGGAGGGGTTCAAGGCCAGGCTGGATGGGGCTTGGAGCAACCAGATTCAGTGAGACTGGATGGGCGTTGAGGTCACTTCCAACCCAAACCATTTCGTGATTCTATGACACCTTCAGAGAACAAGGATTCCTGTGGGACCCAGTACGCTCATCCCCACAACAGGGATGCTCCATTTTTGTCCACTTGGGTTGAAAACAAGCCAGGGCACACGGAAGACGCAGCAGCAATGGAAAGACCCTTCCATCCCACGACTTCTGGAGAAAAGCGAGCTCTGGAAGAGCTTGCCCAGGGGAGCTGTGTCTGCCCCATCCCTGGAGGTGTTCAAGGCCAGGCTGGATGGGGCTTGGAACAACCGGATCCGGTGGGAGGTGTCCCTGCCCGTGGCAGGGGGTGGAACTGGGTGGGCTTCGAGGTCCCTTCCGACCCAAACCCCTCTGTGATGCCGTGACCATCCCCGTGCCCCTCAGCCCTGGCCCGGGCGCGGCTCCCGGCACAGAGAGGGGCGGCCGGAGGGGTCGGGAGGACCGAGGGGGGCATCGCCCGTCCCGTCGTGCCCCGCGCGGGCAGCCCCGCGCGCGCGCCCCCGCCCCCCTCCCCACTTCCGGTGTCCGGCAGGGGCAGCGCCGGCGCCCCCGCTCCCCCGGCGCAAGGACGGGAGGGGAAGGGGGCGTGGCCAAGGAGATGGGGGCGTGGTCTCAGGGAGGGCCGTGCCTGGCGCTGTCCAATCACCGCGCGCCGGCGGGAGAGGGGGCGTGGCTTACGGAGGCCCGTGCCCGGCGTTACCCAATCAGCGCGCGGCAGCGAGGGGCGAGTGGGCGTGGCCAGCGCCGGCACGCGCCGCGCGGCACCGCCTCCCCGCTCCCCCCCCCCCCCCCCCCCAATCCCTGCCCGCCGCGGGCTCGCGCCCCGCGCGCCAGAGGGAGCGGCGGGAGCGCGCCCTGCACCCCCCCAGCCCCCCCGCTCCTTCCCCCCCCTCTTCCCCCCCCCCCTTCTTCCCCTTCCCTTCCCCACCCGGGAGGAGAGGCACGGAGTGACCGAGCTCCGGCCGCTCCGACGCCCCGCTCTCCTCCATGGGGCACAGGTAAGCGCCCCCCAACCCCCCCTACAGCCCGCCGAGGAGGATGGGGGGGTCACCATAGCCACCTCCCCCCCCCCCCTCAACCCGGCGGCGCCAGTGGCTGCCCCCTCCTTCCCTCCCCCCCTCGGCGCCAGGCGAGGCAGGGGACACCGGGGAACCCCCCCTATTTATCCCCCCTCGTTTGTTCCCCCCATCCCTCGAGGAGAACGGGGGTCGCCATGGCCACCCCCTCACCTGCCCCCGAGGTAGCACCGTCGGTTTCCCCCCCTTTCCCTTCACTTCGAAACCAGGCGAGGCAGGGGGCACGGGGGACCTCCCCCTGTTTTTCTCCTCACCTCCCATTATTTATCCCCCTTTCCTTCCGAGGGGGAGGGGGAGCCACCGTGGCCACCGCCGGCGACACCACTGACTGTCTCCTCCCTCCCTTCCCACCTTGGGGCCAGGCGAGGCAGGGGACACCGGGGACGCCCTTCCCATTTATCTCCCCATTTGTCCCCTTTTTACCCCACCTTTTATCCCTCCCTATTTGTCCCCCCCCAAGGCGAGAAGGGAGGGGGGTCACCATGCCCACCCCTCTCGGTGACACCCCTGGCTGTCGCCTCCCTCCCTTCCCACCTTGAAGCCAAGGGGACACCGGGACCCCCCCCCCCCTTTTTGTCCCCCCCGATCCCAGCAGCGATCGCTCCGTGCCCCAAAGGGGGGGTTGAGGGGGGGCACGGTGCCTTCTTTGGGACGCGATGCCTTATTTTGGTGCGGGTGGGTGGCTTAACTTGGTAAGTGGCAGGGTTTAACCCCCCCCTCCCCCGGCCCTTCCCTCCCTCCCTCCCTCCCTTCTCCTCCTCCTCCCCCCCCCCCCCCCCCGTAACCTCCAAAAGGGGAATTTTCCAGCTGGTAATTTCTGCTGCGTCAACACCCAGCTCAAGGGAGAGGGAGAGAGAAGAGAGACAAGGGGGGCATTTTAACAGCCAGCTCCACTTGCGACTAGCCAGCCTTCAACCCCCGGCTCCAGCCTCAACCCCCGGCTCCAGCCTTCAAACCCCCTAAAAAACAGCCTCCGTGCAACTTGGACCAAGAGTTTTGTCAGGAGTGTGGTTCAAAACTGCTTGGAAAAAGGGATGAGGTAATAATACTGGTGAGGCATGTTGTATTTCTCTCTCTGCCTGTCTCTTTTTTTTTTTTTTTTCCCTCCCTCTCCTCTCTCTCTCTTTTTTTTTCTCTTTAAAAAGCCAGGCCTGTTTTGGGTTATTGTCTCCCCCTAAAGCCAGACACAGATCGCCTGGCCTTGCCTCCATTTTAATTGCAGGCTGAAATGGGGGAAGTGACCCTCTTTTGGAAAAAAAAAAAACCAAAACCAAAAAACCCAGCCAAACCCCGTACAAACGATATAAAAAATATCGCTGCTCCTGTAAAGGGATGTAGGTGATTTTTCATCAGGCTGTAACAAGTGCAAAAGTGGCTGGAAATGTTTTCTGTCATGCTGGGAAAGCACTGAGGTGTCCTCTTTTTCCCCCCCTCTTTCTCCAGGAGGAAGTGTGTTGTGTGAAATTTGGCGGAGGGGAGAAAAGGAGAGGAGCCCAGGAGGTGTGGGGAGAGGCAGGGGCTTGCGGCTGGGCTGGATTGCCTTTGTGTCTCTGCAAATAGACATGTCAGTTCCCAAAGTCATACAAGTAGTGCCTGATAACTCAATCCCGGGTGACAAACGGAGAATGGAGCGGGTTCGCAGGGCTGGAACAGTGGGAGGATTTCGCTTTTGGAATGAAAGGAGGGGTAAAACATGTTGGTGGCTTCTGAGGAGGTTTCTTGGGGCGCGTTATTGTGAGGCTGAGCTGAATCTGGAGGTAGAAACCCCTACTTATTTCATTTTACACCTGACAGGGGGAAGATAAACAAAGGAGAGTTTAACGGCTCTTTAATGAATTCCTCATGCTTTTTATTTTGCAATCTCAATGATTCATTTGGCAAGCCTTACAGGACCGGATTATTATCAGCATTGTTTAAAGCCCTGCTAATTAGGAGATGTGTTTAGCAAACAGCGGTATTGTAGACACCTGTACCAAAGTTCTTGTGTGCAATTTAATGGCATCACTGCTATAATTTTTTAGGATTTAGTTACTGTAATGTAGATCTAAGGCTCAGTTCTTAAACTCGTTCAAGTATTTATGACAAGCGTGGACTCCCTGTGTACAGAGAGGAACCTGGCTACCAATGCTTTCCGTGTATTTTCTCCAAAAGGAGAGGGAGATTTTTCTTTCTTATTTCTTCTTTTCTCTGGAGATTAGAAGAAGCCACCTTATCCAAGAAGAGTGAGAAAAAAACCTAATTTTGAGACAGAAGCTTGCTGTGACAGGATAGCTCTTCCACTTTTATCAATACCTTGCTTGAACATTTTATGTTTTTACAACATCTTTTAATTTGGAATTAAATTTTACTTTCTTTCTTAAATCCCAGCAGACGCTTCTCTCCCTGATTGTCAGGTTTTATGTTTTGAAATCCTTAGTGATGGAAAAAAATGGGTGGAGTGTATTATTAGTCACAATATTTTCAATATGTGGTGAGGAATTATCTCTTTGAGGTGTTTTTTGGGAATTGAGAAGGAGTTGGGTAGAGGGAGAGCTGCAGCCGTGTTTAGGGGAGCTCCCGAACAGGCGTTCATGAAAAATACCACTTGTTTTGGTACAGCAGAGTGATAACTTTAACTGAAACAGAAAACTAGTCTTTTGTTTTTGATGCAGCCTGTCCAGGAGGGGCAAACTTGCTCACAGCTAAACTTCTCTCGCGGTTGTTTTCATAGACTGTGCGTTAGCTTTGCTGTAATTGACTCAATTGAGCGTGTTATCAAAAAAGAAAAAAAAAAAAGAGTGTTCTGGTAATCCTGACTTCAGGGGTTTGTTCCTGTGTTTTAAAAGCCACTTCGTGGTAGGGTGCATAGGATTGAGCCTTTGAAAACATGACCTGTACACGGGGTTCTTGGAGACTGAAGAAAATGGGCCACTCTCTCCCCGTGGTCTTTGTTTTCTGGGACAGCTGTACAACAGTGGATATGTTCTTCGCAAGAAGATTGGTTTTTTTAACTGGAAGTGCTTGGAGGAAAACCAGTTTAGCAGCCCTCCCCTGCTTCCAGCAGTCCTGCCTCCAAAGGAAAAAAGCCTCCTGTTTGATGGATCTCTTGTTTGCTGTTGGTATGTTGCTTTTCCTCTGGCAGCGTGTTGTGGTGCTGCGAGGTTCAGCAGATTCTTTTTGTCTTTGCTTTCCACTTGCGTGGATTGTTGGGTTTTTTTTCCTTCTTTTTTTAAGATACATGTTTTTGAAGTTTCTAAGCAAAGTTTCCTGCCCTCTTGGCAGCGCAGCACCAGGCTGACACTCAACCCAAGCTGCTGCTGCTCGCTGTCAGAGCTGAATTATTTCAGAATTCAGTTCAGCCTTTCCCAGGACAGTTTTCCCTTCATGTTCTTGCTGGTTTTACTGTCAGCTTCCGGACCACTCTGTAACGCTCTCAAGACTCCCCCTAAATTGGTAAAAAGCATTCACAGGGGTTTTCCCTGCTCCTGTCTGCATAGTTTAATGGGCAGACAAAAGGGCAAAGGAGGGCTTAGTTTAAGTCTTCGAAGAGCTACCTGCGACTGTAATGGTTCTCCCACATGTCCGTTATAATTCCCAGGAGCCAGCGGTTCGTGTCCATTCCTGGCTGCAAGCGTTGCCCTAGAAAATTTGGACACAAAAGGATTCATGCTGTGTTTATATTTTGCTTCTGGCTTACAACTGGCTTGAATATTTCCAAGTGTGTGGCTTACCTGTGTTTTATGTGTTTTGTGATATTTGAAACTCGAAGTGCTGACAGCAAAATCGAGCAGTGAGGCTGATAGCAGGGGTCACGCTGGGTGAGAAGAGAGGACCTATGGTAGCTGAGGGACGGAGGGAGGCGTTTGGTCTGCAGGCAGCCCTGCCATCCAGCTCCACACCGAAGGATCCCTGTGAGCAGTTCTGGGGTATTGTGGTCAGGTACAGTGACAGTCAGAACTCTGGTTGCTTCCAAACTTCACTTTATTCCTTTTTGAGGGCTTATAGTTTCACAGGGTGATGTGTTTGTATTACAGTTCCCTTAAAACCAACCTTTGATAGTTGATTTTCTCAATTCCCTCTGCATCTTCAGTGTTGTAGGCACGATGAGAAATAAAAACCTGCATCATTTGTTGCAGGACTTCTTTCTCTGAGATGCGAGAGTAAAGATTCTTAAATTCCTGTAACAGTTCAGTAGTTTGCTGGATCGTTGCCTTGGTATATTTTGATGCAGAAGGATGTCCAGTTTGGAGGGACGGCTGCTTGGGATCCAGTTCCCATCCTAAAGCCACTGACTGAACATGCTAGTGCTGTAACTGCTGTTTCTCAGTCTCCCCTCCAATGAAGCAGGAGTGCCAGGCTTTACTCAGCTCTTCCAAAACATAATAGTCGTGCTAAAAATGCTTGTTCTTCCTAAGTGCAAACTGGCATAAAGCACTCACTGGATTTCCTGGGAGCTGTGATGGTGTTCTGAGGTGGGTGGGTGGGCTGTGCCGTCCCTGACCACGCTGCTGTGGCGCCGTTATTTTAGTCAATAGTTGCTTTAACTTTCCTTCATACACACAGATTTAAGAAACATCAGACTGCTGTTGAAATGTCGGTTTGGAATAGCATCGGAGAGCTTTGCAGGCAGGGTGGGATCCTTGACGGTAATTCTAATCAGATGGAAATGTGTTCCACTTTGCGGTGTTCTGTTGCGCCTGGGTATGGGTGTACGTGTGCATCAGAGCCAGCGGCGCAGCAGCTGCGCTGAATGTAACAGGTAGATGCCAAGATAGAGCTGAAACATCCCCTTTCTGGGGATGAGGCTTGCTTTTATTCCAGCCCATTCAGTGCTGAGCCCTTCTGCACTGTTACTTTTCTTGTGTGTCTGCTCAGAAAGAAAAGCCTTCTGCAGATGTTGGAGTTGCCTAGTGTTCCCTTTAGGTGAAAACAGAGTTGGGGTCTCCTGCAGTTGAACAAGGCATCAGGAATATTCTACAAAGGCAGCTACCAGCTGTGTGGGGATTAAATTAAACTTAGTAACGAGAATATTGGAGTCTGTGCCAGAAACGTAGCTGCGTGAGAACCCTACTTAGCAAAGTGAGTAGGGTTTTATGCATTAAAGAGTATGTTTATACCTGTGCATACTTAAATACTCAATTATCTTTCATAATTATTTCCTCCTTATGTGTTGAACACGCTGCTTATTCCATCCAAGCAAGTGTGCTTCCTGGTATTCCTCGCCTTCTGATGAGGAACTCTGCAGGAGTTGGTGTTCTGGGTGGTTAGCTCACACTTTTTGAGGACAAGATTAGGCAAAATTCACACCTTTTGCACTAACAGACCACTGGAGGAAATACTTTTGTGACCGGTGCTCAAATCGTGCTCTGAAACAGAAGAATCGTTGGGCTGTATTAGCCATTAGGTGCTTAAAATACCCAAATCTGACACCAACTAATTTCAGTACGGATGAACAAAGCAGTCGGGATGCAGTGCTCCTAAAAGACCTGCCACTGTAGCACCGGAGAACGAGGCGGTGGCTATATATAAAACCAGCTGATTGACTTCCTCCTTATTGCCACTGTATCCTTCTTGGCTTCAGTCCACCTCTTTTCTATAACAGTTGATCAAATCTGGTTTAGGCAATTTATGCTAAGAAGTGAAAAGGGGCACTTACCCAAGTGCTTGTGCCATGAATTACACAAACAAAATTAGATTGTTCACAGAGCACCTTGAATGTTATCTTTGATTTTGGACTGGTTGATGTTTTCACTCTTGGTTTACCCCCAGCTCTTTATGTGTCTTTTCTGTCTGTTAGGTGCTCTTTCCCTCGGTTCCTCCTACCACTATACTTCTCTTTAAAAAACACCTCATGGTTCTTCCTCCTCTGTTGCCTCCCTCCCTTTTTACGTACCAAGTTTGGGAACTTCAGCGAAGATCCCCTTGTTAAAAGGCCAAAAACCAATGAGAAAGTTTTGGGGGAACCATTCTTCAGGGCAATTCCCAATGTGATTTGCTTCCAGTTCTTGAATCCTCTTTTTTTAAAGTGCTTTTTATGTTGTTCCTTTGCTTAATAGATGCACAGGAGGACAGTCTTTTTGTGTAGATCACTTTTGTGACTCTCTTTTTAAGTGGAAGCTTAAGCTCTTGTAGGAGTTAGTGCACTCGGACAGGTATGTGTCGTACTAGCCATGGGCATGTGGATTGTTTCAGGCTATTTGTTAATCTTCACTGCTAGTGTAGCAGATGTAGCTAAATTCATACATCTTTTGGTACCACCGGGCTTCTCAAGCTGGTACCCTGTAAGACACTTGCTTTTGAGGTGCTCTTCTGTGTTCTGCAAGGTTCGTGGCACGGGTGGTGTTTAGCCTCTTCTCTCAGTGCAACCAGCTGAGAGAGAATGGAGGTGACATACAGGGGGATGATACGAGCCCCTATTTCTGTGCCAGGGTGGAGAGAGAGGATGGAGAGGCAGGCACAGAGATGGAGCTGGAAGTTGTGGGGAAGAGAATAAGGGAAATGTGGTGGAAATGCAGAGTGCAATGGAAATAACACTGCAAGTGAGCATTTTGGACTGGAACGTGCACCTAGTGCCCTGCTGGAAAGGTGCATCCTGTTGGATTTGCAGTGTTGCCAGCTGGAACATTTAATGTCGGACTGTGTAGCTTTTACAGGCATGGAAAATAGAACATGGATTTTCTGGTAGGTATTTGTGTATTCGCCTATCTCTTTGTGCGGTTTCTTTTTAACAGACCCCTTTACGTAGTGCTTCTGTGCACGCTGCTTGCTGACATGAGGGTAATACTGGCTTCCGAAGGCTGCGATTCCGTTGAGTTAGGAGGAACCGCAATATCTTACTTCTGCAT
The DNA here is from genome assembly GCF_032191515.1 of Phaenicophaeus curvirostris. Classification (NCBI taxonomy): domain Eukaryota; kingdom Metazoa; phylum Chordata; class Aves; order Cuculiformes; family Cuculidae; genus Phaenicophaeus; species Phaenicophaeus curvirostris. Next base: position 7,934,155 of record NC_091409.1, read on the forward strand.
GATGCGGGCACAGATTTTTCTGTAACCTTTTGGCAGATATGTTTGTTTGGAGGAGAACCACGGTAACTGTGAGGTGAATCCTAACCCCTTTTGAAGTGTGTGGATGCAGGTGTCAGGAAACATTAGCTGAAACTTTCTAATGTTAACTAGAACAAACAGTATTGTTAAAATTGTCTGAAATCCTCATAAAAAGCACTTTTTTTTTTTTTTAATAGTGGCTTCTTCAAAGCACTTCTCTTCTGGAACTGTAGTCAGAAATTGTTACTAATCATAGAATCTGTATGTTACACTCTTTCCTTAACTTCGGGGCTAAATAATTGTTTCCTGTATAGTTAATTACAGAAATATATTGGAATATTTCTTATTTGAAATGGCAAACAGTGCTGTAGATGTGTAGTTGTTTTAACTCTTGCTTGTAATTATGTGACACTGAAGACTTTGTATGAAATTAAAGTTGAGATTTTAATTTTTCCCTCCTGTTCTTTCCATTTCCAAATACAGGACATGTGATGAACCTTTTGGACTTTGCAGCCAGAGACTGTTCTCCTCCCTTCATTAAAACATGCCCTCTCCAGCTGTGAAACATCACGACATCCGTTTTTACTGACGGGAAACATTTTCAAAGATTGGTAAGTTCTCGGCATTTCAAAGTGTTTTATGGTGCGGTCAGGGAAGGAGAAAGAGGAGCTGGAGATCATGTTGTCATGAGGACTTTGTGAAATTTTACTTACATTGATACCAGAAGTTCATTTAGAAACCTGGCCCAACTCCAAGACTTGGCCGATTCTCCTGCTCTGTGGTAGAGGTGCCTCAATTCATCACAGAATGGTTTGGGTTGGAAGGGACATTAAACCCCATCCAGGTCCAACACCCTGCCATGGGCAGGGACACCTCCCACTGGATGAGGTCACAGTTGATTAGTTCTCTTCTGTTCCTTTAGAAGAGGAGAATGGATGCAGAGCTCCAAGCAAGAATTAAAAATGCAGACCGGTGTAAAATAGTAAAGGTCTCGGTTTCTGGAGGTCTTTTCCAGCCTAGAAATTCTGTGATTCTCTGTTCATACTGGGCTGTTCTGGACCACTTTGTGACCTTGGGGCAAAGGTGGAAATGAGAGTCTCGACAGCCCCAAGTTTAAGTGGAAAAATGTATGACTCTTACACGTTGCTAACAGAGTTGGTTCCCATGTGTCTGTGTTGGTCTGGCTCCCTTGCTCCCCCATTTAATTTTTTTAACTGTCTGAAAAACAGGACTAGAAAGAGCCAGCCAAAACAATCGCTATGGAGAAGCACTCGGAATCAGAGAGAAGCAAGACTTGGCAGTCTGAAACAGGAGTTGAGAACAGAGTCAGTGGTATTTGCTTCAATTGGGTCATACTTGTTTTTAAGATGTTCGCAGTTCTGCTTGTTGCTGTAAGAATGCTTGGATTTTCCTTGTGACTTCATTTGGTGAGAAGCTCAACATGAGCCAGCAATGGGCACTCACAGCCCAGAAGGCCAGCTGTATCCTGGCCTGCATCCAGAGCCGTGTGGCCAGAAGGGCAAGGGAGGTAATTCTCCCCCTCTGCTCCATTCTTGTGAGACCTCACCTGGAGTTCTGTGTCCGGTTCTGGAATCCCCAGTGCAAGAAGGATGCAAAACTGTTGGAATGGGCTCAGAGGAGGCCATGACGATGATCTGAAGGCTGGAGCACATCTGCTGTGAGGAAAGGCTGAGAGAGTTGGGGTTCTTCAGCCTGGAGAAGAAAACCTCCCAAGTGACAAGGGATAGGATGATAGGAAACGGCCTCAAGTTGTGCCAGGGCAGGTTCAGATTGGATATCAGGAAAATTTCCTTCATGGAAAGGGTTTTTGGGCACTGGCAGGGACTGCCCAGGTTGGTGGTTGAGTCCCCATTCCTGGAAGGTTTAAAAGACGGGCAGATGAGATGCTCAGAGATGGTTTATTAGCGGACAGGTACGGTTGGACTCGATCTCAAAGGTCTTTTCCAGCCACTTCTTTGATTTTATGAAGTCTGTTTTGTGTAAGAAAGCGAGATGACAGTTGTAGCAGATGCGTCCTTGCAGGCAGAAATCTTTTGTGAATCCTAGGTGAATATTCCCATTATTTACACCTTATGATCATTAACATTAATGTTTTATCTGAGAATTTTGTCTGTGAAGGTGCCTCACTATTCCCAAATATCTGTATTTTACACAGCATTCTCAAAATCCTGGGGTCATTCAGTCTTTTGCCCTGGCATGGCACCAGCCTGTAGGAACTGGCTGTTAAATGCCATGAGAAGAGGAAACTCTTCAATGTTCCATTGAAAACCTGAGGTTTCTTTTTTTCAGGGGTTGCACTGTTTGCTTTTTAACCTCGGTGCTTTATAGGTCAAATCAGGTGAATTAGCGCCCTGCAGGCCACAAATGTCTCTTTAAAAAGTCATTAAAGTGAGAATGTTTTGAAAAGCTCCCGAACAGGAAACGCTGTTGTTTCAAGAACCTGTTTGAAGTTTTAGTGTCTAAAATTAGACTTTTTCTTCCCATGCTTTAAGAAGTAACTCTTGGTTTTGTTAGTGTGGAAAGATAACCATGCTTGAATTACCTGCCGTGTGTTGTAGCTTTGAGTTAATGTTTTAGGGGTTCATTAGACCATAAACAGGGATGTTTATGAGTTTGGGATGCTCTGAGTTTGGAGGGAAAGGACTTAATGTATCGCTCTTCAATGATCCTGTAGTGTATCCTAACAGCTTCTTCTGCTTTGGGTTTTGCCGTAGCTCTTGTCTTTCTCCTGCAAGAGTCACAGCAGTGCTGTCGGGTCGCAGAGCGGGCACTACCTGTGCTGCCCTGGGGCTGTTGATGTCCTCAGCTGCCGCAGGAGAAACACCAGACCTGGAACCCAGTTTGTTACTGGTAAGAAGTGATGGTCTTGGGATTTACATTGTTGATCAATACCCAAGTTTGCATGTTTTTGCTAACAGAACCACTACAAATCTTGCATCTCTAGTGTTTCTTCTTTCCTCCTATTTTTAACTTTACAGTTTCTAAATTTCTAGTTCTGATTTCTAACTGCCCTCCTTCCGAGATGTGGAGGCCAACGGTTTTCCCATGGCTTTCATTTTCAGACCTAGTTTTCTCTTTGAATTCTTCAAGTGCTGTCAGAATTTGTGAAGGTTAATAAATAGATTTTTCTAAGATTCCTTTAGAAATCCTGTCTTTTGGTTGCACTTCCATAGTGTCCAGTGTCTGCACGCTGTTGCTCACCCCATAATACCAGGTTGATGGTTTGACAGATTAGAAGCCAAACCCAGGTCTCTGGTCTGAAGTTATGGGGCAGAGTGCAAAATGTTTAGTGAAAGCTCCCCGTTCTTTAATGTTATGGAGTTAGATTTTGCTTTGTGATTTGCATTTGGATTGCAGAAACAAAGCTTTGATGCTATGAATGACTAGAAGCATGTGGTGGTTGGCATGTCCTTATTGTTTTTGCTGAAATTGGCCACCTTTTAATTCCTAATCGCGTTCAGATCTGTATTTTCATGGCAGAAGCGATTGGAGACTGATGATATGATCTTAAATGTATTCTGTGTCCTGTCTAAATTGAACCTGGCCCGACAGGGAGCTGAAATCTCCTTGTTTGCACTGAGTGCTGGCGGTTTGAGTGAGTGATTCCTTTGCTGGCATGTTAAGCTGCTAGAGGTGTAGCACTTGCCCTCCTGCTGCTGTTTGAACTTTACTCATGGGCTTTCGGGATTGTAGGTTGTACAGAGACGCTAAACAGAGATGCAGTTTAAATGCTGTCAGTGACAGGGTAGCAGTGGCTTGAAATTGGAGAAAGTTTAGTGGATCTTCATCAGGCAGATGTTAAGTATTGGTAGGAGTTCGGGGGTTTTTTGCCCTGCAGTCATTGAGAATGGCGTGAGCTTCTCAAATCTGATAATAAAAACTAGTATATTTCTTCAAGTTCACTGAAAATTGTTTGCCTCGCAAATTCTTGCCTTTTCTGTAGTTGTATTGTATTTGTCAAACTGAGTTCTTAAACTTGTATTTTCTTCCTGTGACTCCTAACCAGTAGGGATGAAGAGGCACCGTTGGGCTGTAATTAAGCATTTGCATCCCCAGTCATGAGGGAAAAGTGGCACACTTGTTTTCATGAAACCGGGAGTTGAGAGTAACTTCTTTGGCCCAAGGGTCTGGGCTGGTCTGTTTACAAACGCCTGCCTGTTTATCTCTGGATCCAGAGTTGTGGTTGGAACGACCAACTTAAACAGGAATCCTTGGCTTTGCGAATCAGAACAGGGTAGAGGAGGAGTTTCTTTTGGCAACTGTTCATATTTGCATCTGCTTTGAGCAAAGCTGAATGTGCAGGGGGGCAGAGGGTTGGAACTGGGCGATCTTTAAGGTCCCTTCCAACCCAAACCGTTCTGTGATTCTGTACAAATATAATTTGAGGGTTTTGAGTATCAATACCCGAAAATCTCTTCTAGAATTGCGCTCCGCTTCAAACACATGTATAAGAAAACACTTGGCTTCTGGAGATTTGTACTTGTGAAGCCTGTGAGCAGGGAGCGGTAGCTCTGCAGGGAGTTACCTTTTCCGAGTTCTGCTTTTCTGCTCCTTTAGGAGAAGTGTAGGTACCTTCCTTTCCAGTTGCTAAGGTTACACTGGGGGTTTTGTTCTCTGTTCTTTTCAGCACAGGGCACATGGGTAGGAGGAATCCTGTGCGTTTCTGTTGCCTTTAATTGGATAAAAGTGAGGCTTGTATACACACCGCCTTGTTGTGCAGGGAGGCGTTTCAAGCCAGATCTCACCTTACAGAGCTCCTTGGCGGAGGAATTTAAAACATGCTGGAATGTCTTGGGAGTGAACATGCAGGCAGGACTCAGGGGAGACGGAGAAGTGGGGTGTGTTTGTTGGGGGTTTGTGTAATAAACCATCGGAGCAAATTGGAGTTCTTCCTTAATCTGTTTGTGCCACTCTCCGAAGGGGAGTGGGAGGAAACAGCACATTTTTGGTTAAATTCCAATTGACCTGTTTTCTCTGGGGAGCGTGGAGTGGCTGGTGAGGAGCACGGCACTGTTTGGGGCTCTGGACCTCACGTCCTTAGCATTAAGTATAGAAGTGGGTTCAGAAAATAGTAACAGACTACATGTCAGGTAGCTTAAACTTTTGGTTTTCTTATTCTGAAGGAGCAAAAGGTAAACAAACAAAACTCCTACCAATACCATAAACCCCAAAGCCCTCTCATTCGGGGTTTTTTTCTTCCTGTTTTCCTGCTGAGGGAAGGAAGGTTTATTTTTGTCCCTTCTCTTTCCCAGGGGACTGCACTGTAGGGGCTTTCATCTCTGTGCTCTGCTTCTTGACTGTGGCTTTGTGCCAAAATTCACATTGTGTGGCAAGTTTTAGGATTTGTGCCCCTGGATTTCACCATTGTTAAGATTTTGGTCAGGAGAATTATTAATATTATGTGTACTTATGCTGGGAAGTTGGCTTTGTAAGTGTCACTCGTTACGCTCTTCAAAACCCAATATTAGGTGAAGATTGTGTTTATTTACACTCTTATTGTGTCACATGGTGATGTTTTCATGTTCAGGTATCTGTACTGACAGTGCAGAATGCACAGGTTTTGTAGATGCTGTGTTTGTAGAACCAAGCTCGTTCTAGCGAGGGTTAAAGATTATATAAATTATTAATGCTTACTTTTCAGGCTAGGTTTTTGACAACATGGCAAATAAAAAGCTGGCCTGTTTCTTGACAGAAGTTGGCATGAAAGCGATTATTAAATCTGCTTGCGCTTTGTTCTTTTTGCTGTTACACGCAAGTGTTGTTTATTTAGGGACAAGTTTTTTAGTTATTTGTGGAGAAGTAGCAGACATGAATTACTGTTCTATCTGCGAATTGGCTCGTGGAGAGAGCCTGATCTGCTACGATTTATTTTGTGGAAACCCTACAGATGAGCTTTCATGGTTCATTGGCTTCTGGGAAAGCTGCGTGGTGGCCATGTGCTGTCGTCGCAGGCCTGGGCCTGAAGGATTTCAGTAGGTGCTCAACTTTGAAATCCTTCAGTGGATTAAAGAAAACTGAGATAAAAAAATGTGTCGCTGATCTTTGAGGTCTGCTTCTGAAAAATCCCCATGGTTTATTCCGTTTTTACCGTACTTCCACTAGAAGTTTAAAGGGGGCAGCTGTTCTGAAGAAATCTTTCCACAACATCTTTTAAGCGGAGATAAATATCGTTAGCAGGAAAAGGGAGGAAAAAAAACCCACAAGAAGCCACAAACCAGCATGTAAAATTGGAAAACAAGAGCACAGGGTTTTGAAGCTTCCTGAATTTTTAACTACTAGCAAATTGCCTTAAATTTAACTTGGATTAATTCCCCGGTGATCCTTCACATTAAACGGATGCTCTGGTTTGACATGGGTAGACAGAAAACTAATTAATTCCTCTGAATTTGAGGCATATTTAATTTTCTCCCCCAAAGACCTCTCGTTTAAAAGGTAGAGCGCTGTGACAAGTGTTGAGTGCGGAGCAACGTGTATGAGGTAGCAGACCTTTCGACAGGGGAAGATCAAGACGTCTGCAATAGCAGTTGGTGGTTTGGAAGGCGTTAGATTTTATTGATCGGGCTGAACGTGGGAGTAGCCACATCAGTGCCTGCGTATTTGAAAGTGCTGTGGTGTGCCCACCTCTCAACGTAAGGTCACTGCTCTTTGGTGGGCAGCTTCCCCTCTCATCTCCTCTGCCTCCTCCAAGTACTCTGCAACACAGGCGAGTTGTCTACCTTTGAACAGAGGAATGTGTACGCTCATGATTTTTACTTGTTTTCTTATATTCCTTATATTTTAGAATGCCTGGGTTTGCTTTCTTGTCCAAAAGGCTCTTGTCCCCAATGTCCTTGGGATTGTGGGCAAGTGAGATAGGAAGGCTGTGTGATCTCACCGCGATGACACGCTGCTGTTCATCTGTGGCTTGCCTGGAGGGTGTCTTCTGTCAAGAGCCTGGTGGGTGGGAGGGAGGCCAGTGAGGAACCTCGCATGGTTTTATTGTGTCTGTTCGGTAAAAATCCCTTGATAGCTTTTTCTCTGACTTTACTTCCTAAAGAGGCTTAGAAGAGCTTCATCCATGAGGAGCACCCAGTTAGTCAATGGCTGAACCTCAAAATAGTCTAAAGGTAGCAAGAGACAAATTTTAATCTGGTTTCTGCCATAGGCAGCTTAAGCAAAAGACACAGTGAATCTAAATCAGACTGTTACCAACACAGAGGGGGAGCCCTGCCTGCTGAACTAGGCTGAATAAGAGTATGGATTAGTAAAGAAATACAATCTCAAGGAAATGATGTGATTTCCAGGTGAAAAACATCCCAGAAGAAAACCTGCTGTTGCATAAATTCACAAAAGCAGGTAAAAACATTGATAAATACTCCTGATACTGATGTGTATTAAACTGAGGAAGAGAACATCAGCGTTGCAGGAGATTCTTGCCCCCTCCATTCCAGGGAGGTGATGTCTTGGAATGTGGATTTTAATGCCTGTGAAGGAACAGCAAAGGGAAATGACGTATCTGTAACCTTCTAATCGCTTTGTAATGGTTTGCTGTGAGGTTTTGTAGCATCTTCCTCTGAATCGTGGGGCTATGGCAGCTGTTGAGGACAGGATTGGTGATGGACAACTCACTTTATCCTTTGTGGCAATTTTTATTTCCTGAGGGGACTAAGCTGACTCTTCAACTCCTAAAAGTAGATGCAGTGGTGGTTTCTGGAATAAAGACAAAACTGAGCTGTCAGTCTGCCTTACGAGGTGGTTCTTTCCTACGTGATGATCCTGGGAAGCGGTAGCAGCCGCTTTCAGAGCCTGGCTTAGCTGCTGCGCTCGCTGGTGCCCTCATAGCCCTTTCAGGCCAAACACCTGCAAAATGAATTCTTTTCCCTTTTAGTCTCTGACTCTGGTTCTTGGTTTGATTATTACTGACATCATTTATTTGAGGTGGAGATGGCTTCTGTGTGTGAATTTGATTTGAGGACTCCAGGCAGATGTCAATGGTGAGTAGGCAGTGTGTTCAGATACTGTAGAGCTTTACTGTTATTGACCTCTTCCAGTTCAAATGAAAACAGATGAGCTTCTTTGAATGTCCTGTGCTTAATTCTGTCGCACAGCCGTACGGATTTGTAGTAGCTGAATACCAGCTCAGACTGTGCTGCAGGAAGATGGACCTCCCTCTCCTGAGGGAAGCAAATGCTTCTCAAGGATCGGGGACCAGCTGGTCTTGCATATTAGCATCTCTGACACTGCTGAAGAGACAGAGCTGTTCCTGCAGAACTGGGGAAGCTCATGCAGCTAATCTTGCATAAAAGGGGCTGGAGAACAAGTCTTATGAGGAGCGGCTGAGGGGGCTGGGATTGTTTAGCCTAGAGAAGAGGAGGCTGAGGGGAGACCTTATTGCTCTCTACAGCTACCTGAAAGGAGGTTGTGGAGAGGAGGGAGCTAACCTCTTTTCCCAAGTGGCAGGGGACAGGATGAGAGGGAATGGCCTCAAGCTCCACCAGGGGAGGTTCAGGCTGGACATCAGAAAAAAAAATTTTATGGAAAGGGTCATTGGGCACTGGAACAGGCTGCCCAGGGAGGTGGTTGAGTCACCATCCCTTGAAGTGCTGAGGGGCGTGGTTTAGTAGTTGATAGGAATGGTTAGACTCGATGGTCCTGGGGGTCTTTTCCAACCTAGTGATTCTGTGATAACGTCTGAGCTATGGGTCTGGCATGCTGCTGGTACTGAATAGCCTTTGTGTGGAAAACACAGTCAGATTTTAGGAAAAGTGATCAAAAATCCTGTGAATTCTTCCCAGCTTGATGGATGCTTTGTTATTTTGGTCATAAGCATCCTTTCTAAACCTGAAAGTTTAGGTGATCTTAGACTTTCTCTACATGGTATCTTAGGAAGGTTGCAGGATAAATGTGGAGATATAAAGCCAAGGAAATAACATGCTTTATTGCAAAGTTAGAAGCCTTGTCCTTTTACATAGTTAAGCTTCAAATAACGTTAATTTTGTGGTTCTGATCTATTGCCAGTACAGTTTGGGTGGAGACTTAAACTTTTGTGATCTGTAGTCTGGGATTTGCTGCTGCTTTTTCCAGCTTGGAAGCAGTATTTATAGCCCCTCCACGGCAATATAGTGAGGGAAGGAGGTGGTTTCAATTGGCTTTGGCTGATTGAGGATTTCAGCAATTGTGTGCTGCACACACTGCATGTTCCCTTGAGGAAGTCCTGTTACTCTTCAATAGTTAGTCTCTATCGGATGGTTTTAAGTGCAGCACTGCTTTTAAACCCAAACTTCTCCAAACTTGAGCAGTGAAAACAGAGCAGCTTCACCCACCTCCCATAAGGCAGGTTTTCTTACAAGCCTGTAGCGATTTTGTTATGAAGCACCGGAGGACTGAGGTTCAAATCTAGTCCCTTTTAACTTAAATTATTTGAGGTCTGGTAAAAATTCACTGCCTTGTGTAACAACTGCGTGGCAGTTGCAGGCGGTGGTTGTGTCTTGTGGCGTTCTTTCAAGGTGAACCCGTTAATTTGGTGCAGCTTGGTTTGTCTCAGTCTTTGAAAAACACAACTGTAATGTTGCTTTATATATTGTAATGCTGTCGTTTCCTTCCCTATCCAGGACTTGTGGAAGAGGAAGCACAAAGATTTCCAAATGAATAACCGAAAGGAAGATATGGAGATTGCTTCCCATTACCGTCATCTTCTGCGAGAGCTCAACGAGCAGAGGCAGCACGGCATCCTCTGTGACGTTTGCATCATCGTGGAGGGGAAGATATTTAAGGCTCACAAAAACGTTCTGCTCGGGAGTAGCCGCTACTTCAAAACTCTGTACTGCCAGGTCCAGAAAACCTCGGACCAGGCTACTGTCACCCATTTAGACATTGTCACCGCACAGGGCTTCAAGGCAATCATTGACTTCATGTATTCGGCGCACCTAGCGCTGACCAGCAGGAACGTCATCGAGGTGATGTCAGCTGCCAGCTACCTGCAGATGACGGACATTGTACAGGCCTGCCACAACTTCATAAAAGCAGCTCTTGACATAAGCATAAAGTCCGATGCCTCAGATGACCTTGTCGATTATGAACTCGGAGCCCCTTCCAGCAGCAGTACGGATGCTTTGATCTCCGCGGTGGTGGCTGGCAGGAGCATATCTCCCTGGTTAGCTCGGCGAACCAGTCCAGCAAACTCTTCTGGAGATTCCGCTATTGCCAGCTGCCACGAAGGAGGGAGCACTTACGGAAAAGAAGATCAAGAACCAAAAACAGACGGCCACGAAGATGTTTCGTCCCAGTCTCTTTGGTCTGGTGACATGGGCTATGGGTCTTTACGTATCAAAGAGGAACAGGTTTCACCGTCCCATTATGGAGGGAGTGAACTGCATTCTGCCAAGGATAGTGCAATACAGAACGCGTTTGCGGAACAAGGAGTAGGGGATGGCTGGCAACCCACCGGGCGCAGGAAGAACCGCAAAAACAAAGAGACTGTGCGACATATTACACAGCAAGTGGAGGATGACAGCAGGGCAAGTTCTCCAATGCCGTCTTTTTTACCCGCCTCAGGGTGGCCGTACAGCAGAGACCCAAGTAAGTAATTCTTCTGATTTCTGTGGTTGAAATTAAAAATGTTAATTGGATCTGTTTGTGATATGATCTTATTGGTCTCTGAAATATATTAGCTTGCCAGAAACTGGAAAATTTAGAAACTTATGTTGCCAGCAATTCAAAAGACCCAGGCACTGGTCCTCGGCGTGCAGTGATGCAGGCTGGTTCTCGTGCGGAACAAGTTGGTAGTTTGGTTTTGGCTGTGGACGTAGTGGCCTAAACCACCCCCAAAACACCCTTCCAGTTGTTGGAATTGATGAGAGAAAAGGCTGGTGTCTGTTTATCAAGTGGGCAAAGTGATGTCAAGGCTGAAGAATTTTCCTTGCAGGGTGTATTGATGATGTAATTACACCACACAGAGGCATCATTTACTCCTAACGGTACTGAATTCAGTACTTTCCCATATTCAGGTGTTACTTTCTCATGTGCAGGAGCTTGTTGCTGGTATAGCCCGATAAGCATTTGGTAATGCTTGAGAATAATGTGGGGATTTGAGATACTACTAAGGCTTAAAATGTATTTTGATGTGTGACTACGTGTAGTCTGGGCTTAGCGGCTGCTTTTAAAGTATACAGCTGGGGAAAAAAAACCATTTCCTTGACTTCTCGGTCTTCAGCAGTTCATTTTCTGTATCAAGATAACAATCCTGTTTGATTCGTTATCCACTGACAATTAATAGATCCAGGAATGCTACTGATGTAGGGCTTATTTTTTTCCCAAGGGCTTTAAGGGAGCATGGTATTAAACTCCCTCAAGCTGACTTGAAGAGCTGGGTCTGTGCTGCGAGTTAGCCTGTGTTTCGCTGCATACCAGCATCCCAGTCAGCCAGCAGAAGGGCGTGTGAGATTATATACCCTTCTGTTGCCAAATTCAGCTGAAAAAAGCAATATAAATACTACTGAAAGTCTAAGGAGCCTTTATGGGCTGAAAAAGGCTGTGTAAGTTGCTTACATACTGTAGTTTAAATGTGGTTTTCTTTGAACAGCTAACTCTCTACAGATGTCTTTAGATGTATTATGTTTTACAGTTATCTGCTGTGCGAGCTTGCATGTAATTATTCTAATTGGCTGCTGATAAAATCTAAACAACGTCAGTTAGAATAGAAATGCGAGATAGCAGTGATTTATGACGAATCCTGTTTTTATAATGCGTGTATTTTAGGACTGTTTTGAATGAAGTCTCGGCAGGGATTGCCTGGTGTGCTATTCACACATAGATTTTTCCTGCTTTCACGGCATCCCTTGAACACGGCTCAGACGTGGATCCTGCCTCGGGGTTCAGGCAGGTACACAAAGCCAGCCACGTGTTGGAGTGGGTGCCGAAGCAGAATGGTGACTCGGATTGCCTCAGCAAACTGGATTGAATATCTTTATATCACTGTGAACAGTACTAAGAATAAAAGACTGGAAGCTGATTGATGTTTGGATTACTTAATTGTTAAGGAATTAAATAGAAGTGGTCTTTTTCTTTTCCAGATGAGAGGAAGATGGCTTCTGGTGTTGACTCAGCACAGTGCTGAGCGCATCAGCAGGCACAATCCAATTATTTGTGCCAAATCTTGTCCTAAATGCGGTTTCCAATTAAAGAGGTGTTTCTAATGATGGGAAAAGGGAAGCTGAATGGTGGTGGCTGAGGGAGAAGGTTCAATATTCCACTGGTGCTGGTAGAGCAAAAGGAAAAACTGAATAGCGATGTTTCTCACTGTCCAAAAGGAGAGGAATGCCAGAGCCGAAGAGGTGCAGGGACTGTGTGTGTTGGCAGCGGCCAGCCAGTCTGGCTGCTCCAGGAGCAGTGTGTGCCCAGGAAAAGTGACCGTGCTGAGTGAGGGGACGTTTGGAGGCTGAGCTACTCCTGGTCTCCCTGTGCTGGCCATCTGGAGAGGTGAGCAGAGGTGAAATTCGGCTTTCTGCCTTGTGGAAAGGGACATCTCTGCGCTGTGGGGCTTGAGCTCGTGGCGGGGAAGCATGCAGCAGGAGCCCTGCCTGCGTTCTAGGTCAAATTTTCCTGTCTTTTGGGGGGACTTTTTGCCTACAGACTGGGAAGATTTGAGATCAGTGTGGGCTCTGTTGCAGTTCATGCCTGCCTCTCGAGTACATGTGTATAGACGGGCAGTGTGAGTGAAATCCGCGTTGGTTGCTTCTCCTTCAGCATGAGGTGAGAGCATCCCCACTACCTCAGGCCATTGCTGTCTTGGATCCCATGAGCAGTGGGGTCTCATGATCTCACATTATTTCCCATCTCCAGCAGGTGGAAGCAACCCTCTTGTGAACCGCTGTGTCTCCCAAGTGGCAGGGTTCTGCATAGATTTGTGGTTAGTACCCCTAGTTTTAGCTTTCCTGCTGGAATTCAGAAGTAGGTTACAGGGGTTGCAAACTTAACTGCTATGCATGGAGATAAATGGGTTCTCTTGTGTGAAAACGGATAATGGTGAGTGTCTGCACTGTGCAACGAGTATTTGGGATGTGTTTAAATTTCATCTTGAAGGTGTCTTTGATTTAAGAGCATTGGGCTTCAGTCTTTAAAACAGACTTTGTAGTCTAAGGCTCTTTTTTTCACTCATTTATCTACAAGTGTCCCTATTCCTGTTGTTAATAACTCAGACAAAAAGGCACTCGTTTGCTGAGGAAATAAATGTTGAATGTTCTTTTCTAAGTAGCTAAGAGGGAAAAAGTTACCTACAGCCTTTTGTTCTCTAGGACTCACTCACTTTTTTGATCTACTAAGTTATTTGAGGGTGATGCCTGTTCAGTCTGAAAGCCCTGGCTGTAGGGTCCTTTGGTACCGTTTTGCAAATGCCTCGCAACTGGAGGTCTGGCACAGACCTGGCCATGCAAAAGTGGATTTATGGGAGCCCATCTTAGAGGTCCTGTGTTAGTGTCTTCCTCCTGGAATCGTACAAACTGTTCGCTTCGTCTTGGTCTGAATCCGCGTTACGTTTCAAGCACATGCAGGCAACATTTTGGAAGGTGGATCTTGCAGGCAACCCCGTAAACCCAAGTAAATCACCCTTTTAATTCAGCAGCATACTTCACAGATTAATACCACTCTCCTGTTCCTGTATAAAGAGGATTGCTTACTTTGTCATGCTACTTAGGAGCAGTTTCAGTCACTGAAACTTTGCCTTTAGAGCATCTAGCAGCTCATTCATGCTTGGTAATGGTGCCTTTCTCAGTGGGGAAACATAGAATTATAGTACCATGGGATGGTTTGGGTTGGAAGGGACCTCAAAGCCCATCCAGTTCCAGCCCCTCCCGTGGGCAGGGACACCTCCCACTGGATCAGGGGCTCCAAGCCCCATCCAACCTGGCCTTGAACCCCTCCAGGGATGGGGCAGCCACCACTCATCTGGGCAAACATGTTCTTCTCAACACAGGCAAGGTGTACTGAAGTGTCCCAAACATGTAAGCAGATTGTACCTAAATGTGAATCAATGAGGCATCAAAAAGGCACAGTATTTTTAATTGAAAGGCTAAGAATTCCTTCCAAATCAGTTGATTATTTTCCAGATGGTGGGAGGGTGCTTCTGAGAGTCTTTGAATTTGATCGCACTATGGATTAAAATAAAGAGAAGCATCTGGAGTAATCTTGTTAATGGTAATCTAACATTGTGGGAGCAGCAACTGGAGCAGGGACTCTTAATGTCCACCACGAGGAGTGTATTCGTCATCCAGCAAAGAAAGGTCAAATAGGATTTGCCAAAGAATCCAAACTAAGTCAGGATGGAAGATTGAGAATGTGATTAAGCTCAGTGTCTTCAGGGTGGTGTCAGTCAAGCATGCAGCTTGATGAGGACCATCCATTCATGCTAGTTTCAATTCATTAATTTGGATTCTCTATTTAGCATAAAACACTTTAGGTTTGTTCTTCCCTATCCTGTCTGGATTGTTCAGGATGTCAGTCCGTCATCCCTTGGACGAAGCATTCATATCTGTTTTCCTCACCAAATGCATTTACTTGGAGCAGCGATTCTCCAAAGTAAACTGAAGGATGGACGTTTATAAATAATAACTTTGTTCATAGCTGCGTCAAGCAGAATTTCCTTCACAGGCTTGCCAAAATAACAGGTCTGCCTTTTATTTTAGTCTGTTTTCTTGAATTTTGTAGGTTTTCTAAAGAAATACTTTGCTATTTGTTAGCCTTAATATCAAAGAGGCTTACAAAATTCACAAGGCTTGTATCTTGAGCATCTTCATTTTCCTTAGGTTGCTGTTCCATTAACATTGCAGGATGAAGTTTTTACAAGATTAGGTGTTAAAAGGCTCTTGACAAAGAGGAGAGTTTTCCCTCACTGGGGGAGCTGTTAAGCTTGCAAAACATTACTGGCTTTGTCTCTCCACCTAAGGGAAGACTGTCACTTGGAGGGGGGTCTTTTGAAGAATTTACTGATAGTTTTATTAACGCATGATTTCAAGTGTAGTAGTTAGGATTCAGGAATTTATTTCTGAGGTAATACTCCCACACGTCTTCTGAGTGTTTGCACCCTAAAGCTGCGAGTGAATTTGTATGCCAATTGACTGTGAAATGAAGCCAGTTACTTTCAAAACAGAGCAGTCATTTTTAAAGATGCCACAGTTTGGGAACTTCCTTTACTTCAGTCCCATGTAGTGAAATTGCTGTGTTGTGTAAGAAGAGCTTAGGGACTTGATAAGCCTGGAGCAGTGACCTGCATGGGAGGGATGGACAGGGCGTCGCTATATTGTAGAATCATAGAATCATGGAAGGGTTTGAGTAGCGTGGCAGCCAACAAAATCACTGGGACAAAATATAGTCACTTACTCGTCCTTAAACAGCTTTTGCTTGGAAGAGATGGAGTCTCCAATCCATCTGCCGTGCTATGAGATCTGGTGGCAGTTTAAAAGCTCGAGGCAGGCATTTAAGTATTGGTTACAGTCATGAACAAAAACTAGACTGGGAAAAACTTCGGTTGTCAGGTTAATACCTGGTGTCCTAAGGCAGCGTGGGCTCAAATTGTTCATTGACGGAAGAAAATATGGGACAACACGCAGTGATCAATATGATCCAAGTGAAGCCATTTAATCGAAGTTCACAACACATTTTATGCCTTACTTGCTGAAGCAAGCCATTGTTTTACAAGCTGATTTGATGATTCTTCATTAGCAACAAGTAATCATTAGTTACAATACATTATTCTATTTTCTCATGAGAAACAGCTATGTGAGCATTTCAGTCTACAAATTGATAGACTACAAAGCAACAAGTCAAGGACTACTGAGGAAAGCTTCCCGTGAGAAATGAGAGGAGTATAAGGTAGAACAACTCTCTGTTGTTGAAAAGAGAAACCTTGAGGACAGTGTGTCAGTTACAGCAGCTGCTTCTTCTGCAAAGTTTGCTTTAATTCTGGTGCAAAAGCTGTGAGGCCTTATGCTAAGGTGCCTTTATTTCATTTAGCATAAGCTGCTCAGTGCTTGGGGTGCTCATCAAATGTCCTCTGGTTCGTAACCACCCATCAGTTCATGATTTGGGTCATTCTTTGATGCCCCATTTTGGGAAGATCACTTTTTAAGGAGGGTAGGCGGTGTGGATCAAAACACTCGGTGTATTGGGAAGGTGTTGGAGTGTGTTTGAGGGTGGATAACAGTAAATTACAAATTGCCTGCCGCTTGGAAAATTAATTACTCTGGTTTTCCACCTGCTTTTCATGAAGCCGTAGTTATGGTGCAGCGCATTAAAATTGTCTTTGCCTCAATTGAGGGAGCTTGGGGATGTTTTTATTGGGAGATATTTTGAAGCCTTACACAGTGGCAGTCGGCGATTTCAGGCTTTCTTTTGCAGCTAGCCCTGGTTACAGGGTTTTGCTCCAGTGCCACCCCCGGAATTCCTTCTTAGTGCCGAAATCAGCTTAGCCCTTCTGCATTCCTCTGCCCTACAGAGCTGCCCAGCTTTCCTGACCCTCTGCAGTGCTCTCTGTGTGCACCGAGTGTGCCGCTCGCTGTATGGAGGTGGCTGCTCCTTGCAGCAAAACCAAGCGGAAAGAACCCCCACTCCCCGGGTGCTGTGTCCTTGTACTGGGTTTTGCAGAAGCATTGCAGGGAATAATGCCTGTTCTCCCTATCGCCACAGCTACAGGCTAACAGAAGTGTTAGAGTGCAGTTTTTGTAGGAGTAACTCTAAAGAGTTCCTGTTTTTAAAGGGTTAGGCCAGGTTATTTTCAAGTTTGGAAACTACAGTCGCTGCTTTAAACCCGGACACTTACTCCATGGCTACACCCTGGCTTTAAAATGGTCCCACCCTAAACCAGCCTTAGCTCAAAGCTCAGTCTCTGTTTCCTTTCCCCACCCTGCATTCCGTTTTCCCCAGGCTCCAAAGCCACCCTCCTCCTCCTCTTCCTCCTCCTTGTGGACACAGCCCTGACTCCCTTAATCGCTTCCCCTCTGGCAGCAGAGGCACTGCCCCTCTCGAGTGCCCTTCTCACTGTTTCATTTGTTCCCCTGCCAAGGTTACATCAGGCTCGTCCTTACAGAGATCTCAGCTTTCAAAACAAATATTTTTACCCTTTTTGCTTCTTCACTGAAATTACCAGAGAGAAATGGGGAAGGTTTTAGAGTTTACTATAAAATTCTCGCCCTGCTTTGCAGCTATCCCTGTTTAGGACTTTGATTTTCCCAACTAAAATTTCACTTTTTGTTAAAATACAGTAGGAATTCATTCTTTGGATGCGGTGTCTGGGAATCAAACCTGAGCCCCAACTTTGCTGTCTTGATCTCTGATTTATTTTTGTGTTTTCTGCATTTCTTGAAGGCACTTGTTTCAAAAGGTAAATATTTGTTCTGAAGGATTTTCAAAGGTTGTAACTCTGCGTCCTGCCATATCATGAGTGCTCGTGTTCGTATTTAACATGATCCCTGGGTGTTAGATATCTCTGCCTTCGTGTTTGTGTCTGTGTGCAGATGTGCAGCCAAAGACTGTACAGAGGAGCAGCAGAGAATATTAGTCCTGTTACTACATGAATTGTAAGACTTAGAAATGGACGTTAAGCTTATAGTCAGCCTTAATATTTTTAAAGTGATAGTTCAGAGTTACTATACAGCTGTGTGTGTTTGGGGAGAAAACAGAGTGGGTTAAGGGGTTTCTACTCCAGCCAGTGATTCTTGCTCCTGCAAGGACCACTTTATTATTCCAGTTTACAGTAGTTTCAAAAAGTGAACTCATCTAGTTAACAATCTCCCTCTTCTCTGGGTTGGTTTTTCTGTCGTCTCGTGTTGGAGATCTGTCTGGTGACCAGGTTTGCTGTGCAGAAGAGCTGAGGTGACCAGCAGGCAGTGGGAGAGCAGCAGTAAGCAGCTGGGTTTGGGGCCAGGACCTTCGGCTGCTGACACAGACCATGGGAAAATACCTGCAGGATTTGATTCAGCTTTAGAAAAACAACTATCACAGGAAGAAGATTAAAAATTGACACCACCAACCCCCCCAGACACCTATCGGACTGGAGGGAATTTTCCAGTTGATATTTGTACACTGATTACTGTTTGAGGAAAACAAATATAAGGATATACTTGTGCTTTTAGGATACCACAGTTATAAAACCAGGTCGTATTTGTGTAGAACAAGCGTGGCTGGTTTTAGAAACGCTGTTCTTGCAGTGCTGAGGAGAAGGATTCTGTTGCTGCTGGTGATACATATGGATGAGCATCCTGTGGCTGTAGGCATGGACGTTCTACTCCAGCCTGTGTGATGAGTGCTGCCTTTGTCACGGACTCCTCAAGCCCTTCAGAAACAGCAACAGCATTGGAGACGGGCAGTTCTGCGCAGGGTGGTGCCTCTCAGCAGCTCAGATCCTGGCAGTGCGGATCCTGGGTCACCCTGCTTTGAATCGCAGCAGCAGGACTCAAACCTGGGAGAAGAGGGGTGGGAAAGAGCTCTCTGAAGGAGACCACGGTCTTGGTTCCATAAGGATTCACTTAAGGTACAGTGTTTTTTAACTTAAAGGCAGTTTTAAATGCTCGTATGTGTTGTGGTTAAATGTCCGTTTGCCGCACAGCTCTCAGAGTTGTGACGTGGGGTTTGTTTGGAAAGCTGTGCACACTCATTGCATCCACGTGTGTACGGTTATGTTTGTAAAACAGCGCTAATCAGAACCAATGTAGTTCATGGTGTCACTTCTCCATGTAAACATTACAGTAGGTGAGAACGTGGGGGTTTGCTTAGCAAATAGTGGATTGTGAAACCCTTCTGTTAAGGGAGAGGGTGTCTGCATTACAAACCTCAGGGGTATTTTTAGCAGCTGGTTAAGGACTGTAATTTTTCTACCAGCCTGAGTGCTCCCATTCTTTTACTTTATTCCTGAGAAAAAACATCAGGAAATGAAAGCTTTTTTTCTTTCCCCTGTGAGTTTAAAAATCAGTTGTGTCTTGTGCTCGTAAGGAGATGAAACCAAATCTTCCTAATCGAATACGAGAAAATACATCCCTGAAACAATGATCTGAAGCACTTCCCATACAAGGACAGGCTGAGAGAGCTGGGGTTGTTCAGCCTGGAGAAGAGAAGGCTGCGAGGAGACCTTAGAGCAGCTTCCAGTACTGAAAGGGTCTACCTTAAAGCCCATCCAGCTCCACCCCTGCCACGGGCAGGGACACCTCCCACTGGATCAGGGGCTCCCAGCCCCATCCGACCTGGCCCTGAACCCCTCCAGGGATGGGGCAGCCACCACTGCTCTGGGCAACCTGGGCCAGGGCCTCCCCACCCTCCCAGGAGAACATTTCTCCCTAAGATCTCATCTCCATCTCCCCTCTCTCAGCTGAAAACGATTCCCCCTCATCCTATCCCGTGCCTCTCTGATGAAGAGCCCCTCCCTATCTTTCCTGTAGGCAGGAGAATCTTGGATCTTCTCTTACCTTGAGACTGTAATGAAAAGATGAATACTGAGGAATGTCATCCTGGCAAAACATTGCCTTTAGTTCTCTGGAAAGCGCTTGTTTCTGCTTTCAATTCTTCAGCAGCAGATGGAGTCTTGTACAGCTTTCATTCACGCCTTTCTCTTCTCAGGGGTTTAGTCCTCCAGCGACAGATTTCTAGATGATGTTCGACTGTGTACATGAGAGAGCAGAAATAAAAGTCGAAAGAGGAAAAAAAAATGATCTAAAAAGCCAAATTATGAAAGAGAATAATAGCACTGGGAGTCTGGGAAACAGCGAAAAGCACCTCTGGGGGTTCACTGAGAAGGTAAAAATACAATGCAGGCAGGAAGTAAGTGGTGTGAGAGAAGCAGCCGCTGAGCAAGGAGTTTGGTAACAGCTGAGTTTAAGCTGTAAAGAGGAAAGATTACTTAGGCAGTGAGATGTAATACAAGAAAAATATTTGTTTTACATATTAAAGTAATTAATTAAGGTACTCAAATGGATCCTTTAAAATGGAGAAGCTTTTCCTTTGTCTCTCTGCTATGGCATGTGTGTTTATTCAGTTAGGTCTAATGCTTTTTACAGACAGTTTTCCCCTAGATCTTGGGAAACAATTTATCCCATTAACATTTCATTTGGATAGTTATTGTTAAGTTGCATCACGTCATTTCTGTGTTTGCCCTTCCCAAGGGCTGGCAGATGGCTGTAGAACTTCTCCTTGGGTTTGAGTAGTACAACCTGGTGCTCTCATACCTGGGTTTGTGACGGGCTCAGCTGATGGGACTTCCAAGTCATTTTTTTTATGATAGCAGTTGTGTCCCTGCTGACAAATGGGATTTCTGATGTGGATTTGGGCTTTGAGTAGCGTAGCAAAGCAAGCAAGTCACTGGGGGGATTGTCAGGCACCAGCAGAGGCTGCCCAGGGAGGTGGTGGAGTCCCCATCCCTGGAGAGATTTAAAAGACGGGCAGATGGGGTGCTCAGGGATCTGGTTTAGTATTGAACAGGGACAGTTGGACTTCGTGATCTCAAAGGTCTTTTTCAACCAAGCGATTCTATGGTTCTGTAAGAGTTTTCTAAAGCCTCTGTGTTCTGAAAGCAGGCTGGCGCGGAATAACTGCAAAATAATGATTTGCTAAAGAGACTAATGAGCTCAGGTTTTTAGAGCAGCATTAATCCCATGTTGAGCTGGCTGCTCCGGCTGGGATTTCCCGCGAGCCGTGCCTGGAATCTGCACGGTTGCTGGGGCTTGTCTCCGGACAGAGACATGAGGAGCTGGATGGAGTGAGGAGCCCTCGCCTGGAGTAACTGCAGCCTGGAAGCTCATTTACTGCAGCCTGGGTTCCGAGCTGCTGGAGCACTGTAGTAAACAGTTTAGATTGCCGGGCAGTGACGAGTGCTTTTGATTCATATAAGTCTTTGGCTAAAGCTTGTTAAAAGGAGCTGTGTCCTAGAGAAAAGAGGGAAGTGGTTTTGGAGGCACCGTGAAGAGGAACTCAGTGTAGTTTTGTGTTTCAGCGTGCGGAGAGCATTCCAGTCCTTGTGTGACTAAGTGGATATTTATTTTGCCTTAATGTGTGTTTGATTAGGTTACATCAGCTATAAATACTGGAAGCTCCGAAGCCTCTGTTTCGCTGTCTCTCTCCAATCTTGGTTTTTGAGGAACGTCTAATGTCCTGTTGTGGTTACAATTAATCTGCGTGTGCTTTAGCAATTAGCGTTTGTGTGCAGCAGTGGATTCTGGCGGCTGTCAGTCAGCATCTGAAGGAGCTGCGGAACAGGAGGGAGGCGACACAAGGTGATTTACTGCCTTCCTGCTCGCTTGGCAGCCTGTTCAGCTGCCAGACACCCTCTCTGGCCCACGTTATCTCCTGCGATTTGCCGGGTGGGCGGTGAGGAGCCGAGGAACAGCAGCATTGTCATAGCTTTGCTTTAATAAAGCTGGCTGTTACATTCCCAGTTTTATGGGCTGGAATTGACTTTCTCTGCCACCTTTTGTAACAGCGTCTGGATTTTAGACTCTTGTAATTTCCTTTGATGCAGAAATATTTGTTCTTAAAACAAACTTCATTATCATGTTGCTGAAAGAGGGGTGATGGAGATGAAATCTTAGGGAGAAATGTTTTCCTGTGAGGTTGGGGAGGCCCTGGCCTAGGCTGCCCAGAGCAGTGGTGGTTGTTCCGTGCCTAGAGGTGTTCAAGGCCAGGTTGGATGGGGCTTGGAACAACTGGATCCAGTGGGAGGTGTCCCTGCCTGTGGCAGGGGGTGGGACTGAATGGGCTTTGAGGTCCCTTCCAGCCCAAGCCATTCCATGATTCTGTGATCGTCTAGACGAACGCATACATCAGTTAAGTGCTCCCTCGGCAAGAGAGGAGTGACAAAATATGTACAGATTCAAAGGAAATTGAATTCTTCTGCTTGGCTAAGATTTAGTAAAACTGATAGTGTGACATTATAGAAGCAAAACGCAGATGGCCAAGGTCATCTCCGGGCTTCTGGAGAAGGGGATGGAGACACATGAAAGGTGACCATAAGGCCAAAAGAGGTGCTGAGCAGCTCCCAGTTCTCAGTTGTTTGGACCCACGGTTAGACAGGCGTGCATGGTCAGTATGCTTCGTCTCAGGAATTCGGGTCTCTGACAGCATCTCTCATCCTCCAGGTGCTGATGTGACAGCAGCAGAGCCCAGCAGTTCTGACGGGAGAGTAGAGCGGCCAGACCCCTACGGGAACGTCGATGAAGCCCTTCTGGGCGGGGAGGCCAGCTACATCTCACAGTCCCTGACCCCGGAGAAGGAGGATGCGCTCCAGGCCGCCACCGTTGCCAACCTGCGCGCGGCTCTCATGAGTAAGAACAGTTTGCTGTCTCTGAAAGCCGACATGCTGGGAGAGGATAGTTCTCTGCTGTTTGATTACTTGCCCAAAGGCACCCATTCTCTCTCTCGTAAGTCTGCGTTCTTATCTTTTTTGTTTACTGATACCTTAAGTGAAATCTTTAGTGAGAAGAAAATACAGGGCACTGTCTCATATGTGACTTTCATGTTTATATCCAGTTTTAAGTCCTGCTCAGTCCTGCTTTCCATAACATTAGGAAACCTGTGTCTGGTATTGATTCAGCTGCTGAAGCTGTGGAAGGAAGTATTTGGTGTATGCACGTAGCGCTTGGCCTCAAATCTCTCTTTTACTTGTTGGCAAAATGGAGCTCACAAACAGAACATGAAGTGTTTTGAGTCCTTGTGGTAACAAAAGTAGCCGCAAAGGTTTGGAAGCCCAAACTGATGCCGAAAGGAGGCTTGACCGTTGCTTCTGTGTCTGTAGAAACGGTTGTGATTTTGTGGATCACGTGATCTTCACTTCTTGCTATTTGCTTTTAGACCTCTTGCTAAGTAATGAGCTGCTATTGATTGCTTTGTGGTACTCGCACATGGAAACAAATGTTTTCTGCTGGTGACCTGTTGGAGGCAGTTGATGGATACCGTTACGTGTGGACAGCTTATTTTCCAGCAATCTCTGTGTTTTCTGCAATGTAGTAGTAAAAGTTTGATTCTCTAGTGCACAAAGAAAGAAAAGTTATTAATGCTGTATTTTAATAACACTCTCAGAAGACGGGGATATCATTTGTGACATGAAATACAGCAAGTGGTGGCTTTGAGAGCTACGTGTTAGCTTCCAGCAGAAAAGGCTTATTTTAGTCTATACTGAGAAAGCTGGCCAACTAATTAGAGTGAAAAGTTCACTTAACAGATTTGTTTTTAATTTCCTTGATGACAAAAAACATGATAACTTATAAACATCACTTGGGTTGTAGCATGAAGGGACAAAACTGCATGTATTATGTTGGTCTCAGTATCTGGTTTTGCTTCTCATATCTGAATAGTAGAATTTTATATATAGTAAAAACAAATTTATAAACAGATATATTTATATAAATATGAATTCATGAAGACTTATGTAAATCTTCATAAATTTAGAGGAAAAAAGTATCTATTCTCCATCCTGCAGCTTTAATGTCTGGGGAGAATTGCTAATGCAGTGCTCTGGTTACTTCCACCGCAGTGGGCTTACTGGATGATCTCCAGTTAAATCAGATTTAGATGGTTCACACTGGGCTCTGGGGTTGCAAATCCCTTCCCTGCAATGCAATAGCAAAGATCCTGCGCAGTAGCCGAGCACCCGGGCTGGCGTGCGGTGGGAAGAGTGCCCTCAGCTGGCACCAGGACGGGCGGGAGCCAGGATGGATGCACCGTGTGTTCGGGTCTGTGACTCGTGAGGTTTTGGGCTCGTGACTCGTGAGGTTTTGGGCTCATGACTCGTGTGGTTTCACCTGTCGTCAGGAGAAACTGGAATAATGACTGCACTGCCTTCCATCCGTCATCCTGCTCTTGGGTGGAGGTCTTCAGATTTCACTGCAGAGCTGAAAGACCGCTTGCCGGAAAGACAGGCGAGTGTAAGGCAGTCATAAATTTGGGCTGGAAATTAGAGATGCCTCAGCAGCTGAGAAGCGGAGTTCGGGAACAGGCGTGGTGTAGGCAGGAGACCAGTTGGGTTTAAAATAAGGCTTGAAAGCATTAGAAAAGGGGGTCCATGGTAGCTCAGGAGGTGGTGAGGAGGTCCCTCCAGCCTGTGTACAAGGTTCTTTTTCATAGCATCATATAATGGTTTGGGTTGGAGGGGACCCATCCAGTTCCAACCCCCTGCCATGGGCAGGGACACCTCCCACTGGATCAGGGGCTCCAAGCCCCATCCAACCTGGCCTTGAACACCTCCAGGGATGGGACAGCTACCGCTGCTCTGGGCAACCTGGGTCAGGGCCTCCTCACCCTCCTTGTGAGGAATTTCTTCCTAATGTCCAATCTAAATCTTCCCCCTTTCCAATTTAAAGCCATTCCTTCTCATTGTATCACTCCATATCCTTGTAAAAAGTCCCTCCCAGCTTTCTTGTAGCCCGCTTCAAGCACTGGAAGGCTGCTATAAGGTCTCCCCAGAGACCTTTCACCAATCCTTTCACTATTACCTGAACTTCCCTCAGCTGAGCTTCAAATCTCTCCACTTTGTGGAAGCAAAGTGAACTGCACAAGACAAAAAGACAACTGCTCGCTTGGTCAGTAGCTCTCGCACCAGTAGGTGGATGTGGCTGTTGCCTTGTAGGCAAGTTTTTGCAGAAGCAGAGAGTTAAATTACATGGTTTTCTTTCATCTTATTCAGATTCACAGCTATTGATTTATTTTAATGACTTAAAAAAGATGTTGTGATAGGAGACTCACTTGGTTTTTAAGTGGTCATTACTGAATACAATAGGACATCAAGTTTAATGAGGATTTTCAGTGTGTAGAACTACAGTAAAACAAGTGGTGAGAAGATTCTGAAGATCTAAAAGCCCAGTCTAGGCTGATGTGAGTTTTGTTGGTGTTTTTCTTCAAACACAATTTGAGGATGTTGAGTCATTTTAAGTCCTGGGTTATTAAAAAAAAAAAAGGTAGGGGAAGTAGGCAGGGGCACAAAAAAACCCAAACCAAACAAACGCAGCACAGTTTTCATCTGTCTGATTTGGAAAGGAAACACTCTAATTTCAAGAATTTTAAGTGATCAGTCTCTCTCGAGTTTAAAAAATGTGTAGTATGGTGTTAATCTTCCCTGCTACCACGGAGTTGTCTTTACATTCTCTCAGAAGAGCAGCAGGGCCTGACTCAAGCAACTGTGTTCATGGTTATTTTCTGGAGGAAAAGGCTTTAATGGGAGTGAACAGCTCCAAAGTCAATTTTATGTGTTTAAAGCTCTGAGGTGTCTCTAAAGATGATATTGATCTCCAATTACTGCGTGCATTACGGGTCTTCATGTGTTCTTCTGTGTAGTTCATGCTGTTGTAGAAGTTACCTGAGGATACACAAGGTTTTCATTTTACCCTGTCCTTTTTTCCTAATGCATTGTATGCCAAAATGATCGTACAAGGTGTGACATTGCTTAAAGTTCTGCTGATGGGAATGGAAGCCTGGGATGTGGGGGGTGTTGTAGGACCATGACACAGTCAAACACAAGGAGAGCATTTCTAAAGTGAACCAGTGTAAATCCATTTAAAATCAGAAGGGAAAAATCAAATATCTTGAGTAGCACGGTTGCCAGATAACCTGCAGCTGGAGGGTCTCATGTTCATGGTGTTGGATGAAGTTCAGTGTTATTCACTGCTTGTTAGAAACCTACAAATCGCACAGATTCTGCAGAAAAGAAAGTATGCGAGAATTATTCCTGGATAACACGAAGCTTTATTAGTTATTGAACCTGCGTGGTTTGTCGCTGGGGATGTCGTTCAGACAAGACATTGTAGGAGGTTCAGTTTTCCTTGTCCCTACATGTTTTCATGGTTTGGCTGCAAGCGCAGCTTGTTCTCTGCTGGTTTCCATCCTCGGTGCCGTTCTGCCAAGCTCCGCGGGGCAATGACGTCTGCCTTATTTCATTCCTGATACTGAACTTTGGTAGCATTGTTCCGCACGGTTACACCACAGCCTCAAAGGTCTCAAAGGCTTTCGTTGAGTGTTTTGGGCTGGTTTTGCCAAGTATAATCAAGAGAATGGGAACTTCAGTATTATCAGAAAATAAGTTGGCTCATTTACATCCTTGTTGTCAGAAACTGTTCTGGTTTTGGGGTGACTGCCTGCCATAAAGGGCAACTCTTCTACATTTTCAGACTGGTACATTGCAGACTCTTTTTCTACATCTAAGTTTGGCTTTTCCTGTTTACCCTGTTGTAACTGAGACTGTTTATAGAAGCAATTCCTCTGGCACTCGCTGCCCAAGTGATTACACGGTGCACAGAGCCCTTTTCTTTCGGGCACGCCAGCTAATATGGTATTTTTAGTCAGTGGTTCATTGGAGCCAATAATTTATACACACACTGGATGCTCAAGGAATGCATTTGACACAGTGGTCGACTTTCCCAGGAGGGAGTTAAAGGTGTCCAGTTTGGTGTGGAATTTTTGTACATGATAAACCAGGATCTAGGGGAGTGTGGATGCCATTTTAAATGAGATACAATAACCTTTGCCTTTCTGTTTTCTGTTTGCTGTCCCACTGCCAGTGCTTTATTCGGATAACGCTGCTACACCAGTGTACGCAGAGCTGACTGAAGGAAAGTGCTTTTGATTGCTGATTTGAGATTAAAATACCTGTGATTAAAATTCACTTTCATACAAATTTAGAAGGGAAGAAGGTTGCTCACAGTACTGGTCAGAATGGGACAAAATGTTAATTCAGGTGCTGTTTGCATCTTTGTGTCGTTCTTGTGGCTTTCTCTCTCTGTGTTACTTGCAGTTGTTGAAACCAATAAATGTTAATTATTGTTTTAAAAATTATCTTTGTGCTTTGTGGTGTTGCACATCATGGCTCATGAACTGGCATGACTGAATTTATTGCTTCACCTTACTGTATTTTATTGCTTGTTCATTAGCCTTAATTTTTGCTTTAAAAGTGTGTATTTTCTTAGGAACCTGTGTAATTCTGTAAGGACACTAATGAATTAATCAAGCTAGGCTTGTGTGTGTGCTAAAATACTGGTTTGCTTAAGGAAGAGCAGCCCAGAGACACCTCAAAGTGATCTGAGGCCACAGTGTGTACCTTCAGCATGAACAGGGTGGTTTGAATCTCTTTGGGATGCTCAGGAAAAACAGGAACACGTGGATGGCTAGGCAGGAATTCACTATTTTTTCCCCATTTTTTCCTGTCTCGAATTTACTGGGCTTTAGCCTGTTGTGGTCCCGCCTTCAGATGATAACAGCAGTAGATGGGCACCACCGGAGTGAAAACTCGGAGCACCGTTATCACACCTGGATAGAGTTCACTGAGTTGCAGAAGACTTCAGTCTGCGATTGAAGCGGAAGAAGGCAAATCAACACTTAAGTTGTGGCACAGGAGCCAAATTCCCTTTGACAGCTGATGGAAAGTTAATTTTGGGACTGTTTGCTATTAGACAGTTCTGCGTGGCTTCACTCAAGTGCTTCGTAGTGACCCAGATCCAAATCTGTTGTATTCGGCTGTAGAATAAACTCTGACTTGTTACTTGTAGCTTCATTAGAGTGTGTTCTTTATGTCTGTAGAGGTTTCAATCAGACTTTTTTTGTATTAGAAATAAAAAAGCCTTTGCAGTATGGAGTGCTTTAAATGTGAACTTGTTTACTTTTATGCCATATTTGCTTCTGATTTTGCCTGCTTGCTTTTCACAAATAACAACCTGCTCAGTGTTCCATTGCAATACTCAGTCAAGGTGTTTGTTAAAGTCTGTTTACTGACTCATAATGCACACCGACTTTAATTCCTCTTTATTTGGAATTGGATTTGTCACTGATGACCAGTGCAGTTTCTGGAATACTGGTTACCATTCGAGTGTCACTGCAGCGTAGGCAGGAGGGGACGGCTCTGCTCCAGCCAGACAAAGCGTGTCGTCCTCCTTGACTGTGGTGGATGTTTAGACTGTAATGACTGTCAGGTGTAATTGAATAGTTGGTACAAATATTTGAATTTCCCTGCTCGCTGGCTTTTGAATGACAGGAATACTTTTCCCATCTTCTGTAAAGCACTTTGAGATCACGGGCTGTCAGCACTGTGTTAAATAAACACCACGGTCAGAGCTTGATCAGGAGCTGTGACATAAATTACTGTGACGTCACTAGCAGAATGAATTTTATTCTGTCACCTCCAGACTGAGATATGTGTGCGCGCCATGGGGCTTCTCCAGGCGGTGTCCCTCCCCTCAGAAATGCGATCGCTCTGGATGTTTGTGCTGCTTTCTTCTGGCAGATTCTGTTGTGACGGTGCCACGTGATGTCACGCTGCCTTGTACACCCCGCACAGAGGAGGCAGTTCGGGTGGGGAGGATGGTTTGAAAAACAGACCAAAAAAGCCTGGCAGTCGCTGTCCTGCTGCGTCCCCTCCCTCTGGCAGAAGACGAGCTGCGAGTGTCGGTGCGCTGCCTCAGCCAGGCCTTATTTAAAGCCACCAGCTGGTGCTGGTTCACGTGGGTGAGATTCGTTTCCTGTGTTCCCCAGGGCCTGGCACCAACTGCGGCCGCTCAAGGGGTGAATGCGATGGCAAAGCCGAAGCACACTCTCCCCCACTGCCTGCTCCACCCCTTGCCACTCAGAGCTCCCCTGGGACCCGCTCTTCTGGTGGAATGTCACCAGAAGCTGTGGCCGAAGGAGAAGGGCCTCCCTCAGCCCAGGTAAGGCAGGGGGGAACGCAAAGACATTTAAATACAAAGTTATCCACTTCAGGGTGCTTTGAAAGCTCATAACACTTTGATCTTTTAGCTTCTTCTTTTTCAATATAGGTTATTCTAAAACTAGAAATCTGAGGTCAGGGCTGGTGCTGTCCTAATTTTATCTTTTTTTGCCTTACCTCAACAGGACTTGCACTCAAAAAACCTATTTTTTTTTAACATATATGTGCCACTTCAATTGTAAATCCCTGTCTTTGCAAAACATCATGTACGAGAATGTAATAATGGTTTAAAGACAGCTGAGACCCCGTCAATGCATCGCTCACCTCTGCTGGTTTGCATCTGGCTTTCTTGTAACTGAATTCAGACAGAAGCAGCCTGGCTTTCTGTAGGAAATCACAGAACCGTAGAATGTCCAGAGTTGGAACAGACTCACAAGGCTCATCAAGTGCAGCTCCTGTCCCAGCACAGAACAACCCCAACATTCACCCTGTGGGTCTGAGGGCATTGGCCAAATGCTCCTGGACTGTTGTCAGGCCTGGTGCTGTGATTGCTTCCCTGGGAGCTGTTCAGGGCTCCACCACCCTCTGGGGGAAGAACCTTGTCCTAATGTCCAACCTAACCCTCCCCTGGTGCATCTTCCTGCCAGTCAGAAGTTGGACACAAACTCCATAGCTTCCCATGGCATTTCTTCTTCTTAATATTTTTGAATGATACTTAAGTTCCATTAAATGGGTGGAAATAGAGATTTTTCCTTTGCGGCTGCCTTAGAGCAAAGCGAGCTGGTCGGAGCAGTGGGTCACCACCTACTCTGTCGCCAGCAGCCCTGCCTCTCCCTCACAGCATTGCCATCTGCCACATGCTGGCATCTCTGAAGTGGGTTATGGGGGGGAAAATATGCTTTTTCTTATCATTTGGATCAGCAGCGCCAGAGAGCATTGCATAAAGGGAGCCATGAAGAAGAGGGGCTTTTCTATATTGGAAGAAAAAGGAGCTGTGCCAGCTGAGGGGAAGATTTTCCAGTCCTGTTGTATTTACTGGACACTGTCCTGTGTTTCTTTCCCCTTCACCTCAGTGGGAGCTACAGCTGCTTAGCAAGACTGAATACTGAGTAGTAACTCTGGACCTAAACAGCTATGATGGCTACTGCCTTCAAAACACCAAATCCTGCAGAAGGGCCAATTAACGGAGCTGCTCTGGCAGTGAAAGCTGTGTAAGGGCAGACAGGGTTGCAAGTCAAAGAGGAGCCTCCCTTGAAGGGCTGAAGGCAATGACAGGGTGGAGATGGAGCACTAGGTGGAAAGAGGTGTTCTTGTAAACGCTCGCTCTGACTTAAATGTGCTTTTCATTTTCAGGCTGCTCAGGATGGATTTTTAGCACTTTGTCACTTTGATAACTCTGATTCAGGTAAGCAGAGAGAAGAATATTTGTTTGAACCGCCGTTATTTTCTGGGGGCAGACACTGATTCGTACGTGTGTGTGTGTTTCTATGTTAGATACGAGCTTCTCCAGATCCGAAGACGCAGATGTAACTGCTGACAGCCCGTTCCTGGATGCAGCCCTCGGCAAGAGAGCGAGCTGTGGGTTCTGCAGGAGGGTTTTCCTGTGTGCTGAGGAGCTGAAGGAGCACATCTACGAGCATGCCTTCTCCATGCTGCTCCCCTTCGACTTGGTTGGCTGCTCCCAGCCTGCCCTTGCTGACAACCTGCCTCCTGGCCAGCTCGCCCGCTTCCAGTGCTCCAAGTGCCCCGCCAGCTTCACTCTGAAATCCAACATGGATCGGCACGAGAAGACCATCCACTTCAACTGTAAGAAGATGCAGTGTCCTAACTGTGCCAAGCTGTTTCGAGACAAGACAGACTTAAACCGGCATCTTATGTCTGTGCACTCGAGCGAGCGTACATTTGTCTGTCTCTTCTGTGGCAAGGGCTTCGGCACACAGAAGAACCTCTCTAACCACCTGAAAGCGTGTTACCTGGGCTCTGCCCAGCTGGGTGGGGTTGAGCTTTTGGACGGTGTAGGATAAAACGAGGATCCTGAGGACGTGCAGCTACCATTGTGTGTATGAGATGCTTCTTTTAAACTAGGAAAAGTAAATTGTTCTGTTATTCTTTTGCTGCAAATAAACGTAACACAATAGAGTGGCTCCCCAGAGCGGGTCGGGTGGATGATGTGCTGGTTCCAGATGCTGTAACTGCGGCCCTGGTGGAGGGTTTGTGCGCAGATACTTGTTGTCAGTCCATGTAATGGGCTGTTTTATTGGTGTGATCGTTCTGTGTGCTTAAACTGCCTTAAACTCTTCATATCAGTAGATCTCAAAGTGCTTTATAAAAGAAACAGTGATGTTTTCAGAGTATTCCTTGGAAAAATAACATACTTCAGCTTGTCAAGTGTGTTGGTGATAGAATTAATGATAGAATCCTGTCTTCTGAGTTCTAGTCTGGTGCTCTGTCCGTTAGACAGCTGGGGTATTGCAGGGTTTTCAGCTTGAGACAAGGAGCTGTGAAAGCTGGGTTGCTCAGCCCTGTAAGCTGTCTGTAAAGTCTGTTTTTCTGTATCATTTAAAAGAGAAGAATGTGCTGCTTGTTCCTCTGTGCCAAAGGGTACATGGTTTGGGCACAAAAGTTGTCACAGAGCTCGTCTGTTTTATTGATGTTATATTTGACGACCTTTAGGAATTTCTCTAAAATACACTGGAGTGTGGCTGAGGTTTTCAGGAATTCTGTAAACTTTTCCGACTCCTTTGTTTTATATAACGTGATTTGTTTAGTTTTATATGTAATGTGGTTGTTAGCCAGGCTGAATGTATGCTGGGAAACAGAGCAGAGGATTGTAGAAGATTGAATACATTGAAGATCTAATTGGAACTTAGGGTGCACACACAAAATCAGCGATGGTTGTTACTGGAGGGTAGAAATCTTGCTGTAATTCTTGCTTTGTTATGTGAAATTAATTTATTTTTCTAAAAGATTAAATATTTCTGTGTCTCTTGCTATGTATTTACACCAGATTATAGTAACTGTGAAACGAAAAGTAGCATAATTAAGTTTGGAGCATCCCAGCTGCTCTGCATGCAACACAGCTTGCCAGCAGCTTGGGCTTTAGTGTTGTAGGGTTGCTTTCCTCAAAGGAGTCGAAAGCAACTTCTGCAAATGGTCTTTTTGAGTTCTTCAGGAAAGTTCCTTCTTGTAATATTTTTGCATCTCAGGGAGACAAAACTGAGAAATATTTTGTGGTGGATGTGAGCAGCCTGGAGGCCTCCAGTGGAGTTTCTTGCAGAGCCTTCTCCTGTGGAGAGCCAGGCAAGAGCTCATCTGGTCTGTGTTACTTCGCTCTCTGGGAGAGGGAACAGGTCTGGTCTGGTCTGGTCTGGGGCAGCGCTGCTCGGCCCCTTCCTGCTGTCAGTTGGAGGCACGTGGAGATGGCTCCGTGCATGTCAGGGTTGGGAAGCCAGTGTTTCCCTGCTTGATTTAGGTCTTACTCTTCATCTGAGCTGAGAACACGTTCCTGCTCAATCCTTGGAGCACACCGTACTTCAGTCAATATTTTAGATTGTATTTCTCTGCAGTCGCGTTCACTTTTTTCACTCTCGTTCCCATTGACATCTTTGGCACTGTGGATCCGGGCTGTCTGTGAATGCATATCCTTTACAGCCTCCCTTGTCGCAGACATCAATTGAACCACCTTGGAATTTATTTTGCTCTTAAATAACCAGAAAGTAAGGAATGGAAAAGCCGAGCCAAGCGAGAAAGTGGCCAAAACGAGCCTTAACCTGGAAATTTGGGAGCAGCACGGTGGGATTTGTCTGAATTAGAAAAGCAAGGTGCCAGCAGAATTAATTTCAGTGAATTTTAAAGGGCTTTGCTCAATTTGGTTTCCTTCGTTCAGAGATAATAGTTAATGACATGTCACGTTTGTGTGTTTTTTTCAAATCTTAGAATTAAATTCAACATGGAATTACTTTTCTATAGCCAGGTCACCACATTCTCTCTAATCAAGCTCAGTGAAATAAGTAAATCTACTTGAGATGACGCCACCAAAGGCTTTTCTCCAAGCAGTCTTGTGTGGGTTTTAAACCTGCACATCTTCTGTCTGTGTTTGAGTGAAGTTACGGCTGTGGGTTTGTGCTCTGGCCCTGTTTGTATCCCGTTCTCCATCTATTTGTGCTGCTCTTCCCATGGTTGTGTCCAGTGGCCGTTACCTGTGGTGCTGCTATTAACAGCCTGGATGATCATCTTAAAGGTTATTTCTTATGACCTTAACCTCTATAAAATACTGTCATTAGCCAAGAGATGATAGCTTTGCGGAAGGTGGTGGCTAAATATATCTAGGTGCGTATATTTACCAGCACTGTCAAAATGTTAATGCTGCAATACAGGTATTTTTCTATCAGTGATGTTATTTTTCACGTGTGTAGTTTTGTAGATTCAAGAACTAAATGGCGATGTGGTGAAAAAAATAGTTTTCAATAAAACTAGAGCTGCATAAAGTGTTTTGTGACTTTTGAAATAGGAGCTGAAAACGTTCTTCTGGAGCAATTTCAGCTTCCACAGTAGCTCAGGGACAGGTAGGAAGCAGGAATCAGGAGGCATCTGGGTGTTTCGGAAAGACGGGATCATGTACAATCTGGTGATGTAGGAAGTAAGGGATTTTTTTTATAGTCTCCTCTCTAAAGTACTTCTGCTTCGTAATCTTGGGATCTGGTTGCTGAGCAGCTTGTCCTGCGGGCCGTGCTCTGCACGTGCAGCGAGTTGGTGCTCTTGCAGTGCGGGACGTGGCCTCGGACTGGAGGAAGTAGTGTTCCATGTCCCCTCTTGACTTCCCTTGATCAGCTTAGAGCTTGCTTGCCTTGTCTAGACTCTATAGTAATTGGTTTACAGTGATCCTGGGAAATACAAGTGTTTGGGTGGCCTAGCACTAATAATCGAGCTAATAATTACCGGAAACGTTTTATCATAAATAGCTTTGTTCATAAAATTGGCGCTTGCTGTTGAAGGAAGTGGGCTCCTTGCCTCTGACTCTAAAAATGGGTGTCAAATTCAAGGGAGGAGATAAAGCAAAAGATACTTTTCCTGTGATATACTAGAGAAGAAATGTACTGACATGTTCAAAAGCTGCTCTGATGAGGGCGCTTGAAGTTCTTTAATAATGTAGTTTAAGTGCAGTAATGTCGTGTAAGGATTAAATGTGCAATAATATAGTATAAGGATTGAAAAAATAGATGGTTGAAAGGCAAAAGTGTGATTTCACAGTAAACTAATGTAATAATGAAATACTGAACATGATTGACCACTTTGAGACATTCTGAGAGTAACCTGCCTGTTCTGCTTGCTCTCTTGCAGTCAACGAGTTCACTGTCATCAGAAAGAAATTCAAGTGCCCCTACTGCAGTTTTTCAGCCATGCATCAGTGCATCCTGAAGAGACACATGCGATCGCACACAGGAGAGAGGCCCTACCCCTGCGAGATCTGTGGGAAGAAGTTCACACGCCGGGAGCACATGAAGCGTCACACCTTGGTAAGAAGGCAGACGTGGTGGGAACAGCCCCCTAAGGGGTAACAGGAGCCTCATCTGATTTAGAGTCATAGAATCATGGAATGGTTGGGTTGGAAGGGACCTCAAAGCCCATCCAGTCCCACCCCGTGCCATGGGCAGGGACACCTCCCACTGGATCAGGGGCGCCAAGCCCCATCCAACCTGGCCTTGAACACCTCCAGGGATGGGGCAGCCACCACTGCTCTGGGCAACCTGGGCCAGGGCCTCCCCACCCTCCCAAGAAA
Source organism: Phaenicophaeus curvirostris (assembly GCF_032191515.1). Lineage (NCBI taxonomy): Eukaryota > Metazoa > Chordata > Aves > Cuculiformes > Cuculidae > Phaenicophaeus > Phaenicophaeus curvirostris. Next base: position 7,968,606 of record NC_091409.1, read on the forward strand.
ACATTTCTTCCTGAGATCTTACCTCGATCTCCCTTCTTTCGGTTTAAAACCATTCCACTTGTCCTCTTCCCGCACTCTCTGATCAAGAAGTATTAAAACAAAATCGCAAGAGGGCTGACACCTTAGTGACTGAGAGTCAATTTGTTGAGGTCGCTTAAATAACTTTTTTAGTTTTATGTTATTTTTATACATCATATTTATATTCCCTATTAATTTCTGAATGTAAATAGTATCTTACTGCAGGAGGTGTGCTTGCAGTAATGTTTCCCCAGTTGTAATTGTCAAAAAGTGCTTGAATTCCCTCTTCCTAGCCCAGCAAGCACGTGCATCCCCTCGTGTACCTTCCTTCAAAGACCATGTTGTAACGCAGTTTGGTTCAAATGTGCAACACTTGCAATTCGTTTTCTTGCTGTGTAAATGTCTGCACTGATGGGAACTGGTGTATCCGTGGGGAAGGCAGGCATACACGTTGCACCCTTCAGGAATGAGACTCGAGTGAGCTGCATGTTCATCTTAGTTCTCCCTTTTGTGCTGCTGGAACCATTCTGGGCGAGCGACTTGGTTCTGCTGAGTCTGGAGTTGGAGTTTACACATGGAGAGGTGGAATCCACTATCTGTGAGCACTTATGGGAGAGGATTTCTTCCTATCTGAACCTCTCTGATGTCTTTTCTGTCAGGAGTGAAGCTGGTTTAGAAAATACCAGCTGGGTTATACATTTTTAGTGCCAGTTCCTGAAAAAAGAGCAGCTCTGACAAAACCGATCTGTTTTCATTTCCAAAGAGCCGTAAACGACTCCGAGGTGTCTTGGGATGGATGCAGTAAAGAGAAAAGGACAAGGATTTGGGGGTTGGTGTTGGTAGTGTTGTGAGGCCCCAGGAAAATGCCAGTTCCGTTATTTATCTGCAGTTTCTTTTGTAATTATTCTACAAAAAGGGATATTTTCTTATATGTAAACATCACCGCGATCTTCATTTACAAAAGCAGAGGCGGAGGCTGCCTGAAGCGCTTGTGGCAAGATGAGCTGTGGGGTTTGTGCGCTTTGCTTGTCTTGTCATCATCTTTCCGGTGCGTCTCGGGGCTTAATTGTCGGCTCTCAGATAAATCTGTAAAGATGAATGCTGCTGCGTGTCAAATAAAAATACACGTTATAAAAATAAGGTGTAGGAAAAGGAAGTAGGTTTAACACAGCAAACCCTTGCTTCTCTCAGTTCCTCTGCTGATAACCAAAGATAAAAGGGGCTGGGTTGGTTTGTTTAACACAGATTAAAAAGTGGATTTTTATAGTCTTTATGTAAAATTTAAATAGAAACGCTTGTTTTCTTTGAATTGAGAAAGAAAATCTTGTTTATGCATTAATATCCCAAAACTTTGAGTCTCAAGTGATGCTTGTGTGTAGTGGCAGAGCATAAACTGAGGTTTCCCACCTGTTGCAGCGAACACGATGGCTCCAGAAGGAAGTGCTGCCCCAAGGTTTTCAGCTTAAAATACCCCTAACCCAAACTTCCTTGATCCTAGTTGGAACTTCCGTGTCTCCATGTGCACTGAGCTCTCTTAGCAGTCTGTGATACCGTGAGGGACCAGGTAACTTAAAACCAGTGGGATAAGTTTTGATGGGAAGGAGCGGTTCTGTTTGCACACGGAGCTGCTGTTCCCTCGCAGTAGCTTTTATAAAACTACTCATCTTTAAATATATTTTTAAATCTGCAGCAAACTCTGTTGTTGTTATTGCAGGCATTGCACTGCCTGCGCAGCTTGCTCCATCCCTGCTCTGTTTCCAAAGCCCTGTGCCTTTTTCCTGGGAAGAGCCGCTGCTGGATCAGCTGGCGGCACGGCACGGCACGACGCGCCAGGCAATGCTGCCCACACCGGGCAGGCAGCCCCGGCCCCGTGCACCAGCCTGATCCAGGACGAGTTGCTATGGTGTCCAAACCCCCACCATCTACCAGCGTGTCCTTCCGTGCCTATGTGTCCGTTCGGATGAGTGCCCAGCCATCTGCTCAGGGACTGCCTGCTGCCCGAGATATCCCTCTGTTATTTCCCTGGGGTTCTGCTCTTTGGGAGGGGGATCCAGGCCGTGAACTTAGCCCTGCATACGGATGTTCAGATCTGTTCCTAGGTTTGCAGCAGGGAATACCTTGCCGTGCCAGCTGGTTGCCACCATCGTTTTATTTCTGAGAACTTTTATAATCTTTCGGAAATCCAGGATGTCAGTATGTTTCACCGCCGCTCCCCCTTTCCCTTAGAATGTTGGTATTTAGTCAGTTAGAATATGTTATTTCAGACGGCACCTGCAGATACTGAAGGCCAAGTGCTGTTCCTGTGTTTTACTGCTTTGGCTGTAAGGGAAAGAGGATGACTTTCTGTTCAGAGTTCAGAGGAGTCCACAGAGGTGATCTGAGGGCTGGAGCACCTCCTGTGTGAGGACAGGCTGAGAGAGTTGGGCTTGTTCAGCCTGGAGTAGAAAAAGCTGTGAGGAGACCTTAGAGCAGCTTCCAGTGCTGAAAGGGGCTACAGGGAAGCTGGGGAGGAACTTCTTACAAGGGCCTGGAGTGATAGAACAAGGGGGAATGGCTTTAAATTGGAAGGGGAAAGATTTAGATTAGACATTAGGAAGAAATCCTTCATAATGAAGGTGGGGAGGTCCTGGCCCAGAGCAGTGGTGGCTGCCCCATCCTTGGGGCATTCAGGGCCAGGCTGGATGGGGCTTTGAGCTCCCTGATCCAGTGGGAGATGTCCCTGCCCATGGCAGGGGTGGAACTGGATGAGCTTTGAGGTCCCTTCCAACCCAAACCATTTGGTGATTCTATCTGGTTCATTTCAGATGTGCTGACTGAACCCTCAGGGTTGGAGAAGAGGGAGGCAGATGATCAGGTTTGGAACAGTTCAGTTTTGCATCGTGTCAGTACCTGCTTTATAATTTCTTTTTCTGTATGGCTCCTTTAGCCTTTATTCTGCATCCTTGGCCACTTTCTGTCATCCCATTCAGCTTTTGATCCCTGAAAGTCATTCTTTTAGTAGTTGAAAGTGAGCAATACCTATAGATCCCATTAGTGGACTTGGACCAGTCCTGTCCAACTGCCTTAAAATAAAAGCTTACACATAGTTTAAAATAAAAAACCACAATGGCTTTGCTGGATGTGGTTGAAGAACACAGCGTGAGGATAGCTCAGAGCAGGACCCGAGCCGGAGCGTATCGAAGAGCTCGCTGGCTTTGAACATGGTTGGGGCTAGCAGTACAAAGCCAGAGCATGTGTCCTGCAGAAGTGAGGGCTGCGGGGGTAAGATGGGTCAATTTGTCCTCTTCTCAAATACCTTTAGCTCATCTGGGTGTTCTGGATAAGCAATGAGCGCAGGGTTGTGGGGAACATGGTTGTGAGAGCAGGTGATGCCGTGCTGAGGTCGGAGTGGGGCATGGCCTCGGCAGGTAAGTGTTCAAAGTAAAAGGAAGGACCTTTCTGCACAAGGTGCGTTTAACCAGCAGAACCTTTCCTGCTGGCCGCGGTGAGCCTGAAAAGAATAAAATGGTTCAGAAAAGGATTAGGCACAGGCAATACCAGAGGCTCTGGTAGCTGATGGCCTGCGCGGAATGGTACAACGCAACTACCACACCCCAGAAAAACAACAAGAAAAGGGGAGAAGAAAAATAGTGATGAACACTTCTCTCCAAACTGCTGGTTTGGTGATAAAAGGCCATCTCCAAGGGTTTTTCCATTGTGTGACACCGCTACAGGGCTCAATGAATTAGGGTGGGTTTGAGTGCACAATGAAAAGCCTGTGATGTTCTCGGGCTGCTCTCGTGGGCTGCAGGGATTTTGCCTTTATAGAAAAGCAGGGGAGCGGGTCCTTTGCTGCAGCTCTCAATCAGTCTCTGTTGACATTAACTCTTCCAATCGTTCTCCTTTTCCAGGTCCACAGCAAAGATAAAAAATACGTCTGCAAAGTGTGCAACCGAGTATTCATGTCTGCAGCCAGCGTGGGGATAAAGCATGGCTCTCGCCGCCACGGGGTTTGTGCTGATTGCTCTGGTCGTGGCATTGCCGGTCACCTGGACCACAACGGGGGAGAAGGGTCTCCAGACGAGTGCTACCCCGGGGAAGGCCAGTACTTGGAAGACCCCGATGACATCAAAGTGGAAGGAGACGAGGAGATGGGTGATGACGACGACATCAAGTGGAAGGATGACGTGGGAATGTCACAAGATGATGTGATTTTAGATGATGAAAAAGATGTCGACTCCCCGCAGGAGCAGGACAACTCTGGGGAGAACGACAAGGATTTTACCTGGATTTCTTAGGGATTCTTTTGGTTTCGCTCCATTGTTTGTAGGGGAGGGAGGGTGGGAAGGAAGGAGTATGTTGGAAAAACTTAAGTAGCCTTGTTGTTGTCCATGTGTGCAAAATAACTCTTATGTTTTCTAAACAAGTCCTTCTCTGTTCCACTCAGATACTGTCTTAGCAACGTCGCTTCCAGCGACGCGACTGACTTCGCCTTCCCCCTTGCCCCTTCCCAAAGGACCGTGGCCGCCGCTCCGGCCGAGCCAGTCAGGTTGCAAGTGAGGTGGAGTCCCCGCAGGTGTGAGCACTGCGCCATGGGGAGGCTGGGTGAAGCATAAGTCTTCCTCCCCTTCCCACCCTGAACCGAATACCGGGGAGATTCTGGGGTCCGAAGCAGGTTTTTTGGTGGTTGTTGCTTATTTAACACCTTGTCTGTGTGCTAAAACCCCAGCAGCGGTGGGATGTTGTGAAAGGAAATCAGTGTGTGGGTTGGAGGGCTTCCCTTGATGATGCAGGCCTTGTGCAGAGTTAATCGATGGAGCCAAATAGATCAAAAGGCAAGTCAGGTTACAGCCTTACAAATTCCTGTCTTAGATTCTTAACTTCTGAAAGAATCACTGTCACAAAAAGAAAGATTATGACCTTTCTTGGACCTACCAATGTCTTACCCACATCCCGTCTTCCAGCCTTGGTTATCCGCGATGACTGAAATGCCCGTTGGTGCTCCCAGAAGCACCCTTTGCTACAAAGGACGCAGGTAATTCTCCGCCTGTTGTTCTTCTCTGCAAAGATCTTCACTTTTCTCCTTACGCTCGGCTGCCTTTTTCATAAATATATGCAAACCATAGCAAAACGGAGGCATTTAGTGAAGTGCGGGATGAAGTGGTGAACACGAGAAGCCAAGGTAGGAGATCCCAGCTGGGTGGGATCTTGCTGCTCCCATCCTGCAGGCTTCGGTGGGGCCAGGGTTTCACCTGGGGACCTTGCCAATCCAAAAACTGTCCGTCACTCGTGGTAGGCACAACACCTACCTAAATCATGACAAGAACCTTCATCTTTAGCTGCATTGGTTCCATGTAAATTCTTAAATAAACCTGTTTGTTTTTAAATAAGAATCAGGTTTCTCTCCCAGCGTCTCCCAACAGACTCTAGGTCTGCTCCAGGTCATGGGATTCGTTGTTCATATCGGCCACGGTTGCCTTCTTCCAGCTACACCTGAATAGCAGCAGCAAAGCACGCTGTGACAGCCCCGTTCCTAAGAAGCGACTAAAATTTTTACTTTGACCTCTTTGCTTCTGGTGCTTTTGAGAATAAAGCTGAAGACCTCACTCTTTCCTCACACAGAGCAAGTTTATGATGTCTGTGGCGATGGTATCTTGAACTCTGCCACAAGAGGCAACCCGTTACCAGAAAGCCAAATGACTAACGGTGCTATTTTCCTCCTGGGGTGGAAAAGGCGATCCCTGCGGGGTAGGGAGCGCTCTTGCAGGTCTAGTGGTCCCTACGGAACAGCATGGTTCCACCCAGCAAAGGAAATACCAAGTGTATTGTACCGTAAACCCCGGTAAAGCAAATAATCTTTAAGGATCTAAGCCACTTGGTGCCAGCATTTGGTGGAGGGAGCCTTCATCCCATTTCTTTAATTCATTCCCCAGTTTAAGGATCGCATCCCAGGCTGGTGGTGTTTGATTCCTTGCTCTGCTTTTTGCTTCCTTGTGGATGTTCACCACCGCCTCTGTGTGTCACCCCGGTTTGCGCTGCCGATCACTGTCACCCCCAGTGGCTCCCAGGCTCCTGGTCCATCGCTTTGGGTGTGCACCACTGGTTTGGTCTCTCCTGAAATCCTGTTTTGTCCGTGAGGCCACGCGAGCTCTGGCTGCTGCCTCCAGTCCTTTGGGTTGAACAGCTCAGTGGGACGTGTTGCTTTTAGCCAGCAAGCGTGGGTGACTCTCTTTTCTTTAATTCAAAGAGCAGTACAGTCATGTGGAAACACTTTTATTAAGCTGTAAAACATCTAATTTTGCATTTTAGCCTCTTGCAGAGCCCTCTTGCTATGTTTAAAGAGCCCTAAATGAACACAGGGCTGTACGATTGGACTGTTGTATTTTTTTTTTTTCCCCAGCATTTGTAGTTGTTGTGGGGGTCCTGGAGCGAGGTCGGTGCTTCCTCACCCCGACTGCAGCCTCTCTGAGCACAGGCTCTATATTTATTGTCATTTATCCTGTAAATATGGGGGTAGGGGGTCTTGTTGGCCCTGACCTTGCAGCCTGTTACCTATAGACAAATACATACAGTACATAAAGATACCGGTAGCTTTGCTTTTTTATGTAAAAATCTATTTTAAAAGAGATATAACCCCAAACCGTTCAAGCCTCCCCCTTGGTTTCTGACATTCCATCTCGCCCACCTGCTCCGATGCCGCTGTGTACGTCCGCTGTCGTCCTTGCGAGGAGGAGCAGGAGATCTTGGTCTGTGTCCTCCTCTTCCTCGCTCCTTCCTGCCTTCGCCCCTGGGTGACTCAGGTTGTGTGATTGGAGTTACAGGGTGCTTTGCTTGGCTTGGCAACTGCTTTGGAAAGATTTGATTTCATTTTTTTTGTCTTTTCTTTCCTATTTTCTCACGGCGGGGGGGGCAGTGAGCCAGGTGGCTTCCCGAAGTGTTTCCTGGCAGTGCTGCTCTGAGGCTCATGGAGCTGAGGATGCAAAAAGTAAATCCAAAAAAGGAGAGAAAAAAGGAAAATCCACATAAAGGTGGATTTTACAGTGGTACCGTTATCACCTAGTGCATGTTTTTCCATCGCTAACGTACCCTGTGTACCAAAAACAGCCTTTCTCACACCTGATGTGTAGAATCATGGAATGATTTGGGCTGGAAGGGACCTCAAAGCCCACCCAGCCCCACCCCTGCCACGGGCAGGGACACCTCCCACTGGATCAGGGGCTCCAAGCTCCATCCAACCTGGCCTTGAACCCCTCCAGGGATGGGGCAGCCACCACTGCTCTGGGCAACCTGGGCCAGGGCCTCCCCACCCTCATTGTGAAGAATTTCTTCCTGTGTCCAATCTAAATCTTCCACCTTTCAATTTAAAGCCACCCCTGCCCCTCATCCTGTCGCTCCAGGCTCTTGTATGAAGTCCCTCCCCGGCTTTCCTGGAGCCCCTTCTGGTACTGGGAGACCACTATAACATCTCCCCGCAGCCTTCTCTTCTCCAGGCTTAACAACCCCACCTCTCTCAGCCTGTCCTCGTACAGGAGATGCTCCAGCTCATCTCCGTGGCCTCCTCTGGACCCGTTCCAACAGTTCTGTATCCTTCTTGCACTGGGGATTCCAGAGCTGGACACTGGGCTCCAGGTGGGGTCTCAGAAGAATCTGCTTTGCTGGGAGGGAGACCTGTGGATTTGGAAACGCAGGGTTCAAAAAAAGGAATTTGGGCTTTTTTAATGCTGACACTTTATAGAACATCATCAGTTGCTCTGTGCAACCTGACCTCTCTGGCTCCTCCCCGGGCGCCTCTCGGATCTACTGCCTATGCAAACTCCTGCTCTGTGAGATTTAAACCGACCCCGAGTCGATCTGCCTGGGCTCTCCAACGCCAGCCGAGCAACCTCTTGCATCCCGTCTTTGTATTCCCCTTCAGGGCTTTGTATACTTCACCGAGGTTCCCTTTTTTTAAGTTTTTCTACCTATATATATATATATATGTGTGTATATACAGATTTAGTTCAAAAAATAACTCCCTTAGAGGTGAAAACCCGATGCACTTGGTCTCGGAAACTTGCGCCGCCTGATTTTTGTTCAGTATCCGTACGTGCTTGTAAATGTCCTTCTCTGGATTTCTCTATTATCCTCCTTTTTTATATACATGGAAGTGTGCCAGGAGTACAGTGAGCGTTTCCAGCCGGGCTTTGCGGCACAGAGAGCATCATCCTGCCCTCGCCCTCCAGAAAGAGCCCCCGAGGAGCACCTGGGGTCACGCGGGAGACCCTCGATCTGCTGTTGCCTTTGGAGAACATCTAGAGCAACAAAGACCGAGGAGGTTCTTGCGTGGCTTCCTGTCGATTTGTTGTATCCAAAAATTATATGTACAAATCATAACTCGCCCAGTTTTGTATGTTTTTGAGGCTGCCCCGAAGCCTCGCAGTTGTGGAGGGGAAGGGGCCGTGTCTGATGGAGGTCTGCAAGTCACCGTCCTTGTCTTTTTCTTAATCAAAAATTGGCAGTCTGGGCTACAAAAGGAAGATTTTTCACCTGAAAAGAAACCCACCCTCAATCCCATTTTGTTCCCTTTTTCCTCTCCTGCCTTTGAACACTCCGCTCCGAGCCGGGGGCTCCATCCCTGTCCCCGGTTCCCGCGGGGGCTGAGCCCCCTGGCTCGACACTCCCCATTTTGCACATCGCCCTTAGCAAAGAAACTCCATGAAAATAATGCAAAAACTGGATTTTTTTTGCAATGTTATGAAAGATAATCTTTATTTTAGCTCATTCTGAGAGATGTGTGACTCCTAAGAAAGCCATACTTCATGGGTCCCTGATTTTTTAGATCCCGTATTGTGTTTGGAATTCCTGCCGCCTTCTTTTCCAGCCCCGCATAGTACGAGTGCTGTGTGTATGCTCTCATATATATTTATTTTTCAACGTGCTTTAAACCTGTCTACAAAAAAAACAAAGCTAAACAAACGAACGAAAAAAGAGGACAGTGTTTGAAGATTGTTGATTTATTTTTTTTGCTGGGAATATTCTATATTATACTGACTTTATATTAATTATTATAAACCTGTGTTTGTATTGAAGATGTGTTTAATATTTTGGGGAGGTCAAAGAGATTTTAGGAACCAGAAGGCGGTGGGAGGACATGGCTGTGTCGTACTGATTTTCTGTAAATGTAGTTCGGGTAAATATGACTTTATTTTTTAGTTGCTCTCCCGGTTTCTTGTCCGGCTGGGTGCGCCGGCGGCACTGCCGCTCGGTTGAGATGACTTTGTGGTGGGACTTAGTGTAGACACACCTGCAGAAATCAATCAGTTTCAATAAATTGGGAAATTGCTGCTACGGCTTGGTCTTGGTTTGATGGTTTGGGTTTGGTTTTTTTTAAATCCATTATTGTTTTTCTTCTCCCTTTTGCACTCTCAGTGCGGGCAGGAGCCACGGCACCACCCGGCTGCAGCCACGCTGCGGGGTCCCTGAATGATGCCCCCTCTGCCTTTCCCTTCTGTTTCTCCCACTCTGTTCCCTTTTTCTTTCTCCCTTTTCCTTTCTTTCTCCCTTTCCCTTTCTCAGTTTTCCTTTCCCTTTTCAGTTTTCCTTTCCCTTTCTCCCTTTCCCTTTCCTTTCCCTTTCTCCCTTTCCCTTTCCTTTCCTTTTCTTTCTCTTTCCCTTTCTCCCTTTCTTTCTCTTTCTCTTTCTCCCTTTTCCTTTCCCTTTCTCTTTCTCCCTTTCCCTTTCCTTTCCTTTTCTTTCTCTTTCCCTTTCTCCCTTTCTTTCTCTTTCTCCTTCTCCCTTTTCCTTTCCCTTTCTCTTTCTCCCTTTCCTTTCCTTTCTCTTTCCCTTTCTCCCTTTCTTTCTCTTTCTCCCTTTTCCTTTCCCTTTCTCCCTTTCCTTTTCGTTCTCCCTTTCCCTTTCTCCCTTTCCTCTTTCTCCCTTTCCCTTTCTCTCTCTCCCTCTTTCCTTTTCTCTTTCTCCCTTTTCCTTTTCATTTCTCCCTTTCCCTTTCTCCCATTCCCTTTCCCTTTCTCCCTTTCCCCCTTTCCCTTTCTCCCTTTCCCTTTCCCCCTTTCCCTTTCCCCCTTTCCCTTTCTCCCTTTCTCCCTTTTCCTTTCTCCCTTTCCCTTTCTTTCTCCCTTTCCTTTTCCCATTCTCTATCCCACTTTCTTTCTCCCTTTCCCTTTCTCCCATTCCCTTTCCCTTTCTCCCTTTCCTTTTCCCATTCTCTATCCCACTTTCTTTCTCTCTTTCTCCCTCTCCCTTTCCCTCCCAACAGGCACTTGGGGCTCCCCCCCCACCCCATTACTTTTAGGGCTTAATTGAAATAAAAACAATCCCTTTCCCACAGCTCCGGGTGGACGCGCAGGATGACACCTTCCTGGGGGGCTGCAGGAGGGAGTGACAGCACCCCCCACCCCCCCTTCTCCGGAAAGGAAGAGCCACAAGAATTTAAAAAAAAAAAAAAGAATCAAATATTTATTTTCTTTTTTTTTTTTCCTTCTGGATTTCTGGATCCAAACCCAAGGGACCCCCCCCTCCATGTCCTGTCCCGGCCACGCACCCATCACCATCCAGGGGGAGGAGGGGGTGGCCAGACCCAGTCCTGAGCCGCTGCAGTGACGGATTGAGGGGGGAGAAAAAAATTGGAAGGAGGGGAAAGGGTTTTAAAGGGAATAAAACCCCTTAAACCCCTCGGGGCCAGAGGGATCCGGCTGCCGCAGCGCCACAGCCGGCCCGCGTTTGGCCCCAGGAGGGGCCATTTAAAAATACGAATTTTTATATATTTTCTCTAAAAAATAAAAACACACAAAGGAGGGGGACGGGCAGAGAAGAAACCCAAAGTAACCAGGCCCCTGTGTGTGCAGTTTGGCTTTAGTGCAAATGGGCGCGTTCCTGCAGGCACTTCCCGGAGCATCGCCCCGATACAAAAAAATAGAGAGAAACCATGATATAAAGAGTAAAAACCCCCTTGGGGGGGTGGGGGCAGGCGCCCACCTCTGCCCTGGGCACTTGAAGGGGGCAGGAACGGATCCCCCCATCCTTTTCCCAGCCCCACAGGCCGCAGGCACAGCTTATCCGGGCACCCCCGGCACGAGGAGAGCAGCCGGCTGCCCCCCACCAGCCCCCAACCCAGTGCCGGCAAGGGCCGGGGGGGCACATTTAGCTTATTTTCCGAGGGAAAAAAAAAAGGGATTTAAGCTTTGTGGCTGGGGGAATCTGTGCATAAAGCTTTGGGGGATGGGGGGGCCTTTCCCTGAGTGGGGGGGGGCCCCGGGGCAGCGCTGGGGGGGCGCGAAGGCACCTCGAGTGCAAAATGTGCAAGAAGAGGGGGGGAAACACCGTGTGTGGCGGCACCGGCAGCGTCGGTGTCAGTCAAGGAAGCGCTGGCAGGCCTTCTTCCAGCGGCACGCCGTGCACCACATCTCCCGGTTCTCCATGCCGTACACCTTGCGGCACTTCTTGGCCTCCCCCCGCGGCCTCCTGCAGGCAGAGGGGACACGTCATGGGGCAGGGGGACACAGACACGAGGGGGGATCCCTGCCTGGTCCAACTGTAACCTGGGCTGCATCAAAAGAAGCGTGGCCGACAGGTCAAGAGAAGGGGATTCTGCCCCTCTGCTCCGCTCTGGTGAGACCCCACCGGGAGCCCAGTGTCCAGTTCTGGAGTCTCCAACATAAAATGGAGATGGAACTGTTGGAATGGGTCCAGAGGAGGCCATGGAGATGATCTGAGGGCTGGAGCACCTCCTATATGAGGACAGGCTGGAATAGTTGGGGTTGTTCAGCCTGGAGAAGAGAAGGCTCCAGGGAGACCTTAGAGCAGCTTCCAGTGCTAAAAGGGGCTCCAGGAAAGCTGGGGAGGGGCTCTGGATCAGGGAGGGCAGGGATGGGATGAGGGAGAACAGTTTTCTGCTAAAAGAGGGGAGACTGAGATGAGATCTTGGGGAGAAATTTTGCCCTGTGAGGGTGGGGAGGCCCTGGCCCAGGCTGCCCAGAGCAGTGGTGGCTGCTCCATCCCTGGAAGGATTCAAGGTCAGGTTGGATGGGGCTTGGAGCCCCTGATCCAGTGGGAGGTGTCCCTGCCCGTGGCAGCGGGTGGGACTGGATGGGCTTTGAGGTCCCTTCCAGCCCAAACCATTCCAGGATTCTGTGATCTCCCAGGAATCCGCCCTGGCGGGTGCTGATTGCTCACCTTGGGATGGCGGGTGGCTTGGGCAGCGGTGGGACAGGCGCAGCGGGGGACACCAGTGGCCGCAGCGGAGCCGGACAGCCCTGTCAAGAGAGGACACGGCTTCATATCCCAGCTCGGCTATAGCACCAGCAGCACTGAGCAGCTGGGTGAGCCGGAGAGTGACGGTGACGCGGTGAGCACAGTGGCAGCCCCGCCACCCCCTGCTCTCCCCGCTCCTCACCTGGTACGCGTGGTCGCTGTGGACGTGGCAAAGGCCGAGTGGGGCCAGGGGGCTGCAGGGGGAGCTCAGTGCCAGTTCGGGGAGCGGCAGCACCAGACCCTGCGCCTCAGGGCTGGGGAAGGCAGGAGGCACCGAGGAGGTGGGCGAGACAGGCGTCAGGCTGGAGAGTCCGTCTGTCAGCGAGTCCACGTCCACGTCCAGCTCCGTGTAGTAGAAATCCTCCTCGCCGTCGCTCTGCTCGAGGTCAGCTTTCCGGCTGTGGGGAGAGCGAGGTCCGGCTAGGATGGCTCCTTCCCCCCATAGCAGGACCCCGCTGGGCACAGGAGGGGCCTGGGGGTGTCGGGGGGACCCCACGCACTTACCCAAGGTGCACGATTCGGATGTGCTTCTGCATCCCTGAGGAGCTACTGAGGACTTTGCCACAGCTCTTCCACAAGCACTTGAACATCACCTTGGTGGAGTTCTGCAGGGGATGTGTCAGGCTGGCAGCCTCATCCCCCGTCCCATCCCCATCTTCATCTCCAACCTCACCATCATCCCCAATGTTATTCCCACCCCCAACATCTTCATTGTCATCCCGAACCTCATCCCATCATCCCCTTCCCTAACCTCATCCTCCTCTGTCCTCGTCCTCATTATCCCCATCCCCAACTTCATCCCCATCGTCATCTGCATCCCCAACCTCATCCCAACATCACTCACATCTCCACCCTCATCTCATCATCCCATCCCTAACCTCATCCTCCTCTTCACCCCCATCCTCACTAACTCCACCCCCAGACTCATCCCCAGTCTCACCCTCAACTTCATCTCACCTTCCTCTTGCGCGGGATGGGCTCTCCAAAGACAAAGTGCGTGCCGTCGGGCTCGTCGGGGCCCTCATCCGGCAGTGGGGCAGGCAGGAAAGTGCTGGGGACGTGGCTGGAGAGCGGGGGCGAAGGGGTGGAGGGAGTGGAGCGGTCGCTGGAGGGGTCCCAGCTCCAGTCCCCACTGGTGTTGCTGCTGCTGCTGCAGCTGGAGGACATGGTGGGCACCTCCTTCCAGACCTCACCGGCAGGCTCTGGCGCGGAGGAAGAGGAGGAAGAAGGTCAGGTCCTGCCACGGGACATGGATCCAGGGATGATGGGAGAAGAAAGGAGCACGGTCCTACCTGGGGTGGGGTTGGCTGGTGGGTGTCCGAGCACCAGCGGGCTGGTGGAGAGGCTGGTGAGCACTGTGGCTGCCATCACTTCATCGATGCCTGCCTTGCCTGAGAGCTTCCTGCCAGCGAGAGCAAAGCAGGGGGGCTGCGGTGAGGATGGATGAGACCCCCTGGGACTCTTCATCCCCCTCCATCTCCTACCGAGGTGCTGGGACCCCCTACTCCTACCTGGAGAGTGGTGATGCTCTCCAAGCCCCTGAGCGGTTGCAGTGCTCAGCGCCCGCACGGCTTTGCAGCCGCTCAAGGGCTCATATGTGGCTCATACACAGCTCAAGGGTTCATATATGGCATGAGGACTCATACACAGCTCACATATGGCTCATATATGGCTTGAGGGCTTCTATATGGCTCATATGCAACTCCTGTACGGCTTATGGGTTCATACAGAGCTCATATATCCTGGAGGGCTCATATATGGCTCACATACAGCTCAGATACGGCTTGAGGGCTCATACAGGGCTCATATATGGCTTGAGGACTTCTATATGGCTCATATGCAACTCCTGTATGGCTTATGGGTTCATACAGAGCTCATATATCCTTGAGGGCTCATATATGGCTCACATACAGCTCAGAGATGGCTTGAGGGCTCATACAGGGCTCATATCTGGCTTAAGAACTCACAAATGGCTCATATATGGCTCATTTATGGCTCAGGAGCTCATACACAGCTCCTATATGGCTCATATATGGCTCGAGGAATCAAATCTGGCTCATAGGGCTCATATATGGCCCGTAGATGGCTCCAGGGCTCGCCTACGGCTCATATCTGGCTCAGGCAGGGTGGTGGCTGTCACCGTTACCCATCCCGCTGTGGTCCTACCTGTGCCGGGGCACGGGGATGTAGGCGGAATGCAGCGCCAGGCACCGCTCCAGCCCCGCGTCCAGCACCCGCAGCATCGCCCCGCGGCCCGCGGGCTCCCGGCGCGGCAGCAGCTCGCCCAGGCCTGGCAGCGGGAGAGGAGCCTGCGGAGAGAGCAGGTGTCAGCAGCCTGATCCCCTGGGGATCATAGAGTCATAGAACCACTAGGTTGGAAAGGACCCACTGGATCATCGAGTCCAACCATTCCCATCAAACACTAAACCATGTCCCTCAGCACCCCGTCCACCCGTCCCTTAAACCCCTCCAGGGAAGGGGACTCAACCCCCTCCCTGGGCAGCCTCTGCCAGTGCCCAATGACCCCTTCTGTGAAAATTTATTTCCTAATGTCCAGCCTGACCCTCCACTGGTGGAGCTTGAGGCCATTCCCTCTCGTCCTGTCCCCTGTCACTTGGGAGAAGAGCCCAGCTCCCTCCTCTCCACAACCTCCTTTCAGGTAGTTGGAGAGAGCAATGAGGTCTCCCCTCAGCCTCCTCTTCTCCAGGCTAAACACCCCCAGCTCTCTCAGCCGCTCCTCATAAGGCCTGTTCTCCAGCCCCTGGAGCCTCGGGGAAGGAGCCTCGGCACACAATCCCCTAGGGATCCCCCAGTGCCCAATCCCATGGGGATCCCCAGCACCTGAGCCCCTGGGGATCCCTCAGCACCCAACCCGAAGCCTTGCAGAAGCAGCCTGGGCTGCAGGTCCCAACAGCCTTCCAGCAGGTCCCTTCCCAGCAGATCCAAGGCAGACACAGAACTGGGATCCAGCAGGGATCCCCTGAAGCTCAGCATAAGCGGACGGGGCTGCTCTCAGACAGCAGATCCCATTCCAGCAGATCCCAAGCGGGGATCACCTGAAGCTCTACAGAAGCAGCTTGGGCTGCTCTGGGACAGCAGATTCCTTCCCAGCAGATCCCTCTCCAGGCAGAGCCTGGCCAGAGGCAGAGCTGGGGTCCAGCAGGGATCTTCCCAAAGCTCTGCAGGAGCTCTGGAATACCAGATCCCAGATCTGTTTCCATCAGATCCCTTTCCATCAGCTCCCAAACAGGGGCAGAAATGGGACCCAGCAGGGATCCCTGAAGCTCAGCATAAGCGCCATGGGCTGCTGCGGGCCAGCAGATCCCATACCAGTAGATCCCTCTCCAGGCAGATCCCAAGCAGGTGAATTGCTGGGATCCAGTAGGGAAATTCCCAAAGCTCTGCAGGAGCTCTGGAACCTCCAGATTCCTTCCCAGCAGATCTCTTTCCATGCAGACCCCAAGCAGAGGCGGCTCTGGGATCCAGCAGGGACCTTCTCAAAGCTCTGCAGGAGCTCTGGAATTCCCAGATCCCTTCCCATCAGCTCCAAACAGAGGTAGCGCTGGGATCCAGCAGGAATTCCCCAAAGCTCTGCAGAAGCAGCCTGGGCTGCTCCGGGCCAGCAGATCCCATTCCAGGAGATCCCTCTCCAGGCAGGGGCAGAGCTGGCATCCAGCAGGGACCTTCCCAAAGCTCTGCAGGAGCTCTGGAGCTCCCAGATCCCATTCCAGCAGCTCCCAAGCAGGGGCAGAGCTGGCATCCAGCAGGGACCTTCCCTCTGGAGCTCCCAGATCCCATTCCAGGAGATCCCTCTCCAGGCAGGGGCAGAGCTGGCATCCAGCAGGGACCTTCCCAAAGCTCTGCAGGAGCTCTGGAGCTCCCAGATCCCATTCCAGGAGATCCCTCTCCAGGCAGGGGCAGAGCTGGCATCCAGCAGGGACCTTCCCAAAGCTCTGCAGGAACTCTGGAGCTCCCAGATCCCATTCCAGCAGATCCCTCTCCAGGCAGGGCAGAGCTGGCATCCAGCAGGGACCTTCCCAAAGCTCTGCAGGAGCTCTGGAACCCCCAGATCTCTTCCTATCAGCTCCCAAGCAGGGGCAGAGCTGGCATCCAGCAGGGACCTTCCCTCTGGAGCTCCCAGATCCCATTCCAGCAGATCCCTCTCCAGGCAGGGGCAGAGCTGGCATCCAGCAGGGCCCTTCCCAAAGCTCTGCAGGAGCTCTGGAGCTCCCAGACCCCATCCCAGGGGATCCCTCCCCGTGCAGACCCCGGGCAGAGGCGGAGCCGGGACCCAGCAGGGACCTTCCCGAGGCTCAGCAGGAGCTCGGGCGCTCCCCGCTCCCTTCCCCCCCCCCGCCCGGGGGCCGAGACAGAGCCGGGATGCCGCCGAGCCCCCCCCCCCCCCCCCCTCCCCGGTGGGTACCTGGCTGCGGGCGGCGCCGGGCGGGCTCGGGGGCTCCATGCGGGGCAGCGCCGGGCGGGGCGGGGCGGGGCGGGGCGCGCGCGGCGGGAGCCGGCGCCGGGCGAGGCCCCGCCCCCTCGCTGCAACGCGATTGGCCGGCGGGGGCCGCCCCGGGCACCGCCCCCCGCGGGGCGCAGCGGTGATTGGTCGGCGGCTCCCACCACCCACCACCCCCTCCCCTCCCGCCCCGAGGCCGCGCCCCCCTCCCCGCGCGCGCGACCCGCCGCGCCACGCCCAGGCACGCCCCCCCCCCTCCCCTCCCCTCCCCGCGGCCGCCATCTTCGTGCGACCCGCGGGACCCCCGGGGACGGGACCCGCCCCCCCCCGGCACAAACCCGGACCCCCGGGCCAGCACCTCGAGCTGAAACGAGCCCCCGAACCCCAAAAACTCTCCTCCCTGACCCAAACATGACCCCCCCGACCCGCACCCTGAGCTGAAACCGGTCACTAAACCCGCATCCCGAGCCAAAACCGGGACCTGAACTCCAAAAACTCTCCCCGTCACCCAGAACTGACCCCCTGGATCCGCACCCTGAGCTGAAACCGGCACCCGAACCCCAAAAACTCTCCCCCTGCCCCAAAACCGACCTCCTGGCCCCACACTCTGAGCTGAAACTGACACCTGAACCTCAAAAATTCTCCTCCCTGCCCCAAAACCGACCTCCTGGCCCTGCACCCTGAGCTGAAACCGGTCGCTAAACCCGCATCCCGAGCCAAAACCGGGACCTGAACTCCAAAACTCTCCCCCTGCCCCAAAACCGACCTCCTGGCCCCACACCCTGAGCTGAAACTGGCACCCGAACCCCAAAAACTCTCCTCCCTGACCCAAAGATGACCCCCCCGACCCGCACCCTGAGCTGAAACCGGTCACTAAACCTGCATCCCGAGCCAAAACCAGCACCCGAACCCCAAAATCTCTCCTCCCTGACCCAAACCTGACCCCCCCGACCCGCACCCTGAGCTGAAACCGGTCACTAAACCCACATCCCGAGCCAAAACCGGCACCTGAACCCCAAAAACTCGCCCCCTGCCCCAAAACCGACCTCCTGGCCCCACACTCTGAGCTGAAACCGGCACCCGAACCCCAAAAACTCTCCTCCCTGACCCAAACCTGACCCCCCCGACCCGCACCCTGAGCTGAAACCGGTCACTAAACCCGCATCCCGAGCCAAAACCGGGACCTGAACCCCAAAAACTCTCCCCCTGCCCCAAAACCGACCTCCTGGCCCCACGCCCTGAGCTGAAACCGGCACCCGAACCCCAAAAACTCTCCTCCCTGACCCAAACCTGACCCCCCCGACCCACACCCTGAGCTGAAACTGGTCACTAAACCTGCATCCCGAGCCAAAACCGGCACCTGAACCCCAAAAACTCTCCTCCCTGACCCAGAACTGACCCCCTGGATCCACACCCTGAGCTGAAACCAGCCTCCCTGCCCCAAAACTGGCCCCTAAAACTGGCACTGGCACCCGACCCCCGAAAACTCGGTACCTCACCCCAAAAGTGACCCCAGACATCCAAAAACTGATCCCCTCAAAACTGGCTCCCCACCCCAAACCTGACACCAAAAAAACAACTCGCCCTCCCCAAAACTCACTCACTCGCCCAAAACCCACCTGCGACTCGCAAAAAATGATCCAGATCCCCCCAAACTGGCTGCCTGCCCTGAAACTGACCCCCAGAAACCAACACTCCTCACCCCAAACCTGACCTGTGATGCCCCAAAAGCAACCCATTATCCCCCAAAACTGACTCCTGGCCCCTAAAAAACATCCCATGGGTGGACCCAGGGGGAAGGGATGGATCCATAGGGAAGGGATGGACCTAGAGGGAAGGGATGGATCCATAGGGAAGGGATAGACCCAGAGGGAAGGGATGGACCCAGGGGGAGGAGTGGCATCCAGAAGAAAGTGATGGATCCATAGGAAAGGGATGGCATCCAGATGAAAGGAACGTATCAAGAGGAAAGGGATGGATCCAAAGGGAAGGAATGCGTCCAGAGGGAAGGGATGGGGCCAGAGGGAGGTGCATGGAGTAGATGGATTCATGGGGTGCTTAAGGTGCTTGGGTTGGCACCCACCCACGCTCTGCTCCTAGCCTGCCCTGAAACCCGCGGTGCTGTGGGCGCAGAGTGCTGGCGTGGGGCTGCCCAGGCCCTGCTGCTGCTTGATGGCCCCTTGTGCGCCACAGAAAGAGGGGGAGCATCCCCCAGGAACCAGGGCATGGCTAGGAACGGTTGGACTCGATGATCCACTGGGTCTCTTCCAACCTGGTGATTCTATGATTCTATGTGCACTGGAGACCAGGAGCATCTCCAGGGTGCATGGGAGGAGGCAGGGTGGCTGGAGCAGCCTTCGTCCCAGCCTGCAGTCCTGTCCTGGCCCTGGTGGGCTCTGGCCCCGGTGGGCTCTGGCCCCGCAGCCCTCGTTCGCGCAGCCCCGGAGGAGTGAATACCCACAGCACTGGCACCGACACAACTCCTCTGCTCCTGCTGGAGCTGGGATAACCGCGGTAGGACCCAGGTAGTGGCTCCGCCAGCCGCCCCGTGCTCCGGTTTAATCGTTAACGCCGGCCGGAGCGCTGAGCTGGCGACAACACAGCTTCAGGGTTGTGCAACTCCCTTGAGCGTCGCCTGCCCATTGCACAAGGGCAGCGGTGCTGCCAGCCTGACCCCCTTCCTGCACAGGGTGGCTCTGGATATGGAATGCACAAGGTCCAGAGCCACGCAGTGTGGGATGCTGAGGGGCCGCAGAACTGGTTTGGGTGCAGAGCCATACATGACGTGCAGCAGGAGGGCGTGCAGAGTCATATGGGGCACAAAGCAGATCCTGATGGCGCGCAGCGAGCAAGACCGTGCAGGGTGCAATGCACCGTGCAACATCCTACAGAGCGCAGCACCGTGCAGCACGTGCCAGGCTCCTGCTCGCTCCCCCTTGCAGGAAAAGCACCGAGCAGCATCATCCCCTCGCGGTCTCAGCCCCTAGCGGGGTCCTGGCCAGTGGGGAGGAGTGAGGAGCCCACAGCCCCCGCTGTGCCCGGGGATGAGGAGGGGTGCTCTCAGCCCTACCTGCTCCCCTCGCTCTGACACCAGCCACCAACCTTCCCAGCTGGACCACGAGGCTCCAGGCAATGTTTCAGGATGGATCCCTCATTCTCCACCCAGTTTTTGAGATTCCAGGCATATTATCGCTGTGAAGACTGAACAGTTGTTCTCCTATTTAAATGAGAGTCCAGCTCTGCCGAGCCCTGTGGGCGGCATGGGAATCAGGAGCAAGCGAGCAGTCCTGCTGCCACAGGGCAGGTTTGGGAGATGCTTTGGCTGTTCCCAGCTCAGTGAGAGCAGAAGCTTTCCTTGTCTCACGGGCAGCCCCATGGCGTGTTGAGCCTGCCTTTCCCTGGGGAAGCAGCACAGCGATGTCCCAGACCCAACCCCACGGACAGCAACATTCCCGACCCTGTGGGCAGCATGAGACCAGTCGTGGGAGCGACGTGGTCCTGCAAGGAGGCGATACTCCTGCGTGGGGCTGGAGGGACGCAGCCCTGGAAAGGTGTGGGATGGGATGATGGAGATGGGGAGCAGGGGAAGGATGTGGCTGGAGGCAGTGCTGGGGGAGCCCACGCACCGGTGCAGCGTGGCTGGCAGCAGGAAGAGCGCGGCAGCATCAGCACCAGCTGCTCAGCTCCGTTTTCTATCGGGGCCCTTATCTCAGCAGGGTGGGAGCAGCTGCTGGGGCCGGCTCCTCTATCTCGAGCGGCTGTGGTTTGGCATCGAGCGTGGGGCTGACGAAGCGGGACGAGCGCCTGAGCTGCCTCCCAGCTTCAACGACTTCAGCGGGTTTCGCTGAGCGCCTTGTTTTCGTTTTTAATCTCTTCACCCACTTCGATGGAGGGGCAAAGCTGCCGAAGGAAGGCACGTGGCTTCCTGCTTGCCTGTCGCACGGCACAGCAGCTCTGCGAACACCAGGCTGCTGCGATGTGAAGCCGCACAGCACCCAGCTGGAGACATGCAGCAGGGGAACCAGAGCCACCACCGATGCAGCAACCGCATCCCTGCACCTTCACATCTCTGGGCAGCCCTTGGGGCAGGGATGTTAAAGCGCATCACCCCGAGGAGCCTGGGCAGCCCTTGGGGCAGGGATGTCTAGCTTCCCCTGGAGTGAGGAAGCCCTGGAATCAGGGCTCGGTGTGCACGTCCAGCTCACCCGAGCCTTTTTGGCACCCGTTACAGCTGCAGCACCCGTGGGGCTGACACGAGGGGAGCAAGCAGCAAGTGCCGTGTGAACATATTTCTGACCTCATGCAGAGCGAGTTGCTGCTCCAGGACGGGCTGCCCCATTTTGGCAGCTCTTGGTGCCGCACGTTCCCACCTTGGGGGTGTAAAACCGCCCCTGCGGGCACGTTCACAGATCCACCGCACCCAACGCTGCTCTCCCAGCGCCAGCACTGCTGCATCACTGCAGCACCAGCTGCCAGAACCAGGGCTTTAGATCTGGTTTTCGAGTGTTTTCTCCTGACAAGGACAACCCCTCTCAGCCTTTTAATGGTGTTTGGGAGATGGCTGCACCCTTGCACGCATCCGAGAGGTGGGAGTGGGTGACAGAGCAGAACCCGCAGCCCACACTGCCTTGCAGGGCTGGCCCTTTGTCCCCAGAACTGGAGACGTTCAGTGATGGGAGTGAAGCTGCTCGAGGCTTCCTGGGGGCCGGATGGGGCCCTGCTGTCCTCAAGACACAGGGAGGAGGACGGAAACCTTCATGGCACAACCCCGCTGATGGGGGGCCTGATTCTGCAGCCCGAGGCCAGCCTCCAGCAAAAAACACCACCCATCCCAACTTGGATCCCATCATGGTGGCAGCACCAGCTGTGTCCCACGGGGCTCCTGCGTGACACCCATCGCGGAGCATCCCACTGGCAGCAGGATAAGGACGCTTGAATTAAAGGGGCATAAATCAGATAGAGATTGCAGGGATGTAGCCACCACGGTGGACGCTGGACTCATCTGTGCCTGTCCTCGTGTGAATCAGCTGGTGGGGGGATGCCCCGTGTCCTGGGGATGCTGTAGGGATGCTATAGGTTGGTGATGTACACCTCCAGCCCGTTGGCTGCCGTCCTGGTGAGGCCTCGCCGGGGCTCCCCCGCCCAAACGCCCCCAACGCTTTCGTACAGGTTCTCGGGGACACAGGGCTTCCCTGACTTTTCCCGTTTTGCCGCCTTCTTCCAGTTAACGTCCACGGCCTCGTAGTCTGGGTCAAGGCCATGGCGCTGAGCAGTCCAGGCTCGGTCGCTGATGGACTCGTAGCAGGGGTCTGGGGGGGCTGAGGCTGCTGGGGACCAGCACCCAGACAGGGCCCCCTCCTCCTGGCGAGGCTGTGGCCACGCAGCACCCGCCTCCCTCGGGGACGATGCGGGGACCTGGGCTTTCTTCTTGGTGGCTTTGCACACCGTCGAGTACATCTCTTCCAGCTGCCAAAGGAAGGTGGGGGTTCAGAGCAATTCCTGCCCACTGCGGGGTATCCCCTTCACCCCCCAGGCTCCCCTCAGCCCCCAGAGGGATCCTGGCAATGGATTATCCATTGAGGATCTGGCTTTTTGCATATCCAGGGCACAGAGAGCAGCACCATGGGCATCACCTGCGCTCTGGGGCTTGGCTCCATCCTGCACCCCCTAAAAGCTCCATTGGAACAAACAGACCCCTCTGTTTTACACCCTGCTCCAAAGGGGGGTGTTACGGGGAGGCAGGGGGTTAATGACCCGCCCCATGTTCCATCCAGCAAGTGCAGCCCCAGCCCCACATCCCTGCTGTACCTTTGCTCGGGGAGCATCACCCGCACCGTCCCAGCACCGCGGGGGCCCCGCCACGGCCCCGTCCTGTGCCTCCACCAGCACCGTCTTCTTCACCTTGCGGACACAGGCGTAATCGGCTGCCCCGTTCCCAGCACGCGGGGGGCACCCCTGGGTGCCAGTGGGCACGGAGGGCACCGGGGCATCCTCCCCTCCCACCGCCAGGCACTCGTAGACAGCATCTGGCACCGGTTTCCGCAGCGGGGGGAAGAGCAGGTTGGAGTAGGTCTGGTCGGGGCCCAGGAGGGTGTTGGGGGGCTCGGGGACGGGGATCTGGGGCAGCTCGCGGTGCAGGAGGACACTGAGGCTGGAGTCGGCACCAGGGGTCACAGCGCAGGGGACGTCCAGGCTGGCCGGCCGCTGGGCTGCGAGGACAAGAGATGGGAGGACGCTGGGGATGCAGCAAGCACTGACCCCAGCGCCATCGCCGCGTGTGCATGCCAGGATGCGCTCGCTGGGCAGTGCAGGGACTGCAGGCACCCACCAAGGGCCACCGGCCTCCCTTGGTGCCCCCAGCTCAACGGCCACTCACCGTCATCCCTGGCCTTCACCCGGTACAGCTCGTGCAGCTTCGTGTCCGACTTGCTGAGCGACCGCAGCTGCGTCCGGCTGAGCAGGGACTGTAACGGGGCGAGCGCGCACCCTCAGGCTTGCGGCTGGGAGCTGGGGTGCCCTCAGCAACCTGGGGCTGAAATTGTCCCCCCAGCTCCCACTTACCTCATCCACCAGCTTCACCCCATCCGGAGGGATCTTCTTTTTCCTGCCCTTGCTGAGGGGAGATGTGGGATGAGCCCATGGTGGGCGGCCAAGCTGGGGGCAAGGAGCAGGTGCCCCAGGACCACAACAGGCATCGCCGTGTGCCCCTCCCTGGAGCAGCAGCACCCCCAGACCCACAACCCTGCTCCTTCACCAGCCCCACAGCAGGGACCAGGCTAGCAGGGGTCTCCATTGCATCCTGCACCCTGCTGAGCCGCCCTGGGCACTCCTGACATCACCCCTGGCATCACCCATCCTGGTCAGCCACAGGGCTCCTCCTGTGATGCCACATCCCCCATCCCCAGCTGAGAGCGGCTCCCAGGGTGCAGGGGGTGCAGCAGGGGGCAGCGAGGCAGAAGGGGGCAGGATCAGGGCTGCAGCTGGGGGCTCGGGGAGGGCAGAGCACCACATCCCAGTGGTCCCAACTCAGGACAGGGCACACACTGGGGTCTCCACGTGCAGCCACCAAACGCCACCGAGGGGCCCCCAGCCCTGTCCCCAGCATCAGGAAGGGGAGCAGAGGGGCTGCGGGCAGTGCCTACCGTCTGCAGGCAGCACACAGGGCGCCCAGGTAGACCAGGATGCCGAGCAGAGCCAGGGCAGCAGCGGCTGGCGGGAGTGGGGTCTGCGTCAGCCCCTCACCGCTGGCTCGAGCCATGGGGGAGCTGCTTCCAACACCACTGCAGGGGCGAGCTCTGGGGAGAAAAAAAAAAACCCGAAACAATTTGGGGCGCAGCCAGACAATGCTGGGCTCACCACGGCATGAGATGGTGGTTGGCAGGTCCCAGGGCTTGCTGGGGCCCCTGCAGCGCAACCCCGGGGCAGCGAGGCTCTCTGGATGGACCAGGAGCCCCATTTTCTGACCTGAGGCTGCCACGCTGCCCCCATCGCTGCCCCAGCCTGGTGCAGACACCCCGAAGCGGGCGCTCTGCCACATGCCGGAAAAACTGCAGATTTTGGTTCATTAAAAAAAAAACAAAAACGAACTACCAATCCAACAAAGCCAACAGGATTCAAGCTCCCAAGTTGACAGTAATATTATAAAATCATAGAATCACCAAGTTGGAAAAGACCCATCAGATCATCGAGTCCAACCATTCCTATCAATCACTAAACCATGTCCCTCAGAGCCTCATCCACCCGTCTCTTAAACCCCTCCAGGGAAGGGGACTCAACCCCCTCCCTGGGCAGCCTCTGCCAGTGCCCAATGACCCTTTCTGTGAAAAATTTTTTCCTAATGTCCAGCTAAACCTCCCTTGGCGGAGCTTGAGGCCATTCCCTCTCGTCCTGTCCCCTGTCACTTGGAAGAAGAGGCCAGCTCCTTCCTCTCCACAACCTCCTTTTAGGTAGTTGTGGAGAGCAATGAGGTTGAAAAGGATGTCTTGGGGCCCTCAGAACTCTCTGAAGACAACCCAAGAATGCCCATGTGCTTTCTGGGACAGCAGGGCAGCGCCCTGGGCTGCAGGACGGGGGTGACGCTGCTCCCAGCCCAGGTCGCGGGGTGGCCAGGACGGGATGGGCAAAGAGACAACTCAGCCTCACAGCCACCTCTCCCTCCTCGCAGCCCAGGCTTGCTGGGACACCCTCCTTCCACAGCAGCTCTCTCCCGTTCTGATTCTGAGCCCCACAGGTTTTAGCTCCGTACAGCCCTGCCACGGGGCCTGGGGAGTCACCGGGGAGAAACCCCAGATAGGAGCAACGGTGCTGCCAGTGTCTCTGGTGTCACCCCATGCACAGCGAGCTCCGGGGTGCCGAGCCCAGCCCAGCCCCTGTGACATTTCTGCTCTCCCAGGAGCCTGGGTTGCTTGCTCTCTGCAGCATCCCAGAAGGATTCTGCGCTGGGGTCAGGAACTACAGGATCGCAGCCAGCCGGGATGGCTCTTCGCCATGACACTCAGCACGTATGGACCCCACCGCTCCTCCACCACTGCAGCCCCTGTTCCATAGCCGCTCTGTGCTGCGACACAAGAGCAGAAAACACTCACTTTCAGCAGAAAATGTAAGCTTTCAACCACCTTCCTCTGCCAAAAGAAAAGTCATGCCTTGCCCGAAGGCAGCCTTCTTCCCTACGCATTTTTCTTTTCACCCCGATAACCAGCAAACCTCTGCCCACTCGTAGCGCCCTTTTATCCCACACCGTTGGAAACTTCCCCAGCTGGAGCTTTAGCCCCTGGAGAGAAGTTATTTCAACATGGAAAGCGAGACAGAGAGGTTTTAGGGACTAACCCGGCTGGACAGACTGGCTCACATCAGAGCTGGGCAGGGAAGGCTGGTCCCTCTCCAACGACGTCTTAATTAGTCAACAGCGCTTTTCTGTCTGAGCAGACATTAATTATATGGATTACCTGCAAGGCTTTAGTCGGTCCTCACTGAACTCATTTGGCTCATTAGAGCGACAGGATCACGGGCAGCAGCAGCGACTGCGTTCAGGACAGAAGTGAGCTGGCTCTGGGGTTCAGCAGCAAACAGATACCAGGGTGTGATGGGTGGGAGCTGGCGTCACAGCCAGATAGAAATGCAGGTTCTTAGCACACTGAGGCACACACAGGGCTGTTTAACCCACCGCGGGTGGATTTACCGTCCCTGAATTTTTAAGACCGAAGGGATAGGCTTCCTAAATTGAAATTTATCTAGAGAAATTCTTCTGACCAACCAAGGACAGCGGTTGCTCCTTGGCTTCTGACCTACAAAACCACCCGGTGCAGGCTCAGCTGTCACCTGGAGCCACATCAGGGACAACACACTGGTTCTCCCAGAGTTGCAAATTCAAGAGGAAAACGCCGTGCCTGAGCAGAGCCACTCGGGCAGGACCGAGCTGTTTGCAAGGCAAGCTCTCCACAAAAGGTGCACCTGAATTTCCTGCAATAACGTTATTGATCTCCCAGTCCTGGGGCTGTTCTGTGGGGCAGGAGGTGCAGCAGACGGCATTTCGTAACACGCTGGCTCTGCAAGCCAAGGTGGCTTTGAAGATGAGAGCAGCCACAACCGCTGCGTACGTGCGACGCGCTCTCACAGCCCAGCAGAGGGAACGGCTCCTTTCTGCGATACCCGAGCGCAGGCACGATAAACACAGTGGGTTTGGTACTTCAAGGCATCGGAGGGTTTTTTGACTCCTACAAAAGGCACAAGTTTCTCAGCTGGGCTTCATAAAAACAAGGCTAAATTCACTGTAAAATTAAGCACCACTGATGATTTTGCTGGGTTCTTCTGCCCAGACTAATCCACACACGGTGCTCAGTGCCAGGCGGTGAGAAGAAACTCTACGAGATCACTAAAAGCATATTTGCAAGAAACCAGGGTGAGCATTACGAGCTGATTTCCATCAGTGACTGTGAATACGGCTGTAGCGCACACACCTCAGGTACCCTGGGGAGTTGTACTGAAAAAAGCCCCAAGAAGGAGAAGTAGATCTTTTTTGTCTTTTCACTTACAAAAAGCGAAAGCCCCATCAGGGCCAAGAGCCCTGAATCCGCCCCAGGCCATGGGGTGCAACTGGTAGGTTTTAAGACTGAAACACGGAGCAGGCAGGAGATCTCGCTCACTTTCCTTCTGTTTGCACAGTTGGAGGGAGAGATTTCAGCACCAAACTCCTCTAGAGGGATTTAATTGACAAAAGGCCAACTGCATTTTCAAATGTCAGATCCAAGTGTCACAAAACTTAGCTGCCCGCTTCTCACCCCGATCCCGCTCGCTGCTCACAGAGGGCACAGATGTTGTGAAAAATACAACTTTAAAACCTGAAGGCAGGTGACCTGCCCGCCCTCACCGTGGGGCTTCAGTCCAGGCTGACATCATTGCAGGGTTTTTCTTTCTTCTCGCCCTTCCGTGATTGTGGGAAACGCTTGAGCAGAGAAATGCTCTCCTCAGCAGAAGTCGAGAACCTGCTCAAGAGGATTTTGGGCAGCGCTGAGCCACAGCAGGACAGCAGCTCTGCTGCAGCCTCGGTGCTGCAGGAATGGGAAGCCAGATTCCAAAATGCAGGATAGGTGTATTAAGGACATAAATGTTTCCTCTGGAATCACCTGCCCACCACAGTGGTTTTCTTGACACAAATTCAGGAGTTTTACATAATTTCAGTTCTACAGAGGGCAGCGTTTCAATGACCACCCTCTCCCAAGCCACTCACCTGCAGCCAGGAGCTCAGCAGATCCCCAGGAGCTCTTCCACACGCAAGAAAAACCCCTACTCCCCGCCCCATAAGACAGCTGGGAATTTTTCTGTTGAAAAAGCAGCGTCCTGCACGTCTGAACTCAACGATTCATTCACCGTGGTAGTAATCAGCTCCCATTCAACCCTCGATTCAAGCCATGGAATGCAGCAGCGCAGCCAAATCCAAACACCTTTTCTTCCTTAAGCGCAGAAGCTTCCAGCGCGCAAAGCATTAAGCAGCACAAAGCTTGCAGCCCTCCTCGCAGCCGGCTGAAGGTTGAACCCAGCGATGCTGCCCAGCTGCAGTGCAGGAATCCTGCCTGTCCAGTCCAGCTCGCTGCAGCAGCATCCCCAGCGCTGCAGCAATTCCTATAGAGCAGGTTTGGGGGAGTATTTTCCAGCCCCTGGCTTAGTTGCAGATACCCAAGTCTGCCGGGTAAGAAAGCAAATGCCACTTACTGTGCTGAAACTCAAATGCTGAGGAGTGTGAAGAGCGGGAATTCAACCATGTTCTCCTCCTTGCCAGCCACCATGCAGAATTTAGTCTCTTTTATCCCAGTTATTCTTAATTAGGGTTTCCTAAACATCTCGATCTGAGCTCTCCCACACCTCTTCATCTTCCAGCGCAGGCAGCTCTGAGCAGATACCACGCAGCACGCCCCGCAGCTCGCTTCCTGGCCTGCAGACGAGACTGCTTCACCCAATAAGAGTCTGGGTTTCTCCCCACCTTGGCTGTGAGCAGCGCTGCCAACGGGCTCTGCAGGCACCCGGCACACAAGAGCACCCTCTGCCGCGCTCCACTTCCCACCCAGCTGGTTTTAGTGCCAGTGTTCCAGCTGCAGGTGGAAAGAAGGAAAGAGCAAGTTGCCACAGATTGTCATTGCCTTGCAAATGAATGACGCCTTACTAGGACAGAGGGAAAAAAATAAAACAAATTTATTTACCATGGATGTGAAAGGTCTTGGAAGGGAGGCAGCACCCATTCAAAGAAAGGTCTGACAAGTAAGGCTGTGGAAATCCCAAGGAAGGGTCAAAATACAACTTAGCCAAGACACAGAGCTAACTAACCCAGTTCTTAAAGTGAAGATGACGTTTAGTAGTGTCAGAGGACAAAAAGAGCCCAGAAGTTTCTCTACACAGCTCAGCTTACCAGTCATGGGCCACTTCAGCAAGCACCCATGCTAATTGTCAGAGAGCTCCTCTGACAATTAATCCTTGTCACCACTTGAGTGTGGGAAACAGCCGTTTGTGAGGGAAGGATATTGAGCAGCCACTGTTAAACTCAAGCCCAGCGTGGGGAGAACACAAATTTGGAACAAGTGTGGCCAATTCAGTTTGGAACCAGCAGTGCTGAAGGCACCACCTCTCACATCTACATGGTGCTCATCACAGCAGGATCCAAATGCTTTCCAGGAGAGAGTCACTCCAACAGGTTTAAGTCCCTTAACTTGCTTACTTGTGCTGTCGCTCTGTGCCTTCTGAGGTGTGTCTGCAGCAATGCTAAATCCCACAAGGCTCAAACAGCTCTGATCGTTCTCTCCTTCAGCCGTACACTCTCTGGTGAGCTCAGCAGACTAAGCCTACGAGTAGGTGTAGCCCTGCCCCAGCTGACAGCCTGGTAAGTTTTCTTAGGAACAGGTAAAAATGGTGGTACTAAAGAGGCAAAACTTTTCATCAGAAAAATGAATCACAGGATCAAAGGAAACTGATTTCTTAAATTAAGAAAAAAAAATGTGTCCTGGAGATACTGGCATGAAATTGCAAACAGTTTTGGGGTTTTTTTTTTTTAAGAAGAAATTACAACACACAAGCCCCACCAGAAACGGAGGCTGATCAAACCATCATCTCCTCTGCAGCAAGGACCAGCTGCCACCAACGCAGAACATAACCTGGGGCAGAAGACATCCTTCCCGTCCAAAGACACCCCACCCTGTGGGGAAGGGCATTTTGCTTGCCTGTCCTGTTTCCAGCCTAGCCTGAAGCTCTCCCATGGACAGGGCTGCACGTGGGAACGTTAGACCTCCCACTCTTTGTGCTCATCCAGGGCCTGGTCTGACCTGGATCTGGGTCCTTGGGCTTTTTAATTAAAGGACCTGTGTTCTGTGAGACACCTGGAACAGAAAAACTCAGGTAATGAAGGCAAAAACCACAAGGCTCCCTGTGAAGCTGTCCCTAGCCAGAAGGTTTAAGAACCTTTTACGCTGCTGTCTTTACGTCCCCAGCTTTGGCACTCTACTTGCGGAACCATGCAGCTTTCCATACCAAGTCCATGTCCTAGAGATACTCTCAGAGCCAAATTGATGAAATCTGACGCTTGAGGCCACTGGGACCCTCCTCTAAGCTGCCAGATTTCTGTCTATTCATTACACTAGGGTTACAGGGAACTGCTCCCCAAAAAATGGGAGTTCTTGGATAAATCCCATAACAAACCCAGAAGGCAGAGAGCAGCTGAAGCCATTTGCCTGTGTTCTTTTCACCCAGCACAAGCCTTTTCTGCTTGGGACCCTGCCTCCACTCCTGTTTGTCAGTTGGCTGCGAACACAAGCCACAGCCGATGCAGGATGTGGGGCTTTCAGAGCCCCTCCTCACCTGGGTTGTACCCAGCAACGTTATCACTCGAGCAGCTACAGGCTCTGGATGGAGGTGCTACCACAGCGATAACAGAGGAAAGACATGTGCAAAAAAGTAGAGCATCATGTTTCTTGTCATTAGTCCTTATACAAGGCTCAGGGTGACTGAATGTGTTCAGGCCCGGACGGATGTGGGCTCCTCTTGCTCCCAGCAGAGCTCAGAAGCATCCAGTTTGAGAAACTGCTGCTTTTCAGCCCAGTTTTTAGGCTGGACAGCCCGAGGCCTGGAGGAGCAGGATAGCTCACCCAGGCTGAGGCCACGAGCACCAAGGCTGGCTAGAAGGACAAACGCCTTCCTCGGAGACTAGAACTCAGTCATCTTCTTATGCGTGTCTGCTTTCTTCTGCTCCCGCTGCAGACTGGCTTCCTGGGCTTGCAGCTGCCCCAGCTGTTTGTGTGCGTTAGCCAGCTTCTCCTCCAGCTGAGCCGTAGCAATGCTGTGCCTGAAAGCAAAAAAGTGTTACGACAACGTCATCCTGCACGGTAAGATCAAAGGTTTGCCATCATCTCACGAGGGGTTGCCCTTTCCTGTGAGATCAGTGCAAGAACCTGATACTCAGCACAATCTGGGCTGGAAAACATCCTCCTGTGATGCTCAACAGCAACGCTGCAGATACGGGCATGAGAGGAAACTACTCCAGTACCTTCCCTCAGAGAGCTCCTCTCTTTGCCACAGCCTGAATTCCAGCCACAGGACCCAAGACACATCTGCTGGTGTTCAAGGACGTGCTCTCTCCTCCACTTCCCCATAGGTCTTATCCAGATGTTTCACCTGGTCATCCTACAGCTCATTTCAAGCCCACCCCTCCCCATAAGCACCAAGAATTCGCAGTTCATCCTGCAGTCCCATAACCAATGTTTTCCTACCGTCCAATGTTGCGTTCCAGGGCCTGCTGGATTCCTCTGATATCCCTCTGCGTTTGTTCAATCTTCTCCATTGTCTGGAAGAGGCGGACACTGAGAGCCTTCTTGGTGCTTTTGCTAGCATGGTAGATCTCTTTGCTGTTCCTCTGTGGCAGTGCCAGCCCTCCAACCTTCTCCCCAGTGCCTTTCCCTCGCAGCTTCTCATTCAAAAAGTCAAACACATTGTGGCGAGGCTTTCGGCCACCCACAGGGGACTGTCCGGAGTTGTTTCCCTTCGCTCGGCATTTCCTTGACTTGCCTGGGTCCAGCTTCCCCTGCTTCTTCTTCTGAAGCACCTCGGCACACTGGTCCAGGGACTTCCCTCGAGGAAGAACCACAGCCTGAACTGGCTCCACTCGGCCATCGGAATTCTTCCCTAATCCTGAGGTGAGACACCAAGGGATTACTGTGAGGACAACTCGTCTCAAGCCACCTCCCTCCACAAGCTCAGAACAAGCAAACAGGCTTCTGAGGTACAAAAAGCCGTAGCTGCCATCCAAGTCAAAGAGGAGCAGCCACAGCATGGTGGATGCAGATTCTCCGACAGAAGCCTGCTACAGCAGGAGATAGGTGATCAAAAGCCTGAGGCCAACTGTCAGTCTGGTTTCTGTGGAACCATGTTCAGCCTCATACTCAGCTTTTCAAGCCAGGTTCCTCTTAAAACTGGTTTGGCTCCTCTGGGAGCACCAGAGACAAATGCAAGCAGCAGACCAGCCTCCTAAAGCCCCCAAGGCTTATATATATAACTTATGTAGTGAGACTGGAGTTCAGCAGGCTTTGAAGTCTGCATCTAGAGCCAGGAGATGCCTTAACACAGACATCAGAAGCTTCACAGATCAGTTCCCTTCTACCTAAAGCCTTTGAACATCTCACACAGCAGTTCTCACAGCTTTAATCATGATCTTGACCACAGTTCCAAATGCCTCCCATTTTTGCTACTGCTGTTCAGGGGCTGGTGCACACATGCCTGTCCTTCGGTTAAACAGCTATTCCTCCTTTCCTTTGAACCTCCACATGGGCGTGACTCATTGCACAGCTTCGGCCTTGTCTAACAGGCCCTTCAGACATAAAAATTCTTAGCTTCGTCCACAAATCTTGTTTTTCTTAACCAGCTTTAGTATCCACCCTGCGAGCGAGAGGACAAGGCAGCTGGGCCCTCACACCACCAGGACCACCTTCTCCTCTTACCTTTTCCAAACTCGTATCCCATCTGAACAAGCAGTTTGGAGCCGATACCACGAGTGTGGGCTTCCCAGCCACCGAAAGAGGAACTGCACGCTGGCGTCCATTCCCCGTTCTCTGCAATTCCCGAATCTATCACTGTGGCACAGAAGAGATAAAGCAGTGAAACAGAGACAAAGCTGCTATGCAAAGCCTTCATCTGGGACACACACAGAGCAGGAAAACCCCTCAAAAGGCAGCAAAATACACTTCCCTCACCCTAGAATCACTCAGCAGCTCCTTCAGCCTTACCTGGCTCCTATTCAGCTGACACCTTTAATGAACACTGCACAGCGAATTACTGACATGAAAGCTCTCAACTGACTTAGTGCATGTACCATCTCATAGATGCAGGTAGTTGCAATAGGTTTTTGTGCTTCATTTCCTTCCTTCTAGGATGGTCATACAGACAGATTTGGCACCGTGGCATCAAGTTCTGTGCCTCCAGCTGACGTCTCTGGTATGAGGCTCCTCCAGGCCACAGTGCTATTTTGTGTTATTAGGATCCAATAACGTCTATCGGGCTAAAAGTAAAGGGCTCTAGGACACAACTTTGTCCCTGTGATGGAAACATGGCAACAGCACAGGGACAGTCATGTCTGTGTAATCTCAAAGAAGCCACTTGGGTTCTCTCTGTGTCAGCTGCCAGCAGCAGAACAGGGTATGGCTGTTATTGTGACCACACTGAGGCACCAGGACCACTTAGCATCTCTGGGGGTTCACACTCATGTCATGGAGCTACACAGAGCTCCCAGTAACGAGGGATTCTCCTGATCCATGTAACAGCTCAACTCAGCCAGCCACATGAGAAACAGACTCGGAGCTTGGAACTCTGCGCTAAAATATCACACCCTCTTCTTTCACATGGTGAAAATTCCCATGGAAACCTCCAACCTTCCTTAGCCCGGTAATTTGCATAAAATAAAGATTTTAGGTTGCGATTGGAACATAATAGCTAATTACCATTCTCTATCTTTCAGGAACATTAAAGAGATGAGCTACGCTTTCATCAGAGGTGGAGACACTTAGAGTGAAAGCACTAGGACAGCAGCACAGCAGGTCCCAGAGCAAGGCAGAGCAGGATCACAGCTCGCTTTTGTGACTCTCTTACCTTTAGCATAACCAGAATCATCAGCACTGTCCTCATCGGACTCTGCAGATTCGGCACCATCTTCGCTTCGCAGCGGGGGAATGATGCTATCTCCCTCCACAACAGCTTCCTTCAGCAGCAGGGAATCAAACTTGACGGTGTAGTAACCACTGTCGATGTCTACAGAAGGAAAAACAAGGAAGAAAAGTTAAAAGTGTCCAATACGCAACTGTCAGTGGGCTTCCTAGTGAGCTCCAGGGCAACAACGTGGGAGAGGAGAAAGGTCTGAGTTCTGGTTTTAATTTGTGCTTTAAACTTCTGCCTGGAGGAGAGAATCATAGAATCACCAGGTTGGAAAAGACCCACCGGATCATCAAGTCCAACCATTCCTATCATGGAATGGTTTGGGGTGGAAGATACCTCAAAATCCATCCAGTTCCACCCCCTGCCACGGGAAGGGACACCTCCCACTGGATCCGTTGTCTCCAAGCCCCATCCAACCTGGCCTTGAACACCTCCCAGGACAGGGCAGCCACCACTGCTCTGGGCAACCTGGGTCAGGGCCTCCCCACCCTCGCAGCAAAACATTTCTTCCCAAGATCTCCTCTCAACGTCCCCTCTTTCAGTTTAAATAGAAGCACAGAATGGGAACGAATCATAGAACAAGAAGCCCCACTGCAATGAGAAGCTGTTTCTACAATGCTGGTGTTGATCCTTAAAGGTTTGTCTCTAAAAAGGAAGAAAGGTGGGCTGCTGAGAAATGGAATTGCAGCAAAGTCAGACTTGCAGTCAGTTAGGCTGACCTGATTAGAGTCAAAGAAAGATGGGAAAAGAGAACAAACCCTCACCCATCCCAGGACAGAGGGAATCCTGTATCAGCAGCTGACAGGCAGGGCCAGCTCCTCAGGTTTTTGTTTAAACTAGAGCAGATTATTGCCGTTCTAACCTAACATGCATGCAAATCCCTGTCATACCTGCCTCTTCCCTTTCGTTATAGTTAACGACCATGCAGTCATTTCCTTTCCACAGTCCTGCTCTTACACCTCCTTTTTGCCTAACGCTCTTCCCCATTTCCCAGCCTGGCAAAATTCACAGAATCACAGAGTCATTTAGAGTGGAAAAGACCTTTAAGACACCGTCCAGCCCTTAACACAGCACTGCCAATTCCACCACTAAACCACCTCCCTAAGCACCACATCCACATGGCTTATAAACCCCTCCAGGGATGGAGACTCCCTCACTGCCCTGTGCAGTGTCTGCCAGCGCCTGCGAACCCTTTCCAGGAAGGAATATTTCCTAATATCCAAGCTAAACCTGCTCCAGCACAACTTGAGACTGTTTTCTCTCATCCCATCTCGTTATGTGGGAGCAGAGCCCAGCACCCACCTCACCCCAGCCTCCTTTCTGTGAGTCGCAGAATGCAATGAGGTCTCCCCTCAGCCTCCTCTCCTCCAGACTAAACAGCCCCGGGGCCTTCGGTCGCTCCCCATAAGAGAGGAGCAGAACATTTTCTCCGCTGCATAAGGAGTTTGAATTGACGGCTGCAGCCACACAGTTAACATTTTCCTATTATTAACCAAAACAGCCAGTTTTTATATTCATCTAAGCACCAGGCTTCACCTTCCATGCACAATCCTAGCAAAGCTGGTCTGAGACTCACCTGTTATCTTGGCCGTGTACCATATCCCATCGCTGTGTTTTGCCAGGCAGGCTGAACCCACCTCCAGCGCGCTCAGGTTGGGCTCCTGGAACGGCTGGAGCTCTTCCACAGAGACCACCTGGCCGTGGGAAAACCTGCCAGGGAAGGCAGAAAAGGAATTATCTCCACCTCATTTGAGCAAGTTTTAAGTAAAAATCCCCCTCTTTCCTTAAATGAAATGCAAACCAATTGTCAGTGTGATGAAGCGCCACCAGCTATCAGGGAAGTTTTATCGTGCATTATTTCAATTACACAGGTTATTTCACCTGTTATTTCAGTCACGTAACAAAGAATGCAGAGAATGAATCTGTCCTGGCTGCTAACAAAACCAGTCAAAGTGCCCACAGGCCCTTTGAGATAAGGAGATGGAGGCCGGGCTCTGCTCACCTCCTGCACCACAGCCTTCGAAGGCCAATTAGGTTGCTCGAGGCCTTAGCCTGGTCAGTTTGGAAGATCTTCAAAGATAGAGACTCCACGACCTCCCTGTGCACCAAGGATGTTGGCACTACCCACAAACAAACCTCGCTATCTTATTTTAATATTGGTTGTTCTTTTCACCACTTGGACTGATGGGACTTTCCCATAGGCTTTTCCCTTTCATCTCCACATTAGCCAAAGCAAACAGCCAAAATGATGCCGCTGCTTACCATAATGCATTTTAAAGACATAAACAAGCAACATTTCATCTAATGTAAAAGTTAAACGTGGCACTGTCACAGGAGGTTTATCTTCCTGAAGGACAAGACCTTCATCTACAGGAAGGACACAAGCCCCCACCCATTCCTGTTACGTTTTTTACCGACAGTTCTCTTTGAATCTGCATTTGTCATCCAAGAAGAACGGGCACGGCTTCAGAGACTTGTGAGTCGGATAGAGATACAGCACTCGGACTCCTGCGCTGCCATCTTCCAGCTCCTCTGTCCCCACAATCATGGCGTTGTGGTACTCCAAGGTCCCCCAGGAACTGTAGTAGGGGGCTTTAACTTTCATCCCACTCAATTCCTCCTCCTCCTCTTCCTCTTCGCTGTACTTGGGTTCATTTCTGTCATCACTTTCTTCACCTCTTCCCGATACCTCATCGTTATCTCCTGAAGGCTTCTCCTCAGTTCCAAGCTCAGCGATGGCTTCCTTAAAGGCAGCGTACTCCTCGTCCTGGGCAGAGCTGTCGGGGTTGGGGCCCTGCTCCAGGAGACCTGCTGAGGGGGAGGAGGCGTTTGTATCTAAAGTAGACAGAAGTTTGCTCTTTCTAACAGACACCAGGCTGGATTCAGTCAGTTCTATGAGCTGCTTTAAATCCTCCTGCAACTTAATCAAATCCGGCTGCTGCGACGGGTCCAGGCCAGCTCCTAACGCCAGCTCCACTTGCTGCAGTTGGGCGTTATAGGTCTGAATGGCCGCTTCCAGGCTCTCTTCATCCATCATCAGCAAAATAAAGGTGTGGTTAACTACGTCCTTCACGGCAACTCGGAACACAGCCCAAGAGTTTACTTAAGATGAGCAGCTTTTGGGATAAGAGAACCTTGTCCACAGGAGCTACCATCTACCCCGCCGCTCCCCTCGACAGCAACCAGGGGGTGCTCCTGCCGTGAGTGCAGAGGGCAGGCCCTGCTCCGGCCCAGCGCCCGCTCCAGCCAGCGCCGCTCACTCCCGGCTCCTCTCGTCCCCCAGCCCGGGCGCTGGCGACGCGACACCTCGGCCCCGGGGCCGGCAGCGCTCGCCCCTCGGCTCCCCGCTCCCCCGCCGCCACGACACCGCGACAACTTCCGGCTCCAGCGCCCTCATTTCCGGTCCCGGAGCCACCACTTCCGGTCCCTTACGTGACTCCGGCTGAGCGACTCCTCCCCTTTATTGCGCAACGCGCGTC
This sequence comes from Phaenicophaeus curvirostris, assembly GCF_032191515.1. NCBI lineage: Eukaryota > Metazoa > Chordata > Aves > Cuculiformes > Cuculidae > Phaenicophaeus > Phaenicophaeus curvirostris. Next base: position 8,005,467 of record NC_091409.1, read on the forward strand.
TCCGGCCGCGGCGCTGGGCATTCTGGGAGTTATAGTCCACACGCATTTGTAGCTCCGGCCCCGCAGCGCCGCCGGGACTACATTTCCCAGGGCGCCGCGCGCGACATGGCGCCGGCGGCCGGTGCCGGCGGGGAGCGCTGAGCCGCTGCGTGACGGGAGGTGCCTCCGGTCCCGGGTGAGCGGCCGCGGGCCCTGTCCGCGCCGAGGGGGGACGGCGGGGGGCGGCTGTGCTTGGGGCTGGGGCGGAGGCGCCGCCGGCCCGGCCCGGCCCAGGGAGCAGCGGCGGCCGGGGCAGGTTTCCCCTCCCGCCCCCGCCCGGCGGTGGCTCCCGGGGCTGGGGAGCGGCCTCGGTGCCTTCGCGAGCCCCGGGGGCCGAGGAGGCCACCAGCATCCCGGCTTGGATCAGCCGCGGGGTGGCCAGCAGGAGCCGGGCAGGGGTCGTCCCCTGCACCCGGCGCTGGGGAGGCCGCACCTTGAATCCTGGGTTCAGTTTTGGGCCCCTCAGTGCAAGAAGGACCTTGAGGGGCTGGAGCGAGTCCAGAGAAGGGAACGGAGCTGGGAAAAGGGCTGGAGAACAAGCGTCCTGGGAGCGGCTGAGGGACCTGGGGCTGTTTAGCCTGGAGAAGAGGAGGCTGAGGGGAGACCTCATCGCTCTCTGCAGCTTCTGGAAAGGAGGTTGTGGTGAAGTGGGTGCTGGGCTCTGCTCCCAAGTAACCAGTGATGGGATGAGAGGAAACTGCCTCAAGTTGTAGTAGAGGAGGGTTATATTTGATATCAGGAAAACGTCTTCACCAGAAGGGTTCTCGGGCACTGGCAGAGGCTGCCCAGAGAGGTGGTTGAGTCACCATCCCTGGAGGAATGGTGGACAGGTGTGGTTGGACTCAATGATCTCAAAGATTTTTTCCAACCAAACGGTTCTATGAATCCCGGGGTCTGGTGGAGGCTGCGCCTCTGGTATGGGCAGGAGCAAAGAGTCCCCGCTGCTCAGTGGGTGACAGTGCTGAGGAGCCTGTCCTCAACCTGAGAAGTCCCTTACTTCTGCTCTGGAACACTTTCTATTTTAGGTCATGTTGTTTGACTTCAAAGTGTTTATCTGCACAGTTGCTCTAATCCAGTTGCCTCACAAAGTCATTGCCTTGGGGTTCCCTTTGTCTGTACTTAAACAGCTGGATTGTTGCAGTGGTGTGTGAGTCAGCGTAGTGCGTGGTACCAATTCTTCCTGCGTCTGAGCAAATCTCTGCATTGGTTGTGCAAAACCAGCAACAGAAAGTGCGTGGGGTTCCACAGGTGTCTGTGTCGCTTTGTCTGGTTCTTAGTCTTGCGCTTCTGGCCCGTTAACTTAGTTATCTTGTCTTCATGGTGCTGTGAGATGATGAAATACTTGTATAAGATATACCATAACAGAAGATTGTTGCTGGGTAAGGCTTAAAATAAGATAAGTAGGGGCTTTTATGCACCTTTAAGATACACTGTGCTCAGTTTGACCATTAAAGATCCCATGATACAGTTACATGGATTGGAAACAGGGATGGAGGCCTGGCCTATATGTTCTCGCTCAAAATTCCCATTCTCTGTATTTGCATGAAACTGGCTTTGTTTTCTGTGGGTCTTACATGTTTTGCAAGAGGCGTTCAAGCTCTTGAACTCTTCTTTAAGCCCCAAAGCAGACAGGGAAGTTGTCAAATGGGGGCGTGCGGAAACAGAGGTTAAGCTCTTTGGAGGATAATCCCTTGCTTGCATGCATTTAGAAGTTTGATATTGAGCTAATGTACAAGATCTCTCTTAGATCTGTGATTTGTCCTGGGATTCCCTAAATATGAGAATTATAGATGAAAGAGTAACATCACTTATTTATCTAGCGTTGGGACAGACTTGTGCTGTGGGACGGGAGACTTTGGACATGACCTGTACTTGTTTCCTTGTTTCCTGGTTTCCTGGTACTTGTTGCAGGAGCAGGATGTACACTCTGCTGTCCGGGCTCTATAAATACATGTTCCAGAGGGATGAATACTGCATCTTGATCCTTGGTTTGGACAATGCTGGCAAAACCGTAAGTGCTGTTTATTACCAGCTCTGCGGAGGGCACACAGGATTGTAAACATCCCCCATGGATAAAATTTCCAGACATATCACTCTTTCTCCAGCTGTATTGTGAGTTATTTTAGTGATGTCACATCAAAGAAACAACTTTTCCCTCTTACTTAAACATAGCATAAGCTTCCAGGGACGTAGCTGAGGCTTTGGTAATCCCGTAATCACCTGTGATCCCTTCTTTCCTTGCTAAAATAGGGAACAAGAAGAGTGATTTGTCCCAGGGTGAGGTAGGGCAGTATTTTTTGGAGCAGGATTCTGCAGCAATGAAAAGGCAGGTTTGAGTTATTTAAGAGTAAATGCTTTTTCTTGTTCCCTTTCAGACCTTCCTCGAACAAACTAAAACTCGATTTAACAAGAACTACAAAGGGATGAGTTTGTCCAAAATCACAACCACTGTAGGGTTAAACAGTAAGTAAATCCGTTTGGGATCTTTTCAGCTTTCCTGCACTGCTGGACAAAAGCCAGTTCTTGTTTGAAATTTTTAAGCGAGGGCAAAACAGTTCTTGGTGGGAGAGATCGTCTCTCCCAGCTCTCCATCCCTTTTTGCAAGAGAGTAAAATAATCTTTCTTAGCTTGTGAGGGAAAAACCCTGAAGCCTTAAAAAAAACAAGTATCCCATTTCAGTGCTACGCTCAAAGGTTAAACTGAATTTCGCTGGAGTTATTCATTGGCCCAGTTCTGATACGATTTGCACTGATACAACTCTGATGTTGGTGGTCATTCTTTGCAAAGGTGCTGGTTTGTTATTGAAAGTAGCCAGTCTGTGTGATCTGTTCCTCTAGAAGACTCTTCTAGCCTGGGTTTCTGCAGGGTCTGTGTGGGTGGTTGTGCTTCAGAGAACACCTTTAGTTTTAATTGGAATATCCTGTCTTCTTTCCCTCTAGTTGGTACTATTGATGTTGGCAAAACTCGGCTAATGTTCTGGGATCTTGGTGGACAGGAGGAACTGCAGTCTCTTTGGGACAAGGTTGGAGATGTATTTTTTGTCTTTTAGAAGCGTTTTTATCTCTTTCAGAATTGAAGCAGTGTGATTGTTTAGTAATCATACCTGCTTATTGGTAACCCTAGCATTTAGCATTAACACTTTTCCAGAGATTCAACTACATTTGTGCAAGATTAGCAAAGGTGACGCTTAATATTGACATTGTTGTTTGCAGACAGCAATTACCAGCCCATATCTGAGGGCTGTGCTGGTGGGGGTGAGTTTTTTGAGAAGACAGATAATCGCACATTTACTATGGAAACAGCTGGCTCTGGTTGGTCTCTTCCATGCATATAAAGATTTTACTCAATGTAAAAAGAAATCAGGAAGAGGAGCAAATGCTCTCAGCGGGCAGATACACTGATGTCTGTGTTTGCTTTCAGTATTATGCCGAATCTCATGGAGTGATCTACGTTATTGACTCTACTGACGAGGAGAGGCTGTCGGAATCTAAAAGAGCTTTTGGTGAGTTTTACCTGTGCTGTGATGTCCTGTTGTGTGTGGCACAGTTCTCATCACTGTTGTGTCTCTTTCTGTGTCCTGAGGAAGCCGTGTGGCTGTTGATGACACATCTGCAGTGCTTTTGCACTTTTTTTGGTGAAGCCTGTCTTCTCTATAACACAGGACTCACTTCTGTTGCCTATAATGGCTGTGAATCTGTTTTTGTGCTTATGCTAATTCTTTTGGAATCTTTGTTCTTCATTCTGTGTTTGTCCCCTCGTTAAGTCTCAGTAACATGCTTGTTGACTAAAATAAATTTTAGGGTTTGAGCTGGAAAAACACCTGTGAAGGGAGTAGACCTGAAAAGTTGCATCACGTGTAAACTGTAATGCCAGGAGAAACCTCTTGTTTCCTCCCTGTGTCCAGAGAGTGTGTGACAGGCATTTGCACAGCTGTGTTTTCCAGAACTGGCTACGCCTCTGTTTTTGTTTCTGTAGAGAAGATGATTACCAGCGAAGCTCTGGAAGGGGTTCCCATTCTGGTGCTCGCTAACAAGCAGGATGTAGAGGTAAGATTATTGCGGGTCTACTTGTTAAGTGAATAAATAAAAGCTTAGGCGAGCTCTACATTCATCTTAGATTTGTTTACGTTCCTGGACTGATCCTATGGCTTTTTTTCTGCCGCTGGGAATCACTGCTTTGAATCCAGTTTTCATTATTCCTTTCTTCTCTAATCATTTTCCAGTGGCTTAAGTGAGCTTCCTACAGGCATGTCCATCCCCGCTGGTTTGGAATTCTTATGTAAACAAAACCTACTCTGTAGCTATGGTCGATCTGCCTTGTACTGTGATTTGGTGTCTCAATACTGTTTCTTTCTGTTCAGTGCACTCTATTTATGCCGCTCTGTTCTCACCTGGGAGCAGCACAGGAAATGTATATGAAGCAACATCATCCTTCTCTCATAACCAGATAAGCTCTTCTCCATGAAACATTGTCTATCCAAGAGCATTCTGTCAGTGACAGCAGGGAATGGCAAGGAATATGTTTTCTGGGGGGTATAATTCAGATTCTTTCTAGCATTTCCAGAACTGCAAAACTCTCATTTTGTGTTTGACAAGTTAGCGGGCCCTGCAGTGTGAGTGTTTGGGTGATACATCCAGGGCTGTTCTCGTCTCTCTTGGCATATGGAAAAAAGGAAAGAGAAAGCCTAAAGCGGGTAACAGTATTTTCCTGTGTTTTCCTCCTCCTTTCCACACATTGTCGCTGGAATTCCAGCCCTGCAGTTGGAGTGGTTAATCTGTAGATGGAGCCAGAGACTTGCAGTAGAACTTGGAGAGCCCTGGCAGCTGTGGTCAGTATCTTGTTTCAAAGAGTGCTCGTTCTTCCCAGCTTCTTCCCTTGGCCTTTACCCTGAGCTCAGTGTGCTTGTGGGGAAATACCCAAGACTTACAGGGAAAACACTTAGGTTTTGGAACAGTTGGTTACGCTTCATGTGTACAGCACCACAGGCATTTTTGGGTGATCGTGAGGTTGTCTAGTCGTAGGAATAAAAGAAATAACATGATATGGAAACAGGACTCCTGATTTCTGGTCTTGACTTTGCTGTGATCTCTGGGAACCTGACTGTCTTTTCTGTGTGGAAACCAGAAGATCCACTTTCCTCCATGCAACACTGCGGCTTTACAGCACAGAGCAGTCTGCGCTCTTACCTTTAGCTGTTGAGAATTATACTAAATGCAGTGACCTGGAAAGCTGTTCTAGTTTTCCCTGTGGCCATACTGCAAGAGCCAGCTCTCATGGCGCTGTAGCCAGATCAGGGGAGAAAGATTGAACAAGTTGACTTGTTTATATGACTAGAAAGAGGTATGAAGAACAGGCTCTCCAGGTAAAAACTAGGGCTGACTCCTTGCCCCTTTGGAAGGTCAAGGACTAGCCCAGAGATGTGGTTGTATTAGTGACAAGAGTTAGCAAACCCACACTGACTCATGGTGTACCTATTTTTAAGAAAGTCCTAACTTGTGTAATTAAAGGTCTTTTCCTAGAGTATGATCTTGGATATACTTGAAGCCTACAGGAAAGCTGGGGAGGGGCTCTTGATCAGGGAGTGCAGGGATAGGATGAGGGGAAACAGTTTGAAGCCGAAAGAGGGGAGATTGAGATGAGATCTTAGGAAGAAATGTTTTGCTGCGAGGGTGGGGAGGCCCTGGCCCAGGTTGCCCAGAGCAGTGGTGGCTGCCCCATCCCTGGAGGGGTTCAAGGCCAGGTTGAATGGGGTTTGGAGCAACTGGATCCAGTGGGAGGTGTCCCTGCCCATGGCAGGGGTGGAACTGGATGGGCTTTGAGGTCTCTTTGGACCCAAACCATTCTGTGATTCTGTGATACAGACGCAGAGACCAGTATCTTATCAGGGGTAGAGATTTTTCTGCTCTGAATCCCCAGGCATGTAATCATAGTGGGGAATTCTCCCTGGCATTCCTCTGTCATTAACCCAGATCATAGGGAAGGAGGAGAAGTGATACCTTAACTTTGCTGGTATGTGTGGATGAAAGATAATTTGTGCAGATTACATTTTTAAAGGCCAGCAGAAGATTTGTGGTGAAATATATCAGAAACAGCACGTCTGTCATATATCTATGTTTGTTTAAAGTTTACATTCTTCACAATAAGCTAACAAAAATTCTGACTCAGTGCCTGCAATGCCTGCAATTGCATAAAGTGTGAGAATTTTTTGGCCCTGATGCTTAGTGCCTTGTAGGAAAGAATTCTGGTGTTATTAGCCACCACTACCACGGGATAAATTGCATTGACTCAGCCCTGCCAAGCATGAGCATTATCAGATGAAATACAGTCATAGAGTGCAAAACAACGATTCTGCTATCATCACAATACTGCGTCTGATTTTTTTCCTGTACCAGAAGAACCCTCTGTGTTTCACAGGGGCTTCAAAACTGAGTGAATTTACAATTAATTAAAAGACTTGAGTTGAACGTGTGTTGTGGGAGGGAGTTTGTTTTAGTTTGTTTTTTAAAGGAGCTGTTGCTTTGTAGGGGAACGAAACATCTAGTGTATAATAATTCATGTAAATTTCCTTTCCCATTCAGAATGCCACTTCTGAAAATATTAGACAGTTTTTCTTACCTGCTGTTTCCTGCAGAAAAAGCCTAAAATAAGATTTTCTATTTGCCAGTTTGATGTGAATGCAGCTGGCTAAAGGTTTGTAGAGACTATGTATTTCTGAGCTGTACAATCAACTGTTAAAACTTGAGCATAGAATGGCTCGTTAAACCTTTAACGCTATAAAAAATATTGGAAAAACTGAGCTGGAAAGAATAGCATCTGAAAATAATCAGTGGTTATGTGCTGGCTTTGAGGGGAGGCTTTGCCTTCTTAAGATAAACATTGGAAATTTAATTTGAAATGTCTGGGTGGTGGGAATCCTTATGCCTTTGGAAAATGAGAGGAGTCATGGTGAGTAGCAGTGTGTGCTGGAAGTTATGTTATCTATTTATGATATCTATGTTATCTATTTTCCACACAGATGTTAAAAAATAGGGCTCTGCATGGTGGCAATTCTCAATTCCAGCTTAAGAAATACCACAGCCTCCCTGTAAAATCAGTTTTAATTTAAATGAGCTTAAGTTTTAATTTAAAAGAAGATTGTAAAAACAGGTAACACAGAACGTAGATCAGGTTGATTAAACTTGTTATTAAGTGGTTTTACTGTGGCTGCTCACCCTCCTGTTGCTTCTGCTTTAGTTCCATTCTGCCAATAGGTAACTCCAGAGTTGGCAGAAGAGCTGGTGCTTTAGACTTTACCCTGACATGATGCCAAGGAGCAGCGTTGTCTTTCCTGCAGTGGATGTGGCAAATGGATAAAGACTCTGCAATGCAACCTTTTGTGCCTAAAACAGCCCCTCATGCTTTTCTGTAGGTGACTCCAGAAGTGGAGCCCTGCTGCTGGATGTATTTCTAGGTGCGCTATTCCCGAGTCTTAGCTTGAGCGATGCTGTTCTGAGCCCCTCATAGGAGGATTTGGGTTGTGCAGGCAGGTCAGGCCTGGCTAGACCATGCCTCAAAGAGCCTTCAGGAATAGGTGGCTTACAGTGCATTCTTCTGGGGAAGCTGGAGTAGGAAAATGGTCTGTCAAGTTGTGTGAGCTTCCTCTGAAGCATATGGTAGATAGCATCACTCGGGAAAGGTCACCTGTGGGTTTTATTACCGTGATGGAGCACTGTTTATGTGATCACAAACCAGCTTCCCTAGTTTGCTCTTGGTTCCAGTTGAGAAACAAAACGCATTTGTAAACAAATATTTTGTAATGTAGATAAGGAGGTACAAAAGAGAGGAACTTGGAAGCCGCAGCTGACATTTTCTGCCAAGCATGAGATGCTCAAATGCTCCTCGTTGAAGCAATGGGTAATCTGCCTCATCCTCTGCTGCAAGACAGGACTTCCAGTTCATGGTTTCCCTTTGAACACTAAAGCAAGGCTTCTCTGGATAGTGCAGTGGTGCTGTCCCCTCTGCTGCATTATTGTACTTCATCCCAAGGGGAGAAAGGTGTTCATCAAAACAGGTATGGTGGTGTGATGCATCGGCACCCTGCTATAAACAGTGTACACATGCACAGGCTCCTCAGAATCAAAGCTCTGATGCAGATTTCTAGGGAGAGCAATGGCTGCACAGCTTTGTGGAAGTTAGGGCAGGCCACAACTGTACTGGAGGATGAGAAAGGGAAGTGGTTAGAATGGATTAAGCTGGGGATAAAAATGGCTGCAGCAGTTGTAAGCTGCTCTGGGAAAAGTGGACTTCTCAAAGACCTGAAAGGTGGGTGAAGTGAAGGGCGTGGATTCTCTATGCCACTGGATTTGCACAGGTGTGCTGCTCAGCTGGTGGGTTTTGGGAGGTCTGCCTGGTTGCTTGTGCAAGTGGAAATAAAGGACAGCGTGGTTGTGCTCTGTGCTGTTATTTCCTGCTTCGAATGCTTTCTCTCAGATCTATTTTAAAAATATTTTAAAATATATCATTGTTCATAAAAGAGGTTGCCACACTGTGATATTAAGTTGTGGTGAGCTTAAAGTCTATTTCAAGGAATGTTTGCTTGTTTTCAGCTGCCCTGAGATTTAACCTTCCTGCTGCTGAGTCTCATTTACTGACAAAAAGTAATGACATGAAAAATACGTCCGGTTACTGACGTGCAGCTCTTCCTCCTCTCCAGTTCATAGAATCATAGAATCACTTGGTTGGAAAAGACCTTTGAGATCATTGAGTCCAGCCGTACCTGTCCACTACTAAACCTGAGCATCTCGTCTGCTTGCCTTTTAAACCCCTCCAGAGATGGGGACTCTACCACCTCCCTGGCAGCCTCTGAGAACCTTTTCAGAGAAGAAATTTTTGCTGCTGTCCAATCTGAACCTGCCCTGGCGCAACTTGAGGCCATTTCCTCTTGTCCTAACTCCCCCCAGTTGTGGAGTGACTGACCTGTCTAGAGCTCTGGCTCAAACCCTCGTTAGACCTGCCTTTCTTAGTGGGCAGTGAGTGTCATAGCAAAACTAAAGTGGCATCTCTTACAAACATGTAGAGAGTGATTGTTTGGTGGTAATCTCTTGCTCATCTTCCAGACCTACTGGTATGAATTTCAACTCCCAAGTCCAGTCCGACTCCCTCTAATGTTAATATTTGATTTTTTTAAATAATGTATTGAACTCTTTATGCTGTGGGTAATAGCTCATCTGTATGAATTGCAGGCTTTTCATTCAGCAGAAATCCTGAAGTGAGTTCTTGGGGTGCAGTCAAGAAAGTAACATTTCTGGGTGCAGTTTCCAGCTCACTGAGAGAAACTGCGAGTTTGAAATGCAGCATAGGTCATGAGAAAGTACTGTCATCCAAAGTTGCACAACTCATGGATTCAAGGCCTTTCACAGTGGAAAATCACAAGTCTGGATGCAAGGGCACTGGATGAATTGGGCGTCATTAATCTCCTTTCAAGCCATTTCTTAAGAACCCTGCTTATTTACAAGTGCCAAAACCTGCTTATTTTTCACATGGTCATCCCTATAGTAATTTCCTGTCTTTAATTTCTCTAGAACCAGTATTTTGTAAAATGGGTAGCTAGTATCATTAATTTCTGTCTTCCTGCTAATTCAAAGCCCAGACGCGTAGGAGAATGGATTTCTGTTTGTAGGTAGTCTGTCCTTTCAAAGCGTACATCCCCTTGAGCTAATCCGCAGGACTTGCAAGGATGCAGGTCAGTGTTTGAGTAAACACTTGCCCCAAACAGGTATTTCTCGTTGAAGGTCCAAAGTATCTTTGCAGAGAGAGAAAGAAGGCTGGGCACGTGGATTGCTGAAGTGTTTCCATGGTTTGCCCAAGGCTTCTGAGGAAAAAGTGAGCGCTGAGGTCAGAAAAGGATGTAAAGGATCGTGATTTTTCTTGTAATCGTGGTTTTCCCTGCGTTCAGGGAGGAAGACACAAGTTTGGACTTTAACAGGGCAGGTTTGCTTTGTTTGAGTTTGTAACTCTGAAGTGTTTCGTTGTAACACTAATTTATGTCAGGAAGACAATCTACTGGTTTACTGGGGGTTATGCATTTGTGTATTTTAAAACCACTCCCCAGCAATCTGCTGGCAAGGAAGTGCAAGACCTGATGGTGATTGAATACAAAGCGACAACAGGCATCAGAAAATGTTATATTCAGTGCTGTCAGCATTTTGTCCCACAGGCAAAATGCAAATAAACGAGTCTAGGATGGCCCTGCCTTTAACATCGAGGAATGCGCTGAGGACTTAGGACAAATCACATCCAGGCCACTTTCTGAGACGATGCTCGTAGGGAGATGTGATTCAGGCCATTGGCAAAGCATCAGCTGCAGGAACTTGCTCCTCTGGGATTCTGGCATGTACGCCGTTTCCAAGAGCTTTCTGAATAGATTCGCTCTTGTAGCGTTCACAGAACTTGTGTGTGAAGGCTGGGGCAGGCTGGAAGGCAGATCCTGAGGATGTGCAGTCGTGTTTGTTTTCATTGCTCTATTTGCTTAGAAAGGTGCTTCTTGAGGCTCAGGGAGGTGTGGCCGTGAGTGTGTACTGTCTGAAGATAGGTGAAAAAGGAATTATGTTCATTCTTTATGGAATGTAAGGAAGTGACATTGCTGTGTTAGTGGGTGAGGGGCTTAACCGAACAGCGTTGTGCCATCCTGGCTGAAGCGGAACTCTGGATGTGGTGGGATTTGTTTTGGAAGAAGGTCACCATCTCTTGTAGCATAGAAAACAATCTCTCCTTTGATTTCCCTTTCAGACCTGTCTGTCGATACCTGACATCAAGACAGCGTTTAGCGACTGCATTAACAAAATTGGAAAGAGAGACTGCCTGACGCAAGCCTGCTCTGCACTTACTGGGTGAGTACGAGAAGGGATGGTGTTTTGGCTAATTGCACAGGGGGTCACACAAGCAGAGCAGCGCTATGGCATTCAAGCACCCCTGAGAAGGAGCTGCGCTACCTGCCCAGCAGCAACACCTACTTGTCCACAAATCTCAGACTTGTGCTAGGTCACTAACCCCATCTGTGAATCCCACCTGGGAAACATAATGAAAATGCTGAGAGCAATGGGACTTGGAGGCACATGGAGCAGTTGATTTTTGTCCTTTATCATCCCTTCTCCCTACACAATAATCTTTGCAGCCGTTCGCTTGCTGCAGCTCCTGGCATTTATGTAAGAGGTCAGTTGAAAATGGCACTTCCAGGGAAATGAGGGGTACTCCACTGTCGGCAGGGTAATTGTGCTCTTGCTTTCCTATTCTTTGGTGTGCAGATGAGCTTCATCATGTAGATAACGTAATAAACTCCAAGAGTGTTCTTACACCAGGGATGCCCATGGTTTAAGATAGAGTGACTATAACAGACCATAATTTGTGAGGCTGTGATTCTTTAGGCTGTCACAGCAGTTTGCCTTGACCCTGACCAGCCTGCTATATTCATGATATCTTAGCATCACTGTTCCACACAGAGTCTTGCAGCACTTTGGTTGTACTCTCAGTTCTTTGAGTGAAAGGTGCTGTTCGGCAAAGTGAAAAATGCTGTTCCAAATGGCTGGAAATGCTCCTGTCTGAATTACTACTTGTATGGAATTCAGAACTTGGAGAGTTTTTCTTCTTTCAGTCTAGCAAAAAAAGCGATATTATTATATAAGCTATTGCAAAGGATAAAAAAAGCTGCTTAAACCAAGAATTAATTGCTAAGCTATTATATGAGCTACTGCAAAGGATAAGAAAAGCTGCTTAAACTAAGAATTAAATTGCTAAGAATCAAATATTATTAAGCAGATGAGTGACCACAAGAGTGATGGTTAAGCCCTGACTGGAAGAGAAGTATTAGATAATAATCTTATGAAATGCAGCCTTTACAGTTGTTGTGGGCTTTGTACAAGCACTTCCAGTTTTGATCTGGGTGGAATTTCCTTTTGAAATTCTAGTTTGAGTTTGTACTAAAAAAAACCAATAAATTGTGGAAGTGCTGGCTGGGCAGCTTGGGGAGTTGGTGACTTGCTCGGCAGCACGGGCACAGATGCTTATGGACAGCTGAAGCCAGGACTGAAAGGTCTGAGGCTTGTAGCAAAATAACCTCAAAACAGCTGACTGTGAAGTGGTTTGGTGCTTGTTCATCGCAAGGTTTCCACAGAGTTGATGACTAAAATGGATGTAGGCTTGCACAGACACCAGGGAAATAGAATCATGGAATGGTTTTGGCTGGAAGGGCCCTTAAAGATCATCCAGTTCCAACCCTCTGCCATGGGCGGGGTCACGTCCCACTGAATCAGGCTGCTTCTACTCAAGGCCCCATCCAACCTGGCGTGGAACATCTCCAGGGATGGGGCAGCCACAACTTCTCTTGGGAAACCTGGGCTGGGGCCTCCCCACCCTCACTGTGAAGAATTTCTTCCTAATGTCTAATCTAAATCTTACCCCACCTCCCCCACAACAATTTAATGCCTTTTCCCCTCATCCTGTCCCTGCCCTCCCTAATCCAGAGCCCCTCCCGAGCTTTCCTGGAGCCCCTTTCAGTGCTGAAGCTGCTCTAAGGTCTCCCCAGAGCCTTCTCTTCTCCAGGCTGAACAACCCCAACTCTCTCAGCCTGGCCTCATAGCAGAAGTGCTTCAGCCATTGGATCATCTTCGTAGTCCTCCTCTGGACCTGTTCCAGCAGTTGGAGTTTACGTACTGAGGAGTTTACATACCAAATTAAAAGAAATCAGATCCTTGTTTGCATATAGGAGGAACTAATGTGGTAATGCCAACCACAGGGCAGAACCCTTTGCTTGCTCTCATAGGGGCTCAATTAAGGACTACATGGGTTTGTTCTTGGTTTTGGTGTTTTGGCTTGTTATTAAATCTTGTTTGCTATCTTATTTCCTTAGCAAAGGAGTGAACGAGGGAATTGAATGGATGGTGAAGTGTGTGGTGAGGAATATTCACCGGCCCCCAAGGAAGAAGGACATCACGTAAGAAATTGCAAGTCAACCAAGGAATGGACAGTCTTCTTCCACACAGTTTTGTGTTCCCTTTAAAGAAGGTGGTTCACTGGATTCCTCTTACACCTAATTCTTTCCTAACTTTGGAGACAAACATTCTCTTTTCTGTGTCTAAAACACTCGGGCAAAGAATTCCACCTGGTTGGGGGGTAGGAATCTCTCACCCTAAGTATTAAATCGTTGGCCTGAGAGCACAGACCCAGTGGCAATCTACACGTTGCTGCAGATGCGAAGGACTTAATTTTCTACTGTATTACTTTGTGATTCTTGCTCTGTTAGTCTATCAGGCTGGAGGTGACATGAAGGAACTCCTGAAGGAACTGTGTAGGTGAATATGGAAGGGGAGGGGGAACCTGGGGAATGGCTTTCCCTTCTAACTGAGAACATCTATTCCTGCTCCAGCCCCACGGTTACTGCAGGTTGTGTAACCGACCCTGCTTTGTTGCTGTTTGTATGACGGGGAGAGACAGGGTGATTTTTTAACTCACATTTTCAGCCGCACATTGATTTGTAACTTTTACCTGTGGTAAATGCGGATATGGAAGCCAGTAGCTGCCCAGTGGAGCAGGTTGAGATGGATGTTCTTGCCAGGACAAGAGCTCCAGAAGCCCTGCTTTGCTTTGGCTGCCGGTCTCTCTGTTGTGCATTCTCTAACTGTAAGAATAATTGGTATCTTCTGTAACTGGAATGAATTGAGGCCCTCTCTGTGATCTTTCTAGGCCGAAAGCTGAATGTTTAGGCAGGGAGAAATCAGTATGCAATAAAGCTTCCTACTCCTTTGAACTTCTCTTGCTGAAATAACTGATGTTTGGAATAGTGTTCCTTAGCCCTCTAGCCTTTAAAAATGCAAGAAAGGACAGAAAGGCAGCTCTAGAAGTCAAATAGTGCTCATTTCTGTTGTAGGCTGCCCAGCTAGCAGTTCCGCTGATGTCTCAGTAACGTTGCTCTGGGCATCTCTTTACATCTGGGTTACAGTGGTTTGGCGGTGGGTGTTGCTCTTTGCATATTGAAGTTACTCCTGGCAGCGGTGGCCGTTCTGTGCTGTTTGCTCACATGACTGAGGGAATGTTATTCAAGCTCTATTTGAGCAAGTTACACGGCAGTATTTAAGATATTATTTGGCATCTGCCGAAGAACTTCCTGCACGCAACTCATAGCAGATTTTTTCCACAAGAGAGCATAACTCATTCCTTCACATTTGGGTCAAAAGTGTGAGGGCAGCTGGATTGTGTCATTGAGCACATGAAGTCAGTGGAAATAATTGCGCACTGGAAAGCAGGATCTTACTTCTCAGTAACGCTAGGGTAGGAGAAAGCTAAGCAAAGTGTCGGATAAGGCATTTGCACCCCTCTCAATTACTAGCAGTTTTTAGAGCCGGTGATGTAATGCAGTACTGGAGTTACGTGAGTGGTGCCAGTGTCAGTGCCATCTCCCAGAACTAAAGTGCAGCAGAACTAAGTAGAACCAAGACACCAGGGATTTAATTAGGTTCCTTTAGACCTAGTGGCCCATCTCAGGTTTCTTGTGCACTTTGTGAATGTAGAGAATGCCTTGAAGATCACTCACCTGCTGGAAGAAGTGGTCCTTTCTCCAGGTGCCGCGTATGATGTAGGCCTGAGAGTTTCAAGTGTACAAAAGCACTGGACACCCGGTGGCTGTTGGTTATGAGGGAAATGTCTCTCACTTGGCCATTTCTGAAAGCTCGAGTGATTTCAAGGTATCTTTGTGGTCCTGGCTCTTGTTTCACTTGGCAGGGTTGGTGCAGAAAATTAAACTGAAGATGTACTAGAGTGACTGGTGAGCAAAAGTGCTTTGCTGAGAGGCAGAACACTATAGTCATGTAACTTGTAATGTCTGTTTAATGGGACACCAGGGGAGTTTCCAAGCTTTCCACATGCTTTTCTCAAATCTCTTTCTATTCCCTAGGAGATTAGGGAGGAAAAAACAGTTTTGAGCTCAAGGTCGTAACTGTTCTCACAAGTTTCTAGGCAAAAAGACTGCTTTGTTGCACATACCAGCAGGAGGTCTTAAATTAAAGCAAACATTTTGACTTCAGAATTCCAAGTTCTCAAGAGGTGGAGGGTCAGTCACCCAGAAAGATGCATCAGCTGTGACACGTAAGTGTGAGTGTGCTCTGGCATCTGATTTCTCTGAAACCAGCAGTGAGAAGTTTGATATCATTCCGAGTTAGCTTTGAGAGCAATACCTGCAATTCTGTGATGGGGCACACAGATGCAGCTGTTTGGCTCCCAAAGTCTCGTTTAGGAAGTTGCTTTGCAGTCAATTCTTTCTACTGTTACAGATAAAGGCCCCTTACCTGAAGCTGTCCAAAGATTTCCTGAGTGCTGGGGAAGCCCAGCGGGTAAACAGTCAAGCCAATTGTTGATTGCTTTGGTGTGTCCTCCATGCTGCAGCATGACTGCAAGGAAGGAATTCAGTTTCAGCAGCTGACAGCTGCAAGATAGGAATCTTGTTGTGCAAGCGCAGCCTGGACTTGGATGTTGCTGATCATGTACCACGCGCAGGTACTTTATGTGAAGCACAAAGCCAGTGGTATGCGGCTAAGTCAGCTGGGGCTTTTGGTTGCATCTGCTCTGTATGGTCATAAATGGCTACACAAGGACACTGATGACTTCCTCCTCCAGTGCCTGTAAGCAGGGCTGTTCTGCTAATGATGCTTCCGTGCAGACCGAGGGAGTAGAATTGAATTGACGTGGAAAAGCATTCTGAAAAGGCATGGTGGCCAATGCACAAGCCCCAGTGAGGTAGTCTAGGATGATATGTTGGTAGCTGATAGCTATTTGATATTTTGATAAGTAATTTAATCAATAACTTAATATATTTCAGACTTGTGATTTACTTAAGTCCTTACTGGGACTTTTTACAAGGGCATGTAGTGATAGGACAAAGGGGAATGGCTTTAAATTGGAAGGCGAAAGATTTAGATCAGACATCAGGAAGAAATTCTTCACCATCAGGGTGGGGAGGCCCTGGCCCAGGTTGCCCAGAGCAGTGGTGGCTGCCCCATCTCTGGAGGTGTTCAAGGCCAGGTTGGATGGGGCTTGAAGCCCCTGGTTCAGTGGGAGGTGTCCCTGCCCACGGCAGGGGTGGGGCTGGGTGGGCTTTGAGGTCCCAAACCATTCTGTGATTGTATGATTTAAAATGCCTCTGCATTCCTAGTGACCTCACTGCAAGATCTCCAACAAAAGTGAGGGCGTTTCTGAGTAGTTCGGATGTCATCAGTCTTTCAGATTTTTGACACATCTGAGATGAACCTGTTTTGCCCATGCCTGTTCACGGCGATGCATAAATGTAAATGCTGCTTCTTCGGCAGCATCTAGCAGCAGGACGGTGAGTTCTGTGGTGGGGCGGACGTTTTGAGGCGGTGGGAGCTTCCCGGAGCCGGGAAAATCCCAGAAAAATAAAAAACCCAGGCGGGGGTCCTGACAGCCCCACACGCCGGTCCCGCGCGGTGCCTGACGGGAGGGGGCGGTCCCGGCAGCTACCGCGGGAGATTTAAACTGCGCCCCTGGGAGCACCGCGACCTGGAGCACGGCGAAGAGGAGCGTGGCAAAGAGGTGCGGGGCAGTTTGAGCGGCAGTTCGAGCGGGCAGGGCGAGAAGGCAGGGCGCAGAGAGGACCTAGAGACTAGAGAGAGGACACCGAAGACCATGGTGGCCACCCGTCAGAAGGTTAAAGCTGCTCCGTGTGCTGCAGCAGGCAGGGTGGATGCTGCCACCCAGACGGAGCCACAGTGGGTGCATGCAGCTACCCAGACCCTGGGCTGCAGGCAGTGCCCCCCTCCCACACTGGCTCGTGCCTCTGGTCCTGGCTCCACTTGTGAAAGCTGTGCTCGAGTGGGGGAACTCCTTCACATGGTGAAGGAGCTAAGAGAGGAGGTGAAGAGACTGAGGACCATCAGGGAGTGTGAGAGGGAGATTGACCAGTGGAGCAGGGCCCTCTCACAACCTCAGCAGCCTGCTGGGGCTGGAGTGTCCGAACATCATCCACCTGCAAACTGCAGGGTTGGGGGAACAAGAGATGGGGAATGGCAGCAAGTTCCTGCCAGAGGAAGGAAACCTACTCCCCTCACTCATACAGCAAAGCCCCGGATCCCCCTGGCGAACAAGTACCAGGTGCTGCAGGTGGAATCCAGCCCTGAGGATGAGGATGGTGGCTCCCACAGCCTAGAATCCTTCCCTAGGCTGCACCATTCTCAGAGAAAGATAAAAACATCCTCCATCAAGAAGAAGAGGAGGGTGATTGTTGTAGGGGACTCCCTCCTAAAAGGAACGGAGGGACCCATTTGCAGACCGGACCCGCTCCACAGGGAGGTCTGCTGCTTACCGGGTGCATCAGGGAAGGAGGTGGCTAGAAAACTTCCTTCCCTGGTTCACGAAACAGACTACTATCCTTTGATAGTGGTCCAAACTGGTAATGATGACCTAACAAACAAAAAAGCCAAAGCCATCAAGAATGGCTTCAGGGCAATTGGGAAAGTGATGGAGGGCTCTGGGGCACAAGTAGTATTCTGCTCCATCCCAATGCTAAATAGAGAGGAGGGGGAAGCCAGGATGAAGAATTCGATTAATACCTGGCTCCGAGACTGGTGCGAGGAGAGGGGCTTTGGCTTTTTTGATCATGGGGGGGCTCGCGCACCCCCAGGCTTTCTCGCTAAGGGCGGGACACATGGGTCTCCTGGGGGGGCTAAAGCCCTTGCCAGAAACCTAGCCAAGCTCATAAATCGAGCTTTAAACTAGATGTGAAGGGGGAGGGGGTTGAGCCCAGGCTAGACAGGAACGAGCCTGGATGTGGGGAGTTGGTGATTGGGAGAGGGTGCGCGGGCGAGGACCACCAGTACCTCACCGCACAAAAAGTGGGGGAGAACACACCTCGGGGTGTTAAGGGAGATGCAGGCACTCTGGTGTCAACTACTCCAGTTACCAGGCAGTTGGGAACGAACCCTGTTCCCTCTAGGAGGGCTGAAGGCTCGGCAGCTCAGCTGAAGTGCATTTACACCAATGCACGCAGCATGGGAAATAAGAAGGAAGAGCTGGAAGCTGTCGTAGGGCAAGGGGCCTATGATGTCGTTGCCATCACGGAAACGTGGTGGGACGACTCATATAACTGGAGTACGGCTATGGTGGGGTATAAGCTTTTCAGACGGGACAGGAAGGGTAGGAGAGGAGGTGGGGTAGCCCTCTTTGTAAGGGAGGACTTGGACATCACTGAGATGGATTGTGGAGATGAGGAGGTTGAGTGCCTGTGGGTCAAAATCAGAGGAGCCCACCAGAAGGGAGATTTTGTGATGGGAGTCTGTTACAGACCACCCAACCAAGGAGAAGCAGCTGATGAGCTCTTCTATAAACAGCTGCGGTCGATCTCTAGATCGATGCCTCTCGTTCTGGTGGGAGACTTCAATCTGCCTGACATCTGCTGGGTGTACAACACAGCAGAAAGGAAGCAGTCTAGGAGGTTCCTGGAGTGCGTGGGAGATAACTTCCTTGCACAGTTGGTGAATGAACCAACCAGGGAAGGTGCCCTCCTGGACCTCCTGTTGGTGAACAGAGAAGGCCTTGTAGGGGATGTGGCGGTAGGTGGACGCCTAGGACTAAGCGATCATGAGATTATAAAATTTTCTGTTCTAGGTGAAGTGAAGAGGGTGGTTAGCAAGACCGTAACATTAAATTTCCAGAGGGCAGACTTTGATCTCTTCAGCAGGCTGGTTGGTGAAGTCTCATGGGAGACAGTACTCAAGGGCAAGGGAGCCCAGGAGGGCTGGGAGCTCTTCAAAGGGGTGGTCCTAGCAGCTCAGGAGAAAGCCATCCCTGTGGTCCGGAAAAAAAGCCGGCAGGGGAGAAAGCCAGCTTGGTTGAATAGAGAGATCTTGAGGGATATCAAGAAGAAAAGAAATGTTTATGGCCTCTGGAAGAAGGGACAGGCCTCTTGGGTGGACTACAGGAGGGAAGTGAGATTGTGTAGGGAAAAAATCAGAAGGGCTAAGGCTCAGCTAGAAATTGGATTGGCCAAGTCAGTGAAAGATAACAAAAAATCTTTCTACAAATATATAAATAATAAAAGGCGGACTAGGGAGACCATACAGTCCCTATTGGACACAGAAGGGACAACAGTAACAGGGGATGAGGAAAAGGCTGAGGTACTTAATGCCTTCTTTGCCTCAGTCTTTAGTCGTAAGGAGGGTCGTTCCGTCTGTGTACAAACCCAGGAGCTAGAGGAGCATAATGAGGCTCCCGTGATCCAAGAGGAGGTGGTCAGAGCCTTGCTAGCCCGACTGGACAGTCACAAGTCTATGGGGCCGGACGGGATTCACCCTAGGGTACTGAAGGAGCTGGCGGATGTGCTGGCCAAACCCCTTTCCATCATCTTCCAACAGTCCTGGAAGACTGGGGAAGTCCCACTGGACTGGAGGCTGGCTGATGTTGTGCCCATCTACAAAAAGGGCCGCAGGGAGGACCCAGGAAACTACAGGCCTGTCAGTCTGACCTCAGTGCCAGGGAAAGTCATGGAGCAGGTGATCTTGAGTGCTATCATGAAGCACATGCAAGAGAACCGGGTGATCAGGCCCAGTCAACATGGATTCACAAAAGGCAGGTCTTGCCAGACTAACCTGATCGCCTTCTATGACAAAGTGACCCGGCTACTGGATGAGGGAAAGGCTGTGGATGTGGTCTTCCTGGACTTCAGCAAAGCCTTTGACACAGTTTCTCACAGCGTTCTGCTTGAGAAACTGTCAGCCTCTGGGCTGGACAGGCACACACTCTCCTGGGTGGAAAACTGGTTGGATGGCCGGGCCCAGAGAGTGGTGGTAAATGGTGTGAAATCCAGCTGGAGGCCAGTGACAAGTGGGGTTCCCCAGGGCTCAGTGCTGGGTCCAGCCCTGTTCAATGTCTTCATCAATGATCTGGATGAAGGCATCGAGTGCACCCTGAGCAAGTTTGCGGACGACACTAAGCTGGGTGGAAGTGTCGATCTGCTGGAGGGTCGGGAGGCTCTGCAAAGGGATCTGAACAGGCTGGACCGCTGGGCAGAGTCCAACGGCATGAGGTTTAACAAGGCCAAATGCCGGGTCCTGCACTTGGGGCACAACAACCCTATGCAGTGCTACAGACTGGGAGAAGTCTGTCTAGAAAGCTGCCTGGAGGAGAGGGACCTGGGTGTGTTGGTTGACAGCCGACTGAATATGAGCCAGCAGTGTGCCCAGGTGGCCAAGAAGGCCAATGGCATCTTGGCTTGTATCAGAAACGGCGTGACCAGCAGGTCCAGGGAGGTTATCCTCCCTCTGTACTCGGCACTGGTGAGACCGCTCCTCGAATACTGTGTTCAGTTCTGGGCCCCTCACCACAAGAAGGATGTTGAGGCTCTGGAGAGAGTCCAGAGAAGAGCAACAAAGCTGGTGAGAGGGCTGGAGAACAGGCCTTATGAGGAGCGGCTGAGAGAGCTGGGGTTGTTTAGCCTGGAGAAGAGGAGGCTGAGGGGTGACCTCATTGCTCTCTACAACTACTTGAAAGGACGTTGTAGAGAGGAGGGTGCTGGCCTCTTCTCCCAAGTGACAGGGGACAGGACAAGAGGGAATGGCTTCAAGCTCCGCCAGGGGAGGTTTAGGCTAGACGTTAGGAAAAAATTCTTTACAGAAAGGGTCATTGGGCACTGGAACAGGCTGCCCAGGGAGGTGGTTGAGTCACCTTCCCTGGAGGTGTTTAAGGCACGGGTGGACGAGGTGCTGAGGGATATGGTTTAGTGTTTGCTAGGAACGGTTGGACTTGGTGATCCGGTGGGTCTCTTCCAACCTGGTTATTCTGTGATTCTGTGATTCTGTGATTCTGTAAAGAGCTGCTTTATCTTCCTAAGGTGAAACAGGTTCATTATTCACACTTCGTAATCACTTTTTCCTTAGCGTGGGTTATGCTGAGATAGTGTCTAATAATTCTACTAGACTTATTTGAGCATTGGCGTAAAAGTAACTTTCTCTCACCTGTCTGGAATTTCCTTGCTCTGCAAACACTTACTGGCTGCTAGCAGCATGAGGCAAGATCATTCCTTAAAAAAGCACAAAGCCAGCTTCTACTGCTTTTGAGTGCTCTGTGAAGCACTGCTGTCCACGTGGTGGCAATTCAATCTTGCTTTGGATCTACAGAAGGACACGGAATCACTGAGTTACAGCAAAATTTTCTGGTGCTGCCTAATCTGATCCCAGCAATCGTGATGTGTTAGCCTTGCTGCAATGGCCTGATGGTCAGCTTTTCAGTGGTGTGTGTGTCGGATCTTATCCCACTCACCATGACATCCTGTCCCGCAGAACCAGGGGAAATACCAGGGCGAATCAGACACAGCTTCATACTAAGTAAGTCCATCTGTTTCAGAGCAAGGTGAAGGAGTGAGCAGCCAGCCATCCTTCCTACTCCCTGCTAAGCTGAAATCAGCCTATAATAGAGAAGTAAGACTTAATAAATATCCTTTATGGTGCTTTAGGGTTGTTTTAGTCCTTATCAAATCTATTTTTAGTCTCTTCTTCCTTATGACCCTACTTGTGATGCACTGCTGACATACTCAATAACATCATTTGTACATCAACCCGTCCAGCACATTTGTCAGTTCATTTAAGGTAAGGACCTGCCTCTACACATTACAGATAGCGATCTCAAGGAAAAGGGTGCTTCACTGCAAGTCGGGAAGTTTCCTTCTCCTCAGTGCTGATGTTATAGCTGAACACTAGACTGTTGGGTTAGTCATGGTTTCCAGAAGCGTGTGCTCATGAATATCTCTCTGTGAGGTACTGTTGTGGGTTTGGAACGTGTAAGGTTCCAGCAGTCCTCAGCTAAAAACCTGCGTTAAAGTACTTGATGGTTTTGGGATTGATTTAGACATTTCATATTTTTTTAAACGGCGTCCTGGGACATCTCTGCTGGCAAGCGGTGTTGATTTGAGGAGTGGACTCCTAGAGGGATCTGTTAAGAAACACAGGGTGGTAACTGTCAGCAGTCTTCACCATTACCCTGCGAAATTAAACACAATCTGATTAATATAGCTGGTAACTGACTGGCAGACACAGACAGCAGCATCCACACATAAAGGAAAGGGGGTTCTGCCTCTGCCTGCAGCGCTGCTTATGCTCCTTAGCCTCTACTAAAAGAAGCACCGCACACCAACTTTGCCTTCAGTCTTGGGACCATTTCTCAGAGACTGAAAGAAATCGCCCCCAAGGGTGTGTTTGTCCCCAAACCCAGCTTTCCCCAGCAATCCTAATCAAGCGATAAGCACCAGCAGCAGTCACTCAAGGTGGATTTGGGGAGGTGGGTGGCAACACAATAGCCAAGAGCTAATCGAGGGTATTGTTCCCACCTGTCCCCAGTGCTGGTCCATGTCCAGCTCAAGGCAGGTAAGGAAGAAACTAGCCCTGGGGTCAGTGAGTAAGCCGTCTTACTCCATAAATAGTGAGCAGCCCAAAAGCACTCTGAGCTCTCCTGAAACGACAGCAGGCTGCACGTCGGGATCTCCCCTTGAAAGTAATGCCACTCACAGTTACTTCTCGGGGCTGAGAGATTCCTTGCTGCAACAGACCCTCGGTAAGTGACCACCCTGCTTATCTTGGAAAATCTAAGCTAAGTGATACGAAGGATTCATTGTGCACTTACAATCCTTTCGACCTAAACTATTGACCGAGTCTGGGGCTAAGTCTGGGTCCAGCCACGGCTGGGCTCCTCTCTGAGAAAGACTTTGGGGTTGTTTCTGAACCTCATGACCCAACAGGAGGGTCTACCTGCTGGTTTTGTCTGACCCTGTCCTCTATGCAGTAACTAATGAAGCGTAGCTTGCCACGGAATCTTGTTAAACCACTGTTGCATTTACCATCAAACTTTGTTAAGCACTGTTTCCTATCAATAAACATATTGCTGTCTCTCTCTTAAGAGTGAAGTGCAGCACTCCATTCACAACAGTTTCCCAAAAGCAATTTGGACAATCGAGAGAAACAGACTGAACTGACCTTGCTGTGGAGACGGGTTATAGCCTGGGTCCCCTCCCAAAACCCCCTTTTGGCTGAGTTTTCTATTAAAATCTGTTTCGAATCCATCTCCAGGGAGATAAGAGGTGGTGGAGAGGTAGGAAGAGCCTTTGCCCTCTGCCAAGCTCTTGGCAGGACGAAGGATGCCAAAGCAACCAGAGCAGGTGCTTTTTCACACTGGAATTTTACAGAGGCTGGAAATCCCACAGGAAATATTCCTGGTGCCTAATGCATTGCTTTGTTTGCTGAGCCACAGGCATTTCCTGCAGCATTGCCCTTCAGTTTTGTTTCGTGCCTCTGAAATCTTTTAAAGAGTTATTTTGCTGCTCCTCTGGTAAAACCAGCTTCCATGAGAACTGCTGGGGGCTTTCCATGAGTTTCTCCACGCATTCTTATACTTTTTTACACCCGAAACCACTTCACAGAGACACAATCCCAGCTACCAGCGGTGCCTGCCCTCAGCCAACTTCAACTGTGCAACTTAAATCTGATCCCAAGCCTCCCCTGTGACGCTCGTTACCTGCAAAGGGAGCACTGATTACATTTTTGGATGGAAGAAAGAAACAAATTGGTGCTAAAAGCAGCCAGGACCTCAAGTGAAAAAGTGACTGAGGGCTGATGCAGCAAACTTTGGCAAGACAGTATAGAACATGACTGTGGAAACCATGACCCAAATTCCTTCCTTAAACCAGGTGCTCATCAAGTGGAAACAAGAAGGGGAGGAACGTGAGAAGTGGAATTCTGCCTGACGTTTATTTTTAGACACATAAAATCACTTTCTAGAGGCAGGAATCTTCTTGTTCTTTCTCACTTGCACTGTCTTTCTGTACAGCTGAAGGCTTTCCAAGTTTCGCTGCTGCTGGCAGTGGCTACTGTTGAGCACAAACTCCCCACATCCTTTTTTGCGGATGCCTTTACAGCAGCTTCACCTTTCCCACATGTTTTCACATGGTGAGTAGCTGTGAGGGTGAGGCAGTGGATATATTTACTTTGGAACTCACAGGATGAAGCATCCTTTCCTTGAAACAAAATTTTTGCGGGATGAATAGTGATCTTTACTAACGCTACTAACTCATGAGAAACAACTGCGCTCAGTGCACGTCCGTAGAAAGTCTTTCTGCCGTGCACAAATGCACTTACGCTGCCTCCATCCAGTCATTGCGGCTGTGATGGGAGCAAGCTCACACCGGGGAGGACTCAGCTGCTGAAACCCACCTGCTTAATCCCGTGTTCGTCAGGGACAGCATCATCTCCCGGTTGTGCCTGGGCTGTGGAGCCCAAGGGAGCAGCTCCACGCAGCTGTTCCAGCAGGGACTTGCCAGTGGACAGCAAGCACAAAGGGCTTAAGTAAAAGCTTTAGCGTTTGAAGTGTGGATCTGTCAGCTGAGTGGATGTCATGCTAAACATCTGGAGGAGCCAATTCAACCTTCTGTTTCAATGCAGCTCTAAGATGCCTCTATTCAGCATATACCGTAAGCGCTGCTCGGAGGATAAACTAAATTCACTGTGAAATTAAGTGTATCTTTAATTGCTTTCCTGAAACAGAATCCTATGAGGTTGTTGTTATGCTCCCACTTGTGTTCCGGTTCAGCTCAGAGCCAGGAACTCCTCTGCTGCTTCTCAGCAGTCAAATAATCTGATCCCATCTCATCTGTGGATTTCCTTCAGCAATTTTTGAGTCATGTTCCCACAAAAACAATAAAAGGGTTCTGTAAGAGAGTCACTAAGAGGAATAAGGAATTATTCCCAGAAACTGGTGTTGCCAATAGCCTCTCCTCGCTGCCTGCCCCGTTGAACAGTAGCAATGGGATGAATACACTGCTGGGTGTCCCTGTTCTGTGACCGGAGCCTGCTGCGCATTCACATGGGCTTTGCTATTAGGGCAACACGAGATACCCAGAGTTCTCCTTGCCCCTCTGCCACAAACAAGGCTTATTTTTCCATTTGGGATTGCCCCACGCTTTGAACAGCAGATCTTAGCCCAGAGTAGGAGCAAAGGCAGCTGGCTCTCCGCAGAAGAGGGAAGGGCAACCTCTGCATCCCACACAGCCCCATCCTCCGCAAGGATTAAGTTCTCCCAAGTCTGCACCCACATCCTCAGCGTGGTGGAAATTTTGACAGCTCATCTCCATGCCATGAGAAGAGGCAGGATCACAGGACAATCTCCACCACAGACTGTGGCAGGTCTGGTAAATGCCGTGTGAGCACAGAGATTGTGTCAAAGGGCAGGGAATCTCTGTAAACAAAAGGAGCTGCGTAATGTCATGTCAGCGCTTGACATGCGAAACTGAGTGAAAGAAGAACTTGGGTTTCATCTTGCCAGAGTTGATTTGCTCTTTCAGGCTTAGAGATGTTAAGTAGGGAATGTACACTCCTGTTCTTATCTTCCAAGTTTCCCAGCTAAAGTGTTTCTCATCTCAACTTCTGGGAAGATAGAGGTAAGTCCAATCAACCACTTACCGAGCTCCCGTATCACAGAAGGAAGAACAGAGACAGAAGCCTACATCAGGGAATCCGTATGATCTGACTGAGTCTGAACAAGCACACTGGAGCCTGTCCCCGAGGCTAATCCCAGCTCTCCAAACCTTTATATAATCCCTTACGCTTCATAGTCGAAAACGCCCTGAAGTCCACGTACCCACGACTTGGCAGCAGCACCCAGACCACCCAACACATCCTTGCTGAGCTCATGTTCTCCTAACGATAGCTGGCAAGGAGTCCCTCCCTGCCCTTCCATATCAATCAAAATGATCCGTCTCCAGGCTCCGCTGCCCTGAATTGCAGCTAAGTCGCAGCACGGCTGGGAAAGCTCCAGATGGAGCATGGGACACGGCCGGCATGTGGGGCCTTGGATGCTGGTGCTCTTCCTTGGCGAGCAGCGATAAGGGGCAGCTCACGTAAAAACGGGGGCCTTGCTTCTCCCCCATGAACATTTGGCCATACGAGGTTTGGTTTCCAACACCGCTTAGTCATTTTGGCACGTTCTCTCTCTCTCCCATAACACTGTAAGATGGAAAAGGTCATTGTTTTCAAAGGGTAACCGAACAGTTGCTTTGGGAGGGCTCCTGTTTTACGATGACCCAGATAACAATACGTAGAGTGCTTTTGGTTCTAAACAGTGAGCGTGCTGTTTAAGGGTATTATAGCATAATCATTCTGAGCTTCGTGACCATGTTTCCCAGAAAAATGCTCTAAGCTAAAGGGCATCAGAAGGTTTACTAGTATAGAGAACCTGAGCTTTGCAGGCTAAGGATTATACCTTGGGAGTGAGTTCAGGGGAGCCAAACAGTGGCTGAGCGAATAGAGCTGTGCTGCAGTGTGACCTGTTTGCTGACTGGTTCCCCTAAGTGACCTTTCAAGCCTCTCAGGACAAAATTCAAGCTTTTCTGTAGAGGACAGCTGCCCTCCCAACGCCTGCTTGGAGGCAGGCACTGGAAAGAACTGAAAACTGCAGCATTGTGCTCTGTAACTGCCACAAGAAACCAGATCCAAGGGGTTGTTAGAAAAAATAATTCCCTGCTAGTGTTTCTTTAGCTTCAGTTTTAACTCTTGAGTCAGTGCTGCAGCACTGTCTGAACAAGTCTGCTGGGTACTAAACACTAATAACTCATGAATGAAAAGTCCTGTCACCTACATTACTCAGCGGCCAGCAGCAAGCATTTGCTTTTTTTTTTTTTTTTTTGGAACACGCTTGCTGCAAACACTTCAGAAATGTGGAACCTAGAAAGCTGATCTCATTTTTCCAAGGGGGAAAGAGAGGCCTTTGTGGCCGGGCAGGATGGGGCTGGGGGAGCAGCCGTGGCTTTGAAGTGGGGACCCTTCAGCAGCTCTTTCAGGGTCTTCAGGCTGTCAAAGTCTTTGGGTTTCTGTGCTAGGAATAATATAAACAAATCAAAGTTGCTTTTTCATGACTGTCTTTCATTAAGGTTTTTACATTTTCGTATTGGTCACGTTCTGGTTTTGATTGACACGAGGCAAAAACTCCCATTTCGTTAAAAGAAAGGTGAGGAACAGTGGTTAGGAGGCAACATTTCACCCAGCTCTGGAGGTGTGCAGATCCATGGTTATGAACCACACTCAGCCCAAGAGCTCTTGTCCCATCTCCTCACCTGGTCTGCTCGCTCCTGGCTTCTCTGTTCCCCGGTGTCTCACCAGCCCTAGCTGGGAACTGGTCACACCTGCTGTGCCTCCTCTTTGCTCTCAGGCAGCTCCTTGAACACAGAAGAGAACAGAAATTACAAACTGAGGAGGGGTAGAAAAGAGGGCAGGGAATGAGGGTGAAACCCTGTGGGAGAAAAAGCACCTGCCTGGTCCAACAGGTGGGACCGAGGCTGGTGGTACCTGAGCAGGTAAAAAGGGGATGC
Source organism: Phaenicophaeus curvirostris (assembly GCF_032191515.1). Taxonomy (NCBI): domain Eukaryota; kingdom Metazoa; phylum Chordata; class Aves; order Cuculiformes; family Cuculidae; genus Phaenicophaeus; species Phaenicophaeus curvirostris. The sequence goes on from NC_091409.1 coordinate 8,032,888, forward strand.
AACTTCTCCTCCTTGTTTTGGGACTTCGCTCCCTGAAAGCCATGGGAGGCTCAAGCAGAAATAAACGTGTAGGACGAACTCCTGCAGCAAAGGAGGACTGGAGAACAGCAGTGTGAGTGCAAACCAGTCCTGTGTCACAGCAGGTCTGGGTCTGGCCGGGCAGCATCACCGGTGCTGCGGTACCAGGTGGGTTTGTGGCAGCGGCTTTATCCTGGCATCACGGCCCCTGTTTCCCTGCTTCCCCGTTTCCCGGGGTCCTCTCTCAGGTCACATTCTCTGGCCCCCAGTTCAGGCATCTCTGAGCTGAGCCCAGGTCGGTTTGTCCTGCACCCTCAGCCACCTCCCTCTTCTGCTTTTCATAGAATCATAGAATAACCAGGTTGGAAGAGACCCACTGGATCATCGAGTCCAACCATTCCTGTCAAAGTTGGAGACAGCCCAACTTCCACAGCCTCCCCTCTGCTTCCCCGGCGCAGCCGGAGGGTGCTGGCACCGGAGGAGCTCGGTCCCGCGGTTGGGTCGCTGCAGAAATGACACGGGCAGCAGCGAGGAGGGCGTCTCAGCAGGGACAGGCTGGGCACGCAGCACAGGGATTGCAGTCAGAAGGAGAAAACCTGCGTGCTTCAAAAGGAGATAAAATTGGTGCCTCTTTGTAATAGCGATGGGTGGACTTGAACAGGTTTGGGGTGTGTTAGCACTCCCCAAGTCCCACAGTGTCTGGAGCACCAAGGGAGGGGGAGAAGATTCACCTCTGGCAAAACAGAAACATGGGAAAGTCTGCAGACAGAAGAGTGAAGTTCTCTGTTTCGTGACTAGGTTGTAACCCCCGAGCCAAGGATGTTGACAAGCAGGATTACAAGGTCACATCCCCTCCACATCCCTCTGCACACCCTGAAAAATACTCCCTCGGTTTCCTCCACAGCTCCTGCTCTCCTGCTTCGTGACGTCAGACGTGAGCCAGCTCCATGAACTCACTAGAAAAACTCCCGCTGACTCCTTTAACATTTAATCATTCACCTAATCCCATTTCCAGCCCTCTGGAGCCAGGCCAGCCCTTGCCGTTCTCTTGTGGCGTTCATGCAGAACGTGTCCTGGCCGCTCTCGCGGGGAGCAAGTTGGCTCCTGCCACGGCGGTTTCGGAGGCTGCAGCAGCCGCTGCCACCCTGAGTCATCCCCACACCTGGCTGCAGCGAGAGACCTGGTGGCACAGGCGGAACACGCGGCCGTGCCCGCGACGTTGGACTAAACACGGGCTTAGGGGGCGGTTTTGGCAGCTCGAAGTATTCAACGGCGAAGGGTGATACAGGGAAACCCAACTCGGAACAGCGTGGGCTTGGGGGTTTATGTAGAGCACCTAAGATTTGGGAAATTGTCTTCTGTAGTAAATATCTGAGTCATCTCTGGGAGAGAGCTACAACCGCGTTTAAATGTTACCACGTACTTGTCCTTAGCTACAGTTTATAAGGAAAACAGTTATTTAAATATGAGGAAGAAGCTCACGCTGCTGACAGTTCCTCTTCTCTCAACAGGCTTTAGAAACTTCAGTGAAAACCAAAAGGGGTTTTTAGCCTCTTAAGTTATTTCACCTTTTCAACTCATTAAAGTTATCATAGAATCATGGAAAGGGTTGGGTTGGAAGGGACCTCAAAGCCCATCCAGTTCCACCCTCTGCCATGGGCAGGGACACCTCCCACTGGATCAGGGGCTCCCAGCCCCATCCAACCTGGCCTTGAACCCCTCCAGGGATGGGGCAGCCACCACTGCTCTGAGCAACCTGGACCAGGGCCTCCGTGCCCTCATAATGAAGAATTTCTTCCTATGTCTAATCTAAATCTTCCCCCTTTCAATTTAGAACCATTCCCCCGTATCCTATCACTCCAGGCCCTTGGAAAAAGTTCCACCCCAGCTTTTCTGGAGCCCCTTTCCATACTGGAAGTTGCTCTAAGGTCTCCTCGGAGCCTTCTTTTCTCCAAGCTGAACAACCTGAGGCTGGTCTGAGCACAAGGTGGTGGGAGTGGAGCAGGGGAGGCTGGTGAGGCTGGGATCAGCACCGTAGGACGCTCAGGGAGGCTTTTCCAGCAAAGCCGTTTCCTGGAAACTGAGCAGGGCTCACATGCTGGAATATTTGGACACTGTTATAAATGTCAATATTTACCAGAAAGATCCCCCGCTGTCACATTGTTTGTGAGCTCACACGAGATGAAACCACTGTGCAGAAATTCTGATATGGGGAGACCAGGCTCGGGGGAGTGGAGCCTATGGCAGCAGGAGACCTTGGGAGAGGTCTGGCACTGCCGATAAACAGCCTGTAAACAGCTCCAGTGCCCAGAACTCGCCTGCCTGGAAAGCTTCCACAGGGACGCCGCAACCTGCCCCAACAGCCAAACGCACACCAAGCCACCACCAGGTCACAACCTCCTTGGCAGAACAAGATGAACAACACTTGGGTGCTCACGAGACATCCTAGAAGAGCGAGTGACACCGGTGGCACTGACCTTGGGAGCTGCCGGATGGCGCAGGGCATCACCTGCCGTCCCAGACCCTCGGTCCCGGCTGCACTGGCCGGTGGTGGGGAGCGCGGCAGCGCTGAGCTCATCCAACACCGGCTGGGCGATCCCCAGTTATTTGACCATCTTCTCCCACTCAAGGGAGCCGAGGGCTGAGCTCGCTTGCAGTCGGGCACAAGGGTCACAGGTGCCCATTGTCAGGCTTGGCTGATCCATGCTCAGTGCTGGGAGGGCCACCCGGCTCAGCAGGGCTTTGCCTCTCAGGAGAGGAGGACAGGATGGAGCTGGGTGGCTCTCCTCGCTCCTGCAGCACCTACACACGGGGGTGTTTGACCCCTCAGCATTGCAGAGGTGGGACGTAAACTCCTGCAAACCTTTAGATGGGAGCAAGGCTCCTCAAGCTCCACCAGGGGAGGTTTAGGATGGACATTAGGAAAAAATTTTTCACGGAAAGGGTCATTGGGCACTGGCAGAGGCTGCCCAGGGAGGGGGTTGAATCACCTTCCCTGGAGGGGTTTAAGGGACGGGTGAACAAGGTGCTGAGGGACATGGTTTAGTGTTTGAGAGGAATGGTTGGACTCAATGATTGGGTGGGTCTTTTCCAACCTGGTGATTCTATGATTCTATGAAGGCTACAAAAGCATCACCTGCATTCGCTCAATGTGGTGGGACAAAGGCTCTGTGCAAGCTGATGTCCAGATGAGACAGAGCACTCACAGTGCCAAATAAACCCCTCCAGCACCTCCCCTCTGTGCTGGCATCCACAGAAAAGGTGTTGTCTGGGCTCTCCTCCTGGCCAGGATGAGCCCAGCTGGGAGGGTGGGTGATCATTGCCCTGCGTGTCTTTATCAGCTGCCGGGCTCTGACATCGCTCACGCTTTGGTGGGGTCGGCAGTGCCGTTCCTCACCCCTGCTAGCCCACACAGGCCATTTTAGGCCACTTAGCACCAGTTCTGACTCACCTGGAACATCTTCCCCACTTCTCTCTAGGCCACTTACGGATCCAGTGGGAGCCAGGCTCACGTTGACTCAGGCTTGTTGGGAAGAAGAATTCCCACTGTGCAGAGTCACTCGGGTGCATCCCCCATCACCCACACAAAACCGCAGAGCCTGGGAAAAAGGCTCCCTCGCCGCCTCAAGAAGGGGACGGTCAATACGTGTTTCAAGGAGCCAGGGTGGTGTGGACAAAGAATGGGAAGTGGTTTCCCAATGACAACCCTCTATTCCCCTTCTCCTTTGGACCAAGGACACCAAAGCCTTAGCGCTGTCAGACCTCGCCGTGGTGCAGCAGGACAGGAATCCCTGGAGAAGCCACAGCCAACACCGGAGGCTCCGGCTGCTCCAGCCGTCAAGCCTACTGCTCTTGTGTCCTGCTTTGCCCTCTGCCTCGGCAGAAAGCATCGCGCTGCAGCAGTGCTTCATTTCTCACAGCGCTGTGATGGAAACCCTTCTCCTCTCCTGCCCCAGCTGCTCTTGGGCTGTGCCACCGGCGCTCGGCTGCTGCCTAGGGACATGGAGCACGTCACGCTCGGGGACTGAGCTGCAGCCCGCTGGAATAAAGCAGCTCAGCAGGGCAGAGATTAGACGTGGTGATAACTGAGCATTGGAAAGGGCAGCAGGGGCTCCTGCACAGCCTCTTCTGTGGGATTGCAAGGCCAGGCTTGGCAAAGCTGTGAAGGGGTTGCAGGGAGCAGTGCTGGCTCAGTGCAGAGGTGCGAGAGAGGGGTCTCCACTGCTTTTCAGCCATTTGCTTGTCTTTGTCCCTGACCTGGAGCAACATCAGAATCACTAAACTGCTTTGTCCCCAGAACTGGGGGAGCCGGTTGCAAGTCTGGGGTCCCCAGTTGCAAGCTCGCAGCACTAGGCAGATGCAAGCAGATAGCCAGGGACGCTGGAGAAGTAAGGATCAGCGAAAAGACCAGCACTACCCTCTGGAGCAGCCCCATTCATCCAGCCTGCTACGGCTGAAGAGCTAGTTATTGCAGCAGGAAGAGCCTACGATGTGTCTGTGGGCACCAAGAGGAGGTTAAAATCCCCTCTGGTGCTCAGTTCTGTCAGCCTTCCGGGCAGGGGGAAGTGCGGGGGCACTTCCACGGAGCACAAGTTTCAGCTCCTTGCTGGGGGGAAATATTCCTCTTTTGAACCACAAACTACTGGCAATTAGTCAGCTAAAAAAAGAAGCAAACTCATGCAAGGCAGAAGATGCAGGTTCTGTGTCATCATTGCTACAGGCTGGAAAATGCCCCCAGAGGGCATCTTGTTGACTTCCCCAAGTGGCATCTGCCAGGCTTCAGAAAGCCCCGCGGGCAGCCAGCAGAGACGCTCCAGGGCACGTGCGGGGCTGGCAGAGCCTCTTCACCCACCTCAGCACCTGGTTGGGTTTGGGGACAGACCTGGGGCTCAGGGTGACACGGTTGGGTTGACCCAAGGGATGTGAGCTTCACCCCAACTGAATCATAGAATCACCAGGTTGGAAGAGACCCACTGGATCATCGAGTCCAACCGTTCCTATCAAACACTAAACCATGCTGCAGCAGCAGCAAATCCCACCGCAGACAGGCTGTGCCCCACCAGTATCCCACTTCGCTGCTCTCCGTGAGCTGTTGTGCCACACGGATCAGGGATGTGGCGAGACTGTGGCGTGAAGCATGTGCAAAAAGCAGATAAGGGCAAGCAGAGGGAGAAGATGATGGGCTGGGACTCACACCACCCCCTCTCTCCTCCAAAGGAGACTAGGAAAGGACTCCGGTGACAGAATCATATAATAAAATAACTTCTTTGGTTTCTTCCTTTGGAAAACAACTTCCATACACAATATAAAACCAGGAAGTTTGGAAATAAATTTAAAGTTGACCGTACCAGTGACTTCAGGGCATCCTACACCCAGTGTGTCCCTCATCGGGGAAACTCCTTCCTCAGAACAAAGCACAACAAATGCCAGTGAATCCTCTGCGGGGAACACTGTTATATAACCAAAAAAACCCAATAAAACCAAACCCACAGAGTTTAAAAACAAAGCCAGACAGCTTTCTAAAAAGGAGGAGTTGGGTTCTTCCCCAGAAGAAAATGCTGCTGGCTGCATGATTCTCTTCTGATAAAATATTGACCTTTGCTGAGGGCTGGAAAAGCAGCAGCCAGCGCCCAGGGAGCTCCGAGAGCCTCATGCCTGGTGGGACCCACCGCACGCCTCAGCTCGGACCCATCGCTCACCTCTAACTGCATTTCAAGTAAGGTTGGGAATGATTAATAAATTAATGAAGCCACTGAGGAGAAACCTAACCAAAAACCACCCAAAAAGTTCAGTTCGTGTTCTCAGTGGAGGAGGAAGCGCTCGCGGACCTTCTCCTCGATGGAGTGCAGCTTGGCAGCTCGCAGCGCGTCCAGCAGCTCCTTGGTGACCTCGGAGCGTCCCTCTTTCAGGTGGGTGAGGAAAGCTCTGAACTTCTCCTGGATGGCCACCCTGTTTCCCAGTGCCTGTTTCTTCGGCGAGCGCTCCAGGATTTGCTGCAGGCGCTTCAGCTTTCTGACAGGAATGTTCTGGTACGCCACAAAGTCTATCATGGCTTGCTCACAGTCATCGTCTGCTAGAGCTGGTGGGAGAAAACAGCCCAGAGGTTAGAGGGAAAGTGGCCACGGGATGCTGGGAAAGCAGATCGTGGCCCTACCAAGCCTCTCCGTGGACGTCTGTCCAGAGAGATGGTGGATGTCCCATCTCTGGAAACATCCCAGGTCAGGTTGGATGGGGCTCCGAGCAACCTGATTGAGCTGAAGATGCCCCTGCTCATTGCAAGGGGCTTGGACGAGGTGATGTTTAAATACCCCTTCCAACCCAAACCACTCTGTGATTCTATAGCATCGCCCTCACCCGGGCACGGCTCTCCATAGAATCACCAGGTTGGAAGAGACCCACCGGATCATCAAGTCCAGCTGCAGCTCGGACCAGGGATCCAGCCCAGTGAGCCCTGCAGGGAAACCCACCACTCACAATCCATCTTCCAGATCTGGGAAGGTATCTTAGCTGGTGCAGCCCTGTAGAGCTGTGAACACAAGCTGGGGACCATCCACCCACGCACGTGAGTGCAGAAGGAGCGTGAGTCCCTTCCTGAGGGTGCAGCAGCTCACCCTTTGCCTAAATCCAGGGGGAAGGAGGAGGGAGCTGCCTCACGCTGCTGGCAGCGACGCGGTGGAACAAGCAAGTCGGAATAAGCATTTAACAAATGGAAAAAATGAGGTTGGAAGGAAGAAGGAGGCAAGCACCAAACGTGACATCACGGACATCACCGGGAAGGCTGGCTCCAGCCCGGCCACAGGGTGAGGTTCCCAGCAGAGCCCCAACTGCTGCGGGATGGCTGGGAAACAACACCGAGAGGTTCCTGTAACTTTAATAAAAGCAAATACACCTTTCCCATCCTCCTCTCTGCAGGAAGAGGGAAACTCCAGAAAAGCTGAAGTAATCGCAGTAAGCATTTACGTATTACTTGTCCTGAAAGTTTCTGTTTTCCCACACAGGTTTTTATCTCTTGGGGCAGGACGAGCCCCGGGTGCAGCCCCCAGCAGGGCTTTGGGACAGCCCTGGTCCCAGGTGGTTAAAGCGCTGCTGGAGAGCATCCAGCGTGAGTGCAATCGCTAAGAATTTCCAAGAGATCAAGGCCAAACGATTACTCAATCGAGGAGAGACCGGCCCAGTTTTGTGTCCTTGTAAACTGGGAACGGTTTCACTGATTATAGCGGGATGGGTCGGGCTCCCTGGCTTTCTGGCTCTCCTGCAGAATCAAGGTTTATATGGAATTGCTCCTGCGATTGCTGTAGCGGCAGGGAGGAGAGCAGGAACCCACGTGCCTCCCGAGTGCAATAATGACAAACCAGAGATAAAAATACCCCTCGGCTCCCATTGCTCACCGGCCTCCGCACGCTCTATTAATAGATGAAGGGCTGGTGTGGCCGCGGGTGCCGTTGCTCAATGAGCAGCAGCACACACGCTGCTGACTCCACTCTCACCTGACCGCCCTCCCCTGCTCGGCACCTCGTTCCACTGACGACAGAGCTTTCCAGCTCCTCTCCCCAGCGGGATCATGCTCCTGGCATGGAGCTCAGAGTGTGAGTCAGGCTTTAGAAGGAGAAATGCCCCACGCTGGCGGTGCCAGGAGAGGAGGAAAAGGCAGGAGCTCCTCTCACATGCTGATGGAGCCAATTAATGTCTTATTGTGAGAAGAGTCAATCACTGGGATGATTTCCCCAGAGATGCAGAGGAGTCCCTGTCGCAGGAGGTTTTCAGGACATGGTTGGACAGGGTGCTGGATAATCTTATCCAGGCTCCCTTTCCCATGAAAGGTTGGACCAGATAAGATTTCAAAGTCCCTTCCAGCCTGGGCTGTTCTATGGCGCTGTGACGGGCTTTTTTGGAAGGTCAGGGGTTCAGCTCTGAGGAACTTTGACTCTGCTCCATTCAACCTCCACGAGACAAGGCTGCAGCTGCAATAAAGGCTTTCTGGAAAACAGGCTGAAAGCCTGGAGGGTGCAGGAGGCACGGCAGGAACCAAACCAAGCCCTTCACACCATGTCCATTTACATGACTTCCAGCCATGGGGTATCACCAAACCCAAAACCGTCCTCGTGCCCCGGCATCCCCAGTTATCCCAGTTCCTGGCAAGGAACGGCAGGATTTCACTGCCAGCTCTTGGTTCTTGCTAAGCAAGGAGCCTGCTCAGGCTCTGGCTGAGCAGTGGCCTTTGCTTAAGCCCCATACCCTGTCCCTGCCCTGCACGACTGATCTTGGAGGGGGAGAAAGGCAGAGAGCCTATATTTTATCCATAATTACTATTAACTACAGATCGCTCCATACTGCTGCAAGCTATTTCACCTCATTTTGATAGGAATTTGATAGGAATGGCTGGACTCAATGATCCGGTGGGTCTTTTCCAACCTGGTGATTCTATGATTTTGCATCAAAGCAGAAAGAAGCCACCAGGCAGTTTGCTGCTGCCCTGGCAGCATCGTGGTCCTGGTGTTCCCCACCCCACGGAGCTGCAGCTCACCTGGTCCCTGCGTGCTGTTGCTTCTCCCCAGCCTGCAGGAGGTGCAGAGGGTGTCGTGGTACTGGTTGCCCTGCACGTTGGTCACCTTCCCCTGCTTCTCACAGTCCTGGTGAGGCTGGCACGGCTTGGTGGAGTTGGAGGAAGAGAAGAAGCCACGGGGACAGGGGCGGCACTTGGTGTTCTCAAAGGGGGTACCTGCACGTGGGGAGGCAAAGGGACCATCAGCCTTCTGCCCGGCCACGCTCCTTTGTGCTGACGAGCTGGCAAGGGAGCAGGGATGGGAGCTGGGGCTGGTGCTGCCACAGCAAAGAGCTCCAGACACCATTCGAACTTGGGGCTGATGTTTTGGATCCCTCGGGAAGCGTGTATCTGCTTGTAGGTCAAACAGCTGGGATTTTCCCACCCACTTCCCAAGCCAAAGCATTCAAGATGTGCTGACAAATCATCACCGACCTCCAGCCACAAGAGGAGATCTCATCGGCTACTGAAAAGGACCACCTGGGAGACACCGATGGGTAAGCTGAGTGCCAAACCAGCCCTTTGACTTGTGGCAGAGCCAGGAGGCTCCCAGCCAAGTAAAAGTGAAAGTCATCGAGGTGAAAGCTCTGCTTGTTTCTGCAGCGCTGCAGTTTCCACCCGGGCTCGGAGCCAGACCCGTCACCGTTCCACAGGGATGAAGCCACGTGAGCAAGAGTGCACAAGGGTTTCTTGCATGTTTGCTGGGACAGGAGGGAACAGCCCTGATGGGAGCAAATTTCACAGCCTTTTTCTTCTCCTCATCGTTTACCTGGTTAAGAACACAGCTTCTACCTTGGCACAACCCACTTTAGGCACTCATCCAGCTCGAAAACCAGCGAGCTCTGCCCACAGCCCTGAGCCCCAGCTCTGCAACGACAGGGTCCACGTTGTCCCCATCCAACATAAGCACCCGCATCCCGGGGCTCTGCCCACCCACGCTGGGTGCTCGGTCCTTGCTGTGGGCTTCAGATGTCTGCGCTGAGCTGCCATCATTCCCCATACAAGAAATCCTTTCCTCAAAACGACCTTGCTCACGTGGCTCCTCACCCTACAGCCAAATTTGATGCTTCCTTTCAAAGAGCCTCCCCGCTGTGTTGTTTGCAGACTCACCTTTGGCTGCGTTACTGTGCTCCCAGAGAAAAATTAAACCCTGAACCTCAGCCTGAAACACCAGCTGAAGACAACAAGGATTTTATCTGGCTGGGGAGCCTGGAGTTCTTCGGTGCCATGCATGGAAGGACTTCAAAAGCCTCCCCAATTCAAAGCACGAAGTGAGACAATGCTGGTTTTGCTGATGCTGCCCACGCGGTTTTCTGCTACCCAGCTGTGGTTTCCAGGCAGAGCCCAGTCCCCAGTGATTCAGGGGAGAGAGGGAAACCTGCTTGTAGGCAGCTTCTATTTTCAGAAGGTTTGCACTTACGCAAATGAAGGAAACCAGGGGTCCAGGCAGGGTCGAGCTGAGGCAACAGCGGGAAAGCAAAACCCCTGAAATCTCTTATTTACATCTCACTGGGGACAGAGTCTCGGACTCTTGAATCTCACCCAGATGTGAATCGATACAAGGCTGGGTTTACTGTTTTGGAACACGTCCATGTTCCCATTTCACGTTTTAAATGCAGCCTCTGCAAACCTCTCAATAAAAACTACAAAACCCAGCCCCAGAGCTACGTGCATTCACCAGCCCTGCTCTTGCATCATTAGCAGCACTTCTCAGCCCAGACAATTAGCATTCCCAGCTCCCTGGCTCCCTGCCTGCAAGGAGGAGGGAGCTGGCAGAGGAGCAGAAGCTGCTCGGAGCTTTCTACCAGCGGAAAGCCCCAGCAGGGCGAGATGGTGCTCCGGGATGGGTGAATCCCAGCCAACTCTGCCTGCTGCGGCAGGTGAAGGAGGGAACCAGGATTGCTGTGCCCCATCTCAGCCTGGCACCGGGGGATTCCAAAGGCTTTCAAAGCAAAAAGTAGGGGAAAACCAAAGAAATGCCTCGTTGGATGAGAATCCATAAGTAGTTTCAGGCGCCAGCAGGGATGGCAACTGGGCTGGGGAGAGAAAGGGAGTCAGTCAGGCGCCGGGCAATCATCGGCTGCTGTATTTCTCCTCGATTTTTAGAACCATTGGAGATTTTGGGTTGTGACAAAAGCCTCGCAAGCACACATCCCACTGCCACAGCCACCCGGTTAGGGTACTTACCCAGTTTCTCGATGCCGGAGCCCGGCGGGCACTCAGAGTGCTTGATGCAGAACTCCATCTCCGAGTAGTAGCCCTCCTGGCACTGGCAGACGCGGTTGCGGGTGGAATTGCACTGCTGCACCTCCACCTGCCTCTCAGCGCAGATGACATTACAGTACCGGCACTTCTCCAGGTAGTTCCAGTACTGCGTGTAGTGCAAATCGGGGCAGGGCCGGCACTCAGTCTGTCTGTCCCTGGTGCAGTGCTGTGCCACAAAGGTCCCCGGCGGGCACTGCTGGCAGGTGAGCTTCTCGTTCGTCACAGCATCTTTCCATCGGTAGGTGGGTGGGGAGCTGAAGCCGACCTCAGCCAGGAAAAGGAGGAGAGAGGCAGACATCCACTGCAGCAAAGACAGCGCAAAGAGCCCTTAGGTCGTCCTCTTGCAGAGGCAGCAGCGACAAACGTAGCTGCTGGGTTACAGAATTTGTCAGTGTTGTGGATGCAAGAAGTTATTGTCCCACCTCACGCTCTCCAGCCCCAGGGGCAAAGCAACACTGGCTCTGGGAACCAGCCCCTGCCCCTCCAGCCTCCCCATCGCCCTCCACTTGCTACCCCAGGTGGCAGAGCATCCTTCCCAAATGATGCTTCTCAAACCCATTTTGTGGCACCTTCACCACCCCATCCCTCTCCTTTGGTACTAAAAGCAGCTCGAGCACGTTCTCCTCCTCTTTTCACCCCTCACCACTGTGTATCAAGAAGCAGAAGGAAAGTTTTCCAAACTAGCAAATATCAGGATGCTCCATGTGAACTCCGAATGTTTTTGGAAACCCAGGTACTCAGTACAGGACCAAAGAATCCAGAGTGTTGTTTATCCTCCCTTTCCGCTCCAAAGCACACACGCTCTGTTTTAGCAGCAGACGCTACGTTACCTTGGATGAATGCCTTGGATTTGGCACGTGGCAGGATAACATAGCAGCGAGCGCTTCCGAGTGCCGTAATCAGAAGCCTGGAGAGACAGAGTGGGCTCCTTGGAGGCTGGCGCTGGGGACAGTGGCTGGGTTGTAGCTCCTCTTCGTAGCAGCAGCACCGATCCCACCGTCCAGCTCTAAAGAGAAAGAGAAAGAGATGGTTGAGGAGCGTTATGAAAGGCTGAGCTTTCCCATCTGCTTCCCAAGTCGTTCGTCCTCCGAGAGAGGCTCCAGCTCAGCAACAGGAGCAGAGTCTCAGAGTGCTGGCGAACAGGCTCCCTGATGGAAAAGTGACCACGCTCCTGATGCTTCATCGCCCCGACACGCGTAAGAGCTTCCAGGGGGGAAGACCCCCAGCCCCAGAGCAGGTGTGACCCACGGCAGCGGCCAAGGAGGGAGCAGAGGAGGGAGAGGTGGAGGAGCAGAGGAGGGAGAGGTGGAGGAGCAGAGGAGGGAGAGGTGGAGGAGCAGAGGAGGGAGAGGTGGAGGAGCAGAGGAGGGAGAGGTGGAGGAGCAGAGGAAGGAGAGGTGGAGGAGCAGAGGAGGGAGAGGTGGAGGAGCAGAGGAGGGAGAGGTGGAGGAGAAGAGGAGGGAGAGGTGGAGGAGCAGAGGAGGGAGAGGTGGAGGAGCAGAGGAAGGAGAGGTGGAGGAGCAGAGGAGGGAGAGGTGGAGGAGCAGAGGAGGGAGAGGTGGAGGAGAAGAGGAGGGAGAGGTGGAGGAGCAGAGGAGGGAGAGGTGGAGGAGCAAAGGAAGGAGAGGTGGAGGAGCAAAAGAAGGAGAGGTGGAGGAGCAAAAGAAGGAGGTGGAGGAGCAGAGGAAGGAGAGGTGGAGGAGCAGAGGAAGGAGAGGTGGAGGAGCAGCAGCCGCCGTCCCTCCCTCCCTTAGCCCACCCTGTCCCCTGGCAGCAGCTTCCCCCCCTTCCCTCCCATCGCATCCCACCCCCGGAGCGGCTGCCCTGCCTCCTCCGGCCCCGCACCCTTCTCTCCCCTCGCCGTGCCTCTCCCCTCGCCCGGCAGCATCTTTATAGCCGCAGCCCTTGGGAAAGACCCCTCTTACGCAAGCGCCCGCGGAATCCCGGCCCGCCCGGTGCCCTCGCCCCCCCGGAGCCGCCTTCGCTCCGCTTCCAGCCGCGGAGGGTCCAGAGAGGGATGCTGAGGGTCCGCGGAGGGATGCAGGGGGTCCAGAGAGGGATGCTGAGGGTCCGGGAAGGGATGCTGGGGGCTCGCAGTGGGATGCGGGGGGCCCAGAGAGGGATGCTGAGGGTCCAGAGAGGGATGCGGGGGGTATGTGGTGGGATGCAGAGGGTACTTTTTCTCGGCTAGGGGGGAAAGACGGGGAGTTCCTGCAGCAAACGCTCCGTACCTGGCTGTAAAGGCTCGGTGACGTTCTGGGAATAGAGTTTATCCCTCAGTGCTCGCCCCGAGAACGCGGGGAGCCCCCCAGCTGTGCCCGGTGTGACCCCCTCCTGCTCCAGCCCTAACGCCAAAACACCTGGAGCTCCCTTTTGCAGGACAACAAGGAGGTCAGCCTGGAGAACCTTAGAGGTGAGACGGGGCTCGGAGCGCGGGGATTTCAGTTGGACACTGAACTCAGCACCTGCCTTGTCCTTCTGCCCCTTCTCGCCTGATTCCCTCTGAAACCAAGAGCATCCAAGGGCTCCTCTGTGGAGCGCAATATGAGCTAGGAAGGCAGGAACACGCTCCTTCCACTTCACCTGCACCTGCTCTGATCCCTCCATAACCCAAGCACAGGGGGAAGGGGAAAAACCCACCGAATTTACCTGTCTAGTGTAAAAGCAGGAGCCCAGGAAGAGCCCAGTGTGCTCCGAACCTGAAAATCAGCCTTTTCCTGCCAGACAAAGAGGAATGGGAAGGCTGCAATTGATCCCAAATAACTTTCAGAAGGAATTTAGCTTTTTTTTCTAGTTTTCTAAACTTTCCAATGAATGGAAGAGAAGAAAACCCAGCGACACTCCAATCCCATCCTGACCACGGAGCACTCAGCTGGGAAATGGGATGGGTTTTGTCCTCCACCACTGTTAATGTCACAATTTGCCACCTTCATCGGCGAAAAGGGCAAGAGAGTGTGCTGTGAGCTGCGCGCTGGGCTCCTGCTGCCCCTCATGCAAAACCCACCGGTTCCTGGGTCACAAACGGTTCCTGGCCTCTCACCAGGACCCCCCGCAACCCCCTTGCTACAGGCAGGGCTCTGCCAGTCCTGGCTTGGCAACTTGATCCACAGGCTGGCCACCAGGAGAAAACCCTTTGTAGGTTTTATACCAACAGAGCATCACCCCCCTGTGCCATCTCTCGGGGTAAAATAGAGAGGACAACCACTGGCCAGCAAAGCCTTGATGCTCAGAACCAAAACATGTAAGAGATCCGTCTGAAAACAGCAGCCAGTCCATAAACGCTTGCTTTACACACACAACTTCTCAAGCATCTCCGTTTGGAGACACGGAGGGGTCTAAAATCCCCTCCCACAGGTTGCTCTGCAGCCTTGCTGCTCTCAGGTCTGGCTTTGCCCTCTGCCCTGAAGACCTCCGGTAAGGAACCGCAGCACTCGGGACCCTCGCCCACCCCACACTGGGGCTCTGAACAGGTTTCCCACCATTGTCTGAGCACCAGGAAAGGAATCCCACTTGGGAATCCGGCTGTTTGCAAGGAGCACAGAAAGTTTTTATAAGCCAGCCGCACATCCTCCAAGTGGGCTTCTCTGGCAGCTGTCACAGCTCATGTTTTTCTCAAGCATCTCCCGTTCCTCTGTGTCCTCTGCTCCGGCCACCAAGCAGCAGCCTGGGCCAGGTCCTCCCCATCCTCACAGCAAAACATTTCTTCCTAAGATCTCTTCCAAACCTCCCCTTTTTCAGCTCAAAACCATTCCCCTTGAGCTATCCCTGCCCTCCCTGATCCAGACACCCCCCTCAGCTTCCCTGGAGCTGCTCTAAGGTCTCCCTGCAGCCTTCTCTTCAGGCTGAAGAACCCCAACTCTCTCATCCTCACAGGAGAGACACTCCAGCCCTCAGATCATCCCCGTGGCCTCCTCTCGACCCATTCCAACAGTTCCATGTCCTCTTTATGTTGGTGACTTCATTCTTAACACTGTTCTAGATCAAACCTACAAGCGCTAAACACACAATTTATAAAAATAAAGGAAAATCAAACCCAGTCTTCTGCTACCCAGAAGAAGAAATAAGCTCCTATAGTCAGAAGAAATCCAAAGCTCCTTCCACTAATACCAGTTTCTACCCATCACAGTTAAAGGAAAGCCTTTGCCTCTAACTGGGGTCAAAAGAGTTCGTTAGTCACGTCTGAGAGCATTGTTTAATTTTCCCACTGCTTTCTGTCAATCACTTGTAGCTCCCCAGAGCAATCCTGATGACTTATGATACTTTTTGACAACATCCCTGAGCCAAGGACTGCTGGGGCTTTGCTGTGTCAGCATGCGTCATCTCAGTAATTGACTCTATCAATTAATTCCTGGGGCACAGCCTCTGCAGGATATTTCTTTTTGGTGAAACTCACTGCTGCTTTGAATCCCCACACTGCGGCTCACCCCACTGGGGAGTTGAAGCGAGATGTTTTCTGCCTGAGGCTCATCCTGCCCCAGGACAGCCCCGCGGTCCAGAGCGGCCTCGGTGCCACCGCAGCGCGTTTCCTTTCCCGGTGGGCAAACAGCTGATCTCAGTTTTCCTACCACAGCTTGCACGTGGTTCCTGAGCCATCCTCAGCCCTCTTGCTGACACATCTTGATTTTTCCAAGAAGCTGCAACAGAAATGGGCTCATCTCAACTTTTGCAAACGCCTGAGTCGGTTGAAGCGATGAACACCCACAGTGCGATGCTTGTAAAAGCGTTACTGGGACAGAAAGGGCTTCTCCAGGCAGCCTCTACCTTTTAGAGACAAGAGTCTGATAGAACAACGACCTTTGATTAATATTTTTCTCTCTGTCCTTCTACTTGCCCCATTTCTCACCTCCCAGAACGGGTTTGGGAGATCTCTGCCTGACCAAGGGGAAGCAACAGCTTGACTCGCTGCTGACTTTGATCTGTGGAGGTAGCTTAGAAAAGGAATTCAGCATCATATTCTCATGGCTCCGATTTCATTTCCCCACACCGTTTCACACTTCTGAGAGCTTCAGGGTATCCAGTAGCATTGCTTTTTCAAACCTGCTCTTGCAAAGTCAGGTTTTTCACTAATATTCAGAGGAAAATCTGAAAAGCAAAGAAATTCCTCGCTCTCCATCAGCAGCCACTTGTCCAAGCAAAGACACGGGGAATCTCTTTCCTCATAAAAGAGTTGCTTTTAGGGTTTTTTGATCTCTTTCAGAAGCCTTTTCAGCTTTATTTAGGAAAAGTAGCAGGAAAGTTTTTTTCCATGACACATCCCTCAAACTGGAGACAACATTCCAGGTACAGTCATAGCAAGGCAGGGACAATAGAGATTGGTATCTCCTTCCTTTATGACAGGAGTTACAGGTCTCATTCGCGTCCCAAAATCAGCAAGGGTGGTCCATGATTGGTTCTCCTCTCCCAGCCACTCAGTAGTTTGGATCAGTTCCTCCAACCACTTAGAACAACGTTGGTTTTTCAGAAACAATTCTTGTTTTCACTTTCTGGTCTTCATAAATGATGTACAATTCTGGACTCTCCTTCTTGTAAATTCAGCTGGTTCCAAGACAAATCAAGATCACTATCTGCAGCACGTCCTTACAGCCCGTTCCTGGAGGTCCTCCTCTTCAAGGTTTCAGTGGAAGCAGGTTTATTGCTGGGGCAGAGGTGGAAGGAAGCAGCACTCTAAACACATCCAGGAGGACAATACTGACGTCAGGAGGGATCGGTTGACACACAAAGCTCTGAACGGTTCTTTGGAAGATGGGGAGCAGGAATGCACGCACAGAGTCCTTTGCCAGAAGTGATTCTCAAACAATCTGCCATGGGGAACATGCAGACAACGCTGTTCGGCTCCTGGGCAAGGGTTGGAGAGCTGGGAAGGGCCAGGGGGCTGGTCACAGATCAGGTAACATCAATGCTGGGTGTCAGCCATGAACCGAGGAAGGACGCCCTGGGACCCCCAGCATAAACCTGAGAGGTAGTGAGGTTGTTTTTTAGTGACATCGAGTGATCAATAAGGGTAGAGACCTTGAGACTTACCCTCAAGTCCAGAGTTGTGTTCTCCCACAAGTGGAGTTCCTTCGGGTTTACCTGGTGGTGACTGTTGCTGTCCACAGCAGGTAATTTCCAACAGGCAAACCCAAACAAAGGCATCATTTCGCTGCCTCTCTGTTCCACGCTCATGTCTTGGGCTGTGGTTTCCCTCCAGTGGCATAAGCAGAAAGCTGCAGTTCTCCCGAGGGAGAGATCTGCACGGAGCAGGCAAGGGTTCCCGTGCGCTGCTCCCAGCCTTCACTCAGCTCTGCCACTTGCCATTCCACTGATAGCCCAGGCTGAGAAAACAGAATATTCAAAATGAGCATCTGAAAGAAAGCGCAGGGACCTGCTCAGAAGCGGCTGTGAGGCTTTACCCTACGTGGAGAATTCAGATCACCCCAAAGCTGCCAACTGCAAAACATCCACATTGGCCCCATTTACTTACCTGGAAAGTGTGATCTTTTTCTTTTTTAAACCTCTACAATGCGATAGTTATAGTTACTCTTGTTAAAAAAAGAACAAATGATGATAGCAGATGCCCAGGGCGTGACTTGTGAAGGTGCAAGCCCAACAAAAAACCCTTGACCAACAAATGAAATTCAGCACAATTCGGGCACAGAGCTGCTTTGGGGTCAGGAAACAAAGCTGCCTTTGAAAATTTTGTTAAAACGCTGCCCACATTGCAATTTTGGTTATCAATTATTAACATAACACCTTCCAAAATACCACTGATATGAAATCCACCTCCAGGCTGAAGAAACATCACTCCTAAAATTACTTAAGGACCTCTTCTCCCAGAATGTTCTGAGCACACACGCTGTATGAAATGGCTCTGCCACCACAGGGACCTCAGAACTAATCAGCAACTGAGAACACAACCCGTTGCTCTAACAAAAGTACTCGTGTCAAAAATCCCAGCAGCACAAACTCCTCCACTTTCTTCTGCCAGAGATGCTGGGACTCTATACCCTATGATTTTATAGTTGGCAAAACATTAAAACAATATATATTCAAACAAACACGAATTAAGACAAAAGTGGTTTTATTTATAGTTTGTTTTAGAGCACTACTGAGGATCTAAAAGGGATACAACTTTTTGGGTTAACCAGCGATAGCCACTACTCACAGAGAGTGGAAGCGTGAAGGATTTTCTTTTTAACCCATCTAATGATTTATTTTAGGGTTTTAAATTACTTAGTTCGCTTTTCTTCTTGGTAGATGACGTCAGATAACAGAAGCACAATGGAAGTATCGGTCCTGTGCAGAAAACAAAGCAGCACATTTCCAAAGAACCCCAGCAGGATGGGAGGAATGGGGTTTCAGGGTGCCCAGCAGATGCAACGGAGCGTTTCTCCTCACTGCACAACCACTGGAATTTGCTCCTAAAATTGTCCTTTCATTCAGTATCTTCTGCTGCTGGAGACAGCAGCTGCTGCCAAACACCAGGGAAGGTGAATCACTTCTTCCAGGAACACTGGTGTGGCGAGGATGGGGGACCTGGCCCCCTCCTTCAGTTCCACTGCGAGGGGTTTTCCAGGAGCTGATGTTACCCGAGGGGCCCGGGAACCAGCTGCCTTCGGGGTGTAACTTTACACCCTCCGTAGCAGCCACCGTAGCATTTGACAGGCCAAGATAAATCAGAAATTAACCTTCCAATAGAGGACAATATTCCTTGTTCTCCTGCCAGCGGTGAAGGAAAGAGACCATTCAGACTTGATCACCTTCGTAGGAAGCAACGATACGTGTTGGTGCACAGCATGTAACCTAGCACCAAGGATCAAAGGTATTTAAATCAACCTTCACCCTTCTTCCCTTCAGCCTGAGAGCCGGCGTGCAGGGATTTTGTTCTGCTGATGTACTGCATTTGGCCTTCCTGGCAGGGAGATTATGACCAGAAGAAAACTTGGATTAATCGTTGCTTTTTGACATCACTGCGGCACTCTGGGCACTTCTTCACCATCTGTGTAAATAAATGGACAAAACGTTTGAATATTAGATTTCTCTGTTACATTTGCAATGGTCCAAGGTGAGCAATAAGCCATGAGACAGTCCGAGATATCCTATCTGCTATTTCTCAACGTGGTGTTACCGGGCAGTCATTTATTTAACCGCTAGTAGAAAAGGAGGAAAAAGAAAGCGTTTCAGCAGCAACAAACGTTACAGCAGTTATCTCACATTAATTACAGCTGTGACATCTCCGAAAGCCGGAAATGCAGGAACGAGGAAATAGAGAAATCACGAGAATTATGGCTGTACTTGTAAATTCATTACATCTTACAGGTGGCTGATGAATTCCCTGAAACTCTGCTTCCTCTTGCACAGGCAAGAAGGAATCTACCTCCCGCACGTACCAGGACATCAGTGAGACATGTGGTCATGGCCAAGAGTTTTGCAGGGGAACCAAGTACATCTATTTCTTCATAACTACCTCACCACCTTTTGAGGTTAACAGCAGAACACTGAGTACATGAGGCAACCTTTTACCCACCCAGGTTTCAGTTTCTCTTAGAGACAGCTTTTTAGCCACTTGACCTGCAACTGAACCCCAACTGCTCTTTTTTATACTTCCAAATTACCAGCAAAACTAAAATGCTCTGCTCATTTCAAAAGTGAGACAGCAAAAAAACTATTTACAAAATTAATCTTTGAGCAAATTGCCATCTCAGTGGGGTGAAATGATGGTGATTTCCATCAGCGGGGCTGCCAGGGCTTCCCATAGCATGGAAGAAAATCACTGTACCAGACAATGTAGCCTGCAGAGCAGGTTTGGGCACTAATGGTTTGATTCTAGAAACACTAATTGAAATACCGTAAAAGGAAGGGGAAAAGAAAACTTATCTTACCACTCAGCAGACAGCGACTTGTTAAAGAGTGTAATATATGAAGTGTACATATATAAATATATATAAGTGCAATATAGAAATGTGAAATCTTATATTATTTTCCCATATTACAGATAATGCAAATGAAAATAAGTCTCTCAGGAAAATTTGCAAAAAGAGCAGGAATAAATGGTGGATCTAAACACTGAAAAGCAGCAACGCACTGAAAATCGGAAGGGGAAAGATTTAGATTAGACATTAGGAAGAAAGTCTTCATGATCAGGGTGGGGAGGCCCTGGCCCAGGGAAGTTGTGGCTGCCTCATCCCTGGAGGTGTTCAAGACCAGGTAGGATGGGGCTTGGAGCAACCAGATCCAGTGGGAGGTGTTGGAACTGGATGGGCTTTGAAGTCCTTTCCAACCTCAACCATTCTATGACTCTATGAAAGCCACCCAACCAGCACTGACCCCTCTAACGCCCCTCCAGAGCAGGGAATCCTGTCTGCTCCTCCAAAAGCTTCCAAAACTATTCCTCACCTCTCCCTAATCTCTTTCAGTAAACAACAAATTGGAAAGGATATCACAATTTGCAACCCTCAAGTCATTGCATTTTGAATAACAGGCACTTAGTCACTTCCTTGTAGAAACAATATCCACCAAAGTCCTTCAGAGCTGAAGAAGCTGTGAGTAACTTGTTAGCAAAGAAGAGAGATGAGTTTTCAAATCCAGCCCAGTCAGTGGTGACAAAGCCCAATGCCATCTGATGAGAGCGCAGAGCTCAGACACAAACTAGGATGTTATTTCCTGCCGGTGAAGGTACCTACCCCACAACCACAGCCCTGGCCATGAATGAAGCCCATTGTCTGATCAACCAACCAGCGCATGGGTAGGAATGTGGATGGCAGGGTTAGATGGTTCCTCTGGGTCTGGTTTCAGAGAAACATGGAATAACGTTCTTCCTGTTTGCAATCATGTACTCAACCAGACTGCTCTTCCTTCCCGACTGCATGACTAGCAGTTTGTCTCATCACTGGGAGACGGGACTGTCTGCATCTGTCCTCAAGTCATATCCCAAACTACAAGATATTTGAGCTGTCATTAACCGAACCACACTTGATTAGTATCATAAGCAAGCGGATGTGACCGAGCCATCATCACTAGAAAGGCAGGTCATCAGTAAGGTGAGGAAAGGGTTCTCCATCACAGAGGCTATGGAACAGGGGTCATGCTAACCCCTGAAGGATGCTTGAACAGTGGAGAAAAGGTCTCTCTCAGCTGAGAGGAAGATGTTTCTCACATCCCCCACACCCAATAACTTGTTGTCCAAAGCAAGAACGAACCCATTCCTAGAAATGGACTTTGATATGTGTTGTCTATGGAGGAGGCAAACTGATCACAGTGTTGGTGCGTGCAGAATGACCCCAAAGTCGCCCCTGTGAAGGACAGGGCATCCTGAGTTTTCTTGAGAACTGAAAGAATAGCTTGGTTTTCCATCCTTTTCAAACAAGGACAATAAAATGTGAGGTGGTTCTGCACATAACACTTGGCTAAGTTGTGGAAGGGTTTGCAAGTCTGTTTGTGTCCAAAGGGAACTGAACGATGTGATGGAAACACATCAAAGGTTTCTTAATATACAGAAGCAGCCTTTGGCTCAGGGAGTTCTTGTGCTACAAACAGCTTTGGTGCAGAGTGATCACCTGCAAGAATCATCACTCCTTTCTTCCACATTTTCACCTGGCCATCCCTTTTTGGCCAGTGTCAGAGAAAGAACGCTGGCTTGGACAAATCTTTACCTGGAAAGGACCTACAATAGTCCCCTGGCCCAACTGCCTGAGCACTTCAGAGCTAAACAAAAGTTCAAGCATGTTAAGGGCTCCAGAGCACTGACCACCTCTCTAGGAAGCATGTCCCAGTGTTTGATCAGCCTCTGTGTAAAGAAATGTTTCCTAACATCCACTTTTGAACCTCTCCTGGCACAGCTTTGATCCCCTCCCACACATTTTGCCACTGGATACCAGCCAGAAGTGCTCAGCACTTCTCTCTCCACTTCCCCTCCTTGAAAAGCTATAGACGGCAGTAAGGTCACCCCTCAACCTCCTTTCTCCAAACCAAACAAACCCAAAGTCCTCAGCTGCCCCTCCCAAGACGTTCCTTCCAGTCCTTCCACCAGCTTTTCTGCCCTCCTCTGGATGCATTCAAGTACCTGAATCTGAAATGCAGCCCAAACGAGTAGAGGAGACTATTTTAATCCCCAGTCTGAGATGTGCAATCAGAAAAAGGGGTGATTAAAAAACAGAAGCTGAACAAGTTCTGTTATTTATCTATGAGCTATGAAAATGCACGTGAACCTGGGGGTTGAGGACCTCAGAATCACCAATTCTAAGATAAACCCCACGATATAGGGCAGTGCAATTACTCAATACAAAAGAACTCTAATTTTGTGGCTTCTTAAGCTGATAAATCAACAATTATGAGTTACATCTTACTGGCAAAAGGAGGGAAATTTTTCCCAGATATTTATAAGACAAAAATTTATGGGCTGAGATAACCCTGTGGGATAATAAACGCTTGCCTAACCAAAAAAATACTTCCCCAGGGAGTCTTTTAACCAACTCAAGCGGAGAGATTATAAACACATGCTAATAAGATTCTCGTTATGACCTTCCTTGACTCTCCTATGGAGCATTTGACTGTCAGATGTTCACCCCCGTTACACTTTGGTGTAGAAGGAAACTGAGTTTTCAGCAGCAATGCCCACTCAAGGCACACGGTGGGCAAGATGCTACCAGACACATGTGCTGTGGGATCAGTTACATCCTCTCACCTAAAGAACACCAGCCACCAATTTACTCATCCAGGAAAACCAAAGCATGGGATAACACAAGAGATATTTGAGCACAAACTTAGAATCATAGAGTCTTAGAATCATTTAGGTTGGAAAAGACCCTTAAGAACGAGTCCAATGGTCAACGTAACACTACCAAGACCATCGCTAAACCGTGTCCCCGCGGGCCACATCTACATATCTCAAATCCCTCCAGCGACGGGGACTCAACCACTTCCCCAGGCAGCCTGTCCCTGATTTGCCTCATCTCAGGACACAGCTTTACAGTAGATTTTTAGATGGGGGAAATTATGAAACTAAGCAAAAAAAGAAAAAATTAAAATAAAGGTTCAGATGTAAAAACAACGATAATTTTCTCCAAGTTGACTCCACAGGTTGTCGCCTGTGCAGCTCTCGATGGGAAAACATGCGGAGGCAGCTCAGAAGGAGATGCAAAGGTGGAAGAACCACAGTGTAAGCTAGAGTTCTGCTCCAAATCACACTGCAGAACTTAGAAAGCAATAAGAAAAGTGGTAAATCTTCCATGGGGATTTGGGTGTTTTCTGTAAACAAAGGAATTCTGTTTACAGGGCTGTCCACACGGTTCACCTGAAAAGCACCAAATGTGCCAGCAGTTTTGAGAAAGGTTGAAACCAATGATAAAATAACCTTTAAGAACTGCTCCCAGCATGTTTTGCAGCAAGTGAAGTCACATAACGGACATTTAAAAGGCACATCATCCTCAGATCTGCAGTTAGAGCACTGGAATCTTCCTAGAGCGGAAAGGGGGCGAGAGAAAGAGAGGAAGGAAATGACTAAATTCCAGTAACCACCTATGAAATGTTCATGCACACATTTCCAGCGCAGCCCAGAGAACAATGATCATTAGCTATACAAACTACCTTAACAGTGAAGTACTTGGCCCTGTTACCCCACTTCCTTCACATAACCTCACTCAGACCGATGCCTCAGATCCCTGTTTAGAAACGGAGGTTGCATCCTTGCTTTACAAGGAAGCTCTGGAGAAAAATCTTTAAGTTCTCAGGAAACTCTTACATCATTAGCAAACCACTCTGATGGTTATTGCACCTGAGCAAATATAGGCACACACCAGCTGACATTTATTACTCCATCAGCATAATTCTCAGTTTTCTATAACTTTTCTTTATTCCAGAATACTAGAGAATTACACTCAAAGTCTCACCTATACCTACCGCACTCTGGCTCCATCTCCAGGGGAAAGACAGGCACAGCTCCAGGGCTTGTGGGTGCTCTCACGTTACTGGCTTCTCCTGATGCTTTGGTCATTGACGATTCCAGTTTGCTTTGCTGGTTGAAGCAGAAGGAAGAAATCTTCTTCTGAATTTTCTGTGGTGCCTCACCTTTCGAAGTGGCTGCATCTGGTTATAAAAAACAAACCCCAGAGCATACAAACCAGTGCAACACAGGACACAATTAGCAGTAAGTCCAGCAAGTTCTTATTGTAGAGCAACAACAAAACAAACTGAACAACTATTTTTTTTATGCCATACTGCTTTGGCAACAGAAGTTCCTATACTAACACAAATTATTATGGAAAGGGACCCTTTATACTGAAATAGTTGTGGCAAATTCTTGCTAAACAGTGGATCTTGATTCACTCCTGCCTCCACCCCACTTAGGTGCAAAGGTTTTCCCTTCACCCCTAACCTACTGAACAGTTTAAAGAAGGCAGCATTATAATTTTCTCCTTGTTTCCTTGCACTTCTCCACCTCACATTGCATTCTATCTTTGATTTTTTATTAACTCGGCTTGCATGTGGCCTGTTGCTTTGATCTCCCTTTCCACACCTACAGCAGGAAGGCCCCAGCCCACAGCGAAGGCTGTTGGATATCAGTCAGCAGCAGCATCATAGAATGGGTTGGGATGGAAGGGACCATGAAGGTCACCCAGTCCAACTCCTCTGCAGTGAGCAGGGACTTCTTGGAACTAGATGATCTGAAAGGTCCCTGCCAATCCGAACCATTCTATTTTCAACCAGATCAGATGGCTCAGAGCCCCACCCAACCTTACCTTGAATGTTTCCAGGGACAGGGCATCCACCACCTCTCTGGGCTACTCGTGCCAGTATCTCCCCGCCCTCACAGGTAAAAATATCTGCGTAAGATCTAGTCTAAGCATCTGCTCTTTCAGTTTAAAACCATCACCCCTTGTCCTATTGATTCTAAGCTTCAGCCACATGCTCATTCCCAACCTGATATGCAGCAGTTCTCTCCTTGAGCGCATAAGCTCTCCAGACTCCCTTCACCTTGCACCTGCTGTTCCAATTGCTTCTCTCCCGTGCCACAAGCCATTCCAGTCAAATCTTTACACATCTCTTTGAACTGGTCTTTGTGGTGAGGGCGCACAAACATGTAAAACCCTGTCCAAAAGAAAACACTGTCAAACACACAGGAAAATAAATGCCTGACCATGGAAGACTCCTTGCTTTGGAGGGGAGAAATTCTTTGGAATATGAACAATACCAGTCACATTCCCGAGTATCTTCAGGTTGGTGGAACACTTGATAGTTTTGTCGATTTAAAAATTATACACTTTTCCTTGCATGTAGGTGAATATTTAATTGAAAATAATCTCAATTTACCACAAAATTCTTCTGTTCTCTACAGCTAATTATAATTATAAAATACTGGAATAGTTTGAATTGGAAGGGAGTTCAAAGCCTATCCAGTTCCAAAACCCTGCCATGGGCAGGGACGCCTCCCACTGGATCTGGTTGCTCCAAGCCCCATCCAACCTGGCCTTGAACACCTCCAGGGATGGGGCAGCCACCACTGCTCTGGGCAGCCTGAGCCAGGGCCTCCCCACCCTCATTGTGAAGCGTTTCTTCCCAATGTCTAATCTAAATCTTCCCCCTTCCAAATTAAAGCAATTTCCCCTCATATCCCTGCACTCCAGGGGTAAATACCTGACCCAGCCCTCCACCTGACAACGGATCTAGCAATATCAGGTATATACAAAATATTTTAAAAGGCTTTCTCAAAAAGGAAACTTCTCATTACTGTTTGGTTGACAAGGATTCACAACACATACAGAAATTCTAAAAAAAATCCCAATTCTGATTACTGCCAACTCTACCCCAAAGTCCTTTGAGATCAAAAAGCTTGCTCAGTAAAGACACCGAATCTCGGAGATAAAGAATGCTCAGGGGGAGATTATGACTCAGACCGCATAGCTCATTTCCCTCCCACTCTTCAATGTGTCAAGACAAATCTGACAAGTTAATTCACCAGAAAAATATTCTCTAAGAAAGTGGATACTGTGACATCTATTGAAGATCAGTGGAATCCTTATTGTGATCTCTTAAAGACAACAATTCCCAGTATACTCTGCATCACTTCCTGCAGAGGAGTTTATACCAGAGACATGGAAGAAGGATGAACTGAGGTGTTACAGAGCACAAGGCAAGATGATTCTTTTCTAGGCAATCAGGACCAGCACATAATCAGAATCATGAAATGATTTGGGCTATATCTGTGCTTGTGACTGCCTGGACCTCTGTGCAGGACCTGGTGCAATCCCAAGAAGAACCTCCCTCCTTTTTTTTTTTTTAATTAATAAAGCCCAATTCAAATCACCACTGAGAAATAAACCCCAGCTTGAAATTTCTAGCTTATTATGAACAATACGGATACTAAATTATGACACAGTTCCATAACTACTCCCAGGTTAAACTCTGTGGAAGAACGGTGAATCAAAACCACGATTACTTATCCCAAAACCTGGAAGCACTCCAAGAGCTTAGCAGTACAGCTAAGAAAAGCCAGTATGGCAACCAACGTCATGCAAAGAAAACTGAGTCAGGTCAATAGTCAGCACGGGCTTTCTGAAGAGCAATCTCTTCTAGTAACTCAGGAGGAAAAAAATTGTTAGTGAAATCATTTGGCCGAAGTTAACAAGCCTGAAAGTTGGGACTGGAATTATTGAGGTCTTACCTCAAGTCTTTAATAGACAATTTCACACTGAACAAACAGAGAGAATATTTTATAACCTTGCCATTCTTTCCTCTCTGAATGACATTTAAAGCGTCTTTCCTGCTGCTCCATTTATCTGGTTGGCTAAACCAGATGATAGGAAAGGTAGAGTTTACCAGTGCGAAAAGTTTTTCCTAAACACAGAGAATTTGCAGACTAATGACCAGCGAAAGGTTATCGCGCACATGAGATCACAGCACCGACTGCTTTGCAACTACAGAAAATCCCTTACTCTGTAGGAGATGAAAGTCTTCCGGCCTCTCCGTGGTGAGCGCTGCTATCACGGATATCATCGCGTCATAGTTATCTGTCTTCTTGTAAGTCAACAACGCTTCATAGAAACGGCTGTAAGTGCCTTTGTCCAATGCCCTCTTCACGTCATGGAGATAGGCAGCGCGGAGGGCCTGGTGGGAATCTCTCCTAGAGCATGAAGCTTTTTCCATGTCTTTCCTTGGAGCTCGGCTGGCGCTCTGCCCTGGGAGACAAAAAAAACGTGTGAGTAGGGCTTGGGGAGGAACAGAGACAGTGGTCCCTCCTTTGTGTCGCTTCTCTTTTACTCAGAAGGGGGTTCCTGGCCTACTTTCAAGTGAGAAAGAACACTGCCTGCCCAGCCACTCACTGCCCTCTGGCACAGCCTTGGGCAGAGCCAGAACCTGCTCCTGAAAACGGCAACTGGGCTAATGAATTCTGAGGGTCACTTTTAGCACCTTCTGGAGTCTTTTTGATCTTTTAAATGGAGAAACGCATCAGATGGTCACTAGGGAACAAGGAAAAGGTGCCACAGGAGACACTATGCTTGGTGGTCAGCAATAAATCAGGTTCTGTGCTACAGTGAAGGAGTCAAAGCATTTTAAACAGGTGGTTTAACCAATGATGCTGGCCTGAAACATGGGCAAATAAATGAGTGAGAGCAATTTTAAGGAACAGATTTCCACCAACAGGAAAGCATAATGGTAGAAGAGAATAAATAACTTGAAATAATACCCAGGATTGCACAAGAGTGAGGTAGGAGTGCAAAAGAAGGTAGGAGCAGCTATAAACACCCTGCTAAACTCCAAGTGGACTCTGTTCAAAACACCAGCTTTGTTTTCCAAGACCTTTTACAGGAAAAAGTTCTGTTTTGCATAATACAGGCATGCAAATGCGGATGAAGGATATGATAAGAAACTGATACAAATTAACTAGTCACATCTTTTTATATTTAGAGCTTTATTCTCCACTAAAGAACTTCTAAAGAAGTTAAAGAATACAATGCAGTTTTAAAATCTGGGCTTAGCTGAGTTCCCTGAAAGGGGAAAAACACTGGTGTGAATGATACAATCGGTATCTTTTATTGCACAGCATTCTTACTTCCCCCCAGGCAGACTCTATAAGGAGTGGATATGGAATCACACCTGCATTTAGTACTATTATTTTCTCAATTACTCTTAGCAGAAATACATTTTGGTGAAAACCGACCTTATGGACCTCAGAAGAAAATATTTACCCAAGGTTCTGTCTTGTTCGAGTGTTCTTAAAACACAAAACAAAACAGGAGAACAAATCAAAAGAAACAACATGCTTTGAAAGAAAGCATTGAAGAAAGAAGAAACAAAGAAACAAAGCATTGAAAGCTTTTAAAACCTTACAGGAAGCATTGGCTTTTTATTTATTTTCTTTTTCTTTTAAAAAAGAAAGGATCAGCCCCTCTTTATCCTCAAAGAAAGACTTCTAAGCTGCCCAACCATCCTACTCATTTCCTTGTGAGGAATACATAAAATTCCCAGCTGTTCTCAGGAAGACCTGTAATCAAATCATAACTGAGCCTCTGACTTCGGAGACAAATGCAGGACAGCAGTAGATTAGAGGGACGCACATGACGACTCCGTGCGATTGTGTGAACTCATGTACTGGTCTCTGCTTCTGCAGAAAGAATAGCCTGTCCACATGAGGTGTGTGCATATTGCCAGTAAGTAAACAGGAACTGATTTCTTCTTCAAACCTGGATTCATACAGGCTGAGGGACAATGTGATTGTGAACAGTCCTGGAGAGGATGACTGGGGGTACTGATTGATCAGAAGCTCAACACAAGCCACCGCTGCGTGCTCACAGCCCACAATGCCAACCGTGTCCTGGGCTGCATCAAAAGAAGCATGGCCAGCAGGCCGAGGGAGGTGATTCTCCCTTTCTGCTCCACTCAGTTGAGAACCCAGCCTGGAGCCCTGTGTCCAGTTCTGGAACCCGCAGTATAAGATGGATATGGCGCTGTTGGAACGAGCCCAGAGGAGGCCATGGAGGTGATCCAAGGGCTGGAGCACCTCCGTGATGAGGACAGGTTGAGAGAGTTTGGGTTGTTCAGCCTGGAGAAGACTCCAGTGAGACCTTATAGCAGCTTCCAGTACCTGAAGGGGGCTTTCCAGGAAAGCTGGGGAGGGACTTTTGACAAGGACCTGTAGCAACAGGACAAAGAGGAATGACTTTAAATCGGAAGGAGGAAGATTTAGATTAGACAATATGAAAAAGCTCTTCATGATGAGGGTGGGGAGGCCCTGGCCAGGCTGCCCACAGCAGCGGTGGCTGCCCCATCCCTGGAGGTGTTCAAGGCCAGGTTGGATGGGGCTTGGAGCAACCTGATCCAGTGGGAGGTGTCCCAACACCCTCACCACGGGCAGGAACTGGATGGGTTTTGAAGTCCCTTCCAACTCAAACCATTCTATGATTCATCCTGACCTCATTTAAAAGTACATTCCTTAAACAGCTCTGTCCTGAACCCTGAACAAGCAGGAAGCCCAGCAGCCCTGTGCTTACCTCATCTTTTCCCTCTTTGACGTATGCCAGGTCAGCCTCTAGTGTGAACTTCAGACTTCAGTTAGTTTCTTTCATATCCACTTTGATTTAATTTATTGGCTTTTATGTTTCCTTTTCTACAATCCTTGCTGAACATCTGGAATTACCACCGCTCCCACCAACAGCCAGCGAGCCACTGGGCTGGGTGAACACAAAACCATTGGTTCCCACCAGTAGAATCTACAGCCAGTGAGAAAACATACCAGAACATCTCTTACCCCGGGACAACGTTTTATTTAACACGAAGGGTACCTGCACTGTTCAGTCCTGTTGTCAAGTGGAATCCTCCTCGGTTCATGTGGAGCCCGGCGTTTAACTGAGCACACGAGGCCTCTGAGGACGCAGTTTTCTGTTGACTCAGTTTTGCTTCTACTAAATCAAACCAGTTGGTTAGCAGTGAACTTAGGGAAGAATGAACACAGAAGGGCGCAACATCCCTGAAAATATAGATGTATTTCTCTGGTAAGAGGGGATGAGCCAACACCCTGCTTTTCTTAGGACTTGATTGTCCCAGGGTTTCAAAGATTCACAAGCTCTGTGAGGACACGATCACCCTCTGTTCACAAATCTGATGGCTCTATGTGGGCAAAAAAGATGACACCAAGTTTATAAACTCAAAGGTGAGATTCGCGATTTAAATAGATCTGTAAAACCCCTTTTTGAAATAAAATGGCATCATTGCTAACTATCCAGTAATTACTGCTCACACATCTGTGCGTGCTCACAGGAAGGCAGGCAAGAGGAGCACAGAGCACAGCAATAGCTCAGGGCTGATCACATTAAATTGCCTTCCACCTCTGCATTTCTACCTGTTAGACATCTTCTCCATGACCAGTCGATGTCCACCAATGGACACAACTGCCTGCACGTGCTGAAACAGCTCCTCACCTATTTTCCTGGCTAGTATCTCCCTCTCTTCCCGCAGGAGGCTGTGCTCAGGTTTGTAGCCACAGCCCATGCCCGTCAGACTGCAACATGCTTCATCAAACTGCTTTTTATGTTGAGGTCGAACGAACTGGTAGAATTCTTCCATCAGAGAGAAGGAAAAATAAAAACAGAACAGAAAGGTCAGTCCACAAAAGGGAACAATGGCAGGAATTATGGGTTAGGTAACACGTAAGATCAAAAAGTGCAGCTCAATAACAACATCTAAATGTTGTTATCTGATATCTATATAATAATACAGAATAATACAGAATAAGGCAGCCACGACTTCCCCGGGCAACCTGGGCCAGGGCCTCCCCGCCTTCACAGGAGAACATTTCTCCCTGAGATCTCATCCCAATCTTCCCTCTTTCAGCTGAAAACCATTCCCTGTCATCCTATCACTACACTATGTCAAATGAACTTTAGGTTTCAGGCGCCTGCACTTCTGAAAAGTAAACTGAAGCCTTAATATGGTGATTAGACATTTTCTTATTTATACCCCAAGTTAGCAAATTGGGAAACAAATCGTGGCTTCTTTAGTAATAAGTGCTCATACTGAGCCTCTTAACCTTAAACAACTTACAGGATGCACAATTGTGCTGTTTTAATTTAGGAGATGAAAAGCGTCACAGAAAAATCTGCCCTTTTGCTCACAAGTTGAGAGGGAAATGAAAATTCACAGAGAAAACATTCTGTTAAACTAGAAGTGTTCGTGGGAGTCCACTGCCAATGCAGTTATTGATAGCCAAGAAAATACCAGCTAGACCAATAAACAGCCCATGCTTGCCCAGATCACTGTCATATAAATAGAAAATCTCTCTAGATGTTCCATCTACTTTATTTACTGCTTTAACACTGAACCCTTATGAACGCACCTATCCAGCTCACACCCTTGATCCTGAACCATGGGGAATAAACTACACTACTTTCAGGCAAAGTTTAAAGTAACACAAACTTCCACAGAACATGATTCTTTTCAGGCCTGTCAAGATGCAAACTAACATCTGATTACCAGACTGAGAATATTTTCTGTGTGATCTGGGGATATCAAGTGATAAATGTTAATGATTATCATCCTATCGGCATGGTCTTTGAATCCAAATGCATACCTCTGAGATACCCAAGCTTATTTGAAAGGCAAATGTCATGTGATATAAAATACCAGGGAAGCCACTGTACCTCGTAACAAGACATGCTTCTTTTCATCCTCTATAAAGAGGGAGCTCATTTGAGATAACATCTCGTGGAAGTCATCTGTCTTCTTGTAGTGCTGAAGAGCCTTAGAGAAGAGATCATAGTTCTGTTGGCTTAGGGTCTCCTTCACGGTTGCGATGTACAACGTAGCTCGGGCCTTCTTTGGCTCCGTCGGGTCTGCTTTCTTCTCAGCTTGCTGCAAAGACAGAAAGACTCTTCAGTAGGTAATAAGACTCAAACACTCATCTGAATTAACGTGAGAATAAAAGTAACGTATTTATAATTCCGCCAGCACACAAAACAATGAAAGCTTTCAACTAACAGGTTACTGTTGTTACCATCTCTTGCAGTTACAGCACTCACCCCCAGATCCATGTGTTATTTCTCCCCCAAAGAAACTAAAATGGCTTCAGTGCCACAGAACAGAATCATAGAATCCTTAAGGTTAGAAAAGACCTCTGAGATTATTAAGTCCAATCATCACAATAAACACAAACCTAACTGCTGGAAGCAGGGGATAAAAACAAAGCATTCAAGAATTTTGCTCCTCCAAGACATTTCTGGAAGGCATTATACACATAAGCAAGGTAGATTACTCTCTCCAGCTGGGAAATGTTGTTCTTC
Source organism: Phaenicophaeus curvirostris (assembly GCF_032191515.1). Classification (NCBI taxonomy): domain Eukaryota; kingdom Metazoa; phylum Chordata; class Aves; order Cuculiformes; family Cuculidae; genus Phaenicophaeus; species Phaenicophaeus curvirostris. Next base: position 8,064,961 of record NC_091409.1, read on the forward strand.
TACAGTCACAAGTGAAATGGCTTCAGGACAACCCCTCCTTTATGAATCATACAATGTTGAAAAAAAAAAAATGTAAAAAGCCCCTTCCCAGCTTCCCTGGAGCCCCTTTCAGTCCTGGAAGCTGCTCTAAGGTTTCCCTGTAGCCCCCTTTCAGTCCTGGAAGCTGCTCTAAGGTTTCCCTGGAGCCCCCTTTCAGTCCTGGAAGCTGCTCTAAGGTCTCCCTGGAGCCTTCTCTTCTCCAGGCTGAAGAACCCAAACACTCTCAGCCTGACTTCGTACAGGAGGTGCTCCAGCCCTCAGATCATCTTCGTGCCCTCCTTTGGACGCATTCCAACAGCTCCATATCCTTCTTATGTTTGGGATTCCAGATCTGGACAGAGGAATCCAGATATCATGAAGTGATTGTGTATTACAGTGTGCTCACACACTTTGAACATATAAGCTGTTGGGCAATTGTCAGGTGTGTCCATAACACAAAACTGTCACTGGGGCAATGGTTATTATATCTATTTCTATAACCACAGTCCCTCTAACATCTGTGAGCGCTCATTCCCTCACAGAAGAGCAATGCTATTCACCTTTCCTGACAAACCTGATCGCTTCAGAGGAATGTTCCTCGAGAAGGCAGCCAACTCTCGTTGCACAATTCTATTCTTAGGAGGCGGCTTATTAATAAGAGAAATGACACTTGCTCCAAACCTTGAGGGCTGGCCTGACTCATCATGACATCAGATCACAACAAACTGCAAACACAACCCTCTGCAATGAACCTGCTCCCTTGCTCACATCTTGAATATCAGTGTCAGATCCTGACACCGATAATTTTACAAGTTTCGTTTGGCAGGTGACTGTGAGTCTGACAGAGACAGCACCCAGTTAGGACCTTAAACAACTATTGGCACACACCATCACCCAAGGGAATCTCATGAATTTATCATAACTCTTGAACAACCAGCAGCATGAGCTGAGTGTGGGGACAGGGAGAACAGTAATGCCTAATGAGAACACAACTCACAACAATGACTCACCACAGCTGGGCTTAGAATGCAATTGCTCACTCAAAACTAGTTAGTTATACAACTTCAGGCTCTACCAGCAGCTGGACTAGATGATCATTGTAGGCTCCTTCCAAATGAACTATGCTGTCTATTCTGATCCAAAAGAAGGAAACTACCCACAACACTTGGTCATAGAGGCATGGAATAGTTTGGGCTGGAAGGGACCTCAAAGCCCATCCAGTCCCACCCCTGCCATGGGCAGGGACACCTCCCACTGGATCAGGGGCTCCAAGCCCCATCCAACCCGGCCTTGAACACCTCCGGGGATGGGGCAGCCACCACTGCTCTGGGCAGCCTGGGTCAAGGACTCCCCATCCTCACAGGAAAACATTTCTCCCTAAGATCTCCTCTCAATCTCCCCTCTTCCGGCTCAAAAACATTCCCTCTCATCCTGTCCCTACACTGACCGCTCAAAGAGCCCCTCCCCAGCTTTCCTGGAGCCCCTTCCAGCACTGGAAGCTGCTCTAAGGTCTCCCCGGAGCCTTCTCTTCTCCAGGCTGAACCATCACAACTTTCAACAGTCAATGGGAGATGTTCACAGCCAGAACACAATTCTCTTCCTCTACTATCCCTACCTGGACCTGTGCTTGATTGGGTCTGCAATGCCTAGATTTGAGAAAGAGCACGACAGGAACAGGTTTCAGATGTATATTGATGAATATTTACAATTTGGAGAAAAAAACATACACATACTGTATTGCTGACTAGCTTTATTTTCTTCCTTCCTCCTTTCTGCTCATCTGTTAACCTCTTCTCATACTGAAGGGAAAGTGTAGACAGACGGTGTGCCTGTGAAGATTAAAAGAAAAGAAGAAAGGTCCAAAAAATGCTTTTCAAAGTTATTGCCCATTTCATTTTGCCATTCCCAGTAGCAAAGCTTGCTAACTCAGTTTGTGACACCAATCAGGAAAGCAACCTAAATCATTGCAACAGAGCCTTGGACATATCTGGTTCTAGAAGATCACAGAATCATAAAGAAGTTTTGGTTGGAAGGGACCTCAAAGCCCATCCAATTCCATCCCCTGCCATGGGCAGGGACACCTCCCACTGGATCCGGTTGCTCCAAGCCCCATCCAGCCTGGCCTTGAACCCCTCCAGGGATGGGGCAGCCACCACTGCTCTGCGCAACCTGGGCCAGGGCCTCCCCATCCTCATTGTGAAGAATTTCTTCCTAATGCCTACCCTAAATCCTCCCCCTTTCAATTTACAGCCATTCCACTCTGTTGTATCACTCCATGCCCTTGTAAAAAGTCCCTCGTTGGCCCCTTCAGTGCACCCATGATACTACAAGGACTCTGAATTCCAGACAAGCCTGTCCATGATTTAAATCCACATTAAGCATCGTATAACAGAAAGAAGAAGTGGAACACAAGCAGCATGTCAAACATTTAGAATACATGCAATAAGTCAGAAAAACAATCAAAACCATCATCTTAATCCTGGACTATGTAAAGGCACCACCTTGGCTGCATGATCAGACTAGATAAGGCTTCTGAAAGACAGGTTTCCATAGGCACATCTTGCAAGAAAACGCTGATGAGGGGAACGGACAAATTATTCTTTAAATGGATGGAGAGACTCTCTCGTGTTTTGAATTTTTTTGAGATGAAGGCTTCTTTTCCACCCCCAGCAAATTGTTTCAGAATGAGAGCAGCTGAATTACCATTATTTAGGGAACAGGGGTACGGTATAAGCTTGTTAAAAGGAAAAGTGGTAATGCAGATACTACGATGAATGGTGAAGAAAGAATGAACGCACACCCACATCATTTAGTCCTAATCCAGCACTTGTTAACATCAACTCCGTGTTAGACTTGGAATGGAAGCTGGCTCCTGCGGAGGCATCGCACGTCAGGACAGCGCTCCCCAGCCCTCTGGTGCCAGAGGTCACCGACTGAGGGGAGCACAGGATGACCCGTTCTCTGCCAGCCAGAGGAGCCAAAATGCTGAACACAGAAAGCAGACAGAAGCTGACTCACTGCCGAGCCCTTAGGACCATCAACTTGTCTGACCTAAGGAAACGCTGAATGATGCCAAAAGCAGTGCAGCTGTGTTAACATGATACTGTAGCCAAGTTACCAAGGCCCTGAAGATGTTCCAGGCTTTCCAAAGAATAAGTTCTGGTGTCTACGCTGTGGCAACCCGTGGGTGATGGAGTCGATTTCTTAATCAAGTGCACACAAGTGAAATATTCTTGCACCTTATTTGTTTCTCCAGGTTTGTACATTTCCTACTGCGTACACATCCACCTCCCTGAGGCCTCCTCAGATCATCCCCGGATGCTCTTTACACCTCTGCGCTTTCCCTTAGGTGTTCTGCCCCTAAGCAGGTGGCTCAGGAGTGTGGCAACAGGCATTCCTACAGTCCACATGCTCCCAGCCGCCAAACCGAGTCTGCAAGCCTCCTGCTGATGGCAAGGGAGCTGCCCCACCAACCACCGCAAACAGGGATTTGGGGCAAGCAAGATGATGCAGCCTCATCACTGACGTATTAAAAATATCAATCCAAGAGGAAAGAAAATAAGCAGCACAGATGAAGCTTTGCCAATCTGAATGTAATAGTGGCTTTTTGATTGAAGTAAGATATTCTGCAAGTCTGCAATGTTCTCTGAGGCCAATTAAAGATTTTCATCTGAAAGCGAAGTTCTAACTCATAAAACAACCTCCCCTCCCTTTTTTTTTTAACTCAATATATGGTCACACACCAAGTGCTGACACAGATTCCACCCAGAAGGGACTGTGTGTGTCTATCAAACTCTTCTTTGGCAGCTCTTTGCTCTCCAGAGAGCATGGTTGACTTCCAGGAATCTCTGTATTCCACCTATGGAGCTCAGCACAAGTCTGTACCCATTGGTCATCTCATCAAATCTGGCAAGGAAACCCTTCAATTAAGCTTATTTACGAGAACTTGCTGTTATCAGTGCCGATTACAGGGAGCACTTCATGAAGTAGGGTTGAACTGGTACTCTTAATGCCAAATTCATTTTGTTTTAGCGCCTACAATTATTACTTACAAGCATTTTGCTACACCATTGCCGTTACCTTTTCCTCTCCCGACAAGTAATTTTCTTCCTCTGTGTCTTCCCTGCTCTTCTCATTGCGCTCCAATGCATCCAAGAGCCCAACACGCTGTCTTCTAGGCAAGACCAACTCTTGTTCATATTCCATGCACAGGCTCGATGCTCCATCTCCATTTACTGGCATCACATCACAATACAGATGACAAAATATTCCATGTCAACACTTGCATTTTGTTTGATTTAGTAATACCTCAAAATCTTATGCAGCAATCTATAAAGATGCATTGGGTGATTTCATCTTGCAAAATTACATTAAATGACTTAGTAAGAAGACTGCTTTGGTTAATCACTCTCTAAATTGCTCAAGCATTTTTTTTACCACAACCTAAATGGACTTCTCTCAAACTTTTCCTTGAGTGATGGTCATATTTGACCTCAAAATGACTTAGAATCAGTGGGGAAAAGTCTTAGTGCAGTCATTGCCTGCGTTTAATGACTCCAGTTTTATGGATTTCCCAAAATCCGAGTTCCCGTTTTTACGAGATTCTGGCAGGAAATACAATTTGTTATTTTTAAACAGAACAAGCATTTTTAAAGCCTACAATTCTCACAGTATCACTGCCTCTAAGACACAGCTATCCTCAGGTTCCAAGAACACTTCTTCTCACTAATCAGGATCCAGGCATATTTGGTTTTCGATGTAAGAATTTAGAGCTATAGGTAGTGTTCAATTGGTATCAGCTTGGTACTTCTAAAAGGCATTCTCTTCAAAATATGTTTCCCCTGTTTTGTGAAGTTACTTTATCACTGACTAAGAAAAGTCATTATTTTGAGAAGAATGGAACTATGATTACAGGTGCAGTTTGATGTTCCAGTTAACACAATGCCACGCAACCGAAAATCTATGTCAGAAGAGGTAAAGCGGCTTCTTCCCTTGACTTCCAGTCACATGGATCAAAGGTAAATTGGTTCAGCAAGCTCATCTACTTGCTCTACAGTTGCACAGTAGATGGATTCAGATCAAGGGAAGGAGTGCAAGCACACGGTTGGAAATTGAAAGAAGGCTTGTGGTGATAGGACAAGGGGGAATGGATATAAACTGGAGAAGGGCAGATTTAGGCTACACTTTAGGAAGAATTTCTTCACCATGAGAGCAGTGAGACGCTGGAATAGGTTGCCAAGGGAAGTCGTGGCTGCCCCATCCCTAGAGGTGTTTAAAGCCAGGCTGGATGGGGCCTTGGGTAACCTGATCTAGTGGGATGTCCCTGCCCATGGAAAGGGGGTTAGAACTAGATGATCTTTAAGGTCCCTTCCAACACTACCTATTCTATGATTCTAAGTGGCAGCCAAAGTAATCCCTTCCAACAACAACCTGCAGTCACATTGGCTTAGATGCAACGTGAAATCACCCTCACACTCAGCCAGAACTATTTTGGAATCAGTTTTAAACACAACTTCACTGTTCTGTTCCAAAACAGCAAGCAATCAAGAGTGCAATGTTCTGAAAGAACACCTGACCCGAGAAACAGTTCCATGCTTTGGCATTGGGAAACAATGAACTGTAAAATATTGTTTTCTTCCAAGGTCAATGCTCTCTGTTTTCTGAGTCAGATTACTGTGTAAGAGGAGTCATTTATACAACGGGATAGAAGGAGGACATGTGAAAAGTCCATGCTAGTCAGAAATCGACTTTGAGTTCTTATTCTTGAAGTTATCTACAATATCCCACCAACTGCTCTACAGGACACCCTTTCAGGCCCCATCTGCCTCTTCACTCTGCAGTTGCAACTGGCTCTCCCATCTGCTAATGCTGAGCTATGTACCTTCTGATCCAATTTCTCCATTGGTCTTTGGGCTCTCCTAGCTTCTTCTCCCATTCTAGTTTCCAGTCTCTTGCTCTTCAGCTTAAAACAAAGAAGTACATCTGTGAGGACCCAGACCTACCCTTTCTCTTCCTCTTCAAACTGGGAACATGGTCATCCAAGTTTTTGGCTTTCTTCAGAGAGAGGGTCTGCTCGGATGAAGTAGATGGTGCTGTGTTGCTTTCACTGAGGGAACCAGCAGAGCCAGACGGGCAGTGTGGCAGGGGCGGGGGCATCTGCAAGCAGTTTAACAGAAGAGAAAAGTCACTGCCACTCTACTTCCTTTGCAACCAAAAACCCCACAGCAACAACCCACAGAGAACTCCTTTATCTGCAAATAAGCTTTGACAGGAGGATTGTTAAACATTCTGGATTTACATGCTTTGGATGATGGGACTGAATAACTGGGAAGTGACACGGATAGACGAAGCACAGTAAGTGAGCTGAGCACTAAGTGATTTGTGTAACTGAAAAAGGTCCGTGATCCTGCCAAAGAACAATCATTTCCTAAAATAATCCATGCAACAGAGCTCCTTCCAGCAAAGCATGCTGGGTTGTGGCTCTTACTTACCCTGAAACTGGCCTTTAAGATCAGAAACCATCATCACAACATCCAGTACATCTGGAACTTACTATTTTGAACTATTTGTATTCTACTAAAACATTTTCCAGGAAGTTACCCAAGTCTTATGTGAAATTTTAATGCCTATTTTAATCTTAATCTCCATTTTGGGGACAGAGAATTCTCCATTCTGGCTTCCAGCCCATTACTTACTATGACTTTCTCCAGGCTTTTTACTTTTTAAATCTAGGAACTATTACTGAGAAAAAGAGATGTTAAGAGAGAATCCATATTAGTAATGACAACCCAGTGCTGAACTGCAAGAATAACTGACAGGTTTGTCTCACTCTGTAACAGTCATCTCCAATTTAAGGGTTGACTGATTCTTCAACGAGTATACCCTCTCCCTGAGGGTGAGGTAGGAAGCTTTTTGATGCTAACATCAGTTCCAGTAGCCACATGCTACCCAACGAAAGCCAGATTTATTTAGGAGGGAGTGGAAAAGGAAGTTATTTTTGTGATCTAACCTAATGAGTTGCACAGCATGACAACACATCCTGTCCCAGCTCTCCCACAGAGAAGAATGAGGCATATCTCTTCTGCCATAAAGCTCCCAGTGTTTAGAAGTAAGAAGGTGACTCTATCACCTCTCTCGCCCCGACTGGTATTCCCAGTTTCCAACCAGTTTTCAAGAAAGCTTATTGGTGGTTTTCTTTTTTGAAAGACACTTACAATATCTTGAGCAACCCGAAAGAAGAGGGAGACACTTCTGACTGCATGCCCAAAGTTGTCATAAACATTGACATAAGGGCGGACCCATGAAGGCAGTTTGCCTCTTACATCTCCAGTTGTAAACCTGTGGAGGATTGGAAAAGGAGAGAATTACTTGCAAGAATGAATGAAACCAATCCTAGAATCATGGACAAACTGGGCTAGGGCCACCTCACCCTCACAGGAAAACATTTCTTCCTAAGACCTCACCTCATTCTCCCCTCTTTCAGCTTAGACATCAGCAGCTTTATATCCCAACACAGGTACTGGTATTCTGTCTGATATGTGCTGATATTCTTGTTTTGAGGCTACCATTCATAATAATTAAGTAATTTTATATAACAAGTTATATCATAACTGCACTACTTTAAGAAAGTAACTGTAATACTTTGTTATACTCTGCTGCCAAAATATGGGCTTTAAGGTCCCTTCCAATGCAAACCATTCTATGATTCCATGTATGTTTGTGTTCTAGAGCCAAGGTTTCACCTGTGATCACATAGGAAGATCGCTCCGTAGTCCTGGCGATGCCTGATGACCCTGCCAATAGCTTGATTAACAGCCCGGGAAGCTTGCTGGCTGTACCACTCACGCCCAGATAAATACTGCAATAGGTGGGAGAAAGAATTATTTACCATGTAAAAAGCATTCTCTGTGTTGAACAGTCAATATTTCTTCCTAAAGAAATTTTAAAACAAGATCTACTAACAAATCTCTAGAGACCTAGGAAACCCAAACACGAGTTGAGTCTGATATCACACCCAACTGCTGGTGCACAGGAAATTTGAGTGAAATCCATGCTGCGCTGACAGCCTTGGCAGGACAACAGGCTCATCATATTAGTTAAGACCTAATTGCTATCCTGCAGGACAATAAACCGAACCTATAATGCCATTTATTCTCATGCCTGAAGCTATAGAAAAACAAAGCCAAAACAAAACAAAACACAAACTCCCAAACACACAACACAGCCCCAATTCCCCAAACTCCCCAAGCCAGACACCAGAGGCAGCTCTTCACTCTCCCTCTGGATGAAATACCTCCCTCAGAAAGACACAAGGATAATGCGCTCACAAAGATTTATTCACACCATTTTTTGAGCCTATATTTGATAGAGATGGTGCCACTGGAAACAGAATTTGGAACACTTAATGCTATTAAGATAAAGGTGACTGTATTTGAGACAAGCTCCCAAGGTTTTTTGACTTTCTGATATCATGGTCCTAGAAAGCTGGGAGGACAACAAAAGCCAAATTCAGAGGCCAAAGGGAGGAACAATGGCCTGAGCCTGCAAACAGTGAGAAGCTGCCTGGTATTACCTGTGCACCTGCACTGCTTTTCCTCATCTCATCCAGGAACTCCATCTTTAAAATGACTCTGGGCTCCATGCGAGGAGGAAACGGAAGCCCAGTAATGATGACTCCTCGCCCATTCATGTCTGCAAAGTCCAAGCCTTCACTGGCCTGAAAAGACAAGTGTCTTCCGTTATCAACAGCATTTGAAGTGACATTTAAGAGTAGCTCAGCAGTTATTGGCCTTTTTTCTCCATTAAATTAAATCCTTAGCTGAGTGAAGTCTATTAATACACCAGGAGCAGTCTCTACTACGGTTTTTTGCTCTTATTACTAGGACTGTAAAGGCAGCTTTTTCCACTAGGAGGCCCTGGACAAAGCACACCTCAGCTTATGTCTTGTTCCTAGATATTTAAATGATGTCGAATCTTCCATACCCTCAAACTGTTTATAAGACATATAAGGTCACAGCAAACCTTTTCTGACATTAAAAACAGATATATGGACACCCAGGGCTGCTGTGTCCCAGGTGCGCAATCCAGCACTTGTTAAACTCCATGCGGTTGGTGATTGTCCAGCTCTCCCATTTGTCCAGGTCCTCCCGCAGGGCCTCTCTGCCTTCAAGAGAGTCAACAGCTCCTCCCAGTTTTGTGTCATCCACAAACCTGAGTTATTAAACCTTCAAGTCCTGCATCCATGTAATTTATGAAGACATTAAAGAGCGCGGGCCCTGTTGTTGTAACATGTTTGATTACAAATGGGTTTTAGTTCTCTTCTAGCAGGTTGAGTTTTTGGTGCGCAGCCAGCAGGAAATAGAAGTATGATGCTCATCCCCAAAGATGCATCCCCTGAATAAAATCAGGAATGAGACGTAGGCCAACTTGACGTAATTTTTGAAAGGCTTCAGGGCAGCCTACTTCTCATTTTTTTTCTACGTATAATTACAGTCACTTAACAAACCTACTGAAATCCAGAAGGATGGGTTTTTTTTCCCCATCAGCTATACAATCTGTACACAATGAATTCTCCGTTACGTTACCTTCCCTCGGCACACTGCCAGAAAAGCAGCTCCATTGGACTTCGGACAGACAACTTTATCATAGTATGCATCTATTACCTAAAAGAAAAAGTTTAAGCAAGAGCAGGAATGATATTATCCTCTGCATATGCAGAAATAGAAACCTGTACCAGCTAAATTTGCCTTGCATGTTAAGAACTACCAATAGGACTAATTTGGCTTAGTATAAATTCTTTCTACTAAGTGCAAATGTGAGAATTACTGTGAAGTCTAGAATACATCTGGGTGAGCATAAAAGATAAATGTCAGGTACTTCCGATGAGAAGGTAAAACATGTTCTGTCATGTGTTTCTGCAAATCCTCAAGTAAAACAGGCAAACCAGGAAAGCAACTCAAGGATATTAATTCCTCTAAGCAAACAGAGAGACTATAAATAAACAAGATGAAACTGTACAATTCCTTAACAACCAAAGCATGACAAGCTGGGAGGAAATGTCCTGCAGAACATTAACGGAAGCCAGTGACTAAAGTGGCAGCTTTCAACCATCGCAATTACTCAGCACATAGGCACGTTAGCTGCTGTCACACCACTGATTTCAAATGAAGACTGCACCTAGCACAACTGGCCGAAAGAGCAGAGAAAGGATGTGTAGAAGGACTACAATTCAAAGATCTCAGATTTTTAATTTTATCCTACAATAGGATTCAGATGTTTCACACCCAGACAGATCTTAGAGAAGGTATAAAAACATAAAAAGACTTTCTGAAAGCGTTACAGATATGTAATGCAAATAACCAACCTCTGTAAAGCTTCCTTTGTTCCTGGGCTCCACAAACATTGGCTTCACTTCTTCTATCCTTTTAGCGAAATCGTGCTCCTGTTGAACAGATAATGAACAGATCAGAAACAGCCATGCGAAAACAAGCATGTACCAGAAGTGCCCATGGAAAGGAAATGCTCAGGAGAAGGCCTTAGAGACTGAGTGATAGCCACAGACCTCCCCAACAGTCTGTTCTCTCCTGCCAGACAGAGGAGATGGGAGCAGAAACACATAATCCGAACAGCGATTCCTTCCAGTTGGTGCAACTCAGGCATTATGCAGACTAGAGATCTATTAATGTTCTTTCCAACTTGCAAGTTCCCAACATCCACCTCCCAGAGACCCCCACTGCAGCAGGGCATTCCTGCTTAAGGAGAGGAGCATCTAAACCAGAACTGTTCTAAGAAGTCTCACCAGGGACACTTGCATCATGAGCAGAGCCGCTACAAAAGTTGCAATACTTATAAATAAAAGATAAAGAGAAATGCTCATATTGGGATTTCCCTGTTCCCCACCACCACCCCAAGACATGAAACACTGAGACCAACTCTAACTTGGAGGCTTAATAATGAGAAGTCTGGTGAAATTAAATGAACTCTGAGATCAGATCAGCTGAAATAAGGTATTACAATTCTTTTGGTTTGGTTTCACAATGCTGTATTTCAGTGTGTTGTGGTCAAAATAAAAACAGCCTGACCTGGGTTTTCACATTCCACATTTTATCATTTACTTATTAATAACAAAGAATTTTTAACGAGCATGGTTATATAGCACAACTACAGACTGCCTGATGTGTGTAACCAAGCCACCTAATAAAAGCAGAGCAATTAACATACTCTCCAATATTCCAGGCTCTTATCCATGACAGGATATGATGGGAAGAACACCAGCAATCCATGGGGTACAACTCGCACAAGGTTACCTGCAATGAGAAAGGCAAGCGTTTGCTGAGGGCATTTTCATCCTGGGATGGACACACAGGCTTCTTGGCTGCATCACCTCTACAAGTTGGTTTTCTAGTTTGCGCCACTTTGACTGTGTTTCAGAACCAAATTTTTGACCCCAACACAAACATCTGACAATACAATGAATTCTCAACTTGGAAACATTAACCCAAGGAATCAAACTCATTTTTGGGTGCAATTACAGTAGTCAGCTGCCGGAACAGCATAAAAACCAAACAGAATTTAGATATGCAGTGCAATCCTTCACTTTTCTCTGTCTTATTGTCTGCTTTTTACTATTTCTCCCTCTTGGAAATTACTAAAAATCCTGTGCAACAGCCCATTTCTGAAATCTGTCACTTGACTTACCAATTGTTTTCCCCAGAGAAGACAAATAATCCTCTGCAAACCTACAAAGAAGAAACATTCAGTAACATCTTTATACTGCCTTTTTTATGTTTTTCATATACATAGAATCATAGAATGGTTTGGGTTGGAAGTGACCTCAAAAGCCCATACAGTTCCAACCCCTGCTCCAAGCCCCATCCAACCTGGCCTTGAACACCTCCAGGGATGGGGCAGCCACAGCTTTTCTGGGCAGCTCGGGCCAGGGCCTCCTCACCCTCACTGTGAAGAATGACTTCCTCTGATATTTATCTAAATCCCTTCCAGCCCTCCAGCTCTGAATTTTCAACAGCAGTGGCAAAGGGTGTTGTTATTCACCACAGTGTTTATCCAAGAAAAACTACAGAGATGACTCATTTCACTAGCACCCTTCTGTCAGCAGAACCCAAAACATCAGAACCCAAGACTTCAAAGCAGAATTCCACACGGAAGCCCCCTTACCTTCTTTCATATGTAGAAGTAAGCACAGCTCCGTCAGGGCCCTTGGGAATGATTCCAACCCAGAGCTGGTGTTTATCGATAACATGAGGATTCTCCAAGCAAACGGGAAAAGGGCTAAAGAAACACAAGAGGAAGATTCCAGTCACGCTCATTTCATTATACTGGCTACCAGTCCAGAACACTCAAAAATCCTGAGATAAAACTCAATATCCCAAGAGCAGACAGTGAAAGTCAGTAAGAGTCCTGTTCACGCAGGGAGGAACTTACATCTGCATTTCCATTGTAAATGATGAGAGCGGGGAGAGAGTCCCACTAGTAAGAATAATTGTCCTGACTCCCTGTCGAACAAGCTCATGCATACTGTATCCAGGGCTGAAACACCAGTAGCTTAAGGTCTTTCCTGTAACAAATAAAGAGAAAACACTATGAAACAAGTCTGGAAGTGGAAAAATTAGGATACGCCTAGCATATTGCATCTGACTTTCTGAAAGTAAAACAGCCAGGATCTGAAGCTAGAATTCCAGGTGTACAAGATGTTCTGCTTTGGTCCTTTCCAGATTTAATTACTACATCCATTCAAAATATAATTTAAGAGGTCATTGCTCTCTCGCACCTGAAGTAGATTATACTTTTAATCAAAGGATAGTTACAGAAAAGACAGAGCATCCGATCTCTTTGCTGGCAATTAACAGGCAGATTGAGCAGACCACTCCTCAGACCTCCATCCACTGAGTCGCTCCTTGCTGTCAAGGACAACTGGAACGGGAAATATGATAGAACTACGGAATACTGCAATAAAGGACAAACTGAAGGTGCTAGGAAAACAAAACCTCCACCCATGCTCTTGCTTGAAAAGAGAAGAAACTCCTCCTCTGTCAGGAACTGCCAGAGTAAACAGTAAGGCTGTAAACCCTTTCATCTCAGCTTTCCATTTTCCCATAGCCAACCGCCAAACCTTTCAGCTCCTGCTCAGATCTTTTGTGGGATGTGAATTTTTTTCCGTAACAACATCTGAAACACAGAAAAGCTGGCATACTATAAAGAGAGGCTGTAAAGGAAAATGGGAATATCGCATCCGTCATTTCTTTCACTGCTCAGCTCATGGCTGTACCATGGCTGGTCTGGCCGCAGACAGCATCGGCTTTGCAGGGGCAGTCAAAGGAACAGAGGAATGAAACAATTGCCCACATCAAGAACAAGAGCAGACAAATAAAGAAACCTGGCATTTGTTTCTGCTTCTCTTTTGCATGTGCAAGTCTCTTAAATGTACACTTCATTCAAAAACTGGATTTCCAAACAGGAGCCAAGAGCTTCAGGAAATCCCCAGCAAGATGAGCCCAGTGAGTCACTTGCTGCTTAGAATTACACAACAACATTTATTCTAAGCTTAAAATCGTATCCTTGCATTAAATTTGGGCAAATCCATCCAGACGATGTCCAGACTCTAGAAGAATTACGTTCCAAAGTTCAGCAAATTCTGTATCTCTTGAATTCACACTAAAAATTGGGGCAAATCACAGTTACAACACGCATGGATGGGCCAGGCAGTACCTACAGACAAGAGCAAAGTCACTGATGTCAGGAGCCCAAGAAACTCCAGCATAAACACAAACTGAGTGGCTATGGGATGGCCTAGAAGGAAACAGCACCAACCACTCACATTCACCTCACCAATGCTCAGTTTGAAATACACTTCCCTGTGACCCTGCAAGATGACTGCCAGGCACCAGCCATCCAGCTCCTGGAGAACCTGGAATTGCAATTAATTTCTAGCCTGGTGTTCTGCAATTATGCATTTAAGGTTAACAATATTAAATCCACGGAGGATGCAATAAGCCGAAAGCATTTCTACTAGCCTTTTGCTGCACACATTTAACAAAATCTACTTAGAACTCTGCCTGGAACTTCTAAATCCAATTGAGCAGTGACTCTGGAAAACAGTACTTGAAGATAACCAAAGAGGATACTTCTGTTCAGAAACACAACTTATTTTGTGGAAGCACTTAAGAGGACATTATTATGCAAAACCACTAAATTCATGGAAACCCATTCTTTGAAAAATGTTACTTTTGTCCTGAAGAAAAGGACTCTGGTGAAACAAATACATTCTCAAGAGAAGGCATGGCATTATCTGGCTAAGAATTCATCCTCAAGCATTATTTCTCTGGCACATCACACGAACCTTCACTACAGAGCATCAGAACAAATCAAACTCCTCCACTATAAATATGAGCAATTTCACTAGAGATTAAAAAATTTGAGGGAATTTACTCTCATGGTACTTTTGGAAAACATTTTCAGTACCATATCTATACATCAACCTCCTTCTTGTGAAAGTGAGTTACAGCCTTAGCAACGCTGTGTAGCACAACACAGATCTGCAGGGAGACACAGCTGATCAGAAGATAATGGAACATTTCATAAATCTCAGTGTCACTCCTGAAGGAGGGTATCCTGGGCTGCAACAAAATAAGGAAGCCACAAAAATGAGCAAAGGCCCGGAACACCTTCCCTATGAAAAGAGGCTGAGAGAGCTGGGGTTGTTCATCTTGGAGAAAAGAAGACTCTGAGAAGACTTTATTAAGCCCTTTCAATAATCAAAGGAGGCTGATAAGAAAGATGGGGAAAAACTTTTTTGCAGGGCCTGCAGGAACAGGATAAGTGGTGATGTTTTTAAATGAAAAGAAGAAGGTCTTAGGCTGGATATTAGGAAGAAGTTCTTCACGATGAGGGTAGTGAGGCTCTGGCCCAGGCTGCCCAGAGCAGGGGTGGCTGCCCCATCCCTGGAAACATTCAAGGTCAGGCTGGATGCGGCTCTGAGCAACCCTATCTGGTTAAAGATGTCCCTGCTCACTGCAGGGGGGTTGTACTAAATGACTTTCATGATCCCTTCCAAGCCAAACTATTCTATGATTCTATACTTTTCTCTTCAGCAGTACAAGCAACAACTGAGGTAATTTTCTTTCACTGGAATAACTGCACTGGAAGAACTCCAGCAGTGC
This sequence comes from Phaenicophaeus curvirostris, assembly GCF_032191515.1. NCBI lineage: Eukaryota > Metazoa > Chordata > Aves > Cuculiformes > Cuculidae > Phaenicophaeus > Phaenicophaeus curvirostris. Next base: position 8,080,155 of record NC_091409.1, read on the forward strand.
ACAAAGCAGCACTGGGGCAAGAATGTTTTATATTAAATTGCTTACGTGCCTTGATTTTTTGAAGATGATGAATTCCAGAGATCCGTCCTTTGTTTCTTCTTCTGATTACTGTTATCCATATGAATGTGCACCTGAAGGAAAAGAACAGAAACACTTCTAGAGGTAGTTACAGAAATGAACTTGCACCTCATTCTTCAAAATAGCTAGCCCACAGTAATGGTAGTTAACATAATTAGTGTCACTTTCAGTGTTAAGTAAGGTTCTATTGTTTCCTGTCTGGTTTTCCTATTTTGTTTCCTATCTTTCATAAGGCATCTTGCAAGAAGCAAAGCATTATATCACCATTTACCCAGCCATTTTGAGTCAGTTTATGGGAGCAGCTTTTCACGGGCTGCCCCAAGCAGGGACAAAGAACCCAGTTACTGGGGTATCGTCCACCAGAATAAAACACAGACCAGAAAAAAAAAGTATTAGAAAGACTCGCTACATTTGACAACAAAAATAGTACCACCTGAAACTTAATATGAAGGCTACCTTTTATTTTTAAAGTCTGTTCCTAAAATTCATTATAGCATGGAACTGTTGGAACAGGTCCAGAGGAGGTCATGGAGATGATCCGAGGGCTGGAGCACCTCCTGTATGAGGACAGGCTCACAGAGTTGGGGTTGTTCAGCCTGGAGAAGAGAACGCTGCAGGAAGACCTTAGAGCAGCTTCAAGTACGGAAAGGGGCTTCAGCAAATCTGGGAAGGGGCTCTTGATCAGGGAGTGCAGGGACAGAACAAGGGGGAATGGCTTTAAATCAGAAGGGGGAAGATTTAGACTCAACATTAGGAAGAAATTCTTCATGATGAGGGTGGGGAGGCCCTGGCCCAGGTTGCCCAGGGTAGTTGTGGCTGCCCCATCCCTGGAGGGGTTCAAGGCCAGGTTGGATGGGGCTTGGAGCAACTGGATCCAGTGGGAGGTGTCTGTGCCTACGGCAGGGGGTGGGACTAGATGGGCTTTAAGGTCCTGTCCAAGCAAAACCATTCCACGATTCTATGATCACAGCCTGTAAGTTCCAAACTGTAAATTAATTATAAGGACTTTGGGGCAGAGGTTCAGCGTCTCGATTGTATTTGCTTGGCAATAGGCTAAATTAAAGTTGAGAGAATGAATTATTGGAAGAACACATCAATTCTAACATAATAAGCAGTATAAAAGTGTTCAATAATGCACATTGGCTGCACTTTCCTAATTTCATTTTAGAGTTTCTTTAAAAATTACTGCATAGCTCCTCTTTTCCCTTGAACCTAAAGCAACCACTGACCTCAGCACTGGCGGTACCATCCGCATCCTTTTGAGTCTTGGATACACTGAGTAAATGCTAGCCAGGAAAAATGTAGAAGACAAAGTACCCCATACCTTATAATATTTAGATATCGACTGATGTGGCATGAAGCCTGTCATGCCTTGTGGTGGATCGGTGCTGAACACTGTCTGGAAAAGGGATGCAAACATACAGAAGGATTTAACAACTGCTTCCAGCAAAGTCCCCAATGTATCTTTGCACTGAGAAGCATCTCCGCAAAAGTTACTGCTGCGATAGCCTCAAACACCTCCTTGATTAAATACATTTTTTACAGGTAATTCCTGCTAGCCACATGGTTCTGTCATTGCTCAAAAAGTTCAGGAGATTAGAGCCACAACTGAGTGTAAAAGTACTTCTAGAATCCCTTTGTTTAACATTCCAGCAAAAACATCAAGCTGTAATCACATCAAGGTGTCCACATATTAAATTAAAAGCTTCTATCAACTCTTCTGCACAGAGTTATGTTTCTTCTCTCTTTCAAACACATGGCATTCCAATGCAGCTCCAATGAAAACAGCTGTGGTTCTCAAATATTTATAACGCCTGTTAATTTTTCTAAACACAATTTCTTCCGGCATTTAAAAGGAATTATCCAAGCCCATTAAAATATCAGCTCATTGCAACAAAAAATGTTTTCCACCATTTAAAAAAAAAAAAAAGTGCAATTCCTGGAAACATCAGTTTCTGAAAACCAGCCAAAGGTGGGGCACACAAATGTCTTTAGTTAAGTGTTCTTCTAAAAGGAAGTCTTGACGACAAGGTCCTGCAAGAGAGCACTGTGCTTAACCAAAGACCAACCTAGTCCTAGCAACAAATCTCAAGACAGCAAACTATCACGTGGCAGGTGATCTGCACTAAGTGTTTGTGTGCACAAACTCAGCAGCGGGGATCTTTGCTTTCAGCAAAAGCCTGCTCTTCCACTTCAAATTGCCTTTCTCCTATCCACAGGCTAAAAGGTAAATTATCTTAGAATCATAGAATCATAGAATAACCAGGTTGGAAGAGACCCACCGGATCGAGTCCAACCATTGCTATCAAACACTAAACCATGTCCCTTAGCACCTCCTCCACCCATCCCTTAAACACCTCCAGGGAAGGAGGTGTTTGGGTTTTTGTTCTCCTTAGCCTGTCCTGTTATTTTATGAGAAGCTCTCAGAACATTTCAAACACTTCTGCTAGACAGTAAATCGCCCAATAGCCCAGCTCCACCTCGTGGAGGCTCAAACCAGGCATCTCCAAAAAGGGAGATCAAAGCTGTAAAAAAATGACCTGGGCAAAAATCAAAGTGGACTCTCTCCTTAAAACTCCCTAGACCTTCAGTTGCTGCAAAAGCATACAAACAATCAAGAACAAAGTGGATCCAGTATTTTTCTAAAGCAACTTCCATCCTGCAGCTATACACAGAAGCAGCGTTAATTATTTACCTGGATAATATCCGAGAGTTTATGCAATCCAGATGTATTGACAAACATCCCAGTGCCTAGAGAGAATAAGGCATGATTACTTTTCAAACACAAATACACATCTGTTTGTACACGCTTATATCTGAATACTCTGAATACAATGACTTAAAAATATTATCTGAAACCAATTATTTCAAGTCTTTCATCATCATTCAAGATGCAAGGAGAAAAAAAAACAGCATTCTGGAGGAAGTTTCATGTCTCTGATGCATGGAGAAGCTTCCATCTGAGACAATTATGTAAACCTCTTAAGGCTTCTCTATATTAAAAATTGGAAAGGAGATAATTACAACAAAGATAAGCTTGCTTAAACAGTTTGGTTACTTTTTTAAAGCTCAGACAACTAATATTAGTCTCAAGAAAAAAAAAGAATAAAGAACTGACTACACCTGCAGAGACAAAAATTAACCTTACTAGAGCTACAAACTGCCTTTGGCAATCACCTGCAAGCTTAGAGCAGGGACTGTAAAGGAGCCATTAAAAGAACATATGCAATGCATTGATGAAGAGAATTTGACCATGGAAATAATAAACAGATGCATCCGTTAAGACACAGTGCAAGCAGCCTAAAGGGAGAAAGATACTGGAGGATGAGAAAAAAAGAAAGGATAGATATGTTCTAAAAGGATGCATTCGCAGAACTGACATCTATATTCTAGTCTCTGTGGAGCAGGCTTGCTCTCCAATGCTTTCATGGAAGAGTCTGCTAGTAAGAACTAAAGCATTTACTTAGCACACGTAGAAACTGCAGATTTTAATCTGCAGAAAGGCAAATTAAGAACAAGGTGCTGATAGTAGAGCAGAAACTTGCTAAGTCAAAGGAAAAAACACATTACGTGATTCCTGTTTTGTAACTCCACAACCAGGGAAGACCTCAAGACACTAGAAGGACCATTAGCAAAACATCAGCAAGTTCTACCCCACAACTGTTCAGTTTTTGGAGGAAAACTGTATTGAGTGAAAAACCCCTCTCTGCATGCACATGTATGTGCACAGACACACTGGTACTCACTCAGGTTTTGACACAAAGTGGTTCTTAAAACTCATTCTGTTTGAGAACAGGCATAAAATGTGTTTCCCAGCAGAGCCAAGGACCAAGTCTTAACAAAAAGACACTGGTCCTCAAGGGTCAAGTTTTGGCTTTACAAAGCTTTATAATTTAAATCCAAACAAAGAAGCCTTTCTCCTCCTCCCCCCAAGTAACACAAACTTCCAATTGCTTACACTGCAGTGAAAAGTCTGAGGGAAAGAACTAACAGTTTGACACTTACGGCCTGAGAGGAACTGTAAAATCTGCTCAAGAGACTCCAGGAGCAAGGATTTGGTCTGGAATGTTATTTGAGCTTCTGCGAACAAATCAAAGATGTAGCTGGAATTTGTAAAGAAAAAAGGACAAATGAGTAAACACTGTTAATAATCCCAGGGACTTCACAATTACTGTCTTATAACAACAGCCATTCAACCTTCCAGTAGCGAAACACATTCTTGTCTCCATGAGAAGAAAAAAATAGAGGAGTGAAAGTAAGTGTTTGGTTGTAAAGACAGCAGCACTTTTATCACAACAGAAAGTATACAGCAACATCCTTCACACTCTCCATGATTTCCCTACAACAAACAATACATATTAATTTGGAAACAGATTTGGGCTCAATTCCTGTGATTTCTTTACCACATACAATGCAAATTACTTCAGAAACAGACTTACAGAGCTCTGAAGAACATCAAGCCAAATCACTGCAGCACTGGTACTCTGCTCAAACCACAGAATCCTGGAATGGTTTGGGTTGGAAGGGACTTCAAAGCCCATCCAGTCCCACCCCCTGCCGTGGGCAGGGACACCTCCCACTGGATCCAGCTGCTCCAAGCCCCATCCAACCCGGCCTTGAACACCTCCAGGGATGGGGCAGCCACCACTGCTCTGGGCAGCCTGGGCCAGGGCCTCCCCACCCTCACAGCAAAACATTTCTGCCTAAAATCTCACCTCAATCTCCCCATTTCCAGCTTAAAACCATTTCTCCATAAAATTGAAAGCAGAGTGAGGAGCTTCTTCCAGTTCAGAATACCTGATAGGCAGAGGATTTCCCACTCTTGAACTGCTTTAGAAGGAAGTTCCACCCGAAATAATAATTACTAACAAAAGGGGATTTAAGAAAACTCAAGTCCTGGACTAAATATAGTTTACTGACACTAGAACAGCAGTACCTGTCGTAACAGCTGACCAGCTTCACCTGGGTCTAGAATTCATTGTACTTTTAAAATGTGAAAATAGCAATGAGAAGAAACTTACCTTCCCTCTTTGGTGACTCCATTATTGTTCGGTGGCAACTCCACTGCATCAATAGCATTTTCCAGCTGCAGAAGCATTTCTTTAAGAGAATCAAGAGAAGAAAAAAGTTTGTCTTCACAGAAACTCACTTCTGAGACTCAACTAAACCTCTTTAAGTGTGCTTTGCTACAAAGGGCTGTTAAAGACAGCAACCTTGCTGGTTTCTTGATTCTTTAAACAAACCAAAATGATCACAACTAGTTTCCAAGATACCATCTCTAAATATTCATATTAAAATTTAAGAACTTCTATGAACTTTCTTTGATGACGCCTGTGATGCTCTTAGAAAACACCGCTGTCACAGAAATGTTCAATTCCTCTTTCTAGACCGGTAAAGCTGTTCTTGGAAATGCTTTGTAAACATGAGACATTTCAAGCTCTTGCTATTTACTTTACGCAGCATTATGTTCTTAGAGTGGAATGATGCAATGAATGCGTTTCCAGCACAAGATTAGAAAACAAGGGAACTTCTAGCAAGGAAGTGAAAAATTCTTCTGGCAAGTCTCTCGTCTTCCTAGGAAAAATCTAACTAAAACATTCCACAAAATTCTCTGGAAAAAGAGACAACTTAAACATCCATGAGTTCCTCAGTTATAAGCAACATCTACAGAAAAGCTGCATGAACCCAGTTTACAGCTGTTGACCTTTTGAAACAGTTTCAACAACACACACGCACAAAGAAGTAACCTTACTCTTTATCTTTGCTATATCTTCAAGTTCCATGTTCAGCCCTGTTGAAAAAAGGAAAGATTTCAAAGAAAAGATTTCATGTCTGTTTTATTCCTATCATCTTTATGATATTTTCAGAAATTACAGACATGAAGGCCCATTCACTTTTCCCTTTCATGAGAACTTTCGAATCCTGATGCAGTGGGAGGTGCCCCTGCCCACAGCAGGGGGTGGAACTGGATGGGCTTTGAGGTCCCTTCCAACCCAAACAATTCTATGATTCTACGACCCCTCATGTCACACTCAATTTTACCTGGCAGTGATTACTAATTATTAACTATTTATCTATTGATGAGTATCAATCTTCCAGAAACTGTTAGGAAAAGTTGTTTTCCTGCTCTTGCTAATGGCGCCCTAGAACTCCAGTGAAACTGGGTTGTGGTTCAACACACCTGAACTGGCCATCTCCATGTTAAACTCAGCATTTATTTCATTCTGTTGAACCACTTTGGCTTGTTCTTCCAGTACAACGTTTATAGCATCCATGGCTGAAGCCAAATCATAGGGTGTCAAGTCAAAAGATGACGACTCCTCACACAACTTCTCCTAAAATATGAAAGAATGGAAGCATTATTTTGACTGCCTGGTGCTGTTTGCTCAGGCGGTTTCATAGATGAAGTCCAGATGACCAGGTTTGATTTCATATCTCATTTCTGACCTGCAGCTACAGACAACGGATGCTTGATAAACACCCGAAGACTTAGACTATTAATGGGCATCCTTCTTTTTCTGAAGCACAGATGAGATTTTGCCTCTTCCACTTTCTTCCTTGAGGGCAGGAAGGCTCTCCAGTTGGATTTGGACAGGCTGGGCCAACAGGATGGGGTTCAACAAGACTCAGAGACAGATCCTGCATTTGGGCCACAACAACCCCAGCCAACGTTCCAGACTTGGAGAAGAGTGGCTGGAAAGCTACCTGGTGGAAAAGACCCTGGGGGCACTAGTCAGTGGCCCAGGTGGCCAAGAAGGCCAACAGCATCCCGGCTTGAATCAGCCGTAGTGTGGCCAGCAGGAGCAGGGAAGGGATCATCCCCCTGCACTTGGTGCTGGTGAGGCTGCACCTTGAATCCTGCGTTCAGTTTTGGGCCCCTCAGTGCAAGAAAGATATGGAGGGGCTGGAGCTCGTCTAGAGAAGGGAATGGAGCTGGGGAAGGGGCTGGAGCACTAGGTCACAGTGTTTTGTCAGAAATTTTTTATTCACAAAAAGAATCCTTTTCCCTGAGGAATGAAAAGAAACAGTAAGGACTCACCTACACAAACCAAACTGCAATAGCTATGAAGATATAAGTTAAGGAAGAAAATGCTGAACGAGCTGCATGCATTAATAATCCAATTAGAAATAAGTCAATTTTATTCCAGAGTGATTACTAAATTTCCACATATTCATTTGGAACAGAAAGTACCCTGGGGGATCGACTGCACAATGAATAGTTCCAAGATAGCTGTTGTGGGTAATTTCTACGCACAGACAATAATCAATGAGGGGAAAACCCAAACCAAAATTCAAGCAACTGTGACTGGATTTCCACTCACTTTTTTCAACAGAAAACCAGATGTTTTGACGGAAGGAGCACATACTGGAGCCATCTGTGCAACTCTCTCTATAGTCCAACATCGCACACCCCCCAGTAGTCTGTTTACTGAACACTGTCAGAAAAAACCTGCAGCTGCTTAGCAGAAATCTCACTGGGAGCTTGCTCCTGATGCAGAAAGAAAAGGACGTATTTCAAATGTTCCTTCGCATTTTGTTCTTTAGGAAAAGGGCTGCAGCTTTGAGCCAACTACAAGGAAGATCTCGTCATGCAGCAGTTATCTTTCCCCACCATGACTTTGAAATGTTACAAGAGTCATGTTTGCCAACTACTGCGCTTGGGCAGCTGATGCAGCCGAGCTTCAAGAATGGTTCTTTAATGAATTCTAACAGGCTGGAAGAGAACTCTCCAAACAAGAAAATAAGAGCTATCATAATTGTGGAGTTCCACCCTTCAGGAAGAAACAACCACCTTGTAGAAAATCTCAGCAGTGTCAGAAAACTTCTAATTAAACTAGAAAGCTTTAACTGTCAAGGGAACAAGAAATGCTCATGCAAATGGACAACTGAAATAGCTGAGTATGGATTACAGCATGTTGTAAGAGGGCACGAGTCTGCTCTTCTTTTTGACTGTCTGAATAATGGCAACAGCCCAGAAAACTTACAACATTGTGAGCTTCATCAAGTATGACCACAGTCCCCTTCAGGTCTAGGTTGTGCGCTCGCCGGCTCTAAAGGTAAAAGAGAACGAGGGAATGGAAGAAAAGGCCACAGACAAATACAGATTTGATTGACTGTGAAACCATCTCATGAGATAGAGATCGGGCTTCAGGTATTTTGAATAAGAAAAAACGGCAAATAATCACTGGGGCTGCCTAATGTATAAACCACGAAATTGTTCTCTCTGGAAAAAAGGTGATAAAACGCATCATGGAGGTTACAACTCACATTGTAGTAAAGAAACGCCCCCCCCGTAGTATCATACTAGGACATGCAAGTTTATCAAAATGAATTTCAGTCACTGTTTTTGCCAACAAGGACCTGGGAGGAGAGGGGTACAAAGAAGGGGTATTTGCCCTGTTTACACAAATACATGCTTGTGTCGTCTTTGCAAGAAGTGGATGCTCTGAAAGCACCTCGGCAGTACCGGGTCACACAACCTCCTTCCACAATGCTTTTTTGCTTAAGGTGGTCAGAGGGTTTATAATTTTATTTTTTAATTTATTAAACATCTGGCTTTTACTATAACTCATTAATTACTCCAAGTTGCACGGAGATGTCAGCGGACTTGATTCCTCCTCAGAGTTTTCAAAGGTTCCATTTTCTATCCATGAATTATGGACAATGTAACAGCTTTACTTACAAAGCCAGCAATCCCATCCAAGAGAGGTGTCCAACCTCTATTGCAAGTTTCCTTAATCTAGAAATCACGTAGTTGGCAGCAGAAACAAAAACGTCTCAGAATGCACACAAAAATATTGCACAGTGTGAGAATGAAGATCTATATTCTGGAGGTGAATATCGCCAAACAAGGGCATCACCTCCTGCAAAGCCAATTCTAGTCAAATAGCAAGACCCCTAACAAATATCTTGTTCTCTCTTTAATTGTTTCAAAGAATTTTACAGCGAAAAACACAAAAGAGCACCCTCTACAGTTCTGATTTTGAACTGTGTTTTACTCTAGTTTTGAAGCAACCACGCAAGGTATTCCTTTGCTTTGCATCAGTTCCTCACAGCTCATCTACTAAAAAGTCAATATAAGATAAAGAGAAGAATAGGCATATTTAAAACCAAAGATATATATTACCTTCGAGTCTAGTAAATAGTTGTAAGGCATAAAAATAATATCTGCTTGTTGCTTCAGGCTTCGAGAAAGATAATAAGGACAAGTTCTGTTAAAAAAAAAAAAAGACAGTACAAACTGTAAAGCAATCCTTGCAGAAATATTAGGAGAGCAATCACACACTATGTTTTGTACTCTCAAGGGTTTTCAATCAGCTTCTTAAGGAGCTGAAACTGCCACATTTAGCTTTAGGGCAGATGGTTAGTTCTACTCACACAACACAAGTGAAAAGAAGTATAGAAAATAATACCTAGCTGTGCAGATCAAGAAAGCAAAGGAAAAAGAAATTCATAGAATCATGGAATGGTTTGGGCTGGAAGATACCTCAAAGCCCATTCAGTCCCACCCCCTGCCATAGGCAGGGACACCTCCCACTGGATCCAGTTGCTCCAAGTCCCATCCAACCTGGCCTTGAACCCCTCCAGGGATGGGGCAGCCACCACTGCTCTGGGCAGCCTGGGCCAGGGCCTCTCCACCCTCACAGCAAAACACTTCTCCATAAGATCTCATCTCAATCTCCCCTCTTTCAGCTGAAAAACATTTCTCCCTCACCCTGTCCCTGCACTCCCTGATCAAGAGCCCCTCCTCAGCTTTCCTGGAGCCCCTTTCTATTCTGGAAGCTGCTCTGAGGTCTCCCGGAGACCTTAAGGAGAAAGAGCAGCAATCATTACTGCATTATCATTTCACTCCTCCAGCCTAGGAGCAAATGTAGCACCAGACTATTTTATTTCAACAAATCAGCGATCTCATCCTCTTAGTTCTGAAACCAAACTGCAATATCATTTGTCACATCAGACAATATTGGCAGCCAGGGCTCAAGTGAGACATAAAACATTAGTGAGTACAACTCTGCTTTGACTCAGTCTTTAGACCAGTCAGTCAAATAAATTGCAGTAAGATGAAAACAGCAGTAAGAGAAGTTCAGGCTGTAATGCACACATGATTTTGTTGCAAGCTCTCTCTGCATCATGTTCAGCTGCTCCACTTATCTCTCATCATCGTTCTGCTACTTCAGTGTGTGCCAAGTTCATACCAGGGTATTAGTAAAAACAAGCAGAGAAAGACTGTTTACACAAGTGAGAGGAAGGAAGGTCAGGGGGGATCATTTACCTGTGCTTGTTTCCGTTTTTAACCAAGTCTTCAATATCCATGATCGGTTCAATCAGTTCTTTCTCTGTACTTTTTTCTGTGAAGAATTAAATTACATCCACAAGGTAAAGGTATCACACGAAGATTTGTTGCTACCCTGATCATCACGCTCATCCACTTCTTAACATCTCTTCAAAGACATTAACACAGAGCAAAACAATACACGTGCATGTGCACAGACTCTGCCAACTCTTCCAAACCCATCTAGCAAATTTCTCCCTCTGTAAAAGCCAGGGCTTCACTTTCACAGCCAAACTCACCTTCCACGTTGTTATAGAAGTGACAAGCACGACCCATCACCTTCATCCGGCACATGTAGATCTGTAGAACAGAGTATATTTTAGCCAGGAGTAGCACAGCTCATCAAGCACTGAAAAGCAAGTTAAGGGGTAAAGAGCCCTTTGTTTTCCATAACTCCAGCTAAAGAGTAAGTGCTCATCAGTTCTTTGGTATTAAAATCATGTGTTCTTCTCTCCCTCTTAAAAGTCAGGCTCATTTATGCAGCACAGAACACATAGATGCTCACAGGCAATTTTATTCTATTTTGCCAGTAGTACTTTTCAAAACACCAATTTTTGATGTTATTTGTAAAACTAACAGTCACTATTTTGACATGATCGTTGCTCCTGAAAAACACTTGAGTGGCAAATCAGAAATTAAACTGCAAATTATTAACTCTCATGTTCTACAAAACTATGCCCTTTTCTGGATGAAAAATGTTATCAGAGACTCAATGAAATCTTTCACTCACAAAACTAGAAACTAGAAGTTCCTCCACACAGGTTCAGAGCTGCGATCTTTCCCTACAGCCTCCAGCAGTTATACAATGTCCGAGTTCAGAAATACACACTTATACCAAAACAAACCCACCACGTTCTCACTGTGCTTGTGCCACCAAGGCCGCCTTCTCACCTGCATGTGGCTGCTCTCCTGCCGCTTCACTTCAGGATGGATGCAAAGCTGCTCTCTGGAACCCAACACACAAACCTTTGGCCTGTTCAAACAGAGCACACAAAACTGATGTTAAAAATAAGGTAAGAAAGAAGCTGCAAATGCCTAGGTTGGGTATAATGTATCAAAAGTGATCAGGTTATGACAAGAACAAATGCACCACAAACATTCACAATACTTTTTTGTAAAAAGTCAAAGCAATCGAAGGACATAAGAGAAGATGTGAAGTCTGAGAAGTCCCCCAAACAACCCAAACCAATTCACGTTCCATACATGCACATTAAGAGAACTACATTTCACTGGATATCATTTTCTTACAGTCATCCACCTAAGTTCCATCAATAACTAAAGGAAATGGGTTCCTCAACCTTTCATTTGAACAGAAGAAGCCATATTTACCTGTAGACGGTGTTCTTTAATTCATTAATCACCTGCGTGAGTTGTGAGTGAGTTCTGGAGGCATAAATTATTTTGGGAATGTCACTGTAATAAGCTGCCAAACAGAGCAGAAAAAAGCAGAAAGCCAGTATTAGCACAGCAAAAACTCCTTTCCAGCTGGCACTATATGAACAGTTTGCCTTGTAGAGACAGGACGAAATCTTGTCATCTAACTACTCCCACACACACAGAGCTCAGTGAGGTTCTGATGTTCTAGGAAAACAAAAATACATAAGCCACCTTTAAAATCCATGAAACAGTGTTATTTCAGCTGCCAAACAACAGCTCCACGGCTTTTATACCTACATCCTTATCATAAAGGACAGAAGTCCCGGTGCTTACCTGGAATATCAGCGTCTGTGGTAGCATTACCCCAGGATGACATGGGTCTCTCGGGAAAGAGTTCCACTCCATTCATACGCTGTGCAATTTTGCGGGCTGAGATAGTGTCTTTGAAGTGTTCCTGCCATGCCAGAGCAGAACACAGCAGGCAGAGGGTCTTCCCTGTGCCAGTAGGGCTCTCCAAAATGCCATTTACCTTCTTTATTGACAAGAAATAAAACAAAAGGGGGCGGGGAAGAAGAGTAGTTTGGAGATTCAGCTACTAAACATCTTTGTGCTGTAATGATTTCCTTGTAATAAGTGACAGCAGTACCCTAAGCACACACAAGATCTTGTGACAAATGCATGACCTGTAGGATCAACTAACCAACTAAGAGCTCAATCTAAAACTAAGAGCCAGACATCATCTCCTTTTCAGCACAGGAATTCTCCAGTCTTAAAGCAACTACAACACATCCCATTTCAGCATAAAAACACATAAAAAGAAGTTATGGGGAAACAAATCCCAAACCAGATCCAGGTGGTGACTCTCAGATCACAGCCTGCTTGTTTCCCTTAGAATTAAGGCTGTATCCCACATCACAGTTTAGGCAGAACATTTTCCAAGCTCTTCTAAACACTTGGTCCTACTGGATGTTACAATTTTATAGAGTGCATAACAGCGGTATGAGTTGCAGGAGGAAAACAGCAGCTGACCGCGTGCTGCTAGGACAGTTTGTGTTTGATTGTACTGTAGGAATTCCTCTATCTAACAGGCTTCCAGCACAAGCAGGGACGTACCAAGGCACTGCCCACGGCACGGAGAAACACTGAGCCACATGGAAAGCCCAAGTTTCCATGATAAGCTTAATTGTTCTAAGAAGAAGCCAACAGAACCTGTGACAACTCCAGAATAGAGATTGCTATCATTAAAACCCACTTCGTACTTGACATTCCTTTGGTAAGGCCATCCTATTGTGGATAAAACAATTAATTACACAAACAGTCCAGGGGCTGACGCCATAATCCCTGTCCCTGCTGTGTCAGGACAGACCGCACACACACAAGGATCACCCGTGCAGCTTTTCCTCCTTTTCCTAAGTCAGGCAGAAACATCCTGCCTACCTACTGAACTGTGTTCAGTTCTGGGCCCCTCACCACAAGAAGGATGTTGAGGCTCTGGAGCGAGTCCAGAGAAGAGCAACAAAGCTGGTGAAGGGGCTGGAGAACAGGCCTTATGAGGAACGGCTGAGAGAGCTGGGGGTGTTCAGCCTGGAGAATAGGAGGCTGAGGGGAGACCTCATTGCTCTCTACAACTACCTGTAAGGAGGTTGTGGAGAGGAGCGTGCTGGCCTCTTCTCCCAAGTGACGGGGAACAGGACAAGAGGGAATGGCCTCAAGCTCTGCCAGGGGAGATTTAGGCTGGACATTAGGAAAAAATTCTTCACAGAAAGGGTCATTGGGCACTGGCAGAGGCTGCCCAGGGAGGGGGGTGAGTCACCTTCCCTGGAGGGGTTTAAGGGACGGGTGGATGAGGTACTAAGGGGCATGGTTTAGTGTTTGATAGGAATGGTTGGACTCGATGATCTGGTGGGTCTCTTCCAACCTGGTTATTCTATGATTCTACCTTCCCTCCAGCTGCCACCTGCACACTGCTGGGGCTTCAGTAACTAAATAGAGAACTAAAAATACCAGGGAAAAAAAAATCACAGAAACCGGGAACGGTTTGGCTTAGAAAGGACCTAAAAGCTCATCCACTTCCAACCCCTCCATGCTGGGCAGGGCCACCTCCCATGAGAAGGTCAGAGAGGAAGGTCAGAGAGGAGCTGGGAAAGGCAGCATAGGAACAACTCAAAGCAAGCCTGAATTGTGATAAATTCTGTTTAGGGAAGGTCTTTCTGGGGGGCAGAAAAGGTGGTGGTAAGGGGAGGCCAAGAGGCGGGCAGGGCCCACTCACCCGCTGCAGGCACTCCAGCACCTTGGCCATGTAGGCTTCCTGGCAGGCGTACGGCTGGAACGGGAACTCCACCGAGACGCCGTTCAGCGTTATCCTGGGCATCCTCCCGGCCGGGCCCTGCAGGGGAACGGAGGGTCGCGTTTGCTCCGTGGTCGTACGGCCGGGGCGGCCACGGGGACTGACCCAGGGCCTAGGAACCCGCTCCCGCTCAGGCCTCCGCGCCCGGGACTCTTCCCCTTCTCCTCCAGCCCCGTTCCCGGTATCCTCCCCGTTCCCAGGACATGCCCCCCAACATTCTCCGAGCCCCCGCTCCCGGTATCCTCCAAGTTCCAGGGAGAGCCCCTCCTCTCCTCGGGGCCTCCTTTACCGAGGCTTCCGCCTTTCCCGTTCCGGTGCCCGCTCCTGGGACTCCTCTCCCCATCCCGTTCCCGGAGGGCCTTTATCTCTCGCTCCTCCTTCCCGGGACTCCTCTTTCCCCCTCTCCCCGTCCCCAGGGCCACTCTCCCCCCCTGTTCCCGTTCCCCTACCGGGGCTCCTCTGTACCGGTCCCGGTCGCCCCCTCACCTCCCGCCGCGCCGTTCGGAATCCCCGCGCTCCAGTGTCACGTGACGCCGCCTCCCCGTCACGTGCCCGGCGCGCTTCCGGCGCGCGGCTCTCGCGAGAGCCGCCTCGTTGCCCGGGGCAACGGGGGGCCGGGGCGGGGCCCGAGGGCGCCTCACGGTGGGGCTGGGCCCGGGAGCGGGTCCGCTCTCCCGAGGGATGGGACGGGAGGGAGCGGCCCCGAGTGGCGCCAGGGGAGGGTTAGGCTGGATGAACACCCCGGAGGGGTTCAGGGCCGGGGCGAGGGTGGGCCTCTGGGCAGCCTGAGCCAGCGGGATGGCCCTGGGTGATCTTTAAGGTCCCTTCCAATCCAAACTATTCTGTGATATTGGGAAATACTCCTTGATGGAAAGGGTTCTCGGCCCTGGCAGAGGCTGCCCCCAGCCCCGGAAGGGTGTAAAAGACAAGGGGCTCAGGGATGGGTCAGTGATGTACAGGGGCGGTTGGACTCGATGATCTCCGAGGTCTTTTCCAACAAAGAGATTCTGTCGTTCCCAGAAAAGACCTTGAGGGGCTGGAACATGTACAGAGAAGGGAACAGAGCTGGGGAAGGGTCTGGAGCCCAGAGGTTCTGGGAGCGTCTGAAGGACCTGGGGCTGTTTAATCTAGAGAACAGGAGGCTGAGGGGAGACCTCATCACTCTCTGCGGCTCCTGGAAAGGAGGTTGTGGAGAGGTGGGTGCTGGGCTTTTCTCCCAAGGGACAAGTGATGGGATGAGAGGAAATTGCCTGAAGTTGTGCCAGGGGAGGGTTAGATTGGATATCAGGAAATATTCCCTCACAGATTGGGTTCTCTGCCACTAGCAGACGCTGCCCAGGGCAGCAGTAGAGTCCCCATCCCTGGAGGGTTTAAAAGCTGTGCGGATGTCGTGCTCGGGATCAGGGTTTGGTGGTGGCATTGGCAGTGCTGGGTTTATCGTGGGATTTGATGAGCTTAAAGGTCCTGAACCTGAACGGCTGTGTAATTCTGTGACAGATGTTTCACCTCTTTGCTGTCAGTGACCGCTTGGGAGCTGTGTGATGAGTGATGCCCTGGACCAGAATTTGCCTCCAGGGCATTTCTGCTTTGTGCTGGGCACCTGAAACCCTTCAGTCCTGCTGCATGGGGGGAAGGCAGAGCTCACCAGCATCTTCACTGAAAATCCAGCATGTAGGATAGAATGACTTCTATGTCATTGTGTTGAGCCTTGCAGCGCTAAGAACAGTAATTAATTCTGAAGGGTTTCTTTAGTTAGCGTTGAGCATGTGGCTCCTTTGTTCCCTGCTTTCCCAGCACAATCCTTGCAGCCTGTAGTCCCTCTCAATGTGTCCATACTCACAGCCGGGAATGGCTTCATCAGCTTTTGAGTTGCTCAGGCTGAGGATTGGTTCCATGTGTGTAGGATTGCAGTTAACTCTTGGCCAAGGGATTCCTCGTTTTCTAAGGCTCAAGTGCTTTAATAAATGGATAGGGGCCATTTACTCAGATCCATGAATGCTGCAAAATCACATTTTATGCAGTTGTGTGAGGAGGAAGGTAGGGATGAAATACTGCACCCACCTATCTGTACCTTATTGCTGCGTTGCATGCTATTAGGTGGTCACTGTGTAGATGCAGAACAGGATGTGGATGTTTTATTGTCACTTTAAAATGCCTATATTCCTCGCAAGCAGCACAGCTTGTGTCTATGTGGAAGCGTTTTGATATTTAAAGAAAAAATGCTATTAAAAGGAACAGACATTAAACTCGGGTGTGTTCTGTAGTCTCATAATTCTGGTATGTTCTGTGTCATCCAGGGAGCCCACGAGCATTGCTGCTTTGGTTGTCAGCCCTTAAACTCCTTGAACTGCACTTGCCTAGGTTGTAAACTGTCCTTAACCGTAGCGGATGGGCTTGAGAGCATCAAGTTATTCCTTTGGACCTTCCCAAAGTGTAACAGCGGATGGCTGTGAACTCTAACCCAATACCAGCTGTGCAAGGTTAAGCTGTACAAGAAATGACTTTGTAAAGACTATAAAACGGGAGTGGGGGATAAGGGCTTGAAACTCATCATAAATACATGGAGTACTGCATCGTTATTATTTCCTGTAAATGTATCTTTCCCAAATTGAAGAATAATATCAGTAGTTCATCAAATCAGATGGTTTCAGCTGTTGTGTAGGTGATGCTGGTTGAAGCAGCGTTCCCTTCCGAGAGAGAGGAGCTGGATGGTTACCAAACCCAAATGGGAGAGTGAGTCAGCAGCTGCGCTGGTGTCCAGCAGCAAACATGAGTCAGCACCGGCTGAGCACTCCTTATCCTTCGGGAGGGTGGTTTCTCTGCACCGTTTACCTCACTTGACCGGGTCTGCAGTGCCCGCGTTGGCACCGCTGTCTGCGCCAGTGCTGCACCGGTCGCTTCTGAAAACAGAGACTGGAGAAAACCAAATTGTGTAAGTTTGAAGAGAAAAAGTGATTTCTCATTAAGGTTGCAAAAGACTTGTGAAGGCTTCCTGAAGCTTCAGCATCTGTTTGTGTTGGAATACAGCCATGGTAAAGGCTGGCATTGATCTTAGGCCTGGATTATCATCCTTGTGTTTGGCTCCCTAGGGTTAAATATATATTCTTGTGGGGCAAGAGGTTGGAGAGGGAGAACGAGGGAGCAGAGGAAAGGTTTAAAAAGCAGCCCAGGGCAGTGTGTAACAGTCCAGACCCTGCCAGAGCGGCCTCTGTGTGCGGCGTGGGCAGCAGGAGCCCAGGTATCGTCACTGCTTGCTGCTTAGGGAGATCTTGGATGACCTGTTTTTCATTTGAAGTGGTGCCTTCAGGGGTAAAAAAAAAACTGTTCAGAAGGAAAGCCTTGAAAATATGATCCTTAAACTCCATGGAGAAGCAGGTGTGAGCAGCCGAACAGAACTGCGGGGAACCCGGCAAGCGGAACACTTAAGCAGTGCGGGAGTACAGAGTGAATGGTCATCACTGTGTTCAGAACCCACCTGGGCAGGATCTCCCTTCCCAGACAAGCAAGAACCTTGAGGAACAGGACAAAACGGGTGGCTATGCCATTCCTCCAGTTTGCAGGGAGGTTGTTTCCCTCTTTCAGATAGGAGAGGATTAAGCTGCCATTCATTGTCTCTCTAAGATGCAGGGTTCCCATAGCAACAGTCTAAAACTTTTGTTTGACCACAGAATTATTTTATTCCTTTGAATTATGATAATCCATAGCCTTTCTGTCGACAGAACAACTCGCTTTGACCCTTTTAATCACAACCATCCTGGTTGTAGGAAGGGGAGTAAATACCACAGGGATCCATCTTAGGACCAGGACTCTTTAATGTCTTTGTAAGTGACTTGGATGCAGGACTTGAAGGTTTAATAGCTCAGTTTGCAGATGGCATGAAACTGGAAGGAGCTGTTGACACTCTTGAAGGCAGAGAGGCCCTGCAGAGGGACCTGGACAAATGGGAGAGCTGGACAATCACCAACCGCATGGAGTTTAATAACAGCAAGTGCCAGGTTTTGCTCCTGGGACACAGCAACCCTGCCTGTCCATATGGACGGGGAAGCAAGAGGCTGGAGAGCAGCTCTGCAAAAAGGGATCTGGGGGTTCTGGTCGGTGGCAGGTTGAACGTGAGCCAGCACTGCCCTGGCAGCCAAGAGCAGCAACCCTGTCCTAGGGTCCATCCCTTCCAACTCAAGACTTTCTATTATTCTATGAAATCCTGATTTTACAGATGAAGAAACCAGAGCAGATGGGATCGGTGATTTGGTGGAGACCAGAAGTCATAGAGATTCAACCCAAGGAGAAAGTAGAGGGAGTTGCAACTAAAACAAAGAGGGAGCAGTTAATGGCCATAAACCAGCTTATGTTCCAAACACACTGGGGAAATGGGTGGATAGTTTTAATATTACTCTGAACTAGACTTATCATCTATATTTTTTTCTTTTTCCGTACAGTGTTCACTTAGAGATTGGTGGTGGGGTGGGGGGGGAAGAATTAGGGAGAAAAAAAAAAAAAAAGAGGATTATTTGTCTTTCTAACTGAATTTAGCAGGCACTGCCTGTGGCTTCTTCCCTGGTCAAGCCAGAGCGCTGTCAGCTGCTCCAACAACCCGTAGTTTTCTGCGCTGCTGGGACTGCTTGGGAGTGTCTGCATTGCAGCATGCTGGGAGATCTGGGGTGCTGCAGCCAGAGGGGACGTGCAACCAGCAAGATAACATCTGGGACAAGAAGGGCAGATCTGAGAGAATCGTGTGGGATCCAACTGCGGCCCCGAGGTGGGGTCTGTGCAGCCGTGGTCAGAGAGGTGCAGCTGGCAGCGGGGCCTGGGGACGGTTCTGTGGTCCCTAATGTGTTTGTGAGACTCTGAAAGCACAGATGTGTTGGTCCCTAGAAACAGCCACAAAAGGAAATGGTAGAAATGATAGAAAACAGAGCAGGAAAGGAAAAGCAGTCGAGATACCTGGGGTGGGGAAGAGAAACCCAGAGAAGCCCCATTGATTTCAGAAGGCTTTGTTGTGTTCTTCTTTATCTACTTTTACAGCAGTTTCCCCCCATGACTGCAGCCCCGTTTGTGCCCCAGTGCTGGTGCAAAAAGCATGCCTAGAGATGCTGAGCCTGCCTGGGATCCCCCCTCCCCTAGCTGTTTGCCTAAAGCTGCCGCATGGTTTGGGGTGCGGGTTTTCCACCTCAGCCCAGCAAAGCCAGCCCTGGTCCTGCAGGTGGGCACCACCCTGCAGTGGATGGGCTTAAAAACCGTAACAATCAATGAATTTGCTTATTTCTGCTTTCAGCAAGGGTAAAAGCAACTTAGTCCCTCAAGAGCAGACAAGAAAGGGAGGAAGAAGAGGAAAAATCATCTTTTGCCAGAGCCCAGCTGGGTGTGTCTCCTGCGGTGGGTCTGTGTTGCTGGCAGGCAGTCTTGCCTGGGAGGGATCTGTCGTCAGAGCCACCAAGGAAAGGAGGCCTGATCCGCTCATTAATATTCCCAACTAGTGACCCTTCTTTTTCTTTCCGCCCCTTTTCCCTTTCTCCGGGCGCTCCAGCCTCTCCCCGCCGTGGATGGCTGCAGCCCCCTCCAGCTGAGTCAGTTCTCCCTCCCCGCAGCATTGCAGCACCTCCGCAGCTCCCTGCGCTCCTGCAGCACCAGCTCCGCTCCCGACGCAGCAGCAGCATGGCCAGCACCGTCTCAGGTAAGGCAAGCAGGTTTTAGGGGGGCTGGTCAGCAAGGAGCTTACAGAATCATCAGGGTTTCTTTTTTATTTATCATTATTTTGAAGGTTTGGGGTTTTTTTTCCATGTGTTTCTGGGGAATCCTCCGATGAGGAGGCAGCTGGTAAGGCATTGTTCCCCTTCCTCCCCCGTACACACACCTCTCTGATGCGAGATAGCAGGTGGGCTTTTTATTTTAATATGAATACACTTGTGATAAACTTGCCAATTTAGAATTTTGCTGGTGTTACATTGTGCCATAAGAAGCTGCCGCATGCCAATTAACCGTTATTTTTGGTAACATGATACAGCTTTTCTTTTTCACCCTAAGAAAAAACCCACACGCTGTGTAGCTGGATGCTGAGAATTCAGCATTTGGAAATGAATCAGCATTTTGAAAATTACATTTTGTTTTGTGAAGATTGGGTGTTGCCTGAGTGGGGAACAGAGAGAAAGACACGGGCAAGAGACTGACAGCAATGCCCTAGAAACCCCCTGATGCCCAACCAGAACAACCTGGATGGGTTTCTGTGTCTTCCCAGGGCTCCCCAGCCCCAGATTTCTTCCACAGCTTACATGTCTCTGTTAGAAGATGCTCCAGGGGAGAGGTCCTCTGATGGCGTTGGGTGAAATCAAATGCTGCAAGGGAAGCCCTTCCTCCCTCCTGCAGCAATAGCAGGTATCACAGTGCGGAATCTGCCTGGGAGCCTGGCACCGGGGTTGGGTTTGGCTGCAGGAGGGCAACCTGCCCTGAGGATGCTGTGCTTATTGCGTCCAGCCCTTTCCTAAAGGTTTAACTGAGGAGGAGGCATCCCAATGGCTGGAACTGGGAACACGGGTGGAAGAGAAGAAAAGCCTGAAGGGGTACAATGAACAGTGGGTGGGTGGAGAGGGTCTTTTTCTTTTCAAAAAACCCAAGTTGTCTCTTGAAACGGCTCTGAATTCTGCAGTGCATAAAGAGGGGCTGGGGCAGGAAAAGCTCAGTCCTTGAGGATGTAGGGCTGAACAGGAACGGCAGACAAAAAGGGAAAGCAGGCAGTGCTTTGTGCCCAACACCAGGTGGGGAACCAGCCAGGAGGAGACCAGCAACACTGCTTGCTTCTTTCACTGGCCTCTGCCCACGTCTCCTGCTGCTTTCTGTTTTCTATTCCTTTCTCCTTCTAAAAGACCAGGAAAGGCAGAAAAGAAAGAGAGACAAAGAGATGGAGGTGTGGGGTGTAAGGGTGCAGCTCATCCCAAATGGGCTTTGCGTGCAATTAAGGATGATAAAGCAGCATTGAAAAAATGTGTTTCTATGATAGAAAATCTCTTATCTATTGTATGTATTTCTGCGAGTATCCCTGTCTCGATGAACATGTGCACACTCGGCAGGTCCCACCCATCTTCCCTACAGCACAGGACTGGGCCTTGTTTGCAGAGTGGGGGTGGGAGGGACAGCTCAAGCTTACCAGCCATCTAAACCAAGGTTGCCTCGAACTTGAGATGGACGAGGCAGTGGACAAAAAACACGTGTAGGGATTTTCTGTTTGGTGCATTCTTACCCTCCCAACCTGCCACATGCCAGTGGCACATTTCATCTTCCCAAAGATGCGGTTTTAGTGTCAAAGGAGATTTAGGATGGGGAATGTGCTTCAGAGAAATCATGCTTCCTTGTGACTCAGATCAAATAGAGGAACAATTTAAAGCAGTAGAAAGTTATGGGAAATCAGTGCTGTGGCAGGAGGGAGGAGGATAATGCAGAGTTTGCCCAGGGAGGGAGTGAGGCTGAGCCTCGCCCAGCTGCCTTTGCAGGGAGCAGCTCCCTATAGCACTTATGGCAGGAATGGAGAGCAGACTGGAAAACAGGAGAAAAAGGCAAGCAAATTGTCAATTTAAGGAAAAGAATCTTGTTTGCTTTCTTCATTATTTTCTTCTTTATCCGCAGCAAAAGCAGATCCGTGCTGAAGGGAGAGCAGCTGCAGTTGTCTGCAGCTGATGCCTGGGGGCTTATCCCCCTTGGGAAGACCTTCCTGGGTTTGTTTAAACAACCAAATCCCTGAGATGAAAAGAAACGGGGCTTGCTTCCCCCAGCCCAGCAGTCACCCCTCTTTTCTCCCTGCCTCCTCAGGCGTTTTCTCCTGGCCATGGTGGTTGTTTTTGGTGCTAGAGCAGAGGACGCGGCAGCACATGCTCAGTGCAGGCTCAGCTGCGGTGCTGGCTGTGCCACCAAGCAGACCTTGCAGGGGTAGAGCCCTCGCAGCTCCTTCCTGCAGCTTCTGCACCAGGCTTTGTGCTTCTCTACCCCACAGAAGAGGTGTCTGGCTGGACTCTGTAGGGCTACAGAACTTTCCCCACTATTAGTAGGTTGAATAAAGAGACACAAGATTATGAAATGTTGCAGCAAGGTGACAGCCCCATGGGCTTTTCTCCAACGTTCGCCTGCTTGAGAAGGTGGAGCCAAGAGGAAACACTGGTTTGTCATTTCTGGCCTCACAACTGGGCATGGTCTACGTGCCTTAACAGATCCCAAGGTTCTCCCCTCCTACACTGAAATGCAAGAGTTGTGGGACTATACCTGGGCTGTCCCCTTCATCCCTTTCTGTTGTCGTGGACACCATATGGTATTGCCCTGTCCTGACACATCTCCTGCTTGTACTGGAGGGTCACAGTCCTTGCTATCAACCTCTCCATCTCTCTGCATCCTCAAGAAATCACTATTTTCTTTCTCTTCAGGTGCTGATGGAGCGTATGTGATCTTATAAATTCATGGTACTTTTATTGTGACTTCAGTTTTACAGACCAAAAGAATCTATTACAGGCATTTTTAATTTGGGGGTTTTTGGGGGGTTTTTTTTGGTTGTTTTTTTTTTGCCGCTGTATCCAAATGGGAATCTCACTCCTTGGAAAGCATTGCTTCTTTCTAATATACCTCATACCTTCTTTGATGGTACCATGTTGAGTCTGTGAGGATCCCTCAGATATCTCAGGAAAGGGCTTTCTTGGAGCCTATCGGTGTTGGCTTATATCTGGTGAAGGCGTTGTATTATCAGATGAGCACATTTGCTTTCTTCAGAGGAGAAGCTGAGATTTAGCGGCTTGATGTGGCAGTTGGAAGGTTGCAGACCAGACTTTTTTGGGACAGCAGTGTGGGCAGCAGGATGGATTGCAGCTTGAAGCTTTCTTATGGGGGATGGGGCTGATGACCCTTGATTATAATACTTGGAGGGACCTGAAGCTCACAAACGTCTATACCCCTAAATTAACTGGAAACAATGTGCCTACCTAATCCCTTCCAGTTTCCCTGCTGGCATGGACTTTATTCTTCCAGATGTAAGCCTATATTAAAAAAAAAAGTCTTCTAGCAAGAGGAGAGTTAAACTGGTGGTCAGATCTTTGGCTTTGACTTAGAAATACAAAAGATTTACAGAGCAGCCAAAGACCATGTGCCTGTGCTGTAACACCTTGGCACATTCTAACTGGTGAAGAGCTGCTCAATGTATTTCTGAACAGTTCTTTCATTCCTTCAAGGTACCTGTGTAGGGCCATACCAGAGAATCTTGTGTTCTCTGAGTGCATTTGTACAGGTAATGCCATAAGCAAGTAAAATAATCCTCAGTTAATGCAAAGAAAAGCAAGATCCAAAGACACCGAATGACTGCCTGTGGTCACAGAGTGCATCTGTACCTGACACATCCTGGCATTGGACTCCTGTCTTTGACTGTCTCATGAACTGGTGCCTTATCCAGTCCCCAGTTCCTCTGTAGCTCTATATGTCACCCTAACCTGACCATCTGAACCTGTGTTTGTCCCAGATCCCCAAGCATTCTGGGTCAGCTGCCTCCATTTGGCTCCTTCCTCTCCTCCATCAAGCAACCCAGGCCGTGCTTCTTTCCACCCAACCACCCAACCCAGGCAGCCAAGTCTCTGCTGCGCAGCTTGGGCTCTTCCCTCTTGCTGAGCCCAGAGAAGAGCAAATTTCCCTGGATGTTTCCCTGAGGGCAAACCACATGTTCCAGTGCTACAGCTTGAGTGATTTGCAACAAAATCCATTAGCTGTGCATGACACGGGTTGATGTGGTGCACATGAACTGCAAATGAAACCTAGAAGAGAAAGAGCCAAGTGATTGGAAACCATTCCCAGGTGATAGTTTAGAAGATGTCTGACAGAAGGCAGAGTAGTGCTTGCATCTGCCTGTTCTCATGGATGATTCCACGTGAGCCCACTAACTTCTGAGCTTCAGATCTCATGGTGGGCGACTGAGATGGTGCATGGCATCGATGTGGGGTACAACTGCTGGTCTGAAAAAAGCCTCCTAGTGTTTTCTGGGTGTGTGAGCTTTCTTGCTGTTCTGGTTTGGGAAGCTGGGAGCAAGAAGATAGATGTAAGTTAGACTGAGGTGAGGGCTGGCTGTTATTTTTATGATAGGATTTGTAGCAGGTGAGAACATGCACAGTCTGTTGTGTTCTCAAGGCTTATTGAGGGCTGTAGTTGCTTCTGTTGTGTGTGTCTTTGTGCTGAAGGACTCTGCTCCCTCTCTCTAGCTTCTCTACCTACTGGTTGGGCTTTGGCTACATTTATGATTGGACTGTTCTCATTTTTCATGATTTAATATTCTTTGTGGAAGCAATTTTTACTCCTCCAGAGTTATCTTTGCAAACCAGATTATTTTCTTGTCATAACCTTCCTTTGACCTTGCTGTCAGACCCAGCAGATCCAGCCTCATCCATTCAAATTGCCTGAATTCACATGGATTAGTCTTGCTCTGCCTCTGGTTTATTATGGATGACTCTGTCAGTGTTGTGTCTAAATGGCCTCACTCTGCTTTGCTGGACATTACTAAACAAAAAGGCTGCTCAAACAGTATGCAAGTTAATTTTAGCTTCTTAGGAAGCAGAGAGCAGGACTTTTTAATGAATAAGAGGTGTTGAGACCCACTGACCAGGCACGTCGTGAGCGAGAAGGTGGTTCCCGTTGCTCGCGCACCACACCCGTCCCCAGCTGTTCCTCTATTTCCTGACTGCAGCCACTCAGGGAGCAGCTGGATGGTGTCTCCAGAGGTTAACTTGGAGATAAACACTTTACATGGATAAATGCCTTGTACAGTGCTCCTGCGAAGCAGCAGGGATGTGGCAATGCAGTATGTGCTGTACAGCACTAGAGGGAGCACAGGAAACGAGTCACAAGGGTGAAAACAAGTTGAGAGCGCCCTGACCCTCTTGGTGGCCTGGCAAAGGCCCAGTTAATCTCCCTTCTCCTTGCAACAGGGAGGGAGTCATTGTGCCCATGCAAAATATAGAGTGCAGAGAAAAATGTTAGTGAAGATGAATTGTTGCATGGGGTATGCAATGAAATAGAAACAGAGCAGGATCAGATTCTGCTGGTTGCAGGGCATAAATATTCAGAGATGTAGAGAAACCGACTGCACGTTTTTGGTGGGATTGTAGGTAAATAGCTCCCCAAGGTCCCACAAAGCCAACAAACCACAAGTTTACCCTACTTTACAGGATGGGACACTGATGTATTTTCTATACCTTCTACAGTTTATTCATGTCTTAATTCACACAGCTCTGTTACTTGCAATGTTTCACCCCAATTCTAATATGAAAGCAGTGAAGTGTTATGACTTAATGGTAAAGACCAGACCAAAGTGAATGAACTTGTGCCTGATCTTTCTGTTGCAGTGTTTGCCTAGAAAGAAACAGACTATTGGTACTTGATGCTTGAGTGAGCAGCCTGCTCTAACCCTCTCCCTGTTGGCAAGACAAAGCTCTTGTTGACCTCTGAGACCAAAATGGTGCTTTGGTGTAAAGTTGGCTGTCTTTACTAGGTTAGACACATGTACAATATTCATTCAGTGTAAGTTGAATTTATTTTTACTGACTTAGCAGAGGTAAAAAACATAAATAGATGCTTAAATGAAAAGTTCAGCATTTCTTGTCTGGTTGCTCTTAAAATGTCTACATTTGTGCACTGGGAGACATACAGCCTTTCCTATAAGTGACTTGTTGTCTGTGTCGTGTTCTGGCCAGCCAGCTATCTTGTCTTTAAGGGTTTTGTCTGCTGGCATAAATGTGTCCTCAAGACCTTATAGCTATTGGCAGATGTGAGTGCAAGTCCTTCTAAAGTGGATTTTAGTGCTGAGGTTTGCAGTGCTGATCTTTTGCGCCTGAGAGTTTTAAGCATGCCCTTTCTGATGCAGCTGTGATTGAGACATAGTTTTGCTTGAGGAGATCCTGGGTTTGATCTTCATGGACACAGTCTCCTAAATAGTGACCCAGAGGTTCTGTTTCTTACTTTTATTTACTGACTCAGAGGATCTTTCTCTCCTTACGGCATGCCTATTAACAGTGTGTTGGACACATGTACTGCCTGTCCTTTGTTGCTGAACGTGTCAGATTTAAAGCGCATGAGGACAAAGTCATTGTGGATGCGTTTGTGTCCCATGGGCGTAACCACTGTCTTCAGAGCAGAAGCATGTGTGTGTGTGCATGCTCAGGTGTCCATTTGTTTCTCAGGGTGTTGAGAGAAGAGCGATGTGTCCAGAGAAGAGTGATGAAGCTGGTGAGGGACCTGGAGAACAGGTCTTACAAGGAGCGGCTGAGAGAACTGGGATTGTTTAGCCTGGAGAAGAGGAGGCTGAGGGGAGACCTCATTGCTCTCTCCAACTACCTGAAAGGAGGTTGTGGAGAGGAGGGAGCTGGGCTCTTCTCCCAAGTGACAGGGGACAGGATGAGAGGGAATGGCCTCAAGCTCCACCAGGGGAGGTTCAGGCTGGACATTAGGAAAAAATATTTCACGGAAAGGGTCATTGGGCACTGGCAGAGGCTGCCCAGGGAGGGGGTTGATTCACCTTCCCTGGAGGTGTTTAAGGGACGGGTGGACGAGGCGCTGAGGGGCATGGTTTAGCGACTGATGGGAATGGTTGGACTCGATGATCTGGTGGGTCCTTTCCAACCTGGTGATTCTATGACTCTATGATTGTTGGTTTCTTCAGGGGTTGGTCCTTCCCCCTCTTCACGCCGAAGTCCCTGGCCTTGGCCTGCTTGGGGTCTCGCCAGCGGTGGTGCTGAAGGGACAGCTCCCAGGCGGGGAGTCCCGGGGCCGTGGTGCTGAAGGGACAGCTCCCGGGGTGCTGAAGGGACAGCTCCCGCCTGGGGGTCTCACTCCGCCCCCGCCGCCTCCGCTGCTTCCCCCATTCCCCCCGGCAGCGGGGAGGCTGGAGCGGGTTTGCCCAGCACTGAGGACTGCCCGGCTGCTAAGGGCTCTTCCAGCTCTTCCCCTGTCGGTCTCCGGAGCCCCGGCCGCTCCTGGTCCCACTCCTCCGAGCCGTGTGGCCGCATGCTGCTAATTGCATCTGATGGCTGGCGCCGGGGTGCAGCTGCAGGCTCCAGTGCTGGGAGGACGCACAGCGCTTCCACAGCTCATTAAAGCACGGCTGCAGCTCAGTGAAGCGGTGTCCTTTTGTCCTCGTACTCCTTTTCATTTTAATTGATGGAGAGGGATGGTCAGTTTGCTCTACAGAAGGGAAAGTGAGACAGGGAAGATCCCGATGGAATGGAGGCAGCTGCAAAATTACTACAACAGGCAGGGACTGCAGTGTATACTTGTCTACACAAAGAACCATGAAACCAGGACTGGGCAGACCTACTGAAGTTCAAGTAACAAAATACAAAGCATTGTGCTCCATAACATGTGCTAGGAGAGAATTAAATGAGTAGATCAGGGATGTGGCACATCTGCTTAATGTCTTTATTTCACCCTGGACTGCAGATAAAGGTGGAGCAACCACCTTGGTGCGTGGTTTGTTTCATTTAAATGGTAATGTCTCTCATTTAGTCCAGGGACCCTCCTCTGGGCTCCAGCTGCACATTAGGAGAAACATTAGTTTACTGCTACATGCCACAACTTCTAGCATGATAAAGCACTCTTGGAGGCTTTCTTCAACAAGAACAAAATCAAGGCAGTCCTGCTGTGTGGCTAGCACTCTTCAAGTAAAGTGTTCCTGTTTGGTTTACATTTGTGATCTCTGAGGATGCTGCGATGTGTCCTCCAGTTGCAGGGATGGTGAGCGAACTGGAGGGCTCACAGCAGCAGAGCTTGAGGGGATTGTGTATCCCCCTGTCCTTTGCAGGGGGAAGCATTCACTGTGATTGCAGCCTAGTATTGACCTCTGCCTGCAGCGGCCAAGGTGGTGATGGATTCCATTTGCATCCTCCCTTATCTTGCATGGAAGGAGGTACCTCAGGAAGTTGAGTTACAGCACTTGCCTGTGTTAGCAGCAACCCCTGAAATGATTCTTCACTCTAACGCCCATTTGTTCTCCACATAGCTGACTGCCTCTTGTCTCTTCGCCCTGTTGTCAGAAATGCTGAACTGTGAAGTATCAGGAACTTGCCAGGGTTGAGCAATGTTTCCAGGTGTTGATGGGCATCATTTTACCTCCGAGGCTGGAAGTGGGATGGAGAAAGGGTCTGGGCAACTCTCCCGATGTGGAGAACTACACAGGCTGCAGCGCTTCAGCTCCTTTGGAGGGAAAGTCCTCCACAGAATATTGCACCTCTAGATTCCTACTGCCTTCCCATGATGTTTGCTAAGTGGCAGCTAACATAGCCTGCTCTAGAAAGATGCCCTTTGGGGACCTTTTGGCAAGTTCTGGCAGCCTGGAAAAGCCTCTGTAGAGTGTGGTAACTACAGACGAATTTCCTCGTGCCTACTTGCTTCTTTTCACTATGAAAAAGAGCAGCCATTGCCACGCGATTCTCTTCTCATTGCTGTTTCCTATTTTTCAGCCTACAAGGAGAAAATGAAGGAGCTGTCTCTGCTCTCCCTCATCTGCTCTTGTTTCCACACCCAGCCCCATCCCAATACCATCTACCAGTATGGAGGTACGTACCCTGCTCCTGCAGAAACTGCACCATTGTTTGCATGATGCTCCTGCAGGCACTGTAGGAGCTTGTCACCACACTGGGCTCTCCTATCCCAGAGCAGCGATGGACGCCCCAGCCTGAGGTCTCTCCATTTAATCTCCTTTCATAGTTTATGTTATTAACGTAACCCACATTTTCCCAGAGAAAAACAGCTTGCGGTGGCTGCATCGTACTGGGGTGACATCTGCCTCACTAGCAGCAATGTGGCCCTTCTGTAATCCTGGGTTGCATTGACAAGGGAGGAGAGGGGTGAAGCTGATCAGTAATCAGGAGATTTCAGAGGGAGAACAAGATCACCCAAGTCAGGACATGGGAGCACCCTAATTCCTCAGGTGAATGAGTGCCACAGGTCCACAGAGCTCCTAATTTGGCTTTTTTTTTTCCACCACAAAAAAAGATATGGAGGTGAAGCAGCTGGATAAGAGGGCATCAGGCCAGAGCTTTGAAGTGATTCTGAAGTCCCCTTCAGACTTATCTCCCGAGAGCCCAATCCTTTCCTCTCCCCCCAAGAAGAAGGACCTGTCCCTGGAGGAGCTGCAGAGGAGGCTGGAGGCTGCAGAAGAGAGGAGGAAGGTAACTACATGTCCTGTAGAAGCACTGACTTTTCTGTGATGGGCACTGGTTGCACCAAACCCTAAAGCTGACTTAGCAAGAGCCATTTAAAATGGTTGGAAATAGTGTTCTTACACTTATTACATCCTGCTGTAAACTGTTAGGTGAGACATGGGAATCCCAGGGTGAGGTTCTGCAGACCGGTTTGGGCAGGGAATTGGACTCAAAGATTGCTCTTCTCTTCTTGAACCTCACGTGTGTGACCTGGCTGGGGGCAAAGATCACGCCAGCTGATGCTGCACGCGATGTAGCAGTTGGTCACACACCAAACTTAAGCTTCAAATCTAAACACAGCCTTGTGTTTCTGACAGCAGGCTGGGCTCTTTCCCACATTTTATTGTGTGTGATGTATAAAAAGGTGAAAGCTGTTGATAAGGAGAAAACCAGCAGAGTAAGGCAAAGGATAAATGTTATGAATGCTGGTGGGTAAGGGGGGAGAAAGCTGAAATGATGTGAAGAGTGAAGTGACACTCGGAGAGGGGACTCTGTGCCCCAGTGCATGTTGCCTTCGTTTTGCTGAGCCGGTGGGAGCAGCCTGGAGCACTGGGCCCAGCAGTCATTGCCCCATAGCTGAAAAAAAGGTGTCAAAGCATCCTCCAAGCAACAGCGTTCTGGGATGGAGGAGGGTGGCAGAGGGGTTTTGAGCAGAGGACATGGTCAGAAAGCCTCTCTGGGTAACTGAAGGCCAGCAGAGCCTCTTTGGCTGCATGACGCCTCTCCAATGCCTTCTCCCGGCAGACCCAGGAGGCGCAGGTGCTGAAGCAGCTGGCGGAGAAGCGGGAACATGAGCGGGAGGTGCTGCACAAGGCACTGGAGGAGAACAATAACTTCAGCCGCCTGGCTGAGGAGAAGCTCAACTACAAGATGGAGCTGAGCAGGGAGATCCGCGAAGCACACCTCGCCGCCTTGAGGGAGCGGCTCCGTGAGAAGGCGAGTGCGATGCCCCAGGAGAGGGCTGGGTGCTGATTCCCATGGAGGGAGTTGGGGTCTGGTTCCTGTGGGTTCATCCCAGTGCAGTGGGCACAGGGGAGTGGGCATTTTCTTGCTGATTAAAAACGAGATATGGAGCGGCTCCGCTCCAGAGTAACATGAGGAGGGGACTGTGTCCTTCAAGGTCAACACAGAAAATACTATCTGGTTCATCTTGAGAAGTGTCAGCTCAAAGGCAGAGATCAGGCCCTCCCCGCATCCAGGGGCTGCCTGGCCAAAGGGTTTTGCAGAAGAGGGGAGCAGTGAATGTGTTCGCTATGGGTCTGCATTACCTCCAGGTCTCACGGATGAGATGCTTTACACCTTGCAGGCGTAACCCATTGTCTGTGGGGTCTGTTGTATGTGAAACTGGTCTCCTTTTTTTGTGTGATGCAAATCCAGTGTGCAGGAGAGGAGGAAACTAGCGACTGCAAGAGCAGAAAGTGTTAGCCTGGTGTCACCTCTCCTGTCTTTGCAGGAACTGCATGCAGCTGAAGTTCGCAGGAACAAGGAACAGCGGGAGGAGATCTCTGGATAGAGGGCTTTTCTACACATCTAGCACCTGATTCCTGTTAACAAACCAACCAGTCGACCAATCTACACATTTTATTTTGTTTGTCTAGATGCAACATTTGATTTCCATCCCCCCCTCCCCTGGTGTTCGTCCCCCAGCTACACGCTTCTCTATCTCTGCATCCTTAATCGTCAGTACTTGTGGGGATTCACCGATCATAGGGACCTCTAAGCAGAATAGCAGCTAGTTCACGTGAAATAGAGAATCAATCAGTCAATCGAACAGCTTCTTTGGAGGGTTTTGTCCTTTTTTAAAGAAAATATTTCTTAAAATGATGTAAAAAAAAAACCCCATTAAGATATTAATAAATTCAACCAGCAGTGTCACAGAGATATGGATTTCCTATCCGGGGCTTTTACTCCTCTTGGTGTTTGCTCTGAGCCCAATATCAGTTTCAGAATATGGGAAGTAAGGGATAATTTCTGTGTGTGAAGTGGAATAGGGAACAGCCCCAAGTTTGCCAGTGGCAGGAGAGAGGGAAGGGATGGCTGAGGAGCCAGCCCAGGCA
This sequence comes from Phaenicophaeus curvirostris, assembly GCF_032191515.1. Lineage (NCBI taxonomy): Eukaryota > Metazoa > Chordata > Aves > Cuculiformes > Cuculidae > Phaenicophaeus > Phaenicophaeus curvirostris. The sequence goes on from NC_091409.1 coordinate 8,111,550, forward strand.
GGCAGTGACACAAAGTCCTCTTCTGTGGGTGATTCTTTGAGAGCCCCTGTGCCAGTAGGTGAGGCTGGAGTAGCCCATAGACTGAGCCACCCTCTACCTAGCAGAGTCGGGATGAGAGGTCTTGGCTGAGCAGCCTTGGAGAACTTCAGACAGCAGCTGCATCCGTGCCTCCACAGGAGCCCCGGGAGAGTGCGCTCATTCTGTGGGCTCCCCAGTGCTCCCACAATGTGAGATTTCATTCCAGTAAGAAAGCAAATCCAGTAGAGACGGTGCATGGTTATGAAATAGCCTTTTTCTGAACAGAATAATCACCCTTCCCTCTTTCCAAAGGTGGATGTGACTCTTTGGTGCTGTTCCAGGGCAGACAACGAGGTCAGAGATCACCAGATGAGCCCTGAAGCTCTGGCTCACAGGCAGCACCTTGGGACGCTGAGCACGTCAGCAGCCTGCCCGGCACCTCCAGCCCAGCAGCTTTGGGTGAGAGGGAGCTAAGAGGGGAGCAAGTCTGAAGCAAGGGTGAAGAGATGTCCCCGTGCTCATTCCTTGTCTATCTTCAGCTTTTCAAGGCCTCTTGATGGAGGTAGGGATGGGCAGAGAACATGCAGTTGTAGCAGTAATGTCTGATCTGAATTGTTTGTCTGCCTTGTGCTTTAATTAGAAAAGGAATTGATTATGACCTTGAGTGAGCATTAGGTGGGCACAGAACCCCCCCAGAAAGCCAAAGAGCAGCAGCTGCTGGAGATCAAATCCCAGGCTGTTTGCTAATCTCCCCAAGATCCCTTGGTGGCTGCAGTTTGATGTTAGGGGCTCTGCTCCCAGATGGAAGGGCTGCCTTGCTCCCAAAGCCCTCGCCTGGGGCAGGAGAGGACAGGGCTGATAGAAAGCCCCAGCACTGCCCAGTGACGATAAAAAGATTTAGGGCAAAGAGGAAGGCTACTGAGGGTTGAATTTCTTAACAGTAGTGAATGATCAGTTTATAGTAGTAGCTGTTTTAGATAAGCATCTGTGTAGAGCGTGGCATCCCCACCAGCTTCACCTCATCCACATCATGGCGAGAAATTTTAAAAAGTTTAAAAAAAATAATAATTTAAAAGAAATTTAAATGAAATGTTTGTGTGTAAGAAATGGTTGAAACCGTCAAATGTCTGTGTCCCGCGTTGGTGGGAGCTGAGAAGGTATCTGCGAGATATTAACCCTGTCCTACTCTCTGTGGTGCTGAGTGTTTGCTTGGTGTGTAATTCTGACCTGGAGCTTGTTGTAAATACTGTTTTTAGTACTCTGATTATTATGATTATTATCAGAACTGTTGTACTCACGAGCAGGAGTTTAACACAAGAGAAATGACCGTTTTCACTCCCTCCTTGGGGCTCGGAAGGAGTCGGAGGCTGGGCTGGGGGAAGGCAGGGTGCCAGGGTGCCAGCAGGGTGGGATCCAGACCAGAGGGCAGCTGGAAAAGCACAGAGTCGGGAGCTGGAGGCAGCTGAGTCCTGCGGGCAGGGCGCTGAGAGCGGGGACAGGGCTGCTCCTCGAGCTGGGAGGAGGAGGAAGGGCTGAGATATGGAGTAAAGGTGATGTTTCAGTGCTGGTGGATATAATTTAGTATTAACCCAAACCTCCTTGTGTGAGGGGACCAGGCTGTTCCCTGCAGTGCCAGGGGAAGCCAGAGAAGCCGTGAGTGCTGAAGAAGGAGCAGTTGGTGGCAGGTTGTGCTGGTTTAGAGCCGTCCTCCCCAAACAGCTACTGAGTCTCTGGACTCGGTTTCTGCCTGGATCTTCCATCCCGACCCTTTGTGCTGCCCTGCAGTCGCTCTCCTCCACCTCCCTGGAGGTCAGCCTGGATCTCAGGTGGGGACTTAGTCTTGCGATAGCTTTGTCTGGCAAAAAATCCCATGGGAAGTGCTCAGGAGAGCGGCCTGGTTCATGGTGCTCATGCAGGTGTGAGCACTGGGAGTCTCATTTCTCTCACTTTGGTTGGGTTAGTGCTGTGAGGGGCAGTGGACGTGGCTGGAAAAGTGTGTTACTGCAGGGTGAGCTCCTGCGGCAGGGGAGCAGCGATGAACAGGGAGATGTTTGCATTGGGAACGCCAGGCTCTGTTACTGCTGCCGAGAAGCTTCATGCCAAGGAAACAGCCTCATCCGTGGGGCCAGATGCTTGAGGAGCAGCAGAGCGATGTTTGCTTGGTGCAGATGAATGCAGGAGGGGATGCTGGGGAGCTTGACATTGTCCAGTGCTGCTGGACGCTATCAGGGAAATGTGTGATTGCTTTGGCTGCCTCGGCTCCTGCGGATTTGGCTGGACGAGGGGTGTCCCCCTAACCTGCCCTGCTGCCCCAGACCCATGGGGACAGTGCTGTGGTGCCGTGCCTGAGTGGCAGCACATGGCATGGTCCAAGATCACAGTTATTTCATGTTTTTTCATCTCCCAGGGTTGCTAATGGTTGTGTGCAGCAGTGTACTTCATGCCTCAGTTGAGACTAATTAAGTATCCTCATTAACACCCTTCCCATCCCAGCCTTCCTCATTCCCACACCATTCCCACATACTGCAGTCGCAGACATGGCATGCAACCCTCCCAATTACCGGAGCCGCCTTCCTTATGGCAGGGCTTGAGGTTCTTCATTGATTCCTTTAGATATTTATTAACCAAGCCTCTTAACGATGCTCAGCAGCCCCATTGTTGCAGCAGTGTATGAACACAAGACTGGGCCTGGTAGGGAGAGCATCCTCGAGGCAGCCAGCAGCATCTCTGCCCAGACCATGAAGGTTTGCAGTTGTGTGAGGGAGGAAAGACGAGATGGTGACAATTTATGACATGCATGCATACACTTTTCAAAGAGCTCTCCCAGAGAAGGGCCTCTGATTTGAGCAAGACAGAGAAGCTGAGGGAAATGAGTTCCCAGCTGGCACCGACAGCCGGGCGATGAGTGAGGCTGTGCAAGAGTTGGGACAACTCGCCTCCTATTCCAAATTAAAGCCCTGCGCTCATGTTACTCCTTCCAGCCAAGAGCTCAGCCCTGGAAATGGGTGCTTTCAGGGATGCTGCTCCCAGCCTGCTTCTGGACTGAGCCAAGTCCTTATTATTTTTGAGTCATAAAATAATCTTGCTCTAACCCAGACAGGGTTACCTTTGAGTTGACCCTCCAGGGACAGTGGCAGCAGTTCACGATCATACGCATCCTACCTAGGGGGTAGGTCAGTATCGCTGCTCCTTTTAAATTTCAGCTCGCTTGCTTTGGCTTAGCCCGGTGTGACTCCGGCCCTGGCTCTGCAAAGCCTGTCCCGGGGGGTTCCCTGGATGCCATCCTGTGTTACCCCCCTCCCTCACAGCGGCTGTGCACTTGGCTGTGCACACGCGCACGGAAACACATACGTGGGAACAATATATGCACATACACTCTTATACCACTTGAAATGAGTCAGGAATGGCTGTTTACGGTGCTAGAGATTTCTTACTATCCATGCCAGGGATGAGATGACATAGTAAGACCAATAAACTCCACCTTCGTAGTCAATTGTCTTTAAGTAAAGCAGAAGAGGGGCACTGGCCAACACCTACCTTTGGGTGCTCTGTGGTCCCTGGGGTGCAGGGAGACGGTGGGGCCCGAGCGCGGTGGGCAGCTGGGATCCCAGTCCCAGCATCCCCCGTGCCTCAGTTTCCCCCTCCGTGACAAGGGGACGCAGACACTCCCTACCCCACTGGGACCGTGGGAGAGCCGAGGCATCCGTGTCTCTAAAGGGCTCTGAAAACGGAAAGTACCAAAGGACTGAGTTGTTTCACGCAACCGTCCACCCTGGGAAGAACCAACTGGCCTGGGGCTGCAGGCAGGGAGATGGAAGATGACTGCGTGGCCGTGGGGCTGAGCTGTGACCCCAGGGCTCAGCACCCCGGCTGCCCTCCCAGGCAGGATTCGCTCCTCCTGCTGCAGCCTGGGACACCTTTGCTCGTACCGGGTGGGGAGCTGGCGTGGGGTCATAGAAGGACTTTCCATCACCAACAGAGCCTTGTCTGGTTCCCTTTGCTCCACCGCGTGCATTTAATTGTCAACTTGAGGTTGTTGTTGTGCAAAAGAAGTGATTATGAAAAAAAAATGGAAAAAAAAAAGAAATAAACTTGGTATGAAACCATACGTGTCTGCCTCTCTCCCTGAATGTATGGCTTTAGTTCTGAGGCTTCTCTTTGTATTGTGAGAATATGAATAAAATGCATTAAATGGAAAATTGACCTAAAGATTTAACAAAATAGACTCTAAGCCTCTGTATGCTAAATGAATACTTTGCACACAGTGTGAAAGGATGCAGAGATCCATGGTTTGTCACTATTCTTATAGAGAAACAGGGATAAAATGCTGACATGAGGGTGCTGCCAATGTCCCTCGTGGCTGGAAGGGTGAGGGTATGCAATGTCTTCGCAGAGGAATATGGAAAAGACATAAGGCAATTGCAAACACAATAAATCCGGTTCTGAAAAACACATGAGCTTGTTCTGTAAAAGAAATCCAATGTTTGCTTAACGAGCTTTTCCTGAGAAATGATGCAGCCTTCCCCCTGGGCTGGACACAGCGGGGGCAGGGACCCCAACCCGGGAGACCTCGCGTGGGCAACACTCAGTGTCACATCCCTGGGCCCAGGCATACAGGAACACACAAAAAGCTGCGATTGAAATTAAGGAGGTTTGGAACCCATGCGGAAAGCTGAAGGGAGGGCGCCTGGCCGAGGGGGAGGCAGGAGACAGGAACTTTCCCTGCCCAGGGCAGCTCTTCTGTAAGAGCAGGGAGCACGTATCGTCAGCCGAGCAGCCTGTGCCTGTTGGATGCTGCTGGATGAGCAGCTCAACGTGTGCCTGCAGCCCAGAAAGTCATCCTGGGCTGCATCCAGAGCGTGGGACCAGCAGGGCGAGGGAGGGGATTCTGCCCCTCTGCTCCCCTCTGGTGAGACCTCACCTGGAGCCCTGTGTCCAGTTCTGGAGTCCCCAGCACAGGGAGGACGTGGAGCTGTTGGAGCAAGTCCAGAGGAGGCCAGGGGGATGATCCAAGGGTTGGAGCACCTCCTGTACGAGGACAGGCTGAGAGAGTTGGGGTTGCTCAGCCTGGAGAAGAGAAGGCTCCAGAGAGACCTTAGAGCAGCTTCCAGTGCTGAAAGGGGCTCCAGGAAAGCTGGGGAGGGGCTTTGGATCAGGGAAGGCAGGGATAGGATGACAGGAACCGTTTCCAGCTGAAATAGGGGAGATTGAGATGGGATCTTAGGGAGAAATGTTTCCCTGTGAGGGTGAGGAGGCCCTCACCAAGGCTGCCCAGAGCAGTGGTGGCTGCCCCATCCCTGGAGGGGTTCCAGGCCAGGTTGGATGGGGCTTGGAGCAACTGGATCCAGTGGGAGGTGTTTGGAACTGGGTGGGTTTTGAGGTCCCTTCTAACCCAAACCATTCCAGGGTTTGTAATTCTATGTTGCTCTTCCCACGTGTGCACAGGATGCTGCCGCTGCACAAACAGGAATTCTATTCTTGCAGTGTGACCTTCCTGCTTTCAGCGATAACGACCTAAGTGCAAACGCAGCGCTGCTCACTTCTCTGCCAAGGTTTGCTATGAACCACCAACCCAGGCTCTCAAAAAAGCAGACGTAGTAAAGGAAGCCCCTGCGTTTATCTTAGGGCACAGTGCCTCAGTGCTATAAAATTCAAGATATGCTGGGGACACCAGGCATGGTCACCCTCTAACTGCTTAATTCAAGTCAGGTCCTTCATCCTGTTGTGATTTGAAGGAGCAAAAGCAGAGGAATGGGATGCCCGGGGACAGGGTGGATAAGAGGAGCAGCAGGTGCTGCACAGAGGCTCCTACTGGGCAGCCCCATGGGACCAAATGCTATCAGGCAGCACCCGGGGGCCTGAAAGACACAAAGTCCTGGACCAGATCACATCACACACCAAAACACTTCTTGAAAGATCAAAACCAGGCCAAGAAAGCAAAATATTTTAACTAACCCTTGGATGGATTCTTTACGAAGAGATTGAGCCTTGTCTGAGTGAGGGGAAGGGACAGAACCAGCAGCTCTGTCGAGGTGAATGCAAACCCACGCCTGGGCAGGCAGAAAAAAAGAAACATTTTGCAGAGTAACGTGCTGAAGGTTTGGAAATAACAGGTTGAATTTTCTCCCAGCGGCCTCCCAGGCTGCGAGGAGCAGCCAGCTGATAGTGGGGCTGGCCGGGAGCAGATAAGGTGCCAGGAGGGCAGCTCCTCCCAGCCCAGGGAGGCTCCCGTGCCCAGCGCCTGCCAGCTGAAGGGTTTGCCTTCCAAGGCCACCGGCTGCTGGGAAAACTGGAGCAGGGCAGCGATGAGGTGGGATTGCCACCTTCTTAGCACCAACACCTCTGCCGCTGGGTGACACAGGGAGCCAGTTATGGTGGCAGAGGGTCCTTTCATCCGCCTGTCCAGCCCCGCTTTGGTCCCAAGGACACGGCTGCTCCCCAGAACCGCTGCCAGCAGCACTGGTGGAAATGCAGAGGGGTTTCCCTGGTGGGAAGCTCTCCTCACCCTGGGCGGTGAGGCCCTGGCCCAGGTTGCCCAGAGCAGTGGTGGCTGCTCCATCCTGGAGGGGTTCAAGGCCAGGCTGGAAGGGGCTTGGAGCCCCTGATCCAGTGGGAGGTGTCCCTGCCCATGGGGTTGGGACTGGATGGGCTTTGAGGTCCCTTCTGATCCAAACCATTGAATGATTTGCGATTCCATGCAGTGAGCTTCATGATATCTGAACACCTGCACAGACGCAGCGGCTTTCCCAAAGCACACTGCTCTATCTCCCTGTTTATAATCCATTACTGATAAGGACAGGAAAAGAATGTGCAGAGACACGTGTCATGAAAGGGACACGGGGACATAGCGGGCATGAAAGGGCCTGGGGACACACACAGGGGACATGGGGCTCATGCAGGGGACACGGGGTGACACACAGAGGGGCATGCTGGGAATGGGGGACATTGGGGACCCTGGGGGAGTTATGGGAGGGCATGCAGGGCATAGTTGGGGGGGACACAGAGCATGGGGCACATTTGGGACCCTGGGGAGGGGTATGCATGGCATGGTTGAGGGGGACACAGGGCATGGGGCATATTGGGGACCCTGGGGGGGTCACAGGAGGGCATGCAGGGCATGGTTGGGGGGCACACAGGGCATAGGGGACCCTGTGGGGGGGTCACGGGAGGGGATGCAGGGCACGGTTTTGGGGGGACACAGAGCATGGAGGACATTGGAGACCCTGGGGGGGTCACAGGAGGGCATGCAGGGCATGGGGCACTTTAGGGGGGGCACACAGGGCATGGGGGACATTGGAGACCCTGGGGGGGGGCATGGGGGGGCACGCAGGACATGGCTGGGGGGCCCACAGAGGGCATGGGGCACATTGGGAGGGGCATGCCGGGCATGGGGGGCATTGGGGACCCTAGGGGGGGTATGAGGGGGCACGCAGGGCATGGCTAGGGGTGACACCAGGTATGGGGGGCATAGGGGACCCTAGGGGAGGTATGGGGGGGCATGCAGGGCATGGTTGGGGGGACACAGAGGGCACGGGGTGCACTGAGGGGGGCATGCAGGGCATGGTTAGGGAGGACACAGACCACTCTGGAGTGAGTCCAGAGAAGAGCAACGAAGCTGGTGAAGGGGCTGGAGAACAGGCCTTATGAGGAACGGCTGAGAGAGCTGGGGGTGTTTAGCCTGGAGAAGAGGAGGCTGAGGGGAGACCTCATTGCTCTCTCCAACTGCCTGAAAGGAGGTTGTGGAGAGGAGGGAGCTGGGCTCTTCTCCCAAGGGACAGGGGACAGGACGAGAGGGAATGGCCTCAAGCTCCTCCAGGGGAGGTTCAGGCTGGACATTAGGAAAAGATTTTTCACGGAAAGGGTCATTGGGCAGTGGCAGAGGCTGCCCAGGGAGGGGGTTGAGTCCCCTTCCCTGGAGGTGTTTAAGGGACGGGTGGACGAGGTGCTGAGGGACATGGTTTAGTGTTTGATGGGAATGGTTGGACTCGATGATCCGGTGGGTCTCTTCCAACCTGGTTATTCCATGATTCTATGAAGGACATTGGGGATCCTGGGGCTGTCACGGGGAGGGCACGCAGGCATAGGGCCCATTTGGGACGCTGGGGTTGCACATGGTTGGTGGGGGGGGGTCTCTCTGCCTCCCGGGGGCGCGCGGCCCCTCCCTCCCTTCCTCCTTCCCTCCCTCCCTCCCTCCCCCCGCGCATGCGCAGCGCGCGCCGCTCCCTGAGGCCGCGGGGCCCGCGCCAGCCCGGTGCCGCGCGCCTGCGCGGGGGGGGCCGAGCGCCGCCGAGCCCGCCGCCCCCCCGCCGCCCCCGCGCCGCCTGCCGGGCCCCCCCCGCCCCCAACCCCGGCCCGGCCCCAGGTAAGCGCGGCCCCGGCTCGCCCCGCGCCGTCCCTGCGGAGCGTCAGGACGTTACGGCGGGAGACGGCGGCCGCCACCCTCCGCCCCCCCCCCCTTCCCCGCCGCCTCCGCCTCCTCCTCCCAACCTCCCTCCCGCGCGCCCACGCGCGCTCTTCCCCCCCCCCCCCTTCGCCCCCCCCACCCCAACCCGGCGGGAGCGCGCGCGCCGCCGGCACCGCGGGGGGGCGGGAACAACCCCCCAAAGCCTCCCCTGCACCCCCCAGAGCCCCCCCCCGTACCCCTGAACCCCCCTTGCACCCCCCAGAGCCTCCCCTGCGCCCCCGAGTACTCCCCAGAGCCCCCCGGTACCCCCAAAGCCTCCCCTGCACCCCCAAAAAGCCTCTCCTGCACCCCCTAGAGCCTCCCCCGTACCCCTGAACCCCCCCTGCACCCCCCAGAGCCTCCCCTGCAACCCCGAGTACTCCCCAGAGCCCCCCGGTACCTCCAAAGCCTCCCCTGCACCCCCAAAAAGCCTCTCCTGCACCCCCTAGAGCCTCCCCTGCAACCCCGAGTACTCCCCAGTGCCCCCCCTGTATTCCCCGAGCACCCCCCCAGAGCCTTCCCTGCGCCCCTCAAAGCCTCCACTGCACCCCCCGAGAACACCCCAGAGCCCCCCCTGTACTCCCAGAGCACCCCCAGAGCCTCCCCTGCACCCCCCAGAGCCTCCCTTGTATCCTCCAAACTCCCCCCTGCACCCCGAGCACCCCTAGAGCCCCCCTTGCACCCCCAGAGCCTCCCCTGCTCCCGCCAGAGCCTCCCCTGCACCCCCCGAGTACTCCCCAGAGCCCCCCTGTATTCCCCGAGCACCCCCAAAGTCTCCCCTGCACCCCCCTGACCCCCCCCTGCACGCTCGAACACCCCCCACAGCCTCCCTTGCACCCTCCTGAGCCTCCCTTGTGTCCTCCAAACTCTCCCCTGCACCCCCTTGCACCCCCAGAGCCTCCCTTGCACCCCCAGAGCCCCCCTGCAACCCCAAAGCCTCCCCTGCACGCCTGAGCACCCCCCAAAGCCTCCCCTGCACCCTCTGAGCACCCCTGTTCTGCATCTCCCGACGAACCCCCCTTAACACCCCTGCTCCTCTCCAAACACCCTCCTTAAAACCTCTCTTAACACCCCCCAAAGTCTTCCCTGCACCCCTCCAAACAACCTGTTCAGCACCTCCTTAACACCCCTCGCAGCCTCCCCTGCATCTCCCTCAAACACCCTGTTAACACCTCCCCATAACAGCCCCCCAGAGGCTCCCCTGCACCCCCCAAGCACCCCCCTAATCCCCCTGAAGCCTCCCTGGCACCCCCTGAACACCCCTCTGCCCCTTAACACACCTGCACTTCCCCCAGCTCCCCCAGACACCCCCATAACACCCCCCGAAGCCTCCCCTGTACCCCCTTAACACCCCCTTACCAGCCCTCTGCCCCCCAAACATCCCCCTGCACCCCTAAAGCCTCCTGTGCACACCCCCGATTCCCCCTTAACACCTCTCAGAGCTTCCCGTGCGCCCCCTAATATCCCTGTACCCCCTTCAGCACCCCCCCTTAATACTCCTCACTTAAGACTCCTATGCACCCCTTCTTAACACCCCTACAGCCCCTGATGTCCCTGTGCCCCCTCCCAAACACCTCCCCTAACAGCCCTGCACCCCCATAGCCCCCCGCGCACCCCTCCCCAACACCCTCATACATGATCCCCGAAGCCCCCTGCAATCCCCCCCCAACACCCCTACTGAACACCCACCTACAATCCTCCCCCCAAAACCTCTGTGGAGTCCCCCCATGCACCTCCCCAAAGCTCCCTGCCGTATCCCCCCAACCCTCCCACAGAAACCCCCCCTCCAAGCACCCCTACAATCCCCCCGAACACCCCTACGTTTGCACCCCCAGCACCCCCATGCACCCCCCAAGACCCCTGCCCACCCTGTGACCCCAACACCCCCTCCAGACCCCCTGCAACCCCCCTGCGAGCGCCCATCCCTGTGTAACCCTCCTCCCCTCAACACCCTGTGCCTCCCCCCCCCCCCCCCCCACAAACACCCCCTTGCAATTCCTCCCTGAACCCTCGTGTGCCTCCACCCCAGGCCCCCCCTGACCCCTGGACCCTCCTCCCTCCTGTGTGTCTCCTGGACCCCTGTGAGGTCTCCCCTTCTCCACCAACCCCGTGATGCTTCCTGGAAGGAGGTTTTTGGGGGGGTGGGTGCTGGGCTCTTCTCCCAAGCGACGAGCGGTAGGACGAGAGGAAACAGCCTCAAGTTGCACCAGGACAGGGTCAGGTTGGACAGCAGGAGAAATTTCTTCTCCAAGAGGGTTCTCAGCCCTGGCAGAGGCTGCCCAGGGAGGTGGTGGAGTCCCCATCCCTGGAGGGGTTTAAAAGAGGGGCAGACGAGGTGCTCAGGGATGGTTCAGTGGTGGACAGGGACAGTTGGGCTCGATGATCTTAAAAGTCTTTTCCAACCAGGTGACTCTATGGTTCTATGACTTCAGCCGCTCCTCACACCCTTCCCCTCCAAACGCTTCACTCCGTGCCCTCCTCTAGATGTTCTGCCACGGCTTTAGATCCTTTTTATCCTGTGGTGCCCCAACTGCACCCACTGCTCAAGGTGGGGCCACCCTCCCTAGATCAGCTGACCATGTCACTTGGTTTCTGCAGGCTGGGAGGGCTTTTTTAGCTGGATTTTTCAAGTGTGACTTTGGAGGAGGCAGTGATGAGCTCCTCCAGCAGCATGAAATCCTCAGAAGTAGTTTGAAGTACATCTGGAATTGCACCTTCAGCTTGAGTGTCTTCACAGTGTTTGGGGAATACCAGGACCATTTTTTTGCTCCCTGTCTTCTCTGCCCCTCTCCACCTTCAGCCGGGTCCCTTCCTGCTTCTTCCCATGCCCATCACCCTCACTCAGCCTGCAGAGCCTGTGGTGGGTCCCTCTCCTCATCGCTCCTCTTGGGATGGAGATTTGCTGATCCTCTTCTCCTTAGGAGCGCGAATTCCTTGCAGCCCCCTTGCTCCCTTGGTCTTTCCATGACCAAATTCAGCAGGGGGACCTTCTGACACGGCGCTTCCCCTCGTTTCTCCACAGGCAGCCGGTGACCGTGGGCTCTTTCTCCTGGCTGCCCCTCGCTGCCTACTCCCCCCTCGCGATGGCGACTCCGGACGTCAGCGTTCACATGGAGGAGGTGGTGGTGGTGACAACGCCCGACGGCGCGGTGGATGGAGGCGGCATGGAGGAGGTGAAGACGGTGCTGGTCACCACCAACCTGTCCCAGCATGGGTAAGAGACCAAAGGGGTGAGCTGGAAACCTCCCAGCTGCAGTCATAGTCGGGGTGTATTTAATCACCCCCTTCTTGTCTCTGTGCCACTTCACTTTGTGAGGAGCTCAGTGATGGCTGGACCATCTCCAGTTGGGCCTTGCTGATGCCCCATGGGCTGTGGGCTCCACAGCTTCGAGCTTACACAGCAGGCTGCGCTCTGTCTGTTAAACCTGTGTCACCTGGAATATAAAGCAACAGTTTGGTTTAGATAAATCAAGAAAGGGCAAAAAGGGCCTCTCACCACAAGAAGGATGTTGAGGCTCTGGAGCGAGTCCAGAGAAGAGCAACAAAGCTGGTGAGGGGGCTGGAGAACAGGCCTTATGAGGAACAGCTGAGAGAGCTGGGGGTGTTTAGCCTGGAGAAGAGGAGGCTGAGGGGAGACCTCATTGCTCTCTCCAACTACCTGAAAGGAGGTTGTGGAGAGGAGGGAGCTGGGCTCTTCTCCCAAGTGACAGGGGACAGGACGAGAGGGAATGGCCTCAAGCTCCGCCAGGGGAGGTTCAGGCTGGACATTAGGAAAAAATTTTTAACGTAAAGGGTCATTGGGCACTGGCAGAGGCTGCCCAGGGAGGGGCTTGAGTCACCTTCCCTGGAGGTGTTTAAGGGACGGGTGGAGGAGGCTCTGAGGGACATGGTTTAGTGTTTGATGGGAATGGTTGGACTCGATGATCCGGTGGGTCTCTTCCAACCTGGTGATTCTGTGATTCTATGATTTGTGATTCAGTGCTGCTGCCCATTTGGGTCTGGGCTGTTCAGCTGCAGGCTGGTCCTGTCCTTGCTTCCACGGCCAAAGTGCCTGGCTGGTACCTTCAAGCCCATTTCTGTGGCTGCAGCTGGAGAAATGCAAGAACCAAGCAGGAAACTGGTGTAGAAAATCCAGGTTAAGATTCCTCCCTTTTTCTCGTGTCACAGTCACTTGAGTAATTCAACCTGCGTGCAAATGCGTTTGCTCCAAGTTTACTTGTTTGAGTCCTTTTGTGTTATCCATCCCCTTTCCCTCAGGGATCTGGCTTGTTGGTCGCTGTGAGCTGCAGAGGCAGTGTGCCATCCCGCTGGGCCTTTCTTCCCTCGCCTCTCACCCCTTCGAAGCAGCATCTCCCCAGTTACTGGGTGAGGCTGAGCTGCTGCCCACGCTGGTTCCCTTATCTCGGGGCTGCTTCCGATCGAATCTGTACCTGCCCCGCAACTGGCACAGGCAGGGATGCTTTGAAGCTGCAGTTCCACCCCGGAGCTGTGTGTTAGGGGGCCAGGATGCAAAAACCAGTTGCTCTTGAATTTACTTGTCCTCATGGCACCACAGCTGGGAAATGTGGTTGCCAGCGAGTCACCGGGGCTGTTCTTCTAATCCATCCATGGTACCAAACCAGGACAGGTTTCAGATTTATTTTCTTCTTACAGTCTCCCTTAGAAAGTATCTGGAAAGTTAACCATTGTTTCCCTGCTCCTGCAGGACTCTGAAGAGGTCCAGTAAGCTTGGATAGTAAATAAGACATAGAATCACAGAATCATAGAATGTTTTGGGTTGGAAGGGACCTCAAAGCCCATCCAGTTCCATCCCTTGCCGTGGGCAGGGACACCTCCCACTGGATCAGGGGCTCCAAGCCCCATTCAACCTGGCCTTGAACCCCTCCAGGGATGGGGCAGCCACCACTGCTCTGGGCAACCTGGGCCAGGGCCTCCTCACCCTCACAGGAGAACATTTCTTCCCAAGATCTCATTTCAATCTCCCCATCTTCAATAACAAAACCAAGCACACATCATTCCATGAGGAATGGCCCAAGCTGAGAGCTGGCTGCAATGCAGAGGTCCATAAAGGTACCAGTGCAGGCTCCGTCCCTCCCACAGGACCCTCCCAGCCTGTGTCCTGGATCCCAGCCTTCAATGCCTTTCCCGTCTGAGCATGTCCTGAAGCTCATTAGTGGGACTTGAGGCTTTGTACACCGCAGTGAGAGCTGGAATGGGCAAACAGGGAGGGTGTGGGAGCTGTGCAGGGCCAGCTGTGTGTCTCCATCAGCAAAGCACCAAGGGAAGCCAGAGATGTCCAGGATGGGGAGGATAAAAGCAGTCCGATAGCCAGATGTTGGTTAGTGTGATGGAAATACTGAGTTTTCAAAGGCTTGGAGATCGGATCATAAGGGTCTGTAGCTCGTGTTACGTTGTCTCTGCTCATGGATCTGCTGTTAGGGTTTGTCAAACTCCTTTAGAGCATGTGTCCACTCCTAGAGGTCCTGCTGCTGGGAGCGTCCCCGGTATCTCCATCGCCCAGACAGCAGCAGTGTGTTTCACACATGTTTTTCCTGGGGAATTCTTCTTGGGCAAAGCTGCCAGAGGCTGGCAGTGACTTCTGAGGGGCTGTGCTGACAGCATCCCTCCCCGCCAGCTCCCCAGTACGGGCTGCGCTGGAGGCAGCTTCACAGAGCTGAGATTCAAAGGGAGGCGAGGCAGGGCCGGCTGGGCTGCTGGCAGCGATGCTGCCCGCCTGCTGCGGGGCTCTTCATCTCTGTACGGAAAACCAGAGCTGAGCCACTCAAAACCAGAGCTGACTTTTAGCTCTTGTGGGAAGGCGTAGTCTCCGTGACTTTTGAAGCAGTGTCTCCGTGGGGCATCGAGTGTGGGGGTGGTGCATCCGTGTGGCTTAACTCCGCCTCTCTGTTTCTTTTACCAGTGGGGACATAAACGAAGACACGCTGGAGACTGAAAATGCAGCTGCTGCGGCTGCCGCCGCCTTTACAGCCTCCACACATCTGAAGGAAGCGGTTCTAGGTAGGTTCAGCCCGTGCCGTAGCCCCCGGTTGTGTTGTGCTGGCTCCACCACCCTGATGTGGCACAACTCGGTGCTAGTGCCACCTGAGAGAGTCTGGCAGAGCCACCGGCTCCTGCTGGGGATGCTGTCCCTGGCATGTTCTCCTAGGGGATCCCAGGAATGGTCTCCGCAGCAACCATGGATGATGTCCTGGGAGACCCCAGAGGTGCTCTCCCCAGGATTTGGGGATCTTTTCCTGGGGGACCCCAGGGATGCTCTCCCCAGCCTCTGTGGCTGTTCTCCCAGGGAACCCCAGGCATGCTCCTCCCAGAATCCATGGGTACTCTCCCCGGGATCCCTGGGAGCTGCAGGGGCTCGGTGGCTGCTGGCTGGGCTGCTGCTGCCCTCTCCTGGTGCAGGATGAGTCCCTGTGTCCAGCTCCTGCCCTTCCAGCTGGCGACAGGGTTAGTTTTGCAACAAACTCACAGGCTTTGGTCATCGGTAGAAGTGAATTCAGTGAGCAAAGACTGGGATCAGAGGGGCTGGAGTTGCCTGAAAACCAGTTTTACCCTAAAACTGCAGGTCAATGTATACTTGCCCAAACGTCATCATTCCTTTCCTTTTATCAACAGTTGAATTTTTTCAGCCCTGTTCACTGATCTCACGCACTCAGCTGCCGCTCGATTGGTATAAACCTGCCTGTGCTGTTTTGCCTGAGAAATTTTCATGGCTGGATGCTTTACTAGCCAAGTGGAAGTGAATGGTGGCCACAAACCCCACCACACATCATCTACATTTGTTTAAATCCTGAGCTTGAAAATTGCTTTATCCCTGTGTATGTCCGGGTGGTGAGTGGGGGCTGCGACTCACATTTCTGTGTGGTCTGTCCTTTCCTCTGTTCCCTGTGAGAAGTGAAGATGGCTGAAGACGAGGACAGTTTGGAGGCAGAGATTGTCTACCCCATCACCTGTGGAGACAGCAAAGCCAACCTCATCTGGAGAAAGTTTGTGTGCCCCGGGATCAACGTGAAATGTGTGCAGGTGAGAGCCAAGGTCCCTGAGGTGGGGCTCGTGCCTTCCCTCGCCCGTGTCGCGGCTCCCCTGGCTTGCTCTGGTTTTGATGATCTTTGGTATGCTGCTTTGCATCAGAACCACACTGTGGTGGGAGAGAAGGAAGCTTCTTGGTGCCGTGGCACCTGATGTTTGTCTTCTGGGCTGAGTTGAGCCGTTGTGGCTGGAGAGACGCTGCCTCAATTTAACTGCATTATTGAGGAGTTTGAGATATTTGGGCACTTCCAGTGTCTGCTCAGTTTGAAACAGGAGTTGTCGAAGCTTATTGGTTTGGGACCTGCTGAAGAGCTTCCGCTGTGTCCTGGATAACTCGTGGTTAACATTTGCATGAATTTGGGAACACACACCCAGTGGTGCTGCTGAGCCATCACGGACATTTGCATGTGGACTAAACAATACCCTGCTGAGGGAATGTTTCCTCTGGGCTCTGTGGGAAGAGGGCTTTCCAACCTGGCCTTGAACACGTCCAGGGATGGGGCAGCCAACACTGCTCTGGGCAACCTATGCCAGGGCCTCCCTACTCTCACAGGGAAACATTCCTTCTCAAGATCCCATCTCAATCTCCCCTCTTTTAGCTGTAAACTGTTCTTCCTCATCCTGTTCCAGCACTCCCTGATCAGGAGCCCCTCCCCAGCTTTCCTGGAGCCCTTTTCCATCCTGGATCAGGCTGTCCTGCCTGAGCCAAGCGTTTGGCAAACTCCTCTGTGCTGACGCACCTCCAGACCCTCGGCTTTGGGCAGCTCTTAACAAATCATCCACAAATCAATATTCAGCTTTAATTTTAACTCGGTCAATGTTCTCGAAGGTGGGGAAGCGCATGTTGGCCATCTGTGGTGGTGCTGTGATTTACAAGCACATTTTGGCTGGGATGCAGCTCCACTGCTGGGCACCAGGAAATGCCACCCGGGCAGCCTGGCTCTGCTGCGGAATCATGCTCGCAGGGTTTGCTTTTTGTTATTTTATGGCTTGTCATACTGATGTCACACTTCTGTCTCTTGCAGTTTGACGATCACCTAATTAGCCCCAAGGAGTTTGTCCATTTGGCGGGCAAGTCGACCCTGAAGGATTGGAAGCGGGCGATCCGGATGAACGGGATCATGCTTCGGTGAGTGCCTTCGTTTGTGTCCGCAGAGGAACAGGCAGAGACTCCTTCTTCCTAGGGGATAACGGTGGGGCGGGACAGAGCCTTCGGCACGGCTGTTGCGCTGCTGACACCAAATGTGCCACTGAACGTTTGTCTTGACCACCTGGCCCCTATGTGATTTGTCCCAAGGCTTTGCTTCATACTTGTGCCTAGGGAATAATTTGAGACAAGAAAGGCTTCCCTAATCATTTTGGGGCTTGAACCACGTAGTTCCCAGCTGGCATAAGGTCTTTGAAAATTAGAATGGACAGCAGTGATCGGGCGGTGCTGACTGTGGGATCTCACTGGGACCCACCAGAGGGAAGCCTGGTCATGTGCTCCCGTTGCAGCACATCTGCTTTATATCACTGTTTTTAACTACCGAGGACTTATTTAAACCTTATTTGTGCAGACATTTCTCTTGTCTAGTCTTAACTACAGTAATTTAATTCTATGGCCTTCCTGAACACTAGCCCAAGACTGTGATTTAATTACAGTCTGTCTCTGCCTGGAGGCAGGATAAAAACTCATGCCCTCTTTCCTCTGGAACTGTCAGTGGGTTTGTACTCTTCACAGGGTGTCATTGCATTTGCCTGTATTCTTCTGCATCGATGCAGGCGTCTCCCATATTCCTTCTAAACAGCTTTTACTCCACCTAGTTTTGCGTAATAGGCCTAGGCTTCAGCAAGGCAGGTCTTCCGAGGAAAAAATGCTTCCCAAGGAATGTGTGAAGGCAAGCACAGCAGCTCCTGAAACAAGTCTTGGGAAGCTCAGGTGGTTGTTGGCCAGCAAGGTCTGGGGATGCTTTGGAGACAACTCAGGCTGGGAAGGTCACATCTGCCAATGTCGCAACCTCCTTGGTTTAGTTTATATACAGAGTAATCTCCCCGTTCTTTTGATGAGGGTCAAAAAGGGAAGGAAGTCAAAAGAGAGGAGTCAAAACAGAAGTCAAAAAGAGAAGGAAGAGACTTCTTTCTGTCTCATCCGTGGACTGAGGCTTGAGCCAACCCCTCTTCTGGGAACTGCAGACATACAGGGGGAAGGTGCTGGTGGGACCAGACTGGACCTTCCCTGCTGCTCCCCCCTCCTCCCTAAACTAATCAGTAGTTCATCATACCCAGTGAGGGCTCCTAGGTAAAATTACAGACGCCTGTGCAGAAGAGCCTGCTCAGAGGGGTTGATAGATTCCTGGAGGTTTGAGTGGTCCAAAGAAACTCTAGTGCCGCTTGGTTCAGAAGGAGGATGCAGGATGTGATGTGGAAGTGGTTGGAAACCAAATCTGATCCAGCTCTTTACCACAGCTTGATGGGCTTTTTGCTCCCCACTCCAGCCTCCCAGAATGCTTTAGCACCCCAGGAGTGTTGTGTAGTTGTTGGCTTTGTGCATGTGGCCAGTACAGGGATGTGGGCGCTGTTTTATTTAACTGTTAATGCTGCCTCTACGATCAGGGCTTGGAGGGATATTCAGACCGTTGCCTCCGCCTGCTCTCCTGGCTTTTGCTTTTCATCAGGGACTTGGAAAAGCTTGAGGGTGAGGGCTGCCAGGAGCTTTGTCTTGGCTCCTGCTGACCTGCGTGTCCCCGTGCTTGCTCCTTCCCTCACAGGAAGATCATGGACTCGGGAGAGCTGGATTTCTACCAGCACACCAAGGTCTGTTCCAACACCTGCCGAAGCACCAAGATTGACCTGACTGGAGCCAGAGTGTCCCTGACCAGCCAGACATCCACGGAGTACATCCCTCTCACTCCTGCTTCTGCGGATGGTACGTCCAGCTGCTCCTCACAGCCTGAACATGGCCTTGGAAGCGTTAACGCATAACGAATGCCACGTAACCATCACCCCTTCTGGTTGCCCCTCTTGCTTTGTGGGTTGTTTTTCTCTCTCTGCTCTGGTGCGGGGTTCCTTGTAGCAGAGTGAGACAGAGGTGCTGTTAGAGCAGTAACTTGCCTGGTTGCTCTGTAACACTGCATGGCCTGAAGAGCCACCCTTCTGGCCTCCTGCTTCCCCCCAAACTCTGCAGCTGAAGCAGAAGGCTGCAGTTAAGCTGTAAGAAAACAGAAGTCATTGCTTGATGAAGTCCTCTTCTGTCCTCACTGCTGGTCACGCGCTGTGTCCACAGGGCGGGGTCAGCTCCTGCTGCACGAGGTGCCAGGATAAGAATCCCTCCTCCCCCCAGCTCTAACCTGGCTTCTTCCACAATAATTTAAGGTTTTTCACTTAGGAATCCCTGGCTGAATTATTATAGGCTTTGGACACAACAGGTTTTTACTCGCACTCATGCATGTAGCTTATAAAACTGGATTTAAATGGAGCTGTGGCCTCAGCTGTAGCCCTAAACTGAATTTGACCTATAATTACAGGCACCTATTTTGTTAGAAAGCTTTCTAATTTCTAAATACTTCTGTATTTTTTAACTCTTTTTGCTCCTGATAGTTAAGAAGATGAGAACATGCTCTCCAGCCCCTGCGAAGAGTCTCATACCCTGAGCTGACGGGGTCTGCGGGGGCAGAGCAAGGACAGGGTGAACCCCTTGGCCAACTGCACAGCCCAGGGCTGTGGTGAGGAAGCCAAAGCTGACACGGTGCAGCCTGTCTTGAGCCCTCCTGTTAAACAGGGACATCTGCTCATGCACAGGGAGATGCTTCCCATGCCTCTGGGCTGCTCTGGAGTAACCGGAGCCCTGAGGCTGCCGAGTGAAGGAGCAGAGTAGTTAGATTGCAAGGCAGTGGCTGAGCGCTACAAACGCTCTGTGAGTCTCTGGCTGGATTCCTGTTTATCCCACTCCTGCGCGCGGAATGATGCCGGTTCCCCAGTTCTTACTTAACAAAACCGCTGAGATCTGACAGAGCTGGAGGGAGGGAGGGAGCCGCCCTGCATCCCTGCGCAGCGGGGGGCAATGCTCTCCACTTCAAGGCTTTCGAAACCCTTCAGCCATTCCAGTCCTGCAAACTGTGAGCTGGGCAGAAAAGGGTTGCCAAAAAGACTAAATCTCTTTGACTTTTGCCCTGGGCGGTGCTTGTGTATTTGGGGGTAAATGGGAGGGAAACGCTGCTCTTGAGCATGTGTCCTTGTGCAGGGGTTGTGTGACTGATCCCTGGGGCGTTGCGCTCCGCTGTGGAAGAGCAAATACTGCTGGCACAGCAACCGTCAGCGGCTTCCCCGCCTGCTTGGGTGTCTCTGCTTGGCTTCGAGAGCCACGTTCAAATAAAAGTGGTCCTACGCAATAAAAAGAAGTCAGAGAGGCAGCGAGAGCGCTTCCCTTGGAAACAGCCAGTGAAAAATACAGAGAAAAATCAGGATTTGGGGTTTTTTTTCTTTTCTTTCTTGCTATTGGTTGCAGTGAACGGATCCCCAGCGACGATTACCATAGAAACGTGTGAGGATGCCAGCGACTGGAGCACCAGCATCGGAGGTACGGCCTGGGATCCACCAGGCTGAGCACATCGGGAGCAGGGGCTGGAGGAGGTGTAGGGAAACATGGAAACAGCAGGGATGAGGGGCAGGACCCTCCTTGTGGAGCAGCCCTGCGTGAGCCTCCACTGGGATTATTTGCTTGCTGTTTACTGGCATATAGCACTGTTTATATCCTGCCTGCATGTGGTTTGACTGCAGCATCGTCTTGGGGTGAGATTCTTGCAAAGCATGACAATGTCTGCTAAAAAAACGGTGGGTGAGAAGCTCCGCATGAGCTGGCATTGGGTGCTTGCAGCCCAGAAAGCCAGTCGTGCCCTGGGCTGCATCCAAAGCAGGGCGAGGGAGGGGAAATGTTTCCCTGGGAGGGTGGGGAGGCCCTGGCCCAGGTTACCCAGAGCAGTGGTGGCTGCTCCATCCCTGGAGGTGTTCAAGGCCAGGCTGGATGGGGCTTGGAGCCCCTGATCCAGTGGGAGGTGTCCCTGCCCATAGCAGGGAGTGGGACTGGATGGGCTTTGAGGTCCCTTCCACCCCAAACCTGTGATTCATTCTATGATTCTGTGTGAAAGTGAAAGGTCCAGTGCTCAGTGTGGCTTTAGGAAATAAAACAATCAGAGGGTCATGAATCATTCTTGCTCCTCTGGTGTGCTCTGAGCAAGAGGCTTTTCTGTGGCATTCTGTTTGTGTGCCAGAGGATGGGGAAAGCATCCTTTTCCAGGTGCACACTTGGGCTGGGCTTTGCCCCAGCACCCCGTACCTACAGCCTGGCAGGGCTTCACCCTAGCAGGGGCTGGGAGGAAATGCTGAGTGGATTGCCATTAAAATCCCCTCCAAGGATTTTAAGGTTTTCCCTTGCTTTCTCTTTCTCCAGATGACACCTTTGCTTTCTGGCGAAGCCTGAAGGACACAGGTCTCCTGGACGAAGTCATCCAGGAGTTTCACCAGGAGCTAGTGGAGACCATGAAGGGCTTGCAGCAGCGAGCGCAGGATCCCCCGCTGCAGCTCGGGGGTAAGGACCTGGGCACAGGTGCTCAGAGCCATCTCAGGAAGGGGCTTGTGGAGTTTTTTCCTCCTTAAGAGTATCTGGGTGGCATATCTGTAGGGGCATAGCTCACCATAACTAAGTCCTGTGTCTGGCTGCACTCAACTAGGTGTGTGACACTTCAGATGGCCTCAGTTCTCCAGTTCCCTATGCTTGGGCCTTCCTGTCTGCTGGGGACAGACAAATACTTGGCTTGGGAGCTAAGGTGGAATTTAGGCCATTGAAATAATGTTGCAGGAACCAGCTACCATGCCAGCAGTTTTGTTGTCACCCCTGCTAAGCAGGAGAGGATTGTTTATATGCCAGTGACCTCTTGGACTTTCTCATGACTTCTCCTGTCTTCTCCTCTTCCCCAGCCTCTTGTATGGCCCTCCCACAGATTTGAGTGTGTTTGCTGTCGTACGGCTTTTTACCAAGCCCGAAACAGTTTGCATGCGGAATTCAGCTTTCCTCAAAGATCTCTCTCTTTTGTTTTTAAGATGCTGTTTTACTCAACAACGTAGTCCAGAACTTTGGAATGCTGGATCTAGTCAAGAAGGTCCTGGCCAGCCACAAATGTCAGATGGATCGCTCGAGGGAGCAGTACACGCGAGATTTGGCAGGTATGTCCTTGGGCCAGGCCGATGCTCTGGCCATCGCTGATAGAAAGTTTGCATTCTGTTTAAGAAAGAGGGGTTTGGGTTGAAGCTGGTGCTTGCTAAACAAGCTGTGGTGGGGCTGGCTGCTAAACCAGCCGCGGTGAGGCTGCTGCTGCTGCTCCAGGCATCACTGTGGTCCCTGGGAGCCTGTTGCGGGGCTGAGCCGACCCTCCTCTCTCTCCAGCTCTGGAGCAGCAGTGTGACGAGCACCGCAAGCGAGCAAAGGAGCTGAAGCACAAATCACAGCATCTCAACAACGTCCTGATGACCCTCACGCCCGTCTCCATCCCCACACCTTTGAAACGTCCCCGGCTGACCAGAGCCACCTCCGGACCAGCTGCCATCACCTCCCAAGTCCTGTCCCAGCCGGCACAGCTCGCTGTCACCCCCGGCGTGCCCGTCTCCCAGCTCACCACCCTCCCTCTCGGCAAAGTGGTCTCAACCCTCCCACCCTCAGTGCTGGGGAAGAGCCCGTCCCAGCCTCCCGCCGCCAGCTCCCCGGCCTCCCCGCTGCTGGGAGGCTACACGGTACTGGCTTCCGCCGGCTCCACCTTCCCCGGGACGGTGGAGATCCACCCGGACGCTTCCAACCTGACGGTGCTGAGCACGGCCGCCGTCCAGGACGGCAGCACGGTGGTGAAGGTGGTGAGCCCCTTCCAGCTGCTGACGCTGCCGGGACTTGGCACAGCCATCCAGAACGTGACACAAATGGCTCCTGGCGGGAGCACGGTCGTGACCGTCCCGTCCGGTGCCACCGAAGCCACCGGGGATGAGCATGCTGCCGCCGCCATCGAGGTGACTGCAGTGGCCGACGAGGTGGAGCAGAAGTGAAAGGGGGGACTTGCCTGGAGGGACGCTGGCCGTGCCGCTCTGGGTGGAACTGCCTTTTCTCTGGCCGCGCTGCCGCTGTAATGAGGGGCACGGGTTAATGACTCGGAGCCACTCAGCTCTGTAATGAGGAGGCTCAGGTCAGAGGGAAGGAGGGGGAGGAAAGACCTGGAGAAGGGAAAGGTAAAAATGCCCTGCCCTGTTTGGAGGAGAGAACAACAACAACAAAAAAAAAAGCTTATTTTTTTATAAAACTTTCCTCCTTGTTCTCTTGGAATAGTTATTCCTGCCTTGTCTGCAGGCGTAGCTGGAGCAGCGGCTGTTGGAGGAGAGGGCAGGTGCAGGGGTGCAGGGCAGGGAGGCGAAGGTGGTAGCAGAAGGGGAAGCAGGCGAAGCACTGAGCAGGCACCCATGTGGCTGCTGAGGGAGTGAACTGCTGGGAGGTGTTGGGGAGCCAGCAGCTCCCCATCCCTGCGGGCTGTGGGCATGGAGAGGGGCTCCCCGTGGGGCACGTGCGGTCGTTGAGAGTGGCAAGAGGCTCTTTAGAGCAGCGTGGGCACAAGCCTCTTGAGCTTGGCTTCTGCATGTGATTGCTGGCTTTGGGTGGTGGAAAAGCAGGAGCTCTTGTGGCAGTGGTCGCAGTGGGGTGTCCTGGAATGGGGAGAGAGAAGCCCAGAGGAGCTGTTACTGCTGAGGATTTTGAGACTTTTTCTAGTTTTCTCCCATTCTTTGGGATTTTCTTAAGCAAACAGCGATTTTTAAGCAAAGCCTTTTGGTTGTGAGATCACACCGTAAGGCAGAGACGCACAGTTGAATGTTCAGAGAGATGAGCAGATCGGCAGCGCTCCGAGGAGCTTGCACCCAGTCACCTGGGGTGACCCTGGTATGGGATCAGGCTGGTCCCGATCCCCAGCACCTCACCAGGTGCCTCGTCCCACGGGAGCCGGGCGCTGCCATTCCCTCCCTGCTGGCTTTGAGCAGCCGTTCTCTGCTGGGGTGGTCAACCCCCTAGAAACCCTTCTGTTCAGCTCGCTGTGAGACTCCCAGCTGCTCAGTTTTGGGGCACACGCTGCCTCTGGCTGGAAGGAGTCGGGTGCTTGAAGCGTTGGGGTTTCTACAACTTTGATCTGGCAGCAGCAGCGACAACAGGTCACTTTAATGAGCTAATAAATATTTTCTTTTTTTTTTTTTTGGAAGAGTGCTGCTGGTTTCTTGGATTTCTGCATCCAGTCGTGACAGCAATGGTTGCAAAGTGGGGCTGGGTTGGGGCAGGAACACCAAATGCTCACCGGTCCAGCCTGTGCGTCCCCAACTCGCAGTGGATGCTGTGAGCAGCTGTGTCTGTCTGGAAGTGGTTTAGGAGTCTTTAAAAACTTGTTTTTCGTGGGCTGTGCACATCTGCTTTGTTCAGGGTCGTTTGGGATCACTGTTATTTTTCCACCTTTCGCCTTACATTTCACTGTGAGTGGATGCAGCATCATCCTGGGAAAAAAGCTCTTTACAGCTGTACCTCTGCTGAAATCCACGTCCTGGAATGATGCAGGGAGGGTGGCAGGGCTGTCCCTGAACACCTGGGCTTTGCTTGTGGCACTCGATGCTGTCTCCACCTCTGATATTGGCAGCAGACTCGGATTGGTGCTGGGCACCTGCTGCCCGGAACATCCTACTCGCAGAGCACCAGGTTTGAATTAGAAAAGCACCCGCTTATTAAGCTGAGTTGAGTGCTTTTCGGGGTGCTGTGCAGAGCGGGTCTGTCCCCAGTGTGGGCAGGGCTGGCAGAGCCTGGAATGTGGCTCCAAAGTGTAATCATCCCTGGGGCAGCTGGGGCAGAGCTGGCTGCACTGAGCGCTGATAACCAGGAGGAAAATCAGGAGGAAAAGTGATTTATTCCTCTTAAGCATTAGATTCTGTTTCGTTTTGGCTGAGCCTGAACGTGGGGCCACAGCTGATTAGCAGGAGTCGTGGCTAATTGCATGCATTTCCCTTCGAGGCTGCTGGCTGCTAAGATATTGCAACCTTTTCTTCCTTGCTATCTCTGTACTTGGGACAGCGTTAGCATGTCAAAGCGAGAAAAGGGGTGATGACCATGAACCTCTTCCTGTCTTTCCAGCGTGGGCAGCATTGCTGAGCTGGACCTGAGGCGGCGTTTCCAGTCCAAAGCCCCCTGTTCCCATGCTGTGATGGTGAGAGAAGCTCCCTCTGGCCACCGGGACACCTTCCCGCAGCAGTGCCGGGAGCTGGAAGGCGTTGGTGCGTTTGTGGAGCTCTCAAGGGCTCAGTGCGCTGCATCAGTCTCTACTTTGGACAAACCCATCCAGGTTATCCAAGGGCTGCGGGGAGAGAGAGGACGGCCAGGTTGAAGAGGGACGGCTGGAGGGGCCTCCTGGCTTCTCTTCAAGGGTGTTTGCGAGGTGGCATCTGAACGCGGGGTGGGGACAGTGTTTGCAGGATCTCCACATTGGTGTGAGCGGTGCTGGGGACGTGGCAGTGGGTAGCAAGTGCTGGGGCAGAGCAGGTACGAGGCAGCAGCTCTTCCCTTCCTCCACGCACCTTCACCTGCCCCACAGATCCCTGTGTGGGTGCACTTTGTCCTGCAAGGCAACACCTCCTAGGGGTGTGGAGCCCCTGGTGGACGAGGCACTGAGGGACATGGTTTAGTATTTGATAGGAATGGTTGGACTCGATGGTCCGATGGGTCTTTTCCAACCTGGTGATTGTATGATTCCCTGCTCTGAGGAGAAGAGCTGGGTACTTGCAGGGCTGTTGGTAACTTGGGGTAGGGCTGGGGCTGAGAGGGAAAAGCAAAAGGAAGATGTGTGCAGCAAGCTGAAAATAGGTATTTTCACTTTGTGGCAGCAAGGATGAAGGCACCGGGGCTTGAGCAGGATGCCCTGACCCAGGGAAGGTCCTGTGGTGGTGAGGCTGTTTTGTCTCCTTGTTTCAGCACTGGTGGTAAAACATGGGGAGCACATCCCACCTGCTGATCCGAGGGAGGCTCTCTTCATGGCCCTGTCAGCACTGAGACCTGGGGCTTTGCCCTCCCCAGAGATGCTGCGCTCGTGGAGTCTGGCTGGGCTCCCAGGACTGTGGTGGGTGTTGTGCACCCCACAACTGGAGCACTGGGGTAAATCCCAGCGGGTCAGCCTGCCCCGTGAGCCTGGGGTCCCTGCGCAGGGCTGGGGCTCCTCTGCGCCCACCGGTGCCTGATCTGCCAACAGCCTCTTCCCAGGGGGCTCAGCCGCGCTCCCCTTCCCTCCCCAGCACCAGGGGAGGACTCGCATCCAGGGTCAAGTGACACAAGGGCTGCAGGTGAGTCGTGCCAAGTCCCTGTTTTCCTCTGGGTTGTGGTGGTGAAGGCACCAGCTTCAGGCACGAACAGCACTTGGGAAAGCCTTGCAGAGGCTCCCACTGCCTGGGCATCCAAGCAGCAGCACAACCAGGGAGTGGGAGGCTGCGAGAAACCACTAGTTCCTCAGTCACCAGGTTCTTCTGGGCTGGTTTAGGGGTGTTCTCAGGGCAGGAGATGCTCCAGCATCTTCCCAGGAAGGCTCTGCAGGGGCTCGGTTTGTCCTCGTGCAGTCGTGCAGCGCAGTGTGCCCAGGGCTGGGGGTGCAGCCGAGCTCCCCTCCCACCACTTGGTGCCCATCAGACCTGTCACCTTGGAAATGGAAACTGAAACTCAGGGCTTTCAGCCTGCTGTTTGCCCAACATATCAGACAAATTTCGTCATCAGGTCCCAGGTTTCGGCTCTTCCCCACCCTGATGCTGTTCGTGCGGTGACGTGGCTTTGCCTCCTCCCTGCTCCGGCTGCGCCTGCCTGGTCCTGGCAGAGGCTTCCTCCCCTCTGCCGGATGCAGATTAAGTAACAGCAGAGCTGGCTTCTCCCGTGGGTTTCTTCTCTCTTGCTGTTGTGTTTTTTATGCGTGCCAGGCAGGGCCAGAAGCTTTACATAAGGTGCTGAGAGCTGTTTGCCCTTGGAGCTACTGCTCCGGGGAAAATATCCTGTAAAATCAGAGTGAAACCTCCAAATCTCACCTGTAAAATCGGTGCCGGGGTGAGCCTGGCACTGTGCATCCTGGCTCTGGCATCCTAGAGGGGGTTGTCTCAGGGTGTTTTGGTTTTCCCTGCTGCCCTGTCATACCTGGGCTCTTAGAGATAGTTGCTGCCGTTTGGAGTCAGTGCTGTGGAGAGGATGAGTTCTGCCCACAGGCAGCACAAACCAGGACCGGCTGCATTGCTGCCGCACGCCTTGCTGCTTGTGCTCATTCCGTGCCAGGGCAGGAGACCAGAGCCGATGCCTTCCCGAGCTCTTCGGCCTCTCTCAGCTCCAGGGCAACATCTTTGCAGGGGAAGGGACTGCTTGCTCCTTGGAGAGGAGGGAGCTGGTCTCTTTTCCCAAGCGACAGGGGACAGGACGAGAGGGAATGGCCTCAAGCTCCACCAGGGGAGGTTTAGGCTGAACATTAGGAAAAAATTTTTCACAGAAAGGGTCATTGGGCACTGGAACAGGCTGCCCAGGGAGGAGGTTGAGTCCCCTTCCCTGGAGGTGTTTAAGGGACGGGTGGACGAGGTGCTGAGGGACATGGTTTAGTGTTTGATGGGAATGGTTGGACTCGATGATCCGGTGGGTCTTTTCCAACCTGGTGATTCTATGGTTGTATGATTCCTTTCCTGGGCAGGGATGGAGTCCCTGCGCTGTTCCAAATGGTAATGGATGGTGGCAGACGCAAGGAAAAGGCCAAGAGGCTCCTTCCTGGGCAGGAAAGCTGAGTGTGGAGGCTCTGCAGGGTCAGGTCCTACTCTGAGGCTGAGCTGCTGGCTTGCTCCTTGCTGGTGATGTGCAGAGCAGGGTGCAGCCCGGCAGCCGTCCCCGCCACGGCGCTGGCAGAGACCAGAGCTTCAGCACACGGACCAGGTGAATTTGCTGCCCAGAGATGGCTGGTTCCCATGACCACCTGCCGCTCCGGTGGGGTCCATCCAGCATCCACAGGTCTGAGCTGCCCTGCACCCCTTCCCAGTGTCAAAGCCCTTTCCCTCAGGGCTCTTGGGGCTGCTGCTGGGTGGGAACCATGGGATGATTTGGGTTGGAAGGGACCTCAAAGCCCATCCAGTCCCACCCCTGCTACGAGCAGGGACACCTCCTGCTGGATCAGGGGCTCCAAGCCCCATCCAACCTGGCCTTGAACAGGGATGGGGCAGCCACCACCGCTCTGGGCAACCTGGGTGAGGCCTTTCCCCACCAGGAAAATATTTCTTCCTAAGATCTCATCTCAATCTCCCCTCTTTCAGCTCAAAAAAAGCTGGTCCTCTCCCTGCTCTCCCTGATCCCGAGCCCCTCCCCAGCTTTCCTGGAGCCCCTTTCCGTACCAGGAGGCTGGGGAGCAGCGGGGCTGGGCTCCCTCCAAGGCACCCAATGGGCGCGACTGCACGAAGCAGGGAAGTGAAAAACACCGGTCCTCTTCCTCCTTCCTCCAGTGTTGACAAACACGACTGTAACTGGTCCCAGCCCCTCCTTCCTCCCCTGCTCCCGCTGACTCTTGGCTCTGCATTTCCTCCTCCTGCTTGTTTCAAGGGTGAACTTTTATTTCTCTCACCGCTGCTGGCTTCGCGTTGGGGCATCTGCGCGGCGTCACCAAGCACGATGTGCCCGTCCCTCAGCGGGATTTAACAACATTGCTGTCGGCAGGGAAACTTTTCCCTCCCGTGCTTGCAATCTTTTACAGTCACTCATAGTTGGAGGCGTGCTGGTTGTCCCTGGTTGCTTTCCAGGGCTTGAAGCCGGCCGTCGGCACGAAGATAGTTTTATGAGGTGGGAAGGCTGGGACCTGGGTGCATCGCTGTGTCGAGCGCAGCATCCGCTTCGCAGGTCGGTACCTTGGGAAGCCTCGTGTCCGGGCTGGTGGGACGATGCTCTGCTGCAGCCCCATCTTGGGGCTGAAAGTGGGTTTAGAGGAACCTTCAGGGCCTTTTGCTTGGCTGGCTGTGTTTTGGGGAGGGGGTTCTGGGGCTGAGGGGTGAGCGGGGCTGCTGTGTTTGCCAGTTATCCTGGTGTACCACCTTGCAGTCTGCAGCAGCATCAAACCACGCAGGGATGATGCTGTCTTGTACCACATTGGGGCTGCTAGGACTGCTTGGGGGGGGTTGCTGCTGGGGCTGCTGGAGCTGCTGGGGCTGCTTGGGGGCTGCTGGAGATGCTTTGGGCTGCTTGGGGGCAGCTGGAGATGCTTTGGGCTGCTTGGGGGGTGCTGGAGATGCTTGGGCTGCTTGGGGGGGTGCTGGGGCTGCTGGGGCTGCTTGGGGGAGTGCTGCTGGGCCTGCTTGAGGGGGGGCTGCTGGAGCTGCTGGGGCTGCTTGGGGGTTGCTGGAGATGTTTCAGCTGGCTGGGGGGTGCTGGGGCTGCTTGGTGGGGGGTGCTGGGGCTGCTGGGGCTGCTTGGGGGAGTGCTGCTGGGGCTGCTTGAGGGGGTGCTGGGACTGCTGGGGCTGCTTGAGGAGGTGCTGCTGGGGGTGCTGGGGCTGCTGGAGCTGCTGGGGCTGCTTGGGGGGGAGCTGCTGGAGCTTCTGGGGTTTCTTGAGGAGGGGCTGCTGGTGCTGCTTAGGGGGAGCTGCTGGGGCTGCTTGAGGGGGTGCTGGGGCTGCTGGAGCTGATGGGGCTGCTGGAGCTGATGGGGCTGCTGTGGCTTTGGCTCGGTGAGCTGGGAAGGGGCAGCGCTGGGGGGCTGAGGACCCCCACATTCTGGGTGCTGTGGATTCCCGAGCTGAGCACCAGGCGATGCTCTGCGCCTGCAGCCCGGGTCTGCCGCCCTGCATCCTTTCTGGGGGTGGATTTGAGAATTTTTTTTGGCTCGAGGCTCAGCCCGGTGCGGCGGGGTGTGGGGAAGGAAATGGAAAACGAAAGTGATGCTGATGAACAGAAAGGAAACCGGCGCTTCGCCCCTCCCAGCAGCGCTTTTAAAGCGGAGCCCGTGGGGCCCCGGGGTCCGGGGCTGCCACCGCTTCGCCTTCGCTTCATTCTGCCCCGGAGCAGCCGGTGCCGCCGGTCCCGGGCGCTGGAGCCGCCGGAGAGCCCCGATCCGGGCGGGTGAGCGGCGACCGGGAGCATCCCGGTACCCGGGAGCATCCCGGTACCCGGGCGCGGGGATGCAGGGATGGGGCGGGACGGGGATGGGGGCTGAGAGGGGGTCCTGGGATGCGGGCAGGAATGCTGCTGCCCCCCGCCCGCTGCCGGGGCCGCCTCCCCCGGTGCCGGTGCGCACCCCCCACCCCACCCCCGCCCCGGTGCCGGTGCCCGCGGTGCTCGGTGCCCCCGGTGCCGGCGGGCGGGGCGGGGCGGGGCCGCCGTGATGCAATTTCCGCGAAGTCCAGCCCCGGTTTGAATGCGGGGAGGCCCCAGAAACGAAACCGGCGGCGGCAGCGGCGGCGGAGAGTGCCCGGCGGGCGGTGAGAGCGGCGGGCGGGGGGCGGCGGGCGCTGTGCGGCTCCCCGGGGCGGGGCTGGGGGCTGCAGGGCTTTGGGGGGCTTGTCCTGCTCAGCCCCTCTTTGCTCCTGCCCCTGCTCCGAGCGTCCCTGCCCCGGCTCACGGCATCCCCCTGCTCCAGCATCCCCTCCTCGCCATCCCTGTCCCAGCTCAGAGCATCCCTGCCCTGCTCGCAGCATCCCTGCCCCAGCTGAGAGCATCCCTACCCAGCTCGCAGCATCCCTGCTCCAGCTAGGAGCATCCCTACCCCGGCTCACGGCATCCCCCTGCCCCAGCATCCCCTCCTCGGCGTCCCTGTCCCAGCTAGGAGCATCTTTGCCCCAGCTCGGAGCATCCCTGCCCTGGCTCACGGCATCCCCTACCCCAGCATCCCCTCCTCGGCGTCCCTGCCCCACCTCGCAGCATCCCTGCCCCAGCTGGAGCACTTTTGGGAGAGGGGGCATTGTTACAGTCAGGGTGCAGGTCTCGGGGTGCAAAGCCCTGGACTGGAGGGCAGGGAGCACCCAGGCTGGCAGGGGTGTGTGGTGCCACCTCCCATCCCTACTGTTGCTTCTGCACTTTGGGAATATGGTCTGGAAGCTCCTAGAGAACTTTTTCGAGTTGGCTAAGGCAAATGCTGGGGGTGCAGGTGCCTGGAGGCTGCGTGCAGACTGGGGCAGTTCATATGTGCCCACCGACCTGGGCTTTGCAGCAGCCAGGCTGGCAGGACCGCACTGGCTCTGGGTGAGATGTGGAGTGAACTGTCTCGTTGGAAACAGCTTGGGAAAGGAGGGTCCCCAGCAACTTCTGAGTTGGTTTTGCCCAAGAGGGAAACACTGGAGGGGCTGTGGTTTCGCTGCAGACAGGTTGATAACTGCAGGCGATTGGGTGGCACCGGGCAGCATCCCTGGGGCAGCATCTGCGGTGCAGCTCCTACTCCACAGGTGCCAAACCCTTGTGTTCAGTTCTGGGCCCCTCACCACAAGAAGGATGTTGAGGCTCTGGAGCGAGTCCAGAGAAGAGCAACGAAGCTGGTGAGGGGGCTGGAGAACAGGCCTTATGAGGAACGGCTGAGAGAGCTGGGGGTGTTGAGCCTGGAGAAGAGGAGGCTGAGGGGAGACCTCATTGCTCTCTCCAACTACCTCCAAGAGTTTGTGGAGAGGAGGGAGCTGGGCTCTTCTCCCAAGTGACAGGGGACAGGACAAGAGGGAATGGCCTCAAGCTCTGCCAGGGGAGGTTTAGGCTGGACATTAGGAAAAAATTCTTCACAGAAAGGGTCATTGGGCACTGGCAGAGGCTGCCCAGGGAGGGGGTTGATTCACCTTCCCTGGAGGGGCTTAAGGGATGGGTGGATGTGGCTCTGAGGGACATGGTTTAGTGTTTGATAGGAATGGTTGGACTCGATGATCTGATGGGTCTTTTACAACCTGGTGATTCTATGATTCTATGAGTCTATGATTTGTGTGCAGGGTGCTCAGGGATGGTGCACTGGTCTTGCCCCACTGCTCCGAGCACTTGTGGCTGAGAGGTAAAAAACTTCCTGGGTGTCCAGGTTGGTTTTTGGCTAAGTCTGATAGCGGGGGTGCGAGGCTGTGGTCCCCCAAGCTGCCCGGGGCGTGCTGCTGGCCTGTCCCCATCCTTGCGAGGGGCTGTTCTGGCACTCTGACCCTCATTGCTTGCTCTGATTGACGCGTACGTGGCTCGCCCCAGAGCAGCGTGTTACCTAATCTGTCAATAATTAAACGAGGCAAGACCTGACAAGAAGGCCACCTTCCTCCCCGTGGGCTGGGGGTGGCAGAGGGGTGTGGAGCAGCAGCACTTGGCCGCCCAGGCGTGATGAGCGTTTCTCTGCCGTGCTTCGTCTCGCCATTTCCAGGGAAATGTGATTATCCCTTGCGTCAGCGCAGCCCCGCGAGGCGCCTGCCGGGGGACGATGCTCGGACACGGCGTGGCCTGGCCCTGACCCGAGGCTTCTTCCTGAGCGTGGAGGAAATTCCGTTGACAAGATGGTGCTGTGATTTGGTTTGGTTTGGTTCGGTTTGGTTTGCAGCGAGGCTGCCCTGGGGCTGGGCAATGGGGTGTGTGGCCGGGTCGGTGCCTGAGCAGGGTGGGTGCAATGAGCAGATTTCATCCTGATGAGGCCCTGAGCCTCCGGGAGCGGGTGCGGAGCTGGGCGTGCGATAACGCAGCCTCTCCGTCTGCCACAGCGACTCGTTTCACCCCTCAACGTGATGCGAGTGGCTTTAAACACCAGGCTGGGCTTTTCAGGACCACAGCAAAGCAGCTTGTTTTTCTTCAAACATACAAAATTCAGCTTGCGAATCGCAGTCTGTAAATATTCCTATCGATCAGCCCCTACTTTCCTTGGGCCACTTGGATTTTGCCCTGTTGACAGGGTTTTATTGTCGGTAGGAGGGCTGCCGCGTGGTGCACCTCCACAGGATTCCTTGTTCCCTGCATCTTTCCTCCGCAAAGGCTTGGATTGCAAAAGTTCCCATAGCTTTTTCCTCTTTTCTCCTTTCTGCGCTGGTGTAGGATGGTTGTAGAGAGAAAAAAAGCTTTAATTTGGCCTCAGTGGCTGTGCTGCGTGGAGACTTTAAGAGGGGTTCGCACTTCCCCTTCCTCTTCCCTCCCACCTCCAGACCCAGGACGTGTTCTGGCAGCTTGCTCCAAATCAAAGGCTTTCTTAAAAAAAATAAACAGCGAGGGAATTGACCCTTTACAGGCAGAATATTCCCTCAGCTTTTTCCTACTGGGATGCCGTGTCTTTAGGACGAAGGCGAGCAGTAGTCCGGCTGTCCTGTACAGTTTTTATAGGGAGTTCGGGGAGCGTTGAGCCGAGCAGGTCGGTGCTGCAGGATCACGTCTCCAGGACCACAGCTCTTGGCTCCCGCGCCATGAGCCGAGGGCTGGTGATCAGATTTCATCCTCTCTCGTGTGCGTTACTGAGGTATTGTGGAGTTTTCACCCAGGTGGATGTTGCTCAGATCCTGACTGTGAGGGCTTTTCCCTGGAGGGCTCATCCTAAGGAGGAGAATTCCAGAGGAAGGAAGGTAAAGCTGCTGTTGGAGGGAAACTAGAGTGTTCCCAAAGCCACAGATATCATCCCCGGTTCCACCAGAAGCGAGCTGCTCACCCCTGCCGGCTTCGAATGAGCTAAAGGCTCTTCGAGGCTGAGCAAGACCGTGGGCTGATGTTCAGCAGCAGCTTGGTCCCGCTGGCCCCTCGCTGCCACATCCCCCTGCCGAGAGGGAACGCTGCTTCTTGGCATCAGACTTTGAACCAGGACAGTCTTCGAACCTGGCGCAGGAGGGATATTTCCCCCCCTAAAAGGTGCAGGGGGTTCCCCTCCTGCAGCCCCGTGCAGGGTCCCACAAGGCTGTGCTCAAGGCAGGTTCCGTCCCCCCACATCGCTGCCTTGGCTCCTGATGAGTGGGGGTTTGCTGGTGCTCATGTTCTGGAGCCCTCAGCACAGGAAGGACATGGAGCTGTTGGAGTGAGTCCAGAGGAGGCCACGGAGATGATCCGAGGGCTGGAGGAGTTGCTGCTATGAGGCCAGGCTGAGAGAGCTGGGGTTGTTCAGCCTGGAGAAGAGAAGGCTGCGGGGAGAGCTTAGAGCAGCTTAAAGTGCTGAAAGGGGCTGCAGGAAAGCTGGGGAGGGGCTCTGGATCAGGCAGGGCAGGGACAGGATGAGGGGAATGGTTTTGAACTGAAAGAGGGAAGATTGAGAGGAGATTGTGGGGAGAAGTTTTTCCCTGTGAGGGTGGGGAGACCCTGGTCCAGGTTGCCCAGAGCAGTGGTGGCTGCCCCATCCCTGGAGGTGTTCAAGGCCAGGCTGGATGGGGCTTGGAGCAACTGGATCCAGTGGGAGGTGTTTGGAACTGGATGGGCTTTGAGGTCCCTTCCAACCCAAATCGTTCCAGGGTTCAGTGGGAGCAGCCCCCAGTGTTGGGGTCTGATGCTCCGTGCCAGCGCTGCGTTGCCTTCGTTGTCTTGCTGGGGATCAGCAGAGCATTTCTTGGTGCCCTTGGGCAGGAGGCACAGTGTCCCACTCCCCATCTTGCATTTTTTATTGTTTATAGGGGCTCTGTTGTATTTTTATGGCTTCCCAAGTTATTTCATTTCAGTGTGAAACGATTTCTCTGCATCACTCAGCAGTCAGGCAACACCAAAACCACTGCTGTGGCCCCAACGTTTTTTTTTTTTTTGTGGTAGAATCAGAGCAAAAAAAGTGCTCCTGAACCATGTGCAGCAACTGAGCTGCAGAAACTGTTTTCTTCTGAGGACCACGACCTCGTTACAGTCAGACAGTGAAAATACCCTGGCTCCCTACTGGCCCAAGCCCCACTCTGGATGGAGGATGCTCTTCCTTAGCACTTGTGTTCATGTCCAACAGCTCTGCTGGGGCTTTGGGTGGGATGCAGCACACGGATGATGCCACCGTAGCAGGACCACAGTGCTGTGGGTTTGGATGGTTTATAGATGCCGTGGCAGGGCCATGCTGCCCATCTGGCTGCGAGCTCGTGCCTCAAGTGGGGGCTGCCAGCCTGCATGGGAGCGCTGCAGGGGCAGGCTTGGAAACTGAGGCGCAGAGATGATTCGGGGTGGTTTAGCTGAGATGTGGCATGGTGACTCGAATCGTGGCGGAGGAAGAGCCAGCGCTGCCGTGGGGCTTCACCGCAGAGTCTCGCAGCTTACCAAACCAGAAACCAGCAGTTCCACCCAGCGTCAGGCTTGCTGCCAGACCTTGAGAGATAATAGAGCTGGTGTTTACCCACCAGGCGCGTGTGCAACCTGCTGCACAGCAGAGCAGTAGGATTAGGTGATTTCCTCCTCACTCGGCATGGGTTGGGGCTGTGGCAGGGGGATGGCATGCAAGGAGCTCACTAACGGTGAGCTGGGAGGGTGGGTGATGCTCCAGCTGCTTCTGCCCTGCAGGACCAGCTCAGTGTTTGCTGCCTGGAGCTTCAGCAGCTCCAGCACCCCACTGCCTACTTCACCGAACACCCTGCTTATCCCAGGGGCTGGGAAAGAGTCATAGAATCACCAGGTTGGAAAAGACCCATCGGATCATCAAGTCCAACCATTCCCATCAATCACTAAACCATGTCCCTCAGCACCTCATCCACCCGTCCCTTAAACCCCTCCAGGGAAGGTGACTCAACCACCTCCCTGGGCAGCCTCTGCCACTGCCCAATGACCCTTTACGTTAAAATTTTTTTCCTAATGTCCAGCCTGAACCTCCCCTGGTGGAGCTTGAGGCCATTCCCTCTTGTCCTGTCCCCTGTCCCTTGGGAGAAGAGCCCAGCTCCCTCCTCTCCACATGCTCCTTTCAGGTAGTTACAGAGAGCAATGAGGTCTCCCCTCAGCCTCCTCTTCTCCAGGCTAAACACCCCCAGCTCTCTCAGCCGTTCCTCATAAGGCCTGTTCTCCAGCCCCCTCACCAGCTTCGTTGCTCTTCTCTGGACTCGCTCCAGAGCCTCAACATCCTTCTTGTGGTGAGGGGCCCAGAACTGAACACAGGATTCGAGGAGCGGTCTCACCAGTGCCGAGCACAGAGGGACAATAACCTCCCTGGACCTGCTGGTCACGCCGTTTCTGATACAAGCCAAGAGTTTGAATGACCACGGCTGTAAACACCACTTATCCCCTGTCTCTGGAGAGCTCGTCCTTCGTGGCTGTGGGTCCGAGCCCAAGGCGGACGCTGGGCATGGGGCTGGTGGCTTTGCTTGGCTGAGCTCCCTGCCTGCAGAGCTGCTCGCGTGTGCTCCTTCGATTTGGACTTCGGGTTTTTTTTGGACTTTTTTTTGGTTTTTTTTTGAACTTCGAGTTGGACTTCGATTTGCTCCTTCGGTTGGACTCGATGATCCGGTGGGTCTCTTCCAACCTGGTGATTCTATGATTCTATGATTCGCCCCAAGCTGGGCGGCCGGGCCACGAATCCCTGCAGCATCATTCTCAGGGATGCTCCCGGGCCCTGGTTACCCAGGAAACTGCTGGAAAATGCCGGAGCCGGTGGTCGGGGAGGGCAGGGAGCAGTGAGTCACCTTTCTCACCGCCTGAGCTCTCCCAGCGGGTGTTTACCGAGCTGTCAGCCGGAGGAGATGCTGGCAGGTCTCTGTTCCAGCATGCCTGCCTCCCGGCCTTTGGTGCTGCAACCACGGAGCAAAGACGGTGGATGCTTTGTTAATTAATTCCAATCAATCTTGAGTGCCACAGGGTGAGGTGGGCTTGGAGCTGGGTTTCTCCTGCTTGGCCTGGACAGCACTGGGGCTGTGTGGCTGGAGCCAGGAGGGAGCAGGGAAAAGAAAGAAAGTTGGCAGGAATGAACTGAATCTGAGGAGGCATCAGCAGCGGGAAGAAGTCAGATTGTCCGGCCGTAGTCTGGGAGGAGGTCATGGTGGCTGCGGGGAGCATAGTGGGCTCTCCAGACTGCAGTTGGCTCTCCCACCTTGGGCAGTGAAAGCCAAGAGGCTGCAGCACGCCGTGACTGAGCTGAGCGCTGTGGGGAGCCCTCTGTGCTGGGCAGCCCAGCGCCCGCAGGGACACGGTGCTCGTCGGTGAACGGAGCCGGGCGAGCGCATTGGGATGGACCCCAGGAGCTTGAGTGCTGGGGCTGAGGGTGCTTCTGGGTTCCTGGATCCTTACTGGTGAGCACGGCCGGGCTGCGCCGATACCCTGGTGTGCGTCCAGCTAGGGACCAGCTGATGCTTCCTGCTAAGCCGTTTGTTTCTCCTTTCTTTGTCAGGCTTTGTGAACTCGCACCAATGGCCGGCAGGTACGCAGCAAGCTAGGAAACGGCCGCTCCGTGGTGCCTCCAACCCTGGCATCAGCTTGTAGGAACTTCCTGCCGTTAATTTTGCTCCGACCAAGTCACCGCCAAGGATGCCGATGGCAAACGGCCCGGCGGTGCCGCTGAGCAGCCTCCAGCAGCAGCTGGAGCTGCGCCTGGTCTGCTCCAAGTGCAGCGTGAAGGAGAACGAGATCACCTACCACCTGCGAGATGTGGAGCACAAGTGCATGTATG
The DNA here is from genome assembly GCF_032191515.1 of Phaenicophaeus curvirostris. NCBI lineage: Eukaryota > Metazoa > Chordata > Aves > Cuculiformes > Cuculidae > Phaenicophaeus > Phaenicophaeus curvirostris. The sequence goes on from NC_091409.1 coordinate 8,148,602, forward strand.
AGATCCTCCTGGCCCGCCGCCGCCGGAGCGCCGTCTGGAGGAAGGTGTCCAGGCGGCCGGGCTTCCCCAACCCGGCGCACTACACAGTCTGCAGGTACTACGTGGTGGGGCAGGGCTGCAGGAAGCACATGAACCAGTGCACCTTCGCCAGGTGCGTGGAGGAGGCCATGGTCTGGAACTTTGAGAGGGACCAGCGGCTGGAGCGGCGCCGGCTGAAGGCGGCCGTGCTGCAGGCGCAGCTCGGGGGTGACGCCTCCGCCACCGCCAGCATCGCCAGCGAGATCACCAGCGAGTTTGGTGGGAAGTTCCAGGAGATCTGCAAGCGATGCTTCTTGGGCTGCCCGCAGCGCATCTCGGCGGGCGGCCACGGGTGGCTCTGCGAGTTCCACCAGGTGTGGGACCCTCTCCTGGTGCACGTGGTGTCGGACAGCCGGCGCAAGCAGCAGTACACGGCCATCCGGCCCTGCCCCGAGTTCATGCCGACCTTCAGCTACTGCAGGTACGTCTCCAGGGGACAGCCCTGCAAGCACAGCCTGCAGCGCTGCTGGTTCGCGCACAGCGACGTGGAGATGGCCGTCTGGGAGGCCGAGAGGGAGCACGGCTTGGTCCGCTCTGACCTGCTGCCGACCGCAGAGACCTGCAGCGCTAACGGCGAGCTGCCGGCGACTGCGCCCGTGCACTTCTACTGCCGGCTCTGCCTGGTGACCTTCAGCTCGCAGGAGAGCTTTGAGAGCCACTGCTCCTCTGCCGAGCACGTGCAGATGCTCTCGGCAGACACCTCCGTCCAGTGGGTCTATCGCGCGCCGCCACTGGGGCTGACCAAGTTCTCGCTGTGTAAGAGGTAAGACGTCTGCACAGTGCGGGGAAGAGGGCAGGGGCAGCTCCCCAGGGACCCTCCTGCCACCCGCGATGCCTCTGTCCCCACAGAGCGGAGGTGTGCGAGATGGGGAACAGCTGCACCAAGGCTCATTCCAATGAGGAGTTGCAGGAGTGGATCCAGAGGGTGAAGGTTGCTGTGAAGAAAAAGAAGCAAGCCCTGAAGGAAGGGCTGTTGTCCTACCAGGACCGGCTCATCACCGAGTATCGGACGTGCTCCAACGAGGTGTTGATTGTGAGTTGCGGGCACAGGGTGGCAGCGCGTTGGTCCGGCGTAGCCTGGCACATTGTGAGGAGCCACTTGCGTAAGATTTTAGGAGCAGAGCCCACTGCTCACCTTTCTAATGGTGATGCAGAAGGGGAGGTTTCATCCCTGTTCCCTTACACCTTTTGAGACAGCGGCGCAAGAGCCGGTGTGTGGTACCCAAGCCCAGTGCTCTGCCGTGGGTCCTTTCATTTCCAAAGGCTTCTGCGTGGGGTTTCTGAGCAGCGGAGGGTAAGGACTGAGCGTGAGGATTTACTGATTGTTCCTTCTTGGGAGGATGAAGAGAAAAGGCAAAGGCTAAGGGTGGAGGGCTCTGCGGGATGTCTGTCCCAGGGATGTTGCCCTCAGTCCTGCTCCTCTCATGCCTCCCCCGCAGATGTCTGAGCACGTTGAGGGCGTCAGAGTGGTGTGCGAGCAGCCCCTGCACGTGCAGTCGGAGGACAGGAGGATGAAGTACTGCTGGAGGTTCAAGGTCCACTCCCAGGTAAACCCAGCTCCATGCAGCGGGAGCCTGCGAGCTGCCGGCAGCGCCTGCTGCTGTGCACGGTCCTTGTCCTTTGGGGTTTCTTTTTTCGTTTATTTAATTATTATTTCTGCAAGGGGCAATGGATTTTGGGATGTTGCAATGAGGACAAGGGTTGGGTATTTGGAAGCAGCTCAGACGCTGCCATGGAGCCACGTGGGAGGGGCGCAGCCACCATATCTCCTGTCTCATCTTGTGCGATGGGACTGGGGTGAACCCGGCTGCCCTCAGCACCTCCCACAAATCATCACAAATAATGAGATTCAGTCTCTTTCCTACCCAGGATTTCGTGGGCGTCCGTGGAAAGAGGCTGGGTCTAAATGTCCTCTCCAACTTAGGAGATTTCCTGCTTGTAGCAGATTCCTCAGTTGCTATAAAACTGAAACCTGAGGTTGAGAGCTTAAAATAATTGCTGTGGGGTTGCACAAGGAGTACACTTCTTCCAAGAGGATTTCAAGAGCACCCTAGGTTCAGCTTTCAGTTCCTGCAGCAGCTTTCAGTAGGAAGCTTTTCTGGGAGGACCTCATCAGCTGCTGAGGTCTTCTCCTGGGCTGCCCTCACCATGTCCCTGTCTTCTCCTCAACCGGCAGATGTCTCTGCAGCACGTGGCACTACTGAAGCGGGAACCTGGAGTCAACTTCTACTTCTCCAAGGATGGGATTTCCCGGGGTCTCCAGTACCTTCGAGGGGAGCACGTGGCCACCCTGCCTTCCTCCCCACCCACCGCGCTGGTGGAGGTCTGCATGGAGTGCTGCACGCTGGGCGTCTTCGAGCAGTGGGTGGTGTTTGACTTTGGCAAACGCCCCGTCCTCATTCAGAAGATCAAGGTGAAGGTGGGACGGCGGGAGGCCCCCCAGCACGTCCCCGGCAACCGGGAGAGCAGCCACCCCGTCAACTTTGTGCGATGGGATAGAGGGAACCGGATCATCATTCCCAGCGTGCCAAGGACCAGTGAAGATATGGATCTGCTGGCCAAGTACAAACCTCCTGCTCTCGCGCTGGACTGCCAGCGTGAGGGTAGCGTGGCTGTTCCCATCACCCACCTCAACTATCGCGAGAGGATGCACAGCTTCCTATTCCGCGAGGAAGAAGCTGAACAGGCTCTGATTGCCAAGTAAGTGCCAGGTGTGGATCCAGATGGGTTTCCCCTCGCTGTGGACCACAGAGCTATCACTAACCCTTGGGACCATACTGCTACTGAAGTCTCTATCCCTTCTGGGTTGGGTCCTGGGGCACCTTCCCAGAGCAGTGGAAACCTCTCAAGACACACGTCTTGCTTGGTAGTGATAGGAGGGGAGGAGCTGGGTCTTGTCCTGCAGCCGTGGATTAACTAGAGGTGTGATTTCTGTCTCTGTGTGCTCGGGAGGCTGGTGGACCCTCTCTCAGGGTTGGTGGCAATGCTCCCTCTGCAGCAGGACGGGTGCTTGCACCTATGGTCCACTTCCCTGCTGTTCATTTGGGTGTTTCCTCCTTTCAGACTCAACCTGCGGGTCCTCATCTCGCTGACCCCCATGCTGCAAAGCTTCTCCGTGGGGATGAAGTTTGCCCACTCTGGTGAGCTGTTTGCTGAAGTGCCTACACCTTATAACCTCTCGCCAGACACAGACGAGGGCTATCTGCTGAGCAGGTCTGTGCCCACTGCTTTCCTGGCACTTGACCCACCTGTAGACAATCGGGTTTATGAGGTTATTGTGGAGCATAAAGCCACCACAGAGAAGACCATCTGGCTACAGATACCAAAGAGATGCTGCTCCGAGCTGAACTTCAAGCCAAACACCTCCCACAGGGTGGAGATCCAGTTCCAAATCGACCAGCTGCTGTTCCGACAGTGGCACCAGGCTGTGGATCACCTGTTGGATGAGAAGCTGGTCCTACCAGACGTCGCCGGTTGCACTGTCCCCTACTCTCTTGGGTCACCACAGAAAGGGAACAGCAAGCAGAAACTAGCCATCTCCTTCATCACGGGCCAGACAACCAGCAGCCGGCAGGTCCCACCTCTTCTCATCTACGGGCCTTTTGGCACGGGGAAGACATTCACCTTGGCGATGGCCACAATAGAGATCCTCCGGCAGCCCAACTCGCGGGTGCTGATCTGCACTCACACTAACAGGTTAGCAGAGGATGAGGGAGGAGGCGACCAGAGTCTTACAGGCCTTATGAGGAACGGCTGAGAGAGCTGGGGGTGTTTAGCCTGGAGAAGAGGAGGCTGAAGGGAGACCTCATTGCTCTCTCCAACTACCTGAAAGGAGGTTGTGGAGAGGAGGGAGCTGGGCTCTTCTCCCAAGTGACAGGGGACAGGATGAGAGGGAATGGCCTCAAGCTCCACCAGGGGAGGTTCAGGCTGGACATTAGGAAAAAATTTTTCACAGAAAGGGTCATTGGGCACTGGTAGAGGCTGCCCAGGGAGGTGGTTGAGTCACCTTGCCTGGAGGTGTTTAAGGGACGGGTGGACGAGGTGCTGAGGGACATGGTTTAGTGTTTGATGGGAATGGTTGGACTTGATGATCTGGTGGGTCTTTTCCAACCTGGTGATTCTACGATTCTATGATTCATGGGCTGAGACCCTGCACTGGTCCAGCGCTTGCCTGACAGGATAAGCCAAGATGTAGGAGATGGAGCTGAGCTACCATTTTCTTAATACGCGTTTTAATTACTGGTTTAGAGCGATCCAGTTAGATTTACTACGCTTTAAACTGCTCTAGTGCTTCCTGCTGGGAAGTTGCCTGGCGTGGGTGGAAGTCTTTGTGGAAGAGACAGTGTATTCCTGCCCCATTATGAGATGGGGATGGGTTTGGTGAGATGGGTTTTGCCAGCCTTTGCTGTGTACTGAAGCAGCAGAAGCCATTGCCTGCCCTCGCTGGGATGATGTGCCCCACTTGCCCTTGAAGCCCATTGTGCTCTGCACGGATGCCGATGTTTTTGACTTTTCCAGGGAGACTTTGGGGAAGAGGAAATGCAGCTCTGGTCTGACTGCCGTTGAATTTGCCTTCTGAGAAACCAGGCCAGGATTGTTAAAATTAGAGCAGTTACACTGAGAAGACTGTCCACACCTGATCCTGCAGCCTGCTACTGCCTGAGTTTTTAATGTATAATAGATGGGTGACTGCTAATCTTAGCCTGTTTCAGGCTGTCTGCTTGCACTGAAGCTTCATCTGCAGATCTCGTGTCACCCGCCCAGGCTGGGGACGGTCAGCTGTCAGATGAGAGGTGCTGGGTCACGTCAGCGTGACTTTTCCCTAGAGAGAGGCAGGGCCACAGCTTTTGTTGAGTATATTGCGTTTCTCCGTACAACCAAGAGATGCCCTAGTCCTGAGTATCAGCTTCTATTTTAAACCGTACTCTCAAAATAGGCTTGGAATTGATGGCTGTGTAAACACCAGATTCTTTGCACATATGTGAATGTCTCCTGGGATGAGTGTGTTGTCAGCCAGAGCTGGGGAGAGCTTGGGTGCATGTCGGTGCATGATCACAGAATCATAGAATCACCAGGTTGGAAAAGACCCATCGGATCGTCGAGTCCAATCATTCCCATCAAACACTAAACCATGTCCCTCAGAGCCTCATCCACCCGTCCCTTAAACACCTCCAGGGAAGGTGACTCAACCCCCTCCCTGGGCAGCCTCTACCAATACCCAATGACCCTTTATGTTAAAAATTTTTTCCTAATGTCCAGCCTGAACCTCCCCTGGTGGAGCTTGAGGCCATTCCCTCTTGTCCTGTCCCCTGTCACTTGGGAGAAGAGCCCAGCTCCCTCCTCTCCACAACCTCCTTTCAGGTAGTTGGAGAGAGCAATGAGGTCTCCCTTCAGCCTCCTCTTCTCCAGGCTAAACAACCCCAGCTCTCTCAGCCGTGCTTTGGGATGGTGCTTTGGGATTATGATCACAACATTGGGAAGGGCACTTACAGTTCCTTGCTAGCTTCCCCTCTTGTTCCCCTGCAGTGCTGCTGACATCTACATCCGGGAATATTTCCATAACTACGTGACCAAGGGGCATCCGTGGGCTGTTCCCTTGAGGATTATATCTACTGACCGTCCCATCAACATGACAGACCCCATCACTCAGATGTACTGTTGCCTCTCGCCAGACCAGCGCTCCTTCCGGCACCCCACGCGGGCAGAGATCGACAGGCACCACATCATTATTACCACCTCCACGTTATCGAAGAACTTGAAGGTTGAACCAGGCTACTTTACCCACATCATGATTGACGAAGCTGCTCAGATGCTGGAGTGTGAAGCTTTAATTCCACTCTCGTACGCCACTTTCAAGACCCGGATTGTCCTCGCTGGGGACCACATGCAGATAACCCCAAAGCTGTTCTGCGTTGGGAATGGCCAATCTGCTGATCACACCTTGTTAAACCGACTCTTTCAGTTTTACCAGAAGAAGCAGCATGAGGTGGCCATGAAGAGCAGGATCATCTTCAATGAGAATTATCGTTCCACTGCAGGCATAATTGAGTTTGTCTCCAAGCACTTCTACATTGGCAACGGCAACGCTATCCAAGCCAGTGGGAACATCCCACCCCATCCCGAAATCTATCCGCTTGTGTTCTGCCACGTGTCTGGCGTGGCTGAAAGGGATGTGTCCATGATTTCTTGGCACAACGCCTCTGAGATAACACAAGTGATTGAGAAAGTGAAGGAGATCTATCAGAGGTGGCCAGATGAGTGGGGTGTCCGAGATCTGAAGAGGATCTGTGTGGTCTCCCATGGGATGCAGGTATGTAAGAGAACCACGTGTTCCCCACCTGAAGAGGTGGTGTGTGCACTGCTGACTCCTCTCTAAACTCTCCCTAATAAATGCTGGGCTCTATTTAGGATAAACCTCTCTCTTCTGCTAGGAAAAATAGGCACTCTGGGGTCTTGCATGTCACCAGTGGTTTGTCAAGGTGCTCTCCGTTTGGGTAGGATGTCATGGGTGATTGGAGTGGAGGTGCCTCATGGTGTTATGGTTTAGTTGAAGGTTTCTCTCAGCGCCCTCTGGGCAGGTTAACTACAGGGCAGACTGGGACCACTGGCTGAATTCAGCCCAGGCCATGTGGCTGCTGTCGATTAACTTGGAGAACCTGCAGCAGAGCTGGGTGAGGGACCTTGGTGTTGGGTGGGGGATGTTTCTGAGCTGAAACTGTGTTCAGTTCTGCCTATTTCTTCCTTACCAGGTTTCTGCAACGAGACAAGAGCTGAGGAAGAAGCAGCTGCAGGATGTGGTGGTAGAAAACTATGAGAACTTGCCAGGTTTGTGCCTTGTGCAATAGCTGGTCGTGCCTGGCTGCATTTTGAGGTCTTCTGTGTGAGAGGGAGAACTTTCCCACTGGTGTTGGGGGTCAGGAGAGTCTATGGCAGTTACAGCCACCGTGAAATGAGCAGGGGGAAGAAGTGCTGGGCCTTGCTGGCATCTTAATGTTTCCTCCTTGCTAAAATGCAAAATACTGGTCTGATCTTGTGGCAAAATCCATCTCTGGGAGGGTGAGTGTGGTGCTAGCAAAGCTCCCCTGTGCTTCCCTGTGGCTCTGCCACCGCCACAGCCCACAGAGCGCCGATTAGGAGGGAGTGCCTGAAAACCCTTTGGCTGATTTCCATCCCCTTCTGACTGGCAATTCTGTGATTTTGTCCTTTCCTTGGTGAGTAGGATTTCACACTGAATTCAATCCCCGCCCAGCTGTCGGCTCATTTCAGATATATGGGATGTTGCTTTGTAGGAGGGTGAAAACCCTGTATGTGCGATTCCAGGGCCCTGAGCATGTGTGAATCATGTGAAGCCCCAAGTACCAGTGGGGGAGGCTGGAAATAGAAGGGAATTGAAACCAGGACGGCCTGTGGGTACCAGTCACAGCAACGAATCACAGCGTTGCTCACCAAAGGAGGAGTCTGTGGCTCTGGATGACGAGAGGAGGATAGGGCTGGTTTTGTCCTCAAGGACTCAGTTTATGACTCATCCGTGCTTTTATTATTATTTTTTTTTATGGTGCAGCTGGGACTCCTCGTGGTGAGAATAACCAACCCCTGGGGCGTGTTTTGGATCACCACACCCTTTCTTTGCAGTCTCTTCCCAGCTCTGAAATCACCAGGGTGCTTCTTGCTGCTTGTTATTTGTTGCGCGATCAGCAGGGCTGCCCTTGAGGGGAGAGGGATTCTTGCGAACCATCACTGCTCTTGTTCCTGCAAGGCCCTTGGTTCTTGGAGGATTTTGGGATTCACAGAAAACTCCACCTGTGTTTGTGAGGAGTGGCTGACAGGGGCACCGTGCGCATGGGGCTGCTCCATGGGCACTCAAGGCTGCACTCATCCAGTGCCCCACCTCCCCTTTCTCTCCTACCCTTCCCTACCTGGTGCGCAGGTGCTGATGGTTTGTGGTGTCCATCCTGGTTCATGCCTGGAGGCCCTCATGATCCCCAAGAGCTTCGTTTGCATCCATGACTCAACCAAGCAAGGCTGCATCAGCCCCCAGCCACGTAACACAACACAGATGGGTGGAATGCTGGGTGGCAGCCAGGCAGGGGCTTCCCCGTTGGGTTCCCGTGAGTGACTTCTCCCTTGTCCCCTCTGGTGCAGGGCGAGAGTTCCGGGTCATCATCATCAGCACAGTCCATACCAGCGAGAGTCTGCGTATCTCAGCCTCTCACCATCTCGAGTTCTTCAACGAAGCCAGAGTGCTCAACACGATCATGACCCGGGCTCAGTCGCTGGTTGTTGCGGTGGGGGATGCCGTGGCCTTGTGCTCCCATGGCCAGTGCAGCAAGGTGTGGAAGCGCTTCATCCAGCAGTGCATCGAGAAGGGGAGCATCTTCCCAGAGAACCTGACGATGGCCCAAATCAAACAGGCTGCGTGCGACAAGGAGAGCTGGAGCAGAACGAGCCCAGAGAGGGACGAGGAGGACAGTGACACAGATTCCTGGAGCTCTGAGGATGAAAGCGTGAATCCTGATGATCCTATCCTCCAGGAGCTCTTAGATGAGAGCAAGAACGTGCTGGTGACAGTGTCTGAAGAAGGGCTGCTGAATGTGAAGTCTGAGGCTTCAGCCCGGCAGGAACGCAGGCAGGAATATGTTAGCTTCTCTTCCCAGATGATGCAGGACTACCTGCACATGCACCCCAAAATGTACAAGAGATGCGAGCTGGTCAAAGAAGGGTTCGACAGAGCTTCTGCCTTCACCCTCGATGACTCCCCAGCGATGACCATTCAGATCAAAGGCAGAGTTAACTGCGGGACAGCTTTCACCGGGGATGAGGTGCTCGTGGAAATCCTGCAGAGCAGCACGGCTGACAGCGGCAGCCACCGCCCTCAGGGGAAGGTGGTTGGCATCTTCAAGCGTGGGGAGAGAGAACGGACCTTCATCTGCATGATGGACGAATTTGATCCCCGGGTGATGATACCCATCGACCCCACTGTCACCAAAATATTTGTCCCGGGGCTGAAAGAGAAACCCAACGTTATTCCCATCCGCAGGCTTGTCAATGGAAAGTACCAAGTGGTCAGCTGTGAGAAGATCAGCCAGAAGACAAGGAGATGCCAATTCTTCTGTGTCCAGGTTATCTCCTGGAGGGAAGGGTTTTACTACCCCTTGGGGGTAATAACGGAGATTCTGCATGCGGCGTTGACTTTGGAAGAAGGCTTGAAGATCCTTGAGCTGGAATATGGTTTGGAGAAGAAATACCCACCTGCTGTCACCAGGGACTCAGCCAAATACACCTCCAGCAGCAAACTAAACCTCACCAAGGAAAATCTGAAGGACTGTCGGAGCTACCCGACCTTCACTGTTGACCCCCAAGGTGCCAGGGATTTGGACGATGCCATCAGCGTTAGGGATCTTGGGCTTCACTATGAGATTGGGATCCACATTGCAGATGTGGCTGGCATCATTCCCAAAGGCAGCGCCTTGGACCTGGAAGCAAAGAAGCGGGGTGTCACCTACTACGCTCCCAACCAGGAGCCTCTGTCCATGTTCCCACCCCACATTAGCCAAGATGTCTGCAGCCTCCTGCCGCAGAAAGATCGCCGGGTGATCTCCTTGTTTGTCACCATAGAAAAGAAGACTGATGAGATGTTAAAGGAAGTCTTCACCACCTCTGTGATCCGCTCAGACAGGCAGCTCTCCTATGAAGAGGCAGAAGTCTGCATTAAGGACCACTACAAGCAAGTGGGAGGCACGCTTTGTTTCAATACTCTAGAGGACTGCATAGCTGTGGCTTATCACTTCTCCAGGGTCCATCGGAAGTTTCGGCTGCAGGAGGACTGTTTCTATGACCAGCTGGATGAGGAAAGCTCCCCAGGTAACAGAGGTTCCCATCAGATGATCGAGGAGTTAATGATCATGTTCAACAGTTTCGTGGCTGAGTTCCTCACCAACCAGGAGAACACCAGGAATGTCACTCCTCTGCGCTGTCAGTGCGAGCCAAACCCTCAACAGTTAACAGCCATGAGAAACAAGTACAGCCACATTCTTCCTTTGTCCATCCATCTCTCACACCACCTGGGGGTGGTGCCTCCTGACCAAGACTCCTCTAAAACTGTGGTGTTCAGTCTCTTGGACCCTGTCTGGAAGCATCTGCTATCAGCTGTTAAAGACCGTGACTTCCACAAGATGCTAGACATTATCGTTACTGATGACATCCACCCAAAGCTGGCCCCCGTGGCCCTGGAGTTCAGGAGGCTGCTCGGTCGCTCCTATTTCAGTCGTTCTAACTCTACCGTCCAGTCAAAAGCAGGCCACTACTCCCTGCACGTTGACTCTTACACCTGGGCTTCCTCTCCCATCCGCCGTTACGTGGATGTCGTGGTCCAGCGGCACCTTCATTCCGTGCTTCGCAAGAAGCCCATCATCTATTCTTCAGATGACATTGACCTTCTCTGTCATGACTTCAACAGGAAGAATTCCCAGGCCATGACGTATGAGAAGAGAGCCCGCTGCCTGCAGATGGCCACCCAGCTGAAGGGCCAAGTCCTGCGGAAGATCGCCTTTGTAGTGGGTATCACAGAGATGAGCAAGGATTTTAAAGTCCTGTTTCCGCTGAACAAAGAGAGTCTTCCAGATCCCCAGAAAATTAGCTACAGGTCCCTGCAGCTGATAGAGCAGCCCACGTTTATCCAGCAGCGGAACAGCATCAGACTGATGTGGAAGAGGAGGGTGTACTCTGCAGAGTCGATGAAGGACCACAGCCTGCGGGAAGGACCTCTCCGCGACTACAGCGTCAGCCTCTTTGGCACGCAGACTTGGCGAGACGTGCTCACAGCCATCAAGAACGAGGATTTTGAGACCGCGGCTTTCCTCCTGCAGAACAGCAAGGAGCTGTACCAGCAGCACATGGGCTGGGTAAGGAAGAGCCACTGCTCGCACTACATGGAGATCTCCCTGGAGCTGAGCACCGGTAACACGCTGCAGTTCCAGCTCACCACCGACGTCTGCCGGGGTTTTCTGGTGCCCTTCGTGCAGCTGTGGTGTGTGACGCCGGGTTTTGACATCTGCCTGCAGCACACAGAAAAGCCTATCGATTGCTTCTCCGCCTACGCCACCCTGCCGTCCAAAGACAAGTACAAAAACGCCACGGAGTACAGCAAGGTGTGGATGCCCATGAGCGCCATGGAGTCTGCTTTGTGTGCGGTGGCTGAAAACGACTCGATTGTCCTCCACGATGTCAGAATAACCTGGGCAAAGCAAAGGACGAGCAAAGGGCAGCTCCAAGGGAGTTTCGCTCTAAACAAAAAGTGTTTGGAGGACTGCTCCATCGACGTGGACTTCTGCCACTGTTACTTGTGCATTCGCTTAGGTGGGCTGAAGGTTGGGAGCCTTCAAAAGGATGAGGAATATCTTTGCCATGGCCTCCAGAATCTGACTTTTGTAAACAAGGGCAGGCCAGAAAGCAGACTTGTGGTTGATCCTGATACCTACACCTGGGTGGCTCACGGGGTCACCGAAGAGTTCAGCGATGAGGAGAAGTCAGATAGGTCTAGTGAGCAGACCATTAATTTTTACATCCACTATCTGTCTATGGAGAACATTCCTGTGGAGATCTCACAGACCTCTGCGAAGTACACGGTGGAGCTCATCCCAAAGATGCTGCCAGACATGTAAGTGTGCTCAGTGGTCGTGCCCTGGTTAACCTGTCCCTACCCAGCTCCAACTGGCCACGCTCTGGGGCTGTTGACGTTTGGTGGTGTGGTAGCATTTCTCAGTTCTGGTCTCCAGACACCTTCTGGTTGATCTTGAGGACAGGGCAACAGGGGAATGTGTCGTGCTGAAATTACTCTGCTATCTGTTTCTTATGTTACTGGATACTGCAATGTGTGTCATATAAGGCAGCATGAAGCATCGGATCAGGGTTTGCTGTAGCTTTTCTGGGGCAGAATGTGCTTGCTTTTGTATTGTGAATTTTAGGAAAAAATTGGAAGCTGATCTAATAAAATGGGGTGAGTCATAATGAAACGTAGTCTGGACACAAGTTGTGTTCCCTGCTCTCAAGGGATCTTGGCATGCTCAGCTCTCTGTTGAGAAATAGTCCCAGATGCAAAAGGGTGGAATAGGAGTTGTTCTGGTTTAAATTCTTTGTGGAAGGATTTCAGAAAGCCCCCCGTGTCCTGGGCTGCATCCACAGCAGTGGGGCCAGCAGGGCGAGGGAGGGGATTGTGCCCCTCTGCTCTGCTCCTGTGAGATCCCACCTGGAGCCCTGTGTCCAGTTCTGGAGTCCCCAGCGTAAGAAGGACATGGAGCTGTTGGAACGGGTCCAGAGGAGGCCACGGAGATGATCTGAGGGCTGAAGCACCTCTGCTGTGAGGCCAGGCTGAGAGAGTTGGGGTTGTTCAGCCTGGAGAAGAGAAGTCTCTGGGGAGACTTTAGAGCAGCTTCCAGCACTGAAGGGGCTCCAGGAAAGCTCTGGATCAGGGAGGGCAGGGACAGAATGAGGAGAACCGTTTTCAGCTGCAAGAGGGGATATTGAGATGAGATCTTGGGGAGAAATGTTTTGCTGTGAGGGTGGGGAGGCCCTGGCCCAGGTTGCCCAGAGCAGTGGTGGCTGCCCCATCCCTGGAGGGGTTCAAGGCCAGGTTGGATGGGGCTTGGAGCAACCAGATACAGCAGGAGGTGTTTGTAACTGGGTGGGCTTTGAGGTCCTTTCTAACCCAAACCGTTCCATGATTCTACAATATAACACAGTGCCAAAGCAGAGTGAAAGAATAAACAGGACCGTTGTACAAGGCTGTATTACAATTTTCACTGTTTTATTCCTTTTTCCATTCATTCTTATTTTTCCTTGTCTGTCAGACGGAAAGAAAAGGCAATTTGGAGGCTTAAGTATGCGTCTGAGCTTGCTAAAAGCATCGCCCTGGGCCATGAACCTCCTAAAAAAGGTAGGTGCAAATATTCTCTGTGGCACCTACTTGAGGCCAGGCAGGGTTCCCCGTGGTTTCCATGGTCCTTGCTGTAGGGGTTACGCTCCCAGGCCAAGGGTGTCCCCCTGCCGAGGGGAGGTAACAGGGGTGCAGGATGCTCTGCTGAAGGAAGGTGGTACAGGTGAATTTTTAGGTCCCAGAGCCAATGGGCAGAACCTCTTGGCATAGGACAAAGATTACTTTTAGGTGATCTTGTTCATGGGGTGCAACTGCCTGGTACCTGCTGCATCCTCAGGTTAAATCGCTTGTGTGTTAAACCTTCTTTAAATTTATTTTCTTGGCTCTTTGCCGTAACAGTGACAACGTCCAAAATCCTGCAGCAAAAATCCTTTGATCTCCCTGGCAGCCGCAGGAAACTCAACCAGAGTCAGAACCAGGCTATTCTAAATGCTTTGAGAAAACCCTTCACGCTCATCCAAGGCCCACCAGGTAAGGCTGGGTGGGTGTACGTGCCTGCTTTGTTTTGAGGGGCAGCTTAGAGCTAATCTGTTGCTTTCATAGAGTCATTTAGGTTGGAAAAGACTCTTAAGATCATTCAGTCCAACTGTTAACCTAGTGCTACCAAACCCAGCACTAATCCATGTAAGTTGAGAGAAGCCCTGAAGAGAAAGGCTTGGGGTGCTGGTGGATGAGAAACTCAACGTGAGCCAGCAATATGTGTTTGCAGCCCAGAAAACCAACGGAGTCCTGGATGTCCCAGCCCTGGAGGTGTTCAAGGCCAGATTGGATGGGGCTTAAAGCAACCTGATCCAGTGGGAGGTGTCTCTGTCCATGGCAGGGGGATTGGAACTGAATGGGCTTTAAGGTCCCTTCCAATCCAAACCATTCCATGATTCCATGTCCCTAAGTGCCATGTCTACACATCTTTTAAACTCCTCTGGGGCTGGTGACTCAGCCACTTCCCTGGACAGCTTTCCATACTATACCTGGTGAGACAGGAGAAGGTGGCATGGGCTGGCATCACCCACACCTGTTCAGTGCGTTCCCCTTGGTTCTTGGTTTTATTTCACGGCTGACCCCCCTGATGCTGATCTAAGAACATGGGTGTCACTGTTAAAATGTTCTCAGCAACCTCCTTGCTTTTCTAGGCACAGGGAAAACCGTTGTTGGAACTCACATTGTCTACTGGTTCCATCAGCTGAACAACGATTGTGGCAAGAAGGAGCAAACACCATCCTCTGAAGAAGAAAAGTACATCTTGTACTGTGGCCCGTCCAACAAGTCTGTTGACGTTGTGGCTGGTAACTATTGGTTTTAAGCCCTCGAAGCAGCTTGTACTGGTGGGAGGAAGAACGCATGGCTGTGAGTGGGAGGCTGGGAGGCAGGAGGGGCCTCAAGCAGGGCTTGTCCTAAGGGAAGACCCCTCACTGCGGGGCGAGGGACCGATACAGGTGGGGTTATGAGAAGAGGCAAGCGTGTGGTCAACGCTGGGCACCTTACAGGCCATGAGCTTTCTCCTCATGACTGGTACCTGGTGCTCTCTGAGCAGACCTGTTCTCCCTCCGCAGAGATGCTGCTGAAGATGAAGGCACTGAAACCACTGAGGGTTTACGGGGAGGCCATGGAGGCGATGGAATACCCCTACCCAGGGAGCAACCGGCACGTCAGCCGCAAAGCCCTGCGGGATGCAAAGCCAAAGCGTGAGCTCAGGTAGGACCGTTGGTCCCTCAGGCTCTGAGAGTGCAGGGACACGATGTTTTCTGCACTATTGAGCTGAACAAGCCAGAGAAAATGCAGTTGCTGCTTTGCTACTTTGGAGCAGCACTATTAACCTCCTTCAAGTGGAGGTGTACGGTCCAGTGTAGGACTTAGTCAGGAAACTCAGGTTGTTGAAAACTTCTCTGATGTTTTCAGCTCTCTTTTGAACAGCTCTAAAAGGCTCTGATTTCATTCCTGCCTGCAACTGCTAATGAAAGTGGTTGTGTTTTGTGTCCTCAAAGGTGAACTAAGTGTTAGGTCTATAAAGACGGAAAACTCTGGTTGTGACTTCTTCAGTTGGCAGGGTTTCTCCACATAGACAGGTGTGGTCTGCTTCATTGCAGAAGAGATCACTTGGGTCTGTGTTAGAAAATATTTATGTATTGACTCTTTATTCAGCGAAATAATCCTGCATCATCGCATCCGGCGGCCACCCAACCCTCGTTGGCGTGAGATCTGTGACTTTGATGCTCGGATGAAGAGAGGAGAGCAGATAACAGAAGAAGAAACAAAGAAGTGAGTAAGAAAGAGACCCTGGTGAGAGACAGCTGGCTTTGGCCATGTGCCACCTCTGGAGCACTGCCCGAAGGAGCAATCTCCTCCCTCTATGAGAAGAGGTTTGGGCTGTGCTTGTTGAGTCTCAGCTGACACAAACTGAAAAACCGTGTGAAAGGTTCTGGGTTTGTCTTGGCTTGTGAAGCCAAGGGGCAAGGTGGAAACATCAAGGCGGATTAATAAGCATGTGTTTGGAATAATGATAAGAGAGATTACCTTGGGGCTAGGGGTGCAGTGCAGAGCCTCAGCATCGCTTCTGCTCTGGTGACACATTATGTGTGTGTGACACTTGCATTGTCTGCCCTGAGCCTCTTCCTTGTTGAGTTCAGGACAAAGTACATTTCCCACTGTGGCCATCCAGAGTCCTTTTCTGGGAACACCAGCTCATTCTGAGGAGGGAGGTAGAGCCGTAATAATTTGGGAATGTATAACCTCTGCCTGGTTCTGGCATGAGGAACCTGGAGATGTCTCCCTTCTGCATAACCTGGTGTCTTCTACGTCAACCACCAGGTACAAATGTCACTTGGCAGCTGCTCGTAGTTATGAACTGATGAAGCACAATGTCATCCTGTGCACGTGCTCTGCTGCATCTGCCAGCTCCCTGGAGAAGCTCAATGTCAAGCAGATAATCATTGACGAGTGTGCCATGTCCACAGAGCCTGAAACCCTCATCCCCTTGGTCAGCCACTGCTATGCTGAGAAGGTAAGACCTTTCCAGAGATGTGTCTCTAGGATGGCTGCACAGGGCTCTCAAATCTCTGCATCTTTCACTCTCCCTATGCTGCTCTTCTGAGTTTTACCAGGTCTTAAGGTTGTTCTTTGTAGTATCTGTGGTGGTGTATCCATGATTCAGCCTTCAGGGAGTTGTTCCTTCTCGCGTATAACTCTGCTAACTGAAGTCTTGAGAGAGGTCCACACAGTCCATAACTATTCTCACTAGATGCGTGAGCTACGCGTTATCTGTGGATATCGCATAAAACAGAGTCATAAGACCTGCTGCAGGCCTGAAAGCTGAGGTGAAGAACTATTGCGCCTGCTCGCTTCTAGCTGTGTGCATCATCTCAGCTCCTTGTCTTCAGTCACGCTTGTGCTGTCTGCTCTAAACTTGCTCTTGGCCTTCTGCAAGAGAAAACAAGTGTGATGAGGCTAGATTTTTGGTGGGTGGGTATCACTGCTACCAAAAAATGTGCTGACCCAGGCCCAAAGTGGTGAGAAGAATAGAGCAGATCACAGTAGACTTACTATGTGATGTCTTTCTCCTGTCAGATGGGAACAAGGCTCCACATTATCTGGGTCAGGATCTTTATATAACATGGCCCTTGACTGAGGTTGCTGTAACCATACCATAAATAAGTAGCGACAAATGTCTGTGTGCAAATAACTTTTCAAAGACCTGATTGCCTTCATTAGTGCCACCACCCTCAGAGTTGAGGTGTCCACTCTTCATTCCAGGTTGTTTTGCTTGGGGATCACAAACAGCTGCGGCCCGTGGTCAACCATGACTTCTGCAAGAGTCTTGGCATGGAGAAGTCTCTTTTTGAGCGCTACCGGAGTCAGGCGTGGATGTTGGATACCCAGTACCGCATGGTGAGGCCCTCAAGTGGATTGACTTTTCTCCATCATGGACATGCTGTAGTTGGGGCTTGTCTCGGATACAGTCCATTAGTGTTTTCCCTTCCTAGAGTAATGATGCAGGTGCCTGGTGCGTTGCAGGTCGAACCTGCAGGGTGAGAGTTTCCTTGACTGTTGTTCACTTCATTTTCTCCCCTTTTCTCTGCCAGCACAAAGCCATTTGTGAGTTCCCATCCCAGGAGTTCTATGAAATGCGTCTGAAAACGTGCCCCCAGCTTCTTCGTAAGCCCAGTGTCTTCCATCACAAAGATAATGACTGCTGCCCTATCATCTTCGGGCACTTGGAGGGGAAGGAGCAGAGCCTCATGATTTCTACTGAGGAAGGAAATGAGAACTCCAAAGCTAACCCAGAAGAAGCGGAGCAGGCGGTGAGGAGGGTCTTAGGGTATTGCTGGAGATGCAAAATGGGAGGGTGTTGCATAGAGGGGCTGCAGGGATCATCGAGGGACAGTGGGTATCGATATAGGATAAAGATCAGTGGGGTACAGTATCTGCCTGATGTCTTCTTGGATCTGGAGCGTGCCACGATGCTCCTGGCCAGAGGCAGCCGCAGGGAAAGACCTTGGAGCAGGGGCAGCAGCATAGCCAGGCACCGCTCTGCCCTGGGGACAGGGTGCTGGAGGGCTGGTTCCCTCCTGCCCCCACTCCCAGGTGAGCAGGACCCTCCTGTCCCCAGGTAAGGCTGGCGAAGCAGTTGACACTAGATGGCACCATCCGGCCAGAGAGCATCGCCATCCTGAGCCCCTACAGCGCCCAGGTGTCCGAGATCAGCAAGAGCCTCCTGAGAGAGGGCATCTGTGGGGTGACCGTCTGCACCATCACGAAGAGTCAAGGTGAGGCTGGCAGGAGAGGGGAGGACCAGTTCTGTTCTCTCCTGCCTTCCTGAGGACTGAAGCGGCTTCTCACAGAGATGGTCTTTGAGCAGATCCTACACCAAGGGCATTTCTGCCGTGGAGGAAGCATCTCTGGGCCAGATTTCTGAGTGATTTGTCATTGTAATAAATTCTTTGGGAACCTCTGGAGTGCCCAGGCAGGATGAGAACGATGAAGGTAGGAAGGTGGAGGACGTCTGACTGGGGTGCTGAAGAACTGCCATAGCACATTCTCTTTGGAGACCAATGACCAGGAATCCAGTGACCTCAAAGCTGGAGAAACTCAGACAAGAAGCTGCAGTTCTGTGTGTCTGCTGCAGAGAAATGAGTGTCCTGTGGGGTGGAGGGGAGGCCAGATGCTTCCTTCTGAAAAAAAAACCCTGTTTCAATTCTGCTTTCTAGGAAGCGAGTGGAGATACGTGATCCTGTCAACCGTCCGCTCCTGCCCCCGGTCAGAGATTGATAGAAAGCCCACAAAGAGCTGGCAGAAGAAATACCTGGGCTTTATTACCGACCCAAACCAGATCAATGTCGGCATCACACGAGCTCAGGAAGGACTCTGCATCTTAGGTGGGTCTCCTGGGAGTGGGGACAGCTCTCCAGTGGAACAGGGTGCTTGGATAAAGGAGTGGAAATGCAAACTAGTACTACCAATGGTCTTGCTTTTTTTCTTCTGTGGTTTCAAAAGTGGGCAGTCTGGGCAAAGCAGAGATCGCGTGTGGCTCATACGCAGCATGTGGAATTAGTTTTTCTCAGCCTCTGGTTCAGACCACGGTGTTTCCATTGCTTGTGAGCTAGAGCTCTCTCCTAACAGAATGTGGCAGCTCCTAATCATGCAGATGTAGGCTGGGATGTGTAGGGAGGCTGCTCGCAGAGCAGTGCTGGGATTTCACAGAGTGCTGGCTAAGGGAAACACTCCTGCAAGTTATCATAGAATCATAGAATGGTTTGAGTTGGAAGGGACCTTAAAGATCATCCAATTCCACCCCCCTGCCCTGGGATGGGACACCTCCCACTGGACCAGGGGGCTCAAAGCTCCATCCAACCTGGCTCTGAAGAGTCACCACTGCTCTGGGTAACCTGGGCCAGGGTCTCCCCACCCTCAGCATGAAGAATTTCCTCTTAATGCTTAGTCTAAATCTTCCCCCTTCCAATTTATAGCCATTCTCCCTCGTCCTAGCGCTCCATGCCTTATCCAGCACCCACAGCCTCGAGATGGTAGACAGAAGTTTGTATCATCTGAGCCTCTTCTGGCCACTAATTCACTGCCCCCATTCCTGACAGGGAACCGGTACCTCCTGGAGAGCAACTTCTTGTGGAAGAGGCTCCTTCAGCATTACCGGCAGCACAAATGCTTCGCTGCAGCACAGGGGATTTTTGTCAGGAGGACTCCAGCCGTCCGCCGGTGAGGACGGGTCGTACCTCGATGAGTTCATCCCTCTATGTGAACTGCATTTCGTGTGCCTTGGGAAGGACTCAAGCTTTCCATTCCTTAATCACCCACGGAGCCAAACGCAACGGGGGAGCCCGGATCTTCCCCTGCACGGTGACGGCGCCGGCTTTGGCATCGTGGGGTTTTTAATCAAACCTTGAATAGGAACCTTCAGCTCTAGCAAACCAAAAAAGCATTGGCAATGGGTGGATGGGGGGGTGACTTTATTGACGATGATGCTGTTTTTTAACTGTGGGATGCTCAGCGGAACCCCCCGACCTCTCTGCCAGTGCAGCTGCGCCTTGGGGACCAAACACACTCGCTCCATTCGTCACGGGTGGAACGACCGCGCGCAACGGAGCCGCCTGGTGAGCTCCGATTTGTTCTAGAGGATCAAAGCTTCTGAGTGCTACCACTCATTTTAAAACCAAGGCCAGGGGATTTTTTAAGGCTTCTCATTTCGCAAAGCAGAAAAAAACACATTCTGCAGGGGGGGATTTTGTTCTTTGTTTTTTTAAATGAAGAAAGAAAGCAAAGAGAGAACCACGTACCACTCTTTGTGTAGCTCGCTGTTCTCTGAGCTGTAAATACCACAGAGCCAAGGCCAAGTTGATGCTGTAAATAGATTTACTTATTCTTTATATGAAGGAGGTTGTCTCACCAGTGTGAAGTTAACAAAAAACCAAGGACGGCTCCTACCAGGAAATGTTGGAATTTGTACACATATTTTAAACTGTGCTGGGTTTTATTTGAAATCTCTTCCAGCAAAAGCTCCCCTTTCCTACCCCAGATTTTTTTAAAGGCTGCTTCTAATTTATTACTTTTTAACTCTGTGGATTTGTTTCACAGTCTTAAGGCCTGACTTTTTAAGAGAAGTGATGTAAATTTGATAAGTGTACCACGGCATAGATGTGTATAATGTATTTTTTTATGTTAAGTAGCCAAACTGCTGTAAACTGGAAGCTGTGACCGGCGAAGGCTGCCTTCGCCCCGTAACACGTGGCTGATGCAGACACAGAGCAGCGAGGTGGTGCTCTCTGCTGAATCACGGAGCTGCTTTTTGAAACGCGGTGGTGGTATTGAGGGAGGGGTGATGTCCTTCCTCTCCTTTCAGTTGTGAATGTATGAAGTGCCTGCCTCAGCTCTCCCCAAGCACACACGCTTGGTTGTTTCTAGATGTTCACGTGCGATGGAGCCAAGATGCAGTCACGGGGTGGTTTTGCTCCAAGTGTGTCCTTGGCATGAGGGAGGGGTCCCCGTGATTTCGCGGTGCTATGGCAGGGATGAATTTTGCCCTGTGTTTGCAACTGAAAATGCAGCTTGGCTCTTTCTAGTGTGGAGGAACGTGCAATAAGAAAGCATCGTGTCTGGAAAAGTCCTTACTGAACGCTGTGTTTGTTCTCATGGCTTTCTCTTAGTTTTGACTCAAGGACCTATGGAGAAATTTTGTTGTTCTCTTCCTTATTTTAAACCACATTCCTGCACTTCTGCCTTGGGTGGGTTTGCACGCTAGGATCAAGGAATGGGTTGGGCTGGAAGGGACCTTAAAGCCCATCCAATTCCAACCCCTCTGCCATGGGCAGGGACACCTCCCACTGGATCAGGTTGTTCAAAGCCCCATTCAACCAGGCTTGCTCTTTTAGCATAATAACAGGCAAGTGGCTGGTGAGTCCAGAAGGGACAAAAGTCTCTAGGAAGCACCTTCTGCTGGTTTTAAAGATGCTTAATAAAAAACCTGGTAAGATGTAAAGTTCATTATTCCTCTTTGGAGTCATCCTGGCTGGGGTCTTAAAGATTCTGCACCAGCCGGATTTTGCAAATAATATTGCAATTCCAAAATAAGCCAGCATAGGAATAGTTTTCTGGACTATTGAAATGCAATTTTGTGTCTCCAAGGTGAGGGAATTGCAAGAGATACTAGAATTGCTGGGATAAACACTTTACCGTGACACCAGCCTGATTCTGACACGGTCGCCTTCGTCCCTTTAGAATGAACGGGTCTTGTTTTCATGATCTAATGTCTGCAAAGAGTCTCTTCCCTGTTTTGTTTTGCTACTTATTTCATTACACGTGATATAAATGAGGAGTCTTGCTTAGGAGTCTGCACTTGCAAGCTTAGTGGCTTAGTCCAATGCTTTTGTGGGCGGTTTGGCCGTGAGTTTTTGTAGACTGAGAGAGAGAGACCTCACAAAGCATCTCTCCGCTCTCAGTGGGGAAAAAGTGCTGCTACTCCTTGGAAGGTAAAGCCGAGACTCAAATGGTTTTCTTGGTCACCTCTGCGCTGCAAGACAATGTGCATTTTATTTTTCGTTCCTCTGAAGACGCGTTTTGTAACGGGTATTTAGAAAACGCTGCCTTGGACCACCCAGCAGGAGGAACAGCCAGGCTGGGGCTTGGGCTGTTTGGGCTGTGAGCAGGTACCTGCAGCGTTGGTCGTGCAGCTGGAATAGTCAGGGATAGCAGAAAGTGCCATTAGTTGAACTTTTTATAGACTGTTAGTGACAGTGGAATGTCCTGTTCTTGTCCTTTTGCTCATGAATAGAGAGAATCATAGCAGTTAATAGAGGAAAAAAAGTGCAAAGTACTCTGGTTTCGCTTGCACACAGAGCTTTGAATTTACATTGGAAAGAATTTTATGTTCGAGCACATATTCTTCAAATGCTTCAACCACAAACCCACCAACTCTTTGGTGATTCCAGTAGGAAAGCGCTGTCGGCACGGTGCACAGGGTACCTGTCCCATCACAAGCTCTGCGTTTCCTGCAGCTCACAGACAAAAGAACTTTGGTGCAGGACACAAATGTTGGCTCATGATTTCCTTGGTACTGGCTAGAGCTTAAGCCCAGGGGAAGCTGTGTGTGTAGTCAGCCTGCAGTGATCCATGTGGTTGTAGCTGTCGCCCTGCGTCCTGCTCGGATGGGGGTTGAAAGGCGTCCAGAAATGAGAAACCTCCCCTTGGCACCAGCTGGTAGATAGGAGCCCACGGGGCTCTCTGGGAGGAGCTGGACGGATCTGTGTAGGACAATCAATTTACTGCAATAAATTCTTGGGTTTTTTAAACTAGAAATGAAATGTTAACAGTCATGAAGTGTAAATTAAGGAACTTTAACCGTGGCAGGTTTTTATCTTTTGTATGTCTGTGACTTGCAGCAAACCTCAGATGATGTTTTGGATACAAATATTTTTACCTGCTACTACTGTTTCTAAGAATGAACCTCAACATTCCTTTTTTTTGTTCTTGATATTTAAGCCATAATTGTAAAAATTATTTGAATTTATTTAAATAATAAATTTTATTACTAAAAAGTCCGTTTGGTGGTTTGACTGGAGCCTGCGTGGAGGCAGCTCTGCATGGAGCGAACCAAATGGAAATGAAGGAAAGGAGCTTTAACTCATGCGCGTGGCAGAAAAGATTGTTTTAACATGTTGGTCGTGTGGCTGTGTTGCCCTTCCCTGTTTGTTGTAGGGGTTTTGGGGGTGGTTGGCATGGTTGTTGTGGTGTTTTTTAATCAGAGTGATCTTACCATGCGCCGTAGAGGAGTGGGTATTTAATCCTGCTTAGGTATCTGTAAGGCACAGGGTGTAGAGGGTGAGAGGAGGCAGGGCTAGAGATAAGGCTGGAGAGTGATTTGAAGAGTTTAGGATTTGGTTTGTGTTCTGAAGGAAGGATGTGGGGATAAAAATAACCTGGGGCGAAAAAACCAAACACCACAGGGGCAAGAAGGTGGCACTGGGCAGCTTTTGGTGGATGAAAAGCACTGGAGGATGGAACACACCACACCTCGAATCTGGGGTCCAGCTTTGGGCCCCTCAGAGATACTGAGCTGCTGGAGACCATCTGGAGAAGAAGAACGGAGCTGTTGAAGGGTCTGTGGAGTACAGGATTTATGAGGAGCATCTGAGGGAACTGGGATTGTTTAGCCTAGAGAAGAGGAGGCTGAAGGGTGACCCTGTTGCTCTCTACAACTACCTAAAAGGAGGTTGCAGTGAGGTGGGTGCTGGGCTCGTCTCCCAAGTAACATGTGATAGAATGAGAAGAAATGGCCTCAAGTTGTGCCAGGGGAGGTTTAGATTGGATATTAGGAAAAAATTCTTTACTGAAAGAGCAGCGAAGCCCTGGCAGAGGCTGCCCAGGGCAGTGGGGGAGTCTCCATCCCTGGAGGGGTTCAAAAAGTGTGTAGCTGTGGCACTCAGGGACATGGTTTGGTAGGCACAGTGGGGTTGCATTGATGGTGGACTGGATGATCTTGGAGGTCTTTTCCAACTTTAATGACTCTATAAGCCTAGGAAGGTGTTTCCATCCCCTGTGCTTTGCATCCAGGGTGTCCTGCAAGGCTGCCTGCTTCCCGCTGCTCCCACCTGTGCGTCCCGGCTGTGGGAAGCGAGTTTGTGTGAGGAATTAGTAATGGGCACTGTTAACCTGAAGAGATTTGGGGAAGGCGCTTGTAAAATTGTTTTTGGAAACAGAATAAGCTCAGTTGCACGCCAAGTGTTTCAAAAGACGCTTTACCTTTAAGTTTTCTCATTAACCTGTTTCAAATGGATAAAATGAGAAGCATCCTCCTGCCCGCTCCCTCATCATTCTGCCGCACAAGCGCTGCCGACCGCATCTTCTGTTGTTGTTGTCAGTGTGATGCTGTCGTGCCATTTCACAAGGATGAAGGTCTGAGTGTCTGGTCTTCCAATCCTAAACTCGTAGGACCTGCCAGGCAGCAGGCCCTGGACTACGCATGAGGTGGAGGTGGCTTCTTGAATCCTGCTGTATCCCATTTCTCTGTGAATCTCGCTGGTCAGTAACTTGAAGTGCAGTTCATACGGTTTGAGGTGTGGCTCTTGATTTTTGTCAAACCACTTCAGCTTGGCTGAGTTCTTGCATGCAAATGATCCTTTCCGATCAAAAATCAGAGGCATCTTGACACGGAGAGAAACCCTAAACCTGGGAAGCCTAGTGCCTCTAAGATCTGCGTGTAACAACAAATGGTGCTTGATGTGGAGCTTTCCTGGCATATCCAAGGAAACGAGAGTTGCCATAAACTTGGAGAGCTGGTGTAGCCTCTTCGAAATCAATGGCCACTGGGCCAGGAAGGTTATCATGTCGCAAGTCATTATGTAGCGTCTCAGCTCCTCCCGTCCTTGTTCTAGCTGCTCCAACAGCTCCGCTATAAGCAACATCTCAATTTCAATCTGGTTTTTCGCCTTCTTCTTTATCTTCAGCAGCTGGTAGGGATCTATGAGTTGCATGATGTCAGTGCAATGCATCACGTGGTTCTGGTCTCTCGCATGCACGTGGCGGGGCTCGATGTCCACGTAGAAATAACACTTCTTAAAGACCTCAAATTTGTTCCGGTAGTGCTGGATGTGGTGGGGGCTCATGGTGGTCTGAAGGATCTGCAGAACAAAGTTTCTTTTTTCCATGTACATCTGCTGGCTGGCGTCATCGTGTCCTTTGCTGGGCACGGCAATCTCCAAACTGGTGTGGGACTCATCAGAAATCCCAGCCATGGCTCCGAAGCTCAGTTCCTGTGTAGGGAAGCAGTGATAATGATGTTAAGAACCAAAGAAAAAGCAGCTGAGAGGGCTGCAATCATGGCTATGATATTTCTCTCCTCTCTTAATTACAAAGCTTAGCTTATGAGTTTGTAGATGGAAAAGAACTCTTAGACTAGTGTAGTTCCAGAGGGTCTTTTTTTTCTATAGTTCTATGATTTCTAATGTTTTGTATAGTCTTATTTTTATAATAACTGGTCTCCTGCTACCCCCTCGTGAGAGATTCTGCCTCTGCTTAATAGATTCACTGTCAACAATTACTATTTGAGATACTCTGCCAAAATTTCTCCCTATCTTATTATCTTCTGTTTCATTCGATTTAGATGCCTTGGTGCTCCTGTAAGCAATTTTTTTTCCATTCTTCTGCATCTCTAGAAATGTCTATTTTTCTCCCTTTGTAATCTGCCGGGCTGCTGAGGTTTGAGACCCAGTTTTTAAGTCAGTTCCTACAGCTACATAATCACCTTGGTGATTCAGATTAACCCTCTGCCCCTGAGGTGAGCAGGCAGAACTGTGCGAAACTCTGCGTGCTGCCTCACAACAGCTTTCAAGAGGAGCGTTAGTGTTTTCCCTTGCACCTTTGTCTTCAGCACTGGATCGACAGTCGTAACCTTACATTTTCAGTGTTGTATTGCTTTCCCTTTCTTTGGTTTTAGTTTACACCATCCTCTCAGCCCTTTGCTTTCTTGTAGAACTCTCTTAGTCCATATGTGAGATACAGGAAGAGAACGAAACACAAATAAGGCACCTGTGAGCAGGTAACTGTTTGCTGGTAAGAAAGTGTTCAAGCCTTTGTCCTTTGCGATGCCAAATCTGTTTTCTGTCTCATTCTTCGCTGTTTCACTGACCAGCAAAGCTGTGCCTGGCTGAGCCAAGATGAGAGGTGTTTCTCTCTTGTGCTTCAGCTGAAGAACCTGTGGTTCACATAAACAGAAATTAGCTAAAGGAATGCCAGTGTCTCTGCCATCAGTGATGCTGTAATGAGAACCCAGCCTGACACGGAGAGTGTGGCTTTCACCAGCTGAATACACTTGGTTTGAAAAAGCAATAAATAAGGAATTCGGAGCGTATGATCGGGTGACCCCAGCCAGGCTGCGATGGTTCACTCCAGCAACAGGCAGCTTTCCTCGTTCGGTGTCATTCCCTGGTTGTAAGTACATAAGTTTTTGTAGGATCTATCTTATAGTATCTTCTGACAAGAGAAAATGGCCTCAAGTTGTGCCTGAGGAGGTTTCAATTGGATATTAGGAACCGTTTCTTTACTGACAGAGCAGTGAAGCCCTGGCAGAGGCTGCCCAGGGCAGTGATGGTGCTTCCAGCCTTGGAGGGGTTCAAAAACCACGTAGACATGGAGCTCTGAGACATGGTTTATTGGGCATGTTGGGGTTGCATTGATGGTTGGACTTAATGATCTTGGAGGTCTTTCAACTTTAATGACTCTGATCTAACTTAGATATTTGAGTTCTTGTGTAGTGTAGAATGTCCTGTAGAAGTTAGTTGGTAATAGCTAGTTGACGAAGCAATTTTTCTTCGCCTCAGTTTCCCTAAATACATAAGATAACTAACAATATCTCCTTGTAGGCATCTGTAAGCCCATCAGCTGCTTGGCCCCAGCCTCATGGTGACTTATAGTAATTCATGCATTCTCAGCAATGTTTTCCCCCCTTGAGGGGTTGACAACTTAAAAAAACAACCTATGTTTCCTTTCCACTTAAAAAAACCCCTAAACCAGAGCAGTGCCAGCTCCTGGCACCCGTATGTAGTGCGACAGGGAGAGCACGCGCGCCAGGTGACGTTCCCAGCTTTTGGAGCGCTTTGGCTCTCCGGAGCAGCCTGTTTGCCCACAGACAGAGCTGTCATTGTGCTTGTTTTCCCTTTCTGTTTTTACATTTCTTTTTTTCCTTGCCAGAACTGGCTGTTTTCCCAGCAGCGCTGCTATGTTTGCAGCCAGGGATGCTTGCAGTCGCCCGAGGCGGGGGCTGCCTGGCCCTGGGTGCCAAGGAAGGCGGCACCCATGGGATCGAGGCCACCTTGACCCCTTCTCTGTGGCTCATTCAAGGCAGCCAACCCCCAGCCCCAGTCCTTCAGCCCCGACCCACCGTGTCACCCCTGGGAGTTCCATCCAGCATCCCCAGCCCGCTGCCTGCATCCCCGCCGGTTGCCATGGTGATGTGCTGTGGTGCGCAGGGCTGGGTTCAAGTTTGGGACCCAGGATCCCTTCCTGCCCTCACCCCTGCCCAGGATGACCGAGCTGAACCACCCAGGGCCAAGGCACCAGCCCTTGGGAGGGTGCAGGTGCTGTTCACAGGCACATTCAGGTTGGAAAAGGTCTTTAAGCTCACCGAGTCCAACCATAAACCCAATGCTGCCAGCCCCATTGCTGAACCCTGTCCCTGAGCACCACAGCCACACTGATTTTAAACCCCTTCAGGGATGGGGACTCCACCATCTCCCTAGGCAGCCTCTGCCAGAGCTCAACAGCCCTTTCTGTCAAGGAATATTTCCTAATATCCAATCTAAACCTCCTCTGATACAACTTGAGGCTGTTTCCTCTCATCTCATCCCTTGTTACTTGGGAGAAGAGCCCAGCACCCACCTCACCGCAACCTCCTTTCGGGGAGCTGCAGAGAGCGATGAGGTCTCCCCTCAGCCTCCTCTTCTCCAGACTGAACAGCCTCAGATCCCTCAGCTGCCTCTCATAATCCTTGTTCTCCAGCCCCTTCCCCAGCTCCGTTCCCTTCTCTGGACACACTCCAGGACCTCAATGTCCTTCTAGGAGTGAGGGACCCAGGATCCAAGGTGCAGTCTCACCAGTGCCAAGTGCAGGGGCACTTCCAAAGCTTCGCTTCCCTGCATGTGATGATCCCACTGCTCCTCCAGTGTTTCCTCTCTGTTCCACAGAGTCAGGCAGTGGCCTCAGCATTTTAGGAGCCCTGGCTCCAAGGACAAGGAGCCGAACTGACCTGATTCACCATAGGCTGGGACGCAGCCTGGGTCCCTGCAGCCAGGGGTGAGTTGGCTAAGGCAGGAGAGATAGAAAAGGGTGCTGGCCACATCTGCACAGCACAACAGCTCAGAGCAAGGCATACCAAGTAAGTAGAGCTCTAAGTGGAAAGACTGGCTCCATCCTGGGTAGCCCTAAGGTCCAAGTGGCACCCAGAACCCTGTGAGGTGGCCACGGTGAAGCCCCGTGCCGGGACACAGCTGCCCTGCCCCTCACCTCGCTGGCGCTCCGAGTCACCTGGTGTAGGTACAGCTCTGCCTCTGGAGCTGGTGATTCCTCACACCCCTGACTCTCTCAGCTGCTTTGAACAACTGCGCTATTTGTGTTTTGTCCGAGAGGGCGAGCGTGGTCCCTGCCCTGGGTTACTGAGCACTGTGACATCATCAGCAGCACCCACCACTGGGACCTGTGCCAAGCAGGGCAGGGGTGCCCGCAGCCGTGCTTCATAGAATCATAGAATCACAGAATGACCAGGTTGGAAAGGACCCACCGGATCATCAAGTCCAACCATTCCTATCAAACACTAAACCATGTCCCTCAGCACCTCGTCCACCCGTCCCTTAAACCCCTCCAGGGAAGGGGACTCAACCCCCTCCCTGGGCAGCTTTGGAGCGTCATAGAATGGTTTGGCTTGGAAGGGACCTTAAAGATCTGCTTTGCAGGTGTCAGTATTGAGCAAGGAAGGCATTGGTGGTTTTGGGGTGCAAGTGGGATCCGGACCTTGCAGCAGGCTGTGGCTGAGGAGGGTGTTTTTGCTTTTTGAGAGTGAATTTTGCAGTTTTTCCACCTGAGGCCAGACACACTCCGGTGCTTTGCTCTCCATGGTGAGACCAAGGCTGTTTTGCAAAGTGTCCTGGGTTTTGTTAACTTTAACACGTAATCCCTATTAGAGAGAAGTGTCGAAACAGGATATCAGCGGCTCCACTGAGTGCAGCAAACTTCCTTTTGGGCAGGGCAGGATTTTCCTGCTCTGCTTTGCTGCAGGACAGTTTGTTGTGGAGCAGAGACTGGCTGGGCTGGTTCACAGCAGCAAACTCAGTGCCGTGACCGGCGTGCACACCAGCAAACAGAGCAGTGTCGTGCGTCCGAAGGTGCCTTCATATGCCTGTGGTTAAATCTTTGGGTCAGGGCTTAGCCCCGATGCTGTCCTGTGCGCTTAGCTGGTGCATCTCTGCTAAGCTTTTTTAATTGAATGATCAGTGAGATTCATAACGCCAGCCCCGAGCTTCTGCTCGAGCACCAAGGGAGGAGGCAATCTGTCATTTTAAGAAATCAATGCGTCTTCTCATGGCAGCCGGAGCTTAATGTTTCATTTCACTGCTGCCAAGAGATTAACTATACGATTGTCAGGTGTGATTCTCCAGCAGGCAAGGCAGATAACGAATATGAGTGAAAGCAGGTTGATAGCCTTGGGCAGGGGGAAGGGCTGGCAGAGATCAGTGCTTCATGATAACACCAGGTTCCTGCGGGAGATGAATGCTCATGCTCACGCCACGCATTGCGATCCTGTCATTCGGGCTGTGCGTGCTGGGAACTGGACCTGTTCTTCTCCTTGTCTCTGCTGGTCTGAGGGCTTAAGGGTGTAAAAGTCCTGGGGAGGCACAGCTGACCTGGCCTCCTGTTCCACCATGCCCTGTGCTAGGTGCCCGGGGAGGAGCTCAGAGCAAGGCTTGCACTTTGTGCCCATTTCCCTTGGCACCCTCCAATCCCATGATTTCTGAAGATGTGATTGTGTCTTTGTATTTGATTGCATGGCTGCCTTCGAGCTGGAGAGGTCTGGGCTGTTCAGGGTGTTCTTGTACCTGGAACAGACCTGAAGAAGGTGGAGGTAGGAGAGGAAAGCATCGCAAAGCTGAGTGGAGCGCAGGGGCTGAGATGCTCACGCAGCAAAGAGGAGGACCTGGTCTCAGCAAGCTTTGTTCTCACTTTGGTGGGTTGAGGATGTCACCTGAGCACCTTCCATGAGCACATTTGGGTTTATCACTGGAGTTGTGCAGGGACTTGTATGCCTTGCACGGCTTGTGCTTCTCATTGTCGTAACTGCTGACCCTCACCCCAAATATAGCGTGGAAAAACGGACCCCGTTCGGCTTCCCATGTCCAGAGAAGAGCAATGAAGCTGGTGAAGGGGCTGGAGAACAGGCCTTATGAGGAATGGCTGAGAGAGATGGGGGTGTTTAGCCTGGAGAAGAGGAGGCTGAGGGGAGACCTCATTGCTCCCTACAACTACCTGAAAGGAGCTTGTGGAGAGGAGGGAGCTGGGCTCTTCTCCCAAGTGACAGGGGACAGGACGAGAGGGAATGGCCTCAAGCTCCACCAGGGGAGGTTCAGGCTGGACATCAGGAAAAAAATTTTCACGGAAAGGGTCATTGGGCACTGGCAGAGGCTGCACAGGGAGGTGGTTGAGTCACCTTGCCTGGAGGTGTTTAAGGGACGGGTGGACGAGGTGCTGAGGGACATGGTTTAGTGTTTGATGGGAATGGTTGGACTCGATGATCTGGTGGATCTTTTCCAACCTGGTGATTCTATGACTCTATGAATAGCTGGCCAAGCTGCCGTCTTGATTTGAGGAATATGAGCGTTAACGTGCTTAGAGTCTGCAGCTGAAACGTTACCTTTTTCAGTAGCTTTGCAACAGGGATCAGTTCAGCTGTAGGATTTTATAGCCCTCTATGAATCCCTTTGAATTAATATAAATACCAATGTGTCTGAAGCCCTCCAGCACGAGGTCCCCCCATCAGCTGAGCTGTCTCTGTGGCAGCGCTGACAGCCGCTGACAACCACCTTTGTCATTCTGCCCTGTCGTCCTGCCCACAGCATCAAAATAAAGAACTTGTTAGTCCTGTCTTTGAGATCAAGATATGAGCAGACAATTGATTTTCCTTCCTTTTCTCATTAGGGAGCTCTGACACTTAATAAAACATATATTTCCACTCTCGGGATAAGCGAAACACCCAGATAGCGCCTGTCAGAGGCAGCTGGGAGCAAGGATTCATCTTTATGGAAAATCAATAGCTGGAACAGAGAAATTGGCAGACGCCAAATTAAAAGTCGCTGGCAATTTCTGTCCTCATATTTCATGTCTCCTGCGTTTCTGAAGCAGTAATTTGCTGCAGAGGAAGCCACCGAGGGGAGGGGGTGGAGGATGGACTTTGTGCCTGGTTCTTTCTTTGCTGCTTCCAGGTGGGATCTAGTGGATGAAGGTGGGTGTCAGGGTTGGAGCAGCTCTTGGAGCTGCACCTGCTTCGAGGAGATCCCTGGCTGGGGGTCAGAGAGCTGCTTCCACTGTGCCATTGCCTGCGACATCCCAGGGTTCCTGGCTGTCCCTGCATCCCACACAGTGCCCGTAACTCATCGTGTTTGCCTGTCATCCCCTGGGAGCGGGACTTTCAGAGCAGGGCTGCTCACCAAGCTGCTTCAAACCCCGCTGTCACGAGGCTGTGGCTGATTTACTCACTGCTGGCTCCCAGTTCCACTGGTGCCTCATATACCTGAAATAAATTACCCATTCTAGATATATCCCAGATCGAAATCATCGCCACACATCAAGGAACGGGTTTTGCTCCTCAGGCTGTGATTCAGAAGGCTTGTTTTGAGAGGGAAGAGGGATGTACGTAAGGAACCTAAGAAGGGAAGTGCTCTCCTAGGATCCAAAGCCCCAGCTGGGCCAGGTCTGGAAGGAGTTAATTGTGTCCGCTAGGCAGCAATTATCTCCAGCTCATTACACCCACTAATGGCACCCTAGGAGGGAGCCCCACAGCCTGGACCCACTGGAGATTGGGGTAGCTGTTTGCCTAGAGCAGCCCAAAAAATGTTGTGGGTTTGGAGGCTGCTTTGGAGCAAAAATGTTCCCAGGACTGTGCCCAGCCCTGATCTGCAGGATTTCCTTGGGCAAGGGGGAGGGAGCCTTGGTCCCTTAGCTCTCCTGTCCTGTTGGGTGTCTGACGGCTGGACAACCCAGACGGGTCTTGGGGAGTCCTAGGGCAGATGGAGCCTCCTTTCTCCAGCGGTGACATCATTTGAAGGACCCTGACGTTCACGGGGCAGGAGGGGAGCGAGCTCCTTGGAGCTGCAGCAGGCGTTGGTTCAGCGATGATTTATCTCAGGAGGATGGAGAGGGGTTACGGATGCTCCTTTATCTTGCTGGAAGCACATCAAACGCCTGTTTGGATGTCCTTGTGCTGTGCTGCACTTCAAAGACAGACACCCTTGAGCGTAGGTTCACCTTTGGGACCTGTGGGCAGAGCACTGGAGCTGATGTGGTGTGATTTCTCTACAACTACCTCAAAGGAGGTTGTAGGCAGGTGGGTGTTGGTCTCTTCTCCCCCGCGATCAGTGATAGGACAAGAGGGAACTGTCTCAGGCTGCATCAGGGGACATTTAGATTGAACATTAGGAGAAATACCTTCACCAAAAGGGTTCTCAGGCACTGGCAGAGGCTGCCCAGGGAGGTGGTCGAGTGCCCATCCCTGGAGGGTTTAAAAGGTGGGTAGATTAAGTGCTTGGGGATATGATTTAGTAGTGGACAGGTATGGCTGGAGCTGATGATCTCAAAGGTCTTTTCCAGCCTAGTGATTCTATTCTAGGATTTATCACAGGGAGCTGGCTCACGCTTCCGTTCACCCACAGCACCAGTTTGCCAGATAAACCAGCCTGGAGCAGTCATTCCCCAGTGGTCTCCAAGCAAGGAGGGAGCTGCAAATATCCAGGGTGGAGTGATGCAGGGGCATTTATTTCTTGAAGGCTCAGGGAACATTTGTCTGTGTTTCCAAGCACAGGGCCCAGCACTGGGGCATTACAAGGAGGAATTAAGGCCCGCGGTAAGATGACAACTTCAGCTTTGTGGAAGGGGAGAGGTAAACCTTCGGTTTAGTGCCCTGCTCTGATTTCTAGAGGGCTTTTCAGAGAGGGAATGAGTGCCTTTCCCAAGACCACAGGTGCTGGCCCTTCTTGGGTTGAAACCAGAGGGACTGCAGAGACGGATCCGTGCAGAGGGAGCAGCGCTGGAGCTCAGAGTGATTTGCAAAAGGGATCAGGCTTTGCTGCTCACCCCAGGGGCCTCATCCAGCCCTGGTGCTGGGGCAAGGGCTGTGGCACCACACGGCAGCGATCCGTGTCATTGATCCATGTGGTTGATCGGTGAGGGCTGGAGCAGGGGAGTTGTTCTGGGAAAGCTGAAACCTCTGGCTCTGGCAGCAGGACAGCGAGGGTGAAGTCATGCCCGCGTCAGCTCATCCATCTCTGCCGCTCGCAGGCTGGTCCCCGGGGAAGCGCACGCTTCGGCAGCTCTAAGTGGGGTCGGAGGCGGATGCAATTCTGGAGAACAA
Organism: Phaenicophaeus curvirostris; assembly: GCF_032191515.1. Taxonomy (NCBI): domain Eukaryota; kingdom Metazoa; phylum Chordata; class Aves; order Cuculiformes; family Cuculidae; genus Phaenicophaeus; species Phaenicophaeus curvirostris. Next base: position 8,181,718 of record NC_091409.1, read on the forward strand.
AATTCGCTTGCAAAACCTGTAAAAAAAAATATTTGAAGTTCTTTGGCTGAAAAAACTTGTTTAAAGATCTTATCTCTGGCAGAGGAAATAAGGTCTTAATTCTCTCCCTTGTCGCTTGCCCCCCAGCATCTTCGCGAGTGCTGGGTCCCAGAGGAGCACAGGCCATTAACTCTGCCAGGAAGCAGCTGAAGAGGAGAAGTGGCTCTTGTTCCAGGAGCTCAGGCTGACCTGAAGCAGCTCTGGGAGAAGCTGCTGCCACGTGTGGTCCCTGCTGTGCGGAACGTGTGTGGGGTGGGTGTCCTGCACCCTGTGCAGCTCCGCACTTGAGGCAAATAGCAGGTGAAAAATGTATTTGGCTTTCTGACTTGGTCAGCTAAATTCTTTTCTGAAGCGTTGGTTGGAATGAGGAGGCGGTTTGGGTGACGTTGCTCCCCCTGCTCCATCCCTAGAGCCCCTGGGCAGGGCTGGGATCCCTGGTGTTTCTAGAGGGGGAAGGATGGGGTGGCCGTGACTGTCCCACGAGCTACTGGGATGCTGTGTGCCATGGGATAAAAGGTATTTATTAAGTGCCGGATCGATGCTGTCCATCGTGGAGCACCAGGGCTCGGCCAGGACCCCCACGACTGTCCGGCACGGCAGTCGGTGGGAAGAGCAGAGCCCCCGCTCGCCAGCTTTTGTACCCTCGTGTTTTGTCGTCACCTCCACCCGCACGAGGAGCCTCATCTGAGTCATCTCTCGGCTAAATGGAGTGCGTGGGCTTCACCACAGCTTTAGTTGTTCATCCTCTGCTTTGCTGGAGCTTGACATGGAGTAAAATAGAGCTATTCATCAACTTGGAGATGAGGCGGATGAATGTCCTGTTCCGATCAAACAGGTTTCGCTCTCCTCCTACCAGCTTGAGCAGCTGGGATGTCTCTGCAGTCCAGTGAGGGTTGCTGAAGTGGCTACTGCTTGAGGAGCTCAAGAGGTCTTAAAAGAAATACAGACTTGTGTTTTGCACTGAATGACTTGGTGCTCTGGCTGTAAAACACAGCACTAGAGCCTCTGTGGAGAGGAGGCTCTTGAAAATGTTCCTAACGTGTGTCAAAGCAGGGAGAGGGCCAGCAAAGCTGATGGCGACCGCATCTCACCTCTGTCTCTAGTGTTAAATTTTTCAGGGGTGGGGTTGGTGCTCGCCCAGCTGGCACTCAGGACCACTGATGCAGGATGCTGATGGCCAACTGCGTGGTTGTGGTGGCTACCACAGGTTCCTTGCTGGTCCCACCTTCCTGGCCCCAGCCTGTGCTGGGGCAGCTCTTCCCTTTGCACGTGCCCGGGGAAGGGGGTGGCTAGGGCTGGAGAACCTTCTTCATCAGCTGCCAAGTAATTGAAGCATCTTCGTGGAGCTCAGCAGCCCTCTTTGCATATGAAATAGCAGGTCTCCAGAGACCAAATCTGGAGTGAAACATCTCTCCTGGTGACTGACACCGACCTTTCCCTGTTGATGATGTTAAAAGCTTTTCGGCTGCTGGCTGCGCCATGCGGTCACCTGCCCTTCCCGGCTTCTCTGTGGCAGCACACGTGCGAGGTGACCCAGGGTCCCACCCCAGGCTCCTGCTGGGTTTCACCTTCATCCCAGGGCACAGTTACCTGTCCGGTCATAGAGAGGTGCCTGAGGCCACCTGGAGGGTTGCAAATGATCCTTGTCGCTCGTGTAGCTTAAACCAGAGAGAAGTCACAAAAGCAAAAGGAGTTTTCTTGGAGGCGCAGCTGTGTTGGTGCTGGGGAGTTTGGGGGTGCCAGCGTGCGGTGCAGGACAGCAGCTTGGCACAACCCCTCTGCAGCTGCACTTGTCACCGTGACAGGGACAGTCCCAGGGCTCGTCCCACACCCACTGCCAGCGCGACCGGAGATGACCTGGCCCGTTCCCTGCCTGCAGGCAGGATGCACTGGGCACAACTGGGGTGGGGGGGATGTTTGAGCACCTGGGGCTGCTCTTGCAGTGGCTGCCCCATCCCTGGAGGGGTTCAAGGCCAGGCTGGACGGCGCTTGGAGCCCCTGATCCAGTGGGAGGTGTCCCTGCCCATGGCAGGGGGTGGAACTGGATGGACTTCGAGGTCCCTTCCAACCCAAACCATCCCATGACTCTATAATAATGTTCCTCAGCCCTGAGACACCCAGCTGGAAGCTGAGGGGGCTGTGGAAAACATGGCTTGTGCCTACCCTTGCCTGCCTGCTGCCGCGCAGGGCAGCTCTGGCCCCTCGGCATCACTCCAGACAGGGCCAACCGGCCGCACTGGGCTGAAAACATCCATTTGAGGTCCCTGTCTGCAGCGATTAGGGAGCACAATGCTGATGGCCATGCAGCTGGTGGTGCTGGGGCAGCCAGAAGGGGAGCAGGACGGAAGGATTGGCTGCCTGGGGTCAGGCGGGGCTGCAAGGCTATTAAGCAAGGGCTGGCAAGAAGTGGTGCGTGGACATGCCTGGACACCCCGTGTCCCACACCAGCTCAGGGCAGCCCCAAGCTACTCAATACACGGGAAACCACTGGCCGCTTTTCCCCACACAAAGGAAAACTCATTGCTGCAGGACAGGGCTCAGCCTTGCCATGTTTTTCCCATCACGTATGGGGAAGGTGGGGGGTGTCTCCTGGCTGGAAATGGGGCTACCGGCTGCTTGGTTTTGGTCTGTGCCTCTGGAGCTGGGGGAGAGGACTTGTGCAAAGGGAGAAAATATTTGTGGATGCTAAAGCAGCAGGGCGTTTCCCCTGCCAGGTTGGTGGGCACCTCTGGAGCAGGCGGCCGGCTGGGCAGGAGGCTGCTCAGCCCCTTTGGCTCCCAAACTGCAGGGGAAGGGGCAGAACAGGGAGATGCTGCCACCAAGCTCACCTGCCCCACTGATCGCCATGGCCTCTTGGGTGCCTGCAGCAAGAGCAGGGCTAAGCCTAATCTGGGGTGAGGATAAACGGCTGCACCAGGGAGCCACTTTCTGGTTGGCGCTGGCCACAGTGCCTTGGTTCAGTGCCCTAAGCCCCTGAAGACAGGCCAGCTAGCCCAGGCTTAGCCAGCCCTGCCCTCCAGGCTGGAGCTGGTCCCACTTGGGACCTTAGAAACCTGCCGTCTGGCTGAGGACAAAAGCACAGACTTTGTGTTTCAAGTTGTGTGTGGCTTTTCAACCCCATCAAACAGCTTTATTCACACAAACACCTCTTAATTTACAAAGCCTCTGCCACTCATACACACCAGGGTATCCACAGTGTCCAAAGAACTTAAATAGAACATCTCATACCAACCCGAGTAAACCAAGTACAAAAAAATAGCATATAAAGTTGTTCACATGGAGGTCCTAGATTACCAGCTTCTGTGCAAAAAAAAAAAAAAGGAAAATACAATTTCACTTACTAAGAGAATTATTTTTAGTTTGGAGTCTGGGTTTAAGCCTTCTGCTCTCGCTTGCTCGGTGCAGGGGCTGCAGGTTGAGCCAGAGCAGGGCTGGGTGACAGTTGCCCTGCCCTGGGTCCACCCACCGCTCCCTGGTGCTTCAGGGAAGCGGCTCTGCAAAGCTGCTGGGTTTTACTGGATGAGACCAAGCACTCACTTTTTGCCCCTGCAAGCTCTCCCCGCAGCCTGGACACCACCCTTGGAGTTAAACAGCACTCGGGCAGGCTGCAGAGCAACAGGATTTTTCACCTCACAGCTGGATGAGAGCAGCTCCCGGTGCTTCCCTTCCAGCTGTACCCACCGCCCTGCTCCGAAGCGTGAATGCTCTTGGATGCCAACGCTTCGAAGTGCCTGGTGACCAGCTGAGCGGCACAGGAACTGCCACCAGCACGGTTCTCCCCACCACCATCCCAGTGCTGGGCAAGGGAGCCAGCAAGCACCAGCTGCATTCGTCTACTTTCCAGATGCTGCCCCTCCAATGAGCCTCGGACCCGCAGGGCCCAGCTGATGGGACAGGAGGCTGCGAGGAACCGGGGTAAAGCACACAGCCCGCTCCTGTGGCACAGCCGAGCCGGCACGGGGCTGAGAACTGCGTGCCTGGCCTGCAGCAGCGTTGCCAGAGTGGGACCAGGAGCCCCCTCGCCTGGGCTGTAGTGTGGGGCTCGGGTAGTGCACACCCAGGGTACCAAAGGAAAGCAGCAAAGCGTCTCCCTGCTCTTGTGACCTGCAGAAAGCACAGGGAAACACATCCCGGTCGGTGCCCTGAAGCAGTCGCCCCATGAGGCTTGGCAGAGCTTAAACCCAGACTCGGTACTGCATAAAGAGGAGACAGACAACGCACAAAACTGAGGATTCCAACAACGGTGGTAGTGCTTGTTTTAAGTCATATTGCTCCAGAAAGGCTCTGGGAGCCTCGGATATGTGAAGGAGCTGGGTCCTGAGGAGTGAAGGAAGACCACAGGGGTAACTCCTATCTGCCACTAGCACTGCTGAACCTCAGACACAGCAGCAAGGGGACAAGCGGAAGCTAATCTAACCCCTCTAGGCTAGAGCCACCTCTGCTCTCTCCTCCCCACAGACCAAAGCTGGCCAGGAGATCCAATGCCAGCGGTATTGGCCTTGCTGGTGCAGATAACACGTTTCCCAATCCTCCTGAGGCTTGGCTTGTTCCCCCCACCCACCCCATCCCATCCCCTTCTTGTAAACAGCATAGTCAGAAGTAAACAGTTTCATACAATCAATCCCCCAGCACAGGCCCCAGCTCCACAAGCCTGGAAGGTGGCAAGGTTATCACAAGAGGGTGCTTGGCTCCCCTCGCACCAACCACCTTCTGGCACCTGGATGCTCAGCTTCACCGCAGCCTGGAAGAGATGGAAGCAGCGAGCCCCGCACTGGGCGATGGGCAGCAGGCTCGGTGCTGCTTTCTTGAACTGGAGTTTTCCTAGCAGCGCATCCTAATGCCAAATGCATCAACAGTGGAGGGAGAAGGTTGGTGTGCAGGAGCTGGGCAGGAGATGCCTGACAGACCAACCTGGGCAGAGAAGCCTAAACGTTCTCCACCTCACAGCACGTGCAGGTTTGAGCTGTTCCCCGTTCCCACCTTGTTCTAGAGGGAGTGCTGGTCTGGGCCAAAGTAATTGGGAGGAGAGATGCTGGGAGCTGTAAACACGAGGCAGGTTCCTGTAATAGTCTGGGCAGTCGAGCACAAACAGCAGCAAAATCATCAGGGAGAAATCAGGAAAAAGGACAAACTAACCAGGGAAACATCCACATTGGCCAAAGGCTTAGCAGCCTTTGGCAGTGTCTGCTAAATCCTAAGTAAGGCACTATGGTCTAGCTCACTAACATCAAGTGGCTTTAAAAACATATCTGTAACGCAAAAGCTGAGGTGGAGACGTGGTTTGAAGATGGCCTGAAACGGCAGTGGACCAAGAGGTTGACCCTCCCAGGGCTGGCCTGGACACTGCCTGCCCACTCGTTCCTGGAGAGCAGGGTGCCAGCGAGCAACCCTCTCACCACCTTCCACCTTCACCTCCTGCATTTCAGGCTTGGTTTCCACACATGGAAACCTCCCGCTAGGAAGCTGACTTCAACTGGGATGTAACACGTGGTGAGGGGCTTTTCCAGCAGGGAAAGCCACGGAGCTGGGCTGGGAGGGTGAAGCCCTCTTATTGCAGCCGTTTGAGCCAGGGTTTGGTTATAAATACCAGTCAGGAGTGACGACTCTGTCCAGTGGAGGAGGGATGGTCCAGTGATCAGGGCACTAGCACGGCACACTTGTGAACTACAGGGTTGAGCTCTCGTCCCACCACAGCCCTCTTGTGGGATGCGGAACTCTGGGAGCTGGGGGAAAAACCAGCCTGCTGCAGCTCCTTCCACGGCCACTGCAGGGATCTGCTGCCAGTTAGAGAAGAATGAAAGCAACCAAAGCTCCCGAGAGTGCTCTGTGGCCAGGGCCAAGCATGACACCCACTAACCAACCCCTCACTGTGCAAATCCCAGTAACCAGCCTGGAAGGAGGCCGTAGAGTTGTGGTCTAGCTGTGGTCTGCCCGCAGCCCGCAAAACTACCCCTAGGAACAAACAGAAGAGCAGCGTGGGAACGGGGTCTTGGTACTGAATTTGTGTTTCGCAAGTCACAGAGAGATGGTCCGGAGCCTCCTGGCATCGTCCTCCTAAGAGGGACCTGGCCTTCCTGCAGCGACAGCCTCAGCTTTGTGTCCTGGAATAGATAGAAGAGAAAAAAGAAAGCCCTCCCTCCTTTCCCTGCTGTAGCTCTGCCTTAGCCCACCTGAATTGCCTGCATTTCAGCTATGCCCATGAGGTCAAAGCACACTGAGGAGACACAAGGAAGTGCTGCTGGTTCAAGAACCCTCCAGTGATGACACAGGAAAGCTGCAGCCTGCAGGAAGATATTCCCACAGCCAGGGATGAGGGGTCAGAGGGACCCTCTCTGCCTGCGGCTGTGGCGAGGGCCAAGCACCCGCACAGTTCACAAACGCCACTGCAGCACAGCTGCCTGCTCCCCAAACCGCTGCCAGGGAAGTCAGCCTGGTGAGAAATGTTTCAGTTGATTTAGAACCTGCAGGGTGGAAAAGAAGTGGTGCTTTGCATTGCATTTACAGTGAGCAAGATCTCAAGACCATCAGCACAAGGGTCAGCCCCAGAATATTAGTGTCACTTTAAATACAGGCAAGGAAATGAAGTATCAACCGCTCAGCCTGAGGTTCCAATCTCCTTACCTGAGCTGTACTGTAACCAAACCTAAACAGCAGCATTGCCTTTTGCTTCCTGGAGATGGTCATGTAGCAGGGAAAAGTGTTTTGTGGGAGGCTAGAAACCCAGCCTGCGAGGCAAACCACCTCCTCCTCTCCCAGGTATCGTTCCTAACAACTGGAGTGTGGCATTACACAGATCACAGCAGCGGACTGTTTTCTGTTTCTCTTGTGTGCAGGTAGTGTCTGCCTGAAAATGTACCTAGGGGCTCCTCGCTGCCCTCTCTATAGAAAGACCAGAACAAACGTCACCAGTGAAACTCAGCCTGGGGAGAAGGAATGTCTTCCTGTGGCAGCAGCGGGGCCCTGCCTTGCCAGCTTGCTCACGCTGCTCTATCCTAGTGTCAACTGCTCACAGCCTGGGCAGCACCTGCCTCTTCAGAAGCTGCTGGGCTCTAAAAGCATTCAGCTGTTTGCAAAACGACACGTGAGAGAGTCGCTTTTTTCTAAAGCACGCTGCCATTGCAAACCCAGCAATCACTTTGCTCATTTCACCTCAGCAAAAGCAATAGCTTTAAACCCAAATCTGTGCCCAGCTGGCCTCAGAGATAGTGCCTGGCACTATACACCCGCACTACTGGGTTGCTGATTCCCACCCCCTTATGGAACCAGATCTTCTCTAGAAACATCTACCAAGTCAAACGGCAGCACAGGAGACACGGGGAGGTCTGGGCAAAGGCAGCTCTGCTGTCTGGATCTTGCATACAATAGCATGAGAGCTGCCAGTTTGTGCTCTTTTACAACCCTCTTGCACCCCGAGAACAGCTCTTCCCAACAAAACAAAGTAACACCCAAAGATTTCACATTGCAGGAGGTCCTGCAGACCAGGGATCAACTTTATCATCATCTTCCCTTCTCTTTGACTTCTCTTGTTGCACGTAAATAATGGAGATCATGGGTTCCTGGTAAATAAACCTGCAAGAAAAACAAGAAAAGAGAAATTGAGAGGTCAGGTACGTCAGTGGTTTTGTCCCAGTTACTGCACTGTGACAGCATCCTGCCAGCCCTCCCGCTGCCACCCGCCCCGGACTGCAGGTGGGTAATGCAGAGCAGCACTGCCGGCTCAGCGTTCTCCGTGCACCTCTCCCTTCGTTCCCAATTCTTAATTAAAGAGCATTTGAGGGGCTGAGAAAAGCCAAGCCCTCTCATTCCACAGCCGCAACCAATGCCTGCAAACAACTGCACCGAGTGGACGATGCAATGGCAATGGGATTGGCTGCTGGATGGAAGGGTTGGAGGACACACTGAGGAGAGGGTGCCTGCTCCCACAGCATTCCCACTGGTTCCAGTTAGCCCAAGATGGTCATTGCCACATCTCCCTGCTTCACTGTGCTTGCATTCACGCCCCAGGCACTCCAGAGCGATTCAGACAGCCCTACACGGAGCACGCTGCCAAAGCTGGGATGCATCCAGCTGCCCTGGTGCATGGGCTGAGCTGGGATGGGTTGGCTTGGGGCTGAGCAGTGCCCTGCATGCTGGTAACAGCCCCATTCCAGGCTGGTCACAGCAACAGCCCGGCTGGAAAGAGGACAAGCATCGTCACAGCACAGCCTGGCCTTGAGGGTCCACCTCACGCGCTCGTAAGCACAGGCTCCCATTCCTCCACCAGGAAAGGTGGAACAAGCTGTGACACTGGGGACATCCTGCACTGCTCCCCCAGTGCGTCAGCAGCAGCTCAGGCTTTTCAAGTGGCTCTGCAAGAGGTGGTTAAGATCCATCTTGAGGCAACAGAAAGCAGAGTAGGACGGGATCGCAACATGGCTGTGCTGCATCCCACATTTGCAGCGAGGGTGCTCAGGGATTTCAGGAAAGAACAAGCAGATCTTTGCTGCACTGCTCCCTGCTCTGCCCCAGCATACAAGACCCTGCACAGCCACTCTAGCACCAAGGGTGTTGCATCAATTCCTCCACAACTCTGGCACTGCACTCCCCCGTCCTCCAAGCTCAGGGTCATGGAAATGCTCAACTGCACATAAGCCACCAGCATTCTCCTCCCAGTTTGTCTGTAACTTAGCAAATTCCCTGTGGAAATCCCATCCAGCAGCAAGTCTGTACACAGCAGAGGAACAGCATGCATGCAGGCGAAGTCACATCTGTATGGGAAATCCATCATTCTGGATATCACAGCCTCCAAAGGAGGGACAGCCGAGCCCAGGGGTTGTGCTGGGAAGCAGCAGGGATGGTTTGGGAGCTGCCTGCCTGACAGAAGGGCCTGGGGGGAGTCTCCCTGCTGCTGTCAGCTCTGCCGACGGGTACCTCAAGGACTTCCTGCAGTGGGGATGGGGCTGGGAGTCACTGGCACAGATGCAAACCTTCAATCCAAGAAGGCTCTGCTTCCCCTCCTCACCCCTCACACGCCACAATTCCCTAGCAGTTCAATTTTCGCCCAAGCTTAAGCTCTGAGCTCAGATAGTTATATGGCAAAAATCAGGGGGGAGAGGTAGGTTGATTTATCTTTGCCCCTCTTCAGCAGGGGCATGTGATGGGTACAGCCAGGCTCTCTCCCACTGGAAATGAGCAAGGGGCTCTGCAGAGACACTGAGCAATGGAGCAGGAGAGACCTGCCAAAGCAAAACTGCCACTGCCCAGAAAATTACTCAAATCCTTAGCCCTCTGAAATCTCATTAAAGAAATCCATGCCTGGAGAATATGTTTCTAAAGGGAAAGGCTGCCTCTGCTATTCAGAGCAGGAGCCAGGGCCACGCGCATGCTGCTCTTAAGGAGAGGTTAACCAGGAGATGCTGCATTTGTAGGCAGCGATCAGGAAAAGTGCCTTTCTGTTTAAGAAGGCCAGCTTGTGAGAGGCACCTGGGCACCAGGGCAGGGGTAATGGCACGAGGAATCTTCTGGAAGATTTCTCTTGTGGTGCAGCTTCATTAGCAAGCAGGGCTGTATTTTTGTTTGTGCTTCCCTGGAGCAGGAGCATTTTCAGGGAAGGCACTTGCTTGAGCAGCCCCAAGCACGCAGCTCAGACAGGAGAGCTCACTCCATTGACGCACATTGTTCCAGGGGCTTGTTCGAGAGCTTTTAATCCCTCCACTGATGCCACTTATAGTTTTAATCAGCTCGAATGTTCATTCGGCATCAGCAGGATATGAACCAGCAGCCCATGGAGTCCTCACCCAGCTCCTAAGGAAGCTGACGCGACTGCGTGGGTCAGGGCAGAGATGGGAGGTAGCAACACAGTCTGCATGGTAGCAGAGGACTCAGCGTAGGGGTTGGAGAGAGAACCCAGCACCTTCTCGTGTTAATCACATCATCTGCCCCTGCGTGGGAACTCATAGTATGAGGGGAGGGGGCTGAGAGTCTGCTTCATCCTTCCTCCTGCTCTGTATGTATAATTGTGACGCACACCTTGGGATCTCTCTTAAATCCAACAGCAGCAGCCTCCGCCAGGAGGGAGAGCAGGGTGACAGTGAGCAAACACAAACACTAACACATCTGGCCAGAGGTGATGTGACCCAGGTCGTCACCGGCGCTTCAGTCCTCTCCAGGTAGAATCAACATTGCCCAAAAAGATGTCACTGCTCCTCAAGATGACCCTGCAATGCTGCACCTGCTGCCACAGCCGAGAGGAACTGACCTTGCTCTTACTGTCCCATGGCTTTGGTCCACACCAAGATCCAGAAACCACACTGAAACCAGTCTGCAGTCAAACCCAACGCTGCATCAGCAAGGAAACTGCTATCCTTTTCCTTGACTTGCTCATCTGCTCCCAGCCAGCGGAGTCAGGGCAACTTTACCTCTGAGTTGAGCAGTACTGACAGACAGGAGCTGACCTGATGTATCAGCCCCACTTCCCAACAGCTCGCAGAGATGCAGCTGCTGCACACCCGATCCCTGCCCTCCAGGTCTGAAAAAAACTAAAGGCAAAGCTGCTGGGACAGCATGAGGAAAATGGGAGGAGGTCAGTGCTGTACCAAAGGACAAGGAAAAATGTGATTCCCTGGGTGGGTCAGGGAGGGGAACAGTGTTCCAGGTTATAACAAGAACCAAGGCTGAGCAGGGCCTGAAGTTGTCCTGAGGTAGCAAAACTCACTGCCAGACCCAGCATCATAGTTAGGTTGGAAGAGGTTACTTGAGTTTCCCGGTCAACTAAAATTACCTGAGAGCAGAATTCAGGCCCTGCTCTAAATCCCATTTTAAGCTTCTCAAGCTGGTTTCCAATTTAAGATTTGCATTTAATAACAGCCAGAGGGAGGCTGATTTCAATGCACAAATACACAGCGCGTTAGGAAAACCCAAGGAAAGCACACCAAATATTCTGCTGCCCCCTCAACAAAGCCAGGGGAACGTTCCCTACAGCGCAACGCTCCGGGTTTGCAGTGAACATATGGTTGGTGCTGGGCTCCTGCGCAGGCCACACCGTGTATGCCGGGCTGCGTTATGTAAGCGCATCCATCTCTGCCGCAGCTGCAGCGGCGATGGAGCCGACTCACGGCTGGCTCCGGCATGGATGGAAGTGGAGGGGGGGTGGAAGGCAGCTGGGGTTTAAGGAAACAGCCCCGGGGTAGGACTGTCCCCTCAGTGTTTGTTATCCCTGCATGTACTATTCCGCAAAACTGCACAGGATGAGTTTTTCCCGGAGGGCAGGGGCCGGTTGCATAACTCGGCAGCATCGTGGCAGCACGGAGCCATCGCAGATGGCAGCAGCAAAGCTCGGCCACGCAGCAGAGCTGCTCCCCACGGTCAGAGACCCACGGCTCGCTCTGGGGCACAAGGTGGGGTGCCCTGCTCTCGAGGCTCCCACACCCATCGCAAGGGCTCACATTCATGCAGATTCATTCCCCACCCTAATCCCCAGCCCACACTCGCGCTGGGACCAGCACCAAGCCCCAGCCTCGGGCAGAAGCTGTCGCATCAATTACTTGTGCTGGAGGCCTTAAGGGCATTAAATATTTAGTGCCAGGGCTGCAGAGGGGATGGTTAATGGAGCAGTTTGGACAAACCAGCAGCAACAGAACTAGACCTTCCCAACGGGCCTTTCCATTCCTGCCTCTCTATCCCTCCGCACGCAGCACAAAGCTCACCTGGGCGGGCACATCGCTTTACATAAGCTCAGGAACCCTCAGGTGGGCAGCAATGAAGGGTTTTAGCAAAACCTCATCTACAAAGACAGGCTGAGAGCTGGGTTGTTCAGCCTGGAGAAAAGAAAGGCAACTGCAGTTCACACCAGAGGGAAGTCCTGCCTTCAGCAAGGAAACGAAACCAGACAGACACACAGGATGAGCCCACAAGCCTCGTAGGTAAAAGCAAAGGAAATGGCTTTGTCTGTGCCGAGACAGACCTGTCACTCCACTGGGCGCCTGCTCACAGAGACAGCTGAGCCCCAGCAGGGTCTCCTGCCCAAGTCTCAGAGGGGAAGGGGACTGCGCTAGACAGCAAGGTGCTCTTCATGCCAACCATGGCAATTACCCCTCACAGCAGAGGAGGCAGAACCAGCATCTCCTTCCTCACCCCTGGGAGAGAAGGACAGAGCCAAAATTATATCAGAAGGTGCTCACAGGCCTCTCCTCTGCCTCTCTCAGTCACTGGCCAAGACCTCTGAAGAGCAGGGCTCCTGCCCAGCTCCACTGGGCCTTCGGGACGTGCAGCGGCTAATTCTGTTTCCCACCTCTACTTTATTTTTACAGTAGAATAGGTAGAAAAAAAACCCTCAGAAGCAAAGCTCTGATGAGTCACTATAGAAATAGCTTTGGAAACATAAAAGACTCCTTTGTGTCACTACAAAGTGCATTACTGGGCTGGTACAGCAGACAGAATAACACAAAAAATGCATATCACTTACCCAGCTGCAAAGCACAGAAGTGCCCTGCCCAGAATTTAAGCAGCACATATAACCTGGTCCATTCTGGTTTCAAGCTCGAAGGCATCAGGTCGATCCTGCGGGTTAGCAGCCAACATGTCTTTCAGAAGCTGCTTGATCCCCTCAGACATGGAAGTCCTGCGTTTCTGAGGGATGTGCAGCACCATCTTTGGGTTTTCTAGCAGCGCTTCCCCAACAGGCACAATCTCGGTCCCTTGCTTGATGTAAGTCCCCAGCAGCTCTTTCTTGGTCTCTGCATCAATAAAGGTTATCCTCTCGATCATGGCCCAGATGATGATGCCGAGGGCGAAGATGTCGGCCTTGGCGGTGTAGTGTCCTTCCCAAACCTCAGGCGCCATGTAGAAATCGGAGCCGCAAGCGGAAGACAGCCAGTACTTGTTCACATTCACCTGTTTGTTCTCAAGCCCCCTCTCCTTACCCTGAGCGGTCAGGCCGGCGCACACCTTGCTCAGCCCGAAGTCGGCCACCTTGAGAACAGGGGTGCCAGACTTCTCGGTTATCAGGATGTTGTCTGGTTTCAGGTCCCGGTGGACAATATGGTTCTTGTGGAGGAAGGCAATGGCGCTGGTCAGCTGCAGCATGAAGCTCTTGTTCGTCGCGGGGTTGGGTCTTCGTGACAGTATGTATTGGTTGAGGTCTCCTCCTTCGCAGAATTCCATGACGAACCAGAGATAGCATGGCTCCTCTGCATAACCCAGGACCCTTTCGCCTAACCAAAAGGGACAAAAGCAAGAGTGGGTTTTTCAGACACATTACAAGATGACCACACTAACTCGGCACAGGCCTGTGGATAGAAAAGGCCTCAGGAACATAACTGGGACCTATGGCATTGCAGGGCATCAGCAGTGATGCTGACACTGCTGCGGTATCACGTGTTTTAGGATCCTGCTGAGCATCAAACACCAGCACCATCCTCCCACGTGCCCCAGAGAGACCTGACAGGCAGCCCCAGCTGCCAATGCCAGGATGCAAATCCCACTGCCAGACCTCACAGCACCTGCAGAGAGCACCCCTGTGACAGGCAGAGCCTGCACACACAACCAGGGTGTTTTCCTCTAGAAACTAGGATTTTCTAGAAACTAGAAGCTGGAGGACACCACTCGCCTCTGTCACAGTGAACTCACACAGACAAACCCAAGTGTTTTGAAAGCAATTAAATAACTCCACCCATTTGACAAAGTTGGAGTTTGTTTTAGCAAAGCCCTAGAGAGCATCTGGGAAAGCAAACTTCCAGCAGCAGGTAAAGCCAAGGACTAGCAGGGACACCAAGCCTGGGGCTGCCTGGCGCCCATGGTCAGCAATCGGTGTGGGAGGGAATATTGGTTATTTGCACAAACAGTCTGTATCCATGGCTACTGCTATGGAAATGTGTCCTTCTGCACAACAGAAGGATTTGGCTGCACCTCCCTGCTCTCAGCAGAAGATGAAGATTAGGTCTGAGGGATGGGAGGGACCACGAACAGGCTGGAGACATGGGTGCACTTTGAGGGGCCAAATGAGACTCCTGCTAACACGCCAGAGGGGAGCTCAGCACTTGAAGCCCAAAGACCAGCTGGGAGCAGCACAGGGCAGCTTGGCTTTGGAGACTAAAAAACTGACCAGGAAAAGCAGCTTCTCCAGTGCAAGCCACCCTTTGGTGAGAGGAGCATGACAGCAGAGAAATCAGAGAAGAGACCTCTGCGCAGCCTGGACAGCCCCAGCTCACACTGGTGTCTCAGCTTTGCTAAACCCCATCAACATCACTGTGGGACACAGTGCTTTGCTTTCTCGCTCCCCTTGGCATCCGTGTAGCTCCAACATGGGGAGCAGGAGGGTTTGGCTCTTGTCTGCCACGAACCACATCATGATGGGGAACATGGCAGAGCCCCACATGTGTCACACAGCCAGGAGCATCAGGCCAAGAGGGAGGTGACAGCGTTCACACAGCAGCACTGCCGACAGCCTCTTCCCGCAGGGAATCAGCTCAGACACTGGCTTGCCAGCTGCTGGCTCTGGTAAGCTGAGGTTTGTTTCTACCATAACAGATGCTCCGATTTAAAACTTGGCCCTTGGACCTCAGGAAGCACAGGGAGCACCACTGACCCTGCAGTGGCTGCAAGCACCATGCACTTCACTTTGGGTGGGGAGCTGCAAGGAGAGACTTAAGCCAAGAGCAATATTTCTTCATTTTCTTTCTATAACCTAAAAGTGTTTTAGTTGTTAAATCACCTTCCTGCCTTCAAAACAGCTTTAAACATAAAGAGCTGGCAAGCTCCTTCCTAAAGATGAGATGTTAGCAAACAGCAGCGGAGCAGCCAAGAGCTGGAGAGATGTGGATGACAAGCCAGGCCTGTTCTCCTTCCCAGAGCGAGCATCCCCGCAGGCTCCCTGCCCAAACACAGGGCAGCACCCACCAATATGACCATCTCCACAGCAGCCCTGCTACAACCTCCTTCTAACACCAAAAGGGGCTACAAGAGGAGAGTCCAGAGGAGGCCACAGAGATGATCTGAGGGCTGGAACACCTCCTGTACAAGGCCAGGCTGAGAGAGCTGGGGTTGTTCAACCTGGAGATGAGAAGGCTCTGGGGAGACCTTAGAGCAGCCTTCTGTACAGAAAGAGGCTCCACAAAAGCTTGGGAGGGGCTCTTGACCAGGGAGGGCAGGGACAGGATGAGGGGGAATGGTTTTCAGCTGAAAGAGGAGAGATCTCAGGAAGAAATGTCTTTCCTTTGAGGGTGGGGAGACCCTGGCCCAAGTTGCCCAGAGCAGCGGTGGCTGCCCCATCCCTGGAGTGTTCATGGCCAGGTTGGATGGAGCTTTGAGCCCCCTGATCCAGTGGGAGGTGTTTGGAACTGGATGGACTTTGAGGGCCCTTCTAACCCAAACCATTCTGTGATTCCAATACCTACCATGGGAGCTCATTAACAGCTTACTAATTTGCTTGGCAGCACAGGGAAAAAAAACTAATGACAGCAGAACCCACATCCCATTGCCACCTGTGACCTGTGTGCAAAGAGGCTGCACTGGAGACAAGAGCCAGGAGTACAAAGGGGTGCTCAGAGTGCTAGTAACAAACGTGGGTGATGCCAGGGCTGCCCGTGAGCACTGGTGCAAGCTGGTGGCCCCACGAGTGACCTGCTAGGAAGAAACACCCTATTCCTGCACCCCTACAGCAGCCCCAGTCCTGCTGTGGGTCACGAACAACATTAGGGGCACATGCCTGTACACGAGCCCTCAAGGTCTGCGTGTATCAGAGCATCAAGCACATCGCTCATGCGCCTCTTCTCCAGGCTCAACACTGGGCTTTCAGCTTCTTTTTTGCATTCTGCCCTTAAATTATTCCACATCTCTTTAAAATTACAAAAGTTTGGGCCCTGCACTGCAGCCGAGACCCAATATCACCTGGTATCTTGACAGTTGTGCTCCCGATTCAGAAAGTCTTGCATTAATCCCCTCCCTGCGTCCTGAGCCCCAGCGCGTTGGCACAGCATCTGCGCTGGCCCGTAAATAGCCCGGCTGCGGTCGTGCAGAATGGCACGGCAGCACGGCTACGTGCCGGCTACCTCGGCTGGAGCGACAGCCCAGCAGCTCCGCGCAGGGAATAGGCAGGGAAGGAGAGCAGACCCGGGAGGCTCACCTGGCTCAGCTTTCTGGTCTGAAAACATTTATCAGTGCTGAGTTAGACCAAAAGCTTGGGAAGGCAGCAAGTACAGCTTCTGCCCGAGCCCGTGGTCAGCAGATAACAGCTCAGAAGGTAGCCAGGAGGAAAGCAGTTGGAAGGGAAAACAAACATGCTTTGGTTTGGAGAGCAAAACTGCTGCTCTTCAGCTTTGGGATGGGCAGCCCAGCTCAGCTCCCCTCAGAGGGGCAGGAAATTGAGGAGGTTCTTTCTCTGCCTGGAGATGGGGAACACTTAGAGCTCCCCGAGAGGTCTCCTCAGGCCACGCCACCTCTCTCAGGGCACAGAATCTGGCAAAGCAGGGGCAGGAAACCCCTGCACCTGCAGGAAGAGCTTGATTGATACAGCTGGACATGCACTTGGAAGAAAGAGCTGGCTCCTTTCCCAGGGAGCGGTGCCAGCGAGGGCACATAAGGGAAGCATCCAGGCTACATAGAAAACAGGACACAGCCCCTCTGGCAGGGGCTCCCCTGGGTGGTCGCGTGTGGAGTGGGAAGGGAGAGCAGGATCAGGGGTGCAAGGGGAAGAGGCAGACAGGTCCAGACATATCCCTGCAGGAGCTCAGAGGGGCCAAGCGGGGCATAGGCAGTCAGAGCTGGAGGTTTGTGCAGAGGATGGCTCCCAGCAGCTTTGCACAGGGGTTGGAAGCTGCCTACCCTGGGGAGTTCAGCTGGGGAGATGGAGCTCCTCAGACAGCTCTGGATCAGGGAGTGCAGGGAGAGGACAAGGGGAATGGTTTTCAGCTGAAAGGGGGGAAATTGAGAGAAGATCTTGGGGAGAAACGTTTTTCTGGGAGGGTGGGGAGACCCTGCCCCAGGTTGCCCAGAGCAGTGGTGGCTGCCCCATCCCCGGAGGGGTTCCAGGCCAGGCTGGATGGGGCTGCGAGCCCCTGATCCAGTGAGAGGTGTCCCTGCCCATGGCAGCCGGTGGGACTGGATGGGCTTTAGAGTCTCTTCCAACCCAAACTATTATATGATTCTATGATTTTTCCCACGTTTTTGTTGCCCACTGGCAGACCAGGGGCTGACAAACAGCAGAGGAAGGGAGCGTTTTGAAGATGTCACCACAATCATTGGCTGTGACATGAGAAGGTGATCCCCGAAAGCCCCGTGATGCTGTTGAGGGACCCCAGAGGAAGACGAAGGGTCAGCCCAGGGGAGTGCCCGGACAGCGAGAAGCCCGAGAGGGTGCAGCAGGGGTGTGCCCAGATACTGGAGGGGCTGCAGGGGGTTGCCCAGGCACTGGGGGACCCAGGGTGGGGGTGCAGGGGGCACCCAGGTGATGGGAGTTAGACAGGGCTGCAGGGGAGTGCAGGGCAGGGATCAAGGTGGCTGGTGGTGTGGGGATGGGGGGGGGTGCCCAGATGCTGGGAAGGGTGCAGAGGGGGGTCCAGGCAGCGGGGAGGGGGATGCAGGAGTGGGGTGCAAAGTGGCACCCAGAGGGGCACACAGGTGGTGGGGAGGGGTGCAGGGGGGCACCCGGGGGCTGTGGGGGTGCAGCAGGGGGGTGCAGCAGGGGGCACCCGGCGGGTGTGGGGGTGCAGCAGGGGGGCATCCGGGGGGTGTGGGGGGGTACAGCAGGGGGGGTACAGCAGGGGGGTGCAGCAGGGGGGCACCCGGGGGGCTGTGGGGGTGCAGCAGGGGGGCACCCGGGGGGCTGTGGGGGTGCAGCAGGGGGGCACCCCGGAGGATGTGTGGTGGTGCAGGGGGGTGCCCAGGCTTGGGGGGGGAGGGGAGGGGAGTGCAGGGGAAGGTGGGTGCAAGGGGGGGGAGGTACCTTTGAGGGAGGTCTCGACGAGGCGCAGGTAGAGCTGGCTGCGCTTGTTGCCGTGGCTCATGCGCTGCCCCAGCCCGTGCCGCTGCAGCACGCACTCCTCGAAGCGCACCACGTTCGGGTGCTGCCGCCGCAGGCTCGTCAGGGCCCAGAACTCGGCCAGCGCCAGCTCCACGTTCTCGGGGGCGTCGCAGCGGATCCGTTTCACCGCCAGCCGGGCCCCGCTGCGCCCGGACACGGCCTCGTACACCACGCCGTACGCCCCGCGACCGATCTCGGCCAGCAGGCGGTACCGCGGGGCCGAGCCCCCGGCGCTGGGCCCCGGCCCCGCCACCGCCATGGGGCCCCGCCGCCTCCGCTTCGCCGCCCTTTGCGTCCCCTCGCGGCCGCCGTCCATCGCGAGGGGCGGCGGCGGGGGGGGGCCCTCGCGCGCGCCCCCCCCTCACCCGGCGCCGGGTGAGGGGGCACGCGCCGCGGAAAAGCGCGCGCTGCCGCCCCCTGGAAGCGCTCGGCCAATCGCGGCGGCGCGGGGCGAACCAACTGCGGCGGCGGGGGAGGGGGGGAGACGGCGCGCAGCGAACGGGGCTCACGCCATACGCCCCCAGTAACGGCGCGGGGTTCGGTAGCGCCAGCGGTTAGGATGCCCTTTACCCCGTATCCGGTAACGGAGCGCGGCGGCTCGGCGCGGAGGGGGAGCGAAGCGGCGGCGCGTACCACCATCAACTCCCCCCCCACCCTCTGCCGGGCCAGGGGGCACGCGCTGCGGAAAAGCGCGCGCTGCCGGCCCCTTTAAGCACTCGGCCAATAGCGGCGGCGCGGGGCGAACCAATTGCGGCGACGAGGGGGGAGAAGGCGGGCGCAGGGAACCGCACCTCCCCGCTCCGGGCGGGATCGGGGAGCGCCGGCGGCACGGGGCTCCCCCGCTTAAACCCCGTGTCCGGTAACCGCGGCTGCGCGCGGAGTGGGGCGTGGAACGGCCCCACCACCACCCCCCGCCCCGCGGTGGTGGTACGCGCCGCCCTAGTGTAAACAACCGGGCAGGGGCTGCGCTGGGTCCTACGTTGCCTCCGCCTGTCCCCGCCGGGCGGCGTCAGCGGGGGAGAGCGGGCCCTGATGTAACCCCTTATGTAACGGCGGGGGACACGCCCCCAGCCCTGCCCGCCGCCCGGGGGCCTGCACCGGAGGGGGGGGGCACCGGGGTGGGGATTGCACCAGAGGAAGAGGGACCTCGGTGCACTGAGTTGGGGGGGGGGACGGAGCTTGGCGTAACGGGGAGAGGGGTCGGTGCCCCGAGGGGGCCTCCCCACCCTCCCAGGAGAATATTTCTCCCCAAGATGTCATCGCAGCCTCCCCTCTGTCAGCTGGAAACCCTTCCCCCTCATCCTCTCCCTGCCCTCCCTGCTCAAGAGCACCCCCCCCGAGCTTTCCTGGAGCCCCTTTCGGTACTGAAGCTGCTCTAAACTCTCTTCTCCAGGCTGAACAACCTCAACTCTCTCAGCCCGGCCTCGTACGGGAGGTGCTTCAGCCTTCAGATCATCTCCGTGGCTTCCTCTCCTCTCGCTCCAGCAGATCCGTGTGCTCCCTGTGCCAAGGGCTCCAGAACTGGACTCAGGGCTCCAGGTGGGGTCTCGGAGCGGAGCAGGGGGGCAGAATCCCCTCCATCCTTGCTGGTCCCCTGCTCTGGATGTAGCCCAGGACACAGCTGTGTGGAGGTGACGGCTGTCGAGGCCCTGGGTGGTGCAGCCACAGGCTGCATCTCCTGCAAGTGATTTGAACCCAATTCCCTTTTGAATGGAGCCACTTTACCTCCTGATCCGGGGCGAGGGGACTGTGCGGCAGCCGACGGGTTCCTGGTGCCGCTCGTGCTGGCAGTGGGGGTGATGGCAGCGGCGCATCTCTGTTTCCATGGGCTCCGCTCTTTCTGCTGGCATCGAGTGGCCACTTGTCCCTCCTGCCCACGCAGGGAGGTCAGTGTGTGCCAGCCTGGGCTGTGTGGTGACCTCGAGCCACCATGGTGTGACGCAGGCAGGAGCTGAAGCTGCTCCTGGTCCCACACCACTGTTCTGCCTGCAGCCGCGACCTCCCACCCTGCTCCGCGCTGCCCGCCTGGCACCCGCTCCGGTTCGCATTGGCACAGTCCCAGAGGTTCGCTCTGGTGCTGTCGTGGTCAACCAGAAGCTGCACGGCTTCTACGGGTGGTTTGGAGGAGAGCCCCAGGCTCCCCACAGAGCTGTTAGGAGCTCTGACGGCCCACAAAATGCATCTAGCACCATCCAGCGCATCCCTCATCCCACAGCCCAGGCAGCCTATCCCGCCCCATGCCTGCAACAGCCTGGTGTCACTTTGGGGCCAGAAAAGCAAGGGAACAGTTTAGGAGCATCAGGAAAAGCCCTGACCCCTGAATAGGACAAATCTGACAGTGCTGGAGGACCAGATGCTCCCACTGGGTCATGGTCCCATGGCTCAGGGGCAACCCGTCCCACACTTAGGGATGATTCTCCCATCCCAGGATGGGGAGCTGGGCTCCCTCGCGGCTGCAGAGCCGGAGGTGCTATTGGCTGCCATTAACTCCCACTCGCTTTCGCGGGAGCCTGGCACACTCGCTCAGCCTCCTCCTCCCCAAACCCGCTCTTCGCTCACGGAGTTAAGAAAACTAAACTTTTCTATTAGTGCACATTTCTCTTCCCCAGGTGCTTAATTACCATTGTCCCAGGGAAATGTCAGGCTGACTCAGAGACAAGTTTCCCATTAGGAAGAGACAGATGAATATTAATCAAACATGCTGGTGGGTGAGCTCGCTCCCAGCTCCTTTCCCAGGGGAACCCTGTCACCCCTACGCCTACCGAGACCCCAGCTGCTCCAGGAGGGACCCTCATGCCTGGTTCACACGTAGAAAACAAGAAGATGATGCTGCTCCAGGGACAGGGGAAACTTGACCTCCCTCATGGAGCAAAGGGAATTGGCTTTGAAGAAGGAGCCTTATTAAACAAAGGACTTTTCTCTCTGCCCATGGGGTTTGCTCTGTCTCTAGAAGCGCATCTCCCTCCCGTACAATTAACGTGGGCAGGGAGGAGGCCCCTCTGCTTTCCATGTCCTGGGGCAGCAAACGGCCTTTTGAGGTGATGCTGTTGCTCTCAGCTGGAGATGCAGCGTCCAGATGGAGCCATTTGCCTTGTTAACAGCAGCTCAAACTGGGGAGGCTGGGCTTTAGGGATGGGCTTTATGGGTTTGGGAGGGCGAGATGATAGAAATGATGGGTTTGGTGTAAGGAATGCTCCTCCTCACCATTTCTGTGGTGCCAGCAGGTCCAGTGGTCCCATTAGTAAGGGTTAAACCTGCTGGGGGATGCTTTCAGCTCCTGGCTGAGCTCCTCACATGAGGGTCTCTGGGGGCTTGCAGCTGCTTAGTGTTCTTCTTGGCTTTGTTCAGTGCTTATGCAGCTGAGCCCACAGCAGCGAGGGGCTGTGGCTGCCCCCACGGTGCCTGAGCCTCCATCCCCCCTTCCCACAGCGCTGCCACCTCCCAGGATGGGTCCCACAGGGGACATCTCTGTTGGCCTTAGGGATATGCATGATGCTCTGCCCTTGCCTTGCCCTCAGCCCGTGGCTCTGTTCCCTCGGTCACTCAGTGCTGGCACAGCCCCATCCCAAGTGAGCTAAAATCCACCTCCAAGCAAAGGCCATGGGGTCTCATGTGCTTTCTGGGGAGCAGAGCCTGACACCCCAAACAGGTGCTTATCGAGGTGGCCACCAGCCTTGGGGACAGGGGACCACAAGCAGCTGGTGCAGGTTGCCCTGCTCTCCCAGCCATGGCTGCTGGGTGCCCGGTGAGGGGTCCTGGCCGTGCTGGTGACCCCGGTGCATCTCACCAGCACCGGGAGGGCTCAGCAGGGGTCCAGCAGCCGATGTTCAAGCTGGGGAGAAAGGCAGGTTGCTGGGAAACGTCCCTCTTGAGCTCCGATAAAAATAGCTTCATTTTCAAGGCGAGAGGATGGGCTGCACTGCCAGCAGCATGTGGGGTGTGCTGGGACCTGCAGAGGATGGGACAGGCTGGCCTGGCCCTGTGGGGTCTGTGCTCCGGAGCCCCCGGTCCCGCTCCTCTGTTGGGATGTGGTGGTGGGTGGGCTCTGGGGGTGCCCCACCGCTGCCCACCTTCACTCCCAAACTGGACTTGGAAAGGCTTAAACAGGAATCAGGGCTGAGCAAGGAAGGTGAGGGGGTTCTCTGTCCCCCCTCCCCTGGGCCCCTTTTCCCTTTGCCTCATCTCTTTGGCTTTGCCCCAGGAGGAGGGGGCACAGGGAGAGGGCAACGGGGCAAAACCTGGAGGGTCTGAGCCTTGATGGTGTGGGGGGTTCCCTGCGTGGGCTTTGCTGCATGGATTGGGGGGGAGCAGCCTTTTGCAGGGTAAGAAGACCACCTTCCCTTCCCAATGGCTTCAGTCCAGCTTGCTCCTCTCCCCAGAATCGCCACAACAGTGCCTCTCCCAGCCTGGAGGGTGGAGTGGGGAGTCAGGGCTTCACCCCCTGCTCCTTCTAGGGCAGGATTTGAATTTGGTGCCTGGGGAGGGGGATTCACATCCTCCAACACGCAGCTTGGGGTGAGACGGACCATATTTGGGGCATGTCCTGCATTTGGGGTACGCTTTTCGGCCCTGAGGATGCTCCAACGGGGGTCCCCAAGGGATGCGGCCGGTGGTGGGACAAGCACCGCAGTGTCTGGGACGTCTGGGGGGCTGCAGGGACCCCACCGAGCAGCAGCAGAGCCTGCTCAGGAGGTGGTGAGGATACAGCGGGGCTGATTATTCACAGCTTCCCTCGCCCCGATTGGCTCCACGGCACCGAACGCAGCCGGGCCCCGCTGCAGGAGGAGACTCCGTGGCCATAAAAGCAGGGTGGGAGCCGGTGGGCGGTGAGTCCGGTGGGCACCCCGGGCATCGCCGCAGGGCCACCAGCCTGCGTGGCCTCGCCACCGACGCCGATGATCGGCTCAGCCTGACACCCGTGGACGGACACCCACCATCCACGACCCGGCAAAGCGGGTGCTCATCAGGACGGGGAGCAGGTAGGACTGTTGGGGTCACCGTCCCACTGACATCGCCTGGGCGCAGCTGGGGTATCGCTCCTGCTCACCAAAGAGTGACTGTTCAAACCCCCCGAAAGCAGCTCATGGTGGGGCTTGTGTTATTTAAGGATGGGCTCCCGCCTGGCCACAGGTGCTCCTCTCATCCCTCAAGCGATTTTGTAGTCCAGAGCTTTGCTGGAGTTTGTTTTGATGCTGATGCCACATCTGCCACCACTGTGGTGGGGACAAACCAGGGCTCAAAGGGGCAAAGGAAGCAGGGAGAGAGCACGGGGAGAAGTTTCTGTCTCCCCCACTTGGATCTAGCGGCAGCAGTGGCCACAGTACTGGGTTTGCTCTGATTCTGTTCCAAAAAGTCATTGGGATTTTTAAGAAGCGTTGTCCTGAAGGTGTTTCCAGGTCATTTTTAAAGGTGAGGAAGGGGACGGCTGGAAGGTGATGCTGCTTCACTACCACAAAGCTCTGCAAGGTCCTAACCTGCCTGAGTTAGACCTGAGTGGAAGGAGAGACCGGCTCAGCCTGGGAGAGCGGTTTGCATCGCGCCCTGGCAATAATCACAGGTTAATCAGGACACGAGAGTTGGTCTCTGTCCTGATTCCCCATCCTTCCTTGGGCCACCAAATCTGGAACCAGCTCATGTAATGCAAGGACGCAATCGGGAGCTTTTCCATGCATGAGCAAAGCCGGGGCACAAAAAACACGAGTGGAAATGGGAGAGGGGGACCCCAGCAGATACCTGACACAGGTAGGAGGTTGACCTCGGTGGCTGGACCCATCGTTGCCAGATGCTGCCACAATCCTGCCACGATCCCGAAGGAGAGACAACTCCGGAGCCTCGGGGCTCCTCCAGGTAACACAGGATTGAGCTCTGACGCTGCTTTTCTTCTTCCTCCCTTTCTCTGCTGCTTCTTTTCACTTTTCTCCAAACCCGTTTGTTTTCTTCCCCCTTTTCCTGCCCCAGTTTTTCTAGTCCCCACCTCTCTGGAGGAGCAGGGGGGCCATTTGTGGCTCTGTCTGGATGGGGCACGCGTGCAGCGGGGTGTCCCGGGTGCCCAGGCACGGAGCACCCCTGGCCCCGCTGTGCCTCGGAGAGCCCCTGAGTGCCATAAAGTTCCCGATCCTTCGACCGCCTCGGAGAGCCCCTGAGTGCCATAAAGTTCCCGATCCTTCGACCGCAGCAGGGCACGAGGCTGCCGACAGCAGAGGAGCGTGGCACGGCCAAGGGAGGGGAAGCAGGTGGAAAAAGGAGGGGAAAAAGGTTTTCTGGTGGGGCTGCTAAGAAGCAGCTTGGGAGCTTCATCCCCCTCGGTGCTGCAGCTGGCACCTACCTGTGTGGCTGGAGAGTCCTCGCGTAGCAGCGCAGTCTCGGTGGTGGCAATAAGGGACAGGCACTGTGTCTCGGTGGCGAGGGCTGGCTGGGGTTCTGCCATCTCCGTGCCCATCCTGGGCATCCACCTGCCCTGGTGCCCGTTGCTCTGCTGGAGAGAGGCAAGGTGATGCACTTAGCGCTGGACGGAGCCAGAGGTGCCTGTTGCTCCGCTGGAACAAGGCAGGGTGATGCACTTAGTGCTGGATGGAGCCAGAGGTGCCTGTTGCTCCGCTGGAACAAGGCAGGGTGATGCACTTAGCGCTGCACGGAGCCAGAGGTGCCTGTTGCTCCACTGGAACAAGGCAGGGCGATGCACTTAGTGCTGGATGGAGCCAGAGGTGCCTGTTGCTCCACTGGAACAAGGCAGGGTGATGCACTTAGTGCTGGATGGAGCCAGAGGTGCCTGTTGCTCTGCTGGAACAAGGCAGGGCGATGCACTCAGTGCTGCACGGAGCCAGTGTGCGGTGCAGCTGAGGAATGCAGACAGTTCTGCAGACGATGGTGCAGATAATTCAAATTAAATTTTAATCTAGCATGAATTAATACCGTGGCATTAACATTTCTTCATCAGCACCAATTACGGTACATTAGCAGATACTGCTGAAGAATACAATAGTCTCTAATATGCGTCATTAATGTGTAACAGATCCCTCCGGGTCATGCCTTTCCACCCCAGATAAAAACAGCCAAGAAGCAGGCAGGTGCTTGCTGCCAGTGCTCCCCGTTAGGGTTGGCTCTCACTCCCAGGGCCATCATGGTCCTGGTGGCACTGCAGTCCTGCGGCATCACAGCCAGGGCCAGCACTGGCCCCTCCAGCCTCATCTGGGAGGTTCTGCCCCTCTCCCAGCAACTGCACAATGTGTTCAGCCCTCCCTGGCCTTGTCTGCGGAGGTGAGAGGCTCTGGCATGGCTCCTGGTGGGCTCAAGGATGGTGATCAAGGCTTGCAGGTAGGCTTGAACCACCAATCTAGCTTTTCCCTTCTTCCTCGTGCTGCTCCAGCCCAGCAAAAGTGGTGGTGGGAGGGAGGGGAGCCAGGGCTGCTCCAGCCTGGGGTGCAGCACCTGGGGTGAGGCTGCATGGGGTGACAGCATCCACCACCTCCCTTCTGCTGGCAGCTCCAGTCGTGGTGCTTTTCTTCCCCAAGACCAAGAGGGAGAACCTGTGATTCATCCCCTCCACGCCGTGCAACACGGCAATCAGAATATTGCAGAGAAACACAGCGCTAAAGACAAAAAGGGACTTCTCTTTCCAGAAGTGTGGAAGGAGCAATGGAGGAGATGGGGTGGGTTGGGATGGTGGTACCAGTTCCAGGAACCTCAGTGGCCGCGGGGTCCTGGCTGTAGCTCAGAGCTTGTTCCAAGGACCAGACCGCAGGGTAAGGGATCACATCCAGCAGCATCCCCGCGGGTCACTCCTGTCTCCTCCCTGCCTGGCACCCGGGGGCAGCACCCAGAGGTGAGTTGCAGGCACTGGTCCTGGTGCACGTCCCCAGGAGAAGCCGCACAGGTGGTAGGTGCCCCATGCCAAGGGTGCCTGTGGGGCGACGATGGGCTCCCCGGGGCCGGTGCAGGGAGGGTGACGGCTCTGTGCTCTCTCGCCCTCCCCAGGCAGCGGCTGCGGGGTGAGATGGCACGACGGGCGCTGGCGTTGGCGCTCTGCCTCTCCCTGGCTGCTACGGCATCTGCCGACTGCGCAGCCCAGTGCTCCCTCTGCACAGCCCGGACCCGCAACAGCGAGAGCAGCATCCAGCCCCTGGTAAGTCCCAGCAGCGGGCGCAATGGGCGTGCTCGTGCATGGTCGGCAGGGCTGGGAGCTGACGGGGTGTTGGGCACAGGTACAGGCACCCCAGGGTGCTTGGAACGTGCAACCATCAACTCCTCGCTGAGCTTTGCAGCACGGCGGGTGCAGATCTCCAGGTTTGGGGTGGGAAGAAGGCAGGGGGCATCACCTCGAGAGGCAGGGTGATATCAGCGGGCATCCCACTGTGGCCACTGTCTTGCAGATGTGCCTGCGGGAATGCCAGGGCTCCTCACCACCTGGCCCCGAGTGGGACACATGCAGGAAGGCGCTGGCGCTCCTGGCCCCGCTGGTGGCCGTGGCCGAAGGGACAGACCCATCACCTCAGGAGGCAGAGGAGGACGAGGCTGAGCTGGAGCAGGAGCGGGGTCCCGGTGAGCTGCCGGCACTGGCCAAGCGCTACGGGGGCTTCATGAAGAAGGTGGCCAAGGGGAAGCTGCTCGCCCTGCTGCGCGAGAACGCCCACAGCAAGGGCGGCCTCAGCAAGAAGTCTGGGGGCTTCGGCCGCAAGCCGGGGGAGCGGGCAGCCCCCGAGGACTACCTGGGGCTGTGGCCAGCGGGCGACGGGAGCGAGGAGCCCACGGGCGCTGGGGCCGAGGGGCAGGAGCTGGCAGAGCTGCACAAGCGTTACGGTGGCTTCATGCGCCGGATCCGACCCAAGCTCAAGTGGGACAACCAGAAGCGCTACGGGGGCTTCCTGCGGCGGCAGTTCAAGGTGATCACGCGGTCAGACGAGGACCCCAGTGCCTACTCAGGGGAGGTCTCGGACCTATAGAGCTGGGCATGGGATGGGCAGCACCGCGGTCCCCATGCTGCCAGCCCAGACTGTGCCACCACCATCATCCCCACCCCCTGGTGTGGCCGGCGTCACCCCTACCTCATCCCCTCCATGGATGACGGGTCCCTGTCCCGAGTCATCCCTCTCTGGTTCACCTGCCCATCCCTTAGGGACCCCGTGCCAAGGGGACAGTGCCACCTCTCTGGCTGTGGGTCCAACCTCTGGGCTCCCCCAGGCAAAGCGAGGAGGGGAACACGCATCCTCCACCCTCCCACGGCTGCAGAAGGGCAGCAGGGTCTGGAAACCATCACAGCTGATGTAGGGGGGACAGTGGCCTCTGAGCACTGGCAAGGATGAGCCAGGGCAGGATGAGGCCCTCCAGGCTGGAAGGTGGCCGGAGCAGCCGGCACGGCCGTGGGAGAGGCAGCTGGCTGAGCACCACCCCAACTCCCCTCCCCAAGCGACTTGTGTCCCCCCAATCCCAGCACCCTCCTGGTTCCCCCCTCCACGAAGAACCCCCAGAGGCAGGGTTGGACCCGCACCCCCGCTCCCCCGCAGCCAATAAAAGGCAGATGCCAACAAAGCCGAAGCCGTGCTGGGTGCTGAGCGGTGGCTTTGTCGATGGTCCAGGGCTCCACGGGGCAGATCAAGCCCTTGGCGTGAGGGGACCACGCGCCCAGGGCCTGGAGTGGGGGCTGGGGGCCAGGGGCACCCGAGGCCTGTGGGCAGCACACAGTGGAACCGTCCCCACACCATGGGGGCCAAGGGAACGAGGGACCCCACGACCCCCACTGCTGCTGCCCCCCCAGAGAGGCGGGGTCCCCCCAGCCAAGCAATGGCAGGGCAGGGATGCTCAGTGCAACAGGGCCCCCCCGCTTGCCCCAGGGAATCCCAGCAGCTGCCCTGCCAAGGGCAGTGGCCAAGCTCTCCCCTTCCTGCTCCCACTTTCAGGACAGCGTGACCTCGCTGGCAGCAGCTCTGAGACGAGAAAACCCAGCCTGGGCAGCAAATTCTCTTTTGAACTTCTTCGTTGCTGCCTCCTCCTCCGGGAAGCCTCACGCTGCAGCTCCTGGTGATGAGGCAGAGCCAAGCTGCCTGCTGCGGGGTGGGAAAGGAGAGGAGGTGGCTGCAGAGCACTGGCACACGCTCAAGCTCACCCATAGCCACCCAAGCTGCAGCCAGGACCCAGCCTGCCCGCACCCTGGTACGAGCACCCAAAGAGAAGGAGAGCCCCTCCGACCCTCAGGGTGGGCACCACAGCCCCTACTCCAGCCTCAACCTCCTGCTTCCCCTGCCATCCTCCTCCTCCCCCGCTTTTCTCTCTAGCACCGTGAAGGGGTTGTGCAGGATGAGGCTCCCTCCCCATCACTGCAGGACACAGTCCTACCTCACCCCACCAGGCACCCCCAGTGCTGATGCCCAGGTGACCCCCCCACCCCTGAGCACAGGGCCACGCTGAGGGGTGGGAGCAGCACAGGACTTTTCACTTTTATTATAAAAATACCTTGCAAGCAAAAAAAAACCAAACAAACCCAACCCAAAACAAAACCCCAAACAAACAAAAAACAACAACAACAAAAAATAGGCTGTACAAGCAGTCACAGCGCTCTCAAAGCATCAGCAGCCCCTGGCCCCCTTCCAGCAGCCAGAGGAGCCATAGAAGACACTTGTTCCCCATGGGTGGGCTTGCAGGGAACCTGCCTGGTCCCCCCCCGTACCCCCCTGGCAGAGCTGGGGGGGTCACGTAAGTCTTTTTGGGGTTCAGGGTCTTTACTGAGGCCTCGGTCTTAATTGTGCACATCTTATTCTACTGTTAAGTACACAGCAGCACACCCACGTACAACACAAAACATTGGGGTTTCAGCTCTAAAAATTAACAGTTAGATGTCAAACAGTCAGTGTGTTGCAGGGTACCTGCGGGGAGCTCCCGGGGCACCCCCAGCCCGGCCGGCACGGAGCTGCACGCTTTGTACAAGCCTGGGGCAGCGCTTGTGGGTCCCGGCCCGGGGCAAGGCTGTGTGGAGGAAGATGAGGAGGAGGATGCTCGGTGCCAGGGAGCCATACCTGGAGCCTCCCTGGGC
This sequence comes from Phaenicophaeus curvirostris, assembly GCF_032191515.1. Classification (NCBI taxonomy): domain Eukaryota; kingdom Metazoa; phylum Chordata; class Aves; order Cuculiformes; family Cuculidae; genus Phaenicophaeus; species Phaenicophaeus curvirostris. Next base: position 8,210,775 of record NC_091409.1, read on the forward strand.
GGCAAGGACAGGGGAAAGCCCACAGCTGGGGTCACCAGCCTTCCCAGCCTCATTGGCCTTGGTGCGAGACCGAGGTCCCACCGAAGGGACACTTGGGAAGAGAGAGGCAGACACTTCAGTCCTTCCTTTAAAGCCAGTTTGGTTTCCAGGCGCCGGCAGCAGGGGAGCCCCAGAAGGCAGCGCGGGGGCACCCACGGGTCCCTGCGGGGTTGGGGCAGCTGCAGACGCTGTGCAAGCCTGGCCAGGCAGTGGCATCCCCGTGGGAGCTGGTGTGGAGGCACTGTCTCCATCTCCTCAGCCTGGCTGGAGCTTCCCGAGGAGCTGCTGCTCCACTGGCTGAGCCTGCTGTGGGCAAACCCCATGCACCGAGCCAGAGCAGCCCCCGGGGCTGTGGGGGACCCTGAAGGGATGGAGCCGGCAGCCCCAAGACCAAGCCACCTCCATATATCAAGTCTTCGCAGACGGGAGCCAACCCCAACAATATTGCGGGCTCCATTTCCACCCTGAATCGTGGGTAGCGGAGCCCCTTGCACTCAGAGCTTCCAAGAAAATCCTCCCAGGCAGGAGCAGGGTGGCTCCCCATAGGGTCCCAGCAGCCGCCGTGGTCCTGCTCATTTCCTCGGGATCTGGACGCTGGCGTACTCGGAGGTGGCCTCCTCAGGGCACGGGGCTGGCCGCTTGGGTGCCTTGCTGAGGTGCACCATGTCCAGGTCGGCGTAGGTGAGGTTGTCGTCGCTGGCGGGCGGGCGGCTGGCCTGGATGCAGGCGTACTCCGACTGCTGGCTCATCTCCACCATCCGTCGGATGGTCTTCCTCTCTTTCTCGAAGTTCAGGTCCGCGTAGGTCAGGTTGTTTGGGTCAGACTCCTGCAGGAGACATCAAGAATTCCTCTGGGAGGACAAACGGGGAGCCCCCAGTGCCCACCCCAAAGCCAATCCTGCTGCAGCTCGACCTGGGACAGCTTGGTCGCTGCTTGTACAGAGGGAACGATGCCAGCAGCCAGCTGGGACAAGCCCACAGCGATACTTTACCCCATGCTCTGCCTCCAAATCACCAGCCACCACACCAGCGACAGGCTTCAGAGCCACCACAGCAGCCACCCCACCCCAGTAGGACTGGGCAGGGGCCAGGCTGCCCAGCGATGCCCACGCAGGAGCTGGCAGAGGCTGGGTGGGACAGACAGATTGCTGCTGATCACGACTTTGCTCGTAACTGTGTCACGAAATGCAAAAATAACTCCACAAATAGCCAGGGATGGCTATGGCACAGCTGGTTCTCCAGGCAGCACAACCCCAGGCTTCCCTAGGGGGAGGAGGAGGAGGAAGACAGAGGACGAAGGCAGAAAAGATGCTGGGAAGCAGCTACCCCATCCTTGGGACAGCTTCTCCTCCCTCTCCAGCCACAGTGTGGAGACACTGAGGCGTTTCACAGGGGAACCACCACCCTCCACTGGAGACACAGAGGTGTTTCATGCAGAAGCCACCACCACCCTCCACTGGAGACACAGAGGTGTTTCATGCAGAAGCCACCACCACCCTCCACTGGAGACATCGAGGTGTTTCATGCAGAAGCCACCACCACCCTCCACTGGAGACACAGAGGTGTTTCATGCAGAAGCCACCACCACCCTCCACTGGAGACATCGAGGTGTTTCATGCAGAAGCCACCACCACCCTCCACTGGAGACACAGAGGTGTTTCATGCAGAAGCCACCACCACCCTCCACTGGAGACATCGAGGTGTTTCATGCAGGAGCCACCACCACCCTCCACTGGAGACACAGAGGTGTTTCATGCAGAAGCCACCACCACCCTCCACTGGAGACATCGAGGTGTTTCATGCAGGAGCCACCACCACCTCTGGTGCCTCCCGACTTCTCTCCCTCCTTAGGTCCCGGGGCTGAGCAACACACCTGAGTAGTGGCCTCGCTGCTCTTCTCCGGTTCGTGTAACCTGAAAGGGGGAACAAACCCAATCAGATCGAGTGTCCCATTGCCTCTTCCCCAGTGAAGGAGAAGCCGGGGGCGGGGGGATATGTGTGTTCAGAGACAAAACAAGGTCCTTGCAGCAGCCTCAAGCAGGATAAGTCCTCACCAAGCGAGCCTTTGTATAGAAATGTGTAGAATTGTTTGGGCTGGAAAAGACCTTTAAGCTCAGTGAGTTCAACCGTTAACTCAACTGCCCACTCCATCACCCAACTGCGCCCCCAAGCACCACATCCACACAGCTTTTAAACCCCTCCAGGGATGGGGGCTCCACCGCTACCTGGGGAAGCCTCTGTCAGGGCCCGAGAACCCTTCCCATGAAGGAATATTTCCTAATATCCAGCCTAATCCTTCCCTGGTACAACTTGAGGCCATTTGCCCTCGTCCCATCACTTGTCACTTGGGAGATGAGACCAGCAACCACCTCACCACAACCCCCCCCCCAGCTCTGTTGCCTTCCCCTGGACACCCTCCAGCACCTCAATGTCTTTCTTTAAAGACATTTGCTCACATGCTGGTCCAGCTACCCCTCTGCAGGCTGGAGAGCTGGTTCCCACCCACTTGTTTGGTACAAGACCACTACAGGGGCAGAATCACAACTGGGGGATCAGTAGAGCCTGGGCTCATGTCTTCCCTTTCACAACAAGCTTTTGAGAATCCAGCTCCACCCCAATTCCAAGGGACCCTGTTTGCAGGCTGGAGGGTGCATGGGTTACTCTGACCAGATGAGATCAACACTTACCTAGCAGATGGCGAGCTTTTACCTGCCAGAAGAGAAATAGTTTAGGAATGAAACAGTTCAGGAAACAACATAAAACCCCTGCATCCCAGGCACGCGAGCCCGCACGCAGAGCCTGCTGCAAGAGCCCACACACAGCTTCCCCGAGGCAAGCGCCTGCCGTGTTCTGGAGGTTCGCTCTGTTTCAAAGAGCATCCCAAGCTGGAAGAGAGCCACAAGGCTCATCAAGTCCAGCTCCTGTCCCTGCACAGGACAACCCCAACATTCATGCTGTGGGTCTGAGGGCGTTGGCCAAACGCTTCTGGACTATCGTCAGGCTTGGTGCCATGAGTGCTTCCCTGGGAGCTGTTCAGGGCTCCACCACCCTCTGGGGAAAGAACCTTCTCCTAACGCCCAACTTAACCCTCCCCTGGTGCCTCTTCCTGCCATTCCCTCAAGGTGTTTCCCGCAGAACTGTTCCTGGCAGAGAGGAGGAGGTGGGGGGGTCAAACACTTGAGGCACAAGGAACAACAAGCACGTTTGACTCTGCTCCTGGCAGGCGTTGGCACACAGCGGCAACCAGGCAGAGCTTTCCCTGCAGCCTGCGAACAACCCGGTCAGCTCTACTCCATCCTCCCCTTTGGCCTGGAGCCACATAGCCAAGCAGTGATGCGAGAAAGAGAGAGAAGGGAGTCAGGAGCAGGTTATTCCCTGCCGCGCACTTGGGTTTCCTTACCCTTGCTCTGCTTTGCCCGGATGAGGTAAAGAATTGCAGCCACCAGCAGCGCCAGCACAGTGCAGACCACTCCCACCACGATATAGATGGGGAGCAAATTGTCTGAAATATGAATGAAAAAGGTCACCACAAGCCTGAAAACGCTGGTGCTGACCAAGTCCCTGCCGCCTTCCAGCTGGGGTTGGCGTGGTGATGCCTGAAGCACCAAGAACCACAGCTCAGGACCTGCCAGCATCGCTCAGCCTGCAATATGGGGATTTTGTGTCCTCTGTGAGACTTTGAGCTTTCCCAGGGGATGCATCCTAAAGTCTCCCCAGCAGGGACTGCATCCCAGCAGCTCTCACCGTAAGGTGTCTGGAACAGGTCGCTCTGTCCCCCCTTGGCCAGGGCGCTGATCCACAGCAGAGCCGTCTCGCTGACGGGGGCCTGGCCATCGTGCACCACCTGGCAGGTGAACGCAGAGCCGTTCTTCTCCTCCGTTGCTTGGACCTCCAAAAGGCTCCTCAGCTTGAACAAACCCTGCGGCGTCTCCACTGGCTTGGAGAGTTTCTCCACCTTCACCTCCGTCCTGTTCTCCAGCCAGGTGACATCCACATCTCCCGGGTAAAACCCCTCCACGTCGCAGGTGAAGATGACGGTCTCGTTCACCTCAACAGGGCTCCGTGAGTCAGTGGCCACACGGACACTGGGGGGAACTGGGAAGAGAAGCAGCTCCTGGTGCCGGGCCTCCCCCGGCTCCGCTGCCCACAGGGTGCCCTGTCCCCACCCCGGCACCTGGACACCCCGAGCACCGTTTCCCCCCAGCCTCACCTCGCAGGGCATCGCGGAGCTGGAACATCCCCGTCAGTGGGTCCGTCAGCGTGGGGTGCTGCACCTTGCAGGAGAGGTTGGAGCGCAAGTCGTCGCGCTGCAGCGTCAGCATCACCGTGCTGGACATGTTGTAGGAGGATTTTGTCTGTGCTGGGGTGATCTGGGGCTGCTGAGCCGAGATGGAGGCCTTGTCCTTGAACCATTTCACCGTGATTTCTTCGGGAAAGAACCCTCCAGACACACAGGTGAAAGGCACCGATTCCCCCGGCGCCACTCTGCGCCCGGGTCCAGACACGACTGGGCGTGTGGGTTTGGCTGCGGGGAGAAGCGCAGGGTCAGCCCCGGCTCTGCCGCCCCCGCGGGACCCTCTCCTGGCACCTGAGCCCCGAGCAGAGCCCACCGGGTGGGGTGGGATGGGGTCACTGGTTCCCCCGGGAGCTGCTCTGGGAGCCCCACTCACCACGCACAGACACCTCCGTGCCCTTTCCACGCTGAAACTCCTCTTCACCCTTCAGCCTATTACGGAACTTCACACAGTAATAGGTGCCGGCATCCTCGGGCTGCACATCCGTGATGTGGATGCTGAAGTCCGTGTCGGACCCATTCTCTGCCCTTGTCACACGGGGGGAGGAGCCCGTCTGATCATAAACAGTGACCCCACTGTCCTTGCCCTTCAGCCACCTCACGGGGCCAGCAGGACCGTCTCCTGATATGGTGCAGGTCAGGGTGATCGTCTGCCCCGCTGCCACCGTCACCGGATCCTGGAGCTGCTGCACCTTGAAGTCCTTGAAATCCTGACCCACCTGGGCATCCGCACCTGGGGAAAAACACAGACCCAATCTCACCTTGCACAGCACACCTAGCCTGGCTCTCGGTGCCCTCTCTGGCTGCTGGATGGGCTGAGCACCCCACTTTGGGTAGCGGGGACTAGGGACGATAGGGCTGTGCCAGCACTGAGGAGCCTGGGAGAAGAGCTGCAGTCACGGCAGCGGGCACAGCCCTCAGCCCGCGGGTCGCAGCAGCAGAGCCAGCTAGAGCTGTGCTGGACAGACACATGTCACACTGTACAGCTAAAACACGGAGCAGATCCCTGCCGGCATGCTGTGCCGCCTCCCACAGCCGCTCGCCTTTGTCAGTCAGGAGGAAACGAGGGCACAGAATAGAAGGTGCTCCAAAAACGAGCTGCCTTTGCAGATCTGAGATCACATTTTCCGCACCGAATCTGTCCCATTTCTCGCCTTGAATCCAAGCCCCGATGGAGCACAGACCTTGGCCAAAGCAGACAGACGTCACTCCTGCTTGTCACCGACAGAGGAGAGCAGTCCCTTTCGAAGCATCTCGGCAAAGAGCTCCTTGCTCCGGGGTGTCACCTCTCCACACTGCAAGCTCTGGTGCCCAGCGACCCCTGCCAGGGCACCCCCAGCTGCCAATGTTCCTTCTCGCATGTGTGGTCAGGCAGGGGGCAATTCCTGAGGTCTCCAGGGCTCTGCTCGCCCTGCCAGCAATAAAATCCACTTCGGAGGGTCCTGCAGCCAGAGCTGGCAGGGACCGGGGGTCCAAGCTCGCTGTCGTGCAGGGGAGAGGCAGCAGGAGCCCCACGGGAACTGCAGTGCTGCTGCTCCCTCAATGCAGCTGGAGAGGAGAGACGGCCACCTCCTATTCATGCAGCTCCTCGAGGGGTTAATTCTGGGAACGCTTGCCAAGCCAAACAGTTCTTGTGACTGAATTGAATGAGATTTCAGTACAGGCCGTTGCTTAAAGGAACATTCTTAAATAACCAAGAGAACTGCTTAAATCCACCTGCTGCGGACCCAGAGCTGGCAAGTGGCACAGAGGATGCACAGAGGATCGGTGTCACAACCGCACGGAGCCCATCGTGTTTGAGCTGGTAACTCCTGCTGCAGCAGCGCTGGGAGCGCATGGACCAGCCTTGCGGGTGGCAGCTGCACCCCGCACCTTTCACACCAGAAAAACCCAGGGCAGCAACAAGACCTGGCACCCACGCAGCCCCCACCATGCCCAGGATGGGACAGGACCCCTTGGCTGGATGCTCCTGGGAGGCTCTACTGTAGCACGAGCTGCTCTGACCCCTCCAAGTCCCGATTGGCTCCCACAGAACCTGGAGAGGATTTTTGGCAGCTGTTAATCCCTTCTGACTTCCAGCAGTATTTGATGCACCCACAGATGTTCTCACTGCCTGCACAATTACTTTATCTCCATAGCCAGAGTTCCCAGGAGTGGAGATTCTCCAGATGCCTCAAGTTAAAGATGTTTTGCCCAGGACGCTAGTGTGCTTCATCCCCAGCACAGGCCAACGCTCACAGCCAAAATCTTCAGGCTTGGGTGTTTCCCTTCAAATCCGTGGCAGCAGCACTCGTAACACATGAGTTTGTCCCAGACAACAAGCACGGAAGGACAGAAACCTAGTTTGTGCCACATCCTAGGGCATCATCCAGGCTGAGCCTCATTTTTCTGCATGAGCAGCAGCAGCCTGGGCTTCTGCACAGTGAGCCGGTGGTGCTGGGGCAACACTCAAATGTGGGAACAGCCCTGGAGCAGAACTTCTGCCCTCGGTGAGGGCTTGTGCACCCCATGTGCAGATGCACAGCGGTGACACAGAGCGCAGAGCCTGTGCTGCTGCTGTGGCATCTCCTGAGCTTCCCCATCATCTGCTGCCCTCAGACCTTTTGCAAGAAGTGGTTGAGAAACGCACAGAGGAAGTTTAAAAGCACGGAAGCATCATCCGCCTCTTGCCAAGCCCCTGCGTGGGGATGTGACCCAGCCAAGGGGTCTGGCACCCCCAGCACGGACTCCTCAGCCCCTTCGAGCACCCAGCGTGACTGTGATGCTCATTGCTCACCCCACCCCATCAGCAAACAAAGCCCAAGACGCCTCATTGCTCATTAGCGGGTGGCCTCACAACACAGCAAGGGCTGTGGGAAGTCGGGGGCCAGGAGCCAGGGCCCCTTCCCACCACAGGAGCTCTGTGCCCAGTGATGAAGCATCACTTGCTGCTCCCCTCTGCCATCCTGTATCCCCTCAAGGGTCCCTTTGCCAGGAAGAGCTGCCCTGCTCAGAGGGGCCAGCGCTGCCCCGCACCGCCCAGCCTGCACCAGCCAAGCACTTCCTCTTCATCCTCCCTCTCTCCATCTGTCCGTCTCTCCGCAAAGCACGCGCTGTACCGGAGAGGAGAGAGATGGGGAAAGCATCTGCTTTGGGGTCCTGGAGCTGACCCCAGCGCTGCAGCGTGGTCAGCGGGAGCAGCACAAGCATCGTTCAGCTCCAAGGCACGTTCAGCTCCATCGCAGCCCTGGGATGTCAGAGCAGCATCCACAAAAGCAGCGGGCAGTTAACCTGGATGCAGCCGGACCTGATGCTCAGTGGGAGCTGTAGCTCACCACTACCTCAGCAGAAGGCTCCTGCCTTCCCAGGTTCGTGGGGATTTGCTTTTGCAGGCAGCAGGGCTGCCCCTCCAAGAGCCCCTGTTTGCAGCCGGGCTGCAGATGATCCGTGTGCATCTCTCGCATCGCCAAGCCCACGTCACCGCCTCGCCAGGCAGCGGCGTGCGAGCAGCCTGCCCGCTCCCCGTGCCGAGGGATGTGCAGACAAGGGGTGTTTGCTCTTGTCCAGCCTGAGCCGCCGCAGCGAGGCCCCTGTCGCACGGGACTTTGCTCCCAGAGCAGCCAGGGAACAAAGGGCTCCATGCTGCCTGCCAGGAGGCTTCGCTGCAGCTCTCGGCCTCTCCATCATTGCAGAAACCACTGCGTGGTCTCTCAAATCGGGCTAAAATGTAGCTTTTAGCTTATTTTTCCACGTGTCCCGTTGTGAGCCACCACACTGCTTTAGAGGCTTTCACACACAGCTCTGTTTGGCCAGTGCTCTTCAGATCCCTGCACGCAGGGCTTGCAGATCTATTTATACCTGAGCTCCAGCCACGATTGTGCCACGTTAGCACCACGCTGCCTTAGCGAGACCCGCTCGCACCTCCCAGCCCAGGAGCAGGAGTCCCAGACAGACCACCCAGCTCCTCTGCCTGCACGCAACCCTTCACCAGCACCAACCCACCGTGTTCTCAGAAACACCGACAAAGTCCCACAGCAGCAGGCAGAGCGATGCCCCCACCCCCGGCGATGGGAAACACAAAGGGGAAGTTGACAGAAAACCCCACAATATGAAAAAAAAAGTAAAGTTTCCACTGAAGCTCCTTTCCTCCCTTCCCCCTGAACACAGCTTCTCCTCACACCCAGCAGATGATGTCTCTCCTCCTTCCCCTTTCTGGGTGCTTGTGTCAAGAAGCAGCAGGGCTGGGAGCCCGGCCAAGCCCCCTCCCAGCAGGGATTTGCGAGCCCCGTATGCTCATGATGTGCTGGAGCACCAGGACTGGCACACATCAGGGTTCTTTGTGCTACAAACACATGGGAGACACCGAACTTCTCTCTACAAGCACCAGTTCAATGCAAACTTGCTTCCCACCTGCACATTCACAGAACCAGCCGACAACACGATTTGCTCAGCCTCCAATTTCAAACCAGCTAGAGAGAGAGCAGAATCCCTTCGCCACCGAGACCAAGGGGAGTTTAGGTGCTCTGACCCTCTAATCTGCTCTATCCTACACTCCGGAATTAGCAAAGGCTTTTAGAGCCCTAAAACTCATCACCTGACAGTCCCCACGTAGGTAGGAGCCCCAGAGCGCTCCCAGCCTGGAGAGGAGGCACAAGCACAGCAGCCGTGCTGTGCCTGGTCTAGCAGAGCCTCCCTCCTCTTCTTCAGTTTAATTTGAGAGCAAAACAATCCCTGGCTCTCCTGCTGCGGTGCAAGTTTCCCATCTCGGTGACACATTGCTTTCCGTATTCCACCTTTTGAAGCGTTTGATACCGAACAGATTGCAAGGGGCCGGGGTTTCATTCAGGAGAGGCTGCTTGGATGCTTGCTGGTAAAAATAGCTCGGTTTCCTTCTGAAGGAGCCGGGTAAGGAGCTCCAGGATGGTGAGGAGAGGGCGGTGCGCTCCAGAATTCGACGTGCAGCTGGTCCTCGGCATCCGCAGCCCCACGGTCACTCGCTGAAGGAATGGACCCATGAGCAAAAGAAGCCCCAGAATAATCCTCCTGGAATTTCACCTGCAGCAAAACCGCCCACAGGGGAAAATAACAGGTGCTGCCTATAAAAAGGGCCTGGAATCTGCAGTTCAGGGCAAGGCAAGAAGAGAGACCCAGGAGTGCTATGAAGATCCCAGAGGGGCTCAGGGACATTAAAGGCCACACTGGACATACGTGACATCAGAAGACGCCTCAGATCACATGCAGACACCATTTGTGAGCTTCCCTCCTACAGCATTAGGAGAACTCCAGCTTGAAAGCCAATTTGAAAGCCAAGGCCCCCCAACCAAACAGATTTCCTCTTTAGCGGAGGTACCAGGATGCGCAGCCGAAAACCTCCACTGAGAAGCGGTGGAGGAAGGGTTCTGCATGGCACAGATTTTGCTGTTTGGCTTCCCAGCATCTCTTTGCCCTCCAGGAAGATCTTCTGGAGGACCTTCTCTTTCGCTCGTGCAGAAGCCAGGGCCAGCTCTTCTGGAGTTCAGGCTTAGTCTGAGCCATGACCCAGGAGCGGTTCACCAAATGGTAAAGATCACAGAATCATTTGGTTGGAAAAGAGCTTTGAGATCAACACCAGCCTTACCTGCCCACCACTGAACCAAATCACCTGCCCATCTTTTAAACCTCTTCAGGGACAGGGACTCCACCACCGCCCTGGGCAGCCGTGGTCTGTGCCCAAGAACCCTTTCCATGAAGGAATATTTCCTAATATCCAGTCTAAACCCGCTCCAGCAGAACTTGAGGCCGTTTCCTCTCATCCCATCACTTCTTAGTTGGGAGATCTGTGTGCGTGCGCCTGAAATTAGAGATGTAAAGCACTCTGCAACCCAGGGCGTTCTGTCCCAGGATGGTTCTCTCTTGATGGCTAGCTTGGGAAAATGGGGTTCCTACTCCAAGGCCACGTTTAATTAAGCTCAGGAGCTTTGTTTGAGCTGTTCTTTTGTGGCAGGGAATTGCAGCGGTTCACTGAGAAGCTGCACTCGCTGCCAAAGCCTTCTTGGCTTCCAGCAACCGGGAGTTTTCAGCTTGGGGCCAACACTTCTCAGTTGTGATCAGGCAACTCAAAGCAAGGAGTTTTGTGCTGAAAGCATTTGCTTTCTGCTCAAGTTTGTGCTTAACTCTCTGCCCAAGTAAAGCTTCCACAGTAAATACTTCCAACAGGCCTGGAAAGGCATGGTTTTCCTCAACATGGGATGGCGTTTTACCCATGGAGGAGCCTATTTGTAATGGGATCTGACTGGAAAAGGTGGAATTGGGACAGGCAGCAAGGTGCTCCTGAGCATTGCCCCAAGCCCCATCCCTCCCCAGGGACACTGAGCGCTGGGCAAGGAGGAGAGCGATTCCTTAGCTGGATGACCCCAGACAAACAGCACCGAAAGAAAACCTCCTAGAAAGGAAACCTCCTTGAAAGCAGCAGCCACCACAGGGCTTCGTTCCTGGTGGGGTGAGAAACTTCTCCCTACGAGCGAGGGAAGGGAAACAGCCAGGGAGCGGCGCACGCTTTTATCGACCCCTCTCACGCTGCGTTCCCCAAGCTTTTAGAGGGGACTGGTGGAGCCGTGAGCCCCAAGGAGGGCTGGGGCACCCGGGGAGCTGGAAAAAGGAGCCCAGGGCTCTTGTGGCCGGTGCTCGCAGGAGGGCTGGGTGGTGCAAGGCACATGGGAGGATGGTGCAACCCCACTGCTCGGGTGCTCAACAGTTGGGTAGAGCCGCAAAACCAGCGCACTGCCAGGGGTAAAGCAGAGGGGTAGCCAGAAAAAGAAGTTTTAGGCAGGCTGGAGCCTCCCCTTACCCGCTCTGCCATCCGGGCAGCCTCTGAGTGGGAATTTTGGCTGCTTGCAGAGATTTGCCTCTCCCGTCGCTGGCGGGGGGTGCCAGCAAATGGGTGGAAACAACATGCCTCTTCACGTCCCTGCTCAGTTCCCTTGTCTGGCTGGGAAGGGGAATGTCTGCCTGCCTTCAAGTTTGCTCCTGGAGGAGCCGCCGAGCCAGGAGGGCCCTGTGGAACTGCCGCGCTCTAGGTCATCGCGGAGAAAGGTCAAACACCAACCGTGCGCGGCGAGACGGCATCATGTCGCGTACCGGAGGTGTGTGGCGGAGGATGGAGGGAAATGGAGAGGGAAAAAATGCCAAAACATCCTATAGGATCCATGGGGAAAGCAACTCCCACCCCCCCCAATAACCCAAAGGAGCAGCAGGAGGGGTGCAGGTCGCACCCTTGGCTTACCTGGCAGGGCGAGCAGCAGCAGGCAGGTCAGTGGCCACGGGGGAAGTGGCTCCATCCTCGGGTGGCTCTGGGGAGCAGAGATTAGAGCGGGGTTCGGCGCTTTATTTTTTTTTAAATACGCAAAAAAAAAAAAATAAAGCAAAAAACCCCAAAAGCAGGGGAAAAAAAAACCAAAAACAAATAAAACCAAACCAGAATTGCAGAATTGCAGCTGGAGAAGGAGGAAATCGCCCTTCTCAGCCCCAAAATGAGGAAGGAGCGAGCCCGGCACACGGACCCGCGGGTCCGCAGCCCCGGAGCCGCCCCCGCCGCGCCGCCTCCCGCCGTTGCCGTGGTACCGGGGCGGGATGGGGCCGGCCCCCGAGCACCGACACCCCCCCCCTTCCCCTCCCCTCGGCCCCGAGCAGCCGCTTTCCCGGCGCTGGGGGCTGCGGCGGCCGGCCCGGAGCGAGCTCGGGGCTGGAAGGTCACCCCGGCGCGCTCCGAGACTTAAGGTGGGCTGGAGGAGACGGGCAGCGGCATCCCTCCTCCCCCAGGACCCGCATCCCTTCCCCCTCCCCACCCCGGACCCGGCATCGCACCCCCCTGAGACTCGAATCCATCCTCCCGCAAGGACCTGGCATCCCACCCTAGAACCTCCAGGACGCAGCATCCCAACTCCCGGGATCAGCATCCATCCCCACTCCCCGCCTGGCATCCGTTCCCCTGGGACCAGCACCCCCACCTCCTCACACAAGGATTGGGACCGCAAATCCCACCAACACCCCCCCTCTGCAGCCCCCCCTTCCCTTTCCACCAGGATCTGGGGCCCAGCATTCCCTCCCCGGCCAGCTCCGGTGCCATCATCCCCTTCACCTGGTCCAGGACCAGTGCCCAGCATCCACATCCCCTCTCCCTGCCCTGGGAGCCAGCATCCACCCTCAAGGATGCTGGCAATGCCACCCTGGGACCAGGGGGTCAGCATCATCCCCACCCCAGGACCAGTGCTGCTTTTGCCCCCCCAAAAGAGCAGTGCCCAGGCTGCCCAGGGAGGGGGTTGAGTCACCTTCCCTGGAGGGGTTTAAGGGACAGGTGGATGAGGCGCTGAGGGACATGGTTTAGTGTTTGTTGGGAATGGTTGGACTCGATGATCCGATGGGTCTTTTCCAACCTGGTGATTCTATGATTCCTCCCCCCGAGGCCCAGTATCCCTCCAGCAGGCAGAATGCAGGATGCAGCTGGGGCAGAGGAAGGATGGTTGAGTGGCCCCAGCGCTGCACGAGGGTCCCCTCGCCTGCCGCAGGCTTCCTGTGCCACAGCCCCGCGCCCCTGTGCTGGAGGTGGGGGCAGAGCACAAGGATGCTCCTGAGCACATGGGATGTTTTGTGCCGCTCAAGGCCAGCGTCCGAGCCAGGAGAGCCCGTGGCAGGGTGCAAGGGGCATTTTGGAGGTGCTCACAGGCCGGCTGAGCTCATGGGGGTCAGAATGAGCAAGGAGAGGGCTCTGGTGCAGCCCAGGCAGCTGCTGGAGCGGGGGATGCAGAGGGAGAGGAGATACCTGCACCCCGCTGGGACTCCTTGAGCTACACCCTGAGGGCATCTCCTGAGATCCAGGGGAACAGGCGTAGTGGGAGCCTGTCCTAGGGGAAAGGACAGGAGCCTGCACAGGGAGAGGCAGCAGCTCAAGGACAAGGCAGCTGCAGTGGGAGAAGAGAGGAAGTAGCGTCTGGATGTGAATATCCATGGGACATGTGTCCCTGCACTGTCTAGCTTCTCCCTGACACGAAGTCCCTCCCAGGGGAGGCACAAGGACACGTCCTCCGCTGTCTGAATCCTGCTGCGAGTTCACCCACCACCCACAGGCTCTTGGGTAGGACCAGGACAGGGACCAGCTTGCTCCCCTGTGAGCTGCCTGGGCACAGTCACCTGCAGCCAGACGCGATGCTGTCAGGTCCTGAGCCCCCCCGGCTTTCCCCTCTGCCTGCCCAGGTCAGGATACAACCCGCTGCAGACAGGAGCCAAGCACCCAGCACCCCCAGGCAGCACCCAGCATCCCCCACAGCATCCCCAGCAGCACGGATCGTACCCAACTACTCTCCCACACCTCAGGGTCCCAAGGGCAGCGGTGGGTGCAGGGCTGTGATGTGCCAGGGGTCCAGCTCTCAGCTCCCTCCTCCCTCCCTGGCAGCCGCTGGGGCTGTCGGCTTTATTTAGAGCTTCGCACAAACAAACAGCGAAGCTATCTGAAGTGACTTGGCACCATCAATCTGCACACGGCGCCAGCCTGCGCGTGTTCCCGTCCCCGCCAGCCTCCCCCTCGGCCCCAGCTACACCCGTGTGCTGCATCCAGGCTTTATGGAGCTCACTTTACTGTTGGGAGCTGGGACCAGGCTCCCCAGGCACCTGCGCTGCCTCTCCCTCTGGGACCCCCCCAGGGCAGCTGGAGCTGCACTTGGGCACCTCAGCCAGTGCTGCTCCTGCTGCAAAATAATCACAAAATGGTTTGTGATGGAAGCAAATTCAAAGCCCATCCATACCACACCCCGCCATGGGCAGGGACACCTCCCACTGGATCAGGGGCTCCAAGCCCCATCCAACCTGGCCTTGAACCCCTCCAGGGATGGGGCAGCCACCACTGCTCTGGGCAACCTGCTCCAGGACCTCTTCACCCTCACAGCAAAACATTTCTTCCAAAGATCTCATCCAAATCTCCCCCATTTCAGCTGAAAACCATTCACCCCATCCTATCCCTGCCCTCCCTGATTCAGAGCCCCTCCCCAGCTTTTCTGGAGCCCCTTTCAGTGCTGGAAGCTGCTCTAAGGTCTCCTCAGAGCCTTCTCTTCTCCAGGCTGAACAACCTCAACTTCCCCAGCCTGACCTCACAGCAGAGCTGCTCCAGCTCTCAGATCATCTCCATGGCCTCTCCTGGATTGATTCTAACAGATCTGGGTCTTTCCTATATTGAGGACTTGGTGGCGAGTGCTGCTCCCGGGGAGCCCAGCACAGCCACTGCTTTTATTTTCCCTTCGCAGTGCTGACCAGGGCGCGAGGAAGCAGCAGGGACCCAGGGGAGCCATTGAGTTTGGCCTTTAGCACACGCAGCATAGTACAGAAATAAAGAATTTCTTTGCACGGGGATGGGACAAGGGGATTAGCAGAGAGTGTGGGAACCTTGCAGCCATTCTGCCACAAGCTGTGTATCCCACCCAGAGTCTGGGAGCAGCATCGGTAGGGTGAGTGGGTGCCAAGCAAGAAGGAAGGTGCTGAGGACACCAGGGAGAAGAGGAACAACGCATGAAGAACAGTGGTGGCTGCCCCATCCCTGGAGGTGCTCAAGGCCAGGCTGGATGGAGCTTAGAGCAACCTGATCTAGCAGGAGGTGTCCCTGCCCATGGCAGGGGGTGAGACTGGATGGGCTTTGAGGTCCCTTGCAACTCAAACCATTCTGTGATTCTATCACATGCTGTATCCATTCACAGGCACTTTCCTGGTTATTTTTAAATGGAAACACAGTTCCTGGAGCCCTGGCTGGCTGCAGCCTGTCTGGGCTGTTCTCCCGCTCGGCGTTGAAGGTTCAGACAACCTGTTTTGAGGCGATTACAAAGCGGAGACAGCCCGTACGCAAGCAGCCGCCGCAGAGCGCTTGGGAATGAAAGTTAGAGCTTAAAAAAGCTCTGCAAGAGAAGGTACCACGGCAGAGCAGATGGTGCAGCGTGAGCTTCCCGGGAAGAGCTGCTATTGCTCCCCATTAGGAAGCATATGGGCAGGCTCAGCTGCCTCCCCTCCTGCCCACGGCCCTTCCACTCGGCATCGAACGCAGTGGGGTTTGGGGGAGCCACCCTGGGACAGGAGCCCCTGCCCTGCAGACAAGCAATGAACCTGGGGGAGAGGAGTCTCCTGCAGACGCCCGAGGTGCGTAGGGATGCGGTGTTTCAGGAGGCACAGCAGCATCAACAGGAGCTTCCTTCTGCACCAAACACCCACGGCGAGCAGGAGGCTGCTGCGCTGCTTGGCAGGGCGGGCAGCGCTGCCAGACTCCCCATGCTGCCAGCGGGCAGCGATCGCTCTTGCAGCATCTTCATCCTTCAGCTCAAAACCACTGCTCCTGCAGGGATGAGTTTGGAGGCCTGGGAGCTGCATAGCAGCTGGCGTGGGGGGACCAGGACAGCATTTCAAGAGAGTTTTTCAAGAATGGGTTGATTTTCACAGCTTTGAGGCACAGGGAGGAACTTGCATCATGCTGCCAGCGCCCGTTTGGGGAAGGCATGTGCCCCAGCCGGTCTGGGCCAGGCTCACCCAGCCCTGCAGGTCTGGGTGCTGGAGGGGAAGCTGGGCAAAGCAGGGCAAAGGCTCCGGCCAGAGCTGCCGCTGCTCCCAGCGGGGCCCAGGGTGCCTTTGCATTTCCCCTTTTCGGCTGGGCAGCTCTGTGTGGGCAGCAGGACTGGCTGAGCAAGTGCCTCCTTCCTCAGAAGGAGGAAGAAAGGATCCTTCACAGCCAGAAAGAGGTCCAAGTCCAGAAAAGCCCCCAAAAAGACCCTTCTGGCTGAGTCCAGGAGCATCCAAGAGGGCCAATTACAGTCTCGCCAGGGTGATCCCAGCTGCAAGTCTTGCAGCACTGGTTTTGCACAGACTGCTCTTTCATCCCCTAATTAGCAGCCTGTCTGATCCCCTCCCAGCAGCGAGGGCCCACGGGGACAGCGGTGCCTCGCTCTGCTGGAAGGGATTCAGAGCTGATGAAGATGGGAAGAAGCTCCAGTTCCTGCCCCATGGTGCTAAACCTGGGCCTGTTAATGAGTCTCATTTCACTTACGATGAAGGTGACGACGGTTCTTCCCCTACCTAGGATTTTTCTCCTCAGGATCCCTGCTTCCCAGACCAGTGTGGTACGGCACAGTGGGAAGGTTACCTACAGCTTGACCCACTGGCCACGTTGCACCAGGACACAGCAGCTGTCCCAGAGGGCTTGTGGACTCGGCACAGCCTCAAACCCAAACCAGCATGGGAAGCTTATCTCTAAGTACAGAGAAAACACCAATACTTTGGATATCAGCCTAGAAAACACCCTAAAAACCAGCATCCAGCAGTGCTGCTTTGGGTCCGTGGGTGCAGAACCATGCCTGAGCACCAGTGAGTAGTCAGCACCCATGGGAACCCTCCACAATAAACCCAAATAACGCATCACACATCCACGCCAAGGCACTTAATGGTGCAGGGACTCGCCGCCCCAGGGAAGGGGAGAGCCACCCAATCATACTCTGGCCCAGACTCAGCCCCAAAACACAACCCAGCCCAGTCCCAGCACCCTCAAAAGATGCTGCTTTCATAGCTCACCACAACAAGACAAGGTGTGAGACCACATCAGAGAGCCAAACCCAGCCCCAGCGCCCACACAAGGTCTGCTCTGGTGCGCACAAGCCAGCACAGCCTCCCTGCAGCCAGAGAGCAGAACACGCACAGGTCTTCGTGTGCTCACCCCATCTGTTCTGCAGCTCCAAAGCCAAATTTCAAGACCCTCCAAGCCTGCAAGCCTAGAGCCCTCCCACTACTCCTCAGGCTTTGGGGTCTGCACCCTTGCAGGGCTTCTAGCTGGGAGAAAAACCACAAAAATGCCTTCTAAAGTTGGTAGCACCAATTACACTGCTGATATTTAGGGCTTCCAGCACAACAAATGGAGCTTCAGCTTCATTAGGTACCATGCCAATTTAATCCAAGACATCCAGTACAGAAGGAGCTTAAATTAGTTTACCTGATGTTAACTTCTAACAAGCAATATGTTAACAGGAGGATGGAAAGGAGTGACCCGCAGCCTGTTTGTGAGGGGTAGCGCACGGCAACGACCAAGCCAAACCAGGACATGAGGAAGGGGCAAAGGGAGGAGACACTCATGGCAGGAGCACCCAAGCCCTGCAAACACCCACTTAAGAAGCAGAGGCACGTATACCTGCCTGCTCACCACACAGTCCTTCTGCAGCTCCCACCACAAACACTTCGCAGCTGGGAAGAGGAACCCTCGGCCACCCCCTTTATGTGGGAGAAGCCCTGAGGGGGGTAATGAGCTGCAGGTGCTTCTTCAAGGCATTGGGTGCCAGAAGAAAGGCAGGGGTGGGCTGTGAAGGCTGCTGTGCGAGCAGCCCGTGCGTGGGCTTTGCCTCTGCCCTCCTGGGGGGCTCAGGGGACCTGTCTGTAGTTGCTCCCATTGAGCTTTTTCCATGTGGTTTAGGGTTGCGCACCTGAGCGATTTGCTGGGATCAGCTGGGTCACTCTAAATCCAGAAAATCACTTCCAGGGAGGATGAGGGAGGGATGGCAGCACTGGTCTGCAGGGTGGAGCGATGCTCCGAGTGCCCTCACAGCTTCTCGCACCATCACCTTGGGCTTCGGCAGTGGCGGCAGAGCCCAGACAGCACCACGCTGACCACCAGCAACCACCGAGCAGAGAGAAGCGTGTGAGCTGCAGCGACGGCTGTATCCGCACCACGGCTCACCCGTCACAGGGCACCATCACCCTGGGTTTTAGCAGTGGCAGCAGAGCCTGGCCAGCATCAGATAAAGCACCAACATCCACCGAGCAAAAAGAGAAGTGTGTGAATCATAGAATCACCAGGTTGGAAAAGACCCACCGGATGATCGAGTCCAACCATTCCTATCAAACATTAAACCATGTCCCTCAGCACCTCGTCCACCCGTGCCTTAAACCCCTCCAGGGAAGGGGACTCAACCACCTCCCTGGGCAGCCTCTGCCAGTGCCCGATGACCCTTTCTGTGGAAAACTTTATTCCTAATGTCCAGCCCGAACCTCCCCTGGTGGAGCTTGGGGCCATTCCCTCTCGTCCTGTCCCCTGTCACTGGGGAGAAGAGCCCAGCTCCCTCCTCTCCACAACCTCCTTTCAGGTAGTTGTAGAGAGCAATGAGGTCTCCCCTCAGCCTCCTCTTCTCCAGGCTAAACACCCCCAGCTCTCTCAGCCGTTCCTCATAAGGCCTGTTCTCCAGCCCCTCACCAGCTTTGTTGCTCTTCTCTGGACTCGCTCCAGAGCCTCAACATCCTTCTTGTGGTGAGGGGCCCAGAGCTGAACACAGGATTCGAGGAGCGGTCTCCCCAGTGCCGAGTCCAGAGGGAGAATAACCTCCCTGGCCCTGCTGGTCACGCCGTTTCTGATCCAAGCCAAGATGCCATTGGCCTTCTCGGCCACCTGGGCCCCTGCTGGCTCATATTCAGTCGGTTGTCAACCAACACCCCCAGGTCCCTCTCCTCCAGGCAGCTTTCTAAGACAGACTTCTCCTAGTCTGTAGCTGCTCAGAGTTGTTGTGCCCCAAGTGCAGGACCCGGCATTTGGCCTTGTTAAACCTCCTGCCATTGGTCTCAGCCCAGCGGTCCAGCCTGTTCAGATCCCTTTGGAGCCTCCCTGCCCTCCAGCAGATCCACGCTGCCACCCAGCTTAGTGTCATCACAAACTTGCTAAGGGTGCACTCGATGCCTTCATCCAGGTCATTGATAAAGACACTGATCAGGGCTGGATCCAGCACCGAGCTGCAGCGAGGGCCGTATCCTCCGCACGGCTCACCCCACCCCATCTCCCTGGGCTTCGGCGGCATCAGCAGAGCCCGGATGGCATCAGACCAAGCGCCACCATCCACTGAGCAAAACAAGAAGTGTGTGGGCAGCAGCGGGGGCCGTATCCTTGCCACGTCTCACCTATCCAAGGGCCAGCCAACCCTCCCAGGCTGTGCCTGCCCTGTGGGTGCCGCACGCCGGGTAACTCCACCAGGCTTCCTTAATGCAACCCGCTTCCGAATGAGGGAATTCCTCCTGGCTGTGTCAGAGCAGGAAAGGTGGTTTATATCCTGTGCCTGGCCTGGAAGCGGCCCCGGCTGACCTGGAGGCTGCGGGTAGAGGAGTGGGGATGGATTTCGGGTGAAACTGCTGACAGGTTGCGACAACCCAGCTGCAGAAGCAACTCGGAAGGATGGACGCGGCGAGGCCAGTGCTTGCTGCCTGCTTGGCTGCTGTAAGCACTCAGAGGGCTGCGATGACCTTTGTTCACAGGCAGGATCGTGCCCCTTGCTCTGGAGGAGGATTTGCCAGCTGGCTGTGGGTGCAGCAGCTGAGCAAAGCCCGGGCAGTGCCGTGCTGCAGCCTCCTGGGTCCAGGGAGCGGGGCATGAGGCAGCTCCCATGCAGGACACTCGCTGTGGGGCACAGGGTGGCCTCCGTCCTGCACCCCTCATGCCAGCTGCAAAGCCTGGGGCTCTGGGAGATGTCCTCGCTGGCTGCAGGGCACGGCCAGGGCTCTTGTGGGCTCTGGAGCCTCAGGGAGAGCTGGTACCGCTGCAGCAGCTGAGCGGTGCCCTCCCAGGACCCTTCCCTGCTTGGGCTGGGCATGGAAACACAGTAGGGGGTTGTTTGCATCCAGAGATGCTCAGTCCTGGGAGGGATGTGCTGGGGAGGGAAGGGCAGGCAGGGGCAGCCCAGGAGCCCCAGGCGTGAAGGGGACATTTCAGAGCTGGCTGTTAATTGGTGATGACTCCCGGGAGCTGTCTGAGGCGAAGCCTTCATCCCCGCTCTGCAGGGGGATGCTCCGCACTGCCCTGGCCCACAGGGACGTGGCGCGGTGCTGGTGCCCAGATCCTCGCCGTGCCCAGACAGCCCCTCTGCCAAATCTGAGTACCGGGAACTGATGGGAGGCCTTGTCACGCTGACCACAGCCAGATTTCCTTTGCCTTCTCAAGCCCCTGCAGCTGTGGCTCTCCCAGACAGGCCAGCTCCCTGCCAGAGCTGCCGGTGGTCCCTGCATTGGACCACAGCGCATCCTCCTCCAGCTGCGCCCTGCTCCGAACTCGAGGGCTGACAGTGCCGTGCCCATGCCCAGAGCTGCCCGGGAGCTGTTTGGGACAGCCTGGAGACCAAAAACTGCAGGGAAACAGCAGGCAGGTGGATGGGTGCAGGCTGTGGGGATGCAGGTGGGAACAGCGAGTGCCTTTGAGCCTACAGCCGCACGGAGTGATGCTACAGAAGACCTTGGTCTCCCCTTGGCGGTACTGCTAGGGGTGAGGAGCCTGGCCGAGGGAGGAGCGATATCTCAGTTCTATTCTGCCTTTTTTTTCCTGTATCCTCTCAAAGTTCTTTGTTGATTGCAAATTGTTATCATGAAAGCGCATCCAATGCTGCAAGAGCAGATAATGCTCCCCGCGCTCCCAGGCATGGCTGCTGTAACTCATTGCTGGCTGGCCTGCCTGATAAAGACCTGCGGCAGCTGCAGATCAAAATAAAAATGCTAACGTGGGGGGATTTATCATGTTAAGCTATCTCAGCCCATCGTTTCCTGCTCGTCAGAGCTCTTGCTGGAGGCCCTGGGACGGCTGTGGGGCTCTCAAGTCCAGGCTCATTGCGGGGATTGGGGATGTCGGACCTTAGCCGGCCAGGAGTTTGTGCATCCAGACCTGGGGAGATGCCCCAGTGCAGGGCTGAGTGGGATGATGGGGTGTGGGAGACCCGGTGTAAATCCACAGCACTCATTACTGTGCATTATTAATGAGGGTGTCGAGTGATAACGATGAGGCCGAGGTTATTTATAGCAGTGCCGTATCTAACACATCGCAGCGGACATGGCAATTGCACGGCAGCTGGGATGCAGCCCCAGACAGGGCCAGACCCAGCCCTAGGTGGGGGGATTCTGCTGCCCCAACCAGCCCCCAGCACCACCAGTGCCATCCCCAGCTCTGACACCGGGATGTCCTTTTGGTGGCCGTCCCTGCGTTGTCCCCACAGCAGCTTCACAGGGCAGAGACCGCGTGCTGGAGCGTGGAGCTCTTTGCTTTGGCCCCAGTGGGACCCGGCACTCCCAGCTCCGTGGGGCTGTGGCCAAGCTGGTCCTACTGCTGGGAGCACAAGGAAAAATGCTTCTGCGAGGCCTTTGTGTTGTTTTGTCTTTTTTTTTTTTTTTTCAAAGCTGAAGGGCAACAAAAAGCACGAGGATTAATTCTGGCTCTGCAACATCCATCATGCTCCCGGTGACTGTGTCGGTCCCAAGGGTCTGTCCTGGCCCTGATACAGAGCTGCAAATCAGAGCTGCGAATCACTTTGCCTACCCCAGAGGGTGGCCAGTGGGGTGGCACAGCGTGGCCAGGAGACACCAGAGCCACAGAGGGGGATCCGGGACCTGAAGGGGCTGGGGAGGGTCTAACAGGTTTAGAAACCATCGCTTGGGATTATCTGCCAGCAGCGGTGACCAGAGATGTCTGAGCGGAGACACACGTCGGCACTGGCTGGTGTCTGCTGAGAGAGGGGGTCCTGGGTGTGGAAACCTCGCTCTTGGGTGCCAGGAGGGGACCCCGAGTGCCAGCGGCAAAGCGTCTTTCCCACTACACGCGGGAAGGATGCTCGAGCCTTCAGTGCAGCCCTTCAGCAGCAGCTCCTGACCGCCGGCGTTAATGACATCCACCCAATTAGCGGCTGCGAGCTCTGCCTAGCCCGAAGGATTAGCAAACGAAATCATCATCCCAAGGCGTAAGCAGTTAACGCCGCTAATTAGTCATCGCGTGAATCCTCACCCTAACACCAACCCGGGCGCACGGCGGCACCGCGGGCAGGGGCTGCTTCCCACGTGGCCGGGGCCTCCCTCGGCTTCTCGGACCGGAGCTGTTTACAGAGAATTTGCCAGGCTCAGGGATGCGTTATTTTCACACGTTGCCATGGTTACCGATACCATTATAAAATTAAGCTTGAACCTCACAGGAGAAATGGATCTGTCGGAAGCAATTATTATAGCGAGTGCATTGTTGATCCTGCCATGCTGTCCGCTCCGCGGCCGGCAGCGAGGGGCTCAGCCCGGCTGGGGCGATGGGTCCTGGCTGGAGTGATGGAGCCCAACTGGTGCTGAGGAACTCGCTGCAGAAGGTTCTGCCGGGGCCATATCCTGCTCACGGGCACATGGCTGGGCCAAGGCGCCGGGCAGGCTGCAGGAACACCAGGCTGAGCCGGCCACACCACACTGGGAGCCGCTGGCACAGCCTCTCCGAGCTGGCAGCACCGCTGGGCACGTCTGGGGTGAACAAAAAGCCCGCTGAGAGTGCGCTTTCATCCCACTCCACGGCTCGTTCCACAGCGCCTGCTTTCTCCCTCCTCCTGCCTCTCTAAATATTTTTTCCCTTCCCTGCACTTGTCCTCACAGGGACACTTGTGCTGCGCTCGGGGCGCTGCCAGCGCCGGGGCTGCTGCCAAGTGCAGCCGAGCATTAAGGTTGCTCCGTGCCGGGAGGAGCGGGGAGCCCTGGGGACCCCCCGCAGTGTCCTGTCCTCGCTGGCTGGGGACACCCCGCGCTATCTTTGGGAAGGGGAGGCTCCCCAAAGGGTTTCCCCGTTCCAACCGGCAGCCCCCAGCTCTTTTCCCTGGGCAAAGCCCGCTGGAGCATTGCCAGGAGCACTGGGCACAAAGCATGCATGGAATTGAGGGGACCAGGACTGCTCTGATGTGCCACCACCAGCTGATCTGATGTGAAGAGTCCTGAGCATCCCCAGTGCAGGCAGGACACCCCTCCTGTCCCCCTGGGACCCTCTCTCAGGTGCTGGCGAGCACCGCAGCGCGATCCGCCCTCCCTGTGCCAGCTCTGGAGCGCCGCTGTCACCGACCAATGTCCCATCAAACCCTGAAAGCACAAAGTGACCCTTTCTTAAGCACTGTGTGTTCCTGTTGGTCCCACGGTCCTTGAAAACCTTCTTTAATCATTGCCAGAGCCTTTGCCTCCACGACACCCTGCAGAGAAGGACCACACGGGCCAAAGGAGTGTTGAGTGCAAAGGATTTCCTTTGAAACCTGTTTGACACTTTCATTTTCTCTTCCTGTGACAGAAGAGTTGGGGAATGGCCAGAGGGCAGCCCCCAACTGCCCCATATCCCCTCAGCTCCAGGGATTTAAAGAAAATGATTCCAGGTCAGGCAGAGAGGCTCCCAGTAACAACAGCTGCAAGAGCACAACCTCCTATTAGACAGCAGAGACATGCAGCATCCTCCAACCACCTCCACCTCAGCTCAAAGCCCTTCAGTTCACTTCCCTAGGGCCACAGGGCTGGGCTGTGGTACGGGCACGGCCAGGCAGTGCCCGGGAGTCACCTCCTCCCTGAACCCCGCGGGGGTCCCGATGCCATGGCGGGGATCCTGTACTGCGGGGCTCACTGACGCTGGGCTTGGGGTCTGGAGAATCTCTGCTGTGCTGGCGAGAGCCCTCGCTGCCTCGGGAGCCGGGGGGAGGATGATGTTGGCAGTGAGGCTGCAGCACCAAAACAGTTCCTATGACAACCCCAAATCCCAGACCTGTTTGTCCTCTTCCACAGAAATCCACAACAACTCTGAACCCCGGGGACGGAGAGTCGGTGAGGATGATGTGAAATAAATCAGGAACAGTATAAAGACGTCACCCTTTTACTTTGGCCTTGCTCCTTGCCTTCCAAGGGAAAGCCTGAGAAACAGGGACCTGTGAAGAGTGAGCTGGCGGGTTTGGAACTGATGTGAGCTTGTTCGACCATGGAGCATCCAAGCTTCTCCCTCCCGTTCCCTCTCCTGGCAGAAGCACAGCCTGGGGCAGGGAGTGGCCACAGGAGAGACTCAGGTCACATTTCTTGCAGACATTCAAATTGTCTCTGAGACCCTCATGCCTTTTCCAGTCGCCTCAGAGCACCCCAGATGTTCCTCCAGCTCCTCACGCTGCTCCCCAACCGTGTTCTGGCACGGCATCCTCATGGCATCACCTGGTCCCCATGGCATCACGAGGTATCTGTGGCATTGCCTGGTCCCCATGGTATCACCGGGTCCCCATGGCATCGTGGGGTCCCTGTGGGGGACCTGGTGATGTCTCTGTGGTTTTGGATGCTCATGGACACAGCTGTTTGGCTAGTGCTAACGTGCCTGTGTCTCCTCAGGAACAGGCTTGTGGCCACCACGGGACAAGGACGGGGACAGAGCAGGAGCAGCCCGGGAGGTATCTAAGCACAAGGGCATCTTGGATTGAGACATCCACAAAGCAGCCTTGGCTGGAGCTGCTTTCCCATCAGCCGCTGGAGGGGACGTGCTGGAGCGATGCCGGCTGCCAGGAGACACGACGGCCCCTGGGCTCCCATCCCTGCGAGGGGCACTGCCAGCTTGGGGAGTTCTCTGCTTCTCACCATGGAGCTGAAGCATCCCAGGGCACGGCACGAGGTGTTTATCCCTGTCTCTCCTCTTTTTTCCTTGCTCACCCCAGGCTCCAGCACAAACTCAGCTTTGTCCTCTCCCTCTCGAGCGCTGCCAGCCCTCTCCTGTCCCCCGGGACACCAGGAGACGCCCGCATCCCCCCAGCTTCACACAGCCCCATGCGCTAGCTGAGACCATGCTCTTCCTCAGCGTTAATTAAACCATTGCTGCCTTCCCCTCGCTGCCCGGCCAGCCTTGTCTGTCAGTCACGCTTTCTGGACTAATTGTGCTCTGTTGTTCCATGTTTTCCTTTGGAAGCTTGTGCTCCCTGCCGGCTCTCGGCACAGCCCGTGCCTCCCACTCTGGCTTCCCTGCATGGCGCACACCACCAGCCCCTGCCAGCCCTCTCACCTCAGCACCTCCAGGAGCCTTTTCCCACCTCCCAGGTCCTGGGCAGATGCTGGAAGAGCCCTGGAGCATCCCTGGTCCTTCCCTGCCTCCTGCTTTCCACCTCTCCGCAGGGCAGGGGTCTGCAGAGCCTCCCCCCTGGCACAGCCCCTCAACCCTGTTGCTTGGCTTTGCCATCCCGTGAGACTCCAGCACCAGGCTCACACACCAAAAAACCCCGGTTAAACCTCCACCACCACCACCCATGTGCCAGGAGCTTCTCGCTGTGGCGGGGACTGCTCCGGGCCCCTTTGCTCAGACACGGTGCCACGGTCTCATCCACCTGATTGCCCCCTCGCCCTGGCACTGCGACATCCTGGGTGTGGGGACACGGCACAAATCTCAGCCGGAGTGTCCCCTCCCTGCTGGGACCCTGAGTCTCTCCCCACCATCCACCCAGCCACCAGCTCTGCTCCGCTCAGCAACGAAGCCGCCGCCGCTCAGCCCCGGCTGCGGAACCCACAGCGGGCACAGCATCTCTCAATTTGGCACACGCTCCTGCATTTCTTGCTCGAGCACCCAGCAGAATGTGGCACCCAGCGACACCAGGAAACCACCCCAAATGAGCAGTAAATCCCTGACCACTGCATCTCCCAGCACTGCCCCCCAGGCGAGCTGGTGCTCCCCAAGCGAGCTGCTGCCCGGCGCGCTCCTACCTTGTGTCCACGCTCGGTCGCCTGTTTGTGCTTTCACTGCCGGCACACCCCGGGCTGGTGGCTTAAAGGATTTTCCTTTAATAACCACCAAATCCCTCCCCTGGGCAGTAAAGCCGCAGGCTTGGGCCCTTTCCTAGGTGCTCCATGGTGCTCGCTGCTTTGCATATGCTTGTATCGAACTGCATTTCCCTCTTCCTCACCCAGCCCGATGCTTAAAAACCTGTAAATCCCCTCGAATTTCATTTCCCCCCTGTTTGCGAGGTCTATCCCCGGTTTCGGTCTCACCCACATATTTTACATACTTGTGCTCGTAATCATGCTATGAGCTTTCTGTGTTCTCCGTGCTCAGAGAGCCGGACAACCCGTGTCCTGCTGAGAGCAGCCACCACCTCCGCTGGGGCATGAGCCGCTGCCCAGTGTGACCGCGGTTCCGCTCGGGACCTGGCACTGCCAGAGGCTTCACGCCAGCGTCCCCAACCCCCAGCCCCGCGCTGCCGTGGGAGAAGAGGGAACAAGGCTGGGGGTGATGGACCCCTGCCCTGGGAACACCTCCAGTGCACCCACAGGGCGCTGAGAGCCCTCAAGGTGTCCCTGAGAACAAAGTGACCCCAAGCTGCACCCAGTGCACATTCCCAGAGCAGGGGATGCTTCTTCAGCCACGCAGCTGGATGTCAGGAGTGGCTTCTCTCTCTCCCCTCATAATTCTCTCCCCGAGAGGCTCTCTGCTGGCAGACACGGCTCCCCGGGGTGCGTACACGCTGATGCTTCACGCTGTCTTCTTTCACTTCTCTTTTTTTGATTTCACAGTAAAAAGTAGATCTAAATTGGAAAAGGGCAACTGCAGCAGCTTTCAAGGTTAGAGGCAGCCGTAGCGGCAGAAACAGCGGGTTCCTCTGCCTGAAAAGCATGTTCCGCCCTCAACCTCGTGCCCGCGGAGGCGGGTGCTCGGCTGCGGTGACACACGGCGTGTGCCCCTTAGGTGGGGCAGGGAAAGGTGGGAAAGGGCTCAACTTCAACGTGAGCTGCAGCAAGTGGCACCGAGGACTGTTCCTGAGAGCTGCCCCGTGCGTGGTTGGAAGACGGAGGTGGGAGCCAGGCAGACACCCTGCCTGGAGAAGCCACCCCGGGGGCTCTGGCACTGGGCTGGGGAGGGCACACGCCACCCAGGACCCTGTGGGACCGGCGCTGCGGCTCTGAACAGAGCAGGACTGGGTGGTGCTGCTGTTGGCTTTAAAGAGGATGGGCTTGGTGCGACAAGGTAACACAAATTATGGACCTGCTGAGCCAGGAACGTGGCCCAAGCTGGCAGAGACAGGCATGTGTGAAGTCCTCCGGGTGTAATCGGCACTCTATGTCTTACACGAGGCAGAGGTGCTCAGCTCTGGGGCCTAATCCTGTGTTCAAGACAGTCAGAGGGTCCTGGCTGAGCTGCTGCTGAGCTCTGGCATGGTGGGTTCAACCCTGAGCCTCACCCTGCCCGGTGCAGCCACGGAGACGGGAACAAATTAGGGCAGCTTTGCCAGCTCCGAGCATGGCGTGCTGAGCTGAGACCAGGCTGTGCCATGCAAACAGACACTTCTTCTTTATTGCGCCCCGCAGAAACGTCCCTGCTTCCTCAGCTGAAACGGGCTCCTCGGCTGCACAGGCTGCGGTGCTGCACGTCACTGAGCAGCTACCTTGATGCTGGCGTACTCGGAGGTGGCTGCGTCGGGGTTCCTGCCACGCCGCGGGGCCGTGGGTAGGGGCTGCAGATCAGCGTAGTGGATTTCACTGTCCTCCTTGCGGCTTTGCTGCAAAGCGCACACAAAAACACTAGGACTAGAAAATTCTTGCAAAAGTAACCCCTGTGGCAAATTCAAGCCAGGACAGCGGTGCCGTGGCTGCACGGGTGGCCCCGCGCTGCGATGTGGAGCGTGCCACGACCCTCTGCAGGCGGCTGCAGCTCACCCAGCGCCCACCGTGGCCTCAGAGCCTCGCAGAAGTCCTGCAAGCCAGGACATCAGATGCTCTTCCCCATATTCACAACTCACTCTTACCTGGCTGGGCAGGTGGGAGGTCTCTGCATCCAGGGCTTTGCTGCTGGGGGAGAAGGATGGTCATTAGAGCTAAAGGATGGCAGGTCTCCTCCCCACCCCGCTCAGCACAGCGCTCCTCAAATCCCCTCCCGAGCGTTAGCCAGAATCTGCAGCACGTGGTCACGCGATGCACACGTTGAAGGCAGAGAGGGACCACACACGGTCTGTGCACCTGGGCCGGGCTCAGACACCATGGCGAGGGGCTGCAGGGAGCTCCCTGGTGCTGGGTGCTCCCCGGTGCTGGGTGCTCCCCAACACACCCCCTCACGAAATGCAGAGAAAACCAACATGGGGCAGTGATGAGCAAAGGACCCTTTCTGGGGAAAATCGTTGCTCCAGAGGGAGAGGAAACCAGGGTAAGGCAGGTGGATGAGGCGGTTTGCTCACGTTGGGGTGCAGAAGGAAGAGGTGGTGGGTACGAACCTGGAGGTGCTGGGGGACCCTGCACAGCAGCATGGAGGGATAGGTGAGAAGCCACTCGTGGCTGCCAGCCTGGTCAGGCGCTGGCTCTCTGCCCTGCCCCTGCGCTTCCTCCTGTGCAAGAAAAGGGCGACGAGGAGGCCGAGGAGGAGGAGGAAGCAGAGCACAACGGCTGCAGCCACCATGCCAGGAATGGGGGCTGTCTCTGCGGAGACACAAGGCAGAGCAGGGAGAGGGTGGTGAGTGCGAGGCAGTGCAGGACCCTGCTGTGAGCAGGGGGTGTGTGGGACAGGGTCACAGAGAGCAGCATCTCACTGGGCTGCACTCACCACGCACGGACACCTCCGTGCCCTTTCCACGCTGAAACTCCTCTTCACCTTGCAGCCTATTACGGAACTTCACGCAGTAATAGGTGCCGGCATCCTCGGGCTGCACATCCGTGATGCGGATGGTGAAGTCCGTGTCGGACCCATCCTCTGCCCTCGTCACGCGAGGGAAAGAGCCCGTCTGATCATACACAGTCTCATTCCCACTGTCCTTGCCCTTCAGCCACCTCACGGGGCCAGCAGGACCATCTCCTGATATGGTGCAGGTCAGGGTGAGCGTCTGCCCCGCTGCTACCGTCACCAGGTCCTGGGGCTGCTGCACCTTGAAGTCCTTGAAATCCTGACCCACCTGGGCATCCGCACCTGGGCACGGTGAGAGGAGGGTTTGGGGCTGAGCAATGGAGCGAGGCGAGGGCTCGGAACAGGCAGAGCGGCCCCAGCTTGTGCCAAGTTTGCAGCAGCTCAACTGAGAAATACCCCTGGATACGGCAGAGCCAAAGTGCAGGCACAGAGAGCAGCGGGAGCCAGGTTAAAGATTAATAAAGGGGCAAATATGCCCCCACTGTTGTGTTGTTAAGAGAAGGCGATGCGAGTCCTTGGAGTTTGGAAAGGGACAGAGGGAGCCAAGGGGAATTCCTGGCAGGAAAAACTCCCGAGTGCTGGTTAATTAATGCCCCAGCTCTGCACACCAGGAGCCAGGGGCACCGGGGCTCTGCGGGAAGCGGGGTTTGGAGCCCGGGGTGCGCAGCTCGGGGCAGGGACCCAAAGCCCAAAGCCCCTAGCCGGGCACCGGCACTGCCCATCCCAGTTCCCTGCCCATCCCTATTCTCTGCTCATTCCGGCTCTGTCCATCCCTGTTCCCGGTTCTCTCCCCTTCCTGGTTCCCTGCTCATCCCTGTTCTCTGCCCATCCCGCTTCCCGGTTCTCTCCCCATCCCGGTTCCCGGTTCCCTGCCTATCCCGGTTCCTAGTTCTCTCCCCACCCCGGTTCTCTCCCCACCTCGGCTCCCTGCTCATCCGTATTCTGTGCTCATCCCGGTTCCCGGTTCCCGGTTCCCTGCCCATCACCAGTTCTCTCCCCATCCCGGTTCCCAGTTCTCTCCCCATCCCGGTTCCCGGTTCCCTCCCCATCCCGGTTCCCGGTTCCCCGCCCATCCCGGCTGGGCGCTCCGGGAGGAGGAATCCCGGTGCGGTCCCGGTGCCGCCCCCCGCACTCACCCGGTGCCGGGAGCAGGCTGAGCTGCGCCAGCAGGAGCGGAGCCGCCCGCCACGCCATGGGCTCTGCCCCGCCGGGACGGGGAGGAGAAGCTGCGCAGGAAATGGAACCGAGAGCGGCCCCTTAACCTCTTGGTGCCTGCCCGGGGCCGGCGGGCAGCCGGGCTTACCCCGCCCGAGCTCATCATCCCATCGTCCCATCCCACCATCCCATGTCATCGTTCCATTATCCCACCCCATCATCCCACCCCATCCCATCCCATCCCATCCCATCCCATCCCATCCCATCCCATCCCATCCCATCCCATCCCATCATCTGTCATACCATCCCATCTCATCCCATCTCATCATCCCATCCCATGTTGGTTGGGATGTCGGTTAACGGTTGGACCCCATGATCCGGTGGGTCTCTTCCAACCTGGTTATTCTATGATTCTATGATTCTATGTCATCGTTCCATTATCCCACCCCATCATCCCACCCCATCCCATCCCATCCCACCCCATCCCATCCCATCCCATCCCATCCCATCCCATCCCATCCCATCCCATCCCATCCCATCCCATCCCATCATCCTGTCATCCCATCCCACCTTATCATCGAAACTCATCATCCATCATCCCATCCCATCCCATCCCACCACCCCATGTCATCATTCCTTCATCCCACCCCATCATCCTATCCCACCATCCCATGTCATCATTCCTTCATCCCACCCCATCATCCCATCCCATCTTATCACACCATCTCATCCCACCCCCAAGCCCCTCCAGGTGTGCCCCAGCCCCATGAGGCTGTGCTCGGCCCAGGCAGGAGAGCGGCTCTGCCGCCCCGGTTCAGCCCCCCTGGGTCCATTGGAGACGCCAGCCCCTTCCATGATCCCGCTGGGATGCCAACCTGTGGGCTGGCCACACGTCATGGATCACGTCGGATCGGGGCACCCCGCTCTCTGGCTGCCGGTGCCGGTGGCTCTGGGGAGAGTGTGGCCAACATCACTGGCGAGGACCAAACTCATGACACGAGACGGCATGAACGCTGTGGGAACCCACTGGGCTTTTGCGAAGGATGGGAGGAGGAACTTGGCTGGTGGCAAGTCCCTTCCTTCTGCTTTCCCAGAAGAAAGCCAAGCTGAGCCAAGCTGAGCTGAGCTGAGCCAAGCTGAGCTGAGCCGAGCCGAGCCGAGCCAAGGTGTCGGGGAGCAGGACATGGGAACCACCAGGGCTCTGGTGACGCAGGTGCTGCCTCTTGCCTGCCTGCTGCTGCTGCTCGGCAGAGCCCCGGGTGAGTGGGGCCCCGACAAGCCTTTCTGCTCTGTGCTGCCCTGTGCCGCTGGCAGGGCGATCCTCCCATGAGGAGCTGGGGCTCTTCTCCACTGCCTCCCTTCCAGCTTGCTTTCACCCTCAGCCAAAGAGCTTCTTCTGCTCCAGCCCCTGGCCCTCCCGTCCTGCAGTTCCCATTTGTGCTGATGCCCCGGGCGGTGAGGGACCGGGACATCTCTCTGTCTCCTGCTCTGGGCAAGGGGCTGAGGGTCTGGTGATGCCCCCGTGCAGTGCCCCTTGCCAGCCCCAAACCCTCCTCTCGCTGTGTCCAGGTGCGGATGCCCAGGCGGGTCAGGATTTCAAGGACTTCAAGGTGCAGCAGCCCCAGGACCTGGTGACAGTGGCAGCGGGGCAGACGATCACCCTGACCTGCACCATATCAGGAGATGGTCCTGCTGGCCCCATGAGGTGGCTGAAGGGCAAGGACAGTGGGGTCACTGTTTATGATCAGACGGGCTCCTCCCCCCGTGTGACAAGGGCAAAGAATGGGTCCGACACGGACTTCAGCATCCACATCAGGGATGTGCAGCCCGAGGATGCCGGCACCTATTACTGTGTGAAGTTCCGTAATAGGCTGCAAGGTGAAGAGGAGTTTCAGCGTGGAAAGGGCACGGAGGTGTCTGTGCGTGGTGAGTGGGGCTCCCAGAGCAGCTCCCGGGGGAACCAGTGACCCCATCCCACCCCACCTGGTGGGCTCTGCTCGGGGCTCAGGTGCCAGGAGAGGGTTCCGCGGGGGCGGCAGAGCCGGGGCTGACCCTGCGCTTCTCCCCGCAGCCAAACCCACACGCCCAGTCGTGTCTGGACCCGGGCGCAGAGCGGCGCCGGGGGAATCGGTGCCTTTCACCTGTGTGTCCGGAGGGTTCTTTCCCGAAGAAATCACGGTGAAATGGTTCAAGGACAAGGTCTCCATCTCGGCTCAGCAGCCCCAGATCACCCCAGCACAGACAAAATCCTCCTACAACATGTCCAGCACGGTGATGCTGATCCTGCAGCGCGACGATATGCGCTCCAACCTCACCTGCAAGGTGCAGCACCCCACGCTGACGGACCCACTGACGGGGATGTTCCAGCTCCGTGATGTCCTGCGAGGTGAGGCTGGGGGGAAACGGTGCTCGGGGTGTCCAGGTGCCGGGGTGGGGACAAGGCACCCTGTGGGCAGCGGAGCCGGGGGAGGCCCGGCACCAGGACCTGCTTCTCTTCCCAGTTTCCCCCAGTGTCCGTGTGGCCACTGACTCACGGAGCCCTGTTGAGGTGAACAAGACCGTCATCTTCACCTGCGACGTGGAGGGGTTTTACCCGGGAGATGTGGATGTCACCTGGCTGGAGAACAGGACGGAGGTGAAGGTGGAGAAACTCTCCAAGCCAGTGGAGACGCCGCAGGGTTTGTTCAAGCTGAGGAGCCTTTTGGAGGTCCAAGCGACGGAGAAGAAGAACGGCTCTGCGTTCACCTGCCAGGTGGTGCACGATGGCCAGGCCCCCGTCAGCGAGACGGCTCTGCTGTGGATCACCAGCCCGCCCCTGCCAGGTAACACCGGGCCTGGGTCCCCGTGGTGGCGGGGGCTGCTGGATGCTGTCCTCAAGCCCTGGCTGTTCAGATCCTCTTGTCCCCAGCGCAGGTTTCTGCTTCCTGTCCAGCCCCGGCTTGTGGCTTGGCATCCTGCTGGAGAAGGTGCTCCTCGGCGGCCTCCTCATCTTCCTCTTCAAGTTTAGGAGGGCGTGAGGAGGGAAATGCAGGGACCACTGCCCC
The DNA here is from genome assembly GCF_032191515.1 of Phaenicophaeus curvirostris. Taxonomy (NCBI): domain Eukaryota; kingdom Metazoa; phylum Chordata; class Aves; order Cuculiformes; family Cuculidae; genus Phaenicophaeus; species Phaenicophaeus curvirostris. The sequence continues at coordinate 8,243,689 of NC_091409.1, forward strand.
ATCCTACTCCCTGATGGCCCCCAGTGCCTTGGGCAGCTGTGCTGGAAGCAGGTTCCAGGGCTCGGCCGCCACCAACTTCATCAAATGTAACTGGAAATAAAATGAATGGGATGCATGAGTGGATAATAAATGGATTGAGCTGCTCCATGCCACTGGTCCTGGACACCTGGCCCTGCCTGCACACCCACCCACACCTGGAGTGTGGACCCCGGCTCTGCTCATCCCAGTTCTTGCTCTGCCCATCCTGGTTCCCAGCTCTGCTAATCCCGACTCTGGCCATCCCAGTACTGCCTGTCCCAGTTCCTGGTTCTCTCCCTGTCCCAGCTCTTCCCATCCCAGTTCTCTTCCCAATCATGGTTCTGCCCACTCTGTCTGTGCCAATCCCAGTTCTCCCTCATCCTTGTTCTCCCCCCATGCCTTTTCTCTCTCCATCCCTTTTCTCTCTCCATCCCTTTTCTCTCCATCCCTTTTCTCTCTCCATCCCTTTTCTCTCCATCCCTTTTCTCTCCATCCCTTTTCTCCCCCCTCCCCGGTGCCGCCCGTCACTCCTCCTCTCCGCCTGGGGGCGCTGTTCGGGGCGCTGTTCGGGACGCCGGGGTGGGGGGGGCGGCGCCGCTCTGCTGTGTTTCCGACCGGGCCGCTTTCGCGGCGCACCGGCGCGGCCGTTCCGGGGCGGTAGCCTCGCGCGCCCGGCGGGGTTTAGGCGCTGCACGCGGCGAGATGGCGGACAGGGAGGAGGCGCTGCGGGAGTTTGTGGCCGTCACCGGCGTCGAGGAGGAGCGGGCGCGCTTCTTCCTCGAGTCCTCCGGCTGGGACCTCCAGGTACCGCCGCCCTCCCCGCGTCGCGGGGGGCCCAAGCTCCGTGCGGGCCCGGGGCCGTGCGGGCTCGGCCTCTGCGGGGCCCCGCGTCCGCGCGGCCCCCCGGGTGTCCTGCGGGCCCGGCCCTCTGGGTTCGGGGCTGATCAGCCGCCGTCTCCTCCCTGCTTGTCCCGGCAGACTATCCGGCTGTGTTCGGTCTCTCTGAGTCCGCTCAGGGGCGGCCCAAAGCGGCTGTTTCATAGAATCACCAGGTTGGAAAAGACCCACTGGATCATCGAGTCCAACCGTTCCTATCAAACACTAAACCGTTTCCGAGCAGTTGGAGGTTAAGGGTGTCTGGTCGGGCGCTCAGTCTCTGCGGTCTCAGAGCTCGTCCGGCAGCTGCTCCCCCGTTCCCGGCTCTCGCCAGGCTGTGAGGACCAGGCCCAGCCTGGTCCGGTCGCCACCAGCGCCCATCCTGGCTCCCTCGTTAATCTGAATTGCTCGTGCCGATCCAGCAGGTCCGGATTTTGCTGGGTTTGCCTGATTTTCCTTGCATGGTGGTAAGGTTTCTAGCGCTCTGTGGTCCCTGCTGCCCCTGGATTAGGGGGTGATCAGCCACTGCCTCCTCCCTCTCAGGTAGTCTGGCTCTGGTAAATCTCTCCACGTCTGTTTAGGGATGGCCCAAAGTGGCTGTTGCAGGGCAATAATTTTAGCATTATCCCTATAGAAATGCTGCAGATTAAGGGCCTCCTGTTGCGAAGTTCTGGCACGCCTGCATGGTGAGCGTCCTGCCGTAACAGAGTCAAACATTAGAAGCTGGCAAAGCCTCCTCTTTGCCGAGATCTCCAGAGGGGGAGGTTAAGTGAAATATCTTCAGCCTTGATGTCCCTTAAGAGGCCTGGCGTAACAGGAGCTTCAGCTGTGTTATTTCTTCATGGTTTCACCAATGTTCTGGGGTGTTTGCTCTCATCCTGAAATGCACGGTGTTCCTTTGCAGATTGCGCTTGCCAGCTTCTATGAGGACGGGGGTGATGAGGACATCCTGACTCTTCCCCAGCCGACTCCCAGCTCCATATCCAGAGGCACTGCAGCCAGGTGAGGGGGCAGCTTCACCTCAGACCTGTTTGTTTCAGCAGCTCGGAAACCTGGCAGTGCAAACCAGGGATGTAAAAGCACAGGGTCCAGGTAAAGAACTGGTGTGTGTTAATTTCCAGGAGAAATAGCTTTGCCTTTAAATCTGTGTCACTGCATATGGTGCTCTAGAAACTGAAAACCTCAGCACCGTGAAAACTTCAGGGCCACAAAGATGATCTGAGGGCTGGAGCACCTCCCATATGAGGCCAGGCTGAGAGAGTTGGAGTTCTTCAGCCTGGAGAAGGCTCAGGGGAGACCTTAGAGCAGCTTCCAGTACAGAAAGGGGCTCCACCAAAGCTGGGGAGGAGCTCTGGATCAGGGAGGGCAGGGACAGGACAAGGGGAGTAGTTTTGAGCTGAAAGAGGGGAAGTTTGAGATGAGATCTGGGGAAGAAATGTTTTGCTGTGAGGGTGGGGAGGCCCTGGCCCAGGTTGCGCAGAGCAGTGGTGGCTGCCCCATCCCTGGAGGGGTTCCAGGCCAGGTTGGATGGGGCTTGGAGCCCCTGATCCAGTGGGAGGTGTCCCTGCCCGTGGCAGGGGGTGGGACTGGGTGGGCTCTGAGGTCCCTTCCAAGCCATTCCAGGGTTCTGTGATCTGTACATCATGGGTGCAGGTGGTGTTGCACAAGTCACCCCTGTGCTGCTCTGTTGCTTCATGGAGTCATGAGTCAGACCCTTAAAGCAGGACGTCAGCCTCCCCTTGGGGTTCAGGAGCTTCTGCCAATGTGGTTAAATCACATTGTGAGGCTGATGTGCTTCTCTCCGTGACTTTCCCAGTGACCACAGAGTAACGTCGTTTAGAGACCTCGTTCACGCTCAGGAGGATGATGACGAAGAGGAGGAAGGGCAGCGGTGAGTTTTCAGTTAAAGGCTTCAAACCTGTGTGTTTGTCCCTGCCCTTTTGTGTTGACTTCCTGCTCGCGTGCGGGGATTTTTGCAGAGTGGATTTAAGTTGATATGAAATTCCTGTAGTGAAGCATCTCACGTTTGGCACAGGAAGGCCAGTCAGCACGGTTTGTGTGCAGCAGGCTCTCAGCAGGGCTGTAGAGGCACTTGCTTTCACCACTGAATTGTGCTGTGAGGGGAGGCCTAAGGCAGGATGAAGAAGCCCTAGAGGAAGAACAGAAAAGCCCGGATCATCATTTCTGTTCGTAGAGAATGGAAATGTGGAAATTACACAGGGACTGTTTTTCTTTCTACTCAGGATTTCGGGGTTTTTAAGTGCTCCTTAAGGATAATGTAATGAAATGTAGAGGTGGAGAGAAAAACGTCCGCCTTTCTAATAAGAACATGGTACACTAGTGGGAAAGTCGTCTACTATGTGAGCTGTAAGGAGTTAAATGTCCTGTGGGTTCCCAGGCGAGGTAAATGGAATGGAACTGATGTGCCTCGGGGTGGTTTGGTCTCAGCAGGCTGCGTGGTCTGCTGCAAACAGACGCGAGCTTGCGCTGCGTGTGCTGCGAGCCAGCTGGGAGCTGATAAACGCAGTCGTCCAGATGCCCTTAATCGCACATCACTGTGCATTCATTGCTTCCAGTTCAGGTCTGTTCTGTGTGTGGCAGTCTTCCAGTGTGGCACAAACCTGTGCTTCCCCTCCAAACACCAGTTAGGTTAGGTGTTGGCCATCTCCTTCCATCTGACAGGCTGGAGACACACTGGAGTCTGTTCAGCTTGGTGACACAGCTGGTGTGAGCATTTGAATCTGAGCTGAGTGGTTTCTTTTCCCAGCTCTGGGGGAGTTGTTATCACTTTACTGCTATCGATCAGTGGATAATTTTACAGTAACCAACACAAAAAATGCAGTCTACAGTGCAGGAACACATCAGAGACTACTGCAGGAGACCTACTGGTAGCAGCTGATACTTGTAGATATGAGCTGTACAAAAATGAGCTGAATCCTGGTGTAAAACTGCTGGATCCTGTCATGTGTGTCTCCCAGCGAATCAGCAGTCTTACCCAGCAGCACTGTGCTTTCTGTTAGGTTTTATGCTGGGGGCTCAGAGAGAAGCGGACAGCAGATCGTTGGTCCTCCGAGGAAGAAGAGTCCCAACGAGCTGGTGGAGGATCTGTTCAAAGGAGCAAAGGAGCACGGAGCGGTGGCGGTTGATCGGACGGCCAAGAGCGGTGGCGAGACGAGCAAGCCGAAAGTGAGGAGTGATGAGTTGTTTGTCCTTCTCTTCCCTGTTTCAGTTGTTGTTTGTGCATGGTTTCCATCCTGACAGCTGTTTGGTAATGCCGAGTCCTGGAATTACCTTTAAAGGACAGCTCAGTCTGGACTCCTCTTCTAGTGCAGCTCCAGTTTGTGTGTCATGTTGGCAAGAAAAGCCACTTCCTTGTGCTGTATTTGTTATCTTAGAGCTGGTGGCGATGCCTGTGGGGTGGTTGATGTTGCTGATGCCACGAAGTCCCCGTTCATTTGGAACTGTGCTGGGGAAAGGGAAGCAAACTGCCCTGGCTCCGTGTCATTCCCTAATCTCTTTGCCTGCCGCTCTGTCTTGCAGCCCTTCGCAGGGGGAGGGTATCGCCTTGGGGCCACTCCAGAGGAGGAGTCTGCTTACGTGGCCGGAGAAAGGAGACAGAGCTCTGCCCAGGATGTGAGTATCTCTATTCTGTTTTGTCGCTGTCACCCGAGGGATTTCTCTGCTATAGCTACACAGCTTGTGAGCCCTGAGAGTTCCAAAGCATGATAGACGTCCAGGAGGGCGGCAGTGTGGCAAATCCTGCTTCTCGTGGGGTTTCTGACCAGAGATCAGTAGATGCTTGGGTGAGCAGTTTTCTGTTGAGCTTCTAATTAGGAATCTGAGTGTTCCCTAGAAATGTGGATTGTGAAAAACAGTGTGTAAAGAGCACTGGGCAGTTAACTCTTTGTTATCCATTGAAGACATGTGGAGGTAACAGCACCAATGCGAGATTCTCCCGTGTTTGGTTTGTGACCTAGGAAGCCCTTGGCTTTTCAGCTACCAAAAAAGAGTCTGTGGTGCCACCTTGTAGGAACTGCTGCATGACTGTGACATAGCCAGCACTTTGGGTTTTTCCCTGAGCCCAGAAGAACCTGACTGGAATTTTTTCTGCACCTTGAAACTCCTCTGCCAGTCAGGAACTTTACCCTTTGCGTCCAGTTATTGTTACTAAGATGTTTCAATGAGGCTGATGGCTGTTTGGGGGCTCCTGCAGGTGCACGTTGTACTCAAGCTCTGGAAGAGTGGATTCAGTCTGGACAGCGGAGAACTTAGGAGCTACCAGGATCCGTCCAATGCCCAGTTCCTCGATGACATCCGCAGAGGGTATGTAGTGAGCGGGGAGAGAAGGAATAGCTGTTTTCTGAAACACAAGCCTTTGTGCGATCCAGGTTGCTGAATTCCTAGTGCTTTTCACCTGAGCTTTCTTACGAGCTCCAGAATCTTCACATGGAAACCATGGGAGAGCAGACTTGAACATTTACTTCAGATAAATGGGAAGTGGCCTGGGTTTGTGTGGGACCTTGAGAGGTTGAAGTGAACACAAAGGCTTTCGTATTTGGGCTGAGAATTTCTGAGGCATCACCTCAGTCCAGGTGAGGACCGGGGAAAAGAGACCTTGATTTGTGTCGGTTAGTGGGGAGGTGTGCGTCTGCATTTATTAAACAAAAGCTCACTGTGATTCCTGAAATTCCAGAGGTCTGTGGCTGGCACTTTTTTCTCTGTGCTTTTCTGACTTGCTTCTTCAGGCAGGTGCCTTAGGACGCTCTCTTTGCAGGGAGGTCCCAGCAGAGCTGCGCCGGTTAGCACGGGGCGGACAAGTGAACCTGGACATGGAGGATCACCGTGATGAGGAGTACGTGAAGCCTAAAAGTGTCTTCAAAGCTTTTACTGGAGAAGGACAGAAGCTGGGCAGGTGAGAAGCAAGCAGTGTGTGGTGTGAGGCAGCTGCTCGAGAGTGTTGCTAGGCTGAGCCCTTTGATTGATCTCGCTGAAGAGAAGGCTCTTGTTGTCTGCAGTATGCAAGATGTTCCTCACAGCTAGGAAATGAGGTTTACTGGTTTGTATGGTGAGGTGGCTCAGCCTTTCTGTTGCCCACGGCAGATCCCTTGTTTGGAACTGCCATGATCTGTCATGTAGATGCAGCACTTCCCGGTTACGCTGCCCCTGTTCCTGTGGGCATGTGGAGACCTGTGGTGTGGGGCTCCAAAGGGACGTGGTGGGGGTGAAGTTCTAGTCCTGCTGTCTAGATGACTCCTAAACCCTCACCTCCAGCTTGCATCGGCGTCTCTTGACCAGGAATGCTGGTAGCTTGGCCCAGCAGGTGCTAAGCTCCCTACCTGGCCCCAGGCGAGCTGTTTGGTGTTTAACAGCCCTCCTCGTGTCTCCCTCTTCGCAGCACCGTGCCCCAGCTGATGGGCACCAGCTCGCCAGCCCAGCAGGCAGAGAATGAAGCCAAAGCCAGTTCTGCCATCGCTATCGATGAGTCGGAGCCTGTCACCAACATCCAGATCCGGCTCGCCGATGGTGGGCGGCTGGTCCAGAAGTTTAACCACAATCACAGGTACAAAGGGAGGAGGAAACAGGGGGTAGTGCCTGGGAAGGCTGGAGCGATACTGCAGACTGCACAGATGGAGCAGATGTTAAAGTCCTGGCTAGCCTGCTCTGGGGACCCCACTGTATAAGTGAAGAAGAACAAATTACTGGGTTTTAAGGCAGTTGTTGACTGTTGGAAGAGTAGGATTTGATTTCCAAGGCATGACGGGTTATCATCAATGCTGCCACACGTGTGAGCGTCTGTGTTATCAGCAGAGTTTCCCTTGCTGTCAACAACTGAATCTCTTCAAGGGTTTTGGGAACTGCCAGATGATTAGGAACTTGGTTTAGTTATTGTGACTCAGTTCAGACTTTTCTACAGGGCTGTTTCTTGGGTGGAATGGAGCTCCAAGGGGGCTCTTTGGGCAGCTCAGCTCCACTGGACGAGCAGAGCCAGCTTACATACCCTACTGCTTCGTTAGGCTGAAATCCTCACCTACCTGATCTTGGAGTGCGTGGCTGTTTGCTTGTGCTCGTTCCTCCAGTTTCTGTAAGAGAACTGAGCATGATGCAAAAAGTTACAAAAACCTCCTTCTATGACCGAGTGCAGTAAATAGACCTGGTGTCGCTGTTGTGGCTGCGCTTGGGAGTTGAGGTCAGCTGGATTCTGCTGTCCGTGGTGAGCTCAGTCATTCACAGCAGCCAGGTTCAAGCGATTTGTTCATCATGAAGAGTTTGAAAGCTTTACATTATTTCTGTTGGGTAGTGTAAAAGCACATTTAGCTGTAGGTCTTCAGCCTATAAAGCAGCCTGTGGTATTTCCCTACATGGGAGCCTACGGAGGAGCAGGTTAATCAGAATTTTCTGGCTGTGGCCTTTGCCATTCCCAGAAAAGCAAGTGCAGTGACTGCGGGCCTGCACGCCCTGGAAAGGGTGAATTGAGGCTGTTGCCACGTACTTTTACAGGATGTTTGTTAACAGGATCACCCTTGTGTCTTTGATCCCTTTGGGCAGGATCCGTGACATCCGGCTCTTCATCGTAGACGCCCGGCCCGCGATGGCTGCCACTAGTTTTGTCCTCATGACCACCTTCCCCAATAAAGAGCTGACGGATGAGAACCAGACCCTGAAGGAAGCCAACCTGCTCAATGCCGTCATCGTGCAGCGGTTGACATAAAGGAACCCGCCTCGGCCACACGCCTGCCTGCAGCGCGCATGTGTTGTCTCCTCCTGTTCGAGCACCTGCGCCGTGCAACACAGGCTCACATCTACTCGTAGCTCTGGGTTCTTAGGTCTTGGTTGGACTTTTTTTCTCTTTAGTTGCGTTTCCCATGGGGTTTTTTTTTGTGATGATCAGTGGACTTTAAAATAAATAAACGAAACGAATCCGTTTGGAAAGGAGCTGCAGCCTATTGTGCCGCAAATTCTCCCACAGGAGTTGAGTTACCTTTGTGGATTGTGTTACTGCTCTCTTTAGAGGGGAAGGGAGCTCCCAGGCAGCAGTTTCTGCCCCTGCCAGTTGACTGCTCAGTCACAATGTCGTTCCTCTTACCTCTCCTCCAGGGACTGCTGCAAAGCACTCTATTTGCGCACATTAAGGGAATAGATGATCTGATTGTCAGGAAGTCTGTGTGAAACTGCTGTTGCTCTGTGTGGGGAAGACTGAAGTGGGTGCAGGCGTGAGGCTTAACGCTTCCTGGGCTTCTCTGGACAGGAACTCTTAGCTTTCCTTCCCCAGCAGGACTCTTTGGGGCGTTCGTGGCAGTTCCCTCCTGCTCTGCTGGCACTTTCTTAGCAGGCCAGGCTGACTGCAAGTTTAATTTATTCGCACTTTTGCATTTCTCTGACAAACCTTGCTGCTGAGTTTCTCTTTACAAGAAGGCAAAAAGCTGAATAAGCTCAAAGTGACTGTAAGTAAAAGGCAAACAGAGTTGATCTTACTGGAAAGTGAGTTTGATTTTAAGAGGTGATGAGTACCCTTTGATTTGTTTCCTCTCCTCTGCTGAGGGCTAGCATAGCTGAGCACTGGAGTTCTCCAGCTTTGCCCTGTTCCACTGTTTGTGGTTTGGGCTCAGGTCTTCATATCTTTCTTCTGTTTGAGCAGAATCCTGTGAGGGAATTCTTTGTGCCTAAAGACGCAGGACTGGTAGTGCTGGTGTAGTGTCACGCGTGCGAGTTGCCATCTAGCGTTGTCTTGCTACCCTAGCCCTGGCCTCGGAGCAGAACTAGGGAGCTGTGTGGGACTGTGGTTCCTCCAGACATGGGCTGCAGCCAGCACTGTCCTTTCGAGAGAGGCCGGATCACTGCCCTGCGTGGGGCTGGAGCATCCCAGCCGCTTCCTGCCTTACGCTCTGGCTCCTGTCCTGTAAGTCAGCTCCGAAGCTCTCAGGCTCTCACCATGGGAGCAGAGAAGGAGCTGCAGGGACGCGCAGGCCCGGGAGGGCTGGCAGGTTGGACAGGTTTGTCTCGAGAAACTCGCTTGACTGCCTGCGCTAACACAGACCCGTGGGAGTAGATACCAGGCCTCAGCAAGGGCATCTTTACAGGATTTTCTCAACCAAGAGCTGAATTAGCTCACGTTTTTCATTACTGAACAGATACATCATGTGCGTAACAGCAAATCTGTAAATTATTGTGAAAATTGCCATTAAAAGCCCGCAAAATAGGAAAACGGCGTTTGACCCTTTCTAATACTGGCTGCCATCTGTTCCTGAGTTTGGGGTGATGTGCACGCAGGTGCCCACTCTTGCTGCTTCGAGTTGTGCTCTGGTGTTGAGCTGTCTTCGCTAAACGCGATTAAACAATCTCAGCAGCATTGTTAAAGGGGTTTTCTGAGGGGTGACCTCGGGGTTTGCCTGCCTGCGCCTCTCGATGTTGTGTGTTGTCTCCACTTAGTCACCTGGGTGAGCCAGCGCAGAGGCAATTCAGACAGGGAATTTCCCTCGGAGCTAAATATAGACACAGCTAACTTGTGGGAAGTCACTCATTTTTAATTGTTCTTTAGAGGAGTTCTTGTATGCTCATCTTCTTCACATTTTGGGACATCTTCCAGAGTGCTGGACAGGATGTGCCCCAGGAGCCAGAAGGGACGTTTCTTGAAAGGAAGGAGTATGAATCACTTGTCTGCTTCTGCCTGGGTTAGCCGTGGCATCGGAGGGCTGAGGCGGGTGACTGGCTGGTGCCCACGTTCTTGGGTTGGATGAGTGGATAAGAAGTTTCACATCCAGATTTTCTCCCAGTTCTCTCCTTGGCAGGGGCTGGAAAGGTGATAAATTCATAAAATCATAGAGTCATGGAATGGTTTGGGTTGGAAGGGACCTCAAAGCCCATCCAGTTCCAAGGGCAGGGACACCTCCCACTGGATCCAGTTGCTCCAAGCCCCATCCAACCTGGCCTGGAACCCCTCCAGGGATGGGGCAGCCACCACTCTTCTGGGCAACCCGGGCAGCTCTGAGCTGGGAAAGGCTTCTCTGCCACGAAAAGGGACTTTTCCTCGGAGCCAGAGGGTGGCAGTGCTGCAGAGAAGCCGCTCTGCACCTCCAAGGCTCCTGCTGAGGAGCTCTGCCAGCTCCTGGCTATCTGTGGGGTCTGTGAGCCCCTCTGGGCGGCGACTCCCCCTTCCTCTGATTCTCTCCCTGTTTCTTTTGTCAGCAATGAGCAGTTCTCGTCTCCTGGCGAGCAGGATCAGCTCAGCCCTGCTGCCAGGCTCTCTAGAGTCCCCAGAGCAGGGCAGCGAGGTCAGGAACCAAGGCAGGTGCATCTTCTTCACAGCTGGCAGAAGAGCCTGTGGAACCAACTGGAAGCACACAATGTCCTGTCTTAAACCGTTCCTGGTAGAACATTTTGCTATAGAATAAGCTATAAAGTAAAGATGGCATCAGGGTAATTAACAGAGAAGGGATAACACACCACAATGGGGAAGGCACACCTTGATTTTGCAAAGAAAATAACCTTTCTGGTCACTCGTGCAGCTCTTCAGCGTTTGCTGAGCCCCTGCAGGGAGGTAAATGCTTGTTTCTCACCCTCCTGTAGTCTGCAGTGGTTGTGAGCGAGTTCATTTGCCTCTCTAGTAAAATCGCCTTCCTTTCTCATTCCCTTTCTTTGTTCCAACAGAGCCATAGGCTGAGACTGGGCTTTTCTGAAAGTGATGTTCATGTTTAGAAAAAAGTGCCTATTTCTGCTTTGCCTGGAGGAGTGTTTCTCTTTGAAAATGTCCTCTGATTATTCCCCCCTTGGGGAAGCCTTGCCTCTCTTCCTGCGCTCCACATCGCATGTGGAAACCCACTGCTTTTCAGTTCCTGTGTGATAAAACCCAGCCCTGCTTTACAACACTGCTGTCCTGTCTGGGGCCGACGTCTTCACCATATCATATTCGTATGTGTGTTAGTGCTTCCCCCTTCCTCAGACTGGTTATTGTAGGACTTCCTTGGATTTTTCTCCCTCATACACAGATCATTGTTTCCTCCTCTTCCTTTTCACACATCCTCATCACTAAGATTTGGTTCCTGTGCTTCCTGATAGCATTTCCCCACAAAAGGCTGGTTTGCACCATCTCCTGGGAACTTCGCCTCCCCTCTGGATCACCGCTTTTGCCAGGGGGTGGTTCTTAGTCCCTGTTTCTTGCATGGTCAGTGGTCTGCTCGCCTCAGGAGGTTCTGCCAGCCTGGTGCCTTTGGTCAAGTAGTTTTTCAGTGATCCTGGTGTAGGAACATCCATTTGTAGTGACCTCAGCTGTTGCTTTGGGTGGAACGTTAGAAGCACGAGGCAGTTGCTTGGCACAAAACTCAGGCAGCTCAGCAACAAGAGGGAAGGAGTGAGGACCCTCTGTGGGCACACCTGCAGCTACAAGACAATAACTGTAAATTGTGGACTGCTTTTTTTCCCCCTTTCTTGTTGCCTTTGGTTCTAATCAGTTATGATATTTAATTTAGTCTTCGCTCCTCATTGCTGGACAACACCAAATCTTTCCAGAAGGAGAGAGTGACCTTCACGCCACGGCTGCTTCTTGCATGAGTCTTCAGCTCCCTCGTGTCTTTATTTACGGGAGTGACTGAAAGGACACCAGTCTGCTCCTGGGATGCTCCTCAGAAGTCCAGTCTGGAGGGGTTTCTTTTGAAAGCAGCACTGCTTTATAGATCCTTTGTTAGCAAGAAAAATGACCTTGTGATGATGTTTCTTATGACTCTGTATTTACAGCATAAAACTGGCTGGGGGGATTGGTACTGCAGTCACGTAAACCAAGATGCTTATGGCTTTCTTCAAAGCCCACCTCATGGGAGAAGGACCTGCGATGTCTGTGTTGATCCTCATGCAGGAGCTGGTGTCTGGGCAGAGTTTGCTGTTCCAGGTAAGCCTGCATGGAGAATTGCTGGATTGTGAAAGCCAGACAGTGCTACCCTCTTCTCTTGGTGGACCAGAATGCTTATAGATGGAGACCAGTGCTGTTAAAGGACAGATTTATTTAAGCAACAAAGTTGTTTTACCAGGTTGTGGGTTTCCAGTGGTGCCTGTATGGCAAAGACCAGGGCAACCTGGGCCAGGGCCTCCCCACCCTCATTGTGAAGAATTTCTTCCCAATATCCAGTCTAGCCTCCTCCTCTTTCAGTTTAAAACCATCACTCCTTGTCCTATTGCTACAGGCCCTACTAAAAAGCTTTCCCCCATCTAACTTATCATCCCCCTTTCTCACTACCTGTCAGCAGAAGCTTCCCCAAATGAGTCCCACGTTTCCCGGTTAGACACTTCTACAGAGATTAGTGTAATCGAATTATGGAACAGCCCCCAACTCTGGCAGCGCAGCAGCTCTCGCGTCAAGCACCTCTCGATTTACAAATTTATCCCTTTCTGACTTATTTGTTACATTCCTAAATGCTTATCTTATTTGCTGTTGTGTCTTGTCTGCGCTGAGCCTGTCTGTCCCAGCACTGGGAGTTCCTGAATAGATTCCAGATGTTCGTATTTACTCAGGTACGTTTCATGACTCTTCATTAAATTAACTCTTTATTGGCTTATGGAGCCTACAGGAGCACCAGCCCTTCCTCTCCCTTCTCATCCACCTCGGTGGCTGTTGAAGTTCCAACTCCTGTTCTACCAAGGGAAGGCAGCTGTGCTGAGGGGAACCACGGGAGCCACTGGCTGTGCTCGGAGCAGTCGGGGAGGGGTAAGCCTTCAAGAGGACTTGCTAGTGGAACGTATCAAACTTGCTTCTGTGCCAACAAATTCCTGTTTGCTGGCTTTAGGCTTTGGGTCAGTTTTCCAGTGGGGCTCCCTTGCCCGAGCAGCCCATCTGTAGCTTGTAGCACCCCAAGAAAAGCTGGCATGGCCTGGATTGGAGCTGTTTGGACCTGGTATTGGGCTGCCTTGAGAGATAACACCTCGAGCTTTTGCAGTGGGGTTCTGGGGAAGGGACCTTTCCTTTGCAGGCAGTGAGCTCTGACATGGCCTCACTTCATAAACCACAATGCTTTGGCTTCTTGGAGCCCTTTCCTGAGTGTTTGTGCAACAGAAACATGGGCGCAGCTGCAGTGTTGCTGAGTGCTTTACCTATTCTTTTCAAGCCTGATTTCTAAGCAGATAAGAGCAAAATATGAGTGTAGCACCGTCCTTTTGCTCCAGACCTTTGGCGTGCGCAGTGTGCGCTGGTTCGCTTAGACCGCAAGCCTTGGCACACAACGTTATTCGACAGCTCGTTGCTTGTAGCCAGTGGCCCAGCATGTGCAGTGATCAACAGCAAGACCCGTGCTTGTCGCTGAAATCTGCCTCTAGCACAAAGCCGAGTCCCTGCTCTCACGCAGAGGTGGGCCGAGCGCTCGCTGTGCCACGCTGGCCACCGCCACAGCCTGTCTCGACCCCGTGAGCGATGCTGTAAGGCACCAGTCCTGTAAGGCACGGAGCAACGTGACAAAAGGCTTTGGGAGGATGTGAGCAGAGCAGAAAACAAGCTTTCCTGTGCCAGAGATAATTGTGCATTGAAGTAGCCAGGGAGCGAGTGCTGCACAGCTCCCACGGGAGGGTAACTGTTGGTCATCTGCTGGCTTTCTGGTCTGCGGGCAGAAAATGCAGCTATTTACACCTGGAGAGTAAATGAGTGCCAAGGCCCAGAGGACTAAGTGCTGAGTGCAATTTTCAAAGGTGCCTCGGGTCTGTCCAAGTGCAATTGTGGGTGGTGAGTGGGTACAAACGGCCCAGGGGAAGAAATACCAATCAGATCTTTATATTTCCTTTTGAGTCTGCCCTTTCCTCTCTGGTGGGGAGAGATCTGTTCTGCTTTCTTAGAGATGTACGCTTTGATACGCTGGTGGGAGATAGGGATTTGGCGCCCACTGCGCTGGCTGTGGGCCAGCGTCAGTGATATTTGTTATCGGGGATGTCAGTAAGACAGCAGTGAAGAGAGACGCCACTGACTCAATTGTACTGGGGCTTCTTAACTGAGTTCTGACTCAGCCTGCAAAATTCAGGGGTTTTAGATTAACCCCCACCGGACGAGGTGAGGCTGAGCTGAAGATGACGCATTCTTCTAACAGCTTTGTGATGAGCCCTGGAATGGTGGTGGTGGTGCAGGGATGCTAACACGGATTTAATGCTCCCCGTGGCTCATGGTAACCTGGGAAGAGAGCAGAGAGAGGGGTTAGCCTGCATTCTTCTGCCCCAGCTCCTGCATCTGAGTTTTGTCTTGGAGACTGAGCTTGATGGAGATAGAGCAGCCTGTTTTTAAAGAGCTGTCTGATGAGACTGGAGGTGCCAAACAGATGATTAGCGGGCAGAGCGGTGGTACGATCCCTTTCCTGCCAGCCTTTTGCTGTGTGCCTTCTGTCCTCTGGAGCTGATTTCTCCCTCTGCGTTTGCTTTGCCAAGTGCTCGTAGCAGTGCCTGCCTGGTGCTGTGAGCACCGCTGCCTTGGGAACTCGGCTGCTCCCACACAGCCAGCGCTGAGTAACCGTGCTCCTGTCGCTCTTATTGTAGGAGTAATTTGGGGGTTGTGATGCCAAGACTGCTGGGCTAGAGGCTGAAAGGTCTATGAAAGGGGACTAAGAAAAGCACATTTCTGGGGTCTGCATCACCACAGGAGATCCCTCAGGAGTTCACAGGATGAAAGAGGCTCATAATTATTGATCTCACTTCCTAGAGAAAGGAAAAGGTATCCCACGTCTCCTACCCAATGTGATGCTGTCCTGGGCAGTGCCAGCATCCCACACTATTCAAGGAGAGGCCAAAGCAAAGGGACAAAGGTTTTCCGCAGACCCAAATAAGGAGCCAGAGAAGGACTTATGGCCTCTCGGGCTGCCCTGAGAGAGAGCGGCTCAGTTGCGGAGTGACCCGGGCTAAGCGCCTGCCTGTTTCTGCTGGCCACTCCAGCCACTTTGGTTGTCCACTCTGGTTCTTTGCAGCTGGTTCTTCACAATTAGTGGTTGCTGGTGCTGAGGCAGGAGTCCTGGGGGAGCTTGAACACATTCCCGCAGTGGTCTGGAGCTCCAGCAAAGGACTTCTCTGCACCCCTAGACCTCAGGGGAGTGCGGAAGAAGTGCTGCATGCAGCTTGACCTTTGAAGGGTGCCAGATTTCTCCACTTGACTGCAGAGAGCTTGGGAGCCACTGCCCTGAGTACACATTGCACTGTGGCCCTGCCGGCTTCTCTGCCTCCATGGGCAGGGTCTGGTCACCCCTCTGGGCTTTCCACTTCCCCACCATTGGCTGCCCTGGGGCCCTAAAGTTGCCACATCTTTCTTGTCAATTCTCCATCTAGCTCTGATTTGTGCCTGCAGTGCGCTGTGACGTATGAGACCACTTCTTCCTCACCCTGGGTGAAGAGGCCTCCACTTCCCCGCCAGGCGCGGCTGAGGGACACGCGCTGCAGCCATGCTTCCAGGTGGGCATGAAGCTGCTGAGCTGAACAGGTTGACCCAAGATGGAGTTCTCCCACAAAGGACAATGATTTGCAGAAAGGTAAGAGCAGTGTCCCAGGGTGCTGCTTTCACACACGCAGAAATGCATTTCCCATGTGCACGCTACGCGAGTGCACGCACCCACGCGGAGCCTCCCCAGCTCGAGAAGCCGCAGGCTGTGGGGGTGTTTTCAAGGGTTTCTGACTCAAGCTCGACAACACATTGTTAAAGCAAAGCTCTGCATCTTGTTGTTGTTGCTGACTTTCAAGAGAAACGGGCAGAGACGTGCAGAGCGCTGTCCTACCTGCTGAGAGCACGAGGGGAACAAAGGCTGCCACAAAACCTTAGAGCTGAGAGAAATGCCTTTGTAATTTTAGAAAGGGAACTGCTGCGGAAATAAGATGTTGTATGAATAAGTGCTCCTCTGCAGCAGTGCAAGCCTAATGCTTCAGCCAGCCAGCCCCGTGGGACAAGGTTGGTCTGTGATTTGAAATAGAAGGGAGCTGACTCTGGCTGTGTGCTCTAAAAGGCAGAAAGTAAATTCGGATGAGAAGCTGAGAGGTATAAGCAGGCTGCGGAGGCTTCCTGGCATGGGGAAAGCAGGCGCTCTGCTTGCCTGGGTGTGCAGGAAGAGGCTGGGACCCCTAGCCTGGTGGGCACAGCAGCGCCAGGGCTTTTTCTGCAGCATGGGCTGTGGAGGAGTCATTGCTAATCACTGTGTGAGGGAACCATGCTTGGTGCCTTCTGGAATGCTGCTTTTTGGGGCTGTGCCTGTGTTTTTGGAAGCTGCTCCCCAGCACGGCTACAATGCAGGTCTATTGTCCCTCGGGTGGGCGTCAGCTCGACAGATGTTAGTGGCACAGCAAGCCACCTCCAGCCCGAACCGGCAGGGGAACCGGCAGCCTGTCCTCTTATTCCACAAGAGGTGAGGGCGAGTGGGAATCTGAAGCGATCCCTGACTTGATTTCCCTGTTACTCAGCTGTTGCTGTGACCCTGCAGCCTGTCTCTCAGCCTGGCTTCTTGCACAGCTGCCTCCGTGACAAGCGTCCACCCCTCCTCACTCCCTGATCTTCTGCAAAGCTCTTGCTGGAGGAGCTCACAGCCCTTTATAGCCGTGCTTTGACAGGTTGGGTCATGGGGGATGGTCACGGGAGCCTTCTGCATCCTTCCAGAAAGGGTTGTGCATTTCTGGGGTGCACTCTCAGCTGTGCTGGAGCTGCTCAGTGATTGGGAGAGCTGAAACATGGAGCAGACCAGGAACTTGAGATGTTGTGAAGCGCATTAGCCCAAAGCATCATCCGAGGCAGCCTGGGCTGAGATGAGAGCTGAGCCCCAGTCTCCAGGTGTCTGCACTGCAGCCCCACCGCTGCTCGCCCTGTCCCAAAAGAATGGCCTCTAGCAATGTTCTTTGAGGAGGGCTACAAAGATGATTTGAGGGCTGGAGCACCTCCCGTACGAGGACAGACTGAGAGAGTTGGAGTTGTTCAGCCTGGAGGAGAGAAAGCTCCAAGGAGACCTTATAGTAACCTTCCAGTACCTGAAGAGTATGTACAAGAAAGCTGGGGAGGGGCTTTTTACAAAGGCGTGTAGTGACAGGATGAGGGTGAATGGCTTTAAATTGGAGAGGGGCAGATGTAGACTAGACATTAAGAGGCAATTCTTCACGATGAGGGTGGGGAGGCCCTGGCCCAGGTTGCCCAGGGAAGTTGTGGCTGCCCCATCCCTGGAGGTGTTCAAGGCCAGGCTGGATGGGGCTTGGAGCAACTGAATTTGATGGGAGGTGTCCCTCCCCATTGCAGAGGGATTGGAATCAGGTGATCTTTAAGGTCTCTTCCAACTTAAACCACTCTATGATTATATGAGTGGTCTCGTAGGAGCCAAGCTGCGGCCAGGGCCATGCGCTGCTTCGGCCAAGTGGGAAGCCAAGCCAGGCGGGCTGTCTGCTTTCTATGTGGTCTCTCCCAGCGTTCTGCATATCCTCCCGCTCTTGTGTGATACCACGCTAGACAGCAAGCTCATTTTGGGGCTGGGAGGCAGTCAGTGCTGCAGGTTTGCCTCTGGGAACCTGCCAGATACTTGAGGCTTGGTACGGTATTTACTGAAGGTAACCACATCCAAATACAGAGGCTTTGCCACCAGCCCTTTTCCTGTGCACTGAAACGTTCCTTGTGCTGCCCTTGTTGATCCATAGCAATCCCTTGGGCTCAGGCCCTTGCAGTCTCTCTCCTTGGACTCCGTTAGAGTCGCTTTAAGCCTGATGCAGTTTGTACTTTTGAATATTAAAGAACTTGAACCACTGGATTGTGGCTCAGTCGAACAGGAAAGGACGTTAGACCAGCTCAGCAGACAGCTCAGTGCCCGGGTTTAGAGATTGATTTCATTCACATTAGCAGCCTGCGATCCCACGCAAACACACCTCCGAGGAGAAACGAGGTGAAACACCAGGGATGTGGCCCCGGTGACAAGACAAGCCCAAGAAAAGCAAATGAGGCAGATGCTCGCTGATCAGCTCTTGCCTTGGGGCTTTGGCTGGTGGGCTGGAGCAAGGAGAGAGGTTGTCAGTGTGCCCAGCCCCTCGGAACAGCCGTGCAAGAGACCCTGATGGCTCACAAAGAACACAAAACACTGCTGAGCAGGACCTCAGGAGCCAGGCACTGCCAAAGGACAGGTCGCATGTGGGAATCTCTGTGCCCTGACTCTCTGAGATCACCAGCGGATGGGGAGCACCCTGCAGCACCCCAACTGCCACGTCCACCTTGCTTGTGGGCATCAAGGGGAGAGATGTCCAGCCAAAGGACAGGTACGTGTGTCTTGAGTGGGGTTATGATGTGACTCGGAGTTTAAATGGCCCTTGGAGAGCCCAGGGGACGGGATGAGCAGCAGCTGGAGGTTAGCTGTCAGCCAGAGGTCCGTATTATTTCTCAGGTGGATTTGTTCCCTGGTGTCTTGGCTGCAGGAGAAGCCAGGACTGACGCTCTGCAGGAAGGTTTGCTATGCCATTGGGGGCATTCCTTACCAGATGACCGGCAATGCCCTTGGGTTTTTCCTCCAAATCTTCCTGCTGGATGTTGTACAGGTAAGTGGCCATGTGAGATGGGGTTCTCTGCAACAGGGCTTGGCATAATCTCAGCAGACTGGGGCAAGAGTAGAGCTTGGTGGGTGGCCAAAGGTCTTGGAGATGCTCATCAGAATTAGGCATTCAAACTGGATCAAAATTGTAGGAATTAAATACTGTTGGTGGATATTCAGGAGATGTTTCTGAGCCATTTCAATGCTTGGAGTGGTCTCCAGGGAATGCAGATGAAATGCTGGCTAGAGCAAGCTGCACCACGCTGACTGCTTGTAGCTTTTAACCAGGATCTTTCCCATTCGAGCTGTGGTTCCCATTTCCCCCCCAGCTGGAGCCATTCCATGCCTCTTTGATCATTTTCCTTGGAAGAGCCTGGGATGCGGTTACTGACCCTGCTATTGGCTTCCTGGTCAGCAAGAGCCCGAGGACCAAATACGGCAAGCTGGTTCCATGGTGAGTGTCTGGGCTGGAGCCACACAAGGGGCTCAAATTCCTTCAGTGCTAGCACAAGAAGGTTGCCAGGATGCCTCAAAGCGGGGTTAATGTGATGGTGGCTTATGGAGAATTACAAAGCTGTAAGACCCCAAGGAAACTCAAGGGGACATAACTTGCAGTGGGGTCTGTATCTCATTGTGGTGGAAGAGGACGGGTGTACTGCAAACGTCTATGCTTGCTCTTTCCCTGGGGCCTCACATTTTTGAGGCCATGACTTCTGTGCTCTGAGAGTTCTGTGTGGTGGCACGTGCAGGGTTTGGTGGTCAGCTGTGCCAGCAGCTCTCCACCAGGCTTGAACCATGGGCAGAGCTTGCATGTAAAGGATCACCTCACCACTGCCTCCAGGATTCTGCAGCGGGACAAGGACTTGAAGTAGTTAAGCAAGAGAATAAGAAACGTTGGACAACTTGGACATTATTTTTTCTCAATGTTTGAGTTTAGATCCCTAGCCTGATTGAAGGACACTCGCTTGAGCAAAACTGCTTCCTCTGTCAGATCTTGGTCTTGCAGTAGCTAGGCTGTGGTTTGGAAGCTGGGGAAGAAGCTGTGCAATGTAGATAATCTGAAGGTCATATCTGATCATCTCTGCTTCCTTCCCCAGGATCGCCTGCTCCATGCCGTTCGGGGTGCTCTGCTACTGCATGATGTGGTCCACCCTCTCAGATGCCATCCCCTCCTCCCTGAAATTCCTGTGGTACCTGTCCATGTACAGCTTCTTCCAGACTTGCATGACCGTAAGGAACGTGGTTCCTGAGCCCGACTATCGTACGCACCATCCTGTGCTGCAAGGGATGGGGCAGTCCCAGCCTCTCCAGGATGGGATCTGGAGCAGAGTCTGGGAAGGCTCTTGCTGCTGGGGAGCAGCAAGGGATGCAGGATGGCGCAGACCATGCCTGTAGGGATGGTGAGATGGAGTGGTGCTTTTTAATGCTGTGGACTTGGCTGAGCTGCCTGTACGTGGTGATGAGAACATTGCTGGCTGTATGGGAACAGAGCAAACCACCGAAGAAAAGGGAAGAAAAGCCACCTGTGTGCAGGGGTGGGACAGAAGGCAGCATTATCTGCTGTGCATAGGGACAAGAGGGTCGTGACCAACAAAGCAGGGAAGCAGCAGCCCGAGTTGTGTTTGAACTCTTCTCTCCCCAGTGCTACCATGTTCCATACTCATCCCTGACAATGTTCCTGGGAGGAACCCAGAGAGACCGTGACTCAGCCACTGCCTACAGTAAGTGTCTGTGCCCCTACAGCCCCCATCTGCCTGAGTTCTCAGAGACCCTCCTTACAGGAGAGAGTTCCTCTGCCTTTAATCACGCTGCAGAGTGGATGGGGTAAACCAGGGATATGAAAACAGGGATGAAACCAGTCATCTTCTGCAAAGAATTTGCCTGCAGAAACATTTCTTAGATCTGTATCATCCCCAGGAGACTCAGGACCCAGATTTATTGGCTCCAGGCGTAGGAGCATTGACTGCTGGAGCCAAGGGAAAAAATCAGAGCAAGTAGAAATAGCAGGTCTCTTCTGCTGGGGCAGCTCTGGAAGTTGGTGCCTCCAATTCCATTCCCAAAGCTGATTTTTTACCTTGAGGGATGTGTCCTATGAGCCAGGGAGTGGGACTGAGGCGTCTCTCATGGCTGTCCTCGCAGGAATGGGGATGGAAGTGTTCAGCACAGTCATTGGGTCAGGAATTCAGGGACAGCTCGTGGGCAGTTACCATGCCCGCATTATGAACGGCTGTTACGTGTCAAACGAGACCCTGCCCAACACCAGCACCTACAGCCTCACGGACTCTCTGGAGAACACGGTAAGGGCTGGCCTGTCTGTCCCCCTGCTCCTGTGAGCTCTAGGGCAGGCGCTGCTGCCATGCCACCGGCTCTCTGCATGGTCCCCACATTGCCACTGCCTCTCGTCTTCCAGCGCAGGGCTTATGTATTTGCATCCCTGGTCCTGGGCTCAATCTATTGCCTGTCTTGTCTGGTTCTCATCTTTGGAGTCAGGGAACAGCCTGGTAAGGTCCACTTTGATGCAGTTTGGATGGTGTGGGGAATGGCTCTCTGGGTGTGAGGCTCAGAAAGACAACAGATACTCAGATACTGAGACCCTCCTTGGTTTGAGCTGGCAGCATCTTGCTCCCACAGAGGAGAGGGGAGATGGTCCAGAAGAAAGAAGGCTCAGGCTGCCCAGGAGCTCCTGCAGGAGCCACAGGCCTGGGACAGGCTCTGCAGCTCACTGCTTCACACTGAGCAAGTATCACCAGCACGCAGCCTGCAGAGCTGTGCAGCCAGCCTGAGTGGTGCAAAGAGGCAAAATCTGCCTGTAGCTGACAGCTGAGCTGCTGCCTCCGCAACCAGACGTCGGACTCCAATTGCTCCTCACCCAACTGAGGAGCCCAGGCACAGGGGTGCAATATCCCTCTGTCTCCTACCCTGTCGCATTTGCTCCAGCAGCCTTGGTACCAGCCCTGCTCTCTCTCCTCCCAGGGCCTCTCAATCCCCTGGGGAAGGTCAAGCTGCCCTTCGCCAGCTGCCTGAGGATGATCATGGGCCACCAGCCCTACACCCAACTGCTGTGTGGCTTCCTCTTTGCATCCCTGGCCTTTCAGGTGCGAGGCGTGCCGTGGCAGGAGGAGAACTCGGGGGATGAGATGTCTGGGCAAGTTATCCAGTGAACCTAGGACCCCTGGCCATGAGTTTCTCCGTGTTGCTTTTCCAGATCATGCAGGGGATCTTTGCTTTCTTCTGCACTCATGCCGCAGGGCTGGCTGGGAAATTCCAGCATTTGGTGCTTATCATGTTGGTAAGTGAGCCCCAGAGAGACCTGCTGGTGGAGAACTTGATCTCTGGACCACCCCAGCCCTTGAGCACAGGCAGCAGCAGCCTCGTGGAGTCATGTGCTGCTGCTTCTGCCCATCAGCAAGGACGTCACCCAGGCAGAGACTGGGAGGCACTGATAAGATTCTCCTCTGGTTCTCTCCTCAGGTCACTGCTTCCTTCTCTATTCCCTTTTGGCAGTGGTTTTTGGGGAGATTTGGAAAGAAAACAGCAGCGTCACTGGGCCTGGCAGTGAGTTTGCTTGCGGTTGTGGCTGTGGACTGAGGAGCCCTGCAAGGAGACAGCCTTGCCGCACACTGCTTATGGTGCCTGGGGAGAAGAACTGCCTGTCAGCTCAGGGTGGCAGCCTTCCAGCTCTGAAAGGGGCTACAGGAAAGCTGGGGAGAGGCTCTTGATCAGGGAGTGCACTTTAATCACTCAGCTCTACTGCTATCCATAACCATCCCTCCTTTACCCATGAGGAAGGTTTTGCTGCGGGTGTCAGCCTGTCCAGGGCTGCACAGGGGATGGGAGCAGTTCTGTTCATGGAATGTGCAGGGAAGGAGGGAGCGTGGCCTTCACTTGGGCAGAAGGGTGCAAGCTGCCTGTGAGCAGCAGAAAGGGCCCATTGTGCTTTTATTTCTCTTTTTCTCACAGTTGATCATCCCAGCCCTGGTAGCCATCACCCAGGTGATGCACAACTTCCCAGCCTTCGTCTTCCTGGTGATCGTGGCAGGCTGCAGCATGGCTGTGCTCTACCTTTTACCATGGTGAGCACAGGCACTGCTGAGCTGCTTGTCACGTGCAGAGGTGGGGACCTTTGGGGGAAAATACCACCCATGACACTCCAAGGCTGCCTGTTTGCTCAGCACAGCAGCTTTGAGGCTGCAGAGGGACATGAGGAGGTGGGACTGGGAAGGGGTGTGGATGCGATACTCAGTCCCCCAGTGGCATCATTCAGTGTGCGTTTGGATTCAGCAGCAGGATGCCAGTCATTGCACAAGGCGCCGTGTTTCATCTCTCTGAAGCGGCTGCCGCACCCTCTCTGCAAGGTGCGCTCTGCCCTACCTGCCTCAGGCAGAGGACAGGCAAAAACGGTCTCCAGAGTGGGGTTTTGCAAGGGGTTTCTGTCTCTCTCTCCTGCCTGGGGAGGCCTGCGAGCGCCTGCAGCTGAGTTCAGCTGGTGCCGGTGTGGATGTCGCCGATGTGTCTATGGGGCTTTCTGTCCCCAGGTCCATGCTGCCAGACGTGGTGGACAACTTCATGCTGAGGAACCCCAGCTGCCTCAACCTGGAGGCTCTCTTCTACTCATTTTATGTCTTCTTCAACAAGTTTGCAGGTGGCCTTGCCGTGGGGATATCGACACTTGGTTTACAGTAAGCTCCAACGCTGCCTTCCTTGTTTTGTCAGCCCAGCACAAGCCCTTTCCACTGCTGTTCTCTAGAGTGTTGATAGGAGATTCTGGAATAAGTCACAGGGGCTTCCAAATTTGTCTTTCCAACACCTCCTGGGTGCAAGAGGGGCAGAAAGGAGTGGGAGTTCTCCAATACCAGAGTCCAGAGGAGAGCACTGGAGGCACCTGCTTGCCTTTCTGTAGTGGCCCAGTGGGGCTAAGAGAAGAAAAACTGTTCTCCTCTTTAGTTTTGCAGGTTACCAAGCTGGAAAGTGCACGTACAACCCCTCCGTCATCCTCGCCCTGCAGCTCCTCATGGCCCCAGTCCCAATAAGCCTGCTGCTTGTTGCCATAGTCATCTTTTGCCTCCATCCTATTGATGAGGAGAGGAGGAAGCAGATGAGAATGGAGATGGAGGCAATGGGGTAAAGTTGAGCTCCCTGAAGGAGCTGGGTCACCTGGCATTAGTCTGGGTGTCTGCATTGGTCTTAGCCCGACACAGAAATGTGTGGAGGAAGGACTGAGTGTGTCCAGTCCAGCTCTCCATGCTCGGGCTACGATCGCCTCCTGAGATGCATTTCCTAAAGAGCTTTGGGGGTATTTTGGAGGCTGCTGACTTCACACCGGATTTCACGAGCGCCTGCGTTCCTTTTAACAGGCACCAGGTACAGCAGAGCAGCCGGGAGCTAACCCAGGGCTGAAGGGGTGAGTTCATCGGGAAGGACGGGGATTTGCTGCGCTGTCAGGATGTGCTGCTGTCAGGGAAAGTCATCGCTTCCTGTTGTTTCCTGTTCCCTGTCCCAAAGGCCTGTTTTGCATCCTGACCCCCTCCCTCTCCCGGCTGGCAGGCGCAGGATGGGGATGGGGTCCTGCTGCAGCCCCAGCCCTGCTACCTCACCAGAGCTGCATGGGCTTGGCCTTGCTGATCTTTTGGCAGGTCCTGACAGATCCAGGCAAGGCAGATCCATGCTCTCCTTCTTGGAGAGACTGCAGTGCTGGGGAGGAAGGGCCCCCGCCAGCCCCGGAGAGGTGCTCACAGGCGCTGGGGCACACAGCTGTCACCTAACCTTGTGGGAAAGCGTGCACAAAGAACACACGGGTTGTTTTTGAGAGGAAAACTGTTTTGACCATTTCACAGGGAAAATACTGCTCGGGTGGTGTGTGTCTCTGTGCTCAGACTGCCCTTTCACAGGGAAAGGTCTAGAATTTCTTTGAACAAGGGTGAAGTTCAAGCCAGCTTTTAAAGCATGTACAGAAACAATCATCATAGAATCATAGAATCACCAGGTTGGAAGAGACCCACCAGATCATCGAGTCCAACCATTCCCATCAAACACTAAACCATGTCCCTCAGCACCTCGTCCACCCGTCCCTTAAACACCTCCAGGGAAGGTGAATCAACCCCCTCCCTGGGCAGCCTCTGCCAGTGCCCAATGACCCCTTCTGTGAAATTTTTTTTCCTAATGTTCAGCCTGAACCTCCCCTGGTGGAGCTTGAGGCCATTCCCTCTTGTCCTGTCCCGTTACTTGGGAGAAGAGTCCAGATCCCTCCTCTCCACAACCTCTTTTCAGGTAGTTGGAGAGATCAATGAAGTCTCCCCTCAGCCTCCTCTTCTCCAGGCTAAACACTCCCAGCTCTCTCAGCCATTCCTCATAAGGCCTGTTCTGATACCTGGCAGCAGGGTGGTGGAAGCCAGCTCTGTCTGTCTGATGTCACTTCTGTGCTGCCCCTCTGTAATCAGGGCTTGGCTCCTACTTTGAGCCACCAGTGGGGTTTGGGACGAGGTGTCCATTCCATGGGTATGCTCTGTCCTCTGTCCATGTGCAGTCACTGCTGGGAAACCAGGAACTTCTTGGTGCAAGAGGTTGCAGGAGTGGGCTGTGCTGCCTCTGGTCAGGAAGCCTGGGAGGCCTCGTGGTTTTAACAGGTTGGGAGGTTATTGCAGATTTGTCAAATGAACATCGAGAAGAGCTGAGTTGCTTTTACATCAGAGCCTGTTGCTGGATCTCCGACAGCAGCATCTTGTAGGAGCTGCTCAGTAGCCCCATGTCTCTCCTGGCAACAGTGAGGAGGTAGCGGGGGGAAGAGAGGAGGTATCAGGCTCATCAGAGCTGCGTTCAGCCTTGTGCAGAGGCAGGGAGCGAGGCTGGTTATTTTTAGGGCGAGAGTGGTATCTGACCGTTGGTTGACCTTGCAGCTCTCTGGTCTGGTGCACACTGGCAGGACCTGAGCAAATTACTCCCCAGTTGTGAGCTGAATTAATTTGAAGCCTTAACTCTTGTGGCACAACTTTGCCATCAGCGGGGGAGACGGTATTCGAGAGCTGTGTCAGGGTACCTGCAGGGTCCTCACAGCAGCCTAGAGGCAGAACAAGTTCTTGGAAGCACACAGGACCTCCTTTTCTTCCCTTCTTTTTCTGTTTTCTGGACTTTGAAGAATGTTCCTTGGCATTACCTGACTGAGCCTGTGGTTAGGTGTTGGGATGCACTGTCCTCTGCCACTGCCCTGCCTGCGGATTTTGAACAAGCAAGTGCCTTGGAGGAAACGCTCCGTTCATTGAGAGATTACTGTCCTGCAAAAGGCATGAATTATCTTCAGTGGCTCCAGGGACAGAGGAGCAAGCTTGATTGGGAGCTCCCAACCTGCAGCACGGGCTGTGGAGGGGCCATGGGACCTGAGCCATCAGGGAGCTGGTGGCATGCATGCTGCCCGGTAGCCCTGCTGCCACCCGGCTGGCACTTCTCGCTATCAAATAATGTCCCACGGAGCTTTTACACTATTAAATCTGAATGGTCTTGGTTTTCCCTCTTGGTATTTCTTATTTTGTGAGTTCTGCCAGCAGATGATCCAAAAGACAGGGAGCACTTTGGGCAGAACTCATTTGTTTTCAAGCCTTTGTGTTTTCTTGACTCCGGGTCTTGCACATCCACCTTGCTGATGGGTCTGTTCGTGGCAAGTCAGGGACCACAGGCACCGCCTCTGTGTTGCAGCTTTAACATAAAAAATAATGCTGTGGCATCAGGCAAGAGAAAACCCCCTTGGTATCACCCTATGTAAAAAATTCAAGCGAGGAATAGAAGCAATTAAAACTTGTTTCATCCCATTATCTGTTATTTTAAGATTCTCATCCTCTTGTGTCCCATTTTAAGGCACTTGCAAAGAATATGGGTTTTTATTAGTCTGCTGGCTGTCCTTGGAACTTCTCTGTTCCCTTGTGCATGCTCAAGTTCATCTCCTTGAAGTATGGAAATAGGTCGCTTTGAGGCAAAAACCCTGTGACCAGAAAAAAAAAAGAAGAAAAAAAATGTAGTTGCTGCTGTTCCCAGAAGAAAGTGGTTTTGAATGCGGGATTGTTCTGACCTGCGTGTCTCCTGCCGAGCCTGCTACAGGACAGAAGCGATGGCTCTGACCTCTGCCAGCGCCCTGAGGAGCAGCACACCCGGCTCAATTTAGATCCACCTAGAAACCAGCACCTTCTCTGAATCTAGTAGACTGTAGTAAAGCCTTTAACACCATCTCCCACAGCATTCTCCTGAGGCAAACTGGCAGAAAAGGACCTGGGGTGCTGGTTGACAGCGGCTGAACGTGAGCCAGCAGCGGCCCAGGTGGGCAAGAAGGCCACAAGCATTCTGGCTTGGATCAGCCGTGGGGTGGCCAGCAGGAGCCAGGAAGAGATTGTCCCCTGCACTCGGTGCTGGGGAGGCCGCACCCCAAATCCTGGGTTCAGTTTTGGACCCCTTGGTGCAAGAAGGACCTCAAGGGGCTGAAGCGTGTCTGGAGAAGGGAACGGAGCTGGGGAAGGGTCTGGAGCCCAGGGGTTCTGGGAGCGGCTGAGGGATCTGGGGCTGTTTAGCCTGGAGGAGGCTGAGGGGAGATCTCATCGCTCTCTGCAGCTCCTGGAAAGGAGGTTGCGGTGAGGTGGGTGCTGGGCTCTGCTCCCAAGGGACAAAGTGATGGGATGAGAGGAAACGGCCTGGAGTTGCGCCAGGGCGGCGTTAGGCTGGACACGAGGGACAATTTCTTCACCGATGAGTGACGAAGCGATGGAGCCCCCATCCCTGTGGGACAGGAGGGGCCGCAGGGCCGCTGATCGCTCCCCCCCACCCCTTCCCCGCGTTCCCCGGGCAACCGCGCCGTGCCAAGATGGCGGCGGGGCCGGGCAGGAAGAGGGGGGTTGCAGCGCGGCGCCAAGATGGCGGCGGGGGCGGGGCCGCTCTGGGCGGCGGGGCGGGCGCGCTCGATGGCGCGGGAGGCTGCGCACACGTGGCTCCTCCTCCGTCGGGCTGCGGGGCTGCGGGAGCGCGGGCGGCACCGGGAGCGGCTCCGGCATGGGCGTGCACGTGGAGACCATCGCTCCCGGCGACGGTGAGCCCGACCCCTTCCCCTGCCCTCCTCTCCCCTCCCAGACACGCCGCTCCCTCCGCGGCGCGGCTCCCGGTGCGGCTCCCGGTGCCGGTGCCGGTGCGCTGACGGTGCGTGTCTCCCCGCAGGGCGAACGTTCCCCAAACGCGGCCAGACCTGCGTGGTGCACTACACGGGTGAGTGCCCTGCAGGGCGGGGCAGCCTCGGCGCTACCGGGAACCGGGGGGGCGGGGAGGGGGGAGTACCGGAGGGGGGGAGGTCTGTGCATCTCCAGCCTCGCCGTTACCGGGAACGGGAGGGGGGGAGACAAGGGGGTGGGGGATCTGTGCATCCCCAGCTTCGCCGTTACTGGGAATTGGGGGGGGGGGGTCTGTGCATCCTTAGCCTCGTCGTTACCGGGAATGGGGGGGGGAACCGGGGAGCAGGGTCTGTGCATCCCCAGCCTCGCCGTTACCGGGAACCGGAGTGGGGGAGGGACCTGGGATGGGGGTGTCTGTGCATCCTCAGCCTCGTCGTTACCGGGAATGGGGGTCGGAGGGGATGGTGCAGCACCATGGGGAGAGAAGGGTCTGTGCATCCCTCCCCCCAGCCTCGCCGTTACCGGGAACCGGGAGGTGGGGAACCGAGCAGCACCGGGGCAGGGGCAGGGTCTGAGCATCCCCCTCTCCGTCCGTCCCGTCCCACCCCGACCCCAGCCTGCGGGGACCCCGGGAACGGCTGAGAACGGGGGAGCTGGGGGGCGGGAGGGGGTTCCCAGGGTGGGGAAGGGGGTCCTGGGAACCACCCCCCATCTTTAGGGGACCCAGCCTTCCTTTTGGGGGTGCACAGCGAAAGAGTCTGAGGGATGCTCGAGGGGGACCCCGGTGGGAGTCCCAGACCCCCACTCTGGGGGCTCCCCGAGTCCCCCCCTCCCTGGGGTCCCTGCACCCCTGCTGCTCCAGCCTCTTCTCTCCTGGGGGACCCCAAGGGGGTCTCAGAGCTCCAAGGGCCAAACCAGGATCCCCCACTCCGGGTGCTCCCCAAGCCCCAGGGTCACTGCACCCCCCTGCTGCCCCAGCTGCTCTCCCTTGGGGGTCCCCAGAGAGCGTCCCGGAGCTCCCGATGCCTGTAGGTTGTGGAGCAGCCGAACCAGGGATCCCCAACTCCAGGGGGATGTCCTGGGCAGGAGAGACCTGCTGGCCAAACCAGGACCTGCTGGACTCCAGGGGCTCCCCAAGTCATTCCCCCCTGGAATCACAGCTCCTGCACCCCCTCTGCTCCAGCCCCTTCTCCATTGCGGGGGATCCTACGCAGCAGAAGTCTGTGAGCAGCAGAACAACCGAACTGGGATCCCCCGTTGCAGGGAAAGGCAACTCTCCCCGAGCCCTCGGGGGTCCCCGGGCTGCAGCCCACCCGGGTCGAGCTGCGGGGCGCAGTGTTCCGCGAGGGGCTGCCCTGACACCCAGCAGGCGGCCGTGCTCAGCTCCAGGCCCTCCAGCAGCCTCCCCCAAGCTCGAGGGTGAAGAATCCGACCTTGGCACCCCCAAAATTGCTTTGGGGGTACCCCAGGGTTCTTCTCTGCCCCTCTAAACAGCTCTGGCTCGGCGGGGCGGCCACCATGCTCCGGAGGAAAACCGAATCACCCCATTCCAGGCGATTCCTGGTAATATCCGATTCCCCCTTGGCGCTTCGGCGCTTTCCGCCCTCCCCTCGCCCACGGTGGGGGCTGAGGGTGCCCCTCGCTGCGGGGCGCGGGCATCGCCTGGGTCTCCTCCGTCTCCCCCATGGCCGTCAGGAGGGAGAGGAAGCAGCTCGGTCTCCCCGGCCGCCCGGTTTCCTCCGCTGTGGAAGAACAAAGGGAGGCTGGCAGGCAGTCAAGTGGCTCCCGGTGGGCCAGCTCTGCCGCCTGCCAGCCCTCCCGGCGCTCCCGCTCTTCCCAGCTCCGGCAGAGCCGCTCGGGGCTCACCAGCCTCACGGCCCAGCGCTTCGGACAAAGCTCTGGCTTCCTCCTGACGGACCCTCCCGAGCAGCAGCGATTCTCCAATTTCCTTTTTTGTTGTTGGGGTTTTTTTCGGTGTTATTATTGTCTCCATTTGGCCTTTATCCCTCCTGTTCCCTCCCCAGGCGGCTCCTCACCCCGCAGCTCGGCAGCGATCGCAGCCCTCCAGGCCCTGATGCTGGTTTGGTTGGCAGCCTGCGAGAGGCCGGAGCGGGGCTTGGCTTCTCAGGGAAACGTTAGGAGCCTTTAATTCCCCAGGCCTGTCGCGGTGCTCCCGGAGCAGCATCTGGGATGGTGGCAGAGCTCTGAGACTCCATCCAGAGCCCCACGGCTGCCCCTGGCTCCGGCGTGGAATCCTGCCAGTGCACCCAATGGGCATGTGGAGATTCAGCTCCTTCACTGCTGGGTTACAGACCTGCAGCAGCTTGGGTGAGAAATGGTTTGGAAGGAAAACCTGGTGAAGGGAGTATGGGGAGCAGGCTCGGTCAGCCAGCGGCTGCTTTTCCTGGGCCCAAGCTCTGGCTCCATGGGGCCTGGTCCTGCTGAGAGCAGCCATTTCATCCTAGGGGTGAGGGACAGATGGGAGGACGGAGCATGCTGGTGAGGGTGGAGGAGAGTGAAGCATCCTCCAGGCCCCTGCTAGGGAGCTCACGCTGGGGTCTGCAGAGGTGGAGACGCGTTCCTCATCCTTTAGTCCCAGGTCCTCACTCTGTGTGGGATGTCGTGGCCGCAGGGAGCAGCAGGAGCGCACGGTGGGGCGTCCGAAGCAGCCTTTGATGTGAAATCTGCTACAAAGGGCTGTTAAAGAAACTAAATCAAGGATAAAGTTCCCTGATGTGTTCAGAACCACGGTGTGTGGGGCAGGAGGGCTAACGCCATGGGGACAAGGCTGTGGGGCAGGTGCTGGTGCAGCTGGGGATCCCGCTCCCTGGCAGTGACGGGGGGTGAGGGTGGCTGGTGCAAAGGGGAGCCGCTGTCTGAGTGCGTGGGGAGAACGCAGCCACCCGTCTGTGCTTCTGGAGGGGAAATGGGGGCCTGTGGTCCTGCTGGGATGAGAGCGGGTCTGACTTGGCTTGTCTGAAGAGCAGCAAAGCGCCCCTGGCTTGTACCTCAGAGGGCAGTGGAAATGGTGGGAGCGATGCTTGAGAAAACAGTCTTTCTCCAGCAGGATGATACAGAGGGGACCATCATCCTTCCCTGCACTCGTGCATCACTTGCAGGTGGGACACGACCTCGGCTGTCAGCCCTCCTTCTTCTCTGCCTGGCACCTTATGCGGTGGAGCTCTCCCCGCTGCATCTGGGTGCTGCTCTGCTCCCCAGCAGCAGCAATCTCTCTGCAGCAGTGAGATGTTTTCCTACCGAGGCACGGACTGCGGGTTGCTGGCTTGTGGGAGCTGAGGGTCTTCTCCCAGAAGCAACCCTTTCTCGCCTCGCTGGGATCCTCTCTCCTGCCAGGCGATGGCAAATGGTAGGCAGAGCCCCCTCCCGCATCCGTGGTGATGGGAAGCGCTGGTGCGGGCAGCTGGGATATAAAGCATCTGGCAGATGTTGCTGGTGGAGGCAGGATTTAGCCCCAGCTAGGCATCCCTCTCCTAACACAAGGTGTTGGAGCATGCCCTGATCGCTGTCTGGATATCCCAGGGCCTTTGAGAAGGTTTTTCTCGTCCTGTCCCTTCCTCCAGCTGGAGCAGAGGTACCTGCCCCTCTGTTGCGCTCTCTCCCTGCCTCTCCTGGGGAAGGCGGCTCCACAGAGGGTGGGCACCCTAGGATAGAGAGGGGGCATCTGGGGCTCCGTGCCCCACCGGCAAAACCCGAAGCGGCAGGTTTATCTGCGGGGCTGCCCCTGCCTGCTCCGGCATCGCTCCACCACCTCTGCCCGCCCAGGGGGGCCCAGAGCCAAGGCACACGTTGCTGCCGGCGTCTCTCGGCTGCTGCTTGCCAAGTGTGGCAGAGACCTGGCAGCACCGCACTGCCTGCCCGGCCGGAGCTGGAGCTGCTCTCCAGAGCCTCCGCTCCGTGTCTGACAGGGCCCTGGCTGCAGAGCTCTGTGCTCTTCCCAGCCGAAGACCCCTGGGGAGGTCGAGTCTTTCCCTATGGTCTCTGTACCCACCTCCGTGGGCGCTGCCCTCCTCTAGGGCTGCTGTTGGCAGAGAGCCGGGATGTGCCAGGCGCTGGCTGCTGCTCCTGGGGCTCTGGTGGGGCAACTGCTTTTGCCAGAGGATGCTTTGCCTCCATAATAGCTTTTAGATCTCATTATCTCCTTGCTCAGGGATGGCAGGTATCGGGAAATGGTTGCTCATACTTGTCCAGGGCTGGAGAAATCTCCTGGGAGGCTTGCGGGCAGAGGAAGAAGTGCCTGAGATGCGGACGCAGCCTCCGAAGCATTGGAGCCTCTGTTTTGCCTCTGGCATGATGGGGGCAGCGTGGCAGCCCACGCTGAGGAGCAAGGATGAGCTCTGGTGTGTGACCTGCACCATCCTGGGCTGAGAGAAGCCCAGGTGATGGATTCTGCTGTGCTGCTGCAAGCAGCTCATCTTATTAATCCCTCTTGCCTTTGGCCAGGGTGCTGCCAGCTCCAAAAAGCTTCCCAGGCCTGGATTGGGACAGTGCCGTCTGCTCCTGCTCGAGGTTTGCAGTATCTCCTGTGCCACTGACTCTGCCTTTTTATTCCCCTGGCCAGGACATTAAACAGGATGTGGTTCTGCAGGCAGCGGGTGCTGCACAGGTCGCAATTTACCGTGACAAGCTGGGGTTGTGCCGCCTGGCTGCCGGCTTTTTCCCTCTGCAAGTGACCCAGGAGAAGGACAGAAGGCACAAAATGTCCCTTCTGTCCTTCTGGAGCCACCCCGGCTCGCTGTGATGCCCGAGGGCTCGGAGCTGAGCTCAGGGTCAGCTCATGGTGTGGCCGAGCAGCGCTGCCCGTGCCAGCCGGCATGGCCTGCCCCGTGTCCCTGTCCCCGCTGCCAGCGTCCCTGGCATGCAGCCAGCAGACCGGAGCAGGGAGCGGTGCCAGGGGCTGGAAACAGGTTCAGCGACAAGAGATTTATCCTAGAAGGAGGAAACGAGAAAGCTCCAGATTTACTATTCCAAAGTCCAGAGCTGTGGCCTGACTGGCTGAGCTGGTGCTGATGCTCAGAGCCCTGGAGGGGGGATTTTTCCATTCCACAAAATTAAAAGCTTAATTCCACTCCCTGATGGAACCTTGGACCTCACCCCTGCATTTTCCTGCAGCCCACAGATTTCACTGCTTGTTGCTCCCACAAAGGTGATGTATTCTTTCCCATTCCCTTCTTTCTCTCCAGTGCCCCCCATCCCCACGATTTCCCGTGTCTGCGTGCTGTTCGCTCTGGCTGCTGTCATGGTGTGAGCCGGGGCTGAGGTGCCCTGACTCATCTTTTGCACAGATGCATTTTTTTTCTTGCCCGTGGGCAGTGCCCCAATGAAATGAAATCGCTCTGCCCTGTGCGTTGCCACATGAGTTTGGTTTTTCCAAGACTATAGAGCTGTTTCCAGCCAAGAAAACAGGTTTTTGGGCAGTGAGGAAGCGAGGAGCATTTGCAGGAGGGTTTATTATTACCGTTATTGGATGGGGTGCCGGCTCTGTGAACGTGGAGCTGGAGCTGCCTTATAGGAGCAGTGAGTTGCTTCTCCTATAAGGCAGCTCCAGCTCCGAGATTCCCCAAGAAGGTCAGGCAGGGAGCAAGGGAGGGGAGGAAATTCTTCCTTTGCTCATGTTGGGGAGTTATATTTAGCCCTGGGGATGTCGGCTTCGCTCAGCTCTCATCATGCAGCCTGTGCTGGGGGAATGAGGGCTGCCCTGGGCACGTGTGCCCAGTGCTTG
This sequence comes from Phaenicophaeus curvirostris, assembly GCF_032191515.1. Classification (NCBI taxonomy): domain Eukaryota; kingdom Metazoa; phylum Chordata; class Aves; order Cuculiformes; family Cuculidae; genus Phaenicophaeus; species Phaenicophaeus curvirostris. The sequence goes on from NC_091409.1 coordinate 8,276,943, forward strand.
GTGCTCTCCCATCGTCGTTCCTAGGTACGAGGGTGGTTTGGCTGAAGACCAGTGGGATGCAGCTGGGCATGGGGAGGGCTGGAGGCCAGCAGCAGCTGAGATAGGGCACTAGAGCCCTGGCTGTTTTGATTATGACAAGGAGTCGTGGAATGGTTTGGATTGGAAGGGACCTCAAAGCCCATCCAATTCCACCCCCTGCCATGGGCAGGGACACTTCCCACTGGATCAGGGGCCTCAGAGCCCCATCCAGCCTGGCCTTGAACACCTTCAGGAGCACGAGGCGTGTTTGCTGGGAGGATGGAAGCACCGTGACTGATCCTGCTGCCTGCAGACAGCTGACAGTGGTTCTGTGAGGTGGGGAAGGGTGTTTCTACCCCTCTCCATCTGCTCCCCCTTGTATGTCCTTAGTCCCAGCCCAGAGGAGCACTTCTCTCTGGGTCAAAGCAGCCAGGAGGGATGCTGTCCTGGGTGGTACTTGTGGGGTTTTCGCTTCAGGCTGCCCAGTGCAGGTGTTTCACCAGGGGAAAGGAGGCTGAGCTGAGAAACAGCTTTGACTCAAGGCCACGTGAGCTCTCCCAGGGGTGACTGTCACCCCATCAGTCTGCCAGGTCACAGCCTGTTTCATGCAGGCGTGAGTGTGCGTAGCTCTGTCCCTGTGTCACTGTGTCTCCATCCCTCTCTCCCCAGGTATGCTGGAGGATGGGAAGAAGTTTGATTCCTCCCGCGACAGGAACAAGCCTTTCAAGTTCGTGATGGGCAAGCAGGAGGTGATCCGCGGCTGGGAGGAAGGAGTCGCTCAGGTGCCTGGTGCTTCTGTGCCTCGTGGTCTCCCTCGCAGGGCTGTGCAGAGCCTGGCGAGCTGTGGCGTGGGCAGAAATCTCTGTGTGCAGCTTGTTCTCCCTTTTATTTTCTTTATTTTATTCCCCTGTGTTTTCCGCCCCTCCGCCCCCTCAGCGCTGGGAGATGTGGGTGTGAATATCACCTTCTGCATTGCCACCTGCCAGATGGCAGGAATGGAGCAGGGCCGGGTCCCAGCAACACCTACGGCACGTCGGTGACTCAGCGGTGACATTTCTCTACTGAGTCAGCTCTCGATGAACGCGGCGAGGAGCGCTTGAGCCTCCTGCTCCGAGCAGAGACGGCTCTGGGGCTGCGGAGCCCACGCACAGGGAGGGTTGGTGGGCACAGTGTGGTGGCGGCGGCTCCGTGTGCCGCTGGCGACGCAGCGAGGATTTAGCCAGTGGCTGGAGGCGCTGCCTGCCTCTCCTAGAAAACACTTGTGTGTGAAGGAAATCTTGTTCTGGTCCTTTTCCCTTCTAGTGCCTGCATTTCCCTTCTGTTTTTCTTCCTGTTTCTCTTCCATCCCCTCTGGTTGCCCAGCCTGAGTCCTTTCCTGTAGGGAGAGGAGTGGGGACAGGGCTGTGTCCTTCTCTGGAGCAGGTTTATGTGTCCTGCTGTCACTCATGTGATGTTTGTGAACATCTCCTGACGTCCTTGTGTTCCTTTCCCTGCCCTCAGATGAGCGTTGGTCAGCGGGCAAAGATGACCATCTCCCCAGATTACGCCTACGGCTCGACTGGTCACCCAGGGATCATCCCACCAAACGCCACTCTAATTTTTGATGTGGAGCTCATGAAATTGGAATGACCTGCCCCAGCCCCTCTCCTCGGGTAAGGGGGGACAGCTGCTGCCGTGGTGGGGGGTGTTAGGGCTTGGGGTCCCGGAGTGCGGGTAGGTTGGGGCTGTGCTCCAGGATCTGTGGGCAGGATGGGTCTGTGCTGCCCCTCTGTAATCAGGGCTTGGATTCTGCTCTGAGCAACCGGTGGGGCTTGGGATGCGGTGCCCATTCCGTGGGCGCTCCCTGCTCTGCTGGGTGCCCGGGCGGGCGGTGTTGTCATGCTGCCTCTCCTCTCTCCCCACAGGTTTGGCACATGGAGGAATCCAGAATCTCAGCTTCAACAAGAGTGCACACGACTTTGTACGGAGCTTTTCCTGATCGCCCACCACACTCATTGTATAACCTTCCACCTTGATTGAATGCCTTTGGTCACTAAGCTTTGCCTCTGACTCTTCCTCCTCATATTGTGTTTTTATGTCTTTTTAAACTCTACGCCGCAAACCTCAACTCTTTTTTGGGTCAAGTTCTTAATCTTATTTCTGTTCCAGGTGTAGACTCTGTTTTACCAATAGCACGCAGATGGGCTGACCCTTAGATAGGAGTCGTTTGAACAAAAGGAATCCCGTTAGTTATTTGTTTTGGTCTTTTCAAACCAGAATTTGCTGCTGCTGCTGCAAAAGCCATAGCAGAGCGAGGCTGCCGAGGCCGAATGGACGCGGAAAGCAAAGTAGCGCTAGGATTACGAGGGGGTTCCCTGCCTGGAACTGGGGGAGCCGTGTGTCCTTTCCCTGCTCCCCGGGGTGGGTGCAGCATCGCTGTGGGCACTGTGGCTTCGCTCCTGGGAAAAGGGGCTGCTCTGCCCTTGCTTCCCTCTGCCACATCACAACGAGCCTTCTTTCCTTCCCTGCTTTTGGATTTGGGTTTCCATCAGAGCTCCACCTCACCCTGAAAATTCAGTGTCTTGCGTTGAGCTCGCTTGAAAGGAAAACGGCAGACAGAGTGCTGCCTGCAGGGGAGGTGGTGGGGCTGGGGGGGTGGGGGCAAGGAAACACCCCTGTCCCTCTTTCCCCTGGGAAGGACACATTGACCCTGCTGTCCCCGGGCTGAGCACAACTGACCGTTCTCTCCCGACACCTGATGCTGGTCATCGCCGCTTGCCTGGTCTACGGCGCGTAGCTTCCCCGCTGCTGCTGTCCTCTGCCCCCTCCGCCCTGCCTAGCGATTCGGTAACAGCCATCGCCGCCTTCACTTCCTGCTCCACCGCATAAAGGTATCCGGTTTTATTACTGCAATAAAAACGCTTTATGCTGGCTTTTCTCAGCCCTGTGTCTCAGAGGTTTTTCCCTCACCTGTCTGTCGCTCAGCACAGGGGGTGCCGTGCTGGGCTCACTGGGTGCTCTGGGTGCCGTGCTGGGCTCGTGGGGTGCTGTGTGGGCTCAAAGGGTGCTGTGTGTACCTTGCCAGGTGCCACACCAGGCTTGCGGGGTGCTGTGGGTGCTGTGCTGGGCTCGCAGGGTGCTGTACTGGGCTTGTTGGGGTCCTGCAGCACAGGGAGATGCCGGGGGCCCACTGGGTGCTGTGGGAAGGCACTGGAGCCTGATGGAATTCACATAATTAATTACTTTACCATAACCTATGAAGCGTTGCCCTCGCAGCCTCTCACCGTTGCGGCTGTGACTCAGCCTGGACTGGGAGCACAAAGGACAGTCGGGCTCTGCTCCTGGGGTCCCTCCAGCTCTGGAGAAGCACCTTGGGCTCTCTGTGTACCTGGGTCTCCTGAGGGGCTGGGCTGCAGCGGGTGACGGCACAGCCAGGCTGCGTATTTGCTGACCGCATCCCCAGGGGCCTGAAAAGCCTCTTGGGGTGACCCTCGCGGGGTCACGGCTGCTTGGGCACCGCTGCGTGCCAGCGCCCAGCTCCTCTGCGAGCAGCCCTTGCCCCATCAGCCACGATTGATAACGCGGTCACCGTCGATAACAACCACGATCAATGACACGACGTGTCCCAGTGCCCGAGCAGGCTTGGTGGGAGCAAAGTTTGTGTTTACAGGGAGCCCGGGGAGCGTGTGGCGGGAGCATCGGCCACGGGGCAGGAGCAGCTCTGCCGCCTGGGCTGCATTCGGGAGCACAGGGGTGCGTGGGCTCAGGGTTATGAGCGCTACCACTAATTGCTACTTGGCTAAGCAGAACAGCGAGCTGCTGGGCACCAGCATCATATTCTGCCCTCGGCTGCAATTACTCCCATGCGGAAACTCGAGGCGAGCTTGGTTTCTCTTCCTGCGAAGCTTTTTGCTTTAATTATTAACCGGTGCCAGGCAGTGCCGGGGCTCCTAGCAGAGATAAGGCAGCGCTGGGGTGAGCGAGGTGCCCTCGGGGCTGGCGGCTGCCACCTCTTTTCCCCTGCTCGCAGCAGCCACAGGCCAAGCGCAGATGGGTCCTTCCAGCTCCACTTTGGGGGTGATGAGGGATTTGGGGCAGGCACAGGCTCCCTGGGAAAAGTCCTTCTCTGGATGTTGTGCGGCATCTCCCTGCTGCAGCTCCTGGCCGTGTTTGTCTGTGCTCGGATCGCTCTTGTCCCGGGCTGGATGAGGCAGATGGGCACCGTCAGGCTAAAAATAACCCCAGTAAATAAAATGCTTCCTTCTGGCCTGGCACACAGGAGCGGAGGCGCCAGGGGCTGGGACGTGCCCAGTTGCGGCTCCACGGCGGGGCTGGCACCGTGCCGCCGAGGGCCTGGGCTGGTGCCACCGGTGCCCACAAGACCGGGCTTGTGGGGACGTGGTGGCCCGTTGCATCCCCGGTGCTGGAAGGCTGGGACCCTGGGTGTCCCGGGATGTCCCAGGGCAGCGGGATGTGTGTGCCCACCCTGTGCCCTGACTGAGGTGAGCGCCGCGCTCTCGGTTGTTGCCCCATAGCACAGGATTCCCACGGGGCCGTCACGCCTAGCAGGTGACAGCTGGCAGGGCGCGGGACGCGGCATCCCGGTCCCAGCCACGTCAGCCCCACGCGCCCGGGCCGCGAGGTGTCAGCGGGAGGCAGCCGCCCACGCAGGGCTGCTCGCCATGGGGCGCCCCACATCACCCTCCGAGCTGTGCTGGGGCCAAATCTTGTGCTGGGACCAGCAGAAAGAGTGATGGAGTTGGGGGGGGGTCACCACGATGGCTGGCGGGGGGCACAGCCCCATCCCTGCTCCCCCAGGATGCCCAAACCCACAGAAAGCCGTCTCTGTCCCCATCCCTGAGCGCCAGGGCCATGTGCAGCTTTGGCTTCTCCTTCCTCTTCATCATCCTCTTCCTCACCTGTGCCCTACCTGGGCGGTCAGCTGAGGCTGCCTGGCCCCTCCCCGGGCTGGGCACGTCTATAAATGCCTGAGGCCAGGCAGAGGGTGGTACAGAGAGACGGAGAGCCCGGAGCTGTTGGCGGGTGAGTCTAGGGGGACGGGGCTTCTTGGGGGGGTCTCCCACACCGGGGATGTTGGTGCTGGGCAGGGGATGCTGTGAGTGCTGGGCTCTTGCCCAGTTCCCACTGGACTCGGAGCTGGGTCTGGATTTGGCCCCTACACTCCAGTGCTTGGGCGATGCTTTTGGGGCACAGGGCAGGGTTGGGGACACGGCTTCGCCACAGGCACAACGTAGGGTGCGCTGGGAGCCACACGGAGCTGGTGGTGGCTCAAAGGCGATGAGGAGCAGTTGGAGGGGCTGATCCCACGGCGCGTCCCGGCAATGCGGGAACAGCTCCGCTAGGCAGGTGGATGTGGGTAGCAGGACCCACCGCCAGCCGGGCGATGCCCAGGGTGCCCGGCACCCAGCCACCTGCGTCCTGGGAAGCAGCAGAGGCGGTGGCACTGGTGACACTGAGTCACGCTGGCAGCCCTGGGGTGACAGCCCATCTCCGGCACACGGAGCCAGGCACGCGGGCCAGGAGGAATCCTCGGGGAGAGGCGCCCCATCCCTGAACCACCCTGTCCCCAGGCACAGCTGTGGCAGCAGTGATGGCAACGCTTTACCCTTCCCTGGAGGACATGAAGGGTCACCAGATCTTGCAGGTCAGTGGCAGCATTAGGGGGGCTGAACAGACCCCGAGGCAGGGTCCTGCCCTTGGAGGGTCCCCATGGCATGGGGAGCAGCCTCGAGCCATCCCTGTCTCTTGGCAGGCGCAGGCGGCAGCTGGAGCGAAGACCCCCCCCACGACCGTGGTCACGGAGAAGCCAAAGCTCGTCTCGGGCGCCAGTAACGCAGGTTGTGATCAGCAGTCTCTGTGGGGACATGGGGGGCAGTGATGCTCGCTGTGCGGGGGCAGCTCAGCTGAGACCCCCCCCCCAACTCAGTGCGTGGGGATGGGATGGGGTTTCATAGAATCATAGAATCACCAGGTTGGAAAAGACCCACCGGATCATCGAGTCCAACCATTCCTATCAAACGCTAAACTATGTCCCTCAGCACCTTGTCCATCTGTCCCTTAAACCCCTCCAGGGAAGGTGACTCAACCCCCTCCCTGGGCAGCCTCTGCCAGTGCCCAATGACCCTTTCCATGAGAATTTTTTTCCTAATGTCCAGCCTAAACCTCCCCTGGCGGAGCTTGAGGCCATTCCCTCTCATCCTGTCCCCTGTCACTTGGGAGAAGAGCCCAGCTCCCTCCTCTCCACAACCTCCTTTCAGGTAGTTGGAGAGAGCAATGAGGTCTCCCCTCATTGGGAGTTTGGGGGGCTCCTTCCCTTGGCCCATCCCCTGCCACATCCCTTGTGCTGGTTGTTGGCTCACGGTCTAGGGGGGCTCCTGGGGGGCGAGGTGGTGGCTGTGGGTTGGGATGCCGTGAGCTGAGGTTGTGTCCCACAGAGCCGCCTATGCTGTACCCCAACCTGGCCGAGCTGGGGACCTACATGGGGCTCGCGCTCTCCGGCGAGGAGATCCAGAAGAACCTGTTCCCAGAAGGCAGCACCGTAGGTGTCCAGGCTGGCAGCTCTCACCCACCCTGTGAAGGGCTCCCTCCCCATGCCACAGAGGGGCACGACATCCCCCAAGGGCTGATGGGTGCAGGGCTTTGTTCTCCACCAGCCCCACTCACCCTCAGCTCCGTTGCAGGCACTGACCCCCGTCGGGGCTGCCCCGGGCCAGCTGGTTGCCCCCCTGAGTGGGAACAATGCGGGGATGCGTCGGGCAGAGATCAAACCTGGGGTGCGGGAGATCCACCTCTGCAAGGACGAGCGGGGCAAGACGGGGCTGCAGCTGAAAAACGTCGACCAGGTGAGGGGGCTGGGTTGGCACAGGGCTGTGTGTGGCATCACACGGTGTGGCGTGACGTGGTGAACCGTGGCATGGTGCAAGCAGTGATGGGACAGCACAGGGTGACATAGAGCCATGGAATCACAGACTCGTGGAATGGTTTGGGTTGGAAGGGACCTCAAAGCCCATCCAGTCCCACCACTGCCACGGGCAGGGACACCTCCCACTGGATCAGGGGCTCCAAGCCCCATCCAACCGGGCCTGGAACCCCTCCAGGGATGGGGCAGCCACCACTGCTCTGGGCAACCTGGGCCAGGGCTTCCCCACCCTCAAAGGAGAACATTCCTCCCCAAGATCCCATCTCAATTTCCCCTCTTTCAGCTGAAAAATGTTCATCTCTCATCCTTTCCTTGCGCTCCCTGATCAAAATCCCTCCCCAATTTTCCTGGAGCCTCTTTCAGCACCAGAAGCTGCTCTAAGGTCTCCGTGCAGCCTTCTCTTCTCCAGGCTGGGCATCCCCAGATCCCCCCGGCTGTCCTCATGGCACGGTGCATCACGTGCCATCCCCGTGCCATCACTCCTCCCGTGTTCCCAGGGCATCTTCGTGCAGCTGGTGAAGGCCAACTCGCCGGCGGCGCTCGTGGGGCTCCGCTTCGGGGACCAGGTCCTACAGATCGACGGCAAGAACTGCGCGGGCTGGAGCAGCGACAAGGCACAGCGGGCGCTGAAGAAGGCGAACCCGGAGAAGATTGTCATGGTGGTGAGGGACAGGTGAGCATCGAGCGGGAGGGTGATGCTGATGGCGGTGCCGGCGCTGACCCTACTCTCCCCCCTAGGCCTTTCCAGCGAACCGTCACCGTGCACAAGGACAGCAACGGCAACATCGGCATCGTGGTCAAGAAGGGGAAAATCGTATCGCTGGCTAAGGACAGCTCTGCCGCCCGCAACGGCCTCCTCACCCACCACTGCATCTGCGAGGTGAACGGCCAGAACGTCATCGGCATGAAGGTAGGGGCTGCGCACAACGGGCCGTGCTGGACACATCCAGGGAGCTCAGGGAGCCGGGCAGCGGGCAGAGCCGGGCACCCACGGGACCCACCCCTCCTCTCTCCTAGGATAAGAAGCTCACGGAGGTGCTGGCAGGAGCTGGGAACGTGGTCACGCTGACCATCATCCCCACTGTCATCTACGAGCACATGGTCAAACGGTGAGACCCTGCGGCCACCGTGCCCTCCCCACCCCTGTTGGGACCCCTGGGGCCTCGCAAGGGGCCCTTGGGCTCCCGGCACTGAGCGCTGGTCCCTGTGCCCAGGCTCTCGGCAGGACAGGTGAAGTCGGCCATGGACCACTCCATCCCCGACCTGTGACACCGCTGGACGCTCAGAGGGGCTGCATCCCCCCAGTGCCCCCAGCGAAGCCGCTTTAGCACAAACCCCCTCACCTCTCCGTGCACTGGTGGCTGCTGGGGATTGCAGGAGACCCCCGATGTCCTCTCCTCCCTCTCATCAACAGGGACAAGGCACGTTTCTCCCCCTGTTCCGGGGCTCCCGTGTCCCCCTGTGTCCCTGCTCGGGCCAGCGCCCCTCGGGGCAGACGCCAAAGCAGACCCAGACCCAGCGACGTTTATTACATTCACCACAGACAGGGAGTACAGGACAGGGCACACAAGAGAAGGGGGTGGGGGGTGTTACAGCTTTTTTTTTCAGTTCTGTATTTAAAAAATATATAATATAGATTATTTTTTTTTTGTCTTTCAAATATATACGTTACATTTATTTCTTGGCGAAGCTCTGGATGGTCTAACAGACGCGTACACAGATCCACAAACACATTGCACAAGAGGCGCATATCCTAGCTCCGCTCACATCGACCCCGCGCCGTGCCCCCCAGCCCTCGCCCCGCGCTGGGCCCCGCGTCCCAGGGGCTGAGGGATGCGGGGAGCACAGGGAACACGGGATGCGGTGCCCCTGCGGGTACCACCAGCCCACAGACATCGCCGGTGGCCACAGTGCCCAGCTGGCAGGGTGGGGGGACACGGTCAGTTCAAGTCATGAAGAAGCCACGGACATTCACGGGGTGGGAGCACCCGGGGGAACCCCCAGTCTCGCATCTCCCCAGCCCCGACCGAGCAATCCTTGCTGTCTTTGCTTTTCGAAAAATGAAAAAAAGGCATTTTTTTTAGCTGGAGGCCACCAGCAAAGCGGGGCAGGCAAAGGCACCCCCAAGCTCCAGCACAGGATGGGATCAGCGGCATCTCCGAAACCGCAGCAGCCCCCGGTGCCAGCAGCCACCAACTCAGCCCCCCAATAACAACAGGGCTTCAGTCTGAACCCCAAAAAAAAAAGTGAACATAGTGCAAAGCAAAGGGAGGGAGCGACTGAGGCTGCCCTGGGGCTGCTCGGCCTCACCTGGGGGACACAGGAGACGCAGCCTGGTCCCATCCTGGTGCCAGGAGGCATCGCTCGGTGATGGGTAGAGCCCGCTGCAGCCCCCCAGCTCTCCCCACTACTAGGTGGCTCCTCGCTGTCACCCACTAGTGACAAAGCTGGATGCTGCTGCCCGGTGTCCCAGCTGCAAGGGGGCTGGGGGTCTGCAGCCCCCCCAGCCCCCTTGCAGCTGGGACACCGTGCAGCAGCGGGGAAGCAGCATCCATCAGGCAGAGGGGTCACAGCGCGATGCCTGGTGCCGCATCCCTCATCACCGCTTGGCACCTCTCCTCCAGAACCCACCCTGCCCCTGCTCCAGCGTGGCGGAGCTGGGGGGACAGCATGTCCCATGCACCCCCAGCACCCCCCCGACCCATTCCCACCCCGCTGGGGCTGCGTAAGGATCCAGAAAACAAAGGATCCTGGCAGAGCAGGGACGCACCGGGGCTTTACAATCAGCGGTCGGGTCCGTGGGGCGGGCAGGGGGGGCAAATACGGCGGGGTCAGGGCTGGGCGCTGCCACCGGGGTTGGCGACGGGGCGACAGCCCATCCTGCGGATGGAGTGGAGGGCGACGGTGCAGCAGCCGCGCAGCAGCGAGCTGATGTTGTAGATGGGCTGGCCCTGGCGGCGCTGCGAGCGGCACAGCCAGGCCACCGTGGGCACGGCTGGCACCACCACCGCCAGCAGATCCACGATGAAGTGGCGGCTCCAGTAGCTCTTGGACGTGGCGGCCTCGCAGCCCGGATTCTCCGTCGCCTCCTCCTCCGCCGCACAGGCGATGGCCACCGAGGGGCTGGCGCTGGGCGGCTGCCGCACCGCTGGGTTGCAAGAGGCACCCGCCTCGGCACCTGCCGTCGCGGCATCGGGCTCGGCCGCCAGCAGGTCCGTGGTCCCGGTGGGGTTGGAGAGCTCGGGGCCGGGCATCACGTCTTCCATTTCGGAGACCCAGGCTGAGGTGGGGCTGCCTAAGCTGCAAGCCTGGGACTTCATCACCTTCTCCAGGATGGTGTCCAGGTCGGGCTGGCAGGGCACAAAGTCCGTCTGGATGGCTCGCTCCTGCATGCAGCTGGCCTGCACCCCAGCCTCCACGCCGCCCCGCAGCCCCAGCAGCTTCTCGTAGGTCGAGCTGGGAGGCAAGCGGGCACCGGGCTCGCCCTCCCCGTCCAGTGGGTCCGTGTGGCCGGGAGCCTCCTCCGCCCCAACGAAGCCGCTGTCGGCCCCCTCGTCCAGCGAGATGGTTTGCGAGCCCCCCACGTTGCGGTCGCCGGCGCCCTGGTCGCTCAGCTTGGTGTAGGTGGAGCTGCGGGTGAGGGATCGGGCTGGGGACCCCCCTGCCGACTCGCCGGCCCCCTCCTCCTTCAGCGCCCCGTTCTGTGCCACCTCCATGCTGTGCAGCAGCGTCTCCAGCTTCTTGTTCTGGATGTTGATGTCCACAAAATACTTCTGGAGTCCCTTGTCCTTCTCCAGCAGGTTGTTCTTCACCGTGTCGATGACTTGCTTCAGCTGCTTGATCTCCTTGCGGGCCTCCTTCAGCGCCAGCTGGGCTTCCACGCGGTGGCACTCCTCCTCGATCCAGTCCTCCTGCATCCGCGACAGCTGCGTCTTCAGGTCCTCGATCTCAGCATCCCTGCCAGAGACAGGGAGGGCACCACCGCGGCGCTGAGGGGCTGCGGGGCCAGCCCTGTCCTTGTGTGCCAGATCACCCAGTAACACCCACAGCTGGGACCCAGGGATGGATCCAGGGGCTCAGGAGCCCCGAAGAGGGGTGCTCAGAGACCCTCGGGAGGGCTGCTTGGAGACTCCGAGGAGGGATGCTCGGGGACCCTTGGGAGGGATGCTCAGCCCCTTCCTGGAGGGGATGCCGAGCCCAGGGCTCCTGAGGGCTGCATGGGGCTGGGCGGTTGCTCCGAGTGGGCACGTGGGAGCTGGCACGGCGGTGAGGATGTGCCTAAGCCTGAGAGGAGCAGATGGGGATTAGCCACTCTCTGACGCTGAAATTCAGAAAAAGCGTGGCAGAGACAACCAGGGGTGCAGGGGAGGGCACAGCCAGTGCAGGTGGGACCTACGGGCTCCGTGGATCCGCAGCTCTGGTGGGACGGGCAGCAATGCCAGATGGCCGTGTACCTGCAAAGCCATGAACCCATTGCCTGGGCATGAGCCCAAGAATGATATGTGGTGCTGGGAACTGGGAAACCCCATAAGGACCAGTCCCAGATGGGAGCTGGCACCACCAGCAGCGGTGGCTGGGACTCTTCCTGGCGGCTCCCGTGCCAGAGTGCTCTGTGCCTGCTGCCCCCACGCTCACCTGTCCTGCAGCCGCTCCTGCGTGTCCTTCAGGCGGGCTTTCAGGTGCCTGATGCAGACCTCCTTCTGCTGCAGGGGCGTCAGGTACTGCTCCGGCGTCGGTGGCTTTATCCCATGGTTGTCACTGCAGAGGTTGTACTTGGATGCGCGTCTGCAGGGACACAGCCGTCACCCACCTGCCCTGCTGGCACCCGCAGGGGCTCGGCAGAGGAGCCCCTCTTGGGGTGCAGCCCGTTCATGCACCCCAAAGGAGCCTTGTGGGCAGGGTGGGTATCTCGGGGTGCTGTGCTGGCAGTGGGAGGGTGGGTGCAGGTCCCGACCCCCCCGGCACAGCACCCGGGCAGTGGGTGCATGAGCAGAGCCAGGAGCAGGCAGGCACCGAGGGCTCCGTGTGCCCTGAGTGAGGTTTTCAGGGAATGGCAGATATGGAGACCCTGGTGTGGGAGCAGCGCTGATAGGGATGGAGGCAGAGGATGGGTAATGGGAGAGGTCTGGATGGAGCAGGTCCGAAGCTGGCAGCTGTCCTGCCCACGGACAGCAAGCTTGGGCATCTGACATCTGCTCCGGATGGGGACAGTGGCACATCCAGACTTTCCTCGTCCCTCCATTGGGGTGGATGAGGTGATGCCCTCAGCCCAAAGCCCAGGACAGCACGGAGAGCAGGGGCTGGCCAGGGCCAGGGCTGCATGTCAGGGCTGGGAGTCACGCAGAGAGCTGTGTACAGCACGAGACACTCCTGCGTTGCAGCAGGGTGGACTAAAACCCTCGAGCACGCAGCAGGGCAGCCCAAAACCTTCATGCATGGTGGCAGCAGCCCAGCAGCACCAGCGCCTTCTGGCCATTGCATAACCATTGCGTGAGAAGCAGCCAAGCAGGACGGTGCCCTTGCAGTGCCCAGTGGCAGCAACACGGCCACCCGCTCCCTGCTGCGGCGTGCGGGGGCTCTGATCACCAGGTTACCCTTGGCCCATCGTATCTCCCAGATCTGATGCCACCCCTGGGAGCTGGCAGGTGGCAGGAGGAGCTCAGCCTGGTGGCCTGAAATGCTGATGCCCACAGGGCTGGGGCTGGTGCCCGTCCCGCAGCTCAGTCCCAGCCGTTTATGCCCCAAGCGCACCAGGATGCTGAGTAGCCAAGCTGCCCCCTTGCTAGCCCTCCACCAGGCGGCATGAGGAGATGGAAATGAAGCTCTTGTCCACCACACCTTTGGTCCCAAAGGCCTCCGGGCACTCCTCAGGGTGCAGAAGCGGAGGGAGGGATGCGTGCAGCGTGCAAACCACAGCCAGGGCAGGACGGGAGGGAAGCAGTCGGGGTGCCAGGCTGGCAAGTGGCAGGATGGGGAGGGAGAAGACAGGACAACAATGGCAGAGAGGTTTGGAGGAGGATGGTGGGGATCCTCGAGAGACACACCAGCGGCTCTGCTGGCTCCAGCTCCCCCAGTAGCCAAGGCCACAGCCTCGCTCCATCGGCCCCTCTGCTCTTGTTCCCACCGGGCATCGGCACCGGCAGCACGGGTGCTGCTCCCCCTGCCTGGGGGCACCCGGCAGCCGCCCTGGGGCCACGGGTGATGGTTACCTTGGGGTGGGGCTGCTGTCGCTGCCCTTGCAGGAGCCAGAATTGCTGCTGCTGCTCAGCGAGGAGGTGCCGTAGGTGTCCCTCCCGGGGGGCGAGGGGCGCCTGGAGGCAGGGAGAAGAGGCTGTGTCTCAGGCCGAGTGGCTGAGGGCGGTGAAGACTTAAAGAAGGAGGCAAAGCCACTCCGTCCATAAACCCCGCGACTGCCAACCACCACACCGAGAACACACAAGACAAAAGGACAAAACAAACAGCAGGGATCAAAATGGCACGGACATGGTGACAGGCACAAAGGCAGGGCTGGGGGGGCTGCCCAGCCGCTCACCCCCAGCGGGTAGGCACCGCATCCCTGCACCCTGAAGACCAGGAGCCCCTGGGGAGCCCCTGGGAGCGTGGCCGTGGCGAAGCTCGAGCCACCTCAGCTCCTGCACGTGGCCAGATGCGTCCCCTCGCCCTGCCATGGGCAACGGTAGCCCAGGCCATGGAGGTATTTGGAGGGGAAGAAATGCTTTTTTATCTCTTTTCCCTCCTGCTCTTTACCTCTGCAGCTTTCCAAGGGCTAACACACCTGTGAGCTTCACCACCCCAGTGCCCCGGCACCGCTGCCAGGACCCTCTGCCACCGCCTGCCTTTGCCCAGACAGAGGGGTTGGGTCGGTCCTGGCTGTGGCAGAGACGGACAGAGAGGGACAGGGGTGCAGCACTCGGGGGGCTGCGTGCATGGACGGGGAAGTGCTGTGCAGGAGGCAGCGACATGCAACCCCCCGAAAGCCAGGCTGGGGGTGTCGGTGCTGCAAAGTGGCAGCTCGTGGTGTCGGTGGGGATTGTTCCCTCCCTGCTGCCAGCCGGGAGAGGTGTCGAGCGAGCACTGGTGCCCAGTCCCGGTCGTGAGAGGCTGAGGCATATTCACCTTCGTGATCCGGTGGACGAGCGTCTGCTCCCCGGCAGAGACATTGCTGTGGTGCCACAGGTCCTGGGTGTGGGGGAACTGCAGGTAAGATGCAACAGAGAGAGGAGATGAATCATAGAATCATAGAATCTCCAGGTTGGAAAAGACCCACCGGATCATCGAGTTCAACTATTCCTAACAAACACTAAACCATGTCCCTCAGAGCCTCATCCACCCGTGCCTTAAACCCCTCCAGGGAATGTGACTCAACCCCCTCCCTGGGCAGCCTCTGCCACTGCCCAATCACCCTTTCCGGGAAAATTTTTTCCCTAATGTTCAGTCTAAACCTCCCCTGGCGGAGCTTGAGGCCATTCCCTCTCATCCTGTCCCCTGTCACTTGGGAGAAGAGCCCAGCTCCCTCCTCTCCACAACCTCCTTTCAGGTAGTTGGAGAGAGCAATGAGGTCTCCCCTCAGCCTCCTCTTCTCCAGGCTAAACACCCCCAGCTCTCTCAGCCGTTCCTCATAAGGCCTGTTCTCCAGCCCCCTCACCAGCTTTGTTGCTCTTCTCTGGACTCGCTCCAGAGCCTCAACATCCTTCTTGTGGTGAGGGGCCCAGAAGTGAACACAGGATTCGAGGAGTGGTCTCACCAGTGCCGAGTCCAGAGGGAGAAGATCTTCCCTGGTGAAGGCAGGGAAAGCCGTGCAAAGCACCAGGGCATCAGTTTAGACCCTGAGGCCACCTGTCCAGGGACAGATTCAGACTGCAATCCCCACACACCTGGGCTCTGCTCCCTGCCAGTAGTCCTGGAATGCCGGGATGCTGGATTCTGTCCCAGCAGGGCATGCTGCAGGCGCAGGAAGAGGGAGGCTTCTCTGTTTATAAGGCAAAGCCACCTGCCATAATTGGGCTGCTCATCTTCCCTCCCAGGAGGCAGTTTCCTACAAGGCTTTTCCTCCATCCCCTTGGTCTAAAGGCCCTTTCCCACCAGTCCCCAGGTGCATGACAAGCTTTCTGCTTCCCCCAGGTCCCCGTTGGAAGGGAGGTTTGACACAGGGACCTGCAGGGATGGCATCACCTGGGACACAAATGGACCCAGGGCTCTGACACCCAGCCCTGCACCTCGCAGGGTTTCTGCCGGGGCAGGCTCGGTGCCTGCTTTTCCTTAATTAAGCCGGGATCACCCATTCACCAGTGAAATCAGGTGAGGAGGCACAGATCCCTGACTGATGCGGCAGTAGCTAATCCCTCAGGAAACACAAAGCCCGTTTTCCTGTCAATAAATAGGCCAGCTCCAGAGGCTTGTAGCAACCAGCAGGAGCTGCTCGAGAAGGCACCAGCTCGGGCACACGCAGGGATGCGAGGTGCTGCAGCGAAGGAAAGCATCCGTTCTGCACCTCCACCCCCTGAGCATCATCCCCTGGTGCCCCTGTGAAACCCACCACACTCACAGGCTGCTGAGGGGGCCAGGTGGGGGCTCTGCATGGGACCCCCCATCCCTGAGACTCCTCACCATGCCCTTTTTGTCCCAGATTTTGGCAGCTCCAGCCCAGGGCAGCGCAAGCAATGGGAGCAGCCAGCTCAAAATCAACGGGCGATCGGAAACGCTAAGCACTGCTCAGCCACGGTCCAGGGGAGTGCGAGGAGCGGGACGGGATGGGCGGCAGGGGCAGCGTAGGGGAGCACAGCCAGCTCCCCTCAGCGCAGCCTTTCACATTTACTACTCCTGGGTTGTTTTTTTCCAGGTTACCTCCTGCCCAGTGCTCAAAGCCCAGCACATCCAGCCCAGGCCTCTCCTCTCCCTAGGATTTACCACTCTGATTCCCAAAACAGGGCACCAAAGAACCTAGTGAGCCAGGGCAGAGGAGCTGGCAATGTGCAGTCACTGTGCCCCAGTGGGCACGGTGTCCCGTAACTGGGGGGTGCCAGTACCCCAGGACACCAAAACTAGGATGTGGGGGGTCCTGCTACTCACAGGGAGAGGACCAGGGCAGGGGGAAGCAGCGCTCTGCCCTGCGGATAACTGCTTCCGGATGAACAGCGCGCACGGCCAGGCTGCAGGCTTTGCTAATGCAGCAGCGTGAATCAGCATCCAGTGCGAGAGCAGAGCGCAGCCCCAGCCCCAGCACGAGCATCCTCCGGCAGTGCCATGCGGGGCTGCGGCACAGCCTGGGCTCCAGAAATGGGACCCGCAGAGCTGGGATGCGAGGACAGCCCATCGCTCGCTTTTCATGCCGCAGGGTGCTCCTGGAGCAGCTCTCAAGCAGGGCTTTAGGCAGAATTGTGGGCACAGGGATTAACTCCTGGCTCTCTCGCAGCCCCTTGCTGAGGGTTTAATGCAGCACCAGCCTGGCACATGGGCAGTTGCTGCTCCAGGGGCTCCTGCCAGCACCCCTCGCTGCAGCCCAGCACCCACAGTCGGGAACAACTCGGCGGGGAAGCCTGGCTTTGGCCTCACAAGCTCAGTTCCTCCTCCTCCCACTGCTGCAGACTCGCCTGGCGCCCACGCTGAGGCTCAGTGCGGTGCCAGCAGGTTTAGAGGGTGAGAAACCGCGAGCAGCCCCGTGCTGCCGGCACAGGAAGCCCGGCCGAGGTCTGACAGCGGGCACCGAAAATCCGTGGCAGAGGAGCATCATCTCCCTGTCTCACAAACATACCGGGCTGTGCATCCCTTCCCATGCAGGTACCAGCTCTGCCTCGCTGGGCTTCCCAGGGAAGGCTTGAATTCCATCACTGGTAATAAATCATCACTGTCTTTCTTCCCAAAACGGGCCATTTCAGTCTCCCCAAGAGACCTCTGGTCTGCAAACCCCAAGCCATGCAAAGAGGGGATGAGATGAAGCCAGGTAACACATGCAAGCTGGGAGCCGCTGTGGGGAAGGGATTCCCTCCACCTTATTTTCAGAATGAGGAACATGGGGAACGTCTTGCAGGACAGAGAAAGAATGTGGGAGAATCCCTTGCTTGGGAGTTGATCCTCATGGAGCTGACGAAACCAGCTTGTGCCCCAGGAGAGATGTGTCAGCTACACAGGCTTCGTAGAGACCCTGAGCAGCCCGAACCTGGCATCAGAAACAGGTGCCAAGCCCAGCCGGCAGCCAAAACGTTCATTCCCGCCCATTAACCCACCAGGATGCACAGTCCTGGCTCTGTAGCACAACCCAGGTGAGTACATAGACACCGGGAGTGATGGTAGGACGATTTGAGAAGTGCTGGCTTGTCCCCACGTCTGGATCCCCCAGCGGAACCCTGCTCAGCCCAGCACCTCTGCGGCCACTCCTGCTCCTCAGGAACGCAGGTAGGGCCAGGGTCTGATGGTCCAACTTACCCGCAGCCAGACATCACGCTGCAAAACACCTACATTTGCTTCAGCATCAAATCATAGAACTGTTACGGTTGGAAAAGATCTGTAAGATCATCAGTTCCAACGATACTGCCAACCTAATAAACCATGTCCCAAAGTGCGACAACCACACGTTTTTTGAACCCCTCCAGGGACGGGGACTCCACCACTGCCCTGGGCAGCCTCTGCCAGTGCTTCACCACCCTTCAGTGAAGAAATTTTTCCAAATATCCAATTTAATCCTCCCCTGGTACAAATTGAGGCCATTTCCTCTCACCCTACAGCCTGTCACTTGGGAGAAGAGAGCTTTTAGGCAGTTATAGAGAGCAATACAGTTGCCCCTCAGCCTTCTCTTCTCTAGGCTAAACATCTTGCCAACCACCCCAAAATGCAGCTCAGGGGAGCAGCAGGATGAACAGTGCCCATTGCAAGGTACAACACCCTCACCTGGAGCCAGTGACAGCCAAGCTCCCTGCAGATCCCCCAGCCCAAAACGGAACAGAAAGGCAGCTCTTTTAGGAATAGCAGCACAATAGTACTTATTCTGTGCAACAGAACAGACCTGGGGAATTCACACTGAATAAAAGCAATGGTCCTCGATAAGGAAACAGCCACGTTAAAGCACGAAAGGCTGGTACCCCACAGGGGGTGGAATGGAGCACAACAAGGCACAGGGGCCTCTGGGCCCTGGAATTGGAGCCCACCTCACAGCATGCTGCGCTGTGACTGCTCTGAGCACTTTCTGTGCTGCTGTGGTCAGCAGGGCTCAGCTCCAGCCAGGGCTCAGGCAGCTGCTGCTCCCCACGTCCAGCACCAGCACAACCAGACACGGCACGCGCCACATCCCCTCCAGCAGCCACTCCCTGTGATCCCCTCAGCAAGTTCCCAGGGCCAAGAGACCTCCATGCTGCCCAGGGGTGGGTGACACCACCAGGCTCTGGCTGCTCCTGAGCTGCACGCACCCCCAGCGGGTCCCCATCTCCTGGCGGCACAGAAGGGATCTGGGGCACCGCTGACCCACAGATCTCACCAGGATGGTGATGCAAAGCGAGATCACAGAATCACAGAATCACCAGGTTGGAAAAGACCCATTGGATCATCGAGTCCAACCATTCCTATCAATCACTAAACCATGCCCCTCAGCACCTCGTCCACCCATCCCTTAAACACCTCCAGGGAAGGTGACTCAATCCCCTCCCTGGGCAGCCTGTTCCAGTGCCCAATGACCTTTTCTGTGAAAATTTTTTTCCTAATGTTCAGCCTGAACCTCCCCTGATGGGTGGCAGAGCAGGGACAGCACCAGCAGAGCACCCCGAGGCTCAGCCCGGCACCCCAGGGAGGATCACCCCAAGAACTGAGGCTCACCCATAGTTCTGGGATTGCTTCCCCGCTCCACACTGCATCCCCCATCACACCAGCAATGGATGGACAGCAAGTCTTGCTCCTCCTAGAAGCTTCCTGCATGGGAAGTGGAGCCATGGGACCCCTGGAGAGACCCTGGCCATCGGCCTGGTGAACTCAGACTCCCCAGCCCAGGGGTTTTGCAATCTCTGAGGTGTCTCCCTGTGCTTGACTTCTGCAGGGTTCAGGAGGCGCCGGCTGCCGTGCTGGCCCGAGCAGCCCCACCAGCTCGTCCCGTCCCGGCGGGGAACACGCAGAGATGGTGCCAGAGCAGGCGGGCCCGTTCGGCAGCCCCAGCTCTGCCCTCGGCACGAAGCCGCTGCTGCATTTCCCCACATTTCTCGCTCGCTGCTTCCTTCATCAGGGTTCCCAGCACCCTGCCTGCTGCCAGATTCCCCTGTTTTCCCTGACGCATCCTGCGTTAGGAGAGTTTTGTGATGGTGGCAGCAAGCCCAAGCGTCTAAGAGCAGCTTTCCTGCTGCTGAGAAACCTCGGGAGAAGAACTATGCCCAGTACACGCTGGTGGGCGCCTTCTCTGCTGGCCCTTCTCCATACTTCCAGCGCTAACGAGGTTAAAAGCAGGCAGCAACAAGGGGAGGGAGATCACAGCTTTGCTTTTCCAGGGAATAAAAAGAGCTCTGAGGGAGAGTTCCCTGCTTTTGCGGTGTGGCTCTGCTTTTCCTTCACGCTAAAAATAAGCAAAGTGCTGAGCACGGCAATCAACCGGAGCCCGATGTGGGACAGAGCGCTGCGTGCCTGTAACCAGGAGAGCTTTGTGTTGGAAAAGGACTGCGGTGCAGTTGGGTGGTGGTGGGAAGAGGCAGGATTTGGTAGCCAGGGCTGCTGCCGAGGCTGGTAGAAGCGTTGGCTCAACACCACAGGGCAAACACCGGCTGCCTGGCACACAGCGGTGGCCGTGCCTGTACTCCGACTGCTGCCACGGGGGATCTTTTGGGGGCCTGGCTCCCGAGGAAATTTGCAGAGTAACTGGTAAGAACTAAGGTCAGCCTCTCAGGCCCAGGGGCTGCTTTGCTCCTGCTCAGGAGTTTCCAAAGGAGCAGAGATAACTCCAGGAGCCGGAACGCTTTTTCATCAGAATCACTTTTGAGATAGTCAAGTCCAACCATCCCTGTCCACTACTAAAACCATTCCCGAGCATCTTATCTGCCTGGGTTTTAAACTCCTCCAGGGATGGGGGCTCCACCACCTCCCTGGGCAGCCTCTGAGAACCATTGTGGTGAAGAATTTTTCCTCAGGTCCAGTCTGAACCTGCCCTGGCACAACTTGAGGCCATTTCCTCTCGTCCACTTGGGAGAAGAAACTAACAGGCCCCTCAGCACAACCTTTTTTCCAGGAGCTGCAGAGAGTGATGAGGTCTCCCCTCAGCCTCCTCCAGACTAAGCAGCCTGAGATCCATCAGCCACCTCTCATAACCCTTGTTCTCCAGACTCTTCCCCAGCTCCGTTTCATTCTCCGGACACGCTCCAGCCCCTCCACATCCTCCTGGAGTGAGGAGCCCGAAACCAAACCCAGGATTCAAGCTTCAGCCTCACCAGCGCTGCTCCAGCTCACATCAGAGCACAGAACCCTGGGCAAGAGCAGGGACAAAACGCACAGGGTGCTTATGCAACACCACCAGCAAAATCAATTCTGCTCAGAGGGGCTGGATCCTGTAATGAAACACCAGAGCATCTCCTTTTATTCTCTTGTTTGTTCAAAACCGCTGAGCTGACACCCAGAGATTACAGGAAAACAGAGCCCATTCGAAAAGCTCGGGTTATGCAGCTCATCGCTTTTCCAGCTGACCTGGCTGCGGTGCCAAGCAGGGAGGCAGCAATTCCTGACCCTCGGTAGCTAAAAATAAGGTGGCAGACCAGAGGGAACAGGCTGGTCTCTTGCTGCGGCCTCTGGAGCAAAGGAAAAAGGAGAAGAGCTCCGTGACGAATGCTGTAGCAGCAGCAAGGGGAGTAAGAGCAGGATAGCTGGGACACAGACCCTGCGGTCTCACCCGGGGCTGGGGATGCGTGTGAGGATGCGTCCAATCCTGCACGTGTGCTCTGCTGGGAGCTGAGCCGAACGCAGGAGGAAGAGCCTCCTCCTTCAGCATACAGAGGCAAAAACATGGAAGGGAAATCCAGCTTTCAGTGCAACAGCTGCTCCTCCCCTCCACACGCCCGCGCGGTCACGGCGCAGCGGAAGCAGGGCTCCCGTAACCATCATCCACCTTGAACCCGGGCTGGGAAAGACGGTGGTCACAGCCAATTATCCCTGGGTCTCCACACCGCTGGGATGGCCTGCTTTGAAAGCGCATTCACCCCAGCCTGCTGCAACACGGCCAGCGCAGGCACTGTCGCCTCCCGACCCCTCGCCAGGGCCCTCTGCAGCCTGGAAATCAGGATTTGCACCTTCTTAGAATCATAGAATCACCAGGATGGAAAAGACCCACCGGACCATCGAGTCCAACCATTCCTATCAAATTCTTGCCCAAGGTCACGGCCAAACACACCCCATGCCAGGGAAGCAGGGGGGACACTGATGTTTTATAACACGACAAATGCACAGCAGCAATTTCTGTGCGACAACCGGGCAGCACTGACCTTGCGGAGAGGAGAAAAAAGGGAGCACCCAGCTCATCAATCAGCTCGTAGGCATCCTGTGTCCCTTCCAAGAGGGAGCATTAAATAATAAAACCTCAATTGCAGAGCAGCTCCGGCTCCTGCAATGCCCCACGGCACCGGGAGACACGTGGGGATGCTGTACAGGCAGATGTGGGTCTGGTGCACGTGATGTGGTTCTGGTGCATGTGTTGTGGCTCTGGTGCATGCAGGGAGGGTCTGGCAAGTGCATTGCAGGTCTGGTGAGCGCAATGTGTGTCTGATCACAGAATCACCAGGTTGGAAAAGACCCATCAGATCATTGAGTCCAACCATTCCTATCAAACACCATGTCCCTCAGCACCTGGTCCACCCATCCCTTAAACACCTCCAGGGAAGGTGACTCAACCTCCTCCCTGGGCAGCCTCTGCCAGTACCCAATAACCCTTTCCATGAAAAATTTTTCCCTAAAGTCCAGCCTGAAATGCAGGCTGCGTTGATCCAGCACATGGAATACGACTCTGGTGCATGTGATGCAGGTCTCACGCATGTCCTTCGAGCCCCGGCGCACGCAGTGTGGGTTTGGGTACCTCCAGTGTGGGGCTGGGGAGCGTGACACGGCTGCGAGGGACCCACGCGTGTGATGTGGGGCTGGTGCCCGTGATGTGGGGCGTGAGATGTGGAGCCGCTGCGCGTGCTGTGCGGGGGACCCTCCCCGAGCATCCCCTGCCCCCCCAGCCCCTCTTACCTGCGCGGTGCCCGGCTCCGGGCTGGGGGCTCAGCGACCTGCGGGGAAGGCAGAGAGGGGGCGGTGAGCGGCGGCTGCGCCCCCCCGGGAGCCTCCCGACCCCCAAACCCCGCGCCCCCCCTCGCCTCCATCACCTGCGCCGGCCTCCATGGGTGCGGCGGGGCGGGATGCAGGGATGCAGGGATGGGGATGGAGCAGGGTGGGAGGGAGGGAGGGAGGGATGAGCCTCGCAGCTGCGTGATTTGCCTCCCTCCTCTGCGCTCTTAAAGCGACGGCGGCGCGGGTGCCCCCCCTCCTCCTTCTTCTCCCCTCTCCCTCCCCGCCGGGTTTTCCCCCCGTTTCTATGGAAACTCCGCTTTCATAGAACCATAGAATCACCAGGTTGGAAAAGACCCACCGGATCATCGAGTCCAACCATTCCTATCAAACAGTAAACCATGTCCCTCAGCACCTCGTCCACCCGTGCCTTAAACCCCTCCAGGGAAGGTGACTCAACCCCCTCCCTGGGCAGCCTCTGCCAGTGCCCAATGACCCTTTCCGGGAAAATTTTTTCCCTAACATCCACCCTGAACCTCCCCTGGCGGAGCTTGAGGCCATTCCCTCTCGTCCTGTCCCCTGTCACTTGGGAGAAGAGCCCAGCCCTCCTCTCCACAACCTCCTTTCAGGTAGTTGGAGAGAGCAATGAGGTCTCCCCTCAGCCTCCTCTTCTCCAGGCTAAACACCCCCAGCTCTCTCAGCCGTTCCTCATAAGGCCTGTTCTCCAGCCCCTCACCAGCTTTGTTGCTCTTCTCTGGACTCGCTCCAGAGCCTCAACATCCTTCTTGTGGTGAGGGGCCCAGAACTGAACACAGGATTCAAGCTTTGCGGGGCTCAGCTCCACATCAGAGTCAATCCGGTTTGTGTGGCCCCTGCTCTGCGCTTGGCGCCAGCTCCTCTCCCCCTGTAACCTGGTAGGAGAAGGAGGAGGAGGAAAGGGCCATTCAGCCTTTGGAGCCCCCCTTCTTGTCATTCTCATCACACTTGGTCTAATTCTGAGACATCTGTGTGCTTCATTAATGACGTGTTTCCCTAAGGTAAAATAAACAGGCAAATAAAGGTGGTTGCCCCCGTGTCCACACCTGCAGGTTGGTCAGGTGGGAGCGGCACACCCAGTGCAGGGGCCAGGAGCGAAGGGCTGGGAGCATCAGCACCACTGAGCTCAGGGCTGGCACCTGGAGTGGGGACTCCCAGTGTCCTCCTGCACACTTTGTGGGGAATCACTGAATCCCAGGATGTGCCAGGATGGAAAAGAGCTTTAAGGTCATCAAGCCAAATCATAAACCCAGCACTGCCAATGCCACCACCAAGCCCTGTTTGCAAGCACCACATCCACACAGCTTTTAAACCCTCCAGGGGTGGGGACTCTACTGCTGCACTGGGCAGCATCTGCCAGTGCCCAAGAACCCAATCTGTGAGGGAATATTTCCTGATATCCAATCTAACCCTCCCCTGGTGCAGCTTGAAGCCGTTTCCTCTCATCCCATCACTTGTCTCTTGGGAGAAGAGCCCAGCACCCACCTCACCACAACCTCCTTTCCAGGAGCTGCGGAGAGCAATGAGGTCTCCCCTCAGCCTCCTCTTCTCCAGGCTAAACACCCCCAGGTCCCTCAGCTGCTCCCAGAACCCCTGGACTCCAGACGCTTCCCCAGCTCTGTTCCCTCCTCCATATGCACTCCAGCAGTGGCATAGCACCCGTCATTGCTCAAGCGCAGGCTGGTTCCTCATGGTATTCCATACACATCCTCCTGTAGCTGTCGAGCCTAATCTTTTCCAATTATTTGACAAGCAAATATCCAATGCGAGGCTGCTTGGTAGCCACCGAGTGAGTTACCGTGGCCCACGGGGCTCCTGCTCTGGTGCTGCGCTGGCCCCACAGCTGAGGGTGGCTGCAGGCTCCCTTCCAGCAACAGGGAGAAAGGCGAGCTGTACACGTACCTGTGTCACAGGTACACGCGTAACATCCGACGTGCCTGCCCATACATGGAATTACAGAGGGAAAGTGCTCAAGAGTCAGCAGCGCTGGAGCAGAACTGACTCCTAGCTCGGATCCAGACCTGGGTCTCGCAGATGAGCTTGGCCAGCGAGGGTGAAAGCCCAAGGCCTCGCTTCACCCCATGTGCAGGGAGGTGGTGTGCCTCTCCTGCCCTCACAGGCTCCTCCTGGAACTCCCCCTGTGCTCCTCTCCCAGTTCTGACAAACCTGTTTGGTAAATACACACAAGCCTTCCTTCCAGGACTATTTCCTGCCAGGTTTGTACCTCGTTTATTCCAAAACACAGCTTGGGTTTGATGTCTATATATTCTGCCCCTCATTTGTTCCTGCCTGCCTCCAGCCTCCTTTTGTTTCCCTCTTTCCTGGTGAATCCAAGGCGCAGCCTCTCTCCTCAGAAGGAAAACTAATGAGTTATCGCAGCTGCTGCCACCGAGCTGCTCTCATCCCGTGGCACGGCAGCAGCTCCAGTGCGAGATGCAGAGTCATTTCAGAGAGCTTCTTGGGGAGAAAAACGGCTTCTTGCCCAGGCTGCAGCACTCTGATTCCTGGGATGTGCCCTGCAGGGCACCAGCAGACGGGACACTGCTGCAGGGAATGAGGGAGAGGCCTCCGGCTCCTCCTTCTGCCCCAGGCTCACTCCCAAGGCCGAGACCAAACCTGTTCCTCACCCCAGGCTCTGGAACGAAACTGCCAAGCCTGGCCCCAAAGAGAAGAGAGGAAGGAGCCTCCCTCAAGTACCTGATTCCTCACGTTCCCTGACCTCTGCCCACACCTAAGGAAGAGCAGGTGCAGGCAGGGCCAGACGCAGGTGAGTGAACACCTGGAAAGCCAGGATGACAACATCATAGACCCCTTGCCAGTTTAAGGTAATCACTGCCAGCCCTGGCTCAGGGGGGAAACCCAAAGGTGAGATGGCTGCTGGTTTTGATCCTTCAGAGCTAAGGAACAGAGGAAACACTGTCTTTTGATTTTTATTGCTTTCGTATTAAAAGGCAGACATTCCTGCACCACTATTATCATAGTCTGGAGCATGGAACACATGCACCCACTCCCCATGGCACAGGGCTGACAGAACCAAAACCACCACCCTCCCAAAATGACAAGGAAGAACACAAAAACTTACCCTAAACCAAATGAAAATGCAAAGAACCAGTAATGTTTTGGTTTAACACCCAGTTTTAAATAGACCCACACAAATACTAGCATCAATCTTTACTTAAACATGCTCCAGAAGGCTTAAAACTGCGGAATTTTTAAGGAACGGGATTTCTTCCTGCACTGTATGCGTCTTTTCCTGGAACAGCGTAACTTCTCTCTGCCTGAACACACAAAACCAACGCTGGAGCCAGGAGCTCTCCAGACCTTAAATATCAAAACCTGACCATTCTCTGAAAGGAATAATTTCAAATAGATGGATTTTTTAAAGTGATGGCGAGAGCTTAACAGACTTCTCTTGCTGCTGGCATTGGGTAATTAACACACACAAGCCCCATTAAAAACAATTCAACCTCTGCAGCTGGTCTTCCATAAAATCCCTCCCACTATAATCCCTGCTGTAGAATATGCATTTTAGCAGTATTTTAGTAACAGAATTGGTAATCATTCATTATAGAAACATCAGCATCAGAAAGGAACGTGCCAGGGAGCGCCCCAGGAACCAACATGGATACAGCTCACCTGCAAGAGTCAGCAGCTCTGAGAAAACCAAACAAAAGCACGCTCTGCTCCATCACCATGACTTGATGGGATTTCCAGCCATAGTCCAGGAACAACACTGGCTGAAAAATGTAGGATAAGATCAGTGTTCTGTGGCTGATCCGAACAACATGCGATTTCAGGGAATGTTGAACCGGGGGCCGATGGTGGCTGTGATATCAGCAAAGGGAGCACGCTGAGCAAGCTCGATAACCAACTGCTTCTTCAGAACAAGGAAGATGTAGAACTTGGCTGCAGCTTCTTTCCGGTTGTTTTGCTGACAGAGCTCCCGAAGACTGAAAGACCGCATCCCTGATTCCTTCAGGTGCTGCGCAAAGGAACAAAGGAAATGGGTCAGGCCAGCTTGCCTGCCATTAAAACTGCATCCTGCCAAGTCTGAACCAAATAGAGTGCTGCTTGGCATGAGTTTTTGCTGCTTGAATGCTTTGAGTCAGTCCCTATCGTGGCCTCTGAATTTATGCTAGTGGCTTCTAGCATTTTATCACCTTAGCATTGGTAGCCCCTGCACACATTACTGAAATCTCACTATGCCCACAGTTCCACTGAATTCAACTCAAGTCAGGCCAATGATAGGGGTGTGGCTGGAGTGGCTTCCATCACTCAAACCAATAAGAACAATTGCGCACCCTGTTCTTTGGATACAGCTATGCCAGAGACATTTCAGTCACAGCCAGCTAAGTGTTATTATTGCCATTGTTTAATGGCTACACATACATGTAAATTTTTATTTATGGGCATTCATAGAATCATGCAGTGGTTTGGTCTGGAAGGGACCATAAAGCCCACCCAGTGTCAACCCTCTGTGTTGCACAGAACCTTTGAAATGCATTCACATTAAGCAAAAAAAAACCCAAAACAAAAAAAAAATCAAAACAAACCAAGAAGACCCCAAAGTCAAACCCCAGCCCCAGGGAAGAGCCCTGTGCCCTCTTGCCCACATTTGCATTTCTCCATGGCCTTCCTCCAAAATCCAGCATTGGTACCTGTAAAGTTTTTAGTAACTGAAGAGTTCTTTTGCTCCACCTCATTTCTTCACCATCTTTCCCATTCCTTCTTAGGTCCTTGAGAGAAAATAGAGCAGAAGGTTAGACAGCATGCGTAAAAAGTCATACACCATGATGAGAAAGAGACCAGAGCTCTCATGCAATTGAAAATCCAACTGGAGCCGGGCATTTTGATGGTTGTACTTGGGAAATCTGGGACCTCTGGCATCTCTGTGATCATGTGAGGCTTTGTGAAGCAGAGCAGAGAATGTTAACTATGTTCTTTCTGCTTCAGAGAGGCAGATTGGGCACAACAACATGTTAAGCGCTATGGAATGGTCCTATTGAGCCTTGGGGAGGCAGCCTCACATGATACTGTTCTGTGCGACTGGGGTTCTGGCAGCATGGGTACTGGTCATGGGCCAGAAAGGTTGCTCAGAAATTCAGCTTTAGGTTTTGAGCTGAACTTCTGTAGTCAACAGCAGAGGATTGCCCTTGTTTCAGAATATTCACACAGCTGTTAAGGTCATAAACTGTTTCCTTCTTGATGGAAGCACAACTTCTAAGTAAGGAGCTGCTTCCCTCAGACTCTAACTTTGCATGTTGGAATGCACCTACCCCTGATTATCGAGCTATTAGAGTTTTTGACTGGACAAGTAAGTACTAAAGATGACGTTCATACACCAAAAGTCCCTTTAAGATCATGATGCCATCACTCATTTTTAATATTTCAGAGAAGAGCACAGCTCTGGAACCAGCCCAAGCTGCCAGTTCCAAGGACACGTACATTTGTTAACTCTGCTTGCTGCATTCTGGCTTCATGGTCCAGGGAATTGTTCACCAGTGATGAGCTCTCAGAGAATGCCCTTCCGTTCTGCTGTTAGAACAGAAAGGATGATCAATAGACATCACAATTTCTGCAAACAATATAATTGTTAAATACTTCATTCTGCGGGGGGAATTTATTATAACAAACGTTTTCCAAAACTGATTTCATAGTTGCTGTTTCTACTACGGCTTTTCTCACACAGGAAAGGATCTTGCTTTATCCTACAGTTGGGTCTACCACGACAGACTCAGTTTGGGCACAGCCTACATTTTCTGCTGCCATTAGGTCTGATTTTGTCATTCTTTTTCAACTTCAGTGAGCCTCAGATCCTCTAACAGTTGCCCTTTCACATTAGCTGAAGTAAAGACAGCAGAAACAGAATTTCATATTGCTTCAGTATTTCCTCAGTTTGAGATACAAAAGAATCCTTTTTATGAAGGGTAAAAACTGATTATCTCTTCAGTATACAGGCTGCATTTCATATTAAAGTTCTGTTTATACTTAGTGATTAGTCTGTAACCTATATTGATTAACAGACATTTTAATTAATAGTTCAATTCATGGTGAGAAGCTTTTGTGCCACAAGCCACTTCACACCATATCAGAGGGCTCTAGAATCTTTTTCAAACATACATCAGGAATTTCTTAATGTGTTTTAAACGGAATCTCAGCATAAAATGAAACCAGTAAATAAATTTAAGTCTCTAAAATGTTTGGAAGCTGCTCATTACAGTTTCACCACAGATATCCTCAGTTCTGTTTCTGTTATCCCATGATGTCAACATAAACGAATCATTTCCAGCTTTTCTCTCAGTCTCCGAATGAACTGAACTTGGCTCTTCTACTGTTGGCATCTCTGTATTAATGAAAAGATAAGGTTTAAAGAGGAAATTACTGTGAATCTCTGTCCTGAAAAAAAAACATTGAAAACCAAAAATCACACCTGAGGTAGTGATCTTTGAGAGTAAGAGCCAGAGTAAAAACAGCATAAACATCATTCCCTACAAGAGCATGGAGGAAGGAGAACCTTCCAAGAGAGTTTTCCCTTTTCTAAAAGTTGACCTTTATGGGCTTGTAGGAGGTAGTTTTGTTGATTAATGCCTGAGGCAACCATGCAGATTGTATTTCTAATAGAGAAACAGCCACATCACTACAGGAGGTCTAAATTGGAATGTTTCTTCTTGCCTGATATTATCCAGAACAGAGTCATCAAGATACAAACAGAAGTTATTTATCTGAACTTGGAAATGTGAAGAGCAGTTTGATTAAACTCAGAATAAATGGGAAACTTCTTTTTAAAAGAACCTCAACCAAATCTGCGGTTTGGTAGATGAGAGAAACCAAACGTGAAACAAAACCCACCTCCTTCTGCCACAAAAAAAGAAAAACTTGCATCTCATTTCTGTTCCAAGGAACAAAAGAACAGCAAAATACTTCTAAAAAGTATAAAACTTCCTCTTTTTTTAAATTATTAACCGCAAGTTTCCTTCACATTGAAATTCTTTGGCCTTCATTTGTAGAGTACTGCACACAAACACTGTGAACGTCTCTCTCAAACATTATGTAAACCAGCAAGCATTTTCTAGCAGCTAATCCTGCAACAATAGAATTAAAATATTACCTGTGGTTTCCTGATCCTTCCTTGTTTCCTCAATTTCAGACTCTCTCTGAATTCCATCTCTTCTCATCTTGAATCTGTGACTCTTGAAGCATTTTTCAAACAACTGAAAACCATTATTTTGGTTTGTTTTCTTTCAGAATACAATGATAGAATCTTTGCAAGCACCAACGCAAATGTATGAACACAAGTTGTATGTTAATTACTGCAACCTAGAATCCAGAGATTTCAATTAGGTCAACCTGAAAACCTGCAATTTTGTAAAAATACATTTCCTTCTGCAGCTTCAACTTTGGCATCGAGCTGCATGAAGAAATGACTTGGGAACAGCTTGGATCATTTTCCCTTGAAGACAGACAGTAAGGAGGGATGAAAGAAGGAAGCCATCTGCAGTTATTAGTGTGGATTTCTCTCCCCATGTACTGATGCATGAGTGTTTTTCATCCTCATCAAGAGCAAGGTGTAATTCTGCACTTGGACTCTAAGTGGTGAAGCTGTGCTGCTGCAGTGAACCTATGGAACTGTCTGCCTGGAGACCCAGCCTCTCCCCAGGCTGCACAGCAGAAGAAATGCACCACAATGAAATAAGGCTGCCTCACAGAGTTTGTGCCCTATCTTTCCATATCACCTCGTATACATGTTTAATCTCTCATTTGTCTTATCATCAGCTCCAAACTCACAGCTGCTTAAATGCTCTGCCAGACAATATGCAAGGACACAGGAATCCTATTTCCATGAAACAAGTACATCTTTCTTGGGCGAAACCAGCAGTAATGTCCACAGCCCCGGGAAAGCGTGGCCTGGCTCAAGTGATGGAATGACCACGAACACCCTGTCCTCTGAAAGGCAAGTCCTGACTGCTTTACAGTGGGAAGCTTCATCTCCCATTGGGAAAGTACAAAGTAAATCGGCAAACTATCTTTCCAAAGCTGGTGAAAACATAATACAGACCTCCAAACCTTATGTACCTTTGAAATAAATGTAGAAGAACTATATGGTCTAGTATTGATTACAGAGCAGAAACAAAACAGAAAATAAAGTAGGAAAAATGGACAGAAATCTAAAAGGCTGTGTATTAGCATCCCACCAGGCAGTTGCCAGTGCATGGAATAAGACATTGGCTCTCAGATTTCTTTGTCATTTGGCACTTGTTGTTAGAGTCCTGGAGATTAAAGCCATGAGCTCTACACAAGGTCTTTCTGATGAAGCAGTTAGTGGTGAATATGCAAATGATCATGAGAAACCCAACTGAACCATCCTGCAGAACAATACCTTCTGTGATGCGGCGCACCTGCAGCTTGCTGGGAGTTCACATCAAACCAAGCCTGCATAATCTCTCCCCATGAGCTCCTAGATGTGCACTGGTCTCACATGCTGTACAGCAGCATAACCTACAGGGAACTGTTCTTTACCTTTTGCAGGTCAGGGTGGACCACCGGCTGGGCAGCATGGGACAGGAGGTTGTCCACACCTCCCCATTTTTTCCACATCATTGTTTTTTTTGTTGGGGGTGCCAGGTCTAACACGTCAAGGAGGTCTGTGCAGTTGTTCAGCTGGTTGTATATAGTGCTGCAGCTGAGCTCCTTCTGCACATCCACAAGCAGCTTCCTCTTTCTTTTATTCTTTTTCCTCTGGGTGATAGCTAAATAGAGAAAGTATTAGGAAAAAAAAAAAAAGAAGTGCAGTAAGATCTATTCCCAGAACACCTGAGCACAAAAGAGCACTTGGCAAATCAAATGGACTGGGGGCTGCCTTCCCAAAACACCACCCAGCCTTGAAAATTGAAGTACGAGTTCTTGGGCCATTTCTCTAAAAGTTTTCATAATGTTTGCTCTCTGTGTTCCTGTACAGGAAAATCACATATATTTAATTACAGAAGACATATGAGTGTTGTACTAAAGAACTGGGAACATCAGAACTTAATGAGAGCTCATGAAATACCAACAAGACTGAATAAGCTATCTTTAATCCATCAGGAAGTTAATTGTTCCAAGAACTGCTGAGGTACTCAACAGGTTTTATTACCTTGTTATTTTATTAATTAATATCTGTAATTTGGCAGTTTAATCCTCTAGCAAGTTAATTAAGATGTACACAGTAAAGGCAGAAATGGCATGGATTGGTCCTATAGCCACTACTTCCTGTTATATAGCCTTAACTTCCCGAATATTATCTTGGCAGGCTGGAAAACTCCAGTATTCTGACTATTACTGTGAACAGGAACTGGTTTAATTGCTAACAGCCACCAGTGTGACAGTCGACATTTGTATTCACCCATAGAAGAAATTAAACATTTCTGGGTTTGGATCTCATTAGGAGTTCACAAAACAGAATTTTACAAAGGCCTGAAAGTTTTAAGTTTGTTGTTTTACACATTAAAATGACTGATGTGTCCCTAGCAATGAAAGTTCTTCAGCTGAAACATCAGTAACATGCCTGAAGAGGCCAGGCCTGCGCTGCCAGCACAACTGCAGAGCAGCAGGACTTGGTTTGGTGTGAAAGGAACAATAAGCAGGGAGTTGGACAGAGCTGGTGAATAACCTGATACTGATTTTGTATAATAGCTACCATAAAGAGGACTCCAGCAGCAGGAGCAGATGAAATCTAAAGCGAGAATAATCTGTTTTGCAAATATTTTCACTAACAAGGATTAAAACAAATCCAGTAAGGCAAACATTCCACAAGAAACTGACCAAGTTCTGACCTGTATCATCCACCGGCTCAAGCACAAACCCTTCTTCTTCTTTCAAGAGAAGGGTCATTTCATTCGTTAGGTGACTGACTTCGAGGGTGGCATCTGCACTGTTGGACTCAACTATAGGAAAACCCAGCAAATAACCCAAATGAAAAAAGCTTACAGCAGGGAATAGCATCTAACTCTCAAACAGAGAATGGTACCAGACAGAAACAATCAAGAAGCTATGATTTTGTCTGTAACCTCACAGTCCCTGTAAATAGTAATAATAACTGGCACTGCTGCTGCCCACATTCCACACTGCTCGCTTCCCTTTGCCAACCCCAGGCCCTGTCTGGCCAGGTGGTGGAACAGGCTCAGGAGCTGATCTGGTGAAAACCAGTCTGACGAGAAGTGTTCAGGGGGAGATGTGTTTTGTTTCAGTACGTATCTCTTTCCTGTTTCAAGCAACTGTGTGGCAGCATGGACATTTCTGTCAACATGAAAGGAACAGGTAGTTCTGGGACTCATGAAGCTTCCCTTCAGAGCTGTTTCAGACTACTCGGTTTGAAGTCACAGCAGGATGAGGGCTAAAGATGTAAAAAAATTTCCACAATCACTTTTCAAAATTAATTTCTTTCATCCATATCAAATCAAAAGAAGACAAACAACAGCTTTACGAACTACTGAGGTGTCATCTGTTGCTGCCATACGAGATCAGAAATACCTGCAGGTACAATTCAAAGCTACCATACACTCTTATTCAGTTACCCTTCTCTACAGAATGATTCACAGGATGGATCAACAGTGATTCCAAAAGGAGGCCACCTAAGAGTGTTTCTAAGTGACATCACGTTACAAACCTGGAATTCCTAGGTCAAATTAAATGACACCTAAATGGTGGATGAAGCATACAAGAATAAAAAAAAAGCAAAACAAATTAACAAATCTGAACATAACATCAGGTATTAATACAGGAAGAGATGGTTTGAGTGGGTTAGATGGAGCAAATGCTGCAAACTCACTGGCTGTGCTGTTCTCTGGCAGATCTCGTGACAATGGACGTTCTTCCTCCATATCAAGAATGTCTTTATCCAGGCCATTCTGCTCATCCCTCAACAGCATTTCTTAAATACAAAATGCAGTTTGAATCATTCTAAGCTTTAGTAGGAATGAAATAGCTGGTCACGCCTTTTCTGATCCAAGCCAAGATGCTATTTGCCCTTCTTGGCCACCTGGGCCACTGCTGGCTCATGTTCAGTTGGCTATCAATCAGCACACCCAGGTTCTTCTCCAGGCAGCCTTCTAGCCACTCTTCCCCTAGTCTGTAGCTGCACAGGGTTGCTGTGCCCCAAGTGCAGGACCCGGCATTTGGCCTTGTTAAACCTCATGCCATTGGTCTCAGCGCAGCAGGTCCAGCCTGTTCAGACCCCTTTGGAGCCTCCCGACCCTCTGGCAGATCGACACTACTTCCCAGCTTAGTGTCATCTGCAAACTGGGTAAGGGTGCACTCGATGCCTTCATCCAGGTCATTGATAAAGACATTGAACAGGGCTGGACACAGTACTGAGCCCTGGGGACACCACTTGGAACTGGCCTCCAGCTGGAATTAACTCCATTTCCCACCACTCTCTGGGCCCTCCAGCCAACCAGTTTCCCTGCCCGGAGAGCATTTGCCCATCCAGGCCAGAGGCTGACAGTTTCCAAAGCAGAATGCTGTAAGAAACTGTGTCAAAGGCTTTACTGAAGTCCAAGAAGATACATCGACAGCCTTTTCCTCATCCAGTAAGCAGGTCACCTTGTCATAGAAGGCCATCAGATTAGATTTAGTGCCAAGTAGGAAAAAAAGGAAGTATGAAAACAAGCAAAAAAATACAGCCTTTATGTTTGAAAACAATCACTTCCACTCTGCTTGTTTTCCTCTAAGACTACAAATATTTGGAAAGAAACCAGCTCTGTTTATTTATGGCAAACCCTACCAATCATGTCTGCAGTATCCTCTTCATCCCCGAAGCAGTCGTACTCCAGACAGGAAGCATAGCCATGCGGTGCAGCCTTGTGTCCACTCAGGCTGGCGGAGTTGTGATCAGCCACAAGGCTGTTACTGCTTGTGAAGATGCTGCCGTCAAAGAAGCTCTCTTTTCTTAGGGTGTCTGGTTCTTCAGCTGAATAAATACAGAATTCCCAATGCTTCATCTGCATGAATTTCAAACACATATGTATCCATTTCCTAATGTTTTAAATAGTTTTTAAGATTGTAAGACATCTCGTACCTCAAATGGAATAAACAATAAGTGATTTTAGCTAATTCAGGAAAAACAAACAAACAAAACAGAAAATGTTGGGTTTAATTCCCAGCCTCCAATATTGTTTATACTAATTAGGTAGAGTACTGACACAAGCATGAAAGCATGAGACAGTACGAGAGGCCAATCAGCACAAGCATGAAGCAGAATCACCTTAAATAACAGCTTTTTCACATGTGGAAAGGACTCAGACTGTACACGGTGTTGCAAAACCCACACTTTTCCATATGGAATATTTCTAATTTCTCAACTTCTCTCACCAAAGTTTCTATCACAGAGAAGTATATTGCTTTCGTAATCCTCTGTAAGTGTGATGTCTTCAGCTCTGCTCTGATTCAAGGTAAAATGTTCAGCAACGTCAATGGCACTGATGAAAAAAACATTATACAAAATATAGGGTGAACTGATACCCATTGACAATTTCACTGGAAAACTTGTTTCTAAGCAGTCTTCAATTCTGACACAGAATCATGGAATGGATTGGGTTGGAAGGGACCTTAAAGACCATCTATTTCCAATTCCCCCGCCACGGGCAGGGACACCTCCCACTGGAGCAGGGTGCTCCAAGCCCCATCCAAGCTGGCCTTGGAACACCTTCAGGGATGGGGCAGCCACGGCTGCTCTAGGTAACCTGTACCAAGGCCTCCCTACCCACATTGTGAAGAAATTCTTCCTAATGCCTCATCTAAATCCTCCCCCTTCCAATTAAAAGCCATTCCCCCCTCATCCTTTCACTCTATGCCCTTGTAAAAAGTCCCTCCCCAGCTTTCTTTTAGGGCCCATTTATGTTATCATAAAACCCCAAAAGACAACTTCTGGTTTTTACAGCTTTCAAAGCACCCCAGCTGAGCCTCACCTTTGCAGAGAGAGAATAACTGTTTCCCAAAGCTATTCACATCCAAGCCATTTAAAGTTTTATTGATAAAATTCATGGCTTTGGATTTCCTCTAAAAGCTAAAAATAAGCATATGGAAAAAAGGTGCTATGAGTTTAGTAAAACTGATACCTATAAGCAAGTAGGCATCTGCCTCCTTTGCTGGCCAGAGTCTATACATTTTCCAGTGCACATTGTATAGGAAAGACTGAACCTGCAGCTTCTGTAACAGCCCAATAGCTGGGGAGAGGGCCAGGGGAAAGCGTTTAGCTAACTCAGCTTTGAAATACTCCCCCAAACCCAGGAACAATGATGCAGACATATAGCCAGCAAGCTACCCCTTCAAGAAACAGAAAGTGTATTTGCGAGGATGAGGGAAGTGCCCATCCTCCTCTCTGTATTTCATAGTTCCCCACTCTCTTCTGCCATCATATTTGGGATCAGTTGAGCCTGTTCACCTTCAGGCCCAGCTGTCTCACAGGCACTTGGCACGCAGAAAGCATCTAATTAGTGTAACACCATTAGTGTAAACCAAACCACGTGGACTCTCTGGATGGGCAGAAGACACATTTTACAGAGAAAACATGGAGAGTACTTGGATAAATAACATTGTGTTGCTGCTGTATTTATAAACACCAAGCACTTACAGATCCCATCCAACTGTACTTATGACGAGGTAACCAGAAAGCCTCTGTGAAAATCTCTTATCCTGGATCTTTGGGGGCATTGGAGCCATCAGAAACATGCCTTGGCCTCCTGCTTTTTACCAGTTTTTTTCCTACATAAATGCTGATTTGTGTCAGAAAAGCCAAATAAATATGGTGGCTTTTCATCAGGAGCCAAGCTGACTCCTGCTGATAAAACACCATGACCCCAGAGAGCAATGGAGCACAAATGAGATACAGTTACACAATGCAACAGTGCAACACTGTGAGGTTACCAGCCAGAGCTTCCTCAGCTTTGTAAGATTGATACCAAATTTTACATCTCTTCTTGTGCTCAGTAAGTTGTTTGCAGGCTTCACTCTTAACAATTTATAATCCTGAAGCCTACGTTCAATACATTATTTCAATGTAAAGCTCTGTTGGTTAAATGGATTTTGAGGAGCCCTACAAAAGCACGGTTCCTGTGATTGTAGCCTGGGAGAGTTGAATTGGAATTTAGGAGAATTCAGTTATCACATCAACACAATTTCATCTGAATCTTAAACAGATAACACCAAGCATAGTGTTATATCTGAAAATACCAAGAAAAATGAATAAATACCAGGGAAGCATTTACTTTAACTCAGGTAGTGGTGTTGCAAAGTCATGAAATTCTTCAGGCAATGTAATGGTCTGGTAAGCAGCCTCAAAGTTCTCTGCTGGAAGGTCAACAAGTCCTAAAAGAGACAAAGCACATAAGCTAAGTAACAGTGCAATAAAGTGATGTCCTCCCAAGTTCTCAGAATAGGTCTCTAAACCTGCCAGGGAGGTCTGCTGCCATTCTAAACAACAGAAAGGGAAAACTTAGGCATTTTGTCAACAGAACTCCAAAGAGGAATTAAAATTCTTCATTTA
Source organism: Phaenicophaeus curvirostris (assembly GCF_032191515.1). Lineage (NCBI taxonomy): Eukaryota > Metazoa > Chordata > Aves > Cuculiformes > Cuculidae > Phaenicophaeus > Phaenicophaeus curvirostris. Next base: position 8,313,650 of record NC_091409.1, read on the forward strand.
CAGATGCTTTTGAAGCCATGTGTTTAAAGACAGAGAGAAGTGCACTGTACAGGGCCTGACATACTCTAAATACACTGGGTTTATAAGCATCTGCTTTCAGTCCCTGAAGAATTCTCACAGCTGACATTTAGAGTTTTTCCTACCACTTTAAATAAGTTATTGCATTCTCTTACTCTCTCCAGTGCCTGTACAAGACCATTCTCCAGCATCAAATAATTATGAAATGAGACTGCAAAGACTTGGTAATCACGGAATCCTGGAGCAACTCAGGTGAGAAGGGGTTGCTGAAGGTCATCTAATCCAACCTTTTGCTCACAACAGGTTTAATGCCTAAGATCCTTCTCACCTGTTTCCGCTGACAGAGATGCCACAGCCCCTCTGGATAGCCTGTTTCAGCACTTGATCACTTCCACTGTAAATTTACACACACACCACTCCCTCACCTCTAGCTGGAGTTCCCTCACTACAGTCGTGATTATTGTTGTGCAGTGCAGTCCTCTATGAGCTACTACAGTATCTCTTAAAACAGACACCACGGTGTCTTATCTTAAGGGTTTCTTCTAGTGATTGCCAAATGTTTGCAAATACTCACTAACTAACCACAACCATATCCTTGAGAATAACGTAGAGTTGGCATTCGTTCTTCTGTGAGCAGACTGGGTCACAAAGGACGGGAAAGCAGGCAATAGAAGCTGCTGTCATGGTCTTAGCCTTTTTTTTTAGACAACAGTGCCTCCCTGTTTGTTGCCTAAGTACAAATGCTCAGCCAGTTGGAAAAGGATCCAGCTATCTCCACTCCCTTCTTGCTGGCTACATGGCTGGAGCTCAAATCACCCTGTCAGACCTGGCACTAACACACTGTTAGACAGGTTGTTGGTGCCATCAGAAATTAAAGCTAATTATCTAACAACAGAGGCCGAATCCAAGCCTCTTGTCATAAGGCCACTCAAGATACTGTTTCAGTTAAAGGAGTTAAAGACCTGAAATGGCATTAAATTAAGCCACAGCAGTGACAGGCATCACTAAGTTCCATTTCCTTTGGGATCAATAACATGTATTTAACAGAAATATCCCAAATTAACTCTTAAAAGAGAGCTGTAAAGGACACAGAGGGAAAAACACAGTGTTCTGTACATACCTGGGCGAAAGGCTGTCTTCATTTTTGCCAAAGCTTCACTGCAATCTGCCAGGAGGTACTTTGCTTTCCTGTGGTAAATCCGCACCACTCCAAGGAGCAGATGTCCAGAGGTGCGCAGAGCTATCGTAAACTTTGAGGATTTAAAACAGTTGCTCGAGAGTCAGTATTTTTGGCAAAACACTACAATGAGAATATTTCACAGCAATAACAGAGTTCCAGTAACACACATGAGTGAAGAGCTCTACAAAATCGAGAGGGCTTTGTACTGATAATGGTAGAAATGAATTTTCAGAGCCAGGGATTTCTATTTGCTTCTGTTCCTAAACATGGCCATGACAAAGCATGAATCTTGAACTCCTCTTACTACTTTACCTAAAACACCTCAGCTGACTTCCAACAGTGTAACTCAGAAAGCCACTGCACATGTCCTCATGTACGATGCACTGGTTATTTATTGTTCATGTTATTTCCTTGTTCATGCAACTAAAGGCTGTAACTATGTCCTGATTTATGGAAAGTCTTCCCACACCAAGCACACTCAAAGCAGTTGTGCTGATGTCAGATGGGACAGCATGCAAAGGAAAGCAGATTGTACTTAACTACCACCTCTGGGAAAACACTTCCAAAAAATATCAAAATCATTTAAACATTATTAATCATAATCCATGCAAGACAGACAACAAGATCCATGCTAGTAGATATGAAGCAGGTATTTCAATGGAGGAAAAAAAACTCAGCTTGTGCCAGCTGGAAGACTTGGATCTCCTGAGCCATCAATTATTGACAGTGCAAAGCATTCCTCACCGTTCCCTTGGATGCAATCGCAATGGCGAGGCCAAGGACTGAGTCATGGGTACTCGACTGCCTGCATCTGCGCTTGCTTGAGCCATACCTTATCCGTGACACACGGAAGACTGCAGCCTCTAGGACTGCACGCACTGAGCCTCTCACAAGCACTACATATGCTTAATTATATCTTAAGCTGGTTATAAAGAGGGACCTGGAAGAATTCCACTGGAAGTGGGAGGATGGTTACAATATGTTAAAAGTTATTTATTATAAGATCAGCGAAAGTGTTCTCCTCAAACGCTCTGTGTACAATTTCATGGCAGTTTCTGACTCCCTTGGCTTTGGTTATACAGCTGAGTTTTCTATCTTTTTGAGACAATTGCCTCAAATAAAAGCATTTTCTAAATCCTGTTGAACAATATCTTAAAGGGGACCTAGAGGAAAGCTTGCGGACAGGCTCTTTATCAGTGAGGGCAAGGATGGGACAAGGGGGGAACAATTTTAAGCTGAAAGAGGGGAAATTTAGATGAGATCTTAGGAAGAAATATTTTCCTGTGAGGATGGAGAGACTCTGGCCCAGGCTGCCCACAGAATTCATGCCTGCCCCATCCCTGGAAGTGTTCAAGGCTAGGCTGGATGAGGCTTTGAGCAACCGGACCCAGTGAGAGGTGTCCCTGCCCTGCAGGAACTGGATAGGTTTTGAGGTTCCTTTGAACCCAAAGCATTCCATGATTATAATATCTGCAGCTGGTACTCAAAGTCCCTGAAGAATGACCAGTGTCACCACCCTGCACTGCTGGGCTCCTGTTGCCTGATGAACAGCTCAGGCCTACGTATCATGATCCCTCTGCCAGCAGTGCCCACAGAGTGCTCCCTGGAGCTCTATCAGCATGTGGAAAAATACATTTGACTGTGTTGTGGTAACATGTTCTCACACTGTACATAAATGTATGCCACAGACCTCTGGGAGTAAAACAGCAAGTAAAATATTTATATAACTGTCATTTCACGGGATGGAGATTTTACCCGAGTGAGAACTGAATAGAGTCAGAGTAGGAGTTTACCTCACATTGGTTTTGAAAGAGCTGCAAATTCAGTCTCCACAACAGAAGAGTCCCCTTCCCTACAGGAGACACCCACCTCTTCCCCAGAGCTCGCCGGAGAACACCTCACCATTTAACAGCATACCTTTGGAGAGATAATCTTCTCAACTGTAGTCTCTAAATTGCACTCAAATATGTGAGCCTTGGTGAGCTTCTTCTCCCAGTGGGCAGCGAGCCATATCTTGGCCAACGGCCCTCGCTTGTTGACAAGAAAATGCATGTAGAACATGGTGCCCATCTCCCTGGCTCTTCCCAGGGGAGCGGTCCTGGTGCACCAAGGGGGAAAAGGGTTTCAGCGGGACCTGAGGGGATGGGGGAGACCCAGCCAGGCGCTGAGGGGAGAGGGGGATTTAGTGGGATCTGAGAGGATGAGGGCACCCACAGCCAGGCACTGAGGGGATGAGGGATTTCGTGTGATCTCAGTGGATGGATTTAGTTGGACTCTGAGGGGAAGGAGGGGATGACGAGGGGATCTAGTAGGATTCAAGGGGATGAGGGAATCCTGCTGGGCACTGAGGCAATGAGAGGATTTAGTGGGACCTGTGGGGAATGGAGGGGCAGGGGGTTTCCTGCCAAGCACTGGGAGAGTAGGTGGGATGTAGCCAGGGGATGAGGGGATTCAGCGGGATCTGAGGGGATAAGGGGATTCAGCGGGATCTGAGGGGATGAGGGGATTCAGTGGGATCTGAGGGGATGAGGGGATTCAGCGGGATCTGAGGGGATGAGGGGATTCAGCGGGATCTGAGGGGATGAGGGGATTCAGCGGGATCTGAGGGGATGAGGGGATTCAGCGGGACCCTGATTGAAGGGGGATCCTGCCAGGCAGTGAGGGAACAGGTAGGAGCCAGCCAGGTTCTGAGGGGATGAGGGTACTTGGAGGACCCTGGGGGGATGAGGGGACCCAGCCAGGCTCTGAGGGGATCCTGCTGGGAACCGAAAGGAGGAGAGGATCCTGTGGGATCTGAGTGCACTCGCTCCCCGCGGGGTCGCCCCTCAGGCGCGGCGCGTTCCCGCCAAAATGGGGGGGGGGGGGGGGGGCGGTGCCTCTGGCCGCGAGGGTGGGGGGGGGGAGCGCCCCGGTGATCCCCCCCCCCCTTCTTTGGTTCCAGGGGGTGGGGAGCAGCCCCCAGCTCCCTCCTCCCCTCAGCCTCTTTCACAGAATCATGGAATGGTTGGGTTGGAAGAATCCTCAAAGCCCATCCAGTCCCACCCCCCGCCATGGGCAGGGACACCTCCCACTGGATCAGGGGCTCCCAGCCCCATCCAACCTGGCCTGGAACCCCTCCAGGGATGGGGACTCCACCTCTGCCCTGGGCAACCTCTTCCAATGCTTTACCACTCTTTCAGGGAAGGAATATTTCCTAGTATCCAATCTAATTCCCCCTTGGTGCAACTTGAGGCCATTCCCCTGGCCCTATCATTTGTCCCTTGGGAGCAGAGCCCAGCAGCCACCTCACCACAACCTCCTTTCCAGGAGGTGCGGAGAGCAATGAGGTCTCCCTGTAGTGTCCTTTTCTCAGCCTCACCACGCTAAAACCCTGCTTGGGGGGTGGGCACCACCCCATCTCCTTCCCCACAAATGACCAGGTCCTGCTGCTCCAGGCACCTTTGATAAAACCGTTGGAGTAACCGTGAAACTGTGAGCCAACCACATCCTGAGCAGCATCAAAAGAACAGGACAAGCAAGGTGATTCTGCCCCTCTGCTCTGGTGAAACCCCACTCCATCCAGCTCTGTTCCTCAGCACTAGAAGGATATGGATGTGTTGGAGCGAGTCCAGAGTAAGCCACAAAAATGATCCAAAGCCTGGAGCAGTTCTCGTATGAGGAGATGCTAGGAGAGCTGGGTTTATTCAGCTTGGAGAAGGCTCCCAGGAGAACTTACTGCACCCTTTCAATACTCCAAGGGGGCTGATAAGAAAGATAAGAAAAAACTTTTTAGCAGGGCCCACAGCAACAGGACAAGGGGCAATGGCTTTAAACAAAAGGAGGAGAAGTTTAGACTGGATATTGGGAAGAAATGTTTTCCTGTGAGTGTGGGGAGACGCTGGCATAGGCTGCCCAAAGAGGTGGTGGATGCCCGATCCCTGGAAACATTCAAGGTCAGGTCAGTTGGGGCTCTGAGCAGCCTCGTCTGGTTGCAGATATCTTTACTCTTACAGGGGGTTGGACTGAATGACTTCCATGGTCATGATCTACATGCAGAGGGAGAAGGGTAAAATTGTGCACCCACCCACCCATACCAGTCACAGCCACCACCAAGAGGGAAAGGCAAAACATTTGCACACTTACACGTCACCAGCCAGAAAAAGAATGAGTGTGTCAGTCCTTTGTTCCATGATTTTATATTCAGGCAGAGCCCAGCGAGCCTCCTGGTGCTCCTGAGCTGCAGCCCAGCACATCAGTTGTTGCTGTATCACAAGGCACCTGTGGTTTTCCCGGTTGGCCTGGTGTCAGCTGAAGATAATTAGATCTCAATTAACAAAAGGCAAGTTTTGAGCCTCTTCCCAGTGTGGCTCTGCAGCTGGTCTTAGTGGAAGGCAGGGCTCTGCCCATCCAGCTGCCTTTGGGCAGAGCTGGTCCCCCAGCCTGGGGTTCAGGTTTTGCTTTTTGGGAAAGGAGAAGAGTTTCTGCTATAAAACACCCTTGGAGCAACACATCCCAAATGGAGATGTGAAGGAGCCCCCTCCAAGTCCCAAAGCAGGTATCCACTGCCCCTGTACCTTCTGTTCTAGCTCGAGCCCTCCCTGGTGCTGAAGCTGATTCCTAGCCCTGAGGTGCAGAGCCAACCCTACCTGCCTTGCCAGTGGCAACAGCTCCCAGGGACAGTTTGCAGGATCAGAAATGCCACAGGCAGCTAGCATTTGCGTGTGCATCCTTGTGAATGGGGAGCACTGGGGTGTTTTATCCATGGCACACAGGGACTGGACATGCCAGGAGAGGGGAACTGTAATGTGCCAGGCACCTCCAGTCCTTGCAGACCGCTGGATCTCCCTGCTGGCTCCCAAATTGCCTGTCTGCTTTTCCCCTGACCTCCGAGTCACCTTGAGCCATGCTGGCTGCGGGTGTTTGCTCTGCCGTGGGATGCTGTGAATACTAAGGAGGCAGGAAGGAAACTTCACCTTTGTCGTGGGGCTGGATCGGGTTGGCACTGCCAGTGGGCATCAGGCAGCTGCAGCAGCCATGCATACCCCAAAATCGGGCTGTGTTGCATGGGGGTGCACTGGAGGGCCCAGAGGGACAGAGCCACAGTTCTCTCAGCTCCCTCCCATTTCTTCTCCCATTGCCTCTTCTGCTGGCTTGAGGCTCACTGTCCCTCTCATCCCTATTTAATCATTTTGACCAGGCAGCAGCAGGTCCCCATCCTCAGCAAACCTGTCATCCTGCTCACTTGCAATGCTCTGTCCCCTTCCCTCCTCTTTCCATTTCTTCCCAGGCCCAAAGTCTCTCCCTCCAGCACTCCTGCAGATTCATTGTGAATTTTGGCAGCGCTGCCTCTGACCTTGGCTGTCTCCCTTCTCTCTTTGCTCCTGCGCTGGCAGCATGAATCCTGGCTGTCTCCACCTCTCCTTCCCTTCCCTCGGTGCCAGCACCCTGGGGATGGAGGGGCCCATGCCAGCCCCAGGCTCAGGCAGCTCAGGGCCAGGCTGGGGAAGGCTTTTGGGCTGTCCACCCAACACCTCCACCCTCCAAAGGTCCAAGGCCATCTCGCATCTGGCAAAGTCATCCTGTCCCCGTAGCAGAGCACAGCATGGATCCGACTGCCACACCTGCTGCCTCCACACACACAGGCTCGTCCCTGTCTGTGTAGGAAGGCAGGCAGCACCCACACCGTGAGTGGCTCTGCCTCTGCCCCCCAAATCCCCAGCCTTAGCATCCTGGATACCCCTGGGTGCATCGTTCACCGCAGGGTTCGGGAGACCCAGGATGGTGGGGCTGACCCCAGCTCAGCTCAGGAGCAGATCAGCAGCATTTCTGTTGTTCCCAGGGAACCAGGCGATGCTAGAGGCAGCAGTACCCGGCGCTGGAGCGTTCTCCTCCCAGCCCCGCTCCTGCCTGCCCGTCTGTTTGCAGGGATGTGCCCACCTGCTCCAGATCCATCTTTTCCTGCTGATTCGGGACAATCTGTGTCCCGTGACCTAATTGTCTCCAAGCATCTTCTGCCTTCCCGCAGAGTGGGTTGGTACTGAAGCCTCTCTAAATGTGGTTAACGTGTCAGGATGCACTTACATTTATTTTTAATTCTGCTTCTTTCTCGGCCCAGTTCTGGCTGTGTCCCCGGGGATGCTGTGCTGAGAAGCCTCTGCGTCTCGACACAGCGCAATGAGAGGAGAAAGGAGTGGTGAGAGCAGGTGGGTCGTGGCACGCACAACCATGTGTATGAGCCAGCCAGAGGTGATGAGAGACCCCAGCCCCTGGCCCTGCTGCAGCTCGAGGACCAGAGGTGCTGCAGGTTGATCTTTTTTCAGGTAGCGCCACATGACTGGTGCTCATCAGCACTGGCCACAATGTGAGTGTATCACAGCGGGGAGCCTGCAAAGCCATTTTGCCAAGCTAAACAAATAATTAAAATAGGCCCCTCTTTTTAACACAAACACTGGAGCTTAATGAGGGAGATGTCCAAGAAAGGATAATGTTGTCACCTATCATAACCTGCTGAGCAGCAGTGGCACAAGCCAAGCTCACAATGCCAGGACCATTTCAGGTAGCAGGAGATTCCCATCTGCTGTTACCATGCAGGAAAACATCTCAGCATCATGGCTCACGTGAAGCCGAGTGTGGCTGCAGCAGGACTCGCCGTGAGGGGGGACAAGTGTGCAGGGCCCTGGCCAGGTATGCCTGTGACCCCAGTCATGCATCCCTGCAGCCTGAGCCATCCATAGAATCATGGAATGGTTTGGATTGGAAGGAACCTCAAAGCCCATCCAGTTTCATGCCCCTGCAATGGGCAGGGACACCTTCCATTCAATCAGGTTGCTCAAAACCCCATCCAACCTGGCCTTGAACACCTCCAGGGATGGGGCACACGTCCCTGTGGTCCCCGCACTGTGAGTTCACCCAGTGCTGGCATCGGCGCGTCATCTAGCATGATCACAGATGAGCTTGTGAAGATGCTGGAGGCATGTGAATGTGCTGAAAGGAATGACAATGTGATGGACAAATCTTCCCGGCAGCTTTCAGCAGCCCACCCGCTATCGCTCAGGATTTACATCCACAACCCCATCTCCAGGCACTGTTCCAAATGCGGAAATAGCACACGTCTCATTAACAAACGAGCTCAAAGCGTGCTGCTGCCAGCAGGTCACTGCTGGGGCTCAGGCCCAGCTCCAGTTTCAGGTCAGCAAGAAAGCGGAGCACGGGCACTAACACAAATGCACTGTGAAAAATGGAATAAATAGTGCCCAGTGAGTGGCAGGGCTGAAAGAGAAGCTTGTGCTGTGGGACCACGGTGGGACCACGGGGACCAGCCCGGCTGGGGGAATGGCTATGGGCAGCGAGCATCACTGCGGGCTCTTCTGTCCCATGCTGAGCATCCCGTGGCCTGGACAAAGCCTGTGTCAAGCCCTGGACATCTCCTTAGGGATTTGGGGGCAGGTTTGGCCCTTGTGGGGCTCAGTGGGCAGCCAGCCAGGCTGGAGCTTTCCTGTGTGCAGGATGCAGGGACTTGGGATGTGATCCCAGTGCCCCTAGTCCAGCTCTGACTGGGATGGCTGGTCAGGGGGTGCCCCCAGCCTCACCATGGCCACATTCCCTGGGCGCATCCCATGCTCGACCTGTGCAAAACCCACTCTCCACCCGTGTGTCCCCCACGCAGCCCCTTCCCGGTGCCCACGGGGGGTGCTGGTGCTGTCGGGGGGGTGCACGGAGGGGTCCCTGTTGCTAGCGGAGTGTGCACAGACAGAGCTGGTGTGCAAGCCGGTGTGTGTGTGTGCGCAGCCCGCGGGGTGTGCGGGTGTTGGGGGGGGTGGGTGTGTGTTTTTGCAGGTGTTTGCAGGTGTGTGTGCGGGTGTGTTTTTGTGAAGCCGGCAGCTTCGGGCACCCCCGCCCGCCCCGCCCGCCGCCGCACCGGCACCGAGCCGGGGAACCGGGGACCAGGGGGGCTCGAAGCTCGGTGCGGGAACTGGAGAAGCGGCAGTAGAGCTCGGAGCCTGGAGCGGAGCCCCAGTCCGGAGCGGGGAAGCGAAGGAAGCGGACGGGGAGCGTCTGGGTGCGGTAACCGAGGGGCTGGGTGCGCTCCGGGGACACCGGAGAGAAGAGAGCGGCGGGGGAAGCGGCTGCGGCGAGGTCACAGGGACACGGGTCCCTGGAGGGGGGCAGCCCGGTTTCAGGAGGTGGGTGAGCGGTGAGATCGCTGTTCGGGGAGGGGGTGACCCCGGGGACGCCGCCCGGTGCGGGAGGCAGGGAAGGGGAGCAGCCCGGCTGGGGACCCTGGTCCGGGCAGGGGGCACAGCTCGGGGCGGGGACCCAGCTCCGGGGGCGGCTCCAGGGAGGGGGAGCATCCCGGTTCGGGGACCCGGTTCTGGGGAGGGGGGAGCATCCCCGGTTCGAGGAAGCGGCTCCTGGGAGGGCGAGCGACCCGGTTGTACGGAGGGGGAACACCCCGGTTCTGGGGACCCGGTTCTGGGGAGGGGGAGCATCTTCAGTTCGAGGAAGCGGCTCCAGGGAGGGGGAGGGACCCGGTTGTAAGGAGGGGGAGCATCCCGGTTCTGGGAAGAGAGAGCATCCTGGTCCAGGGTGTCGGTTCCAGGGAGGGAGAGCATCCCGGTTCGGGGACCCGGTTTCGGGGAGGGGGAGCATCCCGGTCTGGGGAGGGGGAGCACGCTGGTGCGGGGATCCGGTTCTGGAGAGGGGGAGCATCCCGACGAGGGGACGCGGTTGCGGGGCGGGGAAGCCTCCCGGTTTGGTGAGGGGGAGCATCACCTCGGTCCGGGGCGGGGGAGCATCCCGGGGCGGGGATCCGTTTCTGGAGAGGGGGAGCATCCCGGCGAGGGGACGCGGTCGCGGGGCCGGGGAGCCTCTCGGTTTGGGGAAGGGGAGCACCATCCCGGTTTGGGGAAGGGGAGCATCATCCCGGTTTGGGGAAGGGGAGCATCACCTCGGTCCGGGGCGGGGGAGCCTCCCGGGGCGGGGCGGGTTGCGGGGCGGATCGGCTGGCGGCCGGTCGCCGCTCACCGGTGTCCCCAGGGCCCATGGCGTCCCCGGGGGCGGCGGAGCGGCGGTGCCCGGTGCCGGCGGGGCTGGCGGTGGCTTTGGGCTGCGCGCTGGGCGGCGCGGCGCTGGTGGTGCTGGCGGGCGCGGTGCCGCGGGCGCCTCGGCCCGACCCGGCGGTGCCGGCGCGGCAGATGGAGCGGCTGGAGGCGCGGGCGGCTCGGCTCCGCGCCCGCCTCGACCGCTGCACCGTGGCCGGGCTGGCCCTGCTCGCCCTGGGAGGGCTGCTGCTCGCCGCCCTGCTGCTGGCCACCGCTGCCGCCCGCCGCCGCGCCCGCGCCGCCCGCCGCACCGGGGGCACCTACGGCTCCGTGCGCCTGCGGGTGCGCAGGGTGTCGGCCGAGGGGACGCGGGCGCTGCTGGAGACCCAGCTCAGCCCCCCACCGCAGCCCCCCGAGGGGCCCGGCTCGTAGCCCTACGCACCCCGGGCTCCCCTCGCCGCACCCCGACATCGGTGCCGTCCGGTGAGGCTTTGCCCAGGCCCGCCTGGCAGCCTCCAACCTCCGTCCTCGCCTCCCCGGACACATCTCGGATGCGGCTCCCGTCTGGTGTCACCAGAGCGATGCGGATTTGGGATGCCCAACCGGAGTGCGCGGCCGTGCTGGGATAGTGCGGCCTTTGAACACCCCACTAGCCTTCCCGGCACCTTCCTGGACGGGTCCTGCCCGCCAGCATTGGGGCGACGTGGCTTTGGGATTCCCTGCTAGACTACGTGGCCACAGGCTGTTCCCACACTGGCATCAGGGCAGTGTGGCCCTCGGACACCCCAGTCACCTCCTGGACAGGGTCCTGCCCACCACCACTGGAGCAACAAGGCTTTGGGATTCCCAGCTGGACTGTGCAGCCACGGGTTGTTTCCACCAGCAGCATTGGGACAGTGTGGCCTTCAGACATCCCACTCACACCTTCCCACGCAGGGTCCTGCCCACCAGCATCGGGGCAGCATCACCTTCAAGATGCCCGTGGGATTTCCATGCCATGGCTGAGGACTGGACGCGAGGCCGAGCTCCCTGCCACAGGCAGCTCCTTCCCAGCAGCCGAGGCGTGGGGCCTGAGCTGCTCATTTGCTGCCACCAGTGACCTCTCTTAGCAATAGTTTCTTGTAAAACCTCTTGGCATGGAGTTGGCGCTTGCACCGCTCTGGACAGACGTGATGGGGACAGCGAATGTCACCACCAACCCCACTCCAGAACTCTGGGACCCGCACTGTGCCGAGCATCCCATTCCTACCAGCAACCCCAGAACGGCCTCCTCAAAAATCATGGTGCTTTTTTTCAGGGAGAGAGGACAATTCCCAAAGCCTGGAACTGATGTGGTTCTTGGTTTGCAGTGTTAGACTGGCAGCTCTGCCTGCGCGTGAGCCTCTGTGCTGAACGCGAGGGCCATTGTCTGCAGCGTGAAGGTAAAATTGCATCTCGGGAATTAAACATGCAGCATCATTAAAGCATGATCTCCTGTGGAAAGGAAAATTGAGATCAGCAGGATGCTGAGAAAGGGAAATCGTTATTCCATAGGAAAACAGAGACCCACAAAAGGTGGTGGTTGTCATGAACTGCCACCAGTTTCTAATCCATCCCATATATTGGGATTCAAATATTCCCAGGTAGAGAGAAATCTCTCCCAACACAAGAGGAAAGGCATTGTGCTGTTAACTAGGTCAGGTTTTAGTTCAGGGCTCCCAGAGCGTCCCCCTCGGATGCTGGGGGTGGCATCTCTGCCCTGTGTTTTCCTTTTGTCCTGTGGCTGCAAAGGGCCACACGTCCCTCTCCCCGTCACCACATCACCCGTCCACGCTCTGTATTTGTTGTATTTATTATGGGAGGAAGGGGGAAGAGGGGAGGAAGGCTTTTATGTGGGGTCTGCCAGGAGAGCCCAGGGTGTTGGCAAGGAGATCCCCCCAGGGAAGGCTGAAATCCTTCCTGGAACTCAGCGCTAGCCCCGCGAGCCTGGATTAGAAAAAAGACCTGTTAGATGGAGAAACCATCCTCATCAATTTTTGCCACTTGAAATAAGACGGCAAGTAGCTTTCCAGGGTGGAAGGCTGAGCCTGGCTGGAGGGTCCATCTGCTGAGCACCTGCGTTACATGAGCATGAGACACACTCCCATGGATTACAGCAGGAGACTGCTCGAGAGACTCTGGGAAGTGGCTGTGGTTGCTTTGTCAGCGCATCTCTGGGCTGTCCCTCAGGGACCTGCAGGACTGGGGGGAAAGCCTCTCGATGGACATATGTATATTTAAGATGAACGAATCGCATTGAGGAAGGAGTGCTAGTAAAGAAGCTCCCCCATCAAGATTCAGAATTGGGAAGTTATTTCATACAGAGACCACCAGGCCTGAGACGCAGGGGGGATGCAGCATAGGGATGCGGAGCTGCTGGCAGCCCCACAGCTTCCTCCCTGCCTCGGCCTGGGCATCCCTCCATCACGAGTGCTGAGCTGCGATGGTTAACAGGCAGTGGTGTTAAGGAGCGATCACAAATCATGGAATCATAGCACGGTTTTGGCTGGAAGGGACCTCAAAGCCCATCCACTTCCACCCCCTGCCATGGGTATGGACACCTCCCACTAGATCAGGCTGCTCCAAGCCCCATCCAACCTGGCCTGGAACACCTCCAGGGATGGAGCAGCCACCACTGCTCTGGCCAACCTGGGCCAGGGCCTCCCCACCCTCACAGCAAAGCCTTTCTTCCTAAGATCTCCTCTCAATCTCCCCTCTTTTCAGCTGAAAAACATTCCCCTTGTCCTATCCCTGCCCTCCCTGATCAAAAGCCCCTCCCCAGCTTCCCTGGAGACCCTTTCCATACTGGAAGCTGCTCTAAGGTCTCCCTGGAGCCTCCTCTTCTCCAGGTTGAACAACCCCAGCTCTCTCAGCCTGGCCTCTTATGGGAGGTGCTCCAGAGGGACATGGAGCACAGCACAAGGGCAGGTGAGCAGGCAGGATGTCCTTGTCCTGTAACTCAGAACTCTCCAGTTCTTATCCTTTGAGGGCATCTCCACTTGTGCCAGATGTAAGCAAAGAGGGAACGGCCCAGCACACCTCTCCCAGTCCCATATAACAGGGTCTGCTTTGTTTTCCCATCTCTGCAATACGCGTCAGCTCCTCCCTTGCGCCGTGCATGGGGTCCCAGGGACACAGCATCATCTGCAGGGTAATTAGCAGCGCCAAGGACTCTGCCTTGGGGAGCTTGAGGGGCAGGTGCCACTGGGCTGGGAGCACTGGCAGATGGCCTCGAGGACTTTCTGGGGATCTCAAGCCATGACAGATAATCCAGTGCCTTTGCTGTGGGAGAAGGGAGGGCTGTGCCTGTGCCAGGACCACACGTGCCAGCCCCAGCCACTCTTCACGGCCTCTACATCAAATTAACTTGAGATGCATGGCTCGATGCGCTCCCTTGCATATTAATGCTTTGCATCACTGTCATTGGCAGCAGCCGTGCTGGGGATGGGGACACGCGGCTGGGGACCGGGACCATCGCTCCTGTTGGTGGGAGACCTGGCCCTTGGAGCCACCCTGCTTGGCGTGCTATGACCTGCAGCAGGGATGGCTGCCCCTAAACCATGCTCAGGGAAAGGGGCCCTGGGGACGGGGCGAGGAACATCCCTGAGAACCACCTCTGCTGTGCTCCAGGCAGCTCCACAGCCGCCCTTCAGCGTGGGCTGATCCAGCCGCAGGGATGGTCTCCCATCCGCACCATCCTCTGACCCGGAGAGGAGGCTCCTCACCTCCTTTTACCCTTTCTCTAAGGATGGCAGAGCCTCAGGAGCCACGGCTCCAGCACAGGCCTGCAGCAGGCACGGCTCAACATCAGGCATTGCCCCTCTTTGAAGCCCCTCTCCTTCCCCACCTGCTCGCCCAACTGTACAGCATGACGGACCCGCTGAGCGCTGCAGACAAAAGGTTGTTTATCAGGACCCACACAGCCTCTCCCGGCGCTGCCTTGCTTTAATTAGCCCCATCAAAAGCTGGCTGCGTCTCTCCCTCCTGAAAGGTTGCAGAACATGATTAATTCGGGTGCAGAAAGCAGCTGCCTCCCGCAGAGAGGGGCTCCTCTGATAGGGCCAAAGCTATTTCCTCTCCCCACACACCCTGTGTCTTTCAGCCCCATGCAGCGAAGTCGGGCGCTCCTTTATCCTGGGGCAAAGCTGTGGAGCACAGAATCATAGAATCACTGAATCATTTAGGTTGGAAAAGACCTTTAAGCTCATCGAGTCCAACCATAAATCCAGCACTGCCAATGCCACCACTAAACCCTGTTCCCAAGCATCACATCCACATGGATTTTAAACCTCTCCAGGGATGGGGACTCCACCACCGCCTTGGGCAGCTGGTTCCAGTAATAGGAACTACTATTATCTAATAGCCAGCCCCACACTGCCCTGGAGCCAGAGGGGACAAGTGGGAGCGATGGCCCTGCTGAGTCCTGTGTCTCTCTCTCCTGCTCCCACAGCTGCTGTCTGCTCCATCTGTGGGTCTGCGAGGGGTGCTGCCCCCCGAAAGCCCCACAGACACGCCACAGGGATGGCACATCTGATTCACACCAGCTCTCGCAAACACAGGGCTGCACGCTGGGGAAACACAGGGGAGACTCCAAGTGCCCCAGTGCCCGATTTCTATGCCCAATCCTCCCGCTCCCACCCGTGTGTAGTCCAGGGCTGCACACGCTGCAACTTGGCTTTATTACCTGCGTTTGGAGGCAAAGGGGGTTTAAAAGGAAAAAGCCTTTGGGGAAAAGACATAGAGGGGAATCACCTCCCCCTCTTTATTTATGCCAGTGCGGCTGTGCGCAGCGTTCAATACCCCGGAGAGGCAATTACCACCAGAGCGCTGGCAGAGCCGAGGCTGGGCTGGGCTCCACTTCATGTTCTTAGCACAGTCCCATTATCTCGCAGAAGCGCTGCAGTCCAGGGGAGGACACACAGCGGGTTCCCAGCACGGTGGTAAGGAAATGTGTTCTATAAACCCCTTCTGGAAAGCAAATCCTACAGCCAAGTGGGCCCCCAGAAGCATCCCCGGCTCTGTTGTGCCTGGAGAGCCAAGGCTGGACCTGGCCCCATTCCTGGGGCTCTGCGTATGCCCCAGGAATGGAAAACACATGGCTGCAGGGGAGAGAGGGGCAAGGTGAGGCCAGGAATTCAATTCACGTCTCCTCTCCTGCACATTAGAGGCCCTGCCGGTGCTGTTCTCTGATGGCCACGCAGAAGCTGACCCCACAGGTCTGGCTTTCTCACCCTTCACGCTGACCAGCCCCTCACTCAGATAAAGAGCAAGAGTGAAACCATCTTTGCACGGGGAACCCATGCTGGTGGTCACCTCCTGAGAGGCTGCTGCAGCTCCCCAGCATGGCAGCAGCGAGAACCCAGCTCCATCCTCAGCAGCGACCGCTTGCAGAACCCCAGCAGGAAAAGCAATTCCACCTGGGATAAGCAGAGCAGGAAACCCCACAGCACCCAGGCTGCTCCCCAAGTGCCGTGCTGCACTTCAAGCTGCCGCCTCACACTGGGCAGAACCCCTTCAGGCACCCTCAGAGGAGCATGGAAAGAAAGGAACCTACTGCTTCCTCCTCTGTTCTCCACACTAGGAAACCTTTATGGCTAGTCTGGCACGCAGGAACGTGGGAAAAGAGAAATGCTGCTGGAGAGATCGAAGTCCATCAAACCGGAATCAAAGAGGTGAAAGTGCCCCTGCTCCCCAGGAGACTGCTCTGCTCACAGCTCAACAAGAAGCCACGCGGCACCTCCTCACATGAACATGTCATCATAGCCCGGAGGGGGAAGGTGGTCAGGATCTGGCCTGGAAAGAAATTCAGAGCAGTCAAGTCAGGAGAGCTCAGTCCTGCGGCAACAGGGATGAGCCAGGAGATCCAGGGGCCGCCTGGAGAGTAGGAAGGGTCACCAGGCACAGCGAACACCTACCCAGATCTACCAGCTCCTAATGGGCCAAAGGGGTCAAATCTGGCACCGGGTGGAACTGCTCCACGGGGAAGCCGGCCTGGAATGCCTGCCGACGGGTCAATGCCGGGCTGCGGGACGCCAGACCGGAGAGGATCCACGATCATTCCCCCACTCCGACCTCTGGGGAGAGGAAAGGCAGAGGAGGAGATGAGATTGGCATGGGTGAGAGAGGAGCAAAGCACCTCCCTGTGCTGCAGGAACACCAATCACAGGAACGCAGGGTTAAGCTGACACAGCTCATGGGAAGCACTCCTAACCCAGAGCCCACGGCAGCAGGACAGAGCGCACGGGATGCGTGTGTACGGACACAGCAGATCTCTGTCCCATGAAGGCAGCTCTCTGCAGCAGCAAGGAACTGGAATCATAGACCCATACCATCACAGAACAATGGAATGGTTTGGGTTGGAAGAGACCTCAAAGCCCATCCAGTTCCAACCCCCGCCATGGGCAGGGACACCTCCCACTAGATCAGGGGCTCCAAGCCCCATCCAACCTGGCCTGGAACACCTCCAGGGATGGGGCAGCCACCACTGCTCTGGGAAACCTGGGCCACCCTGCCCTCACAGGAAAACTTTTCTCCCTAATATCTCCTCTCAATCTTTCCCTCCTTCAGCTGAAAACCGTTCCCCCTCATCCTATCCCTGCCCTCCCTGATCAAGAGCCCCTCCCCAGCTTTCCTGGAGCCCCTTTCAGCACTGGAAGCTGCCCTAAGGTCTCCCCAAGAGAGAAGGTCAGCCTTCTCTTCTCCAGGCTGAACAACCCCAACTCTCTCAGCCTGGCCTTACAGCAGAGGTGCTCCAGCCCTCAGATCATCTTCGTGGCCCTCCTTAATACACCACACCCTGCTCCTGCCCAGGGTTATCACTGCCCTGCAGACCTGCCTGTGTGACGCTGCCACACAGGGTAGAGGCAGGATGCGAATCATGGCTCATCATCACGCCGAGGTTGGAGTCTGCTGCTGCAAACTTGCACCAGCAAACACCCTGGGCACCACTGTGCCAGCATTCATAGCATTATAGAATTGCTTTGTTGGAAAAGATCATTGAGATCACCAAGTCCAACCCAAAGCCGAGCTGGAGATGGACACAAGAAAGCAACAGCCCTTGCCTCCTGCCTTTTCCAGAGCCAACACCCAAACAGATGCTCAGAGCAGCCAAGGAGCAGCTTCCCTCTTCCCCTGGTTCCAGCACGGAGCCATTAGGGCATCAACGACATCTGGTAAGTCCTGGTGGGCTGCTGACCATCCCCGGGGGGAAGCGTGGGACCCTCTGGCCCTCGCTGCCTGGTCGTACTCCCACTCCTGCTCTCCCCGGCGAGCGGCACGTCCTGCCCTGCGCGGTGTCGCAAGAGCTCGCGGACCCATCGGGGGCTCCCGCCGGCCTCCCCAAAGAGCTGCCTGGAAATCATTTGCTGATCACGGCGGCTCCTTGGAGCTGCCCCACGCAGGGAATGCCATTCCTCACAGGCCGCTTTGTGTGAACTCAGCTGGAGCCTCGGGACACCGCTGCCACCGTACAAGTCATTAACAATGGCACTAATGAGTTCCATTACGCCCGGCCAGCTGCCCAAAGCGCCCC
The DNA here is from genome assembly GCF_032191515.1 of Phaenicophaeus curvirostris. Classification (NCBI taxonomy): domain Eukaryota; kingdom Metazoa; phylum Chordata; class Aves; order Cuculiformes; family Cuculidae; genus Phaenicophaeus; species Phaenicophaeus curvirostris. Next base: position 8,331,417 of record NC_091409.1, read on the forward strand.
AGGACTGCCAGGCCCCACGAGCACAAGCCTGGGAGTCCGGGTCTCCCGCCCCAGTGCTGGCAGGTGTCAGCACACAAATCTGCTCTCATTTATCATCTTTTTTTTACCATTTACAGAGAAATTCTGATCAAGGGCTGGAGGCAGAGAGAGAAACAGGGTCCCCCTGCCAACCAAACCCCTCTCCTCACGCTATCAGGTTTCTTTCCAGGCTCCGGGCCTCTCCTTCCAGCTGGGCAGGACGTTTTTAGCTGTCCCTTTTCTAGCCAAACCCATGAAGAAACAAGTCTTGCAAGAGGGGGGAAAAATCCCACTGGAGAGCGGTTCCAAAGAGGACCCCCCTGCACCGTGGAACACGATGCAACCACTCCAAGAGCTGTTTTTTCTCTGACTATTTGCTTTTAACTGGAATGGAAAATGACAGGTTCTCCCTGCCCCACCAAACCAAAGGCTGAGAGCTGTATCTGAAGATCAGTCCCCCAGATAGCGCTGCTTCCACCCAGGCTTTCTCTCCAGTGCCCCAGACAGCCAGAGCCTCACAACCAGGACTCGAGTATCCAGAGACTCGGCTTTAAGCCTCCTCTTCTCAGACTGCTGGGCTATAGATGCAGCAGCTGGTAACATTTTAAATTAGAGGCTTACATTCACTTAACGATGTATTCAGCTTTGATTTACTGAAGGAATTACCACATGTTAAATGAATACAAGCTGATTATTAAACAGATGCAGATTGCAACCTATCATCTATGCAAAAGACGGGATCTTATTACGATATTAGAACCATACTGAGGTTTAGCAACTGTCAATTCGTCCCTCGCAATTTGCAGAGCGACCGTCCCGCTGCCGTCTGCGCTCAGAGACGCTTCACCAGACACCCGAGCCAGGCGGATTCCAGCTATTCCGGAGGTCTCCAGCCATCCCCAAGGGCAGAGCAGGGGATGCTCCTCAGGCACACAAAGCACAACCTCTCCCAGCTGTACTCACCCAAAAGGGTCCAGGTCTTCCCCACCAACAGCGAAGGGGTTCACGGGGCTGAAACACAGCACAGAGCGAGACGTTCAGTGAAGGGGAGACGGGAGGGGAGGAAGTAGGAGCGAGAGAGCGGTGCTCACGGGTTCTCTCCCACCAGCCAGCACTGCAGCACCCAAAGGGCTCTGGGACCTGTGGGACCCCGCGGGGAGCCTGGCACTGGGAGCTACCCTGTGACCAAGATGCAGCATTCCCTGCTCCAGGGGCGCGGACACCGGTGTGCGTGGGGGGATTGTGGGAAGCTTGCTGAGATGAAAGGGCCCTGCTGCTCCCACAGCTGTGGGCTGGAGCTGTCTGCAGACACGGGGAGTTTCCATTCCAGGGGCTTCCCAAGCAGTGCTGGACTAGCCCAGGCTCCCCAGCACGTCCCACTTCAAGACACAATGACAGTCTCGCTTCCAGGAGTGCAAGGACAGCGGGGCAGCGAGTGTGCTGCCAGCTGTCACATCTCCTTGCCAACAACATGTGCCAACAACGCAGTTTCAGAGCCGTGCCCAGCCTCCCCAGGGAGCTCCTCGCACCCTGAGCACCAAGACAGCAGCAGGGTTAAAGAAGCAAGAGGCGACATACAAGGCAGAAGCCCTGAACAGACCTCAAGCAAAGGCAGAGCCACCGCAGTGTCTCTGATTTCCAGCCAAAGGGGATTACAGCTTGGGGGGAGCGAGAGGGGAGCCTGCCCACCACACACGAGGGACAGCAGGGCACTGGGAGGGACCGTGGAGCAAGTGCCACGTGTCCCATCTTCCCAGCTTTGCCAGCAAAAGGTTTCAAAGGGAAAGCGAAGTCAGGAGAGCAAGAAGAGGTCTCTCTCCTCCCTCCTCTTCCAAGCCTGCACCTCCTGGCAGGGCCTGGCAGGGTGAGCTGTCCTGGGAGGGCAGGAGGCTCGGGGGCAGCCCCAGCTCTGCGCTGAGCAGAGCTCTGCGCCCACCGCACGCCCTCTCCCCTCTGCCGTGAGCACTGACCCTGCAGCCTGGCTGGAGCCCAGGGCTCATCAGCCACCCAGCGTGCTTGGAGACGGCTCAGCCCCACAACGGCACCATCCTTCCTGCTGCCACGTCTGCTCTGCCAGCCCCAGACAGAGCCCCGATAATGCCAGCACAGAGCAGGGCCCCCCTCCTTCCAGCCCTGCCTGCTCCCTCCTGGGTCTGTGGGCCTCCAACTACATTCCTCGCAATGCCGAAGGGTGGCCAAGTCCATACATGGCTCCAAAACAGGCTGGGGAGGACCTGATCCCCTTTGCTCCCCATCCCACATGCGCAAGACAAGGCCAAGAGGTGAAGTTTGGAGACCTGACCCCTTCTAGCAGGGGTCTTCACTTACCAGGGTTGTGCTCTCGTGCCTGCCGGCTGCCGGGGAGGGATCCTGAGGGGGTCATAATCCCGGGACGAGTCAGGATCCTTCTTCTCAGCCTCGGGTTCCTTTTTGGCCTTTTCTGCAGGGGCTCCAAGGGGAGCGATGATGCCCGACGCAATCCTTGTCCTCAGCTCCTCGATGTTCTTGTACACCCTGCGGGGAGGAGAGGCGAGGTGGCGGCTGGGGAGCCCACGGCACCTGAGTGGAAGGTGCTGGACAGGTGGCGAGCGGGGCGGTGAGAGGACAGGCATGCCCAAAGTGTCCCTGGCACAAAATGTGTCCCCAGCTGGCAGCACAGAGGGGGCAGGAAGGGTGAACAGCACACAGTGGCACCAACTCTGTTTGAGAGAGCAGTGGTGCCACCCAGCCCAAGGGAATCCTCAAGTTCTGCCAAGGGATACCAGGAAAAATTTCTCTACTGAAAGAGTGGTGAAGCCCTGGCAGAGGCTGCCCAGGGCAGTGGTGCAGTCCCCATCCCTGGAGGGGTTCCAAAACCATGTGGCTGCGGCACTTCAGGACACGGTTTTGTAGGCTGGGTTGACGGTTGGACTGGATGAGCTTAGAGGTCTTCTCCAACCTTAATGATTCTATGATACTGCCGAGGAGAGTCCTCGAGACTCCTCCTGACCTGGTCCCTGGCCCCTCCCCGTGCGGGTGGCACATTTTCTCCTGCAGAAAATGCCAGGGGACTGAGATTACTTGTGGAAATCATCCAGGTGCTCCGGGTTGATGTAGTCGGCCACTGCCAAGGTCACATCTGCCACCTTCTGAGAACCACGATCCTGGCAAAAGATGGGTGGAACACAGAATCAGCAGCCTGGCAGAGCTGGGAATGAGGGAAGGAGCAGGTACAACCACAGCCAGGGGCCTGAGATGCAAGGAAAGGGCTTGGTTGCTTCCTGCCACATCCCTGTGCTGTGCCTGGATGCCCAAGAGCAAAAACTCCAGTGCAGAACGAGGCTCTCCCTGCTTACCCCTCCAATCAGGGCTGCAAAGCATGAAAGGAAAAACACCCTGGGCTGGTGCTTGTGGGGGACAGAGGAAATTTCTCAGCTGGGAAGAGGGGCAGCTCCTGGGCCAGAACAAACAGCATCGCTGCCCTGACACAGCAGGTGTTCGAGCAGCATCACACTGGGCCACAACTGCTGCTGGGCAGGCAGGTCCACAGCCCCAACCCCTCCTGGATCTGCCCCATCCCGAGGGATAAACATCGCTGCAAGGCAGGACCAGTAACAGCAGATGTTTAAGAAATGGGCCCTGCTGTTCTTTGCACATTTTGGGCAGCAGCCGCTGCAGCTGAAGGACCTCAAACCCCTCATGAACCAGCCTGGGTGCTCACCATGACGTTGAGGATCATGCTGTCCTCCACCATGATGGCCTTGAGCAGCAGCTCACGGGCATCGTCCACGGACTTGTAGCGCAGCGTATACACCTCCTTGTTGGCTTCCCAGCCGGCCGGCAGCAGCTCTGACTTCCTTTCATCGGGACCAGGCTGCAACGGGAACAGAGACACTGCTGAGACACTGCCCGTGAGCCTGGCAAGTGGCAGGGCAGGGGAAATATCCTGGGTGCACGGAGATCTAGGAGGGGATCTGGCTCTCTGGGACAGCATCTAGGACTCTGGGATGGGATCTAGGTCCCTAGGAGGGGATATCTCAGTGCCTTTTAGGTTGTGACCGCAGCACCAGGAGGTTATTTCCTATGGGGAGGCCCCGTGTGCTCGCCAGCCTCCCAGAGGGTCTCTGTGCTGGACCAGATACCAGGACCTCCCTGACACTTTCTTCCCTAAACATAGCACCAGGCACCCCCTTTTAGCAGTGGGCTCCCCCCCAGCCCCACACTGAGCCCCCTGTTCTATACTCACCCCCTTCCCGGTGTCAGACCAGGGTCCCCAGCACTGGGACCCCCCTGACACCACATTTCTCTAAGAAACTGCACTGGAGACCCCTCGTTTGATAGCGGGTTCCCCGCCCCCCCCCCCCAGCCCCACATTGACCCTCCCAGCACTGGGACACCCCATGATACTATATTTCCCAAAAAACTCTGCATTAGGCACCCCCTTTTGATGCTGGGTTCCCCCCCCAGCACTAGGACCCCCCCAACCCCACATTTCTCTAAGAAACTGCACTGGAGACCCCTTGTTTGATACAGGGTCCCCCTCCCCAGCCCCACACTGACCCCCCAGCACCGAGACCCCCCCCATGACACTACATTTTCCCAAAAAAACTGCATTGGGCACCCACTTTCGATACCGGGTTCCGCCCCCCCAGCCCCACACTGACCCCCCAGCACTGAGACCCCCCATGACACTACATTTCCCACAAAAATCTGCATTGGGCACCCCCTTTTGATGCTGGGTTCCCCCTCAGCACTAGGACCCCCCCAACCTCACATTTCTCTAAGAAACTGCACTGGAGACCCCTTGTTTGATACAAGATCCCCCTCCCCAGCCCCACACTGACCCCCCAGCACTGGGAACCCCCCATGACACTACATTTCCTCCAAAAATCTGCACTGGGCACCCCCTTTTGATGCTGGGGTGACCTCCACAGCCCCACACTGGCCCCCCAGCACCAAGACCCCCCATGACACTACATTTTCCCCAAAAAACTGCACTGGGCACCCCCTTTTGATACTGGGTCCCCCTCCCCAGCCCCACACTGACCCCCCCAGCCCCGGGACCCCCCCCAGCCCCGCTGCCCCGGGTGATGCCGAGGGGGGCTCTGCCGGGCCCCGGGGCGGGGGGGTGGGGGTGGGGTGCAGGGGGGTGCGGGGGGGGGGGGGTGTCGGTACCTGCTCGCCCGCCCCCAGGCAGCGGTAGCCGTGCCGGACGAGCTCCCAGTGCAGCGCGCAGAGCAGCGCGTCCTGCGGGCAGCGCACGGCGCCGCGGGACAACGCGAACAGCGGCTCCAGCCCCGCCATGGCCCCGCAACCACCGCGAGAGCCCGGGGCACCGCCCCGTGCACCGGGCACCGCCCCGCAGCTCCCCGTGCACCGCCCCGTGCACCGCCTACAGCTCCCGGTGCACCCCTCCGTGCACCGGGCACCGCCTACAGCTTCCCGTGCACCTCCCCGCAGCTCCCGGTGCACCGCCTACAGCTCCCGGTGCACCTCCCCGTGCACCGTGCACCGCCTACAGCTCCCGGTGCACCGCCTACAGCTCCCGGTGCACCGCCCCGCAGCTCCCGGTGCACCGCTCCGTGCACCGTGCACCGCCTACAGCTCCCGGTGCACCGCCCGCAGCTCCCGGTGCACCGCCCCGCAGCTCCCGGTGCACCTCCCCGTGCACCGTGCACCGCCTACAGCTCCCGGTGCACCGCCCCGCAACTCCCCGTACACCTATCCGTGCACCGTGCACCGCCTACAGCTCCCCGTGCACCGCCCGCAGCTCCCGGTGCAGCTCCCGGTGCACCACCCGCCGTCCTGTGCACCGCCCCCAGCTCCCCGTGCACCTCCCACACCGCCTGCATCACCCGTAGCTTCTCGTGCACCTCCCCGTGCACCGCCCCGCAGCTCCCGTGCACCGCCCCGCAGCTCCCGGTGCACCTCCCCGTGCACCGTGCACCGCCCCGCAGCTCCCGGTGCACCTCCCCGTGCGCCGTGCACCGCCCGCACCACCCGCAGCTTCTCGCGCACCTCCCCGTGCACCGCCCGCACCGCCCCCAGCTCCCCGTGCCCCGGCTGCACCGCCTGCAGCTCCCGGTTCCAGCCCCGAGGCTCCCGGTTCCCGGCCCGCAGCTCCCCGCGCCGCCCCGTGCCCCGTGCAGCCTGGCCCAGCCCCTGCCCTCCCCTTTCTCTTCCCCTGCCCTTTCCCCTCCCCTTTCTTTTTCCCTTTTCCTTTGCTTCCCTTTCTCTTCCCCTTTCCCTTCTCCTTCCCTCTCCCTCTCTCTTTTTCTAACCCTTCCCAGCCCCTTTCCTGTTCCTTGCCTCTTCCCTCTCCCAGCCCTGTCCCTTCCCTCTCCTTCTCCCTGCCCCTTCTCTCTCCCTTTGCCCCTTCTCCCTTCACCTCTTCTCTCTGTGGCCCTTTCTCTCTCCCTGCCTCCTCCCTTTCCCCTTCTCTCCCCTCTCCCTCGCCCTTTGTCCCTTTCCCCTCGCCCACACTTGTTGGAAAAGCCTTCTAGTCAGTGGCAGAGGCCGGAAGGGCCACCAGCAGGGTTGTCTCACTCTTCGCGCAGCTCCTCTCTCCAGGCCACAGAGTTTGTAACCCCTAAATTCTGTGTAAGTCGCTGCTGAAAGGCCGTCGGGGCTCTTTGTGCCCTCGGCTGATGGGAGGTGGGGGCTCGGGATGGAGCAGCCCCTCGCCGTGGCACCGTCTGCTGCTCCAGCTCCTTGGGGACGCTCATCTTGACTTCATTATGTGTCAATTAATTAACTCGCGCTGCTCGCTCTTTCCGTTTTCCCCTCAAGAAGTCACTGAGGCTGAACAATCGACCGCAGCCCCCGCGGCTCGTCGCCGCCTGATCGCAGGAACCGTCGCCGTGCCGGCCAAGGAGCCCTCGTGCCACCCGCGATTCCCTCCAGCTCATCCCAGCGCCGTGGAAAACGGTTGCAGCTCCAAAGCCGAGTGAGCCGTGCCGGCCATGGACGCTACTGCTGGTTTTCCACAGGGCTGGGATTTCGGCACGGGAGGCGTCGGATGAGAATGCCACGAGAGCCGCAGGAAATGCCTCAGCCAGAGAGTTTCCAGCACCAGGCTTGTGATTCACAGCAGCAGGCAGCATTTCCGCCCCGTGGCTCGCTCCCGGCGCACAGCAGCCGCGGTTGCAGGCTTTGACGGCACCACATTTCACTTTCCCGGCACAGCTCATCCCTGGGTGGGCGAGGAGGGTACCGGTTGCTTTGTTTGAATTCCTGCTCCTGGGGCAGCGTCTGAAATCGTGGCTCTTCCTCCAGAAAGCTGATCCTAAATCCCATATCCCAGCACTGTGGACCTGCTGCAGGAGCGCATGGGGGTTTGGGATCTACAACCATGGGAGCTGGTGGGGTGAGAGGCAGCAGGAATCGCACACGAGCTCTGCCAAGTCCTTACCAAGCTTTAGGGTTGCCATCTCTGCTCACCCAACGTCTGCCGTCCACCCCCTCAACCAGCACAACCTGCTCCCACCTGGCCATCCTCCTGTGTCAACACCTCTGTGTCCATCCTTAATTTATCCTCCCTTCCCCACGTCTCCCTCCTCGTCTCTGAAGCTGAAAGAGGGGAGACTGAGATGAGATCTTAGGGAGAAAAGTTTCCTTGTGAGGGTGGGCCCAGGTTGCCCGGAGCAGGGGTGGCTGCCCCGTCCCTGGAGGGGTTCAAGGCCAGGTTGGATGGAGCTTGGAGCCCCTGATCCAGTGGGAGGTGTCCCTGCCCGTGGCAGGGGATGGGACTGGATGGGCTTTGAGGTCCTTTCTAACCCAAACCTTTCCATGACTCTGCCCCAGACCACACACGAGGGGTGGCATTTGTCACTGAGCCCCCCAGCCCGGCACCCTCTGTGGGCACTGCGTGGGGTAAAGCGGGATGCTTCCGTGCATCCCATCACCACGGGACCCTCACCGGAGCCGTGACCCTGCTGTACCTGAGCCCACGGCCCCGTCGCTGGCTGCAGCCACATCAAAGCTGCCATTCCAGCATCCGCAGTGCCTCTCCATGCTGGCCTGCACCACCCGGCTTCCCATCGACTCCTTCCTCTGCGCCAGCGTCTTGCTCGCTCTGTGGCTCATTGATGATGAAAAGCACTGGCCACATGAAAGCGGCTCCCCTGATGCGGGCTAGGGGCCTGCGAGCTATGTGGGAGGCGAGGGACAGCACAGCCCCGGCTGGGACGCAGCGGCCAAGTCAGTAACGAGGTGATGAGGATTGCAGAGCCGGCTCATTAGTGCTGCAAGGCAAGTGCGTCACGTTGGCTGCCGGGCACGCCGGTGCTGTCATCGGAGCAGCCACGTCCTCTTTGTGGGCTGCCAGAGCGAAGCCGAGACTGAGAGCGATGCTGTGCGAGCTGAGCGAAGCCCCCGGAGCAGCCAGCACCCCAGCCGCCTTGCGTGTGTCCATGAGGATTCGCGCCTGGCTCTTACACCAACCCTCCTGCCAGCAGAAACGCAGGGAGAGCTGCACGTGGCCGTTTTCCTCCCTCTTTTACTAAGGAACAGGATCTGTGAGCCATGCATCTCCTGGAGAGCTGCTCCTTGCAGGAGTGCGGCCAGGGGTGATGTCCCCAGGGAGGCAGTGGCTAGAGCCGCCCCGGCAGGGCCGTGATGCTCAGAGCAGGTAGAGGGATGCATCAGCCGGGATCACCTCCGTCACACAAACCACAGCCTCCCCTGACCTTCATACTTTCCCACTGCCTCACTGCTCCCGGTGGATGCGCCCACTGCCGTGTCGTAATGAGCAGAAGAGAAAACAGATTTCCCAATCGCCCTCCCCGTTGGCAGCCCGCGAGCCCTCGATGCTGGGAATGGCAGCCGGCACGGCTGGGGCAACGCGATCACCCTCACACCGGGGACGAGCCAGGGCCTGGTGAGAGAAGGCAGAGAGGGGCCACGAATAGTCCCTGGCTGAGTCTACTCAACTTCCCAGAGCTTACTGGCACGTCAGGAGCCACCTGAAGGTGACTCAAACCACTGTGCCAAGGGACATCAGGTGGGACAGGGCATTGGTGGCTCCTGGAACAGCCTCACCCCTTGCTTTCATAGCTCTCCCATCACTGCCCTGAGAAGGGAGGGAGTCACTCCATGAAAATTCAGCCTCTTCCTCATTTCCCCTAAATTCAATTCCAGGGAAAAATGACACCGAGGCAGGAGAAAGGGGGCTTTCCTCTGGGAAAGAAATTCAAACCACATGGAGGCAAGCTTGGCACAGGAGGAGGGATGGGGGCTGCGAGAGAGCATGCTCTGGGCAGCGAGGCCAAATGTAAAGTCAATTAGCACTTCCAGGTCTCAGAATGTGTTGGAGAGCTGCGCTTCGAGCAGGCGTAATCCCCGTCGGAAGGAGCCTGCCAGTAGGGTTTGAAATTAATTAGGAAGCCCAGAGCCCCAGTGCTTCCCAGAAAAGCCTGTTAGCTCTGCAGTGGAAACCTTGCTTGCAGGGAGCACGATGCACAAACACAGTCGTGACTCATCAGCTGGATGGAGCTGAACTCAATTTTTCGGAGGTCAACACAGTCAGGTCCTAATGAGCTGAACCCTCGGCAGGGCTCCCGTGCTCCTTTTGATTCAGGGGATGCTCAACACGCCAGAAAGGAATGGGGATGGTTTTGTGGGATGTGTGTCATTCAGAGACACCAATCCCTTCCTAAGGGGCAGTGGTGATGGGGAAACTGAGGCACAGAGTGCTCAAACCATCTGAGCCAGGTGGGCAGCAGCAACCTCAACCTGACCTGACGCCCTCGGTTGGAGCCAGCACCCCACCGACCCCATCCCCGCAGCCCGGATCGCCGCTGCCCTCATCCCCTGGTCTTGAGGGCCCTCAGCCATGAATCCAAACGGCCCGGGACAGCCTTGGAGGAACAAAACAAGACAATCAATCACCCTTGCTTCACTCCCGCCCCAGTCTGCAGGCTGCGCGGGCTGCATTGTGCGGAGCCGGAGGGACTCCACATCAAAGCGGGGAGCAGCTGGCTGCCCCAGCGCCCAGACGGCAGCGCCCTGACCGCGGGCTCGGCCGCCGCTCGCTGCCCGGGGCCCGGAGCAAAGCTGGGATGCAAAACTGCTCCCTGCTTGGGTGCACCAGGAGATGCCCAAGGCCACGCCGGCTACAGTGAGCATCAAAGGCGAGGGGGAGAGGATGCTCCCCCAGGGCTGGGACCCCGCAGCAGCGTCCCGGGAGCATCTTCCCTCCGCAGGGGTGAGGAGGAGGAGGCATTACAAGCGGAGGAAAAGCCGGTCCCATCCTGAGCTTGTCGTGGAGCACTTCAGAGGCTGCACGAAGCCTTTGGAGCCGCAGGGATGGTGCAGCCTGCTCCCACGGTGCAGCTCCTGCTATCCTCACAAGACCCTTTCGTTTGCAGTTCCTTCCATGACACACGGTGGTTGGTTCCCCCGGGCTGCTGCCCCAGCGCTGCTGCAGACAGCACAGTCATTTTTGGATGTTGTTTGCAGCTCCCCTGCGTTTCTCCCCATCCCAGGCACGCACGGATGGTATGAGGCAATGTTCTTGGGGAGTATCAGCTTCCCGGTGCAGCGCTGTTGGGTAAGACCTTGCCTTTCTTCTGAGGAGCTGGTGGCAAATCTCCCCTCCTCGCCCCAAAAAGGCTGGTGAGGGGGGACCAGGGGGGGCTGATCATGGGGTCCACGTCATGGTGAGCAAGCAGGGTTTGGGAGGGGTGGTCTGGCCACACAGATCGCCCTGGAGTGGTGCCTGTGAGTGGGTGCAGCAGCACGACAGCAATTTGGGTGCAAACCCTCAAATATCCCCTATTTCCCCACTAGGAAGGGGTTAGGGTGGCTCTGCCCTGGGGCCCACGGCACAGGGTGGAGTGGGGAGCTCCATATCTCTGCTCAGGGAGCCAGCCTGCGCCCCAGCCTTGACCAACCTGCCATGCGCTGCCCCTCCTGCCCCAAAAACAGGTCTGTGCTGGCTCCAGCCCTGCTCCCGATCTTGCTATGAGGCCACCGATGCCGCAGCATCACGGATGCTGCTGGGAAAAAGCCATCAGGGCCTGGAGACCCACCAGTGGCATTCACAGCCCAGAGACCCCCAGCGCTGCCTGGGAGGGGATGGAGGCAACAAAATCCCATCGCAGGGTAGGTTTTATGTCTGGATTGAGGATGGGGTGGTGCTGTAACCTGTGTCTCTGGGCATTTGCCCTCCCTGAGAGCACGAGGACCGTGTGTGCGGTGCTGGGGAGCACCTCCCACCACCACAGCCTGTGGGCACATGTAGGTAACCCTTGACATTTTTCCAATTTGCTAATTAAGACATGAAATAAAAGTCACTAAAACACAGGGCTGAGTGTTTAAAGGGAAAATTCTCCTCCAGGTGCCAGGTTTATTAAAAGAAGAGGGGGGGTGAAAACAAGGTGGAGAGACAGGGTCACAAGCTGGACAAGGAATATATTGGAAAGGAGATGCCTTTGTGGGGTTGGATGGTGAGGAGGGGGCTGCAGTGAAACCCCATGTCCCCATGCTGCTGAGCCCCCAGGGTGCTGGGTGACCCCTGCGATGCCAGCCCCGGGCAGCGCTGCAGGGTGTGTGGTCCCCAGCTCACCCCTCGTGTACAGAGCATCCCCCAGTGGGGCTGATCCGCATCTTTCGAAGGTTTCCTTGTTAACTGGTTAAAAACTGCCCCAAACCAGGCAGGATCCAGGCTTGGGGGGGAAGAGTTGTGGCCCCCGGCCCCTCGCCACCCACCTCCACCGGGTGCCTGCACACAGGCGCGTCATCGGCGCTTACAGATGTAAAGCATTAGGATTCGTTTAGCAGCCCTTTATTGTCATATTTTGTTCTTTATTTCCTACAAATTTAATTTGCTGAGGGATGTGTGCGGATTGTGAAATTATTTGGAGAATAGTTCCTCTGGGTTTTTTAATTTCCTTTGTATTAAATTTTTACAATGTTTTAAAGACTATGAAAAATGTTAAATAAAAAAAAAAATAAAAAAGGAGGGCAAAATCCCAAGGAGGGAAGGAGAAGAAGCCAAAAAGGTGCTCAGCTGTGGGCTGTCCCTGGGACCAGGCACTGTCACCTCTGGCATCATGAGCACCAGGACAGTCTGGTGCAGATGACCCTGCCTGCTCCTCCTCCATCCCAGTCCTGCTGGGCACTGGGAACCAGGACTGGGAGAGTGGTGGACGGCTGCTCCAAGGCTGGTGTCAGAGCAGGACCTACCAAGGATCATGGAATCATAGTCATTAAGGTTGGAAAAGCCCTCTAAGCTCATCAAGTCCAACCGTGAGCCCAACCCCACCAACCTACTGAACCCTTTCCCCAGGTGCCACAGCCACACAGTTTGAACCCTCCAGGGATGGCAACTCCACCACTGCCAGGGCTTCACCACTCTTTCCGTGAAGGAATATTTCCTAATCTCCAATTTAAACCTTCCCTGGTATGACTTGTTTCCTCTCATCCTACCCCTTATGATTCGTGAGGAAAGCCCAGCACCCACCTCACCACAACCTCCTTTCCAGGAGCTGCAGAGAGCGATGAGGTCTCCCCTCAGCCTCCTCTTCTCCAGGCTAAACACCCCCAGGTCCCTCAGCTGCTCCCAGAGTCCCTGGGCTCCAGACCCTTCCCCAGCTCCATTCCCTTCTCCAGATGTGCTCCAGCCCCTCGATGTCTTTCCTGGACTGAGGGCCCCAAAACTGAACCCAGGATTTGAGGTGCAGCCTCCCCAGCGCTGAGTGCAGGGGACGATCCCTGCCCGGCTCCTGCTGGCCACCCCATGGCTGATCCAAGCCAGGATGCTGGTGGTCTCATTGGCCACCTGAGCTCATGTTTAGAACGGGGTGGCCGTGGTTGTTCCCACTGGGCACGTGGCTTGATCTCTCCCTTTCCTTTGTTCCGGGTGCTGGGTTGGAGCAGGGATCCCAAACCGTGGAGCTCTGCCAACCTGCGTTTCCACCCCAGCGCAGTTGTTTGGTGCAGACATGAAAGCCCATGGCTGGACCCTCTGAAGCTGCTCTCCTCTGCCAGCAGTTTCCAGCTGTGCCAGCTGCAGACAAGCCAAACTGTGTCCCGTGGAGGGCTCCGGATCTTGGAAGCCTTAGGGACGCCTTTCACTGCGCGTGGCATCGCATCGATGCCTGGCCAGGAGCTGCCCTCCTGCCCCTCCATCCCCTGCACTGGGTGTTTCCAGCTCATTAAAATCGCAGACACATTTTTAATCTCTTCATTTCTACCACTGTCATCATCATTGTTTCAGCCTGGTGCAAATTGGGAACTGACGCTGCTGCTCCGCTCCACCCGGCAGACTCTCTTGCCCCCTGGGACACACGGGAGGGTCCCGCTCTGGGGATGGGATGGGGACTGGGATGGCATCGGTCTCCTGCTACCGCTCCCCTAGTGGCTTTCACACCCGGGTCCCTGGCAGCAGCTGGCACAGGACCCCCGGCACACCACCTCCTGCTCTCTCCAATGAGGCTTCTCCTCCACAGCCCAGCAGTGTCGGGGTAATCGCAGGACCCTCCAGTGTTCCGAGGGGCTCTGGCGGCTCGGTGACACTGGGGACAGGGGCTGGAGGCAGTGGGAAAGCCAAAACCAGGGCAGCAGCATCCCTGGGCTTTAGGGAGCAGGGACAAGGGCTCCTCTTCCCCAGTGCTGGGTGAGGGGTCCCAGTGTGGACACAGCTGTTCTGTCCCCCACGACGGGGTCAGCAGGAGGGACTGGTTTGTGTCCCCCCCTCACAGTGCGGCAGATGGGAGAGAGCGTCGGGCTCCTCCCAGCTCCACGGGCCACTGGTGTGGAAAATAATGATGCGACAGGATTTCTCCATTAATAACAAGGGAAAGGAAGAATTCAGTGAATGCTTAACTTTAATTGAGAGCAAGAAGATGCCAGGGCTGTGCACAGGAAAGCTTTCCAGTGCAGTAGGATGCTGCCGCAGAACCAGCAGCACTGTCCAACTGGGAAGGATGACAGAGGGTGTTTGAATAAGCTGGGAACAGCACAGCCTTCCAGGGCTATGGAGAAGCAGGCGTGCAGGGAAACAAGGATGCTGGGATGCAGAAAAGCAGGGATGTGGGGATGCAGGGATGTGAGAATGTGGAAATGCAGGGATGTGAGGCTGCAGGGATACGAGGAGTTAGGAATATGGGGCTGCAGGGATGTGAGGAGTTACGGATGCAGGAGTGTAAGCCCTGACCTGACCACCACGACCTTCTGCCCGTGCAGACCCTCTCCCCAGCTCCGGGGTGCTGAGACCTCCTCAGCTCAGCTCAGCTCCTCTGGCCCCGCTGGGGAACTTGGCAGAAAGAAGGGAGAGGATTGCCGAGCAAAGCCTAGCTCTTGATCTGTTCTAGGAAAAAGAGGGGGCCACACCAAGAACTGTCTGAAACTCTTTCCCGGAGCCTTGGCTGGAAGCCGCTGCTCCTCTTTGCTGGGGCATTTTGACCCTGGCAGCACTGGGGCCGAGCCCTGGTCCAGCCATGCTGTCCTGCCACCTCCCAGCACCTTGGTTTTGGGAGCCGGAGCCACTGCCATGGCTGAACGTCCCCATCCCATGCACCCCTGCAGGTGTCCCAGTACGGACTCGCCCCTGCCAGGCACCTTCTGGCCCCTCTTCAGCACCGGAGATGCAGGGTGGTGGTTTTTTTGGGGCCAACAGACCCCCAGCATCGTTCCCCCCACGGCGCGCCGGCAAATTCCTTTTGCGTGAATGGGAAATATGATTTTTCCTCTTCTTCTCTTTCTTTCTCAGGAAAAAAAATATGTAATGAGAAAAATCAAATCAAAGCCTATTTGTTTGTGGTCTCAATGGTCTCCAGTTGTTTGGTTGAGTCTGGAATTCAATACGATGCTTTTGGGATGGCTGTGGACTCTGTGCACCCTGAACCTGCTGCCAACCTGGGAGCACCCAGCCCTACCATCGGCTGCATGAGCTGAAGGGACAGACGGACATCCCCATGTCCCCACTGAAACTAGGAGCAGTGGAGCCAGAGTGGATCTGGCTTACAGAGCCGGTGCTGGCTCAGGGAAAGGTGGGAGGTGCGGTGGGTGACTGCGGGGAGCTCGGGGTTCGCTGTGTGGTCTGCCAGGGGGGGCCCCAATTAGCAAACCAGCATTGTTAAGGAGCCCAAAATATCAGCAACCTCTCATTATCCCCTTTGCCCGTGGGAAGAGGGGTTTGCACCAGGGGAAGGCCATGTCACACATCACTCTTTCATCACAATACTCTGGTATTCTCCCCAACGCCAATGATTGGAACCAGCCGAGCTCCCCTGGCCCAGCGGAGAAACATCCCTCCTTCTGCAAATTGGTGACACAAGTTTAGTCCTCATCCCTGAGGATGCAGCAACAGGTCCCTGGCTCCAGGTTCACCCTCTGCATCCTGGAGCATCCCCGTACCAGGAGGGTCCCTCTGCCTGCAGGAAGGTGCTGGAGCTTCCCGGCTGCAATGGGTGCTCTGCACTTTGGACAAACAGCCAGGGGAGAGCGGGGTGAAGGTGGTCGAGATGAGGGTGCTGGATCGATCATTTTAGGCTGAACATTAGGAAAACTTTTTTCATGGACAGGTTCCTTGGGCACTGGCAGAGGCTGCCCAGGGAGGGGGTTGAGTCACCTTCCCTGGAGGTGTTTAAGGGACGGGTGGACAAGGCGCTGAGGGACATGGTTTAGTGTTTGATAGGAATGGTTGGACTCGATGATCCGGTGGGTCTTTTCCAACCTGGTGATTCTATGATTCCATGATCAGGGATCCCTCCCTGCCGCGGTCCCTGCTGAGCCAGGGCAGCGCTGTCACCTTGGGTGGGGAGAGGAGCCGGCACGTTAACAGCGTGCGTGCAGGGTGGCGAGCAGGCTGAGGAGATTTGGAGATGTACTTTTTTTCTGCATACATTTTTCCTTCATTTAATCTTTTTTTGCTCAAATTCCCAAGTGAAGAATTCTTTCCATGAGCCAGAGCCTTGCCACAGCAGCTCTACGCCCGGCTGTGAGGGCTGGGAACCGGACGGGGTCCGAGTCCCCACATCCCTCGCCAGCCCCAGCCATGCCGATGCCAGGGGGCTGGTGGGAGGGTCGGGGCAGCCTTGGCCCCGCTGGTACCTCCCTGGTTGTGCTTCTGTTCCTGCCCTGACCCCCTTGGCCTCCCACTCCTGTGGTTTGGTGCTTCTTGGGATGATGGCGAAGCCGCGGCTCCTCTCTGTGCTTCAAGAGGGGAAGCTGCCCACAACCCAACAGCTCAGGCTTTGCCTTTTTCCAGCTCCTGAAAATTGAGTTTGTTAATGGCATAAACAGGATATAAAAGGCTGGGAAAAAAAGGAACAAGAGTGGAACATTTTTCTCCATGGCTTTGCCTGCAATGGAAGAAGAGACCTGTGGGACCACATCCCCTGGCACTCCTGTGCCTCAGTGAAACCCCTCTCCTCGAGCAAACAGAATGGGGGCCTGGCTCCCTCCAGCACTCCAGGATGGCTCCTGACCCTTGGGGTTCTGTTAGCTCAAAGGTCGCAATCTCTGCTCTTGCTTTCTTGTTTCATTCACGGTGTTCTCCAAGCTTCAGGGTGGTTTATGGTGCTCTTTGACGTCACCCGCCTGCCAGGTGGTAATAATTTTCCCGAATGTTGGCTAAATATAATTATCACTCTATTTTCACTTTGGAATATTAAAGTTTTTTTGTCCCTCCTGTTATTAATTTTGAGAAAAGTCTCCATAAGGCACTGTGACACACGGCTGCTGGCCCCTCGGGGTTGATGGGCTCATGTCCCTGGGGCACTGGCAGCCACTTCAGGGCCAGTGACCATGCTCCAGGCTGAGCCAGAGGGAAGGGTGGGATCCTTTGCCCAGGAGACAAGAAAGTTGCCCAGAGAGGTGGTGGCTGCCCCATCCCTGGAGGTGTTCGAGGCCAGGTTGGATGGGGCTCTGAGCAACCTCACCTGATCGCAGAAGTCCCTGCTCCCTGAAGGGGTTGGAACTGGGTGACCTTCATGGTCCCTTCCAACCCAACCCATTCCATGATTCTATGTCCGCAGGGCAAGGATGAGCCTGGGGATGGGAGAGCAAGGAGGAATCCGTGTCAGACACCCCTTAGGACATGCTGGTCCCTCCTGGCTTGCTCGCCAAAGCGTGAGGGCACTCCTGCATTCCTGGACAGGGAGGAGCAGAGGAGCCATTGGCTTTGGTCATGATACAAATCGGACCCTTCTCCAAAAAGGTCTACAAGGCTCAAGTTTGCTGTTCAGAGTCCAATTGCTGCTGCAGCCTGTAGGACCCGTGGCGGTGACCAGAGCCGACCCAAGGAGGTTGGATTTTAAGCACACTGGCTTAAAACTAAGCTCAGGCACGGAGACACTGACACAGCCTGCGGCAGCTGAGTCGCAGCTGAGTGATGCTGACACTGGGTTGTCAGCCCTGGCGTGTGCTGAGATGCAGGCACAGCCGCACACACGGTGTTTGCTTTCCCTGAGCACCCAGATTGGCAACTTGATGGGCTCCCTGCTTGCCCAGGGCACTGCCGACCTCCGCACCGCATCCCCTCACCGGCAGCACCTGCACCGGGAGCTGCGGCTGCAGCGGGACGTGCACGGGGCCGGCACGGTGAGGGAGAGCGACGGCATCGGAGCCACAAGCATGATGGCTGCATCCACAGCCCTCCCCGGGCTCTGCAGCTGCCAGGGGGATTTTCCCCATCCAGGAGCAGGAGCCTGCCCAAAGCCTTTGTCTTCTGCTGAATTCCAGCTGATGAGAGTCATCCAGTAGAGTCAGAGGATTTACCCTCCTGGGGGTTTATGTGCAAGAGGGAACCATGTAGTCACATTAAAATTATTTGAAAAAGGATGGGACTTCTGAGTACTGTCTCACGTGGAGCCAGGAACATCCATCTGACTGATGCTTCCATCTGTCTTTCTCAACAGTTTCCTTAAATAGCACAAATGTTAGAAGAAATCCAGTTGGAATTTGGCGTAAATTGTTCTTCGGAGAACAGAAGAGGGCCAGCTACTGAAACACTGCTGGCTTGCTCCCATCGGCAACGAACACAGGGTTTTCACTGCTAGGAGAGTCAGATGCAGCTGAGACCCATGCCCAGCAGGGAGGACGATGCTCCGTGGTTGCCGATGGTTCAGCTTTGCTGGGAGAGCAGCTCTGGCTGCCACAGGCTAAGGGATACGGGGACACAGCATCAGCACCCGTCTTCCCTGAGGAATCCTGGCTCCCAGGCAGCAAAATAACCTGCAGAAGTACTGCAACTTCAGGTTTCTCCACTGTCCAAAAGCCCAGTCCTGCTGCAGGAGTCAACTGTATCCTGGGCTGCAACCACAGCTGTGGGGCCAGCAGAGTGAGGAGGGGATTCTGCCCCTCTGCTCCGCTCTGAGACCCCACCTGGAGCCCTGCATCCAGCTCTGGGGTCCTCAGCAGAGGGAGGACATGGAGCTGTTGGAGCAAGTCCAGAGGAGGTCATGGAGAAGATCTGAGGGCTGGAGCACCTCCTGTATGAGAACAGGCTGCAAGAGTTGGGGTTGTCCAGCCTGGAGAAGAGAAGGCTCCAGGGAGACCTTAGAGCAGCTTCCAGTGCTGAAAGGGGCTCCAGGAAAGCTGGAGAGGGGCTCTTGGTCAGGGAGGGCAGGGAGAGGCCAAGGGGAACAGCTTGAAGCTGAGGGAGGGAAGGTTGAGATGGGGTCTTCGGAAGAAATGTTCTCCTTTGAGGGTGGGGAGGCCCTGGCCCAGGTTGCCCAGAGCAGTGGTGGCTGCCCCATCCCTGGAGGTGTTCAAGGCCAGGTTGGATGGGGCTTGGAGCAACTGGATCCAATGGGAGCTGTTGGGACTGGATGGATTTGAAGTCCTTTCCAACCCAAACCACCATCACCTTCATCCACCATCCCCATCTCCCAGCTACCTGTGTGTCCCCACATCTCACCAAGAACTCCTGCCTCAGCCGTAACCATTGGCCGTGTCACAGCAGACAAGCCCCAGCCATGCCCTCCCCACAGCCTGTCGGCCAGCCCGCCGGTGCCGGCCAGCGCCAAGCCCGTCCCACGTGAGCAGCCGTGGTGCTTTTCCCGCTCTGACAGCTGTGCGGAAATTGGGAGGCGACGCTGACATGTGTCGCCAATAACCAGCGAACAAGCGCCGGCGGGGGTGGCTGTCCCCACCACCTAGAGGAGGCTGGCCACCCTCGGCTGAAATCACCACGCACTGCGGCTGAGAAGCAGGAGTATTGTTTCAATTATTTCCATTATATAAAGTCAAGCCATTTAATATATTCTGCCTCAAAGGGGCTCAACGAAAGAGATAAAATAAACACTGGAAATCTGCTCCGCTGTCACGGACGAGGAATTCAGTTTCGACACCAAACCTTCCCTCCCACCTCGCCTCTCGCCTTCTCTTCCCTTCTCGCAGCTCCCTCTCCTCCTCCAGCTGCCCCTTGGCCTTCGGCACCGCTCAACACCAATTCTGTCTTTGGGATTTGCTTCTGTTTTGGCAGCCGGAGCGCTCGGAGGCTGCACAGCCGCACCGGCGGCTGGGGCCACAGTGAAGCCGGAGGAGCCACGCTGGCGGGAGGGGAGCAGGAGCTCCAGGCGCTCTCCAGGATGAAGGATTTGGTGTGAAGTGAACCTGAACCTTCTTGAGGGGGGCACGTCCCCTCGAGAACAGCAGAACCAGTGGACAACACAGCCCCTGGCCCAGCTGGAGCGTGGAGGACGAGAGCAAGCGAGCCATGAACATGCCATGGGCTGCTTGACTGATGCCAGCGCTGGACTCAGCCACCTTCATGCCATCCTCCCTGCTTGGGAGAGCATCCTGGCACCGAGGAGCCTCACCAGTTCCATGTGCCGTCGAGAAGGGCTCCCAGGCAGGCTGGAGCTGCCTCCCACTGTGCAGAGCCCAGGTGCTCCATCCAACTCCAGCCAAGCGGGAGCTGCTTCCCGTTACACTTGCCAGAGCTCTCCTCCCTCGTGGGGCTGCGCCAGCCCAGGTGTTCCCAACATGCCAGCATGTGAGGAGGAGCGGCCGGCTGCACCAGGCTCCTGCCCAGGCTGTAAATCTGCAGTTTGGCCTTTCCCAGTGGGTTTCCCTGATGAGCTCTGAACTCTGCACTCCCCAGGCGCTGGGCTCATGGGTGATGCCACCACCAGGGATGTAGGTGATGGAAGCAGCCGTGCAGAGGGATGCCGAGCGAGGGCCACGATGCAGCATTAGGTGGAGCCGGCTTTTCATAAGCACAGGGGAAAGGGCGTCTGCCGAGCTGGCGAGGGGAGCGGCTGTGACTTTCCATTCCTGTGGGAAGTGGGCTGCCACCGTCCAAGCATCTGGGCTTGTTATGATGGGAGAGGAATGCCAAATATTTTTCTTCCTTATCCACTACCATCCGCTCAAACTCTCCCCTGATCAAATGCACATTCATCGCCTGGGATGCACGAGGGCCCCTGCTCTGGAGAAGATATCCCTCTTGGCGGCCACCGCAGCCCTCACGGCTGTGGAAAGCTGATTGCACCTGGGGAGAAAATCATGCTTTTGACCAGGGTTTCCCTCCATCCGCTGACCCTCGCTGTCTCCTTCCTCCTGCTGCCAGCCAGCTCCAGACATTTCATTTTTTCTTTGCTGCCTTGGCCAGGAACATCTCTGCACCAGCATCTTTGCACCAGCATCCAAGTGCCACTGTCCTTGCAGCAGCATCCCTGCACCAGCACCTTTGCACCAGCATCCAAGTGCCACCATCCTTGCACCAGCATCCCTGCACCAGCATCTTTGCACCAGCATTCCTGCACAGTGTTCTTGCACCAGCATTCTTGCATCATCATCCCTGTGCAACCATCCTTGCATCAGCATCCCTGTGCCAGCATCCCCGTGCCACCATCCCCGTGCCACCATCCTTCCACCATCCCTGTGCCAGCACCCCTGGCTGACCTGCAGCCCTGGCAGGACCACGCTGTCCCCTCTGGAACCGGGGGCACCTCAAAGCAGCCCCTGGGACGGAGCCCCAGCACGCCAGCCTTGTGGGAAGCAGGCGGTGCTGCCTTGGAGGGTCACCAAGATTTTTCCAGAGATGAAAGTGCGCTCAAGTGTCAAACAAACTTTCCAAATTATCTTCTTGGACACTTCCTCCCTGATGCTTTGGAAGACAGAGGAGGAACATTTCATTCCCTCTGTGCTGGCATGGAAGGGGGATGCGTGAGGGAGCCTGCAGCTGCCAGCAGCGTCTGCAGGCTCAGCCTTGCTTCTCCCCAGCATCACCCGTGTGAGTCACGGGCACCACTAGCCGGGCTCCCTGCCCCCCACAGGACCCCAAAACACTCCCTGGTGCCACAGAGGGGCAAATGGGCACCTGATTAATCAGCAAAGAGCACAGCATCCCTTCGCGCTGCAGTCTTCAGAGGAGTAGCCATAAATAGCCAAATTAAGGATTTCTCTGCTCCTTTGGGGACACCCGGCACCACCAGTGGGGCCCCAGGCTGGCACTTCTGCTGTCCTTGGCAAAGCTTCAGTGCCGTTACGCAGCCCAGCGATGAGCCGAGCACATCACCACATACCATCCCCAAGGAGATGGTGCTAATGACAGCCACCTAATTAGCACATGTCTCCTGTGAGGAGGCTCACCCTGGCAGGGCTCGCTCTGACATCCACTCACTCCTGCCATCAGCCAGAGAGCGTGACCGGGGATGAGGCGCTTCCACTGGCCCCGGCACAGTGTTTTCCTTCCAGGTCCCGACAATAATTCCCAAAGAGCTCCTGGAAACGGGTTGGGCTGCAAGGGACCACAAAGCCCATCCAGCCCCACCCCTGCCATGGGCAGGGACACCTCCCACTGGATCAGGGGCTCTAAGCCCCATCCAACCTAGCCTAGAACACCTCCAGGGATGGGGCAGACACCACTGCTCTGGGCAACCTGGGCCAGGGCCTCCCCACCCTCACAGGGAAACATTTCTTCCCAAGATCCCATCCAAATCTCTCCTCTTTTCAGCTGAAAACCATTCCTCTCATCCTATCCCTGCCCTCCCTGATCAAAAGCCCCTCCTCAGCTTCCCTGGAGCCCCATTCAGTGCTGGAAGCTGTTCTAAGGTCTCCCTGGAGCCTTCTCTTCTCCAGGCTGAACAATCTCAACTCTCTCAGCCTGGCCTCGCACAAGAGGTGCTCCAGCCCTCCCATGCCGGCTCGGTTTATGGAAAGAAAAGCTGGGCCAGATGCTGAAAACCTGCATTTTATGGGTAATTTTCCAATTTATTTCATATTGGCATTAGAAAAATCCTAGAGCAATCCTAACCGTTATTACTCCTGGTTTCCAATGCGGACGTCCAAAGGGTCTGAAACGGCTCCTTTGTTGTCTGAGTCATTAACTCATTGGGTAAGAAATGTGATGCGGGAGGGGAGCAGTGGGGAAAAAGAGTCAGGGAGGATGGGGTAGAGGTAGGAATGAAGGGTGGTGTTCTGGGGGGTAGAGCTGAGAATAACAGCAATAGGCTGTCCCTGGGCAGGGCTGGATGCCCCAGGACGTCGGGGGGCAGACACATCCACTGCAGCCCCACAGATGCTCTCCCCACTTCAGGGAGTTTGCTGGGGCTCAGTTTTCCCCCAGCCCCTTTGTACCTCCCAGGCAAAGCAGACCCAGAGCACCCCAGGTGAGAATGAGCCCCAGCCTCGCCCACAGGGGCAAATCCCCGTAAAAACACTGCACCCTGCAAGAGTGAGGCAGGCACAACCTCTCCCTTGGTGGACTTGAAGCCATCAGGAGTGAGACCCCACTGAGGTCCAAACTGAGCAAGCAGGGACACAGGATCCTGGCAGAGCCACCAGAGCAGAGCTCAAGAAGCACTGGGTTATACCCTAAAAAATGGGACACAGTCCTTGGCCCTTTTATTTCCCTAAGCCTCGCAGCTGAGTGGGGTGAGTGGCTAGATCAGCATCTGTCCCAAGG
Source organism: Phaenicophaeus curvirostris (assembly GCF_032191515.1). NCBI lineage: Eukaryota > Metazoa > Chordata > Aves > Cuculiformes > Cuculidae > Phaenicophaeus > Phaenicophaeus curvirostris. Next base: position 8,354,275 of record NC_091409.1, read on the forward strand.
GGCTTGGGGGTTCAGGGGAAGCCGTTGTGTCCAAACATGTGCCAGCACGATGGGCTGAGCACACGGAGCTCCCAGGATGGAGACCAGCAGCACTGGCACCTGTGTCTCACACAGCTCAGTTAGGTTCAACACAGCTCGATTAGGTTCAACACAGCTCGATTAGGTTCAGCACAGCTCGATTAGGTTCGACACAGCTCAGTTAGGTTCAACACAGCTCAGTTAGGTTCAACACAGCTCAGTTAGGTTCAACACAGCTCAATTAGGTTCAACACAGCTCAGTTAGGTTCAACACAGCTCAATTAGGTTCAACACAGCTCGATTAGGTTCAACACAGCTCAGTTAGGTTCAGCACAGCTCGATTAGGTTCGACACAGCTCAGTTAGGCTCGACACAGCTCGATTAGGTTCGACACAGCTCGATTAGGTTCGACACAGCTCAGCTGGGCTCAGCGCATCTCAGCTTGGCTCGACACAGCTCAGCTCGCCTCAGCGCAGCTCCCGCAGCTCGCAGGGAGGTGAGTTACAAGGCACTTGGAAAATCAGAGTCAGCTGCAACCCTGGGGCCAACGAGGGCAGATGCAGAGCCGCCGCCAGAGCTGCCGGACACCCACCACGGGCTCAGCACGGCGGGTCCCCCGCTGCCCCCCAGCCCAGCCAGAGCTGCAGAGGCCGGGAGCGGGGGGATGAGCGGGGGGCTGGCACAGGCAGCGTCACCCGCCCGGCTCCACCCCCCCAAATCGCAGGGGGCTTTGCCGTCACCCCAGCGCTGGGATGGCAGCGGGACAGTCGGACCGTGGTGGGACAGCGGGACGGTTCCCAGCCGAGGTGGTGGCTGGAGCGTTCTGGCAGGGGGGATTCCAGCCAATTTATTTGCGAGTCATTTTGTTGCTGCTGAGAGATTTTTTTTTTTTATTATTATTATTTTGTGGGGAGGTGGGGGGGTGAGGAGGGGGCTGGCACTGGCTATAAAGGCAGAGCTCCCGGAGCAGCCGGCACTTCCCCAGAACCATGAGCTCTGCCCTGGCCTGACAGCCCCTGCCTGCCCAGGGCTCGCTGGCTGATGCCACCTTAGGGCCGGGCTCGGAGCCTTTGGCAGCACTGGGGTGGGATGGTGTGAGCCCAGAGCCACTCTCCTCCCTCCCACCGCCCCTCGGCTGGCTCTGGCACGAGACGAGACCACCAGCCGCTTGGATGATTTGATTTCTTCCTTGCCCGAAATTACTCCTGCCCAGATGCTGTGGATAATATTCATGTTGCAGTTATTCATCGGCTCCATGGAAATGCTCACGCAGAACCGATGGAAGAAGCAAGGTACGGTGCGCACAGCTGGCTCATCCCCCTCAGGTACAGTGGGGCAGCTCGGGGACGTGGGGCTGGTGGCCTCTGCCACCCCCACCAGCGTCAGAACCGCTGGCATTGCCTGCATGGATTGGGCAGGAGGTGTTAAACGGGGCTGATCCACACCTGGGGCTGGAAGGAGCCTGGAACCAGCATCCTCCCAGCCCTTGAGGCTGGCTGCACTCCCGTCTCGGTGCACGGCACAGGGGTGGCTCAGGGGTGCATGGAGAGGGCACTGCCCACCCTATGGCATTGCCAGCCCTGCCCTTGGGGCTGCGGTGGGACAGGGGGTGCTGCCTGTGCGAACCCCAAGAAGGCCAAGGATAGTGCAGACCACACTGGTTCTCTGATATTTCCCTTCTCCACTTAACACATTAAGTGAGCGGGGAGTAAAACCTCCTGGAAAGACGCTCAGAGCCGCTGCAGGCACTGCCTGTCCCCCTGCCCTCTCCTTCCCTGAGCAGAGGCACCCGCCAAGCTGGTGCTCGATGCCAGGGCACAGGGCAGGGTGTGCGCCGGTGCTGTGCTGAGGGAAATGCTCCCTTCCACTGGACACTGGCTCGTGTCCCCTCACTAAGATGTGCCAGGCAGTGGCAGCTGCAGGGAGAGGAACCGGGGCTGACGCTCTGCTCTGCGCTTGTGCAGGTTGGATTTGGAACCTACGTGTGCCAGAGTAGGGACAGGACCTGGCAGGAGTAGGGATGTCGGGGGCTGAGGCTGCAGCCCAGGCAGCTTTCCTCATGGCTGTTGTGTGTTAAAGATGTGCAGGTTCAGTGTGATTAGGTGGGTGGCAAGGCTGGCTGCCCTTACGCCCCTGATCAAGCACCAAAAGGGAGTTAGGGTGCCGCAAACCAGAGCTCCAGCTGCTGGCACTCAATGCTGAGCAGGTTGGTGCCATGGGATGTGCGGGGGCCTGATGTCCTGGCAGCACCTAGGGGTCCGGGCTCAGCTCCCTGCCTTCAACTCGTGTGGTCTCTCCCTGTATAACCAGTGTGGAAGGGGCAGCAAGGGCTCTGGGGGCTGGGAGCCGAGAGGGACGCTGCCGCACCCACAGCTCCTGGTGCCCACGGAGCCCACGGCAGTGGAGCTGGGCCCGGGGCAGGCAGCAATGGGTGATGCTACATTGACGTCCAGCACAGCCCAGACAGGGAGCACCCACGGGGGCACCTCAGCTCAGCCCCACATTTGTGATCACTGCCAGGCAAGGGGAGGTGAAGCCATCAGGTGTCCCTAATTTCCCTGGTCCCCTGGTTTCGGTGCGAGCCCCATCCCGTTGCGTGGCACAGCCCTCTGCCAGCTCCACGGTCGCTCCCCAGCGTTGCTCCTGGTGGGAGAGGCCGGTGCCAGCAACCCCGAGGGTGGTGAAGCAGGACCTGGCTGACCCAGCCTTCCTCCAGCTCTGCACCACGGGACTATTTTTGAAGCTGGTGATGGGAATGAGACACTGGAGCCTGCATCGGGGTCCCTGCCTTCCCTGCTCCAGATGAGGGCTGGGGGGAGAGTTACAGAAAAAAAAACCCAAAAACCCATGAAAAAGAATTAGGGGAGGGAAAGAGGCTCCTAAATCCCTGGGTCTCCAGAGAAGCTGCTCCAGCTGCAGCCAGGAACACAAATGTTGTCAGCGTTTGGTAAATATGTAACGGAGACCATAACAACTTAATGGATCCAAGGTGCTTCCTCAGTGCGCTCCCAGCAGCCTTAACAAAGCCTCCTGGCTGCACCACACCACGCTGCCACCCGAATCCCTGTGCTTCCGATCCGAACCACTGTGCCTCCCTTCCAGACCCCATTGCTCTGCCCTCCGAACCCCTGTGCCTCCCATCTGACCCCTGTGCTGTGGCAAAGGGACTGGGATCGGCCAGCTTGGGGACAGCTGCACGGCGCCGCTGCCCCACGGACCGGCTCATGCCAGGGAAAGCTGTGCCGGGGAGCAGCACATGAAGCTGGGAGGCAACATTTGCCAGCATCGCCCCCGGGTTCCTCATCACCAACCTCTGGGAGCTGCACAGGCATCGGCCACCTGTGTGCAGGAGCTTGGTGGCCTCTTACAGAGCTGCCTAGACAGTCGGGGGGGTGGAAGACACTGGGTATGGGGGGTCCCCTGTGCCTGGTACCCAACTACCAGGCTCCCGAAGTGTCCTTGTGCCAGGAGCATCTCTCCAGGCGGCATCTCTGGATGCAGGGAGCCAACAGGGGGAAGAGGAGTGGTCAGTGGGGTCTCCACAGGTTCTGACTCGGAGAATAGGAGTGATCAGGAGAGTCTCTGTGGGCCCTGCTGGGGGCTGAGGGGTGGCAGCAGCTGGTGCCCCAGCCTTGTCCCTGGGAGCAGAGCCCACCTCGGGGCAGGATACCATCCTGCAGGTCCAGAGCACAGCAAAGGCAGCCTGGGAGGCAGCGGAGGCTCTTGAGCAACCAGAAAGATCCCTATCTTGGCTTTTCTTGAGTGTTTCCAAAATGCTCTTTATCCCCTGACACTTAACAGGCGTCCACTAATTAATCCAGGTCAGAGCAGATTTCTTCCCGCTGCCCGGGCCATTCAGCTCACATTTACACCCTTCCCACGAGGTGGGCACGGCTGGCGTAGGAGCAGGGTTCAGGCTGACACCCTTGGGCACAGCCAGGCATGGGGCAAACCCCCAGCTCTGGATCTTGGGGTGATGGAGGTGGCGATGCCTGAACTGAGTGCAGAGGGGAGCGGTGGCTCTGTGCGTCCCCGAGCTGCCAGACCAGGGAGAGAGGCGATCTGGGGAGCAAAGGGGAGGTCTGGGGAGCAGAGGGAGGGATTTGGGGAACAGAGGTGGGATCTGGGGAGAAGAGGGGGGATTTGGGGAGCAGAGGGAGGGATCTGGGGAGCAGAGACGGGACCTGGGGTGAAGAGGGGGAATCTGGGGAGCAGAGGGAGGGATTGGGGGAGCAGAAGGGGATTCTGGGGTGCAGGGAGAGGTGGGAAGTGTCTACGGAGAGATGGGACAGGGTGATAGAGGGTCTGCTATGGGGCTGGGACCCTCCCCAGCGCCTCGGCCATGCCGTGCACGTGTGCTGCAGCCGTGCCACAGCCCCTCTCTGTCGTTTGTCCCTTCAGTGAGCGCGGGGCTCCTGGAAAACTGCACGGGCTGCGTCCTGTGCTCAGAGGACAACGGCTGCATCACCTGCCACCACCGGCTCTTCCTGCTCATCTGGAGGGATGGCATCCGCCAGTACGGGATGTGCGTCCACACGTGCCCCCCCGGCTACTTCGGCGTGCGGGGGCTGGAGGTCAACAGATGCACAAGTATGTCCTGTGCTGGCTGGGGTCCCCTGCTCCTCCCAGTGTCCCCACATCCCCTCGCCACCCTGCGGGTCCCAGCATCACTGGAAGGGTGATGGTTGCTTTTCCCACAGCATCCCTGGCTGCATGGAGCCAGGGCCAGCGGCGAGAGCCGAGGGCAGCCCAGACATGGGTTTTCCTCCCCTTTTCCCTGCCCAGAGCCGCAGTGGGTTTGCACAAGGTCCCCTGTGGCTACCAGGGCTGCCACCTCCAAGCTCGCTGCTTGCCGGCCCTGGGGCTCAGCTGAGCAGCCCTCCTTCCCTCCAGAGTGCAGGTCACCCAGCTGCGAGAGCTGCTTCAGCAGAGACTTCTGCATGAAGTGCAAAGAGAAGTTTTACTTGCACAAGGGTCAGTGCTTTCGGCAGTGCCCCCCCAGCACCACGGCGCTGCCCGGCACCCGCGAGTGCCAAGGTAAGCAGCCCCCACGCCCCGTGCCCACGCTCGCTGGGGGTGTGCGTGGTGCTGTGTGGTCACCATCCCCACCCTGCGTCCCTGTCCCCCCACAGAGATGTGCGAGCCGGGGCCCTGGAGCGAGTGGAGCGCCTGCACCCACGAGGGCCACACGTGTGGCTGCAAGTGGGGTGTGGAAACGCGGGTCCGGGAGGTTTCGGGGGCTGCTCGGGAGGAGGGGGCTGCCTGCCCCGCGCTGCAGGAGACGAGGAAGTGCCGCATGAGGAAGCACTGCCCAGGAGGTGAGCATCACACCCCAGGGATGGCTTCACGCCCCTTCAAAGGGAGCCCTGAGATGTGGTGGGAGGGAGGGCTGCGGCACTGGTCCAGCAGTGGCCGCCAAGCCTGGTTGTCATCTCCCAAGCATCCCAAGGCCGGTGGCTGTAACCGTGCAGTTCTGGAGAAAGCTGCCGTCGCAGGCACATGTGCTGAGCAGCCCTGGCGCTGGCACTGGCGCTGGCTGTGGGGATGGTGGGGGCTCCCACTCCACAGCCCCGGAGACTGCCGGGGACCGGCCGGCATCCCTGTCCATCACCGGGCTGGGACGGGTGCTGGTGCGAGCCGCCACGGTGGGACCAGGCTGCCGAGCTCCGGCTCCAATCCTGCCACGCTTGCAAGGAGAAAAGCACAGCCGGGGCTTTCTGCCTTCCAGTTGTGAACATCAAGGGTTGAGATCCCTTGATCTCCCTTGGGGGAGGCTCCTGCAAAAACATCTAAGCCCCTAAAATGCCATCAGTGCTTGTGGAGCTGGAAGGCATCACTCAGGGGATCTCTGACACCCAAAGCTTCGAGGGATGCCCCCAGCACAGGGTCCTCCTTCGCAGCTTGTCCAGCCAGAGGTTTGCCCCTGTTCCTGCGCCTTCTCCCGCTGGGCAGCACCGTGTCCCCTTGGTGGGGGCTCCGGTCACCCCAGTGCAGGCTCCCCAGCACGTCTCACAGTGCCCAGCCCTGGCGCAGGGTCCAGCCAGGCGGTGCAGGCGCGATGTGTGGCTGGCGATGGGAACCGGGAGGCAGCTGATGTCATTTTTGGATGCAGCTGGCTGGACCGAAGCTCTTCTAATAAATCTCCCCTTAATGACTGGCAGAAAGGGAGATTGCATGAGATACCAGTCTGGAGGGCCTGGAAGGAGATCTGAGTGGCCGGCCCCAGCGGTGCAGAGATTTGCGGCTCGGAGCTCACTGTGTGCCGTCAGACATGCCAGCAGCACCGCCAGCACGGCAGGCACCGAGAGCGGTGGGGAAAGGACTGGAGGGAGAATGGAGAAGGGATGGAGAACAGGGGCAATAACAGAAGACGTGCGTGCCGGGGCCGTCGAGCCAGGCGAGCGGCTTCATCCCAGCACCATCAGTCATAAATAATATTTTCCTGCTGACAGCATGGAGGAGCCGATTTCCATCCCTGCCCGGGCCCCAGCTCACAGCTTCGGGGCGCCAGGTGGCATCGATTTTGGGGATGATCCCCTCCCTGCCGGCTGCGCCGGCTCGGGACGCAGGGAGCTGGTGACAGTTTGATGTGGCAAGTTTGGCACGGGAGGAGAGGCTGCTCCGGAGCACGGTGTCCCGTGGCGCGGCGCCGGGCGGGTGTCTGCGGCACGGTGCCCGTGCCCAGCCGTCCTTGGCACATGGCAGGTCCTGGCTGCGGGCACTGCTTGATGGTGCTTTGGAGGCACCCTCCGCTGTGGGGTGACGAGGAAGGCCGTGGCACCCTGGCAAAGCGCTCAGCCTCCCAGCTCTGCCCGGACATCCTCTCCTGCACACCGGGAGGCCACGGTGATGGGCTCAGGGAGTGGTAGGGCGCCTTGCTCAAGGCTGCCAGCTGGGATCAGCTCCAGAGCCAGGTCTGGTGTAGAGAAGGGAGAGGGAAATCCCTTCAGTGCCCAGTGAGCAGTGCCTGCTGCCCGGGTCGGGCAGGCAGGAGAGGGCAGCCCCTCTGTGTCTGGCAGCTTGGCGTCCCCGCCGTGTCGGAGCGTGCGTCTGCCCTCGCTCCCAGGCTCCTGCCCGCCCAGCCAAGTGCTGGGTTATGGGATCCAGATGCGGGAGGAGGACAGGGAGTTCACTTGATGCAACTAAGATACCTCCAGCCCAGGCGAGCCTGGAAAGGCAGCAGGACCCGACTGTGTGATGAGAGATTTGTGCCACCACTTCTGAGCCATTCCCGGGCAGCTGGAGGAGAGAAGCATCCGCGCTTGGCTGAAGCACAAATCCCCTCACGCTGCTGTAAATCTGCCTTGTGTGTCTGCCCCGCTGTCCAGATGCTTGGTGTTCGTGCTGTGCCCTCTCCTCTGTGGGTGGCAACTGTCTGGGAGATCAGAGCTGAAAAACAGAGTTGGGCAGGGAAAGAGCTGGAGCCCTTGGAAAGGATCGGCCCCAGCAGCGTTGGTACACTCAGAGCTGGTTGTGGTCCCCGTGCCCCTTTCACTGGGACTGCGTGGGGAGAGTGGCACTGGACACGGCCCACAACATCACTTTGGGGTGTTGGTGCAGTCTCCATCCTACTTCAGCATCCCCAGTTCTTGGTTGGCCTCACTTGATTGAGTTTGGTTGAGTTGGCCCCAACCCATTCCTGGAGACTGCGGAGTCATCAGGACTCAGAGTCCAGCCACGGAAGCTGGAGGAACAATACACTGATGTTCTTCTACCCATGCCACCAGCACAACCAGACATCCTGTAGACCCGGGTTATTGCTTGGTGACCTGGAGATGACTCTGGGAATCTCCAAACTGACAAGAAGGTCCTGTGCTACTGCTTCAGGGAAGATACAGGATCCACAACCCATGGATGGGTCTTGAGCTGGATCCTGCTGCCTGGCCACCAAGCGAGCCCTCCTTTTCTCCTTCTTTTTCTGTTCCAGAGAAAACCGAACCCAAAAATAAAGGCAAGAAGCGACAGAAGAAGCCAAAGACAGAACCACAGACGGGTACCTAGCGGCACTGGCATGGGAGCTGGGGCGACACGGCAGGAGCTGGTCAGGAGCTCTCCGTGCCACCAGCTGGCAGCACAAAGAGCTCCTGACCAGCTCCCACCGCATTGCCCCAGCCACGTTGCCCCTGTTTTTCCATCCACAAAAAAAATTGCACAATTTTCTTCCCCCCCTCCTTGCTCCCATTTTCTTTTGAGACAATTTATGGCCTGTAAAACATTTCCTTTTCAGAAAATCTAATTTGCAGTGTCCAAAGCCATCCCCTGGGGCTCGGGGAGGGGGTGGCTCCTTTCTTTTTCTGGTTTTTCCCCTCTCCCCTGCCTGCTCAATCCCTTCCTTCACTCCAGTCAGTTGGGATGGGGTTGGATGGCAGTGATGAAGATGATGCCTGCCTGAGTATCGTTCTTCTCCAAGCCTGGGAGATGTCCTGTGGCCACAGTAACTCCCACAGGAGTATTGGGGTGTCATGGAGATGCACTGGGTGCTGGGCAGGGTCACCTCATCCTCAGCCACGAGCACGGAGAGTGAGGAGACCCCCAGATTTAGACCTTGTTGGGGACCATGCAGCTGCTCATGGCAACCCTGCCTGGTGCTCAGCATCCCCATGGCCAACTCCTGCCACCTACAGAGGGCTGGAGGAGCTCCTCTCCCTGGCTGGCTGGAGGTGCAGGAATGTGGGGTGACCATGGCCATGTTTGGCCAGGGACAGGGGCGCACACGATGTAATCGCAGCTGCTGTAGCGAGGCGGGACAGGGGATGCTGCTGCCTCCTGCATCCCCTACTGGGATGTGCTGGGAGCAGCCATCACAGCCCATTCCCAAATGTCACTGGGGCCACAACCCAGGGTTGCGGAGCCCACTCGTGCCAGTCTGTCCTGCCGAGCTGGCTGCCACGCTCACATCCCTGCAGAAGGCGTTAGTTGGTGAAGGACGGAGGGCTCTAGCAGTACATTTAACGTGTTCTGCTCAAAGTGCTGCCCCAGCTGCAGGTGCCTCTGGGTGAAAGCTCCCACCCCAAGCAGGGTCTGGCAGTGGGGTGTCGGAATGTCGGGGTGCGGGGGCCACACAGACCCTTCAGGACGAGAGCGCTGGGTGTCAGCATCGAGCTGGCCCCAGCTGCTGCAGCTCCTCTGTTCGCTTAATGTCAAATAAATGCATTAAACCTCTGGTATCCTCTTGCCTCTTCATATTCCTCACTTCCACAAGGCTCTGCAGGAGGGGACAGGGATGCAGCCGTGGCTACGACACAGCCAGGGGTGCAGGAGCAGCTGTACCCCCCAGTCCCCTCCTGTGCACAACCAGACCCAAACCACAAAGTGGAGGGGAAAGGCAGCCACGAGCATGGGACCCCACCGCCCTGCACCCTGCAGGCAGCGGCGCCTGGGACGGGCACCCTGCCTTTGTGCCCCCTGTGCTGTGGAGAAAATCACCCCTTCCTGAGACATGAGCATCCCTGTGCCCAGGGAAGCCCCTTCTCCCATGCCAGCCTGTGCCCACTACCCTAGTTGTCAGCTCCAAGGAGAACCAGCCTAGAACTAGCCCAGCACAGAACTAACCCAGCCTAGAACTAGCCCAGCACGGAACTAACTCAGCCTAGAACTAGCCCAGCACAGAACTAACTCAGCCTAGAACTAGCCCAGCACAGAATTTGCACAGTACAGCACTAGCCAAGCCTAGAACTAGCCCAGTCCAGCACTAGCCCAGCCCAGCACTAGCCCAGTCCAGCACTAGCCCAGCTCAGCACTAGCCCAGCACAGCACTAGCCCAGCACAGAGGCTGGTGGCCACGGTGACCCCAGCTGCTGGCCCCCAGCCATCCCAGCTCCTGCAGACCCCCAGCCCTGGAGCTGGGCACGCCACACCCTGTGTGGTGTCCGATCGGTTTGTTCCAAGCTCTGCCTGGACACAGCCCCCATCCCGGTCCCCTCAGGCTCATCCCGCAGCTGGAGCAGCCGGATCCAGGCCTGGCTCCCCCCAGCACTATAAATAGCTGGGATGGGATGGGGTGTCCTGAGGGGAGGGTCTCCGCGGGGGGTGATCAGGAGGGACTCACTGGGTGCTGGGTTTGGAGGATGGGAGGGCTCGGTGCCCGTGCAGGCATCTCACCACTGCTGCCTGGCTCAGGAGGTGCAATGAGCTGCGCAGAGAAGAGCCGAGGGGGGCGGCGGGGGATGCGTGTGCAAGCGTGTGTGTGTGTAAGACACATTTTTAGATCACGTGTGAAACTTGATCCCCCCCACAGTGGGCTCGGAGGAGAGAAAAAAAGATAGAAGTATTGTTTTTAAACAGATTTTTTTCCTTTGTTTTTATTTCCCCCCCCCCTTTCCCCCTGTGAGGGCTGCGGATGCCTGGCGATAAAAGGCCGTGGCGGCCGGAGCTGGCTCAGAGGGAGGAAATGCTGAAATCGCAGCGTTTCGACTTGGCGGCGAGCACCCACTGACCCACGCCAGCGAAACGCGGCGGCGTGGCCGCCCGGGAAGCGCGGCTGCAGCACGGCGCTCTCACCCCTACCCGCAGCCGCAGCGACCCTCGTGCCATGCGAGCGCTCAGCCTCGGCCTCATGGCCCTGACCTGTGCCGCGACGGCGCTGAGCGTGGCCGGAGCCCAGCGCCGAGCGCTGGATGGAGGCGGCCGCCGGCGGTACCACCGGGTGCAGCACGGCCACTGCAGCTACACCTTCGTGCTGCCCGAAGCTGACCCGCCACCCTGCCCGCCTGCGCCCGCCGGCCCCGCCAACGCGCTCCTGCAGCGGGACTCGCCGGCCGGCACCACCGCACATGGGGCCACCCAGCGCCTGCGGCACCTCGAGAGGATCCTGGAGAACAGCACCCAGTGGCTGCTGAAGGTAGGTGGTGGGGATCGGGTGGTGGGTGGGGGTCTGCCTGCAGCGCCTGAGTGTGCAGCATCCTCACATCGGCTGCCACTCTCGCTCCCAGCTGCCGGGGGCACAGCCGGGTGCATGCGGGTTGTGCCAGGTCAGCCCAGTCAGCATCTCCTCTGCGGGTTTGATCCTGAACAGTTGGCACTGCAAATTTGCTCCCCAGAGGGGATGGATGCTAGGGGTGCTGCAGGTGCTGCGGGTGCTGTGGGTGCTGCGGGTGCTGCAGCTCACGGGTGCTTGCGGCTGTGTCCCACTGCCATCCCCTCCATGGCTCCTTGTGCTCCCAGCTGAGCTGGCTGTGCCAGGCATTCCTCAGGGCTCAGCGCTCCCCATTCTGGATCAGGATGCAGCCCTGCTGGAAAGCTCCCGGGAGCGATTTTGGCAGGCGGTGGAGCAAAGGCAGGGGCTGCTGAAACCTCTCCAGCTTCATCATTTTCCCACTTATGGGCTTTGCAAAAGCTCCTGGTGCTTGGTGAGGGTTTGAGTGGGACCCATGGTTCCAGGGTGGCCCCTGTGACATATGGGTGGGGTGCTGCACTGGAGGGGTTGTGTGCCCAAGGGGGTGCCCCTCACACCCCCTCAGTTCACCCCATCCCCACCACCCACGGCAGGAAGAAGTGCTTCCTTCCCCAGGGTTCGTGAGCCCTGATCGAGCCCCCATCTGCCAAACGCAGCCGCCTGCGTCAGACCCAGGAATAGTTCGTCCCGAGGGACCCCTCCCTGGGGAGCTGCAAATCCTGCACTCTTGTGAGGCAGCGGGACCCTTTGTGCCCGTGCGAGGGGCTCAGCCCTGGCCACTGCTGACCCTGCAGCCGAGCGGCATCACTGGCACAGCCGCATCCACATCCTGACCGTGTCCTGATGGGGTGCAAAGGGAGCTGCCTGCCTCATCACCCCGAGAGCCTGGTTGTAGCAGCGGAGCTCGAGGCCAGGGCCAAATGCACTGAGCAGGGGTCCCGGGGTGGCCCGTAATGGCCACACTGCTCGGGGAGCCTCTCCTGGCCATGGGAGATGGAGGGGGGCAGCAAGAACACACAGTGTTCCCTCAGTCATCCCAGATGACAGATTCCTCAAAAGCTGGGAAAACGCTGAGCCACAGCTCTGCTGAGAGCCAGACGGGATGTCACAGAGGGACCAGGAAAGCCAGCCACCACCTGGCTGGTGGCTGTGAATTTCCATCACTGTGGGACCTGCTGGGTCTGCTGTGGAAGCTCAGCCCTGGGATGCCTGCGCTGTGGGGTTCCTGCAATCTGGGATCCCTGTGCCCTGTCATCTCCACACCCTGGGAATGCACGAGGCAGCGGGGCACTGGGCAGCTGGTACCCCATCCCATCCCATCCCTCAGCATGGCCCCTCCGTTCCGAGGCAGCTTGCAGCTCTTTTTTTCCCGTTGTTCCCTGGCTTTCCTAATTTAAGCAGAGCTGCCCAGGGACGCTTGTTTTGGTCGGACTCCAGGCCTGAACAAACAAACTGGGGCTCGAAGGAGGCATCGGGTTTGGGGACAGATTGTAAACAATATCACATCCCTATCTGCCGTGCCGTGTCCCAGGATCCCTGCTGGGGACTGGGGTCCTGCTGGAATCAATGGGAGAGCTCCCAGGGCCCCCTCAGGCACCCCCAGCACCCAGTTTTCCCCAGGGACCCCATCAGCAGCACTGGGGTACAGTCCTCACATGGCTGGGAGGGACAGGGAGGGGACAAGGATTCAGCACAGGGGGACACACATCTTCTGCTCGCTGTCCCGCTGGCTGTTCCCAGCTCAGGAGGAATTCGTTGTAGTTCAAACACAAACATTTGATGGAGCCACAGGGTCTGGGGAGGGGGCTCGGGCTGGGATGGTTTCCCCAGGGGGTCACCAGGAGGCTGGTGGCTCTGGGGCTGGTGCTGCTCACCCTGGCATGGACTGGGGTGAGCTCTCCTGGATTGGGGACACCCTAGATGGTGCTTCTGGGGCGCTGAGCCCAACAAACCTGGCTCACCTCAGCACCCATGGGTGAAGAAAGGGCAATCCCAGCTTCCCAGGGCTCCCAGCTTCCCAGCCCTGGGCACAGAGCCTATCCCTGTCGGGTCCCCTCTGCCCCCCGGGACCGGGAATGCTGTGTCCCCCTCCAGCCCCCGCTCCCAGGGAGCTGCTGGGGTGATTTCTGCTCTGTGCTCAACCTTCCCTGTGCCAGCCTGACCTTTTCCACGGGCCCACACTGCCCTCAGGCTCCGAGATATGTTTATTTTTTTTAAAAAAATGGCAAGATTGAGAGGGAGAGAAGGCCTCCGCGAGCCTTGTGAGGCTGCAAGATTAACGACGTGGTTAAAGGGAAACTCTCCAGCAATCCCTCAGCTCCGGGAAATGTTTTCCAGACGTGGCTCTCTGACCTTTCCCCACTTCCTCCCTGCGAGGGAAAATCCTGGGGGAAGCGGGGTGCAGGCAAGGCTGGTCGGGGTGCCCCTCGAGGGTGCCGGCAGAGGGGCGATGGCTTTGCTGCTGGTGCTGGGGAGGAGGGAATGGGGGCAGGAGGGAAGGGGATCCCGCTGCTGCCAGCCAGCGAGATTTCATCGTGCTCAGACAAGTGCACACTGGAGACCTGCACCCTGTCCTTCTCCCATGCGGATCATCCCAGCCCCACTCGCCACCCTCCGCACCACCCAGAGAGCCCCAGCCCACACCAGCTTGTCCCAAATGGTCCACGGCCTCAAGGGATGCACAAGGACATGGGCAGCATCCCTGTTTGGGAGGTTGGTTGGGAGGTTGAACAGGGAGCAGGTCCAGTGCCCGTCCCGCTCCCATGAGGATCATCCCAGCCCTGTGCCGTGGTCCTGCTTCCATGTGGAACATCCCAGCCCCACTGACTGCCCACCACACCACCCGGAGAGCCCCATCCCGCCCCAGCTGGTCCTGTCTGCTCCAGCCTCATGGGATGCACAAGGATGCGGGCAGCATCCCTGGCTGTGAGGTTGGGCAGCGAGCAGGACCAGGGGGAGCGTGGGGATGGGGGGATCTGTGGGGTGGAAGGAGCAGGGCAGCCCCCATCCCCTCTTGCTCCGTCCGGCACGGGGCTGCTTTCCCAGCGTGGGTGGCAGCGCAGCCCCTTCCGCTCCCCGCGGCCCCCGCCAAGGCCATCGCCCCGGGGAGGGCCCGAATGGGAACTTCATGGTGGAGCTGCCAGAAATAGCAAAGCCTTGGGGAAAGGCGACTCCCCCGCGGGCTGGGGAAGCGGAAGCGACATCTCTGCTGTGTCCGCAGCCGGCTTCTTCCCAGCCCAGAGCCCTTCCCCATGGTGGGGCAGCACCGGGGCAGGACACCCACCTCCCCCAGCTGGTGGTGGCCCTCAACTTCTACATCCCTGGGGCTGGGAAACAAGGGGCTGGGGGCTGGAGCCAGGCTGAGGCCAAAGCTGGTGCCAGCGCCGATGCCAGTAGCGATGCTGGCCACTCTGCCTGGCTGCTCTGCACAGGCCACCCCAGCTGGGCAGCAGCCCCAGCTTAACAACAGACCTGGGCACACCAAACCCATGCCCGGTCCCAGTCCAGGAATCCTGCTGGCACCGCAGCCCTGGAATCTTGGCAGCCCTTGCTGGAGGGATGCTCCCCCGTGGTGAGAACAGCTCTGTCCTCCCGAGAAGCTTCAGATGGCCCCGGGATGGGTCGTGCCACGCTGAAGCGCTCACAGGGCTGTGCTGAGGGGCTGTGCCAAGCACCGCCAAGCTCAGCCAGAGTGCTGAGGGTGGACCCGGAGCGCTCCCAGAATGCCCTGATGCGTCCCCGCTCCCCTCCACAGCTGGAGAGCTACATCCAGAGCAGCGTGAAGCCGGAGATGGTGCAGCTGCGGCAGACGGCGGTGCAGAACCAGACAGCCACCATGCTGGAGATCGGCAGCACCCTCCTCAACCAGAGCGCCGAGCAGAGCCGCAAACTCAGCGACGTGGAGACCCAGGTAGGGGCTAGATGGGGTGCACGGTGCACATGTCCCCTTGTCCCCACCATCCCCAGGACCACGGTGGGTGACACAGTTTCTCTGTTGCTAAAAGTGAGGCAATTCCCCAAGGTACTGCACCGGTACCGGGGTTGTGTGCCAGGGAGCCACAAGCCCGGTGACATCGAGGACGTGGCGTGGCCCTGGCTGCTTACACCGATGCTCGCCTCTGCTCCCGGGGCAGGTTCTGAACCAGACATCGCGCATTGAGATGCAGCTGCAGGAGAACTCCTTGTCCACCACCAAGCTGGAGAAGCAGCTGCTGCTGCAGACGAACGAGATCCACAAGCTGCAGAACAGGAACAAGTAGGGCCTGGGATGACCCAGGGACCCCCACAGCCCCTGGACCTCGGGAGGAGGATGGTCTCTTCCACCCCAGGAGCACAACTGCACTTTGGGGGGGCTTGAACCCCTCCCGGGGCTGTCTGGGGTCCCTGGGGATTGCACAGCCTTGGAACAGCCCCCTGGGCTTTGATTCCTCCTGGCTCAGGACATACCAGAGGTGCCAGGTGGGGCGCAACAGGGAATGGGGACAGCTCTGGTTCCCTGCAGATGTGCTGGGGCTCTGCAGCTGGGACAGGATCCGCTGTGCCACCCACTCCCTGCTCGGTTGCTTGGCATGGGCACGGCCCCCTGTCACCGCTGCCTCCCTCTTTCAGCATCCTGGAGGTGCGGGTGCTGGAGATGGAGGCAAAGCACCAGGAGGAGCTGGCAGGGGCCCGCTCGGAGAAAGAGAAGCTGCAGCACCTGGTGAGCCGGCAGAGTGGCACCATCGAGGAGCTGGAGAAGGCGCTGGTGGCTGCCAGTGCCAACACCAGCCTGCTCCAGCGCCAGCAGCTCCAGCTCCTTGAGTCGGTGCAGAGCCTGGTGCACCTCGTCTCCCTGGGCAGAGGTGAGTCGGGGCGTGTGGGCAACGGGATTGCTCCTCACAGCCCCCATGAAGGAGCTCAGCTCAGGCATGGATGGCTTTGCCCCAAAAAAAGGGGCCTGATGCTATCCCAGAAGCAGCTCTGAGGCCCCAGGGGAGAGTTCGTGTCCCAGCATTGTCCCCAGCCACGGCAAATCACCAGGCTTAGGCTGGCGGCAGCCCTGGTGCATCCCTGCCGCCTCACTCAGCCCCTGGGAGATGATACAGAAGAAAGAAAAATAATCCAATGGCCCAAAAGCAGCTAAAGGGAGTGGGAAGAGCAACAAAACCAGACAGGGCTGCGGCAGAGTTGGGGTTTCTGCCATCTCACCCCAACTCTGCCGCAGCCCCGCTGCCCGGGCAGGAGCAGCGATTCCAGGACTGCGCCGAGGTGCGCCGGGCGGGCATCCGTGCCAGCGGGGTCTACACCCTCCACATCACCAACCTCAGCGAGCCCAAAAAGGTGAGCACAGCCCAGAGAGGGGCCTTCAGCACAGCCCCCCAGGATGCTGCTGTCCCCAGTGCCCCCTGGCCCCAACCACAGCCGGTATCCCTGCACAGTGGGCACATCCCAACCCCTCCTGCTGGGCAGTGCCCCTCACCCTGTCTGGCCTTTGGGGCTGAGGTGCCTCAGGGGCTGCAGAGGGGGAAAAGGGCAAAGATGGGGGGGATAAAATTGATTTTAAAGCCACCCTACAGGCCACCTGTGAGCACAATCATAGAACCATAGAATCAACAGGTTGGAAAAGACCCACTGGGTCATCGAGTCCAACCATTCCTATCAAACACTAAACCATGTCCCTCAGCACGTTTTCCACCAGTCCCTTAAATACCTCCAGGGAAGGTGACTCAACCCTCTCCCTGGGCAGCCTCTGCCACTGCCCAATGACCCTTTCCATGAAAAATTTTTTCCTAATGTCCAGCCTGAACCTCCCCTGGTGGAGCTTGAGGCCATTCCCTCTTGTCCTGTCCCCTGTCACTTGGGAGAAGAGCCCAGCTCCCTCCTCTCCACAACCTCCTTTCAGATAGAGAGCAATGAGGTCTCCCCTCAGCCTGTTCTCCAGCCCCCTCACCAGCTTTATTGCTCTTCTCTGGACTCGCTCCAGAGCCTCAACATCCTTCTTGTGGTGAGGGGCCCAGAACTGAACACAGGATTCGAGGAGCGGTCTCACCAGTGTCCCACCAAGAGCCACAAAGCGAGGAAAGACCCCTCACCCCCAGCCCAGCTCATGCTCCCCAGCCCCACATCAAGCTCTAGCACCCATGCAGCACCCGCGCTGAGCTGCCCAGCCCAAACCAGCCCCCATCACCCTGCTCTGCTCCCCATCCCTGCTCTTCCCACTGCAGGCATTCTGTGACATGGAGACAGACCGCGGCGGCTGGACCATCATCCAGCTCCGCACCAATGGCAGCCTCAGCTTCCAGAGGACCTGGAGGGAGTACAAGCAGGTCTGCACCCACCCAGTGAGGAGGGCACACTGAGGGCATCGCAAGCATCCCATGCTCACCCCCCTCTTCACGGTTCCCCCAGGGCTTCGGGAACGCAGCGGGCGAGTACTGGCTGGGTAACGAGGCCGTGCACCTCCTGACGAGCCAGGCGCCCTACGCCCTGCGCATCGAGCTGTGGGACTGGGAGGGCGGCCAGGTCTATGCCCACTATGGGAAATTCCAGCTGGGGAGCGAGAGGCAGCTTTACAGGTAGGAGAGAGGCTCTGGGTGGGCACCCCCACCTCCAGCTGTCCCTAAGCCCCAGGGGCAGCGGTGGCAAGGGCTGGCTGTGATGACCAGGGAGGTGTGTGGCCCCCGGAGGGTGTGGGATCACACAGGGCTTCACTGGGATGTCCCGGCAGGGTTACGTCTTGGCAGAGCTCCTCTGCAGGAGCCCAAGGACAATGTTGTGCCACCCACTCTGTCTTCTCTCCAAAGGCTCCTGTGAACCCAAAGTAGAATCATAGAATCATAAAATCATAGAATCACCAGGTTGGAAGAGACCCACTGGATCATTGAGTCCAACCATCCCTATCAAACACTAAACAATGTCCCTCAGCACCTCGTCCACCCGTCCCTTAAACCCCTCCAGGGAAGGTGACTCAACCCCCTCCCTGGGCAGCCTCTGCCAGTGCCCAACGACCCTTTCTGTGGAAAATTTTTTCCTGATGTTCAGCCTGAACCTCCCCTGGCAGAGCTTGAGGCCATCCCACACCATCCAATCTCCCCGAGTGGGGCTGAGGGTCTCTGTGACCCCCCAGCAGCACTGAAGGTGGCCGTGCCATGCCATGCAGGCTCTCACTGCAGGATTACAGCGGCACGGCTGGGCAGCAGAGCGGCTTGGCCCTGCAGGGCACCCACTTCAGCACCCGCGACGCTGACAATGACAACTGCCTCTGCAAGTGCGCCCAGATGCTGTCAGGAGGTGAGTGGGGAGCAGGGACCCCCATGCCACCCCCACGGGTGCCCACCCGAGATGCCACCCTCCCACCGTACTTCCTCGCAGGCTGGTGGTTCGATGCCTGTGGCCTCTCCAACCTGAACGGCATCTACTACCCGGCCCGGCACAACATCCGCAAGCTCAACGGCATCCGCTGGCACCACTTCCAGGGCCCCAGCTACTCCCTGAAGGGCACCCGCATGCTGATCCGACCCGCCAGCTTCTAGCACACCAGCAGCTGGGATGGCATCACAGCTGGTGCCAGCCTGGCATGGAGGTGGGAGAAGGGATGACTGAGCCCTCCCAGCTGCTGCAGGGAAGCTTTTCCCCCAGTTATTGTTTTTCACTCATTTTTTTATTCCGTCCTCTGAGATCCTGCCCATCACAGAGAGGAGCTGGACCCCCAGCTCCCCAGGCCACCTCCTTCACCAGGGATGGGGGTCCAAAACCCTGCCAGGACCCCCTGCTCAGCCCGGCTCCAGGGTGCAGCGGGGACTTTGCCTTTTCTGTATGGTTGAGGGCATTGCAGATCCCCCTCCGTCCCGCTTTTCCCATGGGATTAGGAGTGCTGGTGGGGACGGGGTCCCTGTGACACGAGGGTCTGGTGCCATCCCTCCTTCCCTTGCTGCTTCTTGCAGGATCGGGCTGGGCATTTCCAGCCTTTGGGGGTGGGAGGGAGGAGAAGGGGGAGCCTTTGGGGACCCTGGAGGGACCATCTCCAGGCTGGGATGGTTGGTGGCCCCATGGCAGGGTGAGGCTGAGGGGTCACAGGTAGAGAGGGGATTGCAGCTTGGGATGGGGATGGGGGGGTGGGAGGTGATGGGAAGGGTCTTGGGGGTGGCTTTTGAGGGGATCTGAGCGGGGGCAGGGGAGAGAGGGAGGAGATGGGGGTACAGGATGGGGAAGTGGGGTGTGGACCCGAGTCCCCTTGCCCCTGGTTGCGTTGAGGTGCCAAACCCACCCTGAGAGCACTTTGCAGGGCAGCCTGGGTGAAGCGGGGTGCTGAGCAGCTGGGTCTCAGCCGGCAGCACCTCCTCCCTGTGCCCACCTCATCCCGAGCGGCCGCACGCTGGACTGGGGGTGCTTTTATTTTTGTACTAAGACATATTTATTTTCCAAGCATCGTCCGAGAGGCAGCAGGGCAGCACCCATCGCTCTGCACCAGCACTGGGACAGAAGGGTGGGCAAACAGGCCGTGGGACAGGACAGGACAGATGGACTCCAGGCATCCCCAGGGGACCCGGAGCCTCAGGGACCCCGGGGGAGAGTGGGGCTTGGTGACACCTGCTCACAGCCTGTCCCTGTCCCCCTTTGCAGTTGTCCCTGTCACCCTGCAGCCCAGTGGCCGCTCCCCACAGCACCCTCACCCCGCTGGGTCCCAGGTCACCTGTTCCACTGGGTGCCAGGTTCCCTGGGTTCTGGTGGCAGTGGTGGCACCTACTGAGGACGCTCTGCCTCCGTGACACCTAATGTCCCCTACCCTGGGAAAGGGGTTGCTGTCACCCAAGACCCACCAGAGCTCCTAGGGGACAGGACCAGTGCCTGGGAATAGGAAGAGGGATGCAGGGATGCAGATCCACCTCACCGAGATGGTGGGACCCGCTGGAGGGTGCTGGCACTGGCACCAGCTGCGCACGTGGCGGTGAGTGGCTCCGGACACCCTGCCCTCAACGCTGTCCCGAGGCGTTCGCTAATTATCAGTGATTAAAGCAAGTCACCTAGTTGGCATTTCCCAAAGATCCTCATCCATGGGGTTGTGCAGGGTCATTACAAAATGGAAAACATGGGGGGGGGGGGGGGTTGGTGCCCAGGAGCCTCGTCCCAGTCCCTTTGAGCAGCAACAATGCTGGTGGGGCCACAGGTCCCGGACCCAGGACCCCCAGGCTCCCCACGCCACAGCAGGGCTGGTTCCCCACCCCAGGGTGCTGCAGATTTTCTCTCGCCCTCCACCTGCCTTCGTGTGGAGACCCACGGGAGACCCCGGCGAGGGCAGAGGACACCCTTCCCACCATCCCTGCGCCCTCCACGTAACAGATGGGCTCAGCTGCGGCTCCCACCGAAACCAGAGCTGCCAAGTGGCAGCTGCCTGGGAAACTGATAGGGACCGCTGGGGCCATCCTGCTGTCCCCAGCATGGGGAACATTCCCAGGGGGCCACGCATCACCTCAGCGCATCTGAGCCAGGGTTTCATGCAGGCAGGAGCAGACGACAGCTCCTGCCTCGGGAACACGGCTCCTCCTGCCCCTGCGCGAGCATGCAGACACGCATACACACAAACACGCGTGCACACGAACACAAGCACACACAGGTATGTGGGCACTGGAAGGTGTATGCCCACAGACATGCGTGTACACAGGCACACAGACACGCATGCTCAGGACTATGCATCCTCACGTGGACAGGCTTGCACAGAAACCTGCAGGCATACATGCATGTACAAACCTGTGTGTGCCAAACACGCGTGCGCACGAGTGTGCATGCACACACCACAGCCTCTGGATGGCCATGCAGGTTACAGGACACCAGGACCAAGCCGAGGGCCAGCAATGCCCCCGTACCCAGGGGTTGGTGCCCCCCCACCTTGGCAGTGGCAGCAAATTTAGCCCTGGACACGCTGCGGTGAGGAATCCAGCGGCACAGCCGGTCCCAGCCAGGATCCAGTTGCAGGACAGCTTTTCCCAAGGGTGAAGGCTGACCCTGAGCAGGTGCCCAGGGTCCCCGTCACCCCCTCGAGGAGGCACCCGGTGCTCCACACGCTGTCATTAAGGATCCCGTGGCTTCCACCCCATCCTGCTTTTTCAGCCTGACTCATGGGCCAGACTCCGTGTACACATCCTGCCTGTCACATACCCAGGCAGCCACCCCTGCTGTCCCGCAGCGGGACAAGCACGGATTCTGCACCCTGCACGGTGGCTCTGGGTGGAAGCAGGAGCTGGGCTGCGGTGGGAAATCCTTCATCTCAAGTTCGGGATAGAAGCATCGGTCAAGGGGAGCCCTGGTGCTGCCCTGGCCAGCAAGTGTTGAGCCGAGGCTGAACTGGGGGTGGGAGAATTGGCTGGGGCAGGACAGGGTGGCAGCAGCCCTGACTCCTTCAAAAATGAAACCTACAGCCCTGTGGAGGGAAGCTGGACCTTGTCCCCAGCCTGTCGCTGTCACCACGTGTTGGCCAAGAGGCACCAACTGGCTCCCTGCACACGTGGAGCCAGTTGCAGCCGCGGTGCCAGCACCACAGCTGGAGCTGGGGGGAGGCAGGGGCAGGGCTGGTGTCCAGGCAGGGTCCCCTGGGCGCAGGCACTGGTGACATCGGTGCCACCTTCCCCAGCAGCCATGTGCATCCACACGGCGAGGAGCAAGGACACCTCACCGGTGCAGGCAGCACCTCACCGGTGCTGCACGAGGCCACCTGGGGATAACACACCCCACTGTTCATCTTCAAAGCGCTCCCTGCACCGACTTTCATCCTCGCTCCTCCCCAGCCCACCTGGGAGGTCTCCACAATCCCGCAGGAGCCAGGACTTGGCCAAGTTGAGGGTGCTTTGCCGGAGCAGGGTGAGAGGGCTGCGTGCTTGGCACAGTGTTGGCCGGGGCTCTGCCGGGACCTGCCGGACCCAAGCGCCAGCCCTGCCGTGCCTCCCGGGCCCCGCGCTGGCACGCTGCCGCACGGCACCCATCGCTCCCCGAGGGGCCCTGCCCTCTCCTGACCTCCACCTCAAAACACAGCAACGTGCACAGCCTCCAAACTCAGAGATTTAATAAAAACCACCGCGTTGTTATTATTTACAGATCAAACATCAAGAAAAACCATAGAAATGAGGAAAAGACCAACAACTGTCATCTTCATAAATACCAGAGTCCAGCGTGCCGGGGCTGTGTGCCCGCTAGCACCCGGGAGGGGACACACAGGCGCTCACAGACACTCACACACACCCGGCCCTGGGCTGCTCGAAGCAAGGAGTCAGATTTGTCCCCGTCACAAAGCACCCAGCTTCTCCCAAACCATCATCATTAAGATAGGGACCACCAGGACACAGCCCCCACCCTGGGCAGCGCGGCCCCATCATGAAGGTAGCTCCTTCCCTGGGGATGTGTCCTTGCTCCGGGCAGGGGGATCCGGCCCCTTATCCCCCACCCGTGGGTGCTGTGGAGAAGCAGGAGCTTGCAGCAGGTCAACCACACACAGGCTCCTGCAGGTAGAGGTGAGGAGAGGGCGCTGGGAACCAACACAGGGACACGTGTCCTCTGTCCTCCTGCGGCTCACAGGCACCTGGCTCTCCAGTGCCAGCACGGGGTCTGACGGAGCCAGAGCCAGCGGGAAGGATGCTCGACCACCACACCAGGGCTCTCCCAGTGCTGCTGCTCCAGTGCTTCGCAGGGAAGCAAGGTGGGGAGGGTCCTGTCACTGCCATGAGTCTCTCGTGGGACACAGCCCATGACTCCGCAGACTGGGCCAGAGCTTTCTCCCAGTCCAGCACCACCTGCTAGCAACTGGTCCCTGGTGTCCACCACGACCACTGCTACACATTGGAGACCTGCTGGGACTCCCTGGCCTGGCGCAGCCCGTACAGCCACTTGATGACGCGGGCATTGCGCTCGATGATGGAGATGCCATAGGGGACACGCTCAGCCGGCTGCCCCTCCGGCGTGGCGGCGCTGGGTGGCGAGCGGCCACCCTCCGAGCTGGCCGTGCTCACACTGTGAAACTTGAGGGACACGATGTCGGAGCTGGCGCGGGCGAAGCACTCGGCGCCCATGTCCTGCACCTCCTCGGGGTCGAGGCCACAGTAGTTGAAGAAGCGCTCCAGGTCGGCGGTGGCTCGCGAGAGCCGGTCGCTCAGGTCCGACTTGGAGCGGTGCAGCAGGGGTTGTCGGCGGGCGCTCTCGGGGCGAGCGGGTGAGCTCCGTGCCAGGGTGGCAGGCAGCCTGCCCGGGATGGGGGACTCGGGCACTGGTGTCACCTGGCCCCACGGAGCCCCGCAGGGATGGACGTCCACCCTCCGCACAGCCACACTGCCAGGTGGCTTGGTGGCATTGGGATTCTCCGGCGGCTTGGCGATGGTGGGGCTCTCCGGCAGCTTGCCAACACCCTCCGCCCTGGCGCCCAGCACCGCCGGCGTCTCCACCCTCCACTTGCACTCCCGGCCCAGCGGGCTCTCCGCCTTGGGGAACGGGCTGTCACAGAGGTTGATGAGGTTGTTGAGGATCTCCAGGTCAAGAGAGGTCTTCGAGCTGCCAGTCTCGGCGTGGCGCAGCCCCCTGCGGCTGGGGGTGAGCGCCGCCCGGCGCACCCCGGGCGTGAAGAGGGGTTGCTTGAGCAGCGGCGGCTTCACTGGCTCCTGCTTGGTGTTGGCGACCCGTTGGCTCTTCACGTACTTGGCCTTGTCGGCCTCCAGCCGTTCCACGGCGCTGGGCTTGGTGGCTCCCGGCTCAGCTCGACGGCGGAAATAGGCAGGACCCTTGCGGAGTATGCGGATGGGCATGGCCGAGGTGAAGGGCGCCGTCACCGTCACCCCCTTCATGGCATCGCCAGCTTGCAGCGCCTCGACGGGCATCCTCTGCGCTGGGGCACGAGGCGGGCGGCCACCACAGGCAGCAACGGTCTCACACGCTGTCAGCTGCGAAGAGGGGATGGAGTGAGGGCTGGCAGTGGGGGCTGCAGGGCGCTGTGTGGCCCCTGCCCGCGCCCCGGCCCCTCCGGCAGACAAAGGCTGCGTGGGGCTGTGCGGTGCCGCACTGTCTGCGCTGCCTGCGCCGGGATTCCTATTTGAAGGCAGGGACCACGCCTCCACCCGCCGCCGCGGCCTCCCCGAGATGCTCCCTGGCCAATCCGCGCTGCAAGGCTGCTTCAAACGAATCCTGGGCCAATGGGGCCAGCGGGGAGGGTGCCCTGGGCCCAGCGAGGGGCACCCCGGGGAGCAAGGCCAGGGCAAGAGGGGTGGTTTGGCTCAGCGCCCCTTGTTGATGCTCTACCTCCATCACCTACATGCAGGGGAGCAGAGTCTGCACCCAGGTGAGCATCACCCACATCCAGGGGGACATCACCCATTCCCAGGGGTCTTTTGCCTGCATCCAGAAATGCTTCGCCTCCACCCAGGGGAGCATCACCCACTCCCAAGGGAGCATCATCCACATCCAGGGGGGCATCACCTATTCCCAGGGGTCTTTTGCCTGCATCCAGAAATGCTTCGCCTCCACCCAGGGGAGCATCACCCACATCCCGGGGGGCATCACCCATGCCCGGGGATGCATTGCCCACCCTAAGGGGAGCGTCACCTTCACCCAGGAGTGCATTGCCCCTGCCCAGGGGAGCACCGCCAGCTCGCAGGGTTGCATCACCCACCCCACTCCCCCATTGCTCCACCAAGCTGGGCTCCAGGGCTGCCCCGGGACTCCCTACTCCTACCCTTGAACCCGTTGGAAATCACCAGCGGGAGTTTCCAGCCATGCTTCCCACATGCACCCCGTGTCCTTGGGCCCTCGCCAACCCCAACAAGCACAGGCTCCCGCCCCAACGGTCGCGCAGAGGCACCAGCCACCACCCCGCCCACAGTGGGGACTGGGGGACAAACCAGCCCTGCACCCCCCTGCAGGGCACAGCCAGAGGGAACCCCAACTCACAGAGAGGTTCAAGGTGGGTGCATGGGGGGTGTGCAGTGTCAGACCTGCCACCACCTCCCTCTCCCATCCCCCTTTCTGAGCCGCTCTGAGAACCACCCTGAGGGTGCCACCTTGGGGTGCTGGTGAGCCCCATGGAGGTAACAGCAACCCCCAACACTCACCAGTGCAGGAAAAAGCACAGTGGGGGCCAGGGTGCTGCAGCCACACTCCCTCCCACGACAGCCCCAGCCAGGCTGCCGTCACCGCCAGCCGCTCACTCACCTGCACGACTTCCTGGGTGCCACCCAGGGCCCATCCCAGCGTCACCCACAGCCCTGCACGCGGCCATGCGGAGCCCAGGATGCACCGCCTGCAGTCCCACCGGTGCCAGCATGTGCACCCCAGACCCCACAGCCTGTACCCACACGCGCAGCAGCCGCCCCGGCACACGGCACATCCGCCTGATGCGCTGTGACGGGCGAGCAGCCTGGGGGAGGTTGGCTGTCCCTGTGCCCTGCCCAGGGGGACCTGCTGCCTTCTGACCTGGAAAGGGTCTGCAGGGGGTTGGCGATGCATGGGGACAGCTGGGGATGGTCCCAGTGCCACCGCAGACCCCCCTGTCCTGCTCCCTGGGAGTGGCTTCCTACAGCCCTCACAGGGAGCCTGGGGACAGAGCCAGCAGTGTGGGGTGGCAGTGTCCTCGCTGGGCAAGGACAGGGTCCCCCAACCAGAGCCGTGCTCGCAGCTCCCCACGGGAAGCAGGACGGGGCTGTGCTGCCCACAGCCTGGTGGCTGCCCCTGCTGCCCTTGCACCCTATGCCCAGCCCAGGGAGGGCTCCCCAGCTCGGCTCAGGGGTGCAAAACATGCCACCCCGCCAGCAAGACAAAACAGGGACACGTCCCCATGTTGGGCACTGGAGTTCAAGTCGGTGCCAGAGGCTCAGACCCAAGGCCAGGACCCAGGGATGGTTCATGGGGTGCAGGGATGAGGGTGCAGGGTCCCCCAGCACAGCCACCCGTGGCCAGCTTGGGCTGCCCTCCCCTGCCCCGCTGGCAAGGACAGCGTGGCCAGGCACAACCTGCTTCTCTGCATTCCTGCGGTGCAGAGCTGCCTGCCCTGGCGTGGCTCCGGTGAGCCAGGCTGCACCACGCTGAGCAGAGCCACCCTCCAAAGAGCCCCCCAAACCCAGGGACATTATCCAGTGTCCCAAGCCCAGCTGGAGCACACGGACGCAGGTGCCAGGGCTGACAGCCCTGCTCATGGTGGGCAATGTCCGGCCACAGCCCCAGCTCCTCTCCCTCCTGGCGTGGGCAGCCCAGCCACGGTCTCTCCGGCACACTGGATCGCCTCCAGCCTGGAAGCAGCTACTCCAGACGCCCATGCTGGGAGACGTGTGCTTTTCCTCCCCACCCACCAGACAACCCAGTCCCACGCCAAAGGCACAGAACCAGCACCACCTCTGCAACCCACCTGGCTTGGCCCAGCGATGCAGAAGCCTCTTCAGCACAGTCCAGACGTCACGGTGCTTCTCCCTGCACTTGTCCTGGGGGTGTCCTGGTGACCCCACACCTCCTCTTTCCCAGTTACGTCCTCTCCTTCTCCCCACGGGATGGGGGCTGGCGGATGCTGGAGCAGCTCCACGCTGAGTCAGCGCTGGGTGAGAACGCCCTCCGAGGCAACTCAGCGCTCACATGGGATTAAAACCACGGGGCATTCCTTCATGCCAGGCTGCGTCACGCAGAGTGACGGGAACCAGTGATGTCCCAGCGCTCGTGCCTGTTCAGCCTGCGGTGCTGGCCGGGCAGCGCGGGTGCCAGAGCCCAAACGCCTCTTGCTGCGCCCCGCCTGCTGTGGGCAGAGGTGCCTGATCCATGCCAAGGGAGCAGGGAGAGGGAGGGAGCAGGGATAGGGGGCTAGCAGGGCCTATTCTGCTTTGGAAAACTTGCCCTGTTTGCCCTTGCAACCAACTCCAAAGTTATAGAATCATAGAATCACCAGGTTGGAAAAGACCCACTGGATCATCGAGTCCAACCATTCCTATCGAACACTAAACCATGTCCCTCAGCACCTCGTCCACCCGTCCCTTAAACCCCTCCAGGGAAGGTGACTCAACTCCCTCCCTGGGCAGCCTCTGCCACTGCCCTATGACCCTTTCCATGAAAAATTTTTTCCTAATGTCCAGCCTGAACCTCCCCTGGCAGAGCTTGAGGCCATTCCCTCTCATCCTGTCCCCTGTCAATTGGGAGAAGAGCCCAGCTCCCTCCTCTCCACAAGCTCCTTGCAGGTAGTCCTAGAGAGCAATGAGGTCTCCCCTCAGCCTCCTCTTCTCCAAGCTAAACACCCCCAGCTCTCTCAGCCTCTCCTTATTCCCATACAACACCAGGGGAAGGGGCAGAGTAGAGTGGGGTCACCAAGCCCACAGACACATGGACCTGCTGGCCTGAACCCACACTGGGGCAGCTCTGGGGGCTCCCTGCCCCGCGGTGCCACATCTCCCATGAGAAGGACAGGGTGCAGGGGGACAAACGTTTGGTCCATGCAACTCAGAGCTCGCTTCCAGCTGTGCATCTTTCAAACCGCTCATGGAAGCAAAACAAGGAGCTGGCAGAGGGAGAAGAGCTCATGAAAAACAGCCATCTGGGTGCCGCAGGGCTGCCCTGCGCTTGGGCAACGGCAAAGGTGGATGCGCTCAACGAGCTCAGCTGGAAAAACCCCGGGCGGTGTGGCAGGCGAGGGCAGAGCCTGCAGGCACCTGCCCAGCCCCGGCTGCACTCCGGGCACGTCGGGGCAGCTGGGTGCCTGTGGAGCCTGGCAGCGCCCCGGAGCCTCGCCCACGCTGCGAGCAGCCCCAAACAGGTTTTGGGACGGCAGCCTGCGCCGCAGCTCCTGCAGCAGCCAGCTCAGCACCGCTGCCTTGGGGACACGGGGACACGGTAGGGATGAAGGAAGGGTG
Organism: Phaenicophaeus curvirostris; assembly: GCF_032191515.1. Lineage (NCBI taxonomy): Eukaryota > Metazoa > Chordata > Aves > Cuculiformes > Cuculidae > Phaenicophaeus > Phaenicophaeus curvirostris. The sequence goes on from NC_091409.1 coordinate 8,382,019, forward strand.
CTTGGAAATAGAGGGATGGGAGGGCACTGGCTCGGGCTTCACTCTCACCTCCCACTGCGTCTCAGGGCTGGGCACCCCCCTGCACTGCTTGCAGGACCTCCCAGAAGGTAAATCCTGTTGCCAACAAGCAAAAAACATGCTCAGAGGCCAAATCATCCCTAGAAGTGCTGAGTGGAGGTGGCGGCGGGTGCTTGGCAGCGCCTGTGAGCCGCGAGGCCAGATCTCAGCACAGCTCAGGCAGCCCCAGACAGAGCTGTCCCAGCAGCCAGGAGCCCCCCAATCCCTCATCTCACTGGGTATTAATTCCTGGTGTTTAATTGCAGCCCCTTGCCACTCTTAAGGCTGTGCCCAGCTTTGCAGCGAGGGAATCGCCGCTGTGCCACACGCCCTGAGCCGAGGCGAGGCACTGCCTGCTCCTGCCTCAGTTTCCCTGGCTGTGGGCTCTTCCCTAGGGACCTGGGGACTCGATGGGGACACTCAGCATCGCCTTGGTCCCCGCTGCTCGTGGGCAGAGGGAAGGATGCTGCCCACACTCGGCTCTCCCCACATGTCTCCACAAGAGCCGTAGAGGTGACAGATGGGGACGTGCCAGGCGCGAGGCCTTTGTCTGCGCGGCGGCACAGACCCACAGATGGCGGCTGCCGGCGGGGCCAGGACCGCAGCCTGGGCCCTGGGGATCCAGCCCTTTTGTCGGGGTCTCACCTCCGGCAGCCGCCCCTTCCCCGCTGCCCCCCACCAGCCTTTCAACTTTCAACTTGACCTGCTCCTTTCACATGGAAATGGAATGCAAATGGGGTTGGCAGGGGCCAGGGCTCTGACCTGCCAGCAGGTCCCCAAACCACATCTTGGGGCTCAAACCCACTCGCCTCGAGCAATCGGTGCTCCCTGGGGCATGGGGGTCCCCCCGTGCCCCCCAGCAATGGGGCAGCAGCCTTCCCCCACCCAGGAGAGCCATCCCCTCTGCTCCCAGCTGGAAGCAGATATTAGGGGATGGCTCAAGGATGGAGCCTCTTTCTCCTGAGCTGCTGATCGCCCCGTGCTTTGCCACTGCCCTGGCACCCCATGGCGTGGGATGCCCCACTAACCCCCCTGCCCTCACTGGCTGTGGCTGGGGATGTGTCCCTAGCCCTGGCCAGTCACTGGAGCCCTGCAAAGTCCCACAGCCAGGGACCCCTCGGCTACCAAATGTTGCCATCTGCCCCTGGGGCCTTGGCTCGCATCTGCTGGGGGGCGCGGGCGAGGGGCCGGGGGCTCAGCTGCAGTGTGGGGAGGGGGCAGAGGGGCCCCTGCCATCTCACATCATGCGGGCGGGGCAGGCGGCACGCGTCGTGTCGATGGATTCGGGTGATGAGCATAAAGTGGGGTTCCCGCACCCAGCACACCTTCGGTGTCCCCTGTCCCTGCACCGCAGCCGTTCACCCCCGAGAAGTCTCTCACTGTTGTTTGTGCTGCCCAATTAAACACCGGACAATTGATGACCCCTCACGTCCCCTCCCCATCCATGGGGACCCCAGATGCCCCGAGCCAGCCCGAGACTCCCATGCCTGGTGTCTCCCAGCGTCCTGGACTTGCTCTCCACTCTCAGCTCTCCCCGGCACTGGTTTTGGATGAGATAGGGGTAATTTTCACCATAGGAGCTGGTATGGGGCTGTTCTGGATTTGTGTTCAGAACAGTGTGGGTAACCATGGGATGTTTCAGTTGTCGCTGAGCAACGCTTGCACGGTGTCAAGGCTTTTGCTGCTCCTCACCCCACCAGTGAGCAGGCTGGGGACACACACAGAGCTGGGAGGGGGCACCAGTGGGACCCCCCTGACCAATCCCATCCATGGGGCACCCTGCTCAGCAACAGAAGTCGAGGAAGAAGAAGGAAGAGGGGCACTTGGACTGATGTCATTTGCCTCCCCAGGTCACCATCAATTGTGCTGGAGCCCTGCAATCCTGGGGGTGGCAGAACCCCTCCGTGCCATGGGAAGCAGTCAGGGAGCACCTGAGTTTGCTTTGCCTGAGCAAAGCTTTAGCTTTATCTGTTCAACTGTCTTTATCTCAACCCACCAGCTTTCTCCCATTGTCTCCCCCATCCCACAGCAGGGGCTGAGTGAGGAACTGGGGGGGCTGAGCGAGCAGCTGGGGGGCTGGGTGAGCAGCCGTGTGGGGTTAAACCATGGCAGCACCTTAAGCTATGCCCCCCACCTTGGACACCCAGCCCCATCCCTGCAGCCCCAGGGGCACCGGGGCACCGTGTCCCCTTGCCCCCAGGGACCCCAGCTGCCACCTGGCTGGGGCAGGGATGGAGCCAGGAGTGAGGCAGGGGCTGGAGGCAGCCCTGGGGGGCAGGCAGGGGGCAGGCAGGGCTGGAGAAGGCAACCCGGGTCTGGCTGGGATGCAGCTCGCTCTCCCAGCGACACCCGGTGGGTGCTGGGGGAAGAGCCACCACGGAGCATTCTGGGGCGATGGGGATGGGATGGGATGGGATGGGATGGGATGGGATGGGATGGGATGGGATGGGATGGGATGGGATGGGATGGGGGGTTGGGATGCTGCAGGTGACTTGGCCTCTGTCCCCTCAGCCGTGTCATCTCCCAGCTGGTGCAAGCGGTTTAACTGCCACCTCACAGCTCAGCTGATCGCCCATCTCACATGACGCAGGATTAGAGATGCCCAGCCTGCAATGCACCCGAGGTGGCACAGCCACCACCTTCGGTGGTCCCTGAGAGCCCCATCCCAACCTGTAACCCTGCGGAAATCCCAGGCTGGGACAACGCACGGTCACTGGGTGACATTAACACCTGCAAGAAGCAGCCTGAAAGAGGTGAGGGACAGTTCAGTTAGGGACAAGCGCAAGGTCGAGGACACCACCAGGAATAATCCCTGGCACCCGGCCAGGCTGGGGCTCCCGGGGACAACGGTGCCGCCTGGGCGAGCGCCCTGTGCCACGGCAGCAGGCATGGGGCTGCCCCTGGCCCCTGCGGTACGTGGGGGACGAAGGGCAGCGGTGCCTCCCGGTGCAAGGCAGGGGCTGTCCCCGGGCTGGGGAGGGTGCAGGGGGTGGCTGCAAGTTGGAGGTGGCACAGCTGGACTTTGGCCACGGGGAGAGGGTTTGGAGCTGGGGGGCCCCAGATGGGTATGGGGTCAGGTGGCACAGGGTGAGCTAGGGAGAGGGGAGAGAAGAGTGGGGAGAGGGACCCCACAGCAAGCCCTGCATCCACCTGGGGATGGGGGCTGTGATGGCAAAGCCTGGGGACCCACTAAAAGGAGAGGCACAAGCAGGGGAATCCTGCACCCCTGCCCCCTCCATCCATGCCCCGGCTGATCCCAGCCCCTGCCCCATAAGGGATAGCTGGGACTGGAGCTGGTCCCTCTGGCCCCCGAGCGCTCATCCCTCCAGGCACAAGGGGCCCCTCAGGGGTGGGATCCTGCTCATCACTCCAAGGACATCAAAGCTTTTCCTTCTGTTTCCTTATCGCTTTTATCTCACCACACCCTGTGCTGGCAGCTGACCATCCCTGTGGCTCCTGTGTCCTCACGGGATACACCAGGATCCTCCCATCCAGGACAAGAGCCTTGAAATTCAGTGCCAGACCCCATCGCCGAGCACAGGATTGAGGGTGCGGGGGTCCCCGTGGCTGCCACCTGACCCAGGGCGAGGAGCAGCACCCCGCCAAGCCGCCAGCCATCTGCATCCGGAGGTCGTGACGTGCCACCTCACGTCATCGCCCCGGCAGCCAGGACTCGCTGCCGCCCGCGTGCTGCCGGGCCCCCAAACCACAGTGAGTGCCCCCTTGGGAATGGCCAGGCAGACTGGCACCCCGCTTCCTTCCAGCTCCCGCTCCATCCCGGAGCCCCAGCCGCCTCCGCACCGAGCTGGGGGCACGGCTGGCTGGTTGCACCCATCAGGCTCAGCTCCAGGAGACGCGAGTTTCCTCCGCCAAGCTTGGCGCTGCCGCAGAGGCTTGGAGGCAGCTCTGCTGCTCTGCAGGGGCACGGGGACACTGGGACACGGGGGTCCCCGTTCCCGGGAGTGGGCCGGGAGCAGCGTCCAGGGGATACAGCCGGATCCTGACTCAGAGCGCTGGTATGAGCCGAGGCTGGTTTGCAGGTGGGGCTGCCAGGGCCTCCTGCCCGCGGCTGCTGGAGCCTGCGGGACGGCACAGGAGCCAGCTGGGAGGAGATGGGCGCTGCTTCGCCCTGCCCAGCAGGTGCTGTGGGTGGTACGAAGCCTCCGTTCCCAGCAGAGCGGCTGCCCAGGCCTCTTGGCCCCCCAGGTGAGAGCCGTCTTTACCCCGTGCCACACCGTGCCAGGCTGTGCCGTGCCATTCCATGTATTTATACATGGCAGAGCGTGCCACGCCGTGCCAGGCTGTGCCATGCCATTCCATATATTTATACATGGCAGAGCGTGCCACGCCGTGCCAGGCTGTGCCGTGCCATTCCATGTATTTATGCCATGGCAGAATGTGCCGTGCCAGGCTGTGCCGTGCCCTTATGCCATGCCAGGCTGTGTCGTGCCGTGCCTTTGTGCTGCACCAGGCTATGCCAAGCTGTGCCATGTCATGCCATGTCTTTATGCCATTCCATGTCCTGTGTCACCTCAGCACCCAGTGCTGCCGAGCCCCAGCTCCCTGGGATGCGACCAAGGTGGAACCAAGCAGGTCCCACACCCAGGACGGGAGAGCACAGCGGCATCACCCGCAGAGAGCCAGGGGTCCCTGGTGCTTCCAGAGGGCAAAAGGGAACCTGGGATGGGATGGGACAAGGCTGTCCTTAGAAGTTCCATGCCCCATGGTGTTTGGGAGCTGCTGCACCTGCCTGCTGAAGGGGGGGTGCCAGGGTCGGGGTCCAGTGGGGTTGGGTGTCACCTCCACACTGACTGACTTCTCTCCTTGCAGCGCGGCAGCATCACCTCCAGGCCCGGGCACCCAGCCCTGAGCCATGGCGCTGCTCACCCATCTCCTCGCCTGCGTCTTCGGCACGGGCTCCTGGGTGGCCATCAACGGGCTGTGGGTTGAGCTGCCGCTGCTGGTGACGGTGCTGCCGGAGCAGTGGTACCTACCCTCCTATATCACCATCATCATCCAGACGGCCAACGTAGGGCCACTCTTTGTGACCCTCATGCACCACTTTCGGCCCGGCTTGCTGAAGGAGGTGGCTGTTATCTACGTGGTTGTGTCTGTGGGCGTCGTGGCCTGCTTGCTCTTGGCCTTCCTCTGGGACTACTCATCCCCCATCGCTGGGAGGCCCCACAGCACTGCCTTCCTGATCCTCACCTTCTTCCTGGCCCTGGTAGACTGCACCTCCTCCGTCACGTTCCTGCCCTTCATGATGCAGCTGCAGCCCCAGTACCTGACCACCTACTTCATCGGCGAAGGGCTCAGCGGGCTGATCCCTGCGCTCATCGCCCTGGGCCAGGGCTCTGGCATCTCCAAGTGCACCAACGTCACCTACATGGCCAACATCACTACCGGCAACGAGACCGTGGAGAGCATTGCCTTCCGGCTGGAGACTCAGTACTTCCCAGCCAACTTTTCCACTCTCGTCTTCTTCCTTCTCTTGACTGCAATGATGCTGGCTTGCTTGCTGGCCTTCTTCTTCCTCACCAGGCAACCCAAAGTGTGGGAGTTCTCCCAGCAGAAGCTCTTTACCAGCAACATCGTGCTGCGCTCATTTGACCAGTTCTCTGACGAGGGAGCTCACTCACAGTTGAGCAGAGGCTACCCATGCCCAAAGGACACCAAGGGACCCAGGAACATCCTTCCAGAGAAGGCTTCCTACCCCTTGACCAAGCTCACCTTCATCTACCTCCTCATCACCTGGGTGAGCGCTCTGACAAATGGGGTCCTGCCATCCGTGCAGTCCTATTCCTGCCTTCCCTACGGCAACACCGCCTACCACCTCTCGGCCACGCTCAGCTCCATGGCCAACCCCCTCGCCTGCATCGTGGCCATGTTCCTGCCTGGCAGGTGGGTAGCGGGGCACTGGGGGACATGGTGGGGTGCACCCAGGGGGCTTCTGCCCCAGGAACAGCTCCCGCTTTGCAGTGGGGAGGAGGGAGAAGTCACTGGGTGGGAGAGGGTCCATGGGTGCCTGGGCCCTGGCAGCAGAGACGTCTCTGGAAAGGAGGATGGAGCCAGCACGGAGCTGGTCAGTGAGGTCTGTGCCCTCACTGGGACAGGCTGGCAGTGCTCCCTGGTGTCACTCACATGTCCCTTGCAGGTCTGTGGCCCTGCTGGGCACCCTCACCATGGCAGGGACAGCCTTTGGTGCCTACAACATGGCCATGGCAGTGATGAGCCCCTGCCCGCTCCTCCAGCAGTCCCAGTGGGGCGATGCCACCATCGTAAGTCATGGGGTCCCTCTTGCCTGGGGAGGTGTCTGGGGTCATCCCTTGCTCCAGCCTCGCTGCAACATTCCCCCGTCCCCGTGGTGGGGAACCCCTAGCCCCTCTGACCACTCTGCCCCCTGCCCCGCCAGGTCCTCTCCTGGGTGCTCTTCACCGGCACGCTCTCCTACGTGAAGGTGATGGCCGGGGTGATCCTGCGGAGCCACAGCCACAGCGCACTGGTGTGGTACGGGGCAGTGGAGCAGCTGGGCTCCCTCCTCGGGGCCCTGCTCATGTTCCCCCTCGTCAATGTCTACAACTTCTTCAAATCAGCCGACTACTGCAGCCTGCAGTGCCCGACGTGAGCGGGACGGGCGACCCAACCATGACCAAGAGGCTGGGAAGTAGCGCCGGGACTGGGGTTGCTGTGGGCACGTCGCTGCTGTATCTCTGAGGGGAACCAGCTCTGTGGTTTTGCCCCCAGCCCGAACATGAGGGATCAGTGTCGTGTTGAGTGCAATACAAGGCGTTTGCTCAGCCCTCGGCCTCCTTGCTGCCCGCGTGCCCCATGCCAGGCGCCCCTGGGCTGGGTACAGCTCCTCTGGAGCTACAACCCATCCCTCGCCCTGGGGCATCTGGAGCTGCTTGGCATCGTGCCCCATAGCCCCCCCTCAGCGCCCCATGGGTGGGCACGGCTCCAGCTGCGTCCCGCAGCACCGGCAGCCTTCCCAGTCTTATGCCGCGGTGGCAGCTGCCCCTGGGACGGAGGATTTGTGCAGGGAAAAGGGACAAAGGCAGCTTGGGCAGGGCTGTACCGGAGCCTGCTGTGCCCTGGCCACGGACGGGGACAGGGACTGCAGAGGGACACGGGGCAGTTGGCTTTTAAAAGGACCTGCTGGAGAAACTGAGGCATGGTGGGACTGGGGGTAACCGGTGTGGTATTTGCTGGGCACCCCAGCCAACACCTCCTGCTCCCTCCCCATAGCCCTGTGCCCCTCTGCACCCTATCCAAGCCCCGAGACGGGCAGCACGGGGGCTGCAGAGCTGGGAAGGGGGCGCAGCGCAGCCCCAGAGCCAGAGCGGTGTTGGGCACGGTGCCGGATGGAGGGGATGGCACAGGAGCAGTGCCAGGGCTGTGCCACCTGGTACCCAACTGTGCGGCGGCCGCGCCAGCCAGGGTGGGGGACGGGTGAGCAGTGGGGCACAGCGGGCATCCCTGAGTGGTGTGGAATGCTGGGGATACTGGGGATACTTGGGATGCTGCACGGGGTCGGGGGCAGCGCCCGTGCCCCACACGCGCCTGCGCCCCTTCCCCGGGGCACGAGGCAGCCGGGCCTTTGTCCCTGTCCCTTTGTCTGGCAATCTGCTCCCCGAGCCGGCGGCAGCGCCAGGCCCGTGCCTGGCGTGCCTCAAAGCCAACGATTGGAGCCACTTCGGGGCTCTGGCTGCAGCCTGGAACGACGTGGCTGGAATATCTAATGGCCAGCACCCCCCCAAGCCGATAGCCAAGGCAGCGGAGAGGGCAGGGGGCTCTGCCCCCCCGACCATCAGGCGCCCCTTGGCAGCTCCCGGCTGACCCTACGGGTCCAGGATCCAGCGCTGTGGGGGACAAAGGGCAGGAGGGGGTGCTGAGGACCAGCAGGAGATGTTGGGGCACCACGGGGTGGCTCAGCTCATCGAGGGCGTGCGATGCAACCCATGGCCCTTGCGGGGAGGCTGACCATTGTGTGGGATGCTGTGGGGTCTGGGATGCCGTGGGATGCAGGGTGTCATGGGATATGGGATCCAGCAGGGTCTGGGATGCTGACCCCTCTCCCCCTGCCCCCCTGCCCAGAAGATGCTCCTGCCCTTGGGAGCCCCCAGAGCCCCTCACCCACCAGATACCCGCCACCCCCCCACTCCTGCCGGGGAAACAATCGCCTCCAGTGGGAATTATTTCCATACAGCTGCTCAGGAAGGCACGAATTCAGCCCCGGCGGAGGAGAAAGGCTGAGCCTTTCTTCTGGTGCTCCCCTCCCTCCGCGTGAGGCGGGGGCAGGTTTGGGGGGGCCCAGCCGCTGCAGTCAGCAATATTAGCACAGCTCGGCAGGGCTGATTGCAGGTTATTAACATACATTATCTCAGTCCCCTGCCTCTGAAAGGAGCCGGGTTCCTATTCCCCTTCTCCGAGCCCTTCCTCCCCCTGTCTTTTACACTTAATTACCTCCCTTATTACACCACAGCCTGGAGAGAGACAAAATCCCAGGGCAGCGGGCAGGCAGCAGCCCTGGCCCAACTAGGGCGTAAGTAATCGCCCGCTCTGCAACCGTGCCTTGAAGGAGAGAAACGGCACACGCGCGGATAAATAAATCAGGGAGCGGTGCCCGGTGTGCGGGGGGGGGATGCCGGGAGCAGCCCAGCAGGCGACGTTCCCTCTAGGGCCACGGCCCTCTGGGAGAGGTGACCTTGAACTTGGCAGAGCCCTGACGTCAGGGCCAGATGGGACACGTGTGACTGCTGCCAGCCCCAGCTAAGGGAGGGGGAGGCGAGACCCCCAGCCCACGTGGGGAGCAGCACCGGGACCCTTGGGTGGGCTGCAGGGAGTTCCAGGGGTGGGATGCTGAGGAATGTGGGGTCCTGCGGGAGGCCCTGGGGGCTGGGATGCTGTGGGATGCGGGATGCTGCAGGACATGGGATGCTGTAGGGTCTGGGATGCTGTGGGATGTGGGATATGCAGGACATGGGATGCTGTAGGGTCTGGGATGCTGTGGGATGTGGGATATGCAGGACATGGGATGCTGTAGGGTCTGGGATGCTGTGGGATGCGGGATGCTGCAGGACATGGGATGCTGTAGGGTCTGGGATGCTGTGGGATGTGGGATGCTGCAGGACATGGGATGCTGTAGGGTCTGGGATGCTGTGGGATGCGGGATGCTGCAGGACATGGGATGCTGTAGGGTCTGGGATGCTGTGTGATGCGGGATGCTGCAGGACATGGGATGTGGGATGCTGCGGGCTAGATTCTACCCGGGGCTGTGGGATATTGTGGGATGTGGGATGCTATGGGATGTGGGGTGTCACACAAAGCTGGGAGCAGGGCCACACTGGCACAATGCGATGCAGGGTAACCCCAGCCCCAGCTCTGAGTACGGCTGAAGGAGCAGACCCAGCTGCAGACCCACCACAACGCTGCTGCTTTTGGACCCCAGATTTGATGCCACGAGGCCGGCCAAAGCCGGGTGGCCAGGTCTGGCTGCAGTGGCAGGTGAGGGACCGTCCGTAGCTAAGTGCTGCGATGCTCTCAGCAGAGTGCGGGGCTCAGAGAGAGCAGGGCCCACTGCCAGCCAGGTCCCTGTGTCACCCGCCAGTCCCCAGCTGGCACAGCCCCAGGCAGAGGCAGCACAGCCGGGGCCTCATCCTGCTCTGCGGAGAGCTGGCGGGGGGAGGCAGGGGACTGGGGGTTCCGGCAGCGAACAATGCACCGCCACGAGCCCAGCTTTTATTGTGGGCTGCAAAGGTCACGGTGCTTCCCCGGGGACAGGGATGGGGACAGGGACACCAGAAAAGGGAGACAAGGTGTGAAAAGGGTCAGGGAAGAGGAATGGGGAGTGGAAAAGGGGTGATGCGTCGGCAGGGATGGGAGCAGGAAAGGTGGGACAGGGATGAGGGAACAGGGATGGGGACAGAGAACAAGAGAAAGGGATCAGTGGAAAGGGACGGGGGACAGAGACGAGGACAGGGAAGACAGAAGGGAATGGGGACAGGGATAGGAACAGGGGACAGAGGAGAGGGCAGAAAAGGTGGGTGGGAATGGGGACAGGTAATGGAGAGAACATGGAGCAAGGACAGGGGACAGGGAGCAGGGACACAGAGAGGGAACAGGGATGGAGACAAGGGTCAGAAGGCAGAGGTAGGGACAAGACAGAGCAAGGACAGGGAATGGATGGAGACAAGAGACAGACAGGGATCAAGGACAGGGAACAGAGATAGGAACAGAGATGGAAACAAGGGACGGATAGGGATCAGGGACAGGAGACAGCGATAGGAACAGGGATGGAAACAAGGTCCAGGGGACAGGAGTAGGGACCAGGCGCAAGGACAGGGGCAGGGGACAGGGATGGAAACAAGGGGCAGGGGTAGGGATAGGGATGGGGACTCCCGGCCCTCAGCCCCATCCTTCTCCGCCCCGGGGGCAGGCGGCAGGGAGACAAAGGCGGTGGGAGGCAGCGCTCTCCCCCCACCCCCCCCCGCCCCCCGTCTTGTCCCCATTGTCCGTGGCCGGGGGAGGGACCGGGGGGCGGGGGAGGCACCGGGGACCCGCACAGCCGGGATGCCCGGGGGGCTGTGGGGGGGTTCAGGGCGCGGCCGGGCGGAGCGGCCCCCCTCCCCCCCACCCCCGGCTCCTGCCTTCCTCCCCTCCTCCTCCTCCTCCTCCCCCTCCCCTCCTCCTCCTCCCCTCGCCCTGCCGCCTCCCCGCCCCTCGCACTCGGCTCCCCGCGCCTCTCCGGTGCGGAGCCGGGACCGGGGCTGAGCGGGGCTGAGGGTGCCGGCCCGGCCCCGCCATGCCCCGCTCCTTCCTCGTCAAGAAGCTGAAGGCGGAGGCGTTCCCGGCCGCCGGGGCCCCCGCGCCCCCCTACGCCCCCCTGGAACCCCCCTACGCGCTGCCCGGCCCCGCCGCCGCCGATGGTGAGTGCGGGGATGGGGGCTCCGGGCGCCCCCCCCTCCGCTATTGTGTGCGGGAACCGCGGGGGGAGGCGGGGGAGACGAGGGATGAGGGGATGCGAAGGATACAGGGGACGGGGGGATGCGGGGATGAGAAGATGCGAAGGATACAGGGGACAGGGGGGATGCGTGATGCGAAGGATACAGGGGACGGGGGGGATGCGGGATGCGAAGGATACAGGGACGGGGGGGGATGCGTGATGCGAAGGATACAGGGGACGGGGGGAATGCGGGATGCGAAGGATACAGGGGACAGGAGGGATGCGGAGATGCGAGGATGCGAAGGATACAGGGGACGTGGGGATGCGGGGATGCGAAGGATACAGGGGACGGGGGGGAGTTGCGGGGGTTCCCGGCGTTGTGTCCCGCAGCCGAGGGCACCGGGGGCGGGGAGCTGGGGGTCTCCCCACCTCGCCTCGTCCCCGCTCCGGGGCCACCGGGGAAAGTTGGTCCCTGGAGAAGCCCCCCCCGTGTGACAGCGCATCCCCCGCAGGCGGCCCCCGCTGCCCCCGCTCCCCCCAAACCCGGGGTGCGGCGGGGGGGGCAAGTTTGGGGGGGGGGGCCACGAAGCAAGCGAGAGGCAGGGGGAGCGGCAGCCTCGCCGTGCGCTGCTTTCATTGTTCGCAGCGGTGCCCCGAGCCCCCCCGGCAGCGCGGGGGGGCTGTCGCCTCCCTGGGGCACGGGGAGCAATCGAGGTGGGGGGCAGCCTGCCCTCTCCCCGCAAGGCTGCGAGGGGCTGGGGGGCGCCGTGGTCCCTGGAGCCCCATCCTGCCAGGGGACAGCGGGGACCGCTCCAGGAGTAGCCTGGGTTCAGCAGAGACCCCCACAAGGGGGGGTCCAGGGTCCTGCTGGGGTCCAGCCCAGTGGGTCCTGGATGCTCGGGAAGCGGGATGCTGAGTGGGATGCAGGAATGGGCCTGATCCAGCCACGCACAAACCGGCGTTTCGCTTCCACCGCGTTGCTTGTCCCCCTTTTTCCACTGCTCGCCGCTCCCCAGCCTCTGATGGGCTTTCTGTGCTGGGGGGGGGGGGCGAGGCCCCGTCTGTCCCGGGGGGTCCTTTGCTCCCCCCCCCCGCGTCGGGAGCCAAGAGCCGGTGGGGGAGGGATGCGCTGCAGCTGGGCAGAAGCTGCCGACGCTGCTCTCCTGGAAATAACCTTGCTGCATGCTCGGAGGCAGCGTGAGAAATTGCTGAGCAGAGCGCTTTCTGCACAGCCCGAGCGACCGCGCTGTCAGCACAGCACGGGGAGACTGGGGGGGGGGGGGGCAAGCTCTGCCCTTGCCACGCAGCCCCCTCCTCACTGCAGGCACCCCCAGCCTCCGCGGCACAACCCCTGCGGGGCAGCCTGGGTGGGGGCCGTGGGCAGGAGGGGCTGGGATTAGGGGGATGCTGGGCTGTGGGTGGGATGTGGGGGTGAGCCTGGTCCTGCACCCACCCCAGCAGCCCCCGCTGTCACCACCAGCAAGGACGTGTCCTCTGGAGCATCCAGCAAGGGCCACCATGGACGGGGCAGGAGCCCACCAGGACCAGTTTGGGGTGCCCGAGGGGCACTGGCTGCGCTGCTCCTCCCGCAGTGACCTTCGAGCGCCAGCACAGGGGGACAGGGATGCCCATGCGGTGCCCACTGTGCCATGGGTCCTTGCCTGGCACCGGGCACTAATGTCACATGAGGGTGACAACTGGGGCAGCATCTGAGCCCCGCTCTGCACCTGGGGATCCCCCTCCTCAGTGGCTCCCAGGGTGCTGGGTGCTGCCCCAACCCCAGGAACAGCCCCCACAGGGGACAGGGAGGACAGGGGGGTCCTTCCCAGCCCCTTCTGTGCTCGCCTTTCCACCCTCATCCCGGGATTCTAGAGGCGAGGAGGTGGATGGAGCAGAGCTCGTTACGGGTGCCTGCCCCGTGAACAATGAGGCTCTCGCACGGACAGCTGGCTGGCGGCGAGGGGACCCGGGGGCTGCCTGCACGGGTGGGCACAGCTGGGTGTCCCACAGCCCCATCCGCAGCTCCAACTGCTGCAGCCCCATCCCCAGCTCCCACAGCCCCAGCCCCATCTCCCTCCACCCCATCCCCACGCCCCACTGCTGCAGCCCCATCCCCAGCTCCCACCGCTCCATCCCCATCTCTCACCGCCCCATCCCCAGGTCCCACAGCTGCAGCCCCACTGGATGGGACCCATCTGGATGCAGACAGGAGCCTTGGCAGGCTCAGCCCCCGCTCAAGGGCAGCCCCCGGGACACAGCAGGGACAGGGACTGCTAGGGGGGCACAACCTCAGTCCTGCATCCCCCACAGGCGCTGTTGACTCATGGCTTTCCCCATGCCCGGCGGGGCTGACCAGAGGTGATCCTGCTGTGTCTTCTCCTCAGGGTACCTCCAGCACTGCCTGGCACCAGCCGGCTATGACACCGACAAGAAGCAAGGTCTGCCACCGCCACCGCCCGACCCAGCCTACGCACCCGGCCACGAGGAGTACAGCGACCCCGAGAGCCCCCAGTCCAGCTTTTCCGCCCGGTACTTCAACGGGGAGGCGGCGGTGACAGACAGCTACTCCATGGACGCCTTCTTCATCACGGACGGGCGGTCGCGCCGGCGCAGCGAGAGCCAACGCCGGGGCACTCACCGTCACTCCTGCCCCGAGTGCGGCAAGACCTACGCCACCTCGTCCAACCTCAGCCGGCACAAGCAGACCCACCGCAGCCTGGACAGCAAGATGGCAAGGAAATGCCCCACCTGCGGCAAGGCGTACGTCTCCATGCCCGCCCTGGCCATGCACGTCCTCACCCACAACCTCAAGCACAAGTGCGACGTGTGCGGCAAAGCCTTCAGCCGGCCCTGGCTGCTGCAGGGCCACATGCGCTCGCACACCGGGGAGAAACCCTTCGGCTGCTCCCACTGCGGCAAAGCCTTCGCCGACCGCTCCAACCTGCGCGCCCACATGCAGACCCACTCCGCCTTCAAGCACTACAAGTGCAAGCAGTGCGAGAAGACCTTCGCCCTCAAGTCGTACCTCAACAAGCACTATGAGTCTGCCTGCTTCAAGGGCTCCGAACACAGCTGTGCAATAGGGAATTAGCCCCCCTTGCCCCTTGTGGCGCATCCCTATCCCCATCTCCATCCCCACTCCCATCCCATCCCCATCGCTATCCCCATCCCCACCCCGGTCCCCATCTCCATCCCCATCCCTCTCACCATTCCTGTCCCCATCCCAGTCCCCGCGCCAGCACTCCTGCAGCCGCAGCCGGCTGGTTTGCGGCTGTGCCGTGGCTGGAGGCCACATCCCCACATCCTCGCTCTCCACAGGGGAGGAGGGTGCCCCAGTGCTCCCCAGAAAGGGCCCAAGGGTCCCTGAGCCCCCCCGCAGCCAGGCAGGTCTCTCTGCGGGGGACTCGCTCGGGGCTCTCTTCCAGACCCAGGAGACTCTTTCCTCCCCCGGCTTGTGACTTTCACCTCTATTTATTTAATTTATTACTATTATTTATTTAGAGCTGCTGCTTCTCCTCCCCGGGGGATCCCGGAGGAGAAAAGACACTTTGCTGCTCCCCCCAGGAGCAAAACCTCACCTTGACCCGAACACTGATGGGACCAGGGGCTGGTGGTACTGACGGCTCGGCAGGACTGACGGGTGCTGCGGCTGCCGGGAGGGCAGGGCTGTCGGTCACCCTTGGGATCTGGGGTCCCTGCAGCCCCCCCCGGGCCCTGGGGCACCCTGACACCCCCCTGCCCAGCACAATCCCATGGGACACGGCTTCGGGGCACCGCGCTCACCCTGGCCCTGGGGCTCCACAGCCCCAGAGTGAGGTGAAGAGCGAGGGGTGCCCGGCAGAGACCCCCAGGACACGTCCCCTGCCAGCTCCCGGCTTGGCCAGGCTCATCTGCTCCCCGGCACGGTGATGGGCTGTGGAACAGCCTCCCTGGGCAAGTGTAGACCCCTCGCTGTGCAAACAGCTAGGCTGGCAGCGGGGCTGGAAACCCAGCCCTGGGGCAGCACCCGAACCCCCAGTCACCCCCACATCCCCCAGCCTCTGCCCGGACCCCTTCTTAGCCGGGTCCTGCCCCCATCTCCCCCTCCTGCACTCAGGAAGAGGGGGGCGGTGTAGCCGAAAGGTTTGGGTGAGTCTATTTAATTGTTCTTATTTATATTATTTATAACCTATGCTTTTCACTATTTATTTGCCAAGCCTGGCCGGGCCGTGCCAGCGCTGGCTTGCAGGAGGTGGCAGAGCTGCAGCAGAGCCGCCGTGCCCAGGACACAGCCGCGGTGACACGGACGGGGACAGGACCCCGAGAGCGGACCGTGCGGCGGGCACAGAGGCAGGAGGGCACGAGCTGGCCCAGCAGCCCGAGCTCTGCTCCCTGCAAGCCTCCCCCGAAGGCCAAGCCCTTCTCCTTCGTCTTCCTCGCTGCCGCGGGCTCCTGCTCTGCTCCCTGCCAGGGACAAACCAGCCATTCTATGCAATGTCCCAGTGGAGCATTCCCGCGCCGACTGGAGCGAGCGCCATACGTGCAGCATCCTGGAGCGGGGCTCGACCCGCGCCTCCGCGTCCTACCTCGGGCCGCGAGCTGCCACGGTCCCATCACCACGTGCCAGTCCCCAACACCTCTAGGGTTCAGCCTGGCACCCCACGGGGCCGCGCTCGCATACCCCCACACCGTCTTCCTCCCTGCACCGTCTTCCTCCCGACGCCTGGGAATGTCCCTGTCCTGGTCCTCCCTGCCATGGCTTGGTGACCTCACGCAGGAGAAGAGCATCGCCCCGGCCACGCAGCCACCCCACCAGCGAGCACGCGGCGGTGCCGGCGTCCCCCACGGTGCCGGTGCCGTCCCAGGGCTCCCCGCGTCCCTGGGGAGCGCTGCGCCTCTGCCCCTCTCTGTACTGTACATAGCAGGTACGACAGCAATAATTTTCCGTGCATGATAGATTGTTTTTCTGCCAGGTTTTGTACTCGACAGCCCCCCAGTAGGACAAGTCTACTGAGAACTGGCCGCCCGCAGTATTACTTGTAACGCAATTCAGGGATATAAAAGGGATTTCTGCCACTAAACCGTGTGTCTCGGGGGGGTTTGTCCAAGCAGTGGTGGGTGGTGGCACACAAACTGCCAGCCCTGCCCATCCCAGGGGTGCTCTGTGCCTGTCCCCAAGGGCAGCCCCGGGCAGGAGCATCGCGGAGAAAACCTCCACCCCAAACCAGGGAGCAAAGATGCCCCGGGATCCACCTGGAATGGGGGTGGCTGATGGCCTCGGAGCAGCCAGCGCTGCCCGCTTTGCCGAGCCAGCAGCCAAACCCCCCCTGGCGCAGCAAGCACAGGGTTTATAAAACCAACCCCGCTCGCAGAAGCGCTGGGAAGAAGGGGGATGAAAGCATTGACCTGGAAGGAAAGTACCGTGGGAAACCCAGCAGTGGGGCTGAGAGCCCGCGGGCTGCAGTGATGCTCATGCACCCCCAGCCCCACCCCAGCCACACCGGGGCAGGAAGGGTTTGAGGAGCCAGAGTCACCCCACAGGCACAGGCACAGGTGGGGGGTGGTGGGAAGAACCCAGCAGAGCCCTCATTCCAGGGCACAGCCAGGTACTCCTGCCCCTCTCGCTGCCTTCCCACCCCACAGTCGGTGCCAAAGAGGGAAAGCAAATGAAGTGCAGGCTCTAGATCATCAGCAAAGCCCACGCTGAGCCCTGCGCTCCCGGTGACGTCGGCGCTGCGCAAGAATTCACCTGCAAAGTCATTCCTGGGTTCGCTCTGCAAAATGCTCATTCCAGAGCTTCCAAACCTGTCACCATCACCAGCCCTCGCACAGGACTGTGAGTCTCCCAGCATCAGGGCTGGGGACCCTCTGTGCCCCCAGGAGCTGGGGCAAGGCGGGCAGGAGCCAAAAGCTGCCGGTGCCGCAGCCCCACTGTGGATCCAGGGCTGCCCCAGTTCCAGTATCTGTGGGTGGGAGACCCAATTCTTGCTGGGAGCATCTCTGCCATTTGGGACACTGGTGTGGAGAAACGACCTAGAAAGATTCAGGGCTGGAGCAGCGCAGTGGCTGCTCGGCCATAGAGCATCTGTGCTTCGCTGCTCAGCTCCAGGCTGTTTCATGGTGCTTCTTCCTTGCTGAGAATCCCACGGGCAACAGTGCAGCAGGGAGGGGGCTTTGGGGTGGGAACGGAACAGGGTGCTGGCACAGCCATGTGTGGGGGAACATCCCAACTCACAGCTGAGAGGCTGCATGCTGGTCCTTAGCGCCCTGGCACAACCAGGCTGGAGCTGAGACCCCCAGGCAACCCCAGGGTGGGGGGCAGGATGGGACCCCCAGCACACAGAACAGTCCCCAAGGTCAGGGGCAGGACAGAATCATAGAATCATAGACTCACCAGGTTGGAAAAGACCCATCAGATCACCAAGTCCAACCATTCCTATCAAACATTCAGCACCTCATCCACCTGTCCCTTAAACATTTCCAGGGAAGGTGACTCAACCCCCTCCCTGGGCAGCCTCTGCCAGTGCCCAATGACCCTTTCCATGAAAAAAAATTTTCCTAATGTTCAGCCTGAACCTCCCCTGGTGGAGCTTGAGGCCATTCCCTCTCATCCTGTCCCCTGTCCCTTGGGAGAAAAGCCCAGCTCCCTCCTCTCCACAACCTCCTTTCAGGTAGTTGGAGAGAGCAATGAGGTCTCCCCTCAGCCTCCTCTTCTCCAGGCTAAACACCCCCAGCTCTCTCAGCCGTTCCTCATAAGGCCTGTTCTCCAGCCCCCTCCCCAGCTTCGTTGCTCTTCTCTGGACTCGCTCCAGAGCCTCAACATCCTTCTTGTGGTGAGGGGCCCAGAACTGAACACAGGATTCGAGGAGCGGTCTCCCCAGTGCCGAGTACAGAGGGAGAAGAACCTCCCTGGACCTGCTGGTCATGCTGTTTCTGATCCAAGCCAAGATGCCCTTGGCCTTCTTGGCCACCTGGGCCACTGCTGGCTCATGTTCAGTCGCTGTCAACCAACACCCCCAGGTCCCTCTCCTCCAGGCGGTTTCCAGCCAGACTTCTCCTAGTCTGTAGCTGCTCAGGGTTGTTGTGCCCCAAGTGCAGGACCCCCTGCTCACCAGGCAGCCCCATCAGGAGGGTCACGCACTGCATGTCCCACTTGGACAGGGGCCCAAGGGCACCCCCGGCCACAGCCTCGCCGGGCAAAGGACAGCGGGCAGCAGGCCAGCGCTGGCACTGATCCCGGCTGCCTGTCCTGCCCCTTCACTGTGACTCTGCAAAACGATGGGGCGGTGGCTGTGACGATGGCGCTGGCCCGGCCAGGAGGAAGCAGAGGGGCCCGGTTGGGTGCTGTGCTGCTCGGGGCGGAACGGCAGGCTCAGATGGGCAAGCAGGAGGAAGGACGAGGCCAGGTCCTGGTGGCAACCATGGCAGAGGCTGAGGATCGCAGCATCCACACGCAGCACATCTCGGCCGTGCACAACGTGCCCATGCGCGTCCTCATCCGGCCCATCCCCGCGGAGCTGGATCCGGGCAAGGTGCAGAGCCTGGTGGAGACGCTACAGGTGAGCAGGAGCCCCTTGCCCAGGTAACCACCCCGGTCACGGGGGGTGGCGCTGCCGGGGACGCTCACAGCTTGTGGGGGGCTGGGATGTCCATTGCCCTCATGGGATCACTGTGTGGGAAAAGCCCTTTGAGATCACCAAGCCCAACCGTGCCTCAGTGCGCTCTCGAGGGTCTTTCTCTTCCCAGGAGGACCCGGAGCGAGTGCCCCCCATCGACGTGCTCTGGATCAAGGGCAGCCAGGGTGGGGATTACTTCTACTCCTTCGGGGGCTGCCACCGCTACGCCGCCCACCGGGCGCTCAACCGGGACACCATCCCCGCCAAGATCATCCCATCCACCCTCAGTGACCTCCGCACCTACCTGGGCTCCTCCACACCCCACCTGCGCTAGCCCAGTATCCCGGAGGATGCACAGACCCCTGCAGCTCCCCATCCTGGAGGATGCACAGACCCCTGTTGCCCCCCATCTCATCCTGGAAGATGCGCAGACCCCTGCATCCCCCTCCATCCCATCCTGGAGGATGCATAGACCCCTGCAACCCCCCCATCCCATCCTGGAGGATGCACAGACCCCTGCAGCCCCTCATCCCATCCCATCCTGGAGGATGCAGAGACCCCTGCAACCCCCCCATCCCGGGTCTCCCGGACAGCTGCAGGGAGGGGCGCGGCCAGCAGGGGGCGCGATGGAGCCGCGCTCGCCGTCCCGAGCAGCCCTGGTGGGGGATAAACTGGGATGGGATGGGATGGGATGGGATGGGATGGGATGGGATGGGATGGGATGGGATGGGATGGGATGGGATGGGATGGGACGGGACGACCAGGATGAACTGGGACGGGATAAACCAGGATAAGACAGACTGGGATGGGATAAACTGGAATGAGATAAATCAGAGTGGACTGGGACAGGACAAGATGAACCAGGACAGTATGGGGTAAAGCAGGATAGGATGAACCAGGATGAGACGAATCAGGATGGGATAGGGTGAACCAAAATGAGATGAAACAGGACAGAACAGGACAGGATGAACTGGGATGGGGCAAACTGGGGTGGGGATGGGACGGGACAAACCACAGTGAACCAGGACAGGATGAACCGGGATGGGATGGGATGGGATGGGATGGGGCAGACCTCTGCTGAGAATGGCTGAGCCAAGACAGGACAGGCTGACCTGGGGCACGGCTCAGCCAGGAATGGCTAAACTGGGATGGGCCAAAATGGGGCACACAGGAACTGGGCCAGGGGTGCAGCCAAACCAGGAAGGGATGGAGGCAAACTGGGACACAGCCAGATCAGGAGACAGGCACAAGCAACCCCTCAGTGACTCCAGGCTCACCTTGTGTCCATACCAGGAGGACTCTGGGCTGTGCCTGCCGCATCCCTGGACACACCTCACGGTCCCCCTCTCTAGGGGGAACATCCCTGGGATGAGGTGTGGGGACACCAGCTGCTGCACCTGGAATAAAGGTCATGAAAACTGTGCAGTTCTGGGGCCTAGAACTGGGGGAGGCTGGTGTCAGGAGCAGGCATGCGGTGACACGGCATGGAGGCCTGGAGCCCGTGGGAGTTGTCTGTGGGCAGAAGGGACAGAGACGGACGCTGGGACAGAGAATGAATGCTCTGCAAAGGGACAGACACTTTGTGAGGGGATTGATGCTGCGTTCGGTACGGATACTGTGCTGGAGTGGGGGGGATGCGGTTCAAGAACATCAATGCTGTTTTCAGTTCAGATGCTGTGTTGCGGGAGGGATGCTGAGCTAGGGATGGGTGCTGTGCTGGTGACAGATGCTCTACCAGAGTAACTGGCGTGCAGCTGAGGTCAGGGTCAGTCTGGCCGGCTGTGGGAGCACAAGCAGTCCCGCCACACTGCGCTGCTGTCATTTCTGCAAACCCCACGTCCTCACCCCATGTGCAGGCTGGAAAAAACTCCCGAGCATCCCCTGGGTATCTCAGCATCCCTCTGAGCCAGGAACTTGAGTCCAGGGAGGGGAAAGGCCACTGACTCACCCCACCACGCTGTGAGTCAGCAGCCAGTGGGACAGGAACCACGGCTGGAGACTTCTGCCCTTGGCTGACCACGCTCCTCCCCGGATGGATCCTGAGCTCCCAGGGCACAATCGGGCTGGGGAGAGGGTTTGGGAGGTGGGCACAGCTCCCCCAGGCAGCAGCTCTGCAGTGCTGCCCACCAGCTTCGCCACTGCCCGGTGTTTCCGCAGGAGCCACTGGGGAGGAAGGGCAGGGTGGGCTGGGGGCTGCTGTGCCGGAGCCTCCTCCTGGCCCCTTCCCTCGTGGAGGTGAGACTGTGGGACGGCAGAGCTGCATGTGCCGCATCAAAGCCGCTCTCCGCCAGGAGGAAGCCCTGCAAGCGTTCACGGCGAGAGCAGCCCTGGCCCGCAGCTCCCTGATGGGCCATAAATTTCTCAGAAGAATTGTGGCGTGCTAAAAAGTTTCCTCTTGTTAGAGAGCAGGGAGGGGGAAAAGGAGGATGTGCCAGCTCCTGCAGCAGCACAAGACCCTCAAGTGGGTGCCCTATTGGTTTTTGCCCAGGCCCTGGGCTGTGCCTCAGTGCTTCTCCTCTCCCATGGGCTCTGCTCGCCCCCTTCTCCTTGGGTTGGTGCCCTTTACGAAGGGAGATGGGAGAGAGGCAGCTCAGCAGAGCTGGGACCCCACAAGCTGGGGTGAACCGAAGCTGCCCAGATCCTGCACCCCACTCTTCCTTCACCCCACATGAGCTTCTTCCAGCGGGGAGACCAGCTGCAGGATGCACCCTTCCAGGTTCCCAACCCCTGCAAACAGTGCCAGGACACCCTTGCCAGCCCTGCGGATGCCCCGTGCTGCTGCTGCTTGGTGCCACCAGCTGGAAGTCAGGACTGATGGCAGCAGCCAGGGAGCTGTGTAAGCATCCCCAGAGCTGACTGGCACAGCCACGGGGCTGGCACCATGCAGGCAGCGTAAGCTGCTCCCCAGCTAGTGTTGCCGGTGCCACATCCCCCTGCCAGCAGAGGAGCAGATCTTGCCAGAGCCAGCGACATCTGCATCGTCTCGATCCCTCTGTCCCTCCCTCCATCCCTCCAACCATCCAGCCCTCCATCCCTGTCCCTCCATCCCTCCCTTCATCCCTCCATCCCTTCATCCCTCCCTTCATTCCTTCATCTCTCCATTCCTTCGTCCCTCCATTCCTCTGTCCCTCCACCTGTCCCCCTTCCCTCTGCCTGACCCGCAGGGTCTCCGGTGTCGCGGGCTGACAGCCGATCCCGGCTGCTTCCAATCCATTCGTTCCAGAGCAGGAACAAAGGGGCTTTGTGGGCTCCCCCCGGCCCAGGCTGGCTGGGGGGGGTCCCAGCTCCGGAACTGGGAGAGACTTCCCCGCGCGACAGGCGTGTAATGCCTTCCAGACCCGCAGCCCTGGCCCGCAGGTACAGCCCGGTGGGGAGAGGGGGGCCCGAGGCTCCCCACGCTGCCTGGGGACCCACCGTGACATCCCGCTTCCATCCGGGGTGGGGGGCAAGCAGCAATCTCTGCCAGGGCTGCCCTTGCTGGAGCCCTCACTCCTGCTACCCAAATGGTTTCACAACACCCCGGTCCTCTCGAGGATGTCTCACTACTTCTCCCCACTCAGAGGGGTCCCTGGGATGGGATGATGGGATGGGATGAGATGGGATGGGATGGGATGGGATGGGGTGAGGGGATGAGATGGGATGGGATGGGATGGAACAGGATGAGGGGATGGGATGCAATTGGGATGAGGTGTGATAAGATGGGATGAGGTGGGATGGGACAGGTCAGGTCAATCCTCGCTCAAGCTCAGCAGGGTCAGCCCCGGCGTCCTGGCAGCCACATGTGGTGGCGTAGCCGCAGGTCTGGAATCCATTTGCCTCGCCGGCGGCAGTGTTTTCCCAGCACGGCTGGAGCAGCCCCGCGGGGTTGGGGGCAGCCCTGGCCCCCTGGCCCATCTGCTCCCTGTTTATTTTCTTACACTTAAGTATCACCTCGCAGATAAACACTCCCCAGAGCAGGGGACAGGGGGCATTTCCCTGCCAGTGGGGGCAGAACCCAGCCCTTGGGGTGCCTAGCACCCCAATCCCAGGGCTGCCCTCCACTGGCCAGCCTGCACCAGGGGATGCCTGGCAGGTTGGGCTGTGTCTCCATGCACATGTCCCCTTCATGCCACGCATCCCACACAGTGTCCCATGCACCCCTGCCCACCATGCACACCCACCTGGTGCTGCCCACTCCATCTCCCTGCTTGTGCAGCCCTCGCCCAGGCAGCCAGTTTGTGTGGCCAGATCAGCTGGGAGAGCCGGGATGCCAAATCCAACCGCGTCCTGGCACCCACTCAAGTCGGTTTTGCCGTGCCACGGCCCCCGGCTGCTCCTCGTGCTGCCTGCCTGAGTCAGATCCGATGCCCTTGGTGTCGGGGGAGCTGGGGGGTCCAGGTACGGGAATGCACGCCCTGTCCCACGCGCCCGCCGGGCAGCACAGGAAAACCCGGCTGCTGCTGCGCGTCCTCCAGGCCCAGCGGCTGCAGCATCCGCAGGCGTCTGGCGGCTGCACAGGCAGGGAGCCCAGCGTGCGCCGCTTCCCGTGGGTCCCCTTGTGCCCTTGGTCAGGGCTGCGGGTTCGTTCTGTCTGTCCGTCCTCCTGAGTGCAGGATCTGACAGGGTGGTGGTGGCGCACACGTGTGTGCAATGAGGTTGTGTATGGCACTGTGCACACGCAGAGGTGTTGCACGCATCAGCACACGCATGTGTGCACACACGTGTGTGCAGCTGAGTACATACATGTGCACACCCCCTACTCGCGTATATCTGTGTACACACGTGTATGGATACACACAGCCGTGCACACGTGCTCATAGAATCACCAGGTTGGAAAAGACCCATCGGATTATCGAGTCCAACACATGCATGGATGCACAGAAACGAATAGAGCTGCGTGATCACACTCGTGTGTGCATGAACACACATGCTCTCACACGTCTGTACCCACCCCACACGAATCCAACGCCGATGCCTGCAGGTCCGTCCCTGCCCATGGGCTGAGATGCCCCGTATTCCACAGGTCACCAACACCCCACGCGTGGCCGAGCCCCCCAGGATCACCCCTGGGGCCCCGGGCTCGCCCCCTAGCCTGTCCCCGTCAGCTGGTGGCCATGTGTGGGGCGGCCGCAGCTGAGTACACAGCCCCTGCCATCCGTCTTGCCTCCTGTCAGGGCTGGGGGCTACTGCGGGCCCCCTGCCACAGCCCAGCGGGAGCTGGGGTGAGAGCGGGGGTTCCCTTCTCCGCGCAGGCACCTGCCTGCTCCCCCAGCCCTAGTTCTGCCCCCAGCACCCCTGCAGGGGGAGAAACGGCCCCCAGCCCCCAGCCAGACAGGGCAATTGCCATGGATGGGAGAGGGTTGGGGTCCCTCGCCGGGACTGAGGGGTGGCAAGGGACAGAGCCAGCCGGGGACACGTCCCCATGGTGGTGTGCACACCCAGCACAGCCCTGCACGCCCCCAGCCCCAGTGGCACCTCCAGCCCCCCGGCCCCTCTCCCCACTGCCTGATTTATGGGCTCTGTGCAAGCAGACAAATGGCAAAGGAAAACAGGGCAGGGGGCTCCTGTCTGCGCCCCGCGGGGGGAGAGGGGCCATTTGCTCCCAGTTTGCCTAGCCAAGTGGGCAGTGAAGAAGTGCCGGTGCTGGTGCCAGTGCCAGAGAGCACGTCACCCCTGCCACAGTCCCGGCAGGGACACTGTGGTGACCCCCAGGGGCACCCACCGGCCTGGGAGCCCCCTCATGGTCTCCGGTCCCACAGCCATGAGGCTTTGACCATGGGCCACAGTGGGACATGATGCCACCCCATCCCATGTCCCACAGGGCCCCTCACCAACATCTTCACCCTGGGGTTTGCCATATGCCCTCTGCATACCACAGCTGCTACCGTAGCCCCCGGCTAGCCCCTACGCTGGCCCTTTTTGCATTATTTGCCACAAATTTCCCACAGCATCTCCCTCTGCCTGTGGGGCCGGTGGCCAGAGGAGATCACAGCTGGCATGGGCCACATCCCCAGTAGCCCCAAGACCAGGTCCTGCCCTCTTCCTTTGCTGCTCGACCTGCATGCCCAGAGCATCACCGAACCAGGGAGCTCTGCTCGGCTGCATGAGGAAGGCTGGCACCAAGTCTCCTGCCTGCTCTCAGGGGCGTAGGGCTTGGGTCTGGGGGGGTGAAGGCAGAGTGGGATCACAGAAACCTCCCTGGGCACCCAAAAAGGATAGAGATGCACCGTGGTGGTGCCCCCCCAGCCTCACCTGGGACACTGGTGGCTCCGCTGCTGCCAGCTCAGCTGTCCCCTTGCAGGAAAAGCCTCCGTTTCCACTGCCAGCACACACCTTCCTCCCAGGCGGGAGGAAACGCTCCTGGCTGCCTGGCAGGGCTGCCTGCAACGCTGCCCGTGCCCCTGACCGTGTCCCCTGTCCCCTCTCACAGGGAGCAGGTGGGGTGCCAGGCCCTGGGGACAGAAGGGTGAGGGATGTAGAGCATCCCCATGGGGGTGCCCGTCCTCGCTGCTCCCTGCTGCCCTGGGCACCCTCCTGGGCACAGACTTCGAGGGCACGGTGCGGGGCAGGGAGCAGCGTGTCCCCCAGGTGGGGTCCGGTGTCCCATCCGATAAATGTCGCAGGGAGCACATTGGTGCCACCCACTTCCAGGCACCTGCCCCTTCCTGGCATCCCGTGTTCGCTGTGTGCCACCAGGAGCTGGCAGGGAAGAGTTGGGGCAGGGGCTGGGGCCTCAGTGCCCGCAAGCTGGCACTCAGTGGGGCTTTGCTCTGCAGGCATCGAGGGCTGCGGCACGGGGAGGTGGCCACGCGGTGGCTGTGGCACCACCTGTGGCACTGCCAGCGTCCACGACGGGCGTGACCCAGAGCCTGGCCCTGGGTGCAAGGTGCCTGCGTGCCGCAGCAGGGCCAGGCCGGTGGCCGGAGCCAGCGCTGGCGAGGACGCTGACCGCTGGCGAGGACGCTGACCGCTGGCCGGCAGCTGGGGGGCCGGCTAGGGGTGGGTTCCAGCACCAGCCCCTCCCCGGCCCTATAAATCCTGATTCCCCCCGCAGACAGCTGTCCCAGTCCCGCTCAGCTGCCTGAGCGGAGCAGCAGAGGGAAGGCGTCCGGAGCCGGCCATCGCAGCCGTGCCGGACGGGGAAGGCTCCCCGAAGGCCGGGGGGTCCCCCCAGCAGGGCCGGGGGCACGGGCGGGCACCTCGCCATGGCCTTCACCATGCTGCGCCCCGTGGCCGCCCGCGTGCTCTACCCCGACCTCAGCATCCTCTCGGAGGACGAGGAGAACCGGAGCGAGAGCGACACGTCGGACCAGTCGTTCGGCTGCTGCGATGGTGCCGAGGCTCACCGCAAGCTGCCGCGCAAACCGGGGCCCATGGTGATGGTGAAGCAGAGGCAGGCGGCCAACGCGCGGGAGCGGGATCGGACCCAGAGCGTCAACACGGCTTTCACCGCCCTGCGGACCCTCATCCCCACCGAGCCGGTGGATCGGAAGCTGTCCAAGATCGAGACCCTCCGCCTGGCCTCCAGCTACATCTCCCACCTGGCCAACGTGCTGCTGCTGGGCGAGGGCTGCGAGGACGGGCAGCCCTGCTTCAGTGCCATCTACGGAGCCAAGGGCGACCTGGACAGCAAGCAGCCTCGCAGCATCTGCACCTTCTGCCTCAGCAACCAGCGGAAAGGGGTGAGCGGCGAGGCGGGCAGCAGTCCCTGCGTGGCTGAGCCTGGCAGGGCACTTGGCACACCGGGATGGGGGGCGGCAGCTCTTGCTGGGGCTGAGTGGGGCAGGAGGCTCGGCACGTCCCCGCGAGAGCTGCAAGCTCTGGCTTTGGCCCCCGTCGGAGGTTTTGGCTGCTCCCAGCCAAATCCTGCTCGTAGCCACACGCCCACAGGTCCCGCTCGCGTCAGAGGGCCGGGCTGCTCCCCCACATCCATCCGGGCCGGGATGTCTCGGGGGGTTACACAGTCACCCCAGTGCGGGAAGCATTTGGCTGCGCTGAGGGGGTAATTCAGAACTCCCAGGCTGACCTCATCCCTGTCTCTGACCCCATCCCTGTCTCTAACCCCATCCCTGTCTCTGACCCCATCCCCCAGCTGCCAGCCCCCCACGGGCCATGGCAGAGGTGCCCCACGCAGCTCCCTTGGGTGGTGGAGCCAGACAGGACACAGCAGACATCCCACATCGGGGTGCAGGGCAGGGATCCCCATCCCATGGCCCCAGGCAGGGACTGCCGGTGGCAGCACAGCTCCCACATGGGCCGTGGTGCAGCACCCCTGCTCTGCTGAACCCCAGCACGCCACAGCTCGGGGGGCACCTCCTCCAGGGTGACCCCATCCCGCTGCCCGCACCGGGGTCCTGGGTGCCCCTGCCCCAGGGAGGGCCTGGCAGCGTGCAGGGTGAGGGGCTGGCAGCAGTGGGCATCCCATCAGGGTCACGGGCAGGAGGTGTCACGCCCACCACCATTCCCACAAGACCCCCCCAAGTCATCCTACATGCAACCCCGAGCAGCGTGGCCATGGGGCACACTCAGCTCTTGGGGGTCTTTCGGTTTCTGTTGCTCCATTTTTAATTGCTCCTCCTGCTCCTGTCCCCGTCCTCGCTGGACGGACTCTGCTGCCTCCCCAGCCCTGCCCAGGGGGACCCCTGTCCTTGGCAGAGCTGGGACCCCCAGACAGGGCTGAGCTGTGTCCCCGCGCTGCTCCCCTGTGGACGGAGCTGGGGAGCTGGCACAGCACTGCACCCCACGGACACAGTGGGGCCAGGAGCTCCTGTGGGTCTGGGGTCAATGGCAGGAGCTGAGCCGGGCTCCAGCTCTGGGGCTGAGCTGGAAATGGACCATACTGGGCTGGAAATGGGCTGTACTGGGCTAGAAATGGGCTGTGCTGGGCCATGGTGGGCTGTGCCAGGCTGGAAATGGGTTGGGCTGGAACTGGGCTCTGCTGGGCCACGCTGGGTGGGGCTGAGACGAGTTGTCGGGGCAGCACTGGGCTTTGCTGTGCCTTGCTGGGTTATACTGGGTGGTACTGGGCTGAAGGTGTGCTGGGAGGTGGGGCTGAGTCTTCTCATCCAGCATAGCTGTGGGTCTGTCCTGGGCTGCGGGTGGTTGAGTCACCTTCCCTGGTGGGGTTTAAGGGACAGGTGGACGAGGTGCTGAGAGGCATAGTTTAGAGTTTGATAGGAATGGTTGGACTCGATGATCTGGTGGGTCTTTTCCAACCTGGTGATTCTGTGATTCTATGATTCTGCCCCAGCTCAGCTCCAGCCACGCTCGTGGCTCTGAGTGTGGTGGCACTGAGCAGCCAAGGGGGCTGTGTCCCTGCAGGGTGACAGAGCTGTGGGTGCCCCCTCACAGCAGCCACCCCACAGCCACCTCCCCAGGCACAGCTCTGTCTGTCTGTCCATCCCACACAGCCCCGAGCCACCTCAGGACCAGGACACCGGGTGCAGAGCCAGCGCGGCGCGGCAATGGGCAGGAGCGGGGCACCCACACCGGGGCACCCCAGCGCCTGCAGCTTTCCCTTCTCCCTCCGCAGGGCAACCGGAGAGACCTCGGGGGCAACTGCCTGAAGGTGCGGGGGGTGACACCCCTGCGAGTGTCACGGAGATGAGCCGAGGTCCGGCAGCACGTGCCTGAGACAGCGGCAGAGCCAGCCGGAGCCCGCGCACGCCAGCCCAGGACCGGAGCGGGGAGGGAGGGGGCTGCCCGCCCCAGGTGGCAGCAGCCGAGTCCGGGACCACAGGCTGGCACCGCACCGACACCGGCCCCGGAGCGGGCAGCGGGGCGGGAGGACGCTCCCATGGCCGAGGCCGCCCGCGTGGGGCACGACTGGGGAGGGGGACGCGCACCCCAGGGCTGGACTGGAAGCGGCCCGTGTGCGGCCGGCATCGGGGACGGCGTCGCAGCCCCCGGGCACTGGTTGTGCATGGGCAGCCGCTTGGAAAATAAATCTTATTTTTCTGATGGGCCGGTGCCTCCCTCCCACCCTGGCGTAGGGCACGGTGGGGGCACAGGAGGGCCCCGAGATGGCCCTGGACCCCCAGGCCTGTGCCCACCGCTGCTCTGTGCCGGTGCGACCGTCCTGGCTCTCGCCATGGGCCCCAGAGGGATCTATGTGGGACGAGACCTCGGGCACGTGCTGTCCCCATGTCCCCAGGTCCTGCTGACAGCTCTGGCCACGCAAGGGCCATGGGAACCCCAGCACAGTGTGCGCTGTGCCGTGCCACGAGATGGGGACGGCACTGCCAGCCCCGTGCCAGGAGCACCCAGGCAACAGCCTGGGGTTGGGGTTGGTGCCTCTGCCTTTCTGCCTTTCCCTTTGCTTGGCATGTCATGACTGCTGTGACCGTCACTGCCACCGCCAACACCACCACGCCTGCCACCATCACCACCGCTGCCACCACACCTGCCAGTAGCACCAGCACTGCCACCGCCACCAGCACCATGACTGTCCCCACTGCTGTGGCTGCCACCGCAGCCGTGATCGCCGCCTCCGCTGTGGCTGCCACCACCACCACGACTGCCACCACGACTGCCACCACAACTGCCACATCCACTGCGACCACCACCACTGGCGCCATCACTGCCACCAGCACCGCGATTGTCCCCACTACTGCGACTGCCACCACGATGGCCACGCGGAGCCGTGCAGGGCGAGGCTGCAGGCAGCAGCACCTACGTGGGGTCGGCTGGGGACGCGGGGGGTTCCCAGGCTGGGTCCCCCCTGGGACCCCGCTCAGGAGGGCGGCGGGGAGCGCTGAGCCTGGGAAAGGTGCCGTGGCAGCTCCCACGAGCCCACGCATCCCATGCAGCAGAGGCAGCTGCAGCTGGGGCGCCCCGGGGTGGCCCCCAAGGGCTGTGGGGCCAGACCCGACCCGTCCCCCCAGAGCATCGGGGAGCGGGATGAACATCCCGGGGGTCCCGTGGGGGCCTGGTGTGGGGAAGGGGCGAAGGTGGGAGCCCACCAGCACCTTTTGGCCCCCTGCTCGGTCGAGCGAGCCTCCCCGGGCTCCCTCCCCCCGGGTTTGATTTATGGAGCTGACAGCGCGGCGCAGCTGTGAGAGCTGGTCCCAGGCAGGGACCGGGGTGGGTGGGAGAGGTTTGTTCTCAGCGTGGCTAATGTGTCCCAGACCCCAACAAACAGCCGTGAGATTCTCCAAACAGCCCAGGATACAGAATCCCTGCCCCCGGGTTTATCGTGGGGCAGGGGCAGCCGAGGGGGGACCGCGCTCTGCAAACACACATGAAAGGGCATCGGCTCCTTGAAGCTGCGGCTCCGAAGCCCCCAAGGAGGCCAGCGAGGGCTGGTGGTCCCAGGGCTGGGGGCACAGCAGGTCCCAGCACCAGGAGAAGGGTCCCAGGGGGTCCCAGTGCCGAGGATGTGAGTCCCAGCACATCACAACCCTGAGCGCACGGGTCCCAGTGTCTCAGCTGCTGGGTCCTGGGTCCCAGTGTGTCACAGGGCTGAGCGCCAGTATCCCAGCATGTCCCAGTGCCAGTGACTAGGACACCCGCAAGCCCCAAGCAAAGGCCACGGGTCCCAGTTTTGGGAATCCAGCACATCCCAGTGCTGGGGCAGTGCATCCTAGCATGTCCCAGTACTGGGGCCATGGGTCCCAGCATGCCCCAGTTAAGGCCAGGCATCCCAGTTTGTCCCAGTACTAGGGTCACGGATCCCAGCTGAGTCCGCGCATCCCAGCTCGTCCCAGCACTGGGGCCATGGGTTCAAACTTGTCCCAGTACTGTGGTCATGGGTGCAAGCTTGTCCCAGCGCTGGGGTCATGGGTCCCAGTACAACCCAATGCCAAGCCCACAGGTCCCAGCATGTGCGGGTGCCAAGCTCGCGGGTCCCAGTACATTCCAGCCCCTCCCAGCACCACAAGAGGGAAACAGTGACTCAGAGGGGTTGGTGGCTGCCAGGCTTGTGGGAGCCAGGCACCCCTTTGCCCAGCACGGGCCGAGTGCCATGGCCATCGCGGCCGATGCCCCATGGATCGCAGCCCCGCACCGAGCCCAACCACGCTGCCGCTCGCTCCCCTCCCATCCTCTCCCCTTCCTGCGTGCGGACACCCTTGGAAAGGCTCTTGGCCGCTTTCTCTGAGACAGGAAGGTGTCCCCGAGTCTCAGGAAGGAAAAACACTCAGTGCTGAACCCACAAAGACCGTCTCCGAGGGGCCGGGGCTGGAGACACTCCAGGCCTGACATCACCTGGGAACTGGAACCAGAACCGCAGCTGCACTCCGTGCCTGGTATTTTTTTTTTCTTTAACTTGTGTTTTTAAACTTTCTTTTTATAGATTTTGGTATTATTTTTTTTCCCCCTTTCCCTTCTCCATTCCCCTCCCAAATATTTCAGCCTCTCGGCAGTTTAACCTTGCTGAGCCAGCGAGGCTGGAATGCAGCAGGGCTGCACCCATGGCCCGAGCCCAGCGGTGCCGAGGGAGCAGAGCTGGGTCTGGCAGGAGATGCTGGAGCTCAGGGCAGGGGCTCGGGCAGAGCTGGCTCCCCAGGGACGGGGGGATGGGACCCCCAAACCCCTGGCACCACACTGCATGGGGCTTTTGGAAAGGGAATCGTGGACTCGTGGGGATGTGGGAGGATCTGGTGGGAGGATGGAGCTACAGAGGGGTCTGGCAGAGCCTGCGGCCGTGGGCTGTGCTGAAACCCTGACCTGTTGCATCGGGATGGGGCAGCGGGGTCAAGTCCTGTCCGAGCCTGAGCTTGAACCTGAACCTAAACCTGAACCTCAGCCTGGCCCTGTGCCTGAGCCTGAGCCTGAAACTGAACCTGAGCCTCAGCCTGAGCAGTGCCTGTGCCTGAGCCTGAGCCTAAACTTGAACCTGCGCCTAGCCCTGTGCTTGAGACAGAGCCTGAACCTGAGAATAAGCCTGAGCCTAAACCTGAGCCTGAGTCTGTGATTGATCCTAAGTGAGTCTGAAACTGAGCCTGAGCGTGAATCTAAGCCTGAACTCAAGCCTGAGGCTGAGCCAGCTGAGCAAGTGTAGCCAGCCAGGGATGTGGGACATGAAGGCAACTTTCAGTCCCAAGATTCTGCCCTCCTCATGCATTTTCCTTTGCAACCCCTTCAGCTGCTCCCTGCGCCTCTCAGGGGCCCTCAGAGTGGAGGCTCAGGACAAAGCCCCCCGCATCTCCTGCACCAGCACCGGTGCAAAGCTCAGACGCTTGCGGCCCAGGAAACCTCCTTGTTGCAGCAACCGCAGCGATCGACCGGGCGTCAGAGCTCACCCCGAGCCTCGTCAGCCCCGGAGTGAAGGACTGTGGGGCAACCCCCAAGGGTTGGGTGGCATCAGGTGCAGACACAGAGACAGGGAGGCAGTGGGACAGGAGGACACAGGGAGAGGGGGACACGGAGACAGGGATCTGCTGCCCAGTGCAGGGGAGGAGGAAGGAGCAGGAAAGGATGGGCTCACAATGGGCTGGGATGAGGTGGATGGGATGGGATGGGATGGGATGGGATGGGATGGGATGGGATGGGATGGGATGGGATGGGATGGGATGGGATG
The DNA here is from genome assembly GCF_032191515.1 of Phaenicophaeus curvirostris. Lineage (NCBI taxonomy): Eukaryota > Metazoa > Chordata > Aves > Cuculiformes > Cuculidae > Phaenicophaeus > Phaenicophaeus curvirostris. The sequence continues at coordinate 8,414,111 of NC_091409.1, forward strand.
GGATGGGATGGGATGGGATGGGATGGGATGGGATGGGAGAGCCCCATGCCTGCCCCTCCGTGGGCACCCACACTGCCAGGCAGCCCCGGTGCCACCACCTCACCGGGATCCCGTGCCGGCTGCGGTCCCCGGGGACTTGGGCCTCGCCAGCAGGGACAGGGTGTGAAGCCACAGCACGGGGTGAACACCAGGTTAATCTCCCGCTGGAGCTTCCCTCTGCAAACAATAAGACAATGCCCGGCCGGGGGCCGCCTGCGTAACCAGCAGCGCGGAGGGGAAGTTGTAATATTTGGATTTAGCACTCAGTAAATTAAGGAAGAAAAAGGAAAAAGCACAGGGGGTAATCAGAGTGGGGCTGGCCCCGTGCCCTGCCCCATGGCCAGCAGCCCCGGGGAGCTCATCGCAGCCCGGGGAAGCTGCTGAGTGGGGCCAGCGTCCCCAAGAGCCAGTGTGGCTGGGAGATGGAGATGTCCCCAAGGGCCAGGCAGTGGCCAGGCATGCTGCCACCACAGGGACCCGCAGCCCAAACAGTTGAGGCTGGGGTGCTCAGCGGGACTGCGAGCAGCACTCACAGCAAACACAGCATCTCCTGCAACCCCAGAGCACAGATCTGGGCCAGGAGTTTATTTTAATCCAGACTTGCTCACGCTCATGGGAAATAAAATCCCATTTCTGCAGCTGGGGTGGCTGATGGGACAGGGGTGTCTGGAAGGGGTCCTGCCATAGCACAGCCCCCTCCCCAGCACGAGCCCTGCAAACCCCTCGGAAACACGGCAGGGGATCGGGGTTGCCTTCCCACACTCCGGTAACCCCGTTCCACCGTGGGGCAGATCCCTGCCTGCCTCAGCCTCGCTGGGATGAGCAGGACTGGGACTCACAGGGAGTCCTGGCTGCTGATTGGGGGCGCAGGGCTGGACCCCACGCCGCAGGGGACCTCGAGATGGGGGTCTGGCGCAGACGTGGGACAGGTCGGAGAGAGGTGACCATCGGGCAGCAGCAGGCACGGGAAGGCACTGGGAGGCCTTCGGCACGCAGCCGCGCGCCGGGAGCCCATTTCCCCACAACAGGAGCCGTTATCAGCAGTGAATGCTCAGAGTGGTCCCATGGGAGACCTCCAGCCCTTCCCCTCCACCTACCCCACCGCTCTCCTGCTCCAGCCCACGTCAATGCCGCCGCGAAGGTGTCGGAACAATCGCCTGACAAAGAGCTATTTTTAGGGGCCGGGGCTCGGAGCGAGGATACAGCCCGGCCGCTGACAATGGGGGGAAGGGGGCCGGGCTTCCCCCATGACCACTGGGCAGCAGAAGGACCTGTAAGATTTCCTCGATGACCCAGGCCCGTACAATACAAGGAAAGCACAAGAGGGAGATACCCCCGCCAAGACGAGCTGCTCCTTTACCTAATGGGAGTGAGCCAGGGTGAGGGGCTGTGAGACTGGGGCCAGCAGCACCTCCCGCGGGCGAGACTCCCACTCTGGGAGGGAAGCGGGGTGAAGTGTGGCTGTGCTCGGCTCTCCATGAGGCTTGGGGGAGCCTCAGAGGGGGCCAGGCTGGCTCCTGCCTGCCACAGTCACAGAATCATAGAACGCCAGGTTGGAAGGGACCTCAAGGATTACCTGGTCTGATCTTTTTAACTGATCTATGGTTTAAATCATAGAATCATAGAATAGCCAGGTTGGAAGAGACCCACCGGATCATCGAGTCCAACCATTCCTATCAAACATTAAACCATTCCCCTTAGCACCTTGTCCACCCGTGCCTTAAACACCTCCAGGGAAGGTGACATAGAATCATAGAACCCTGTCAAGAAGAAGCTTCAGGCTCCAAAGGGGCTCCAGGCTCTGAGGGCCTGTGAGTTCCAAAGGACGCCGGGCTCGGAGGGATTCTCAGCTGTGAGGGGCTCTGAGACCCAAGAGACCAAAGACAATTCAGCACAAACCCCACCACGCTCCATGCTGGCTCACAGCTGCCTAGGGGATGCAGCCAGGGCTTGGCTGTGGGACTCTGACTAGCCAGGGTCTTGGTGGCCCATCCTGCAATAGAGATGCCAGACGACGATCGCAGATGATTGGCTTCAGCCGGCCCTTGGGGATAAAGTAGATGAGGATTCCTGCATGATTAGATTGGAGCTGCAAACAGGAATGGCAGCAGGAGAAGGCCCTACTCCACTTTCATGAGATGCCACCTGGAGCCCTGTGTCCAGTTCTGGAATCCCCAGCACAAGAAGGAGATGGATCTGTTAGAATGAGACCAGAGGGGGCCACAAAGATGATCCAAAGGCTGGAGCACCTCTGCTGTGAGGCCAGGCTGAGAGAGGTGGGTTTGCTCAGCCTGGAGATGAGAATGGTCTGGGGAGACTTTAAGGCAGCTTCCAGTATGGAAAGGGGCTGCAGGAAAGCTGGGGAGGGGCTCTTAGTCAGGGAGGGCAGGGATGGGATGAGGGGTTTTGAGCTCAGAGAGCGGAGATTGAGGTAGGGTTTTAGGGAGAAACGTTTTGCTGTGAGGGTGGGGAGGCCCTGGCCCAGGTTGCCCAGAGCAGTGGTGGCTGCTCCATCCCTGGAGGGGTTCAAGGCCGGGTTGGATGGGGCTGAGAGCCCCTGATCCAGTGGGAGGTGTCCCTGCCCAGGGCAGGGGTGAAACTGGATGGGCTTTGAGGTCCCTTGCAGCCCAAACCGTGCCACGACTCTGTGACTGCACGAAGGCCACGGGGCCCGGCAGAGGCACCGCCGCGGGTCAGAGCCCCCCGGGCACCCCGAGGCTCGCAGCGCCCCTGGGGCTGGGGCTGCAGCCTCTGCGGGGCGCAGTTGCCACCTGGCGGCGGGCCCTGCGCACACACAGCCCTCACCCTTCTCCTCCCCCACCTCCTCCTCCTCCTCCTCTCCGTCCCCCCGGGGCCGCGCTGCGCTCCCCGCCGCCTCCCGCCCGCTGCGGCCCGAGCCACCCACGCCCCCGCTGCCCCCACAACCACCAGCCGCGGACTACAACTCCCAGAAAGCCCCGCGGCGCTCCGCTTCCTCCTTCCCCCCCTCCTCACGCATGCGTTTCCGGTTCCGGCGCGCCTCGCTCTGGTCCCTGCGGCTGGCGGCCGAGCCTTGTGCCTCCGCCATATTGTCTGTGTGCGGCCGGCGGGCGGGCGGCGAGCGGGCGGCCGCGCCAGGTACCGGCGGGCCACGGCGGCTCCGGCGGCCGCTCCCGGGGCCCCGCGGCGGGGTGGGGCGGCGGGAGAACCGCGGGGGAGGCGCCGCGGGGCCTCCTGTGCCGCCCCCGCCCCGCTGCGGGATGAGGGGCCGGGGCGGGGGGCCTGGCCCGGCCCGGTGACGCTGAGGAGAGAGGAGGTGGCGGGGGGGGGGGCGGAACGGGCGGGCCCGGCGCGGCGGCGGGGGGGTCGCCGGCTGCGCCCCGGGGAGGGGCGGGCGGGCCTCGGTGGCCTCATCCCGGCTCGAAAGCCGCCTCGGTGCTGTCCTCCCGGTTCCGGGGCGGCCTCCGTACCCTCCTCCCGGCCCGAGAGCGGCTCCGGGGCCGCCTGTTGCTGCCCACCGCGCAGGGATGGCCGGGCCCCACGAAAGGGCTGCCTTCCCCTCCCCCAGCGTTCTCCTTCAGGCGCTGTAGGCGTTACTGGCCTAAAAATCTCCGTCTTGCTTTCCCCCCACCCCAAAAAGCAGGGGAACGCGAGGTGTGCAGAGGGGCCGGGAGAGGCCCCTTCCTCCGTGCTGCGCAAGGGCTCGGCTCTGGGCCTTGCTGGGTGGAGGGGAAGGGGCTTTTTGCAGCCTTCGTCCCCATCCCCAGCTCCCCTTTTCCCAAAGCGACATCGTCGTTCTCGTTCCTGCTGTAATTTCGATAATTGTGCCTTGGGGCAGCAGGCTGCATGGCTGTGGGGAAAACGTGCTTTGTAAAGGAAAGGGTAGATTAGATTATGAAACCCTATGCGTGGTGTTTGTCAGGTTACTTTATTCTTACTCGCTAAGGGCTTTGGCTACGACCAATAAAGTTTGGGTTACGAACACTCGGTCACCAGTACATTTTCTGCTGACAGCAGTGGTTGGTCCATGCAGAGGCTCACAAGGGCATGTGTCTCACTTCTGCCAGCGGAATTCAGGGATGCTGAGCCCATAGTGCTGGGTGGCACGGTCCTTCACGCCCACTCCAGGCCCTGGATCCCATGAGCGAGGTTTGGATGGTGTGAGGCTTGCACTCAAACTTGCCACCAGGCTGGGGTCTTGGAGAGCTGCTCTTGCGCTGAGCACTGATGTGAAACTGGATGCTGCGCGTGTCTCTGGAGGTGGCTGTGCTGTCTGCTCCAACCTGGCAGGCTCCATGATCTGTAAATGGCTTGGGAAGAGCCACTCCTTCAGCTGAGGGTCAGCACCATCAGAGGTGGCTGGGCCCAACACCTTTTTGCAGAAGAGCATGTGGAAATGGCAGCGTTTCTGCTTAGGGGCAGGCAGCAATTTGGCTTGCTCTTTGAACATGCTCTCTCTTAAAAGTGTCATAGTTGCTCAGAATGTTCAGGCTCAAGCAGAGCTGGTGTCCACACTGTGTTGCCGACAGAATTGGGTGTTGGATGTGGCTCTGCTATCATGGATTCTGTCTATAGCACTGGTTCTGTGCATTATCCGTGTTGGCCTGGTATAGAAAAGGTAAAGGTTATGCTTGGATATGGGAGACTTAGTTTGGGAAGACTTCAGACAGGATTTGGGGAAAGTGGGAAGCTTGATCAGCTCCTTAATGAGTCCTAAAATAAGGATCCAGTTCTTCCAGTATGATGCCATGCCTGGGTAAAGCACTGACAGTGTAACGTCTGCTGTGGACCCGCGTGTTGTGTCTGCAGCTGGAAAAAGAAAACCGCGGCTCCCATTGGCAGAAGAGTGTCTGATCCTGGGAACAGGGCAGTCTGCTTCCCACCCTCTGGAGAAGATCCCCTTGACTCTTCGGAGCCTCCTTGCAGAGAAGAGTTTATTGTACAGGTGCAGACCTTTGCCCAAGTGTGACGTACGTAGGTCCGTGGTGGCAGGCAGCGATCTTTCCCTTTCAGCTTGGCAGTAGGGAGTGATTCTTTTTTATCAGCTTCCTCAGTTACCTGGTGGTTTAATATCTGTTATTTATGCAGTGTTAGCAAAAACACATTGTTTTCCAGTTCCCAGGGTGAGCGGGATCAGAGTTCGGTGTGCAGTGAGCTCACAGAGTCATCCACTGCCTTCCTAAGGAAACCTTGGGAGTGAGGGAGGGGGACATCAGCCTTGGGAGTGAGGAAGACAACACCTTTGAAGTCGATGGATATCTGGGTAACGTACTGTGGTGGGGATAAGGCACAAAATATGGAAAAATGTGGTGACACAGCTGGATGCTGGAGGAGAAAGCAGAGACTTCCAGGTGGGAGATTCAGAGCAGATTTTTGGGGTTTGGTGGGATGCATGGATTTGTCTTTGAGGCAAAATGGGTTCTGCTGGGAACATGGCTCTTTGGAAGAGGGATAAAAGTTGGCAGTGAGTTCTAGCATATGCGGAGGAAATTGGATCGTGGAAGCAGAATTCAGTTTTGGCTGTTAATGATGCCTGTTTACCTGGAAAAGCTGATGGAATGGAGAATGAAGATGGAGACACGAGTGGAGGTTGCTGGGAAAGATTCAGCCAAATAGTGTTTCCTGGAGGTGAGACTTGACTGCGGGGTTTAAGATGTGGGGCACGCTGGGTCAGTAGCCATGGAATGAGTTCCAGGTAGGAATCTGGGGAATACAGGGTACCAAAAGGTGACTGTAGATCTCTGGAGCTGGAGAGCAAGGAACAGTGTCTGTGTGGTGAGAAAAGGAGTGGGAACATAACTCTTCTCAGTTTTAATGGTGGAGTCCTTATAGCTTCCACTTGGATTCTCTTTCTGCCTTTTCTCCTTCCAGAATGACTTTTCTCCTTTCTTCTTCCCTATAGGGAATAAGGGAAGGGAGGCAGGAGAAGCAGGCAGGTGACATTGCGGTGCTGTGATTAATTCCGTGTCGCATTTCTGAGGGGGCAGGGATTCATTTCTGGGTTACCAGCCCTGTCACCTCCGCTGTCCCTCCGGTACTGAACTGCTCACATCGAGGTATTCATTTCGTGAACTACCTGGACAGGATTGATCCCATCTTGGATTTTATTGTCCCATGAGGGTCTGGAGGGAATCAGCCCCACGGGTCTTAAGGTCAGGAAGGGCTGCTGTGACTCACATGATCTGGTTTTGGTTGCAAGACAACTCTTGAATAATTGTGCTGAGCTTGGCTGTCTCCTTCCAGGGGCTTCCAAGAGCTGACTTTCCTGGAACTCACAGAACCTAATGCGGAGATCAGGAGTTCTCCTTTGGACCTAGAGAAACCACTTTGGAGAGGAGGCTGCAGCTTTCTGACCTGGCATTAGTGCTGAAAGCAAAGTCTTTATAAGACACTTTTTGGACCCAAAGCAGTGCCAGACCTGTCTTTCAGTAGGAATGGTTGGTAAGGAATGGGGTTGTTGTGGTCATAGGATCACTGGCTCATGGAGGAGCAGCAGCCCATACCTGCTCCTTTGTTCAGGCTGTTGTGGATGGTTTTATTCAAACAAATGGGTTTATTATCCATTTCATGCTGCCGCTTTGGAAAGCGGAAAAGCAGAAGGGAGGCCTTGTGAGTTCATTGTGGACTCCAGGCAGCACCACCACAGGCTCTGATTGGAAGGTTACAGTTTCAGGACTTTTGATCGACTATTTCTGGGAGCCGGTCAGTGACTGATTGCTGGTTTTCAAGGAATGTTCATAGAGTGGTTCTGGTTGGAAGAGACCTACAAGCCCGTCCAGTTCCATCTTCACAATGAGAGTGCTGAGACACTGGCCCAGGTTGCCCAGAGCAGTGGTGGCCGCCCCATCCCTGGAGGGGTTCCAGGCCAGGTTGGATGGGGCTGGGGGCCCCTGATCCAGTGGGAGGTGTCCCTGCCCATGGCGGGGGGTGGGACTGGATGGGCTTTGAGGTCTCTTCCAACCCAAACCATTCTGTGATTCTATGAAATACTGAAGTCTTGGTGGATGTGTTTGTCTCCTGCAGTGCTGGGGGAGCTGCCTGCCTACCTGTGGCCACACAAGCCCAGCACTCTGCATGCTGTGTGAAGGTACCCGGTGCGCAATAGGTACTGATTTTTTTACTTTCATGGCTGTTTTTTTCTATTTGCTTTCTAGAATGGGTGTAGTTGTGTTCATCTTGCATTAATAACAATGGCTTTTTAGAGAATTTTGTTAGAACTTCCACTTTCTGGCAGAGGTTTGCACCATACAACTCCTGCTGATCCTTCTGGGTGCCACCTGAACCATTTGGAATATGTTGCCTGCTTGATGGGAACAGCTGATCATAGGAATTTCTTGAAGAAATAGTGACATGCGATGTAGGCTGGTTTGTCCCTTGGCTCCACTGACTGTTCCTGCTCTAGGAATTGCATGACCGGAGCAGTTAAAAGTGTGTAACTTGTTGATGGCAGGGACGGTTTAATTGTCTCAGTTCTGGCTAAATCTCACTCTGTATGTGAACCACAGGAATCAAATCAACTGAACGATTGGCCTGTTGGTACTCTGTGTGCGTTAGTTGATGAGAACAACCCTGTCACTTTGCAGTAATTGGGAAGGTAGAACTTTCCATAGGATGCTGCCAGTTGACCTGATGTCAGCTGTGAAGAGCCTGTAGTGGTGCTAAAAGATTCCCCTTTGTAAGCCTTCAGGAATAGTTCTGTTGCCTGGGGTCTTGGAAATAGTCATTTTGGTAATTGATTTCCTGGAAAATACTGTCCGGAGCTCCAGCAGTCAGACCTTTGGTTGCAGTCACTCTCTTAGAAGAAAAGGAATCACTTCACTTGGAGTCCTTAAGAGTGCTCTTGGTTTGGCATGGTCAGATCATGGAATGGGTTGGATTGGAAGGGATCTTAAATATCATCCAGTTCCAAACCCTCTGCCACAGGCAGGGACACCTCTCACTGGATCTGGTTGCTCCAAGCCCCCTCCAACCTGGCCTTGAAGACCTCCAGGGGTGGGCAACCTTGGCCAAGGCCTCATCTTCCTCACAGGAAAGATTTTCTTCCTAAGATCGCATCTCAATCTCCGTTCATCACATTTACAGCCATTTTTACTGGACTTGTGTCGGGACTCTTCGGCCCTGGTGGTGATGGTGTCTGCTGCAATTTGTGTGAGCCTGGGAACGGCGGCAGGAGAAGCCGCAGTCATGGGAAGTGGCAGAGCCTGCACTCAGCTGCTAGGGCTCGGGTATCCTGCTGGTGTCGGTGCCCACTGCAGCTGCATGGCCTTATCCAAGGTCAATCTCTGTGTTTCTATGGTAGGAAGAGCTTTTGTGTGCTCTGTCTGCTCTGAACTAGCTTAGCTCTGAAACCATGAGGGAGAACCCATGAGTTTTGGGGAGAAGTGGGAAGAGAGGGGCTTTCAAAGTTGACTATTTGGTATAAAATCCCTTAGGAGATGGAGTGAGAAGCATCTCCATCGCTGGCAGCTGCAGGAGAAACTCCCAGCTGCTCTGCCCAGGTACAGGTGCTGTTGCCAGCACTGAAGTTCTGCAGATAAGTTCTGCTTCTCATGAAGCCGAGATGCCAGAGACCCACAGAGGGTCTGGGTGAGCTCCACTGAGGTTTAGCTGTTACAAGTCTGAACAATCACACAGCCTCCTGTGACAGAAGTTCTGCTGGGAGAGCATGTGGGCACTGGCGGGGCAGCCTAGGGGGTGCCAGACATGCCAGACTCTGTGTTCTGCCTTTGGGAAGCACGAGGGTATTTAAAAGACAAGGCGCGCAGGGATCTGGTTCGGTAGTGGACAGGTATGGTTGGACTCGATGATCTCAAAGGTCTTTTCCAACCAAATAATTCTGTGAAACGAAACCTGGAAAATTATTTTGGGGACCAAAATGCAGTTTGAATGGTGTGTGCTGTTCCAAAAAAACACCATGAGAAAAGTTTGATTTCCAGCCTAGGCTTTGTTTTAAACTCAATTAGATTCTAAAATCTGCTTTGCTATTGATGTCCTGTAGTAGCTAAAGGGTCTTCAGGAAGGGATGTAGAAGCCAGTTTTGCTAATCGAGGCTTGTTCCTATTTTGGTTATAATATCATAGGAAAATATAGGTTGCAGGGGACTTCTGGAGGTCGTCTGTTCCGTGCTCATGTTGCTGCAGTTCGAGCATCCTGGAAATATGCAGATCGGGTTTCTTTTTTGAGATAGAAGGTGTTTTTTATGAAGTTGGTTGCTGTGATGTCTTCTCTTAAAGGTAAGGTGGGTTTGGTTAGCATTGGCGGCCAGCAGGCTGTCCTGTAATATCAAAGTGTGTCCTGATGTTTTAGTTCTGGTGGTCTCTCCCTGGTACTAGGTGCTTTCCAAACACTGAAGCAGTGAGGGCTCCTGCCCTGGGAGGCACACAGGCAAGGGATAAATGGGCCATGTGAGGGAAATCATGATCAGTTTTATCTGATAATTGTAATCCTTCCTCTCCCCAGTAAAGCACGTTTTACCTGCATGGTTTCAGAGCTAGTTTTGGGCCATTTGCTGTGAAATGTAATGTCTCGCAGTTGTGGGTGAAAGAACCATGTGATTCCAGGCTACTTGCTGTGATTCTGCTCTCCTCGACTCGCAGAGGGCTTTTCTTTATTCAAAAAGAGCCGCTTTCTGCCTCAGCCTGTGTAGTGTCTGTCACAGTCGCCGCTGGGAGCGAGCTTAGTGGGGAAAGTCTCCAGACCTGTCACCTAAGAGATACATCTGTGCACTTTGTGGCCTCCTGGAGAGCAGGATGTAGCTCTGGGACTGTCTCCCTGGAGCTGATAAAGGGACAGAAGTGTTTCCTTGGCTCTGAGCTTGGCTTCGTGCGATTTATGGCCTGTCCTACTCCTTTGAGACTGCACTCTGCTCTGATGGGCAAACTTGGAACTCCACAGCAATCTGCTGCTCGTGGGGAGGCCAGTGGCAAAACCGATCCACATGGACTCCTTCACTGTGTTTTATTGCTGTTCACTGTAAGCAGATGTATCTGGGAGGAGAGAGGACACAGGGAATCACTGTACTAATTAGGTATAGGTGCTGGAAGTACAGATGCTTCCCAAGAAATCGCATCTTCTGTGGGGATGCGGTCTGCCACAGGTATTAGGGTGCATTATAAGGGTGATAAAATCCCTTCTTAACAAGGAAGGGGTCTGTAACATTGGTTGACATTATAAAAGTTCTCAAAATGAAATGCAAAGTGGACATTGAGGGGCTCTTTACTAGTTATTGAACTTCAGGCACCAGAAGTCCAGCTTGCCAAGCTGCTTGGACAAGAGGCTGCTGTTAGAATAGCTCAAACTTTTAAGAACTGATCTGTTAATTAATAGACATTGCAATTAAATAATCCCTGTATGGTGGTAGCACAGTTGTGTTTGTCTCTGGGCTGGGACCCCAGGCCCTCCTGTGGGGTGGTTATCAGCACAATGCTGGGCTCTGTTCTTGTGGGGTTTTTGTACACAGGGTGAACAGGCACCTGTGGGTGCTCCTGATACAGATGCTGTGTAAGAGACGAGCTAATTATCAGTTTGCTAATACTTCAGCAGTGTTTCTAAGGGCAGGCCTGTGTGGGAAAAGCAAGCACCGAGGCTTTTGCGTGTTGCCCATCTGATGTTGCTGCCATGTGAGCGCTGTTGGGTAACATCTTCCCAAGGGCTGTCACCACAGAATGAAAACAGAGGAGCTTTTTCTGCCCCTGCACAGACAGGGCTGAGCCTTGAGCGGTGTCAGATGGTGACTGGGAGCTTTGTATTCCTCTCTCTGTGACCAACTGTTTTGCCTAAAAACTCCTCTTTCCTAGTTACGCACTTCTCTACCAGAGATGCATTGTGGTTTTTTTGGAGGTGCTCAGGACTGCGCTGGACATGGCAGCCTGATCTGATCTGCTCTGACTGGATGTGCTTTAGCAGTCTCTGCAATGTAAATGATCCTATTACTCTGTCACTAGTGCAGGAATGATGTGTTCTGTTCGGATTCTGCAGAAATACAACTCTTCCTTTATAACGAGACAGGACACTCATCTCATCTGGGTGTTATTGCTGCTTGTGCTGTGGGTTTTCTGCCTTAAAGCTGCCAGCTAAACTGACGGTGGCTTGGCCACCCCTGGCCCCGCTACTCATTTGTGTTGGTCTCGTCTGTCAGAGAGCAGAATTGTCTCTCTCTAGGAGCAGTGGAAGCAAAATATTAATTCCTTAGTGGTTTTGAGTAGAGGGAGTGAGAAGCTGTCAGGCAGAGTGAGTTTGTGCATACAACTTTGCTTTAAAACCAAATTGTGCAGTTTCTCCTCTTCCTGCGTACAGAGCAGTCGGCAATAACTCCTGCCTTCGTAAATCAGCATTGTGTGCCGTTCTTAGAAGCGACAGTCGATGATTTCCTGCAAAAGCCCTCTGAGCAGCCTGCTACAGCACACGGCTTGTGCTGGGCTAGAGCTACGTGACAAAAAATACCCCCTTGATACTGGCGCTCTCTTTAGATAATGGGATGGATTCTTTTTTATTCCTCCTTTCCGTACTGTAACTGATCTTGCGAAGCCGGGTGAGGTGGAGCCGTCATGTTCTTTATTGATACTGAGTTGTGCTTCAGATTTAAAACTGCCAAGTCATCTTCGGTTCAGTGAATTCCTACACAAGGAGCACTGGGCAGAGGAAACCAGCCTCTCCTGCCAGATGCACGTGGAACAAGGAGAAGCAAAAATACAGTGATTAAACTCTGAAGTCTAATAAATTTCCCTGTACTAAACGTGTTGTAGTGAACTGATGCTCTGTTAATGCCTGAGTATGCATTTGGAACACACATCTAATGTTTAAGTGTCTGAGTCACACCACGTAAACGGTTTGCGGTCTTAGATGATTGCTGCCTAATCCTCTGAGAGTGCATCTTGTTAGAGGATTCACGTTTTGTCCAGGAATAGGCTTTTTTTTAGTAATACTTGTTCTATACGTGTTCTTCTCTCCACCAAACACCTGGCTGAAGTGCCCCATCCTTCCTCTGCTGGGACAAGGCTTCAGCCTCCCTTCTGCTCTGGACTTTGGAGTGGTGCCCTGTCCCTTCTTAACCTTGGGTCTGGATTACTGCAGTCCTGTCTACCTGGAGCTGCCGTCAGCACTGTCTGTGTGTCAGTAGGTCAAAACTAACCCGCACTGCCACGCTCGGTAGCACCCAAGGAGGCTTGGGCTGCTCCAGAGACATCACCTGCATTTCTGCCTCTGGACATGGAAACGGCTGCTGATCAGGTTGTGTGAAGGACATCAGACCTGCATCTCCAGGTCCTCCATGTCTTCAGAGCTGGTGGTTCTTGCTTTTGGGCCTGGCCGCAGAGGTCGAATCAACAACAGGACACTGCCAGTAGAGCAGCATTTTGCTTCTAGAGTGTTCCAATGGTGTGACATATCCCAGTGGCCTGAGCTAACTGCTCTGAGCAGATTTCTAGGTCTTTCTGATGAATTTCTGATGAGCAGGGCTGTTGCTTCCTCCTGCAGGCTGGCAGTTGCTCGTTTTCTGTAAAGAGATAAGATTGGCAGAGCAAATAAATAATTATATTGATTTAGGTTACAGCGTTGCCCCCGATTAAGCCTTTCTATAAACAGGGCTGTGCAGCCTTTGCCGTGTGCTGCACGCTGAACAATGCTCGTTCGTGTTCTGATACAACTTCCTTCCTCCCAAGTTATTTTGAACACTGACAAAGAGATTCTTGTTCTTAAACATTTAAAAATGTGTTTGGCTTTCACTCATGAAAGATTTGAGAGGGGCAGAGGCACTGCTTTTATTTTAGGTAGGACAATATTGGCCCTGGCCTGTGTGAGGGAGAGCAGACAAATTGTTTTCAAGCTCTGTCCCAGGCAGTGGCTGTGCTTCACCCTCTCCTTCTCAGCAGCTTTTAATCATTAACTTTAAAATACTTTTATAGTATCCTGAGACGTTAACCTCTGGTTTATTTTCTCTCTGCAGGTGGAAGAACCTGAGGCCTTTATCTTCTGTCCAGCTCTGCAGGTGGGGTAGCCTCTGATTTCAGACCTCTCATCATTCCCGCCTGCCAACCTGTCTGATATGTCGGGACCCGTGCCGAGCAGGGCCAGAGTTTACACGGATGTGAACACACACAGACCCCGGGAGTACTGGGACTATGAGTCGCATGTTGTCGAGTGGGGGTAAGTCCCTGGGCTGCTTATGGGTGTCATTGGATCGGGACTGAGCCCTGTAGGATCTGACATAGTGTGAGGGGGGAGTTCAGGCCCCTGTGCTTTTCCATGCTCCTTGTCAGATGCCTGGCTTGCGTGGCAAGTTTTTTTTCTTCAGAGAAGTGTTTCTCACCAAAATTTTACATCCCCAGCAGAGTAAGAACATTTTTAGCAGCACCCTCCAGAGTTTATTTGGAAGAATTTTTGCTAGGTAGTCAAGAAACTTGTCCTTTTCAGAGAGCAGAAAGTCTTCACATGAAACGGTCAAACCAGCCCTGGATGTGGGGCTGAAAAGAAGCAAAAAGGCAACGAGTGTTGCTGCTGACTTCGAGTGCAGAGACTCTGCAGACTTAAGTAGGTACCTGCTATTTGGTGACTTGTTGCTCAGCTCCCTGCGAGTGACTGGAAAAGAAGTCTTCTGCTTTTTCAGGGAAGGAGTTGTCTAAATGGAGCTCATGACTAAACCATCCGAGAATCGGAGTACAGCGATGCCAGCTTTGTAGCTCTGCATTCCTGCTTCTGAATAGCATAGCCCAGACCAAGTTCTACCCTCAGACCAAGGGCTGCCCTCAGCATTGTTGCAGTTCTGCTTTCTGAAGCGTGCCCCGTCTCCTGAGCCGAAGTGGTGTTTGTGCCTTATCTGGTTTAAACAGGCTGCAGCTTAAATTTTTGGTCTTGCTGGCTTTGATTTAGAACAACATTATGCAAGTTAAAATGTAGCTTCCACTTCCTGGAGGCATTTAAGGCCAGGTTGGATTGGGCCTTGAGCGGCCCAGTGTAGTGGGAGGTGTCCCTGCCCATGGCAGGGGGGTGGAACTGGTTAATCTTTAAGGTCCCTTGCAAGCCAAACCATTCTGTGATTCCGAGTATGTATAGACTGGTGGAAGGGATAGTTTGAGGCTGCTGAGGTGGAAATGAGTAGTTTGGCTTGTGTTAGCTACTGCAGGAGAAATAAATTCTGGATTGACTCTGACTTGGGCGAGTAGAGGCTCCCTGTCACTCTCCTATTTCTTATTGGTCCACCGTGTCTGGAAAGTGAGGCAGCAATTTAATGTTAAGGAGCGGTACATACATTGTGACAGAAATGACAGAGCTCTTTGGAACTCTTAACTTTTTATCTCCACAGGAATCAAGATGACTACCAGCTAGTTCGAAAATTAGGCCGAGGCAAATACAGTGAAGTATTTGAAGCCATCAACATTACAAATAATGAAAAAGTAGTTGTTAAAATTCTCAAGGTGAGCTGGGGGTTGGGCAAAAGAGAAAATCTGTCTCAGGATGCCAGGAAGCACAGCGTTTGGTCTGAAATGTGTCCTAAAACTGAAATGCTTGAAGCTTGGCTTTGCGGTGTCACTCATTGAAATGGGCTGTTGTTTTGAGCCTCCCAAAACAAACTTTACTCTTGGTTATTAGGTCAAATCTCTACCTGTAAGGAATTAGTCTCTGTCTCAAAGCAGTCCTGATGTGCAACTCATTTTCTCTTGGAGCTAAATGCCGCTTCAGCAGCTGACTAGAAAATTCTCACCTCCTTTATCTCATGGTGCCCTGGATGCTGTCACCTTTATAGAGGCCAAGAGTTAATGGGATCGGTGTCCTGTAAAGGCACTGATTAAATTTAGGGACCACTGACCTTAAAATTTCCATTTCTGCTCTATGTGTTCCATTGCAGAAGTAATATCCTGCCAGGCTGAGTAAGGGGCTCCAGGATACTGGTTGTCACATAGCTTTGGTTAGTGAAACATCTTCATTTAGTGGCTCTCACATGGCTCCCAGGCTTCTCTCGTTAAAAATTTACCACACGCACATGAAGTTTTGGACCATCGGATCACGTTCAGACAGCTTTAACGAAAATAAACCTTCTCCTTAACCTCATTCACGTAAACTAATGTAGCTGTTAGGGTTGTTTGGTTAGAAAGGAGACTGTAGGTGTTTGCACCCTTACAAGTGATGCAGTCAGGTAACGCCATGATCGGGCTGTTGGAACTTCACTTGGGAAGTTGCCGATGTGCTGTGCTGACTCACGCCCACCTCCTTGGGGCAGCTGGATGTGGTGCTGTCTGTTAGCCTCACTTTACTGGGGTGCTTTGCCTCACACTTTGGGTTTTTATTCTTCAGCCTGTTAAAAAGAAGAAAATCAAGCGTGAAATCAAGATCTTAGAGAACCTGCGAGGCGGTCCCAATATAATCACTCTTGCAGATATAGTCAAAGATCCTGTGGTGAGTATGGAAGGAGTCTAAAGGCTACGCTGGGGTTGTGGGTGAGATTGCTGTGTTTGGCTTTAGCTCTGATCTGGCTTTTTGTTTTCTCCTGCTCTTAAATCCTACTTTTGAATTGCTTAATCAGATCAGCTCTTAATCTGATTACCTTCTTTGGGAGGGCCCTTCCCCCACAGGCCCTGTCAGCCCCTTGCTCTGTGTGGATGAGGTACCAGGGAGGTGAGAGAAGTGAGTTCATTCCACAGATAGTGCTGCCAGGCGCTGCAGACTTTGACTCTGCTTTCCGTAGCTGAGGGAATCCCATGTGTCTGAGGGTGAAAAGGGCTTAATTCATGATCCTAAATGAAAACCTATTATCTAAACTTAACGTGGCTGAACGCTTTTCTCTCTGTTTCAGTCTCGGACACCTGCTTTGGTTTTTGAACATGTAAACAACACAGACTTTAAGGTACAGTGTGGAATGGGAACTTGTAGTGTTTTCTGTTTGAAAGCCACTCGGAATGTTGTTCTGGGAAAAAAGATGATGTAGGGGCAGGCAGGTTATTACAGTATTTCCTTCCAATGTAGTAACTGACCTTAAAGGTAAATATGCTGGGGATGGAAGTTTGTAATTAGTCCTTTAGTACCATTTCACCACAGAAGTTACAGATGAGAATCCAGATTCCAAGTGGCATTCCAGCCCTCGGAGCAAACTAATCTGATATCATCCAGACCATCAATGCCTGTCTTTTTTAAACACTTCGCTTCTGTGTTCACCATATAACTATTTATATAGTGATATATAATCAGCTGCTTCTGTGGCTTTTCTTACGTCTGGGAAAAGGGGGTTAAGTGCTTCTTTGTCCCCTTCCCTGCTGCCCTGCCTCAGGAGAGCTGTGTGGTGCCATCTGGAGTAGCTGATTAATGTCACAGAGCACCCTCGGTCCTTTCGAGGCCCAGGCACTCTGCTTTGTGCTGGTGGTGGGCACGTGCAGCCAGTGGGAGTTGTGACAGAAACCAGAATGTACTGCCTGAGCAGAGGTGGAAAAAACCTATGGATGGGTCTGTAAGGCGAGAGGAACCAACTGATCAGAGTTGGGATCAGAGTAACTTGGGAAACTTCTACTGTTCCTTCAAATGGGTTTGGAGGAGCAGAGCAGTGGAGAACGGGGCTGACTTGTTCCAGATTGGCAGGGATGTGATGTTTTCCTTGGGTGTTGAATGCTGATACGATGTGTTTGTGTCCCACAGCAATTATACCAGACATTAACAGATTATGATATTCGATTCTACATGTATGAGATTTTGAAGGTAAGTTGGTGTTTTGCTGTTTTATCTGTTTGTTTCAAGGATTGTCGCTCAGCGAATCATGTAGAGATGGTGGTCACATCACTGATGGGGGTGAAGAGAAGGGAAAGCCTCTGGGGTAAGGGGATAGAAAAATATATTGAGTTAGGATCAGGTATTCGGCTCTGTTTCTGCAACAAATTCTAATCCTTGTTTTTTGAGGATAGTAGAGCCTCTGGGTGCACTGAGATAATTTAAGATCCAAAATCAAAAGTACAGATAGCCTCTTAAAACAGACAGTCGAAGGCTGTTACCAGCTGGTTTAGTGCCCTAATGTGATGAGTCAAATGTATTGTTCCATTCCTCTTTCTCCTCTGGAGTCTGAAAGAGAGACTTGTTTGATCAATAGTGCCTAGAAATGCTGCTTTTAGGGACTCTGCAATTCCACTTCTATGAGGAAGTACACGAGAGGGAGTGAAAACACCTCTGTTGCTGGCACCTCCCTTTGAGAGGGGCCCAGAGGTGTTTCATGTGCTCCGCGAGTCTTTTCCAGGCTATAACATGGGCAGTCGAGTCTTGCCGCCCAGTTAGACCTGGTGTATGTGGAAACAAGGAAGAACCTTGTGATTCCAGCATCTGTTTGGTTGTGTCTCCTGCAGGCTCTAGATTACTGCCATAGCATGGGAATCATGCACAGAGATGTCAAACCTCACAACGTCATGATTGACCATGAGCACAGAAAGGTAATAACGTGGGGCAGGGAGAGGTCCCACTTCCCTCTTGGCAACCTGGGATCCATTTGGGTACCAGCAGACATCTTCACACGGGCTGCGCTTCCGTCATGGGGAGAAATGTAAAACGAGATTCTGAACGCTGTTGTCCTTTGGGTTTTACGGGTTACAAGTGACCCATAGATAGGGCTGGTAAGGAGAGGTGTTTCATTTAGACTCGTTGGTGATGTGGGTGTGGGGAGAATATCTAAACAGGTACTTAACTTCAAATTAATTGGAAGTAGAAGACTGGCAATGGAGCTTCATGCTAAACTCATGTTTAGCACAGTTCTGCTGGTGCAGAGCTGGACCATCCCTTCAGCTGTGTTTTTGTTTTCTGCTGTTTCCAGCTTAGACTAATAGACTGGGGATTGGCTGAATTCTATCACCCTGGCCAGGAGTACAATGTCAGAGTGGCTTCCAGATATTTCAAAGGACCTGAACTCCTTGTAGATTATCAGGTAAGAATTCCAGGATTTATCACCAGCTTTTATATGGGAATTGTTTTAGCAAGGCTGCTTTTGCAGGAAGGTACAGGAACGAAACAAAGCCATTGTGGGAATGGCCAGGGCTGCATAAACTTCTATCTTAAGCTATAAAACCATCTCTGTATCTGCTGGCAGTTTCGCAGTATGGAAATGCTGTGTACTGGAAGTAGCAGTGTTACCGATGACTTCGGGGTCCTGCCCATTATGAGAAGGCACTTCCTCACCTCCTTGTGGCATCCACTCCTTTTGCTGCCTGTGATGCTTCGCTCCTTAATGCTTGTTCCTCAGTGATTCATAACATTGAAAATAGAAGAACACGCTTGTCTTTAATTTGGACCAGGATGGAAACAGGATACTGTTGTCTGCTAATTGTGGTATCCTAGTTTGAGGAACTGTAACACTGAGCCGAGCAGTGATCTAGAGATGGAGACGTGTGGAGATATTTCAGTCCATTCACAGCATAACATGGCCACGTTTATGTCACTGGAGGGAGAGGAGGGGGAGTCCTGTTAGAGTTGGGAGTCTTCTGCTTAATTCATTAGCAATTGAATTGTTCTTCTGGTTTTGTACAGATGTATGATTACAGTCTGGATATGTGGAGCTTGGGCTGTATGTTGGCTAGTATGATATTCCGAAAGGAGCCGTTCTTCCATGGCCATGACAACTATGATCAGGTGAGAGCTGGTTGTATATGATCTGTTCTCTTAGCACAGTGACAGTTTCCTGCTTACGCTTCTATTGAGGGATCTGAAGAAGGATTTAAGCATTTCTGTGATGGCTGCTTTGCTCAGTTTGAAGCCACATTCCTTTTCTCAAGCATGCGAGATTATTGAACCAATTACAAGTAGATTTACAGTGCTTTGTTCTCCTGAGCTCCTTGTGGGTATCTGGAAGGTGTTATAAGAATGTTTATAATAATGGGCTGGTGTGTTTGGGTGCGTAGACTGGTCTTGACGTTATTATGTGGAAGCCCCTGCCACTGTCAACCCTTCTGACTCTCTGTACAGAAACTGTGAATTTGGTAGTTTTACATAGATTCTGAAATCTTCATGTTGCCTTTAAGCCAAAATTTTTATACTTCAGCCCTTAACACATGTTGTGCCTCTGCCTAACATGCACACATTAGGAAGCAGCGACCTCCTATTCTTCACAGCTCCCTTCTGGAGCCACCAGGGTGGCACTTCGCCTGTGAGCTGCAGGGTTTCTGTTTCGTGATCAGTTCTTGCCTTCCTCCCTGTTGGTTTTGAATATTTTCTTGCTGCAAAGGGAGCTGGTGTTGGAAGGTCTCAGGTTTCAGTGACGTTAGGGCATGCGGCTCCTTCCTGGCTGCCTGGGTCACTCAGCTGTGTCTGTGAGCAGAGACACATTCCCGATGCCTGTGACTGTCTGTGGCCAGGGAAGCCAGAGCCACAGGATCCCCCTGCTCGAGACCACCAAGGTCAAGTTCAAGCTCCTGAGGAAATGTACTACTACAGCTTAATGCTGGCTCTGGCATCAGCACACCCTCTCAGTATGACTTACGGTTCTCTTTGTTCCCAGCTGGTGAGGATAGCCAAGGTGCTAGGAACAGAAGATCTGTACGACTATATCGACAAATACAACATTGAACTGGATCCACGTTTCAACGACATCTTGGGCAGGTGAGCCAAGGTCCAGAGTAACTCTCAAGCTCTCAGGAGAGCTGGGCAGCTACTGCTCTGTCAACAGTAAACAAAAGCTTATGGGAGAAATCAGAGCCAAGATTCTTGAGGACTGCCACTTTGTGACTCTGGTCCCTTCTGCCACTTTGTGACTCTGGTCCCTTCTGCCACTTTGTGACTCTGGTCCCTTCTGCCACTTTGTGACTCTGATCCCTTCTGCCACTTTGTGACTCTGATCCCTTCTGCCAGTGCTTCCCGTGGTCCTTCATGTCCTAATGGGCTTGAGGAAATGTGTTTAAATGTCATCTAGGCAGCAGATGAACTGCCCAAGCAGAAAGTGTGGAGGGTAAATGCTCTCTACAGTGTTCTGGGGAGAAAAACAGAACAGTGCATTTCAGAATTACAGTGCAGAGAATCAGCTCCGGCTTTAGATGGCCTTGATATAGTTTTTCCCTCAGACTTATTCTGTGTGACACATAGCAGAACCACGGGGAACTGATGGTTGGAGGCACAAGAGAAGAGCAGAAGCTGGGATTTTAGGCCTGCAAATCCGTTCTAAACTCGGGCGCTCGTGCTGTCCTGCGCTGTGGTGGCTGTGCCACCGTGTGGAAACCTGATGTACTGCTGCTTTCTGCTCCAGTACGGCTCAGCCCCCGCCAAGCAGCGGCCCCTCTTGGAGAAGCAGGCGTTTGTCACGGTTCACTCTCAAAAAGGTGTATTTTGGCGTTGATGTCCTGATTTGGGTGTCTTTTTCTGCAGACACTCCCGTAAGCGATGGGAGCGCTTTGTTCATAGTGAGAACCAGCACCTGGTGAGTCCCGAAGCTCTGGATTTCTTAGACAAGCTGTTGCGATACGATCACCAGTCGCGACTCACAGCAAGAGAAGCCATGGAACACCCCTACTTCTGTAAGTACCGGCTGCTGTCATCATCCGCTGTCCGAAGGGTCCCTCCTCTGCCTCTGGGAAGTCTCCGTTCCCATAGGCTGCAGAGAGGAGCTAAGAAGAGCAAAGAAAGGCCTGGTCTTGGCAACTGATTGCGCTGACACTGGGGCTGCGTGTCTCTGTGGTGGGTAAAGTGGGCCAGTGCCTGCATCAGCGAGGACACAGCGTTAGCTGCTGGTGTCAGGGAGTGAATCAGCACCATGTTAGAGAGGCTTTGGTGCGAAATCCATGCTAAAGACAGCAGGTGTCTGGGTACATGGTTTCCTGCAGTTTAATAAAACCAGGTAACTCTGGTTTGTTGAGAAACAGGCTCTTCTGACCCCTTTTGTTGCTAGGTGTGAAACTTAGCAAATGGTAGAGTGAAGTCTTGGCAAAAATGTAACTCTCACTTGTGAATGCATTTAAAATGCTTGCTGGTTTTCACAAATCTTGGTATTTAGGGGTTTGGAAACAGCTGCAGCTCTGGTTTTTTTTTTTTTACTGTTGAACAGACTCATGTAATTATCAACCTGTACAGCTCTATTATGCTGCGGCAAATACTCAAGTGAAATGTTTTGCAAGTATGAGCATTAGTAAAGGTGAAAGCTTGGAATGTGAGGTTGGACAAAAAGCTAAATTAACTTGTGTCTGAGCAGAGGCACAGGTTGTACTAAACTCAGCCTGAGGAAGGGCAAAATGCAACATTCCCTTGCCTGGTGCTGTGGGCCCGGGAGGCAGGGGAGCTGTGTGACAGTGATATTTACCTGCAGCTGAGAGTGAAGTTAGTGAGGAGGTTGGGAACATGTTGCAGCAGACAGCACGCTGCAGGGACACTTGTTACAGTCCATGGGCTGCGCTGGGCTGTGTATAGAGATGTGACACCTGATTGTAATTGTTGATAATCCTTCTGCTTGCTACACCCAATTTCTGGGTTTGGCTTTATGCAATTTTTGCAGTTGCTTAGCACAGAGAGGATCAACCTCACATTAGCTTCCTTCAACTCTTCCTGCCAAGCAGTCCTGCTGAACTCCAAAGCCTATCAGTTAGGCAGCTTTTCACTGATCCTGTTACCTTGGTACCTTCTTGGGTGCTTCCCTCTGGACTTGATGGAAATTCCTGTGTTCGGGAGGCAATGGTTTATGTTACTTGGTGTAGGCATCTTGCCAGAACTGGCTGAGCACGAAGGCCGCGGGCTTCAGCCTCCATCTGGCAACATGGTGCCTAAGGGTTGTGTGCTCTTCCTAGATCCCATCGTGAAAGACCAAGCTCGGATGGGCTCCTCCAACATGCCGGGTGGCAGCACTCCTGTCAGCAGTGCGAGTATGATGTCAGGTCAGTTCTGTTGTCGCCTCATCTCAAGTCGGGGCGGGTTAAAGCTTTCACACACACCACGAGGGCTGCAGGTGGGGCATTAGGTCATCTCTGGGGAACGATGATGATGGTGAGGGCAGGGAGGGCCATGGAGTAGGTGGGAGTACATGATAAAGGCTTCCCTGCAGCCTGACCTGCTTTTCTGGTCCCATTTTAAAAAGCGCTTTGCAGTTGGGTTTGTTGGCAGCAGCTGGAAGGACAGAGATCCTGCCATCCTGCCCAACAGCGACACACACGCATGTGAACGAACCTGAGCTCAGGCTGCGAGCACAAGGACAGATCCCTAATCTTGGCTTCTTTTGGCAGCTCTGAAAATGTAACAAAGCAGCAGCAAACACCTGCAAAGAGGCTGCTCTGTTTAAGAGGCTGAGCTGTCCTGGATGGTGACGCCCGGGCTTCCCACTAATTCCTTACGTGTCTCTCTTGCAGGGATTTCTTCAGTGCCAACACCTTCGCCCCTTGGACCTCTAGCCGGCTCCCCCGTCATCTCTGCCACCACCACGCTGGGGATGCCGGTCCCGGCTGCGGCAGGCGCGCAGCAGTAGTGATGGGCTCTTGTCTCCCGCGGCCTGAGCTGGGTCAGGTGGGGAAGAGGTTTCCCCCTCCACCTCTCCTCGGGACGCAGCCCGTGCCTGGCAGGGGAAGGGAGGGGATGTGACCGCTTTGGAGGCACCGTGTCTGAACTGTTGCTTGTGGATTTATAGTAGTTCAGTCATTATATACAAAATTATTATAGGCTGATTTTTCTTTTTTTACTTGAACTTTTCGTAACTCAGGGGATTCCCTGAAAATACCTACAGATGGAATATTTCTCGGACAGTTCTTTTTCCCCTTCCCCTCCTCCCCTCCCCACCCCAAAAAAAAAAAAAAAAAGAGTACTTTTCATTTAAGAACAAAGATGAATCAACAGCATTTCCAGGGTCTTGCATCCTGCTGGAAATCTCTTCTCCATGTTCCCACCATTCCTCCTCCACGAGCCCACACGCTGGGGGGCTGTGCTGTTCTCCAGAGACCACCAACCCAAGTCTTCATGAGTCAGGGGAGCCGGGTCATAAAGCACCACTTGCTTTAACCCCCCCGTGTCCTGCGTTTGACTCGGACGGGGGATGCTGAGGAGACAATTCCAGTGTGGAGAGGTGGGATAAGCTTAAAAAGAGCGAGTGCAGATAATGTCTGAACCCCTAATTGGATTGAATCATGTCTCCTTGGGAGCCAAGCGGAATGCCAACTCTCCCCCCTTGCATGTAGTTTTAGTCTTACAAGATGAAGTTCCTGATCCAATTGGAGTCCTTGCCGCCTCCTGAGAAAGGTGCTGCTGTAGAGGAAGCCGTCCTCTCCTCAGTCCCTTTCTCAAGGAGGGTTTTTCCTGCCGTTGCTTGGCTTGGATCTCTGGAATTAGTTTGTTATTGGGTCTATTGTTTTTAAATTGTTTATCTAGGTTTCAAGCTGGTGGCTACTTAAAAGCTGGAAAATTCAGACTGCGCCAAGTCCCATATCGCATCTTCACCCACCGTCCCCTCCCTCACGTGCCATGTGGTGAGAATACCAGTTACCTCACAGTCTTGTAAATATGCACTGAGAGGAAGGAGCGAGCAGAAGTTAACTTAAACCGAAATGGTAGATCAGTAATTGTGGACAAATATTATCATTGACAACGGAAAAGCACCCTCGTTACAGCCCTGCTACCCCTTGCTGTGTATATATACTTTGTCCTTCATATGTGGAAGATCCAGTGTTGGAATTCTTTGGTGTAAATAAACATTTGGTTTTATTTATCGAGGTTAGATTGAAGTTCCCTGTGTAGAGGCCTCCCTGGGGTCGGGGGACACTTTGGTGTAGGAGTAGTGACCGTCGTACTTGTAGAAGACTTGGGTCCTACTTGTACCTTGTGTGATGAGGGGTGCAGACAAGTCTTCCAAAGGTCATGAGCAACAGTGATGAGAGATCCTGCGTGAAGGATCTTTTGCCATAGAAACAAAACCCCTCTCCTTTCTGTCTCGGGGGGAGCTGAGATCGTAGAATGGGTTGGAAGGAGTCTCAAAGCCCATCCACTCCACTCTGCCACGAGCAGGGACACCTTCCACCTTGCTCCAAGCCCCAGCCAGTCTGGCTTTTCACACCTCCAGGGACGGGGCAGCCTCTTCATCCACCACGTTCTACTTCACAGCCTGGAACGACGGAGAAGTTGGATAATCTCGATGTGCTGCCATGTGAAAGCACCCAATGCAGCTTGTGGTTGTCGAGATGTGAGCTCCAGGGAGCGGAAGCCAGGATCCTGGCTGCTCCCTCCCAGGATGAGCTGGGAAAGAGGCATGACGAGAGTTCCCATGAAGTGTTTTTGCTTGGATGGACGTTTCTGGATGCGATGAACCCTCGCACGGAGCCCTAGGCTCCGTGCGAGGGTTCATCGCATCCAGAAACGTCGCTCTGAGTGTAAACCTCGTTGCCTCGTGCAGACGGGAGCCGTCCCCACGCTGGGAAGCGGCTGCACCGCGGGAATCCCGGGATTTCCCTCCCCTCAACCCCTTCCATCCCATCACCCAGCTGCCAGCGAGCAGGTCGACCACGTGCGGCGCGCGCAGGCCGCTCTGCGCATGCGCCTCCGCCTTCCCCCGCCCCACGTGACCCGTCGCGTTCTCTGACGTCACACAGCGCGCCGGTCGCCGAGAGGGGCGGGAGGAGGAGGAAGAGAAGGCGGCGGGGGCGGGACCGGGAGATCTGGAGGCCCCGGTTCGCTCCGGTCTCCGGCTCGGAATGCACCGCAGCGCTTGGGAATATGGCCCGGCGGAGCCCCCTGCGCAACGGTGTGGGCGCTCACGGTACGGGGAGGCGGGGGAGACCGGCCTGCGGGGTTGGGGCGGCGGGTGGCGGATCCCGGAGGCCCGGACCCCTCTCTCGGTGCTGCCGCCCTCCCCCCGTGGCTCTGGGACCGGAGCAGGGCCGGTGCCCCGGCTGGAGGTGACCCCTTCGCGTCCCTGGTCCCGTCACGGTGTTACCGGGGGGACCCGGTGCCGTTGCTCGGTGCCCACGCGTTGTTTGAGCCGTTGGAACGCGGGGTTGTTCCCTCTGGGGACCCGGCTCTCCTCGGTCCTCGCGGTGCCCGGCGGCGAGGACGGTTCCAAGCGCTTCTTTGAGCCGCTGTGGGGAATAACAGCCCGCCGGCCGCCGTTCCGCAGCCTCCCGGGATGGGACGGGGAGCTGCTCGGGGCTTGTGCTGCTGTTCTCCTTCAAAGAGCGGTTGACACCGTGAGTTAAAGCGTTTGTGTGGGCACAAAAGTGGTTTGAAATACAGTTGTTTGTGCTACCTGCGGGTATTGTACCTTTGAGTAGCATAAATATTGGGGTATTTGACAGTAAATCTTGGAGGAGTAACCCGTGATATGGGCGCCTCCTTTCGTGCTGCTCCCCAAGTTCTTAGTGCATGAGCGGGACTTTACTCTTCCCCAGGCTTGTCTCCTCCTTCCCAAGGCTTCCAGTGTCGCAGGGGACAGGGAACAACCAGCTGAACCGAGCTGACTGTCTTCCATGTGCAAACACCTTTGCTTGCACAAGGGGTAGGAAAGCAAAGAAAAGGGAATTTCAGTCTCTGAGTGAGCATTAGAAGCTTTAACATTCCCCAGCACACGGTGTTTGGAGGGGAACTGCAGATCCAATGTGGGATCTTTGCGGCTAGTGTTTAAAAAGGGATTTGGAGAGAGCGGCGCTTGGCCTGCTTAGCGTCCATTGAGCTGCCTGCCATCCTGCAAGCTCCCGCTCCAGCCCATTGCTCAGACGCGGCTCCCGGGAGCAGGGCGAGGGCCGGAGCAGCACCGAGACACCGGAGATGCCACGTGGGCAGAGGAACGCGCTCCCTGAGCCACTGCCTGGAGAGCTCGGTGCTGGGAAACAGCTGCTTCTCCATCCAGATCCTTTTAGTTCCTCCCACCCCAAATCCTAGTCAGACACGTCCCTTATTGGACAAATCCTGTTTGGATGCCAAGGTCTGTCAGAAAAGCCTTTAGGGGAAGGCAGCGTTTGTGGCCTCCTCCTTTGCTCCAGCCCCTTAGTGAAAGTTCCTTGGGTGCATATCAGATAAATAATGAATAGATATCAGCTAGAGGTCAAATAGCCCCCAGCCGCCTCTCTTCTTTAGCACCGGCATTCAGTGTGAAGCACTGTCCCTTCTCAGCTCCATGGAAATGCTCCCGTATCCCATAAGTGCATTTAACCCATCTGAAACCAGAGCACCGTGGGCTTTATCCCCTTCCCTGCCTGCTCCCAGGTCCGTGTGCTCCACAGAGCAGCGGTGTTTGTTTAGTACGCGCTAACCTGCACGCGTACTGATAGCTGGCGCGTTTGTGTTTGTCGGGAGAGAAGTCAGAGTGCCTGGGGTTTGTTAACTCTGATATAATTATGTCCCTTCCTGTGACTGTTGCTGTCGGTGGGAATGCTCAGACCTCTGCCCGGGACGGCTGCATATCCAGGAGCCGCTGCCTGGCTTGGATTTGTCAGGAACATGAGGTCCTGCTCGTAGGAAACACTTGATACCTGAGCTGGCGGCTGCGTCAGCGAGCAAACAGTTGCAGCATGGCTTTGTGCGGCTGTCACGGTCCTGAAGGGAGCCGGGAACAGAACGTTGAGGGATCAGCGAGGACAGTGAGGGTGTCGAGAGGAGAGCGGTTCCCTGCCAGGCTGGGAGCAGCAGGGATGCCCTGAGGAGCCCCCGGTGCTGAGCCTGGGGAGGTGGGGACGGGCGGCAGCCGAGTCACTGCTGGGATTATCCCTGCCCCGTCCCAGTAGGACGCGTGCCCGCCTCCCTGTGCCATCTCCACCCTGCGCCATCTCCCGCGCGGTGCACACGGCGTCACTGTCAGCGGGTTTTGCCGCTCGCAAGGTGAGTTGCTCCCTGCCATGTGCCAGCGCTGCCTGTCAGCTTCCCTCTTTGTGATCTTCCTACAGACTTTGATTCTCGGAAGAAAAGGAAAATGGCAGAGATCTACCAGGCTCTGGACAGCGACCCCATCGACGTGGCGGCGCTGCGGCGCATGGCTATCAGCAAGGGCGGGCTCCTGACCGACGAGATTCGCTGCAAGGTGTGGCCGAAGCTGCTAAGTGTTAATACGGACGACCTGCCCCCTCTCCCAGGTATGGAACAGCCTGGCCTTGGCTGCCGTGGAAGAGCGTCCCAGGGATTTCTGTGCCTGCTAAAGGAGGGGTCGCGGAGTTGGAGCACGCACTTTCAGACCTCCCTTGTCCCTTGTGTTCAAAGGGCTGTATCAGTGTCGCGGCTTCGCGTACTGTGTTGTGCATAAATGGCAGATCAGGGAATAATGACTCCTAAAAATGTTTTCCTTGTGTCGTGAGGATGGTGTTCTCTGTAGTGACAGCAACGGACGCAGCTGGCGCGGCCCTGCAGGTGGCTCCTGTGCGAGTTCAGCTGCATCAGGACGTATCCAGCTTAGCTCTGGTTTCTTCTGCGGAGAGGGGGCTATGCTGAGCCCCGGAGTGACTGAAATGCAGCCAAGATGCTTCTTCCCAGTGGGACAATGCAGTTTGTAGCATGCAGCAAATGTGGTGTTTGGTCAGAGCCGGAGCTGGGGAAGTTACCTTCCTGATGATGTACCTGCAGGCTTTTAAAGCCTGAGCAATGCAGAGCTCTGAGTCGCGCAGCTTTTACAGTCACTGTCATCAGGACAGGTTATTTTGTCACCATTCCTGAATTCGTGGCCGTTCAAAATCGTTGTTCTCCCCGCTAGCCGAGAGCTGGATGATGTGTGGTGATCAGAGCTGCTGGAAGACGACATTTAATTTTACCTGATGCCATAGATAGTTCAATGTGCCAGCATATTCTTGTCTCTTCCGTTTTAGTACTTTGGCTACCCGTGGGTGGGTTTTCTTCTGAATTATTTCTATTCAATAAGCTATTCTTTGCCATCTCCGCAGCAAATTGTGCCTCGCTGCTGCTGAGTACACTTTGAACTCCACAGCAGAATTGTGGAGCAAAGATGTTTCCAGGAATGCTGGGAATGGTGTCAGGTTAAACACTTTAACACATGCTGTTTAAAAGAAGCGTTTTCTGGCACTGAGGTGCCGTTGGAGTCAGAACGCGTGGCTGTGCAAGGGTTGGGGCTGGTGTGCGACACGTGAGAACGGGACCATCTGACAGGCCTGCAGCCTCAGCCTCCCGCCCACAGCAGGCTTTCCCCTGGCTCCCTTACTTTGCTCTCTTCCTGGTACCTTTGCACTACTCACTGTTAATCCTCTTCCTCTTTCTTAGCAGGGAAGGAGCTGCGAGAGGACAATAAAGATTACCAGCAAGTGTTACTGGACGTGCGGCGATCCCTGCGCCGCTTCCCACCAGGTGAGAGGGGATTCTCCACTCCTCGCTCTGCGAGGCTCCTGCCTCAGGCCTTTCTCGGGGACTGCAGTGAGTAACGCTCCGCTGCTCCCAGCGCCTGGCTTCTAGAGAGCCTTTTCCCTGAGAGCTGACAGCAGCTGCCTCCTATGGTGCCGCTGCAGCTGTCGCTTTCCTGTGCCACAGCCAGATTTTGCTGTGGCTTTTCCAAGGCTCCACAGGCCGGCACCGTTGAATGCTTGCAGCACCAAAGACCCAGCTCCTGTGTGCCCCTCGTCTATTGTGACCAGGGCGAGATTTAGAGGGGTGCAACACTGGAGAAATGTTCCATTTGTCATGGTTTGTTTTAGATCGGGGTCTAGCCCTGGTTTGTCTGTGTTTTGAACAATTTTTGATGTAAAACAGTCTCAAAATCGGGTTCATGCACCAAATTTAAGACAAAGCTGCACCTTTAGAAGCAAACTGGCCCTGCAGTTGTTCAGTTCCGATGGGTGGCTGCTGCCTTGTTGTGCTATTTATGAAACACTAGATCCAGCAGCTATCTGACTCTGCAGAGCAACGCTTCGTTCCAGCCAGAATCTACTTACCCCTTCTCCTGCTTTTATTTTGTGTCAACAGCTGATTCACTCTGAAACTCTTCCGAGTGCGGCCGCTGTGTCCAAGGGTCTGCTCGTATGGATTGTTTTGCCCTTGAACAGCAGCCTCCTGTCTATTTTTAGATGCATGAATGATGCGGGGAAGAGGAGAACTTTGTCATGGCAGGATCTCCGCTGGGACTCTCTGCTTGGCCTTTGAGCCTTTATCTGTTGACAGGGGCTGCCAGGAACTGCCTGCAGCTGTGCGTGGCAGGAACTGTGTTTTCCTGGTGACATCCTGTCCCTAAACACGTGCTCCTCGCAGGGGGCCGATACCCAGTTGTGGCAGCGGAGGCCTCGCGATCCGATGCAGCTGGCACAGTTTCTGTGAGAACGGATCCTGTTTAATTTTTTCCACAACCCTGGGGAAATTAAAAACGTTTAAAACGTCCGTAGCAGTGCCGGGTGTGCAGCACAATTCCCTCTTCACAGCCCTGTGCAAGCAGCAGTAAATCCTGCTCCCATCCTCCACGGTGCCTCCCTCGCAGGCAGAGGCATCGTAGCTCTAAGGATTAAACACCTTGACAACTTCCCCGGCGCCGTCAGAGATCTGGGGGGACGGGATTAGGATTCAGGATGCTTTTCCTGCTAGTTTTACCCCCTTGCCCTTGCACCGTATCCCTTGGGATCGAGCAGGAGGGCAAATGTGCAGGTCCTCTCCTCGCACGCCGCAGCTGCGCAGGTACAGGTAGGTGATGCAGCCTGTCCCACCGCCGCCTGCTGCTGTTCCCCCAGGGATGCCGGATGACCAGAGGGAAGGACTGCAGGAGGAGCTCATCGATATCATCCTCCACGTCCTGAAGCGCAACCCCCAGCTACACTACTACCAGGGCTACCACGACATCGTGGTCACCTTCCTCCTGGTGGTGGGGGACAGACTGGCCACGGCTCTGGTGGAAAAGCTCTCGACGCATCATCTCAGGTACTCAGCGGGCACAGCAGGAGGAGGGAGCCGCCTGCGTGTCCTCCAGCCCTGGGGACGCTGCTGCGGGTGGAAGGGGAGCCTGGAAGGGGAGAAGGCCGGCCACCTGTCCTGTCTGTACCCAGAGGGGTGCTGTGGGAGAGCAGCATGACCGCATGACAGCCGGTGGCTTTGCAGGGAGTTGTGCTCTGGGAAAAGGGATAACTGAAGGCTGTCAGTTAATTTGTAGCATCTCTTGAAGCTGAAAAAGCCAGTGTGTGTGCATTATTCATAGTTCTCTGCCGTCAGAGCCTCCGCGGCTCCTGCGGGCTGACTCAGCACAGTCCTCCTGCTTCATCTCCGGTGGGTCTGGGCTGCCCAGTCCGTACCAACAGGGTCCTGAGCCCCCAGGTCAAGGGGCTACTGGAATGAGAACCAACTTTCAGCTGGGGAATGGTTTGGAGGGATTCTCCCTCCTCTCCCAAACGAGGCATTAGGATTTGGGTGCTGGGAAGGCTTTACTGTTCACGCGTGCACTGCAGCAAAATAAGAAGTATCAGCTGATACCAGCGTGATTGTTTGGGTCCGGGTTTTCTGTGTGGATCAGCCCCGTGTGTCCCAGTTAGGTAGCAAAGGGGCTGTCCCAGACGGACGGAACGCCAGTGGGCTGGGGCCACCCTGCCAGCAAAGCTGTTTGGTGCGAGTATGTTTGTTTTACCTTCTGGCTGCACCCCAGGAGGGAGGCCTCACTGACGTGATTGCTTGACAGAGCTTCTTTTACACCTTCCCTCAGGGATTTTATGGACCCAACGATGGACAATACCAAGCACATTTTAAATTACCTGATGCCCATCATAGAGCGGGTGAACCCGGAGGTGCACGACTTCATGCAGAGGTAGGCGGGTGTCCCCTCGGAGCCCACTGCCGCTGCCCTGCCAGTCTCACATAACTGTTGAGGGTGCCGTTGGTGCCCGTGCGTCCCCAACTCCCCAGTGGCTTCCTCAGAGTGAGCCACCTGCCGACGGTGACAGTGCAAAGCCTTGCGGCTCTCCATTTCTGAGCAGATCCAAGCCCGTGCTGCCTGACTCGAGGGCTTTTAAACAGTTCTGTCTTCACCCTAGAGCTCCGCGGTCCGTATGGGAAAGGCTGGAGTTGTGGATGGTGTCAGACAGGGCTGTCACCGTGCTGTAGGTTGTTGCAGTTCTGGGAATCACTCCCAGGCTGTGCAGTAGGGACACACAAGCACATCCAGGCAGATGAAAGCCAAAGCAGGATGGTAACTGGGAAGGTTCTATCCAGAGTCCTTTTCTGGGCAAGTGTCTCTGTTACGTTTGGTAGCCAGGAGGTCTTCAGATACCAAACTCGGTTAGAAACTCCCAGAAGCTTCTAAGCAAGAAGGCTCCCTTCAGGCTGGAAGGGGGTCTGCGAAGCTGTGCTGCAGGATGTCCAGTGTCCTCAGGGTGATGTGCAGACAGTGACACGGGACAGCACACGATAAGGCTCTCCCGAAAGCAAACAAATTGGGCTTTTACCGTTGGACCCCGCTGGGTGCGAGGCGGGTAGCACTTTGCTTTGGGGTTGTATCCGGGGTGCAGTTCATGGATTTGCACTGAGCTCTGAATGCCAACAGCCTGGTCTGTCTCCCCTCCCAGGCAGGGAGGTGCAGTGCCAGGATGGCCCTGGAGCACTGCAGCGCTGTTTCCAAGCTGCTCTAACAGCACTTTCTCTCTGTGCAGCGCGGAGGTGGGAACCATCTTTGCTCTCAGCTGGCTGATCACCTGGTTCGGGCACGTTTTGTCTGACTTCAGGCACGTCGTGCGATTATATGACTTCTTCCTGGCCTGCCACCCTCTGATGCCCATTTATTTCGCCGCTGAGGTAGGTGTGGGCCTGGGCATTAATGGAACAGTGCGAGGTGCTGGTATTTAGAGGCTGCAGAGCGGGGCTGGCAGTCCCGGTGCTGCTACTGGTCCCAGCTGCTCCCTTTGCTGCACAGGACCCCGAGGCCACCGATGGCAGAGGGTGGGTGGGATCCAGGATTGCCTGGGGCAGCCTGAACGTGTCCAGCTCTTCGGGTTGTTCTCATTCGGTGCTGTGGAGGTGATATGACCTGGTGTTTTAGTTCGGTGTCCTGTGCTGGCCCTGCTGATGGGCATTTCCTTGAGTGCTGGGGAGCCTGGCTGGCTGAGAGTTGTGCCTACAGGACGTCCAAACAAATCTCTGTTTGAGGGCAAGCTGCAGAATCAAGCCCTGGTGAGGTTCTGCCCATGTCTCTGACCTGCCGGTAGCAGGTTGTGCTCAAAAGACACACGTAACTATCCAGGAAAGGGCTTCCCACAGCCTCGAAGTCTCGGGAAGGGTTTGGCATTTCTCTTCTCAAACAGGGAATCCTTTGCTGTGGCTGCGTCCCCTTGAGGAAGGGCAGGTTTTGTAGCTGGAAGCAAAATGTTTTTCTCTTCTGGCTCCAAAGTGAGCACCGGTGAGGGACAAGGAGTCGTCCCCGCTTTCCCGGCTGTCCTCAGTGCTCTCGCTCCTCTCTGCAGATCGTGCTGTACCGGCAGCAGGAAGTTCTGGACTGTGAGTGTGACATGGCCTCTGTCCACCACCTCCTGTCCCAGATCCCACAGGACCTTCCTTACGAGTTTCTGATCAGCAGAGCCGGGGACCTTTTCGTCCAGTTCCCACCATCCAAACTGGCCAGGGAGGCAGCTCAGCAGCAGACTCAGCGGTGAGTGTGGAGCGGCCCACGTGCCTGCGCGTTCTCTACCTCCCCTTGCCAGGGCTTACTTCCTCATGAGGGTCTTCCTCCCTGGCAGGGGGCTGGTTCCAAAGTGAGCCAGGGATGCTCCTTGACCAGCTCCTTTTCTTGCAGAACTGCGGCTTCCACTTTCAAGGACTTTGAGTTGGCGTCAGTGCAGCAGAGACCAGACACTGTGTTGAGGCAGCGCCTCAGGGAGCGTCCCCGAGGGGAGGAGCGGACAAAATCCATCTTGACAAAGCCAAGGACCAACCGCTTTGTCAAGCTGGCGGTGATGGGGCTGACGGTCGCGCTGGGAGCAGCTGCCCTGGCCGTGGTGAAGAGCGCGCTGGAGTGGGCGCCCAAGTTTGAACTGCAGATTTTCCCCTGACGCCAGAGGAGGGGCCTTCCCTGTCGCCACACCCTTCCCTGGTGGGAAGGGGCGACGTTTGATGAGAGGACATGTCCAGAAGTCACCCATTTAAAGATTATTTTTTGTATTCTTGCTGCGTCCTTTGACGCTTTTGGCCTTTGTGACAGAGACTGATGGGAAGCAGCCCAGCAGGATTGTTTCCCGCACCGATGCTCACCTTGTTTTCTCCTCCCTGTGCCGGGGCAAGCAGACGGGCACCACCGCTGTCTCGTGAAGAACCGGAGCTGCAGACGAGCCGAGCTCTTTGGCCTTGCACAGGTGACTCCACGAGTGCAGAACCGCGCGTGGGCTGTGCCAAAACGATGCCGCGTTCTCTGTTGGGGGTGATTAGTGCAAGCGAGGGCAGATCCTTGTGTGGAGGAGGGTGTCATAGCAGGGTTTGGCCTGGGTGTGTGGGGACGAGGGGCTGTAACACTCCTGAAGAAGCAGGGAGCCCTCTGTCTCTGCAACATTCTCATGTGCAGGCAGCTGGTGCTCCCTATCTGCGCTCAGCTTCTTCTGTGCTTCAGCCCTGCCCTACAGGGAACCTCTGAGTAGAGCCCAGCCTCTCACAAAGCCCTGCCAGTGCCCTGCACGTCGTTATCTCCACTGACACTCTCTGGCTCCTTTCGCTTTCTCGTCTTTGCAGCCGGATCTGCTTACAGGAGGGAAGGGCAGGGACAGGAGCAGATCCGTGGGACTGGCAGCTCTGTCACGGGGGCTCCTTTGCTGGCAGTAACGCAGTTGTATCAGGTCAGCGAGGCGAGGGATGAGTGCTACCTGCCCTGCCCGACACAGTGAGCGGCAATGTAAGCGCCCGCTGCAGACTTCCACAGCTCTGGAAGCAGGTAATGCAGAGGAAGGGTGTTCCCACCTTATGAAACACTTTTTGCACAGGATAAAAGTCACGGTGGTAGGAAGTCTGTCTTAAATCTCCCCTGTGAGCTGACTGGACTTCAGCGTCACCCCTCGGAATAGCAAGTGAGGGAGTTTCCCCGGACCCCTGCGTGGCTCCCATTTCCCACCCAGTCCCATTAACGCTCCCTAACGCTCCCTGCCCTCCAAGCTCAGCAGCGAATCCTGAACAACGCGGTGTCCCTTTGGGATGAAGCCAATAGACACTGTATGCCTCTACCTCTCCCCTCAGCTGCTAAACCTCCCGCAAGTGCCCTTACCCGTTGGTCACGGCTCCCACCCCGCTCCCCGCCGTCGCTGTCTCGTGCCCAAAGCTCTCTGTGCCGTGCCCAGGGCCTGCACACCCGGAAAGCAGGGTTGGTTGAAGCGTTGTGGATTTTGCAATCAAGAAGAAAGCTTGTGCCCTGCAAAGCTCAGCACGCTTTTGTCCCAGTCCCTGCCTCTTGGTTCAGAACCACCTCTGGGGAGGTTCTGCACTGCCCCGTGGGCCCTCGCTCAGAGACAAGCTGTGCCTTTCAGGCCATCGGGCTGGCTGGGGGGTGTGCGGGCGGTCATCCCATCCGACCAGAGTTTCCGTAAAGCTCTGAGCAATGGAGTTTGCTTTGACTCTGCAGGTTGAGAGCCAGAGATTGGGAATGTGCTTTGGCAGAGGCAGGGCAGTGAGACCCCTTCCCCTGCTGCTGGCTCTTGCCGGGTCTGCCCACACCGGGGGCTGCTCAAGAGTCTCGTTTCGCAGTGTGCCTGAAGGCAGAGCCCATTTCTGGCCCTTGGCACCTCCCTGGGGCCGCAGCAGCACAGGGCAGAGGGCTGGCTGACTTAGCACTTTAGAAACTGGTGGGGCAGGAGAGTCTGTGGTGACCGGGGCTGCTGCCAGAGGTTCTGCCCCCACCCTTGGCGCTCCCCCAGTGAAGAGGTAGTTCCTGCGCCCCCCACTCTCTGGCCATGATGCACTTTAGTTCTTGCGGTGTCCCCAGGGGAGGAAGGCCTGGGAGGAGACGGTTGCTTCGGGTGCTCCAGTTACTCTGTACACACACTTATACATACAGGTTTGTACAAACACTATAACTGTAAAATAAACAGTTACTAAACGCGCTTCCTTCCCTCTCCCTGTGCCAACGTGGGACCAGGGCTGCCAGGTCTTTCGTGGCTCCCTGTGGCCCAGAGCTGGCACGTCCCCATGTGGCCAGGCCAGCCCTGTGTCACTGACCCGTGTGGCCCCACGTCCAGCAGCCCCATGGGAAGAGAAGCGGGAGCAGAGCCAAACGGTGCTTCTATGCCCCAGTTGCTGTTCTCCTTCTGTCCACCTACCTTTGGTGAAGCGCCAGCACTTCTCTCCGTGGCGTCCCCGCCATCAGCGTGGCGGCAGGCAGAGAGAGGCTGTAAATAGCCTGACCTCCCAGGCCCTTTCACACCCTGGTCTGGTGCATGGCTGCAGGAGGAGATCCCGGGCACGGTGCCCGTCGGACACCGCTTCTCCTGGGCAGCCTCCAGTGGCCGGGCACGCTCTGCTGAGCCAGGCTGGGAATGGGCTTCGCTCAGCAGCACGAGGCTGGCAGCCGCGTTCCCTGGGTCACGCCAAGGCTGGTTCTAGTCACCCGTGGCTTCTCTCTGCGAGCGGTGTTCTCAGCAGCACCCTATTCCCATGCAGGCCTGGAGGAGTGGAGGGCAGCTGGGGGCTCGTCGGGGTTTTGGGGAGCAGAGGCTACGCAGGGATGGGGTTTTACAGCGGAGAGGAGCCCAGAGAGCTGGCCAGCGCCATTCTTTGCAGCGTGAGCTTCTGTTACTGTGCTGACGTGATGCCTGGCTGCGGCACTCTGCCGTGGTGTGTGCCCAGCCAGCGAGTCTGGCACCAGCCGAGAGGGTAAACCACCCAGCAGTCCCTCCTCTGCTGGCACAGGGAATTTGCAGAGAGAACAGCCCGCGAGGAGAGCTCACACCTCATTTATTTATCCAAAAATAGCAAAACCAGAGCCCTGGCCGCGTGGGCGAGGACCCAGGCCCCTCCCAGGTGCTGTGATGTGGGTGCAGGTGGCGCGCTGTGCGTGTGCAGGTTGGGCACGGCTCAGCACGGCTCAGAACAGCTCGGTAGCAGGCACCGTGCCGAGGGGCCACTGGGCCATGCTGGGACTGAGCCAGATGTTCCGTGGTGCTTGCGGCAAACCAGCTCCAGGTGGTCCCACTGGTTCCCAGGGTGCAGCACAGCTTGGCCCTATGCCTGGCGTCACCTGTCACCTCCCTGGGCTCTGGTATCATAGAATCACCAGGTTGGAAAAGCCCCACTGGATCATCAAGTCCAACCATCCCTATCAAACACTAAAACATGTCCCTCAGCACCTCGTCCACCCGTCCCTTAAAGACCTCCAGGCAAGGGGACTCAACCCCCTCCCTGGGCAGCCTCTGCCAGTGACCAGTGACCCTTTCCGTGAAAAATTTTTTCCTAATGTCCAGCCTGAACCTCCCCTGGTGGAGCTTGAGGCCATTCTCTCTCGTCCTGTCCCCTGTCACTTGGGAGAAAAGCCCAGCTCCCTCCTCTCCACAACCTCCTTTCAGGTAGTTGGAGAGAGCAATGAGGTCTCCCCTCAGCCTCCTCTTCTCCAGGCTAAACACCCCCAGCTCTCTCAGCCGTTCCTCATAAGGCCTGTTCTCCAGCCCCTTCACCAGCTTCGTTGCTCTTCTCTGGACTCGCTCCAGAGCCTCAACATCCTTCTTGTGGTGAGGGGCCAGAACTGAACACAGGATTCAAGGAGCGGTCTCACCAGTGCTGAGTACCCTGGTCCAGATGGGGCTGGACGCCACGAAGGCTGAAGGGCAGCGCCAGCCCCGCTGGGGCGAAGGCAGCGGGGGCTGCAGTGAGCGGCTGCCGCGCCCCTTCCCAGGGGCGGCATGCGGGCACTGCACAGGAGAGGAGCCTGGTGGTGTCCAGCAGCCAGCACGTCCCCAGCGCCTGGTTGTGCCACGCCGCCTGCAAATCCAGCACCACCAGCTCCTCCTCCCCCATCCCTTCCTTCCAGCTTTGGGGACTCCAGGAGCTGGAGGCCAGGGTGCAGCCCCCATGAGCAGGAACAGGGTCCCCGTGGAGAGGCTCACCTGGGGACAGGCGCTCAGGGCTCCACATCAGGTATGGAGTGATAGGGTGAGGGGGAAGGTTTGAAATTGGAGTGGGGAAGATTTGCATTAGACTTTAGAAGAAATTCTTCATAATGAGGGTGGGGAGGCCCTGGCCCAGGCTGCCCAGAGCAGTGGTGGCTGCCCCATCCCTGGAGGGGTTCAAGGCCAGGTTGGATGAGTCTTGGAGCCCCTGATCCAGTGGGAGGTGTCCCTGCTCATGGCAGGGGGTGGGACTGGATGGGCTTTGAGGTCCCTTCCAACCCAAACCATCCCATGATTCTAAGATTTAGCAGCAGCCCCGCTGTGCTCCCAAAGTGCCGCGGCGGGATGGACGCTGCAGGATACGGGCAGGGGGTGCATCTGCAGAGGGAGGGGTCCTCAGGGTGCCTTACCTTGCATGTGAGGGGGACCAGGCTTCCTTACAGGATGGAGGAAGGGAACCCCCACCCTGCACCGAGGGGCTCCATCCAGCCCCGGCACAGCCCCCGCGCCGCGTTGGCAGGATCAGGCCCCTCATCAGGCCACCGCAGCCACCCAATCGCTGGCGATGGGGAAGGAGGGGCGGTGGCGGGGAGGGATGTGGGGCTGCTGCCTTGATGGGACACGGCCACCGCATTGTGGGGACACGGCTACCACATTGGAGGGACGCAGCCGCTGCATCTCCCATGCCGTCCCAGTCCGTCTGCCTGTGTAGGGATGGGGCGCAGTCCAGGCGGGGAATTCGTGTGGAAATGTCAATCTGGAGGAGGGTGAGGAGGGGGGACCAGGACCCTTTTGGCACTGAATAAAGCTTCGCACCAGAGTGGCCTCGCGGGGGGAACACACTCCCCGCTGCCCCAGCACTGAGGATGCACTCGGCCCTCCGTCCTGTCTCAACTGCAGGGATGGGGGCCCCGCCTGGTGCTCCAGGGTCTGGGGGGCTCACCCTGTGCCCATCATTTTGCCTCTCTGGCTGCCCTCATCCTCCATCCCCCTGCTCTCCGCTTACCCTTCCCCGCGAGCGCCGTCACCACCCGCCGTCCCTCTGCTGTCCTCGTGTCCAGGAGGGATCCCACAGCACCATCACGTGTGGGCAGCAGCGGCACCATCCTCATGGCAGGGCTGGCAGGGGCTGTGCCTGGGGAGCTGGTGAGATGCTGTGTGTTCGTGTCCCTGCCTTGGGCACCGGGCCCTGCGTGGCGAGGGCAGCGGAGCTGGCTGGCGAGCTGGAGCCACAGCCAGGCGGTGTCCGGGGGGTTCTGTGCGGCCACACCAGGACATCGCTGCTCCCACGGCTTCGGCCGGAGCCCCCCAGGGCTGGATGCTGACCCAGAGCGGCTGGGGGGGGGTCGCTGCAGCGTGTCCACCTTCCCCCCCTGCACCCCCCGGGACCAGCGCGGAGGGAGGGGCCGGCGGTACCCAGGGATGCTCCGGGCTCCCCTTGTTGCCATGGCAACAGCTGCGGGCGAGGAGGGGGGCAGTGATGCAGGGTCGGGGTGAGCCCCCCGGTCTTGTCCCCCCCACCCGGTGGAGCTGAGGGGCTGCGTGTGCGGGCCAGGCTCAGCACACGGCGAGCACATGCGTGCAGGGAGATGCACACGCACGCACATACGTGTGCGCACACACGCTCACACCCCCAGCAGCGCGGCATCGTCCCGGGGGATGCTCGGCCTGCTCCGGTGACAAGGGGAACCCTCCCAGGGCAGGGTCGGGGTGGGAGCCCACGGGAACCAGGGCTTAGGGTGGGAGCCCTTGGGCTGCTGCAGGAGCAGAAGGTTTGGGGGAGCCCACAGAGCAGGGTGGGAGCCAGGTACTGATCGCTGGGAATACGTATCCCTCTGTGAACCCCACAGCCCCGGGAGCCCCACCTGCCCCTGGGGACATCGCATCCCTCTGGGATCCCCAACCTCCCCCGGGGATCCCCACATCCCTCAGGGAGGAGCGAGGCAGTGCAGGAGGAGCCGTGGGCAGCAGACCAACACACTTTATTCCATAGTCACAAACAGTCGGGATAACCATCAACTGGCCGCGTCGCACCATCCCAGGACGGGACTGGGGCCAGGGTTGCCCCTCCGCTAAAATCCTACATCTCCAAGACAACAGATACAGGAACCCTTCACTACCACGACACTACAAAGGTGACCCCGAGCGCTGGTGCCCATCCGCAGGCTGCGCGGGGGCCCCACCAGCTCCGGGGGCCCCCGGCCCACTCGGCTGCCGCCGGGGCAGCTTCTTCCTGAGAGAGGTTTGGTTTATTTTTATTAGTCATTTATAATTATTACTGTTATTATTATTATTATTACGATTTGCTTTGTCTCTAGTGATGATGGGATGGTGCACACGCTCGCCAGCCAGCCCCGGGGAGGCGAGGGGCGCAGCGGGGAGGGGCCGCACGCTGGGGGGGGATCTCTAAGCACTACAAACCACACGGCACGGAAAATCCACCACTGTCCACAACGGTTCTCCCCCGACAAATACACCCAGCGAGTCTCGAGGAGGGGGCAGGAGGGGCATGGGGAGGGACGGGGACAAAGCGGATGGTGTTGTGCTTGTGGCCGGGGTGGGGGACCCCCGGCTCTGGCTCCGGTTCTGGCGCTGACCCAGAACCTGCTCCTGAGGAAACGTTTCGCCTGACGGCCCGTGGAGGGAGCACCCCAGCCCACGGGTGACGCACGGCACCCAGGGGACCCCAGGCCTCCCGTGTTCCCACTGGGAACAGGAGATGCAGGCAGAGCACGCGCGTGATGCGAGACCCTCACCGTGGCCTCAGGCCCTGCCCGCGCTCGGGGGCTTTGGCTTCGCCATGGATGGGGATGGAGAGCGGGCAGCCGGCACATTTTTTCCACCGTGCCCGCCCATAGCACAGGGCAGCCACGTGCCCTGAGAAGGCACCGAGGTGCTGGCGAGATCTGTGCGCAGTGAGGAACCCCGGGACCCCGAATCTTTCGCAAACGGGACGAGGCCTGGGGCTGCCCGGGGCTGGGAAGGCAGGAGCGGGCTGCTGGCGTCGCGGTGCTGGTTTGGCTTTCCCAGCGTGGGCGAGGCTGTGTCCATGGGGAACGGCTGGGGACAGGGACGGGGACGTGCTCTATAGGGGGAACGCGTGTCTGATGCGTGGCACCCGCCCGCCTCGGCAGGCTGGCACCCGCACCGCAGCTACCGAAACACCGCGGCTAACGCAAGGCCAACACACACACACAGCTACCGCTACACACCGACACGTCTACACTGCTGACGGCACCCGGAGGGGACCCCGAGACCACCCGCCATGGGGCTGGGGGCTCCGAGCATCCCCGCATCGTGGTCCCTGACCCCATGGCTGAGCCGGGGGGATGCTGGGACCCTGTTGGGGGATGCCTTTTCCCTGGCCATGGTCCATCCAGCCCCACAGCCGTGGGCAGCCGCGGGGCGGCGAGCGGCTGGAGGAGCCGGCAGCTGCCAAACGGGGAGGCAGAAGCCAGGGGAGCGGGTGTTCCTGTGCCTGGGAGGAGTCAGGGGGGCTCCCACACCCCCAGAGCCCTGGGGAACTGGGGGCATGGGGGGATCTCGGCGGCTGCTCCGAGCAGCGGTCGAGCCCAGCACGGCTTCTCGGAGCGCTGCCAGGCGCGACCCAAGGCCGGCAGCTCGGGGAGGCCGGGGTGACCCCCCCAGCCCCTGCCCCACAAGCGCAGCCTGCGGCACTGGCGCTGCAGCCACGTGTTCCTCAGCAGCGGGAGGAGGCAGCTCCTTCGGGAAGGAGCCATTAAGAAAAACCAGGAAAAATCCAGCTGGAGGGTCTGCTGCAGCGGCAACTTCCCTGCTGGGAAGCCCCTGCTGCTGGCAGAGCGGCGGTGGGGCACGGCGTGGGGCAGAGCGCCACGATGGAGCATCGCCCACGGCCCACACGCCCAGCGGCGTCGGCTCTGCCGCTGCTCTCAGCCCGCTGCAGCAGGGCTTAAGGCAGATTCCCCACCAAATCCCTTCCCAGCCCCCTGCCCGCTCCCTGCACCATCACCCACCGCTGCCTGGCACGCTGGCACCACGGCGAGCCAGCCCGGAGCGGGGCCACGCGGGCACCGGGTGTGAGGCTAAAGCCGGGGCAGGATGCTCTGGGAAGGGCTCGTCCGTGCCAGGGCTCAGGGTGGCTCCGGGCCCCCCCAGTGGCACAGCAGCCTCCGCACAGCGGACCGGCACAGCCTCCCGCAGCCACGTGCGGATCACGTGCGCTCAACTTGGCTCTTCCCAAAGTCAGCGGCGGGGAGCATGCAACGTGGGGAAAAAACAGAGACGCTGAACCCCCAAAACCGGGGACCCCCACGTAACGGGGCATCGGGCAGGGAGGGCTCCACGTGGTTCTGACGCCCCTGGACGCGGCGCAGCCGGCTGGGGATCCCTGCCCAGGGGCTGCCACATGGAAGAGGGGAAAATTGAAGCC
Organism: Phaenicophaeus curvirostris; assembly: GCF_032191515.1. NCBI lineage: Eukaryota > Metazoa > Chordata > Aves > Cuculiformes > Cuculidae > Phaenicophaeus > Phaenicophaeus curvirostris. Next base: position 8,455,412 of record NC_091409.1, read on the forward strand.
GTGGTTTAAATGCTGTCAAAGAGCAAAAGTAGTCGACTGTTCCCCAAGGAACGGACAGGGTGGGATGGGCACCAGGAGCTCCCTCTGCCCCGAGAGCACAGGGACCGCGGGGCAGAGGCCAGTGGTGTGGGGAGCGGCCGGGAGCAGCCGTGGCCAGCGGCACCGAGGCGGCCGGAGCCGGAGGGGAAAGGGGCAGGTGCCAACAATGGAAACCCCGTCAGACACCGGCAACCCAGTCAGACACCGGCGTTTCACCATCAAATCCCTGCGGCGGGCAGGCACGTGTCCCGCGAGAGCCGGACAGACGGATGGACAAGGAGGAGTGGGTGTGTGCTGGGGGGATGGGGTGAGCAGGGAGCTCTGCCTTCCAGTGCCTTCAAGGCAAAATACCTGATTCCTGTATGTAAACAGCTGGTTTGGGGGTGGGTTTTTGTTTTCTGGGGTTGGGTTGTTCCCTATATATGACCTGATCTGGAAAATAAAACCGAGAGCGTTACCTGCAAGAGCGCGGGACTCAGTAGGTAAAGACCAAGTCCGAGATGCTGGACATGAGCCAGTCCCCCGCTATCATCTCCGTCACCTCGGGCGTGCAATAGTCCGGGAACTCGAAGTGCGAGGAGCCTCCTCGCGGGAAGAGGTCGTGGTCCTTGTCAAAGACCGACCAGTCCGGGGCCGCACAGGCAGCACCCGCGGGCGCTCGCGCCGGCAGGACGCCCAGCAGCTCTTCCTCCAGCTCCTCATCCGAGGAGCCGAAGGAGGACGGAGGGGATCCAGCTGACACGGGAGATGGGGACCCGCTCTCGGAGGACCTCGCCGGCTCGGAGGCGGCGGCGGCGGGGCTGGGGGACGCGGGTGGCTCCTCGCTGGGCGCTGTGGGGCTGTCCTCGGCCGGCACCTCCAGCGTGGGCTCCTCCGAGGTGTCGAGGCCACCGGGCTCAGCAGGCTGCCGGCGGCCGGCGGGGCCGCGGCCCAGCACGGAGGGCTTGATCTTCACCGGGAGCCGCGAGCGGGACGCGCCGGCGCCCACCTTGCCCTTTTTCCGAGGCCGGTACTTGTAGTCGGGGTAGTCGGCCATGTGCTTGAGGCGCAGGCGCTCGGCCTCCTTGACGAAGGGGATCTTCTCGGAGTCATGCAGGAGCTGCCAGCGCCGGCCCAGGCGCTTGGAGATCTCGGCGTTGTGCATGTCGGGCCATTGGTCCATGATCTTGCGGCGCTCGTGCTGCGACCACACCATGAAGGCGTTCATGGGGCGCTTGATGTGCCCGCTCGGCGTCTTGCACCAGGCGGGTTCGGCGTCGCGGGCGGATAACGGGGCGCAGGGCTCCCGCCGAGCCTCCGCGCCCCGGCCCCGGGCGCCCCGCTGCACCATACCGGGCACCGGGACCCCCGCCTCGACGCCTTCTCCTCCTCCTCCTCTTACTCTTCCTCCTCTTCTTCTTCTTCCTCCTCGCCCTCCCCGCCCGCCGCTACTCGCCCCCCATTGTGCGGAGCGGGCGGCGGGGCGGGGCGCGGGGCACCGGGGGCTCACGGCGGGGGCGGCTCCGCTGCGGGGATGAGACGGGGCGGGGGAGCGGAGCGGTAACGGGGGCTCCGGACCCGGGGATGCTGCGAGAGATCCGGACTGGGGATGCTCCTGGCCGAGGATGCTCCGGTCCGGGGATGCTTCGGGATGCTCCGCACCGGCACGAGGATGCTCCCCCGCCGGTACCGGGGATGCTCTGGGATGGTCCGCACAGGCACGAGGATGCTCCCCCGCCGGTACCGGGGATGCTCCGGGATTCTCCGGTCCAAGGATGCTCTGGGATGCTCCGCACCGGCACGAGGATGCTCCTCCGCCGGTACCGGGGATGCTCTGGGATGCTCCGCACCGGCACGAGGATGCTCCAGGATGCTCCCCCGCCGGTACCGGGGATGCTCCGGGATGCTCCGCACTGGCACGACGATGCTCCGGGATGCTCCGCACCCGCACAAGGATGCTCCCCCGCCGGTGCCGGGGATTCTCCGAGACCCTCCTCACCGACTCGGTCCCGGGGATGCTCCGGGGATGCTCCCCGCCGCCCTGCCCCGCCCCGGGGCCGCCTCCCCGGTGTCGCGGGCGGCTGCTCTTGCCGGGCGCGGTGCGGTGCGGGTCGGGGGGTCGCGCGGGGGGGGTGCTGGCAGCCGGGGAGCCGCACACACCCCCCACCCCCCCAACCCACCCCCCGGTGCCGCTCTTATAGGCGCCGCCGCCCCGCCCCCGGTAAACACCGCCGCGCCGGTTCTGTCAATGGGAGGCACCGCCCCCCCCGGCCCATTGGCCGCGGGGCGGGGGGGGCAGCCCGGCTCCGCCAATGGGAGCCCTCGGGAGAGGGGTTGCTGGAGAGAATGGCGGGGCGGCACGCCCCGGGGCCCCCCCCGGTAGCGCCCGGTACCCCCGCCCCAGCGGCACAGCACCCCCGGGACCCTCACACCAGCGTCCCGGGACCCCGGTCTGGGCTCCCCGGTGCCCCCGTACCCCCATGGGAGCCCCTCCCGGGCCCCGAGCACCCCCGGGACCCCGAGCATCCCTAGTCCCCGAGCACCCCGGGATACCGAGCACCCCCGGCACCCTGAACATCCACCGGGACACCGAGCATCCCCGGTCCCCGAGCATCCCCGGGATACCGAGCATCTCCAGGACCCCGAGCACCCCTGAGACACCGAGCACCCCCGACACCCTGAGCATCCACCGGGGCACCGAGCACCCCCGGGACACCGAGCACCCCCGGGAGCTGCTCCCGGGCCCCTCCCCAGCCGGTCGGCGAGGCGCCCTGGCGTGGGCAGAGCGGCGCCTCCGTGCAGGCCCCCCCCGGTCCCGGTGGGTGGGAGCGGGGCTGGGGGAGACGGGGGGGACACCGGGGGGCGCGGGGGGGGGGGCGGCCACGCGGCTGCTCGGGGAGCGGTCACGGCGCGGCCCCGCCAGGCCCCGCCCCTCGGCGCTGGCCCCGCCCCCTACGAGCACGGGCCACGCCCCCTCCGCGCGCAGACCACGCCCCCTCGGCAGCCCCCGCGGGCGCCGCCAATGGGGCGAGGGCGGCGCTGTTGCCCCAGAGACCGCGGGCTGCCCGGCAGCGGCGCGCGCCCATTGGCTGCCGCCGCGACGCAAGGCGCGCTCCCATTGGCTCAGCCGAGGCGCGGGGCGCGCTCCCATTGGCTGCAGCCGGGGCGCAGGGTGCGCTCTCATTGGTTGAGCCGCGGCACGGGTTGCTCTCCCATTGGCCGCCGCCGAGGCGGAAGGCGCGTTCCCATTGGCTGAGCGGCGGCGCGGGGCGCGCTCCCATTGGCTGCGACGCGGGCCACTCGGCCGGTCGCAGGGCGCGCTCCCATTGGCCGCGCGGCCCCCGCAGTTGCTGTGGTAACAGCGGCCTGAGCGGGGCCGGGGCCGCACCGAGCACCGGGCCCGGCCCGGGGGACCCTGAGGGGCGGGGGGGCCATAGGGACAGGGGGGTGGAGGGGGCCGTGCGGTGTTGTGAGAATTAATTGATATCAATCTGTCTTGTATCACGCAGACAACCTCCAGACGTGGATAAATAACCTGAAAGAATAAACAACTCTCTTAGAGTTGCAAGAATTTATTGATAGGCTTAGTTGTCTAGCAAGATGCAGTTGTCAGGTCAAGAGGGGGTGTTTAGCCTGGAGAAGAGGAGGCTGAGGGGAGACCTCATTGCTCTCTCCAACTACCTGAAAGGAGGTTGTGGAGAGGAGGGAGCTGGGCTCTTCTCCCAAGTGACAGGGGACAGGACGAGAGGGAATGGCCTCAAGCTCCACCAGGGGAGGGTCAGGCTGAACATTAGGAAAAAAAATTTCACAGAAAGGGTCATTGGGCACTGGCAGAGGCTGCCCAGGGAGGGGGTTGATTCACCTTCCCTGGAGGTGTTTAAGGGATGGGTGGACGAGGTGCTGAGGGACATGGTTTAGTGTTTGATGGGAATGGTTGGATTCGATGATCTGGTGGGTCTCTTCCAACCTGGTGATTCTATGATGATTCTATAACCTGAAGGAAGCATCCAGACATGGTTAATCCAAAAAAATAATGAGCATTCTTTGAAGATTTATATGGTTCTTTAAAAGTAGTATATATACCCACTGCTTTTGGAAGATGTTGGGGCATGGTTTAGTGTTTGATAGGAATGGTTGGACTTGATGATCCGATGGGTCTTTTCCAACCTGGTGATTCTATGATTCTATGATTCTATGATTCTATGTTACGCCTTTTTTTAGAAGGGCATCCAATTCAGCACTGAATTGTAAAATAAAAATATTATTGACTATGCTTTGAAGACTTTGTCCTTTTCAATATTTTGTCAGTGAATGAGTGTTTCTCACAGCGTGGAAGGGTCTCTGGGGGCAGGAGGATGATGGGGACTACGGGTTACAGGGGGATCCCTGGGAGACAGGAGGACAATGGGGGCCATAGAGGAGCTGAAAATAAGCCAGACCCTCTGCCAGACACAAGAGAGACAATATCTGCTGACATTCTTCTCCGCAGGCTGGGAAGCAGGCACACATAGCTCTTTCTCCGTGGCCCTGGGTGGCAGAATCTTTGGCACTGAACACCAATAACCTCACCCCATCATTTCCACAGACGCCGCTGTCACACCTACACCCGGTCATGGGTGAGAACTCACAGTTATGCTGGGTTCTGCTCAGGAGGACGGGTACAGGGACTCGTGGGCTTGCCTAAGAGCAGCTACGAGCTGGTGACAGCTCTGATACTGCTACGCTGCCAGCCTTGGTCACCTCACATCTCCCTCTGGGCTTCCCTTCGGGCACCCTGCAACTGGAGGTAACCAGTGGCTGCAGAGCTTTTCATGGCCTTCGTGCCTGCGCTGACTCTTACTTCATTGTTTTCTCTTTGTAGTTGGGAAACAAAACTCTGAGGGAAGCAGGCAGGCTCGCAAGGAGCATCCCTGTCGAGGCAGGTCATGCCCATCTAGAGCCGCCTTCCTGGCTCTGTGCAATGGCACCAGCGCTCCCGGAGAACAAAGGCGGGATGCCCTTTCCCTAATATGTAAAAAAAATGTGTCAGCAGCATTGGCTGGCAGCAAAGAGGCAAAGCCCTGTCGTGTTCCTCACTGCTCTTTCCCTGCCCTGGTTCTCTGGTAGCTGCTTTCTTCCGCGCGGAGGCTGCGGGTGATCCCCACTCCTGCTTCCCAGTGCACGCTGTGCTGGTATTGTATGTGAAAACTGCAAAGCACGAGGCGAATCCTCACTGAGCACTGATGGGGAGAAGGCGCTGCCAGCTCGATGGCAGGAATTCCAGGCTTTCCTCTCCAGGGACAGGCTCAGGGGAACCAAGTCCATGAGTTGGAGAGCACCAACAGCCAGCTCTGGCCAGCTGGCTTCTACCATAATGCTCCCCTGGTCCTGTGGCAGCAGGTCCTGCCCTGGCCGGAGGTGTCACAGAAATCACAAGTGGTTTAGAGCTGCCAAGGTGGCTTGGATCCACTGGCCAGGGGTACAAACCGGGCGAAAAATGGGTCACACGGGTTTAAATCTCAAGCTGCAGCCTGAACCCCCTAAGCTGGGTGCAGAACAGCAGGCACATGCACGTTTATTTACAGCAGCTGCCTATACAACTTGTTCTTGGCACAGCAAGGGCTGTTAACAGCGTCATCCCTTTCCAGCGCATCCCACCACTGCAGGTACGCGCCAGCCCCTCGGCTCCTTCGCTCTTTGCATGCACATGGGTTGTTGTGCACGGAAACATCATCCCTTGGGATGAGCAGGCGCTCGCCCAGCAAACCAGTGGTGGAGCAGGCAACAAGAGTGGCTGGATTTTCCTCCAGGGCCAGGGTTTTAGCTGGAAGCCAGGTAGGGCTGCAGTGCTGAAGCAGGAGGAAAGCCTGGATCGTGTCAGGAGGCAGCACGGAGGCAGGCGGCTGCGTGGTGGATTAGCACAACTTCATTTTTTTTCTGATAAAAAAATGATAAAAAGGAATTAATGAGCCTGGGCAGCTGGCGGGGCTGGGGTTACTGAGGGCGGCTGGGAGAGGAGTTAAAAATAGCAGGAAGGCCCAAGTGGAAAGTTTCTGTAACATCACAAGTCAGGCATTCGGTGCTTGCCCGCCCTGACAGGCGGGAGCCCGTGCCAGAGCCCGCTCCGCGTCCCGCAGCCCTTTCCCACTGACCTCCCTGCAACTTTTCACACGGCTTCACCAGTGCTTCATTTATTCTAATTAACCCCTCGGTTCCAGACACTGCATTTGCTTCTTGAAAGAGCAAAATCAGACACAGGCTGTGCTCAGCCTGGGGAAGGGTGCGTAGGGGCCCTCCTTGGGTCCCAGCATGTGGTGCCAGGAGGATCTGTGACCCCCTGCCTGTCCATTCCCAGCTGCATTTCAGTTTCCCCTCTTTAAAAATCCTCTTGCTGCGAGAGAACTCGGGTGGATTTCAGCAGCAGCTCCCATCCCTGCGCTGGGGCCACTCTGCGCGCACAGTTTGTCCTGGACGGAGACGGAGATGGATGAGAGCAGCGCTGAGCAAGCCCAGCTCCATGCGCTTGTCCTCCCTCTGCGAGAAAGCAGATGGACCTGGCTGCTCCAACGGGCTTTCTCCTCTTCTGTTTGTCTTTGGGGATTGGCAGTGTGGGACGGCTAATTGCATTCCTTCTCCAAGCCCCAGGGGCCACATCTGGCTCTGTCTCTCTGGGGAGGCCAGTGAGTCCCAGGCTCGGTAGCAAGCATTGAGCTCAGAAAGGGCTGCGGAGCTGGGCTTAGCCTTGGAGCTGGTTTCTTGTGCAGGCAGAGGGGTCGATGGCCAGGGCAGACCACGGAGGCTGAGCTGAGAGGCAGGATAGCGCTGAGTGAGCTGGAGCTCTAGGTCCTGCTGAACAAGGGCTGAGCACAGCCTTCATCCCACTTTAGAGGGTTCCCCCTGCCCCCTCATTACATTGTCTTGTGTCCCAGAACAAGTGTCAGGCCCTCCCCACTGAAAACCAGTACTGGGCCAGTTAGGATGAGAGGAAAAGGCCTCAAGTTGCACCAGGAAAGGTTTAGATTGAATGTTAGAAAAAAAAAAATCTTTACTGATAGAGCCCTGGTTTAGTGGGCACGGTGGGGCTGGGTTGATGGTCGGACTGGACGAGCTTAGAAGTCTTCTCCAACCTGAAAGATTCTGTTGTTCTGTGAACACGGGAGGTGGCAGAGCTGACACAGGGCAGGCTCCCCTCCGTGTGCCACGTGCCCTCTCATGGGAGCTGCTCTCGCACAAGGAACAGGGCCCTCTGAGCTCTGGGAGGGCTGCATCACCTGAGCCGTCACCCACTGCCTGCACGGAACCAGCCAAAGTGTGGCAGCTCATTCCTGCTCTTTGCTTTGCTGCTCCTGACTCTCCTCTCTCGCTCGGGTGCCTGTTGGGTAGCGGGATGGTCCCCAGCCTCCGTGCCGAGGAGGCACCGCTCCTCTGATGCTCAGCCAGGCTCTGCTTGCAGGCCCTCACCCGGTGCAGGCTTGGATGAGGTGCTGAGCCGCGGCGCCTCTCCTTGGCCAGCACCACTTCTCATCCCACCACCGTGAGGACTCACTGGTTTGGTTTGACGGTGTGTAAAGGTGTCGCCATCATCCGTGGTCGCTGGCTGTGCTGCGCCCAGGGGCCACAGCCCCTTGGAAGAAGCATGGGACAAGCCTGGCGACCGCAGCTCCTGGCACACAGTGCCTGCGTCTACAGCCTAACTATCCCCTTCATGCCATCACGGTAACAGTGGAGGGGTTGAAGCTGAAAGGGGTTTTCTCCGCTGCTGCGATCTGGCCATGAGGGGTGTCCTGGCCTTGGTGCCACCAGTCCCTGCCAGCACATCCCAGCGCAGGCTGGACTGGTGTCCCAGCATGGGGGCATGCCGGTGCCGGCTTGGTGCAGCGTCAGCAGCTCCGGGACAGCCAATGGGTTCAAATAAACCAGCTCCCGTTCTCGCCCGTGCCAAGAGAACCCCTGGCTGTGCTTCTCGTCACCGGCTTTGGCGTTGGCACCACAGGCTCCGGGGTCCAGGGGCAGCACAGCCCCACCGGGCAGCGGGATGGAGCCGGCCCCGAGTGGGGCTGCGAGGGGACCGGGGGGACCGGGCAGGATCCCCCTCTGCGCTGCTCCCCGGCCCCGGGGGGACCCGCCGTGCCCCGGTATCGGGAGCCCCGCGGGGACGTCGGGGGCCGTGCCCGGCGGGGGAGGGACCAGCTCCTCCTCCCGGGATTTAAAGCCCGGGCAGGGCGGCGGCGAGCCTGTCCCGGGACAAGCAGCGCCCGAGCTCCCACCGGCCGGGACGGGCACCGGGAGCGGCACCGAGAGGGGCACCGGGAACAGAACCGGAGCAAAACCGGAGCAGAACCGGAGCAGAACCGGGTCCCCGCTGGGTGGCTTCGCTGCTGATGACCCTGAACGGGCAGCACGGGAGCCGGAGCCCGGTGCGGAGGAGGGCGAGCACCCCACTGCCGCACCCTGTGCCCGGGCGCCTCGGCCACGGTGCCGCGGACCCCCACGCCAGCGGCAGCTCCGGCTCCGGCAAACCCCTCTACCGCGTGGTGCTGCTGGGCGACCCTGGCGTGGGCAAGACCAGCTTGGCCAACCTCTTTGCCGGCGTCCAGGAGCGGGAGCCGCTGGAGCAGCACGGAGGTGGGTGCATGGCATGGCCTCGCGATGGGGAAACCCATGTGCAAGGCGAAGAGGAGCCCGATGCCCGTGCCACGCCAACCAGGCTCTCCCGGTGTCTTGCAGAGGCTGAGTATGAGCGCACGCTGTCCGTGGATGGCGAGGAGACCGAGCTGCTGGTGATGGACACCTGGGAGCCGGAGCAGCGGGTACGGCAGGGCTGGGCGCTGCGGGAGCCCGTGCTGCTCATGGGCTGGGTGAACTGGGGTGTGCTGGGAAACGCTGTATGGGCACAGCTACTGCTTCTGGCCTCTGAGAGCCAGGAAGGCACCCCTGGGGCTTTCCCAGCCGTGCCCAGGGCTTGCCACTGCCCTTGCTGGAGAGCGGGGTGCACGCACCGGGCGAGATAGGGCCTGGGGTCACAGCTCTGAATGGCTCTTTGCTCGCCTTCCCCTGGCGCAGAAGCCTGCCCACCGTGTTCTTGCTCGGTGAGGGCTCTCATGGTGAGGCACCACGAGCACTGGAGCAGCCCTGCGAGCACAGAGTGTCCCTCATACAAAAGGCAGGCGGGGAGGAAAAGGCTGTGGGGACACAGTGCGATGCCAGCCCACAAATCCACATGAGGTGGTGCCGTCAGCCAGGACACGTGCTTTAGCAGGCACAGCGATGGCCCCAAGAGCCTGGCACGGGGCATTCCCTCCGCCTGGTGCATGGAGGCAACTCCCTAGGGCAGAAATGTCAGCGCTGCCGTCACTGCCTCCCTCGGAACACCCCTTTGCCCCCTTCCACGCCAGGGCCTGGTGTTCCTGCAGGTGCTTCCAGGCAGTGAACGATTCCCAGGAGCGGGGATGGAGCCGGTGCCCGGCTGTGAATGTGGACACAACACCCGTGTGAGCTTGGGCTGTAGTTTGCATGTGTGGCTGCGCTCTCCGGGGATGCCCCAGCACCGCGATGCCCCAGTGACACCCCTGGAGTTCCGCTACCTCTGAATCCCACCCTGCCCAGCACGGACCAGTACGTGGTTCATACAGGGTGCTGCTCACATGCTGCCAGCATCGTGTGGCCAAGAGTGGCTCCAGGAGGTGCAGCCTCAGCCCCTTCAGCTGAGCTGGGGCCACAGCCCATATTTGTTCCTAATAGAGGAGGAAACTTTCAACCACTCCCCAAAGTCAGGAGCTTTTAATCTGCACTTCATTGAGGGGACAAAATGCCTGCTGCTCGTGATGTGGGGGCTGGTGGGATGGGCTGGCAGGTCCCATAGGTGCCAGGGTGCTCTGCCATCCCTCGGGAGTGATCAGGGCTGCTACCATCCCCTGCGGTGCAGTGACATCTCGTTCTGTATGTGACAGCAGGGCAAGGAGAGCTGGCGCCACAGCCGGTGCCTGCAGGTGGGGAACGCCTACGTCATCGTCTACTCCATCACCGACCGGAGCAGCTTTGAGAGCGCCTCGGAGCTGCGCATCCAGCTGCGCCGCGCGCGACAGGCCGAGGACATCCCCGTCATCCTGGTGGGGAACAAAAGTGACCTCGTACGGTGCCGCGAGGTCTCTGTCGAAGGTGAGTGGTGCCCAGGCTTCTGGCCCAGCTCTCCCCTCACCCCTGGCTGCACAGCTGCTGCTCCACGTGCAGCAGTGCCCGTGCCCCAGTGCCTGGGGTGCCAGCGGGGCCGTGCCCCCTCTCCACCCTTCCTTTCCAGAGGGCCGTGCCTGCGCCGTGGTGTTCGACTGCAAGTTCATCGAGACGTCGGCAGCTCTGCAGCACAACGTGGACGAGCTCTTCGAGGGGGTGGTGCGTCAGATTCGCCTGCGCCGGGGAGGCAAGGAAGTCCCTGCGTGCTCCATGCCCGGCCAGAAGCGCAAGGACAGCCTCACCAAGAGAGCCCGGCGCTTCCTCGACAGGCTGGTGGCCAGGAACAGCAGCGAGGTGGCCCTCAAGGCCCGCTCCAAGTCCTGCCATGACCTATCCGTGCTCTGAGATCTGCTCTGCCCTCCATGCACGCGGGCTGAGGACTCTCCTCTCTGCCAGCAGCGTGGCCAGCAGCTCTGCAGAGAGTCCGGATGGGGCTGGAGTGATGCTGAGGACATGGAGATGGTTTAACTGGTACTGAGGGATGCCCAGGGTCCTCTGGATCCGGCTGCTTCCCCTCCAGGAGAGGGGAACAGATGGGGTTGGGTCTTCTGGGCTGCACCCATGGAGCGGGGGATGGGACAGGTGCCTGTGCTTGGGGTGGTGGGATCCTGGCTTGCAGATGGTCCTGGAGATCTGGAGGTGAGGAGTGGCCATGCCCTAATACAGGGTTGCCTGCAGGGCTGGAGCCACTCTGGAGGCTGCCAGGAGCGGGGCCGGTCCTGCTCATGGTGCCCGTCCTCCACGGGGCAGCAGGGACAGGCGAGGGCATCATCACGGTGTCCAACTGGAGGGGAGTGCTGGAACCTGGCTGGGGAGAGGGGCTGCTGGAGCACACCCCCTGCCTCTCCTCACCATCACCACGCCAGGGCTTTGTGCCGCGTCTCCCTGGCACCAGTGCGTCTCTGACTGAGGTTGTTCTGTACTGGTGCAATGGGAAAAACCCTTGATCTGCAGAATAAACCCCACCAGGGAGGTGCTGGTCTCTGTTGGGTCCCTGCTATGGGGAGTCGTGTGCTGGGGCTCAGTTCCTCACTCCCGCCGCCTGCTCCAGCTGCACCAGAGCAATCTCAGGGCCGGGAGAGCCTTTTTCCACCCTCAGCAGAAGTCTCTGTTCCTCACTCAGTGGTCACATCATCGTCCCCTGCTACAACAGAAGCTCCCAACCTTCCCTGCACCTCCCAGCTCCAAAAAATCCCCTGGGTAGGGCTGAGCTGTGCCGAGATGCAGGTCTCGAGCCCCCGCACGCCGTGGGAGCTGGAGCCGGGGCAGGGACCCGGGGCTTTGGTGGCTCCCAGTGTCCCAGGAAGGGGCAGGGAAGAGGATCGGAGCAGCAGAGCACCGTGGCACAGCCGGGAAGGGACGTGCTTGGCTGCAGCGAGCAGCGAGTGACCCCGGGCACCTCTGGGGAGGCGATTCTGGAGCTGCTGGGAGGTTTTAGGCTGTGGTGCCAGTGAGGAGCTGGGATGCTACAGGACAGCCTGCTGAGTGCCAGCGAGGGTCAGCGGTGCCCTCCTTCCTCCCCGGGTCAGGTCGGGAGTTTCCACTCGCTCTGCAGCTCTGGCCGCGGCTGTCACGGTGCTACAAAGGGGACACTGGGATGGGAAAACAGTCTTTCCATGGGGACAAACCCCAGTGAGGGCTTCTCCCTGCCAGCTCTGTGCCCAGAACCGGGGAAGCGTGCTCAGACTTTCCTTCTCTGTGCCGCCCCGAACCGCTGGTGACCGTGGCTGCTCCGTTGGGATCCTGCCCTGCGGCTCCCTGTGCTCCGGGTCCTGGTGCCGCTGGACGTGATGCTGCAGCGTTTTGCTGCGCGGGCGGCGGGGGGGCCGCGGGATGGAAAGTTGGCAGCCGGCGGAGAGGGGAGTGGAAAGAATGAGCTCAAACCCTTAAAAATGCGGCCGTGCCGGAGGGTGGGAGGAGAGGCCAAGAGGGGCCACGGCGAGGCACTGGGAATCGAGGGAGGAAGGAAAGAGGAGAGTCTCCAGTGCTAGTCTCCTCCAGCCCCTCAGTGGTCTCCAAAGAGCCCCTGGGGGACGGTGCCCACAGCCGCCCCGGTGGGCAAGGGTTCATCTTCTCATGGAGAGCAGCCAAGGAAAGCCGAAGAGAGGAGGGAGGTGGCTGCCTGGACATGAGCAGGAGGCGCCCTCGCTCCCGCAAGATGGTGTGGGCAGAGGTGGTTTGGGTTCTGGTTTAACCACCCACTGAAAGGCAAGGAGCTGCTCCATCCCCGCCAGCCTTTGCTTTGGGGTCCCCCCAGCTTGGGGCCAAACGATTCCATGATTCTAAGAAAGACATTGAGGGGCTGGAGCACGTCTGGAGAAGGGAACGGAGCTGGGGAAGGGGCTGGAGCCCAGGGGTTCTGGGAGCAGCTGAGGGGCTGTTTAGGTGGTGGTGGGGTGGATGCTGGGCTCTTCTCCCAAGTCACAAGTGATGGGATGAGAAGAAACGGCCTCAAGTTGTACCAGGGGAGGATTAGGCTGTATATTAGGAAATATTCCTTCATAGGAAGGGCTGTCAGGCGCTGGCAGAGGCTGCCCAGGGCAGCAGTGATGTCCCTGTCATTGGAGAGGTTTAAAAGCCGTGTGGATGTGGTGCCCAGGGACAGGGTTAGGTGTTGGGGTTGTGTTGGGTTTATGGTTGGACTCCATGAGCTTAAAGCTCTTTTCTGACTAAATGATTCCATGAGATAGGGTTTGGAATGGATGGGGATGGGAATAGGATGGGGATTGGATGAGGATAAGGGTTGGAATGGGGATGGGGACAGGGATGGGATGGGAATAGGATGGGGATGGGGACTGGATGAGGATAGGGGCTGGAACAGCAATAGGGACGGAGGTGGGGACAGGGCTGGGATGGGGATGGGAATAGGATGGGGGTGGGGATTGGATGGAATGGGATGGGGATGGGAATAGGATGGGGGTGGGGATTGGATGGAATGGGATGGGGATTGGATGAGGATATGGGTTGGAATGGGGATGGGGATTGGGACAGGGGTGGGAAGGAATGGAATGGGGATGGGAAGGGATGAGATGGGGATGGGATGGGAATAGGATGGGTGTGGGGACTGGATGGAATGGGGTGGGGATTGGATGAGGATAGGGGTTGGAATGGGGATGGGGACAGGGATTGGGACAGGGGTGGGAAGTGATGGGATGGGGATGGGATGGGATGGGATGAGATAGGGATGGCATGGGATGGGGATGGGAAGGGATTGGGATGGGAAGGGATGAGACAGGAATGGGATGGGATGGGAAGGGAAGGGAAGGGATGGGATGGGATGGGCCCAGGCCGGGCCGCGCCGCCGCGCGGTCTCCTAGCAACGCGACGCGAGTGGCGCGCGGCGGATGGGGGCGGGGGCGCTTCCGTGACGTCATTTCCGGGCGGAGGGAGGACGTGTCCCTGGCGCGCGCCGGCCGGAAGCGGCGCCGGCGGCCATGGAGGAGGCGGCGGCGCGTAACGGGTCCGGGGACGGGGCCGGGCCCCCCGCCGCCGCGCCGCGCCCGCCCGCCACCCCCGAGGGCATGGCGCTGGCCTACGGCAGCCTGGTGCTCATGGCGCTGCTGCCCATCTTCTTCGGGGCGCTGCGCTCCGTCAGCTGCGCTAAGAGCAAGGTACCCCCGCCCCGCCGGGGCCGCCAGGCCGCGCCCGCACCGGGGCCTGCACCGGGACCCCTCCCGGGAACCCTCCGGCTCGGGTCCGGCGGCGGGGGCTGCACCGGGACCCCTCCCGGGAACCCTCCGGCCTGGGCCCGTGAAGGGTGGCAGCCCCCTGCCTCTCCCCGGGGCCTCCAGGCTTTCCCTCAGCGCGTTCCTGTTGATAGGAGCTGCGCCCCCGGCCCTCCTGGGGTCCGTCCTGGAGCTCCAGACCTGCCCCCGGCCCCTTTCTGGGAACCCTCTGGGACCTCCAGAGCTCCCCCTGTCCCTCCCGAGGGATCCTGGCAGCAGGGTCTGCCCCTGCCTCTCCACAAGGTCCCTCCAGGCTTTTCCTGGCCCTGCCCCGGGGGAGACGAGGGACCCTGGGGAGTATCTGGCTTCTCCTGAGTCTTCTCCAGTCCTAGTCTCGCTCTTCCAGTCAATCCCAGTGCTGCCAGGCTTGTAACCACTGCCTGTACTACAACAAGAGGGGCTGTGCTGGGGAGGCTGGTGGGGAGCATTGGAGTGGGTCTCTGGGGGGCTGCCCCTGCCCTCACACCCTGTGCTGTCCCTGCAGCCCCTCGTGCTGCTCTCTGCCTCTCACACCCAACCATGGGACTTAAATCCCAACGCTTCAGGTCCTGAAGCTCTGCGGGGACTTTAGTGCAGTTCCTGGCAGCCTGAGCAGAGTCTGGATGTGGTGGGGGATTCTCTTCCCTCGTGCCGCAGGGAGCCGGTGGCTCTTGGGACAGGCGCTTCTGTGCCACCGAGTGCTGCGCAGCAGCAGCTGTGCCCAGGATAAGCTGTTGTCCAGTCCCAGGGTTGCTTTTTATAAAGGGCTTCTGCTATCATGCACACTGGCTGCTGGTGTTTGTCTGTGTGAGATTAGAGGAGTGGGCAGGCAGGAAAGCAGGGAGCCCTCTTCTCTGAGAGCTGAGGTCTCTCCTGGAGGTTCAGCTGGTGCAAAGATGTCTTGGAAGGCAAAAAGGGTTCATAAATCTGGGACTTTTTGAGCACAAGAAGCATCCCAGGAGTGAATGAGGTGAGGGATAAAAAGGTGACTGGGAAGGAACATCATTCCAAGGCGGATCAACATATGGTGCACGCAGATGGGAGGCTGACGGGAACGGCTGGGCCTGAGCGGCGAGGGAGCTCAGCTCCCCTCTGGGCACGGGAAGAAGGGAGCAGCGCCAGCGCAGCAGGCAGAGGCTTTTTTTTTCCTTTTCCAGGAGGAAAAAAGCAGTCAGTTGTGGCAGCCCTTGGAAAGACAAGTGCAAGGTTTGCTTTTTCCGTCTCAGGCTCTGCCTGTGATGCAGCCCCAGCTCTGGGAATGCCAAGGGGCCAGCAGGTGCCCTGCTCCTCTCAAAGCCGCCCTGGTGCCCTGATCCCAGTGTCTGTCCAGTTTGGGGGACAGAGCAGGGGCTGATCCAATCCTGTCTTCTCCTTCCCTCTGCAGAACTCCTCAGAGATGCCAGAGACCATTACCAGCCGGGATGCTGCTCGGTTTCCCATTGTTGCCAGCTGCACCCTTCTAGGGCTCTACCTCTTCTTTAAAGTAAGTGGGTGGCGCGGGTGCTGGAGCTAGTTCCTGTTGTCCTCCTGCCCAGTCAGCTCCAGAAGCGGGACTGACTCCTTTTTTCTCTTACCCTGGTTGGGAGCCCTCAGTGTTGGGATGGAAGGTGTGTTGGGTGGCACAGCTCAAGCCCCCCAGTGTCATCGAGCAGGAGGATGCGGTTCGCACCTGAATTGTAGGAGTTTGGGGTAAATCGGAACCTGTTTGTGCATGGGGCAGTTCTGGAGTGCTGCTGAGGGGTGAGTTCAGCCCTGAGCTCTGTCTGCCTCTGCTGGCTGACCTGGGCATGGGCTGAAACCAGAGGCTGCCAGGATTGTAGAACTGCTGGAGCTGCCGCCTCTATTGTGCCCTGTGCTGGGCTTCCAGAGCCATCTCAGCTGCTGGGGGATCTCCAGCTCCTGGGCGAACCCCTGTGTGGTCAGGTGAAGCCTTTTAGACCTGCAAAGCCAACAGGCAGAGTTAGGTGCCTTGTTCCTGGGAGCAGTGCGGTGCCTCACTCCCTGTTCCATCTCCCTCTGCAGGGGATGCGCCAGGGAAGCTCTGTCCTCCTTTCTGCAGCACATGAGTTATTTTTTGACCCGAGCTCCTCATAGACGTGTGACAACTCGCAGAGCCATTGTGCTTGTTCTGTGAGCACACGGCTATTTCTAACATTTCACAGCAGCAGTGCAAGAATTTGGGTTATTCCAGCTATTCCTCTTCTCTCCCTGGAGCTCTGACACAGCAGCTGCTGATCGCAGTGCGAAGCACTCCCTCATGCTGTTGATGGGAAGGATGTGGTGGTAACTGACCCCTCTCTGGATTTGTCTTACAGATATTCTCTCAAGAGTACATCAATCTTCTGCTTTCCATGTATTTCTTTGTGCTGGGGATCCTTGCCCTGTCCCACACCATCAGGTACAGCAGAGGGAGGAGTGTGGCTGGGGCAGGGGTGTGTGAGGCTGCCTGCTCTGTGGGGTATTGAGTTAGTTGAGAGGTTTCTAGAGCACCATTGCCTTGTGGCAGAGCCGAGTCCACCCTCATGGGATGTTTTTTGGGGAGGCAGCCCCAGAGCATGCTGTGAGCCCTTCCTTATGAGTAGAACCAAAGCCCAGCCATCTGATACCCCAGATGGCATCATGGGGAGAGCTGGTGGAGGTGTGGGTGGCTGCTGATGTAGGACAAGGCCAGCTGTGCCCCAGGGAGCTGTAGTGGCTTCTCCCAGCCCTCCCTGCTCCTGGGAGAGGAGAGCTCCTCACCACTGTGTTCCCCTTATTGAGATGGCTGAAACAGGCAGCTGGAGCTCACAGTAACGTTCCTGGCCTCTCGCGTGACGTGAGGTGTTGAAAGCTCAGGCTGTTTCAGTAACTGAAAAAAGTAAAGCTGGTTTCCTGTTTCCTGAGATCTGGGGCATTGGGGAGCAGATGCTTTCCCTGGATGGGTGCTGTGGGAAGGAATGCACCCCCAGTGCTGCAGAAGGGTGGTTCGGTGGTGGCACAGCCAGTTCTGAGTGTCCAGACCCTAGGGCACTGCTGGGGGACACGGGGAACCAGCTGGGGCCTGGGGTGGCTCCTCAATTCTTGTGGGGGATGCTCTGTGCTGGTTGCACTGGAGTGTTTTAAGGGGCTGACATGCAGGGGTAGATCAGACCTCTGCGGAGGAGGAGGTCCCTTGTCTGCAGCTTGGCTGCAGCCGGGGCTCCTGCCTGCTTCTGAGGTGGCAAAAATGGGGTTTCGCTGTCTCAGGATGGGGTGTGGGAAACGATGCCATCACGCAGAGGTGCTGGGCGGTGCAGCCTGCGGGCTTTCTGTCAAATTGCCCCTCTCTGCCCCTGTCGTTTCAGCCCCATGATGAACAGATTCTTCCCTGCAAATTTCCCCAACAAACAGTACCAGCTCCTCTTCACCCAGGGCTCCGGGGAGAACAAGGAGGGTAGGTTGGCTCAGCAGGCTCTTGATGGGCCTGATTTTTTTTCTGCTTTGACTGTTCTGTTTCTTGCATGCTTGGTATTTTGACGTCCAGCCCATTGCAACAACCTTCCCAAAGACTTTTCTAGCTGGTGTGAGCACTGTGTGTCCATGCAGAGCTGGGACTGCTGCACACATCGTCCTGCTTTGGCGGGTGCTCTCCTTCTGCTGCCTCCAGCTGCAGTGAAACCCCAGGAGCAGATCCCAGAGTGCTGCAGGAATGGAGCTATGGCTGCTGTTAACACATTGCCTTTATATAAGCTCCTTGGGTAGCGTACTGTGGAATTTTTTGTGCTGCCTGAACTGATCCGATTCAAATCTTTGTTCTGGTAGAAGATACTTTGCGAAGGTTCCTGCCCAGTAGTTTTGCTAGTAAGGGAATGTTTCTTCTAGTGATACCAAAAAAAGCTAACTGGTGTGGGAAAAGGGAGATGATCTGCCTCTCCCTGTCTTGGACAGGGCCTGAATCCCGGTTTGCTCTTGACAGAAGAATCGTGGATGCTGTCTGTGGGGCAGAGTCTGGCTGAAGGGGTGGGTCTGGGTTTGCCAGGGCCTCTCTCGCATGCAGTTTGCACGTGTTTATGGTGGACACAGCCGTTCTGTGGCTGCGGCCCTCGCTCAGACCGTGTGCAGTGTGCTCTACGTTGCCCCCCTGCTCTAGAGCCACCTGCACACAAGGAGAGCTGCCCCAAGAGCCTAAACCCTGACACCTCTGTTTGACTGCAGAAATAGTGAATTACGAGTTTGACACCAAGGACCTCGTGTGCCTGGCCCTGAGCAGCATCGTGGGTGTCTGGTACCTGCTCAGAAAGGTAAGGGAGCCGCAGCCCTCTGTGAAGAGGCCAGGGACCGGGCTGGATCCAACCCAGGCCCCTTTCCACAAGCTCGGCACGTGCAGCAGGACCCAAATCTCCTTTTCTTGTTGTTCTCAGCACTGGATTGCCAACAATCTCTTTGGGCTGGCATTCTCCCTCAACGGGGTGGAGCTGCTGCACCTGAACAACGTCAGCACGGGCTGCATCTTGCTTGGGGGCCTCTTCATCTACGACGTCTTCTGGGTAAACAGGAGCATTCCCTGGGTCAGACGCGAGTTGCAGCTGTTGGCGGAAGGCATGTGTGTGGCGTTATGCCTCTTTGGAGGCAGCACACTGACAGGACTCGTGTTTGCAGTTAGGATTTCCACTTTCCCAGCCCAAAGGGATGAGTGGGGATGATGACAGACTCAAACAGTGGTAGAATATGGCTCAGAAAATGCATATTCTAATTTTTGGCTTAGAGAGCCCAGAGCTGCCAGGGATCTCATCGCGGCTGTTGTGGGGTACCTGGATGTGTGGCACATCCAGTTCTGGCAGTCTCTATTCCCAACTGAGATCTCCCCAATGCCTGATGGAGCTGCTGGCTAGGCTGGGGGATGAGGCTGCACTGGGATACGGTGGTCCTGCTTGCATGAGCTGTGTCTCAGCTCTGTCAGCGTCCTTCTGTTTTCTTGGTCAGAGGACCAAATCCTGGAATGCCTCCAGCCTCCTTCCCCCAGCCAGAGCAGTGCCCCAACGTCTTCACTTTGAGATTATCTTTTATCTCTCTGCAATGGACCCGAATCCCTCTTTCTCCTTGTAATGTCCGTATTCTCTGATCCTTCCTGCTACCTCCACCTTCTGAATTCCTGTGTTTCCAAATGCCTTTGAGCCTTGTATGCCTTGAGGTCTCTCCAGCACTTCTGCAGCTGCCTGAGTGATCCTTTCCTGTTTAAGCGTGATGCCTGTGTGTTATTTCATACTTGGTGAGCACAGCCCCTCTTCCATGGGCTCGCTAACAGTCCCAGCTCTGTGGTTGCTTAGCCTGCGTGCCACTTCCTATGCTGCTCTCGGATGGGGAGGATTCAGCCTTCCGGCACTGCACACTTGGTGCCCCACGCCCTGCTCGGGGTGTGACCATCTTCATGGAGCTGGTGAGAGGTCAGCCCTCCCTGATCTCTGCTCCCAGGCTGGTCACTGCGTTGCCGGAGCCTCGGAAGGATCCTCTTGAAGCACAGACCCTCTTACTGTGCCCCTCTGCAGGGACCAGTTGCTTGGATCTTGGCATGGATTTAATCCCAGTGAGATCCAAGGAGGCAGCAGAACTGCTCAGTGAATCAATTCTATTGCCTCCAGTGTAGTCTTGCAGTGAATTTGTATGTGGTGTTCTTCCCTGGTCCCAGCATGCAGTCCTGTCACCCTGTGGTGATACCCTGAGCTTCCTCCACCTCACAGGAGTTAACCTGATGTCCAGTGCTTGCATTAAGGTTTCTCTTTAATCCATGGCACTAGGATCAAAGAATCATAGAATAGTTCAGGTTGGAAGGGACCTCAAAGCCCATCCAGTTCCAGCCCCCATAGCAGGGACACCTCCCACCGGATCAGGGGCTCCAAGCCCCATCCAACCTGGCCTTGAACACCTTGAGGGATGGGACAGCCACCCCTGCTCTGGGCAACCTGGGCCAGGGCCTCCCGGCACTCACAACAAAAAATTTCTTTCTAAGATCTCATCTCAATCTCCCCTCTTTCAGCTCAAAACCATTCCCGCTGGTCCTATCCCTGCCTTCCCTGATCAAGAGCCCCTCTACAGCTTTCCTGGAGCCCCTTTCAGTACTGGAAGCTGCTCTAAGCTCTCCCCGGAGCCTTCTCCAAGCTGAGCATCCCTGGTCCCAATATTGAAAGCCAATAGTGCAGCACAAACAAATGCATCATAGAATCACTGGGTTGGAAAGGACCCACTGGATCATCAAGTCCAACCACTAAACCATGCCCCTCAGCACCTCGTCTACCCGTGCCTTAAACACCTCTAGGGAAGGTGACTCAACCCCCTCCCTGGGCAGCCTCTGCCAGTGCCCAATGACCCTTTCTGTGAAATATTTTTTCCTGATGTCAAGCCTGACCTCAAAACAAAACACAGCTGATCTGACAACCGCTGTAGTCCCCAGTGCACGGGCTGAGGGAGACTGTGCTGGGAGCTCCTGCCCTCAGCTAACATCCTGTGGTAGCCAGGCTTTCCGCTGAGCTGAACCAGCTCGCAGGCGTGGAGGGGCTGGGTGGGCAGTGATCTTCAAGGCTGTAATGTCCTCCTCTCCCAGAGCACTGTCCCATACTTTCTTCTCGCACACCAAGCTCGCATGCAGGACTCTGCCTGCAGCTCAGCAGCTCTTTGCCTGTTTTCCACCACTGAGGCTGCTTCAGGCCCCAAGATGCAGCCATAGCCGAGCATGGGCATGTCCCCGCGCATCCATGGTCACCCTGAACTCCTCTGCTTGCCCCTAGGTCTTTGGCACCAACGTGATGGTGACAGTCGCTAAATCATTTGAGGCCCCGATAAAACGTGAGTAGATCTTCCCTGTGGCTGCCTGTTCTGCAGCAGTCGCTGCCCCCTGTTCCCTCAGCCTCTGGGGACAGTTTGGAAGGTGGGATGTGTGCACGGGGTGGGGGTTCCAGCTAGGGATCTCTCAGGCTATGTGGTGCCACCAGCCTGCAGGGGCCAGGTCTCCAGAGAGGGATGGCTTGCAGAGCCCTGGGTCAGCCTGCAGCCCCAAAGTGGGAATTTCACCTCATCTAAAGAAACCCAAAACAAAAACCTGCAAAAAACAGTGGGAGAGGTGAATTTGTGCTGTTGTGGAGCTTGCAGTCGTTTAGGTCCTGGGAGGCAGGGCTGAAAGCTGTGCATGGGGCTGGCCCCAAATCCCTCTGTTTCCCATCCCAGCGCCCAGAGGTCTCCCAGGAAGAATGGGCTGAGCTGCAGGGGAGGAGCAGGCAAGGGCAGGGACTGGGGTCTTGCCCTGCTGCAGTCCCTTTTTGCCGGGCACAGAGGTGCTGAGGTGTGCTCAGCACAGACTCACCCCCCTAAACTGTGCCTCTCCCTGCTCCTTGTAGTGGTTTTCCCTCAGGACCTGCTGGAGAAGGGGCTGGAGGCTGACAACTTCGCCATGCTGGGTCTGGGAGACATTGTCATTCCAGGTAAGGACACAAGAGGGAGGGATGTGACCAGCATCCCTGGCTGAATGGGCTGTGGGGAGCAGAACGGGTGCCCTCTGCTCTGCCTTTATCCTTGCTGGAGCTCTGTGGGGCGGGGAGGGGGCTGGCAGAGGGCTTGGGTGGGTCTGTGTGGACTTGTGGGGAGCTATGTAGGGCTGGAGGGAAGCTTGGTGGGGTAGGAGTGCTGTGGGAGAGGGCTGGAGGGGCCTGTGTGGGGTTTTGAGGAGGCTGGGAGCGCTTGCGGGTGGCTGCGTGAGGCTGGGGCACTCCCAGCGGTGCCTTGTGCCACGAGATGGCACTGTCAGCCCAGGCACGGTGTCCGGAGCAGCTGCTGGTCTTGCTCAGCCTTCCCTGCTCCCTCTGTCCCCCTCACTGTCCCCTTCTCCCCACAGGCATCTTCATCGCCTTACTGCTGCGGTTTGACATCAGGTGAGCAGCAGGCGGCTGCTGTCGTAGAGGGGAAAAAGGGAGGGGAAGCCAGGAGCGCAGTTGTGTGCTCTCCCCAGGGCTTGGCATGGAGACCTGGGATTGCAGCTGGCATGGGGGGTGCGAGGGGAAACTCTTGGAGGAGTGTTGTGAGCGGGGGTGGCTTTGTGGGCAAGACCTGAGCGCTGGGGGGGAGTTGTTTAAGCAGAGCAAGCAGCACATATACAGCCCCACAGAGGCTCCCCAGCACCGAGCAGAGGGCAGGGCTGCAGCAGCAAAGGGAAATACAGGGAAGAGCCAGGTGTGCTGGCACCTGAGAAGCATTCACATGGATGCAAATCAGTGCCTGGCAGTGGTAAGTGCCTCTGGATCGCTGCTGTGGGAAGAAGCCCCTTCCTACACAGGCAAGCTGTACCCACAGCTTGAAGGGTGTAGCTTCCAGCAGTTGCTCCACACTGAAGTCTCTGGCTGAGGAGCTGCTGGGTGCGACTGCAGCGGTGCAGCCCTGCTCCCACTGCTGTTGCACAGCCCCTCTGCTCTGTGCCAGCTCTTCCAGGTGTTTCTACCCACGCCCTGCCTGCACCTGCTGGGAATCCTGGTTCCTGCAGCCTGAACAGCATGTGTGAAAGTAGGGTGCCAGGGACTGGCCACGTGTCCCCTGGCAAGGTGGGACACTCTTTCTGGGTCCCAGCACTGAGTCTTCCCTCGGCCATAGCCATCCAGCAGCAGGATCTGGTGTCTCCCTCCCTTTCCCAGCCCCTCACCTAGATGTTGCCCTGTCCAGTCCCACATGAGGGACCAAGGACTGTGCTGGTGGTGGTCCCTGCGCTGGCCCAGGGGCACAGGCCGGGCACAGCTCGGTGGGAGATGGCTGGGAATGTTGGGCCAGCTCCATTTCAGCCACTGGCATCTCAAACCCGAGGTCACTGAGCTCTGCTCTCTTTCCCTACAGCCTGAAGAAGAACACACACACATATTTCTACACCAGCTTTGTGGCCTACATCTTTGGGCTGGGCCTGACCATATTCATCATGCACATCTTCAAGCATGCCCAGGTAAGCTCGGCTGTGCCGCCGTGCATGGATGCACGTCCCAAGCAGGACACGCCAGCCTGGCCACGGGGTTCCTGCATCACGCCAGGAAAAAGTAGATGCATTCCTTCTCTTGGCTTTGCGTTTCCAGTGCCTGCCTGTGCCTTTCCCTGCCCAAAGTTTGTGTGCCTGGCTGGAGCCAAGTCCCATTTGGAGCAAAGCTGGTTCATGCAGCTGCCTCCCCAAGAACTACCCTGTGTTTAGTGGGTTTTTGTAACCAAGCCACCTCTGGAGATGCACCCTCTGTGCTGGGAACAGGCCATAGGAGCCTAAAAGGAAGTTGTGGAGAGGAGTGAGCTGGGCTCTTCTCCCAAGTGACAGGGGACAGGATGAGAGGGAATGGCCTCAAGCTCTGCCAGGAGAGGTTTAGGCTGGACATAAGGAAA
Organism: Phaenicophaeus curvirostris; assembly: GCF_032191515.1. Lineage (NCBI taxonomy): Eukaryota > Metazoa > Chordata > Aves > Cuculiformes > Cuculidae > Phaenicophaeus > Phaenicophaeus curvirostris. The sequence continues at coordinate 8,478,694 of NC_091409.1, forward strand.
AAATTTTTCACAGAAAGGGTCATTGGGCACTGGCGGAGGCTGCCCAGGGAGGTGGTTGATTCACCTTCCCTGAAGCTGTTTAAGGGACGGGTGGGTGAGGTGCTGAGGGACATGGTTTAGTGTTTGATAGGAATGGTTGGACTCAGTGATCCAGTGGGTCTTTTCCGACCTTGTGCTTCTATGATCCTATGATTCCATCTGGCATGGGTGCTGTCGCTGGTCTGTGCAGAGCCCTTGCTGTGCTCATGGCCCACTGTGACTTTGCAGTGAAGGTTTTGTGCTGTTCCAGCTGTAATTTGGCTCTTAAAGCAGTTTTCTGGAGCATTAACCCTCTGTGCAGCACCATGACAGACCCCAGGGATGTGGAGGGGACAGGGCCAGCTTGCCTCATGCTCCTCCCGAGGAGGAATTTGTGTTGTGGTTTAACAGTTGCTTTTCACCTTAACAGCCTGCTCTGCTGTACCTGGTCCCCGCATGCATCGGATTCCCGCTTCTGGTGGCCTTGGCAAAGGGAGAAGTAACTGAGATGTTCAGGTGAGCGTCAGCTGGGGATGGCGCTGTTTTGCCTGCGGCGCTGGAACACATGAAGCGTGCAGATGTTCCCACGCCTGAGCACAGCTGGGGGGACGGGTTCATCTGGGGCACGCTCTGGGCGTGCGTGTGCACGTGCGTGGGTGGAGGGAGCGGATCTGTGTTGGTACACGCCAACCCTGGCTCCAGCCACCTCCTCCTCCTAGCCATGCGAGAGCTTTGGTGCGGTACCAACAGGCAAGGCAGCATCTGGTATCGCTTTACGCCCCGGTGACAAACTCTTCCCGTGCTCTGGCAGGCAGGGGAGGGTGGGACCGCACACCTGGTGCCGAGATACTTGGTCATTGTGTCCCAGGGCCTGTGGGTGGGGGAGAACAGAGCCGGATCCGGCTGCAAGAGCAGCCAGGGCTGGTTCTGGCACACCCCCAGCCTCCTTGTGCAGTAAGGGATCCTGGTTTGCAGCCGTCTCCCCTGCCCTGGGGACTGAAGGTGTGGAAAAAGGGGTCTGTGCTGCTGTGCTCCAGCCCTTCCCTTAGCCTGCCACGTTCCGAGCTTTTCTGTGTTCACCATCAGTGGGCAGATTCAGTCTCCTGCCTGGACTGTCCCCTCTTGTGACTGCGTGGTGCACGGCCTGGCCCGCCTGCAAGCTGTTTCTCCACAGTGCCCGGGACTCAGTGGCAGCTCAGTGCAGCTCCTTGTTGGAGGAGGGAAGGGGAGGTCCATCCCAAAGCAGGGCTGTGCACCCGCAGCCTTCCCGCTCCACGGGAGCCCCTGCCCGAGCCCCCAGCCTGCTTGGAGGGAAACCAGCAGGCGAGCGCGGAGCTGGCTGCCCTCGCTCCTTCCCCTCCCCTGGGAGATGTAGGTATGCGTGTTCCCACCGGGCTGTCAGCTGGGCCGGCTCCCCAGCCCTGCCGCACCTGCCCGGCCTTTGATGTTTGCTTCTGACGGATCGCTGCTGCAGGCGCTGAGTGTCCCGGGATCGTCCTTCCTGTGCACCTGGGATCTTGCAGCCGCTCTCCCCTGTGCCGTGACTCACCAGCTGACAGCAGCACCACCTCCTGTGCCAGGAAATGCAGGAGAGATGAGCTGCGAGGCTGGGGTGCTGAGTAGACCGGGCAGTGGGGGCTGCTGCCCGCTGCTGAGTGCTGCCAGCACAAGCGCAGGGGGTTTGAAAACTCGATGTGGCCTGGAGTCTGACCCTCCTTGGAGTCGCCTCACTTTCAGGCAGAGGAAATGGGACACGACAGGGCTCCCACCGCAGGAATCCCACCACATGTAGCTTCCCTGTGCAGCTTCCGTGCTCCCTGATCCTCCTTGTACAATGACAGCCCGGAGCTGGCAGCTCTCCTGTGGTCTCTGCTGACCAGCTGCCTGCGCACAGGGAGCTGCCAGCTCGTGGTGCCTCGCGGCGGCTGCTGGCTGCCCTGGAGGAGGGCAGTGACAGTCTGAGGCCGTGTCCCATGCAGGCAGCTCAGTGAGGAGTGGGAGTGGGCAGGTCTGCAGGCCCAGGGTGCTGATCAGCAGAGGTGGGTGACACCGGGAATCAGTTTTATGGCTCCCAGCCTTGCTGTGCCTCCCTAGGCAGCCCTTAACCTTTGTTCTCCCTCTGCTCAAGCTGTTCCTCAGCTGTCAGCAGTGGGAAGCATATCCTGGTGATCACACTTGCTGCAGATGTGCAGGAAAGGGTCCGCTGCATTGTGTGCACAGCCCCTGGGCTGCCCTCCTGCCTTCACAGTGCTCAGGTTACTCTCTTTTGGGCTCTGGCTGCCTGGCTCTACCCATGCCAGCAGGGACTGTCTTCTCCCTGGGTCTCAGCCCTTGCTTTTCCATGCTGTGATCCTGCCCTGGGGCCTGCAGGAACAGCCCTGGGACTCCCCCAGCCTGGTCTAACTGGAGGGGACAGTGAGCTTGCCCGCACAGGGTGGTGGGTTCACAGAAGTTTCATTCCAAAACTCTTCTACTTCTCTCTCTCTCTCTCTCTCTCTTTCTCTCCACCCCTTTTCCTTTCTGTCTTTGTCTTCCCCCTATCCCCTTCTGCTTCCTCTCTCTCCTGCAGCTATGAATCCTCTGCTGAAATCTTGCCACACACACCAAGACTTACCCACTTCCCCACCGTGTCCGGCTCTCCGGCCAGCCTTGCTGATTCCATGCAGCAGAAACTGTCCTGTCCCCGCCGACGCCGGCAGCAAAGCCCTAGTGCCATGTAGCAATCGCACGCGGTGCCCTTTCTCTGTCTGTCGCTCTGGCCAGGTAGGGGCTGGTCCCAGCTCCCCTCACTCTCCCCAGGCAGAGGCAGGAGCTGTTGCCTCGCTTCTGCAGGCCAGCTTCTCTCCCTGTCTTCAAGGGGAGGCTCTTGAGAGGATTTGCAGTCTTTGCCCTTGTGCTCCCTGCTGCAAGGCAGCACCCTTGGGTCCCAGATCCGGTGCTGGGGTGGTTTGCAGCCGGAGCAGCGATCCCTGCTGGGGGTTTGCGACTGCGGGACTGCTGCGGTTATGGTTATGCCTGCTGACTAGCCCTGTGGGTGCCGGCACTCAGCCCCTGGTGCTAGCCAGGAGCCTGGAGCACAATGCTGGCCTGAGGGCTCGGCTGGGGGAAGCCCCTGGAGCTGCTGGGGAATGTCGCACCCTCACCTCCCTGCCCCTTTGGGTTTCTGATATTGAGGAGCTGATGGAGCCTTGGGCTGCCTCTGGCTGGCAGAGGTCAGCGTCCCAACTCACTCCTCCCTCTCATCCCCAGCTACGAGGAGAGCTCTACCCCGAAGGAGGTGCCGGGGGCCTCTAAAGAAGAGATGACAGAAGCCACCAAGAAGGAGAAGTGACCTTGCCCACGGGCCGTGCCTGGTGCCGCTGGGCTGGGGCCCTTCCAGACCCTCCGCAAGTGACAGACGACTAAACAATTGTGCAAGAGCATCGTGTTGTGTGTGTGGGAGCAGCCGCCCAGGTCGGGTATCGATGTGTGCCGCAGAGCCACCCCCTGCCCATTCGGCTCCTCCGGGGCTGCGAGGCGGGTTGGGGGGGGGAACCACAGGCTGGTTTTTAAATTTTGTATTGTGCATTTGCTTTCTCTCATATTAAATGGTGTTGAAGGAAGGAGGTGCCGCTCTGGCAGCGCAGGGGCCATGCCGGCAGCCCCTGCCTTGGCCGCTGCTCCAGCTTGTAGCCCCTGCTGCAGCGATCGGCTTCCCGGCAGCCTTGTTCTCCCTGTGGGGCCCGTGGCCGTTGTCTGGCTGTTTCCAAGTGACTGTCCCCTTCCCCCTCCCACTGCTCCAACGCTCGGCTTTCCCCTAGCTTGACCCCATCTCTGCGCTCTCGGATTTAGGGCTGCGGTCGCTGACCCCCAGCCTGGGCTCGCGTGGGTTTGAGCTGGGGTCTGGCCTCAGAGTGGGGCTCAGGGTGCGGGAACCTGGTGGAATGGGGCTGTGCTTGGCCTCAGCTGGGCCCCCCTGCCTTGCTGTGGGAGAGAAGGGGCTGGCTGACCCCAAACCCAGCTCCGGGCTGGCGCGAAGAGAGCGTGGGCTGTGCCCACTCCATGCAGAGAGCCAAGTGCCATCGTGCCCCCCAGGGGCTGGAGCGGCTGAGTGTCCTGCAGCCCCACTGCGTCCTCCCTGCCTGCCCTCGGGGCAGCGTGCGGAGGATCCTGCATCCCTCTGGCCGTGCCCACTGCCAGAATAAATAGAAAGAGTTTGCCGGCTTGGCAGCCCCTCCACAAAAGCCGTATTGAACCATTATTCCCCGCGTCGGCTGCGAGCACTAAAAGTGGCGCCTCGCGTTCTGCCATCTAATGACCCTTCACAGGCTCCTACAGATGTTTTCTATGACTTACAGCTCCTTCTCCAACAGCCCTGTCCGCAAAAACAAGAGGGGCCACTTTAATTCCAATTAAATACCTCCAGCTAAGCAAACAGTGTGCAGCAGGGTTGGGGTACGAGCGGCCGCCAGGCCCGGCCCATGGAGTCGCTGAGTCTAGACTCCAGATGTGGTTCCAGCAGCCTCCAGTGTCCCATGGAAAACGATGCTGGCTCTGCCGTGGGGTGCAGCGCCTTGCCCGGAGCCGGGGTTCAGCTTGGAGCCCCTGGTGAAGTTCTGCAGGCAGGAGGCTGACCCCGGGGATGCTCGTGGGAGCACGGCAGCGAGCCAGGAGCTTTCCTGGGGCTGCGGGGAGCGGAAAGCCTGGAGGGGGGACGGCATGGTCACCCCTCGCTCTGCCTGCCCGATAAGCCGGGGCTGGGCCAGAGGAAGGAAGCGTGCAGGGCCCTGCGAGGAGCTGCCAGGGGAGCAGGCGCCGCGCTGGCCCCGGGCTCGCTCGCCCGCTGCACCTGGTCCCGCAGGCGTGCGGCTCCGCTCTGTCTGCGCCACCTTCCCCTCGCCACAGGGTCCCTGTGGCTTGGGGCGGCTGCGGAAACGTGGACACAACGGCTCTGGCAGGAAACACCATGCACAGAACTGGGCCAGGCCGGGGCAGGAGCCAGAGCTAGAGCCAGGCTGCCCGCGGCCGGGGATTTGGGGTGATCCCCACGGCGATGTGGGGGAGCCCCTGGGTGCCTTCCCCGTGCCAACCTCCTGCCAGGAGAAGCTGAGCTGGGGCACACTGGCTGCTCCCCTCAACGCAAATGCCAGGCGGTGGGACGGTGGTTTCGTGGGTGCGTGGGACAGAGGGGGATGTGGGGGCTGCTCGGTGGTGGGGCGCGTGAGGAGCAGTGGGGCTGGGGGCTGCACCTCACGCCTCACCAAGGTGTGGGGGTTGGCGGTACCGGTGGTGGGAGCCAGGGTGCTGGCGATGGCGCCCAGCCGGCGGGCCGCGAGCAGGGAGAGGAAGCAGCCGAGAGCAGCGAGGAGAGTCAGGAAGCTGGAATAAATCCCAGGAAGGACTGCCTGGCTCCAGCTGGTCTGGGCTGCAGCGGATGGAGCCGGGGACGGGAAGGGAAAAGGCAGGAGGGGAACACGCAGGGGCTTTCTCCGGGCTCGGCATCGCTCCAGCTGCGTGGCGAGCGCCGGCAGCCCCTGCTCAGCGCCGTCCTGCAGGCACGGGAGGCTCGAGGCATGGCCCCGGGGCCAGTCGGTGACAGACGGGGTGTGGGGGCCTGGATGAACCCCAGCTCCCAGCTGAGACAGGGGTGGTTTGGGGGTCCCTTTCTTGGGGGGCCCCCTGCTTGACCCGTGCTGCCTCCTCCTGTGCGCCGAAGTGTGGGGCTGGAGGCTGTGCTGCTGGCTGGCCACCGTCGCCATCGTCACCGCGGCCCCAGCGTGGCCGTGCCCTGTGTGGTCCTGCGGGTTGGGGGGCGGCGGGGGGCTTTGATGTCCTCGCTGCCGGGCAACCCCTGCTCTCTCCGAAGCAGCCGCCCGCGCCCTGCCAGCGCCATATGGCTCAGACCACTGTTACCGCGCCGCGCGCCCGGTTCCCAGAATTGACATGGAAATGAAGCTATCCATCTTGCCGGACAACAGCAGCCGCGCAGGGCCGGGACCCCGCACCCAGTGGTGGCCAGGGCTACCACGCTGTGCCAGGACACCACGTCCGGTGCCACCACACCACACCTGACCACGCACCCAGCGGCGGCCACGCCGGCAGCCCTGACCCCAGCTCCCCAACACCCAAGAGGAGGGCATCCCGCAGCCGAGGGCATCGCGGCGAGCGGGGCCACCACTGGTCAAGGTGGCCGTGCCACGCGTGCCGTGCCACCAGCCGCGATGCCCACGCCGCGCGGGGTGGTCGGGGCGGCGGGCGGGACGCAGGGGGGGCAGCTCAGGCAGGACGCGGCGCATTGTTGGCGGCGCAGCTGGCGGCACCCAGCCGGCCGGCGGCACTGAAACGCATTCCTGCGCACAATGTCCGCGGCCTCCCCGCCGAGGCCCGGCCGCCACTGCCAGATGGGGGCTAATTAGCAGCTTTGAGAGCCGCGGTGGGAACCGAGCAGCACCAGCCCCTCCGCCGAGCCCTGAATGGAAGGGGTGACCCCAGCGCTGTGCCCACCCTGGGAACTGGCGATGGGGACACAGCGAGGAGGGACAGTGGTGGGGTTCCCGTCTCTGGAGGGGTTTGGAAGCCGAGCAGGCGAGGGGCGAGGGGATGGTTCAGTGGTGAACAGCTGGACTCGATGATCTCAAAGGTCTTTTCCAACCAAGCGATTCCATGATTCAGCGGCAGCGGGTGCACCTCTCCCAGCCAGGCTGCCACGGCTGAGGGACATGGGTTAGTGTTTGATAGGAATGGTTGGACTCGATGATCCAATGGGTCTTTTCCGACCTGGTGATTCAATGATTCTATGATTCTAAAGCCCGGCCGTGCTCTCCAGCATCACTGTGCCCTCCGAGAGGAGGAAAAGGAGGGGAGGCCTTCAACTCCTGGGGTACCTGGGGAGGCTGCAGCGGCTCTGAGCGAGGACCGAGCTGCTCAGAGCAAGGCTCTGAGCCCCCAGCTCGCCCTGCAGCCCCCTCCCTCCCTCTGTCTGTCTGTGTCCGTGTGCACATCTGCACACCCCTCCGTGTGTCCGTATGCACGCGCACGCACGTCCATCTGTGTGTCTGTGTGCGTGCACACCCACATGCCCATCCGTGTGTCCGTGTGTCTGTCCACGCACACACCCGCATGCCCCTCCGCGTGTCTCTGTGTCCGTGTGTCTCTGTGTCCGTGCGTCTGTATCCGTGTGTCTGTATCCACGTGTCCGTGTGCACACCTGCACGGCCCGTCCGTGTGTCTGTCTGTCTGTCTGTCTGTCCGCCCACCCACCCCTGTGTCCCGACACCCCTTCTCCCCATCCCTCCTGCTGCTGCTGCTGGGGGGACAGGGCTAATTACCGGCCCGGCCGGTGTGTCCGGGGGGTCCCGGTGCCCCCCACCCCCCTACCCCCCCCCGGCGCCCGGGAGGCGCCGCGCTGACAGCGCGCGGGGTTTATGAATGGGTGACGTCACGGCGCTGGCGTCTCACGGTCTGGAGAGGCGGGGGGGGGGGGGGGGGAGCCGTTAACCCTCGCTTAACGGCGGGGACCGGGTCGGATGGACCGAAGCCGCGCACCACGGTCCCTCCGTTGACCCCGGAGCTCTGCACCCCGGGTCCTCCCGGTGCCCTCGGATCTATGCCCCCGGAGCTACGCCCCCCGGTATCCCCGAGGCTCTGCACCCCGGTGTCCCCGGTGTCCCCGCAACTCTGCACCCCGGTCTCCCCGGTGTCCCCGGAGCTCTGCACCCCGGTATCCCCGGTCTCCCCAGTGCCCGCGGAGCTACGCCCCCCGGTATCCCCGAGGCTCTGCACCCCGGTGCCTCCGGTGTCCCCGCAACTCTGCACCGGTGTCCCCGGAGCTCCGCACCCCGGTACCCGCGTTGCCCCCCGCGCCGCTGCCCCTTTAAGACGCTGCCCGCATGAATGGGGCCGGGCGGCGCTGGCCCCGCCCCCTCGCGCTGCCATTGGCTGCGGGCTCCCCGAGGCCACGCCCCCCAAGCGATTCCATTGGCTGCGGCGCCGTTGAGGCCCCGCTCTCCGGCGTCCGCGCCCTATAAGTAGCGCGGCGGGGCGCGCGCCGCGCTGTTCCCCCCGCAGGGTCCTAAACGCCACCCGCCCGTTCGCCATGAAGGTCGCCGCCGCCGCCGCGCCCCTGTCGCCGCTGCCCGCCGGGGCGCTGAAGGCCGTGCGGCCCGGGGAGGCCGCTCGCTGCGGGCCGGGCCCGGGGGCGGCGGCGGCGGAGCAGCAGGCGGCGGCGGCCGCGCTGCTGTACGACATGAAGGGCTGCTACTCGCGGCTGCGGGCGCTGGTGCCCACGCTGCCGCGGCACCGGCGGGTCTCCAAGGTGGAGCTGCTGCAGCACGTTATCGACTACATCTGGGACCTCCAGCTGGCGCTGCAGCCCGGGCCGCCCCGCCCCGGCGCCGCCGAGCCCCCCGAGGTGAGCCCGGCTGCCCCTTCCTCCTGCCCCGCGTCCTCCCCGCGCCCCCCGCCTCCTTCCTTCTCCTTCCCGGGACCCCCGGGACGCCCCTTCCTTCCGTCCTCCCCGGTGGCTCTTTCCCCTCCCAGCCCCGAGCCCCCGTTCCATTCCCGGGGCTCCCTGTCCTCCGCGGGACCCCCGCCACCATCCTCGGGACCCCCATCCCCTTCTGGGATGCTCCCTCCGCCTGCCCTCTGTCCTCTTCGTCTTTTTTCCCCGTCCCATCCTGGAGCCCCCATCTCCTTCCTCCTGTCCCCTCTCAGCCCCCCGGTCTCCTTCCCCTCCCATCCCCGAGCCTTCATTCCCTTCCCAGGGCGCCCCGTCCTCCTCGGGACCCCCATCCCCTTCTGGGATGCTCCATCTGCCTGCCCTCTGTCCTCTTTGATGTCTTTTTTTTTTTTTCCCCCCTCCCATCCTGGAACCCCCATCTCCTTCTCTCTTCCTCCTGTCCCCTCTCAGTCCCCCGGTCTCCTTCCCCTCCCATCCCCGACCCTCCACTCCCTTCCCAGGGCGCCCCGTCCTCCTCGGGACCCCCATCCCCTTCTGGGATGCTCCCTCCGCCTGCCCTCTGTCCTCATTGTCTTTCTTCCCCGTCCCATCCTGGAGCCCCCATCTCCTTCCCCGACGGGTCCCTTCCTCCTGTCCCCTCTCACCCCCCCGGTCCCCTTCCCCTCCCATCCCCGGGGCGCCCCCCGGACCCGCACTGACCCCCCGCTCCCCTCCGCTCTCCCGCAGGCTCCGTGCTTACCCGGTGCCGACCGCCTCTTGTGCCGCTGAGGCCGCTCCGGAGCCGCCACCGACACCCCCGGGGTGTCCCCCCGCCGGATTTATCCTTCTCAGATTGCTGAGAGCATTCCCCGTATTGTATATTACAATGATTCTGCAGAATATTGTTCTACAATAGCTGGAGTTTTGTTATTAAACAAGCCCTGATGACCAAACGCGGCTCTGCCTCCTGCACCACCACCCCCCCCAACCCCGAGTCCTGGGAATTGAGCCCACGGAGGCGGTGGGACTGGGGGGGAGCCCCTCCGGACCAGTATGGGCTGGGGGATGCTGGGGTTGGGCTGCGCTGGGGCTGGGGTCCCAGTTCCCCCAGTGCTGCTGGGGGGGGTCTGGGGGGTCTGCATTGCCTGTCCCATGGAGGGACCGTGTCCTACTCCCCGAGCTTGGATGTGGGGTGCTGGGGGCAGGCACACAAGAAAAAATGGTTTGCACCCCGTTTTCCCTGGTGGGAAGAGGTAAGAGCATTGCTGGCCTCTTCTCCCAAGTGACAGGGGACAGGGCGAGAGGGAATGGCCTCAAGCTCCACCAGGGGAGGGTCAGGCTGGACATTAGGAAAAAGTTTTTCATGGAAAGGGTCATTGGGCACTGGCAGAGGCTGCCCAGGGAGGGGGTTGATTCACCTTCCCTGGAGGTGTTTAAGGGACGGGTGGACGAGGCGCTGAGGGACATGGTTTAGTGTTTGATAGGAATGGTTGGACTCGATGATCCAGTGGGTCTCTTCCAACCTGGTGATTCTATGATTCCTCTGGGAAAGTGGCTTGATGAGATGATGACACAGAGGGAGCGGAGCTGGGAGGTGACTGTGGGGCTTTGCACCCAGCTGAGGAGAGCAGGATCTGAGGGACATGGTTAGTATTTGATAGGAATGGTTGGACTTGACGATCCGATGGGTCTTTCCCTACCTGGTGATTCTACGATTCTGTGACCTCCTTCCCTCTAGCAGCAGCGAGGTGCTGGTGCCCTCCTCAAAGCGGCGATGCTGGGTGTCTCTCGCGGGCACCGCTGCGTCGGGGCCGAGCTCTGGGTGCCCGTGGCTGCGATGCGTGAAGGTGATGCTGCAGGGGATGGTCCCAGTGCGTGGCCCCGGGTGCTGCTCCCTGTGGTTTTGGCTGGCCCTGGGGTGCAACCCCTGGCAGGGCTGGACAAGCTTTTGGGACAAGGAAATTGCATCACGGGTTGTGCAACCTCTGCAGCTGGGGATGCCCCTGGCAGCAGCGATGATGACCTGCACGGTGACTCACGAATGCCTTGAGGGCTGCAGCAGGTGTGAACAGACCCTCCTATGGGAATATTGGGGTAACGGGGGCTCCTGTGGCTGCAGCCACCCCCAAGGCAGGACCCTCCTGCCGTTGGGGCTCTGGGCTGGAAGGGCTTGGCCAGCCCTGGACCAGGTGTGTGCGTGTGCGAGCCTCTGCACGAGGATTCCTGTGTGTCCGTGCGTTCACAGGCACTGTCACAGCTCTGTGTCCCCATGTCTGTGCTCTTCATGCTGAGGGTGGGGAGGCCCTGGCCCAGGGTGCCCAGAGCAGTGGTGGCTGCCCCATCCCTGGAGGGGCTGAGGCCAGGTTGGATGGGGCTGGGAGCTCTGGATCCAGGGGGAGGTGTCCCTGCCTGTGGGAGGGGGTGGAACTGGATTATATCCAGCTCCTTTCCAGCTCAATCCATTACATGATTTAATGTGCCCACTCATTGTTCCCCAGCTTGGTGGATCCCCTGGCTGAGGAGCGAGCAAGGGCTGGTGACTTGGGCAACCAAGACACGACCTGGCCTGGCCTTGTACAGCAGCAGGGGACATGTAGGGAGGCTGTGGGATCCAAGTCCCTGAGGGTGGAGCTCTCTATAAGCCCCAAGGTCCCCTATGTCATTAATCACTCCCTGGGTTCCCTGTATCGCCCCCACTGCTGTCTGCCCACCACCCTCTGGGTCCCCTCCAGTGCCAAGGCAGCTGCTGCCCCCTGTCTGCTCTGCTGGTGCCCCCCTGCCCTGCACAGCCCCGGCTGCTCTCCCCACCCCATGACACAACAACCGCATGGAATTGCAGAATCTTGGAATGGTTTGGGCTGGAAGGGACCTCAAAGTCCATCCAGTTCCACCCCTGCCATGGGCAGGGACACCTCCCACTGGATCAGGGGCTCCAAGCCCCATCCAGCCTGTCCTTGAACCTCTCCAGGGATGGGGCAGCCACCACTGCTCTGGGCAACCTGGACCAGGGCCTCCCCACCCTCACAGCAAAACATTTATTCCCCAAGATTGCATCTCAATCTCCCCTCTTACAGCTCAAAACTGTTCTCCCTTGTCCATTCCCTGCCCTCCCTGATCAAGAGCCCCTCCTCAGCTTTCCTGGAGCCCCTTTCAGCACTGGAAGCTGCTTTAAGGTCTCTGGTACCTCCTCTTCTCCAGGCTGAACAACAAACTCTCTCAGTCTGTCCTCATACAGGAGGTGCTCCAGCCCTCAGATCATCTCCGTTGCCTCCTCTAGACTCGCTCCAACAGATCTGTGTCCCTGGTGCCATCCCTGCCTGTTCACTGCTGGCAGGTGTGGAAGCTCCATCTGGAGCCTTGGCGAGGGGAGCTCTGGCCGTGTCCATGTGTCCCTGTGCCTCTGCCCAAGCCCCATGTGCCCCTTGGCTGAGCTCTTGTGGCAGCCCCGGCCACCATCCCTCATCCGGACATGGGGATGAGGCCCTGGCACCACCAGGATGCCCGGAGAGCAGGGAAGGGGCTGCATGGGGCTGGCAGGGCTGAGGTGCCTGGCACGTGCCAGGATGCCGGATGCAACCGTACCAGGATGCGCTGAAGAGCCCCAGGGAAGGGCCCAGCCCCGCAGGCACCTGCGCCCCAATCCATCCCTCGTTGTTTTTGTGGGACCTGATTCATCCCGGAAGGGATTAGGGACCGGGAAACCCAGTGACGTTCTGGTCCAACCAGCCTGTCCACCCAGGGATGGACATTGGTGTCAGAGCCAGTGCCTGCTGCTCGCTGCCACGTACGGCCCTGGGGACATGGCACAGCTGGCACCGACCATGGGACTCGCAGCCGCCTGCCGCGGTGAGGTTTGGTGCACGGCACCTGGGAACGGAGGGGTTGTGGTGGGCACGGGGCAGGGCAAGCGGGCAGCTGCTCTCAGGGGGTCCATAAGGGACACAACAGGGGGCTGCTGTCCCTCATGGTGGGATCCCTGGCTCCCCAGGCTGGATCTGGGAGGGCAGCTGGGAACGCAGCTGCTGCTGCCCACAGCACCGTCCAGCCGGAGCAGCTCCAGACGGTTCCGCCGGCTGTGGGTTTGGGAGCCTTCCCTGCAGCCGGGGTTTTTTGGAGGGGATTGCACAGTTCTGCTCTCGCTCTGACTGTCCCGACCTTCCCGTCACACCGCGGCCCTGGGGGCTGCGGCCGCGTCCGAGCCACCCTGACCATCGCTGAGGTCCAGCTGTCCCTGCGCAAGATCCCCAGAGCCTTTCCCAACGTGGGAATGGGGCGAGCGAGCAGATGGAGCCCCGTCCCATCAGCGCAGACCCCCTGCTCTGGGTCCGACTCGCTGCGTCCCCTCACTCCTCCGTCCCCTGGGCTGGGCACAGCCGAAGCCCCTTGGGACCCTCACCCAGCCGGGTCCCCGTGTGTCCCCACACGCTGGCCACCTGCCCCCCATGAGGAGCCCCGGCTCCCCTGCACCCGTAGGGCGAGCGGCCGGTGGGGACTCAGCGTGGGACCCTGCCTTCCTCCGCTCCCACGATGGCCACCAGTGGGGAACAACGGGGGAACCGGCTTCCCCTTTGACTCACGTGTTGGGCAAGGCCGGGCTTTCTCCTCACGAGGCTGATGTCACCCCAGGCTCTCTGTCCCCAATATAAGTCCCGGCCAGGCTGGGGCACGGGGACGGGGTCTCCTCGGCAGTCGGGTGTCCCGTAGCCATGTCCTCTGCTCCAGATTCCAGGTCCCGGTACCATCCCCAGGGTGCACCAGGGCTCTGGCTCCTGCTCCTGCTGATTCCCTGCATGCCCGTGGCCGGCACCAACCCCGGCATCAAGGCCCGGCTGACCCGGAGAGCGCTGGAATTCGGTGAGTCTCATGCGCCTGACCACCCATGGGTGGAGGGGAACCTTACCCAGACTGCCTGGGGTGGGATGCAGGGGTGTCCTGGACCCATCCGCTTGCCCCGCTGGAGCCCCAGCCCCTTCCCTGGCGCCATCCCCCAGATCCCTGCTTTTCCCAGGCCAGCAGGTTGGTCTGGAGCTGCTCCAGTCGCTGCTGCAGAAGGAGCACGAGCTGAACCTGAACAGCTCCTACCACAGCCCACTCTTGGGGACGCTCACCTACACCGTGCCCCGGTAAGAGCTGTCCATGGGGTCCCTGTCCCCATTCCTGTCCCTGTCCTTATTCCTGTCCCCATCTCTGTCCCCATTCCCATCGTTGTCCCCATCCCTGTCCCTATTCTTGTTCCCATTCCCATCCCATTCCCATCCCATCCCATCCTCGTCCCCATCCCTGTCCCTATTCTTGTTCCTATTCCCATCCCATCCCATCCTCGTCCCCATCCCTGTCCCTATTCTTGTTCCCATTCCCATCCCATCCCATCCTCGTCCCCATCCCTGTCCCTATTCTTGTTCCCATTCCCATCCCATTCCCATCCCATCCTCGTCCCCATCCCTGTCCCTATTCTTGTTCCCATTCCCATCCCATCCCATCCAATCCTCGTCCCCATCCCTGTCCCTATTCTTGTTCCCACCCCATCCTCGACTCATCCCTATCCCTATTCTTGTCCCCATTCCCTTCCCATCCCATCCTATCCTCATTCCTATTCTTGTTCCCATTCCCATCCCGTCCCATCCTTGCCCCCATCCCTGTCCCTATTCTTGATCCCATTCCCATCCTGTCCTCGTCCCTGTCCCTATCCCTTCCCTATCCCTATCCCTGTCCCCATTCCCGACCCATCCCTATCCCTATTCTTGCCCCATCCCATCCCGCCGTGCCCCAGGTGCAGCCGCGAGCCCAGCCTCTCCGTGTCCGCAGGATGCGCATCCACGAGCTGCAGGCGAACGACTCCTCCGTGGACTTCGTGGAGGACGTGGGCGTGAGGCTGGTGGTGCCGCGCGCCCGCGTCCGGCTCAGCGCCGAGTGGGGAGCCCGGCTGGGCGCAGTGTGAGTCCCCCCAGCACAGGGATCTGGGCGGCTCGGGGTGGCTCGGGGCCACCGCCGTCCCCGCGCTCACCTGCTGCGTCCCCAGGCAGGACAAGGGCGTCGTCGAGCTCCACATGCACGACCTGGCCGTGGCGACGGTGCTGGGGGTGAGCGCGGACGGCGAGGGCCGCCCCACGGTGTGGAGCGCCGGCTGCGATGCCCATGGCACCCACCTGCGCTTAGAGTTTCGCCGTGGACAGAGGTGACGCCAGGACCCCCATTCCCCTCCTGTCCCCGCGTGTGGGGGCTCCTCGGTGCCCCGGATGGGGTGGGGGAATGGTGGGGTGCCAGGGGGGGATCTGAGGGCCCTGCTCTGCCCCACAGCTGGCTCTACAACCTGCTGGCACCGCTGCTCCAGAGAGTCTTGCGCAAGGAGCTCAACAAGCAAGTGGGTGCTCGGCCCCCCGTGCTGTGGGTGCTGGTGTCCCTGTCCCCCCTCTCCTGGGGGCCCAGTGAGTGGCTCATGACCCCCATCCCTGGGCTCACTGTTGCCTTACTCGTCTTCCAGCTCTGCATCGCGCTCCGCAACAGGGTCCACAGGCTGGAGGCTGCCCTGAAGGACATGAAAGGTGGGTGAGGGGACTCTGGGGACCAGAGTTGGGCTTGGGGGCGTCGGGCAGGGTGGTCTGGGGGGGCTGTGGAGGGAGCAGCTGCCTAGCCGGGGCTGCAGGACCCCGTTGTGGGGCCGGATCCCAACTCCCCCCAACAGCCCCCGTGTCCCTGCAGTGCCCACCCCGCTGAATTCCATCGCTGCCATCGACTTCTCCCTGCTGGCGCGGCCAGCCATCGCGGCGGAGCACATGGACATTGCCATGAAGGTAGCACCATCCTGGGTGTCCCTGTGCCAGCAACGGGAATGGGGGGCGCGGGAGCCAGGCTGAGCCATCCATCCATCCATCCATCCATCCATCCATCCATCCATCCATCCATCCATCCATCCATCCTTCTGTGCAGGGGGAGTTCTTCGAGGTGGGCAATCAGCAGCACAGCCCCTTCTCAGCGCTGCCTGTGGCGCTGCCCACGGCGCTGCCCACAGCCCACGAGCCCATGGTGCTCTTGGCCATCACCGAGTTCGTCGCCAACTCAGCCGCCTTCACGTACTTCTCGGCCGGGGCCCTGCGCAGGAACATCTCTGGGAGCACGGTAGGGACCGCTTCGAATGCGGCTGTGGGGCAGAGCTGCCTCATGGCCCCAGCACCCTGACCCCTCCACTGCCCTCCAGCTCCCGCAGCGATTCCCGCTCCAGCTGAAGACCCAGAGCATGGAGATCTTCGCCCCACAGGTGGGCACCGGGTCCCCGGAGATGGGTGGGGTGGCTGGGTGAGGATGGGACACAGTGGGATAGAGCATGGGATGGGATGTGGGATGGACAAGACAAAAGATGGGGCACGGGAGGGATGGGGCATGGGGTAGGATGCAGGAGGGACAAGACACGAGATGGGATTCAGGAGGGGTGGGACACAGGTTGGAACGAAGGCAGGATGGGACAAGAGGAAGGATGGAACGCTGAGAAGATGGGTCACAGGCAGGACAGGAGGCGTTGCCCACCCTGCCTGCACCCACCCCAGGGCAGTGGTGGGGCAGCTGGGAGCCACGGTGCCGGTGATGCCAGGCAGCTCCGTGCCAACCCACCCCGCGTCCCCCCAGCTGCAGGAACAGTACCCAGACCAGCCCATGGAGCTGCTCCTCTGGGCCCGCCAGCAGCCCCTGCTCTCCTGCCTCCCCGATGCGCTGCACGGGACCCTCTTCGGCTCCGCCGAGGCCTTCGTGGTGCTGCCCAACGCCACCCGCGTCCCTGTTTTCCTGCTGAACATCGTGAGTGGATGCTCTGCCATGGCACGGGATGCGGCACCTGCACCCAAAGGGCTTGTTTGGGACCAGCCTGCTGATGGCCCTGGCTGGGGACGTACTGGGTGATACTGGGGACATGCGGGGTGACACTGGGGACATACTGGGTGATACTGGTGGGGACATACTAGGAGATAATGGGGCCATGCTGGGTGATACTGTGGCCATGCTAAGGCAATGCTGGGGCCGTGCTGGGGAGACGCTGGGCAATACTGGTGAGCACTCAGACGCTGCCAGGGCGATGCCGAATGATCCAGGACAGTGCCGGGTGATGCCAGGGTGACACAGGGGGCCAGGCTCTCTCCGGATGTTTCCAACCTCTCTCCTCGCTGTAGGACGCCAACGTGACAGGGAAGCCGACCCTCAGCGGCAACAGGCTCGGGGCCAGCGTGCACTTGGCAGAGTGAGTCCCCAGCCCGGCCACCCCAGGGATGTCCCCGAGGCGCGATCCCTCTGCTCTCCATCGCCGCCCCTGTGCCTCCATGGCCCCCGTACCTGCTGCTCAGACCCATCCGAGAGGATGAGAGGGAATGGCTTCAAGCTCCACCAGGGGAGGGTCAGGCTTGACATTAGGAAAAAGTATTTCATGGAAAGGGTCACTGGGCACTGGAACAGACTGCCCAGGGAGGGGGTTGAGTCACCTTCCCTGGAGGCGTTTAAGGGACGGGTGGACGAGGCGCTGAGGGACATGGTTTGGTGTTTGATAGGAATAGTTGGACTCGATGACCTGGAGGGTCTTTTCCAACCTGCTGATTCTATGATTCTATGATCCTGCCCCCGGCTCTCCTCCGTGTCCCCCATCCCCGGTTCCCTGGGTGGCGTGGGGCTGGTCTCTGGCTCCTTTGGGGGGCTCAGCCCCCCGCTGTCCCGGGAGGGGACGCTCCCCATTCCGGTCCTCGTGCTCGGCTCTCACCATGTGCTCTCCCTCCAGGCTCAGTGTGACGCAGGTGATGACACAGGTGGGACCAGTGGAGGTGAGTGGCCGTGCTGGGTTGGAGGCCCATGGGGGGTTCTGGGGGTACAGCGAGGGGTCCGGCAGGGGGGATCTGGGGGTGCAGCCCCCGTGGGGAGCTCAGCCCTGGGCACGCTAGGCTCAGGTGTCACCTCATCTGCAGGTGCAGAAGCTGGAGACGCTGCTGAAGTTGGGGCTGCGGCTTTTCGGGGTGCCCTGGGCCAACAGTGAGTGCTGTCCCCGTCCTGCCCCCCACCCCCTGGGCTGTGCCCCCTCCCTCACTCGTTACTCTCCCCACAGGGCGGCTGCGGGCTGGCATCCCCCTGCCCGCCCCGCGCGGCATCAGCGCCCGCGACCCCCGGCTCTCGCTGCACCAGGTGGGTGCTGCCCCGACCCCTCTCTGTCCCCCCTGTCCCCCCCCCCCCAGCCCCCCTCTCACCCCGGCTCCCCGCAGGGCTTCGTGCTCCTCACCACGGACCTGGGCTACGAGCCCTGAGAGCCACCGACCACCCACCAGAACCCCCCGGGCACCGATTAAAGCCGGGAGAACGGCTCAGCCTGCGCCGGGTTTGGTGTTTGGGGAGACCCTGCGCGGGGGGCCCCATTCCCTGGGCCGGGGACCCCCAAACCCGGGCCGGGGCTGGCTCCCTGCAGCTCCCAGGCAGCTTCACACATCGCCCACGGGAGGGGGCTGGAGTCCATCGCCTCCTCCTGCATCCCAGCAGCCCAGAGGATGGGCTGGAGTCCATCGCCTCCTCCTGCATCCCTCTGGCTCAGGGGATGGGCTGGAGTCCATCTCCCACCGCATCCCTCGGGCCCAGGGGATGGGGCTAGAGCCCATCGCCTCCTTCTGCATCCCAACAGCCCAGGGGATGGAATGGAGTCCATCGCCTCCTGCTGCATCCCTCCGAATCCCAACAGCTCAGGGGTTGGGATGGAGTCCATCTGTGCCCATCGCATCCCAACAGCCCAGGCAGGGGCTGGAGTCCATCTCCCACCGCATCCCAACAGCCCAGGAGAGGGGCTGGTGTCCATCTCCTCCCTCCGCATCCCTCTGGCCCACGGGAGGTGCTGGTGTCCATCTCCTCCTTCTTCATCCCAACAGCCACAGGAGGGGGCTGGAGTCCATCTCCTCCCTCCGCATCCCTCTGGCCCACGGGATGGGCTGGAGTCCCTGTTCTCTCCCCGCTGGAGCCCATGCTCTCCCATCGCCTCGCGCAGGACGGCACTGGTGTCCCTGGTCCCCACCCCGCCGGTGTCCATCACCTCCCAACACCCCGTGGCCACCACGGCTCCCACCCCGACCCTCACGCATCCAGGGTGGGCAGTGGGGCAGGAGAAGTTTTGAGCTGCTAGCTGAGATCCTCCTGCCATGGGGATGCAGGAAATGGAATCTGTTCCGACGCTGGCAATGGGCAGTATCCTCCTCTCCCAACCCCTCTGGACCAAGACCAAACCCTCTCTTCCCCAGGCAGGGAGAGGCTCCCTTCCCAACCATCCCTCCCAGCTCCTGCCCCAATCCCTGACACCACATTCCCAAAGACCACAGCACCACCAGCAGCTCCAATGACAAAGAGTTTATTAGTGGACTCACCCCGCACCTGCAAACCAAAGCGTTCGATGGGCTAATGCTAAATCCTCGCGTTCCACGCGAGCCTGTGCTCAGCAGCCAGACGGGACCCTTGGGAGCATCCAGATCCCCCCCTACTCCGCCTCCATCCCACCTTGGCCTCTGCAGGGAGCACGGCCCCACACATAAATACGGACAGACGAGATAACAAAAATAGGATTAAAGAGTATTCACAAAGGAATTAAAACCTACTCGGATCTGTACAGCACAGCGCGGGCGCGATGGACACAACGAACAAGCCCGCCTCAAGAGCTGGTGGTCTCCGAAGGATGAGGGTGGTTATTCTTTTGTTTTTTGGAAGCTAAATTTCAGCTTGAAGCCTGGAGATCCCGGGCCCCAGCGGCAGCAGGAGCAGCGCGGGGAGGGATAAGGGGAAGCCAGGCAACCTCTGCCACTGCACACATCCGTCACAGCCACGCCACGGGGACAAGGAATTGCCTGTGCTATGGGGACCGGCAGCGATGGGAAGCAGGGGAGAGACTAGAGGTTCCCACTGTTCCCAAAAAGGCTTCGTGGTGGCCAGGATGGCTCTTGGCCACACTGCCCCCATGGACCAGCCCCGGTGGGGCCCCCAGCAGTGCTCCCTCCTGCCCTTTCCACCTCCAGCTCTTTATTCCCGGAGGCTGTGGCCCCGGCTCTCTGGAAAAGCCCCTTGTGCCGGGGGCCAAGCACCTTCCCCTCGCCTGCCTCCCTGTGTTGCCACCTGGAGAAGAGGGCACAGAGAGAGAGGTGCCCTGCCCCACACAACCTACATTCAGAGGGAGGGGGAGGAAGAGGAGGAGGATCCCTTCCCACATCATCCTGGCATCCAAGGAGAGAAAGAGGCCCTGGGGTTGAGGGCAGAGCTTCTCATCCTGGCCTCTGCCTCTTCCTTGCAGCTCAGGGGACAAGCTCTGCCTGGAGGAAGCGGGGATAGGAAAGGGATGCTGCATCCTATTGGGTATCCTGCCTCCTCCTAGGGCCGGAGATGGGGCCACGGAGCCTGGACCCTCGCTCTGGCTGGGGAACCTTATATTAGTGACACATCTACACACACGCACGCACTCACACATGCAAAAATAAGTCTGTTTATTCTCTTCAAAGTGATCTAGAGGACCCTGGGGGCTTGGGTGCCTTCCAGCCAGCACGGGCCCAGCTGCCAGGAGCTCCCCAGCACCGGGAGCCGCCAGCTGAAGTGCGGTATTGGTCTCAGAGCCTTTAAAACACAACGGAACAGTAAATAACAGGGGCTACGAATAAAAGGAGCTGGCGGCACGAGGGAGGAAGCTCCGTGGAGCGGGAGCCGGAGGGGCTGCCTCCCCCCGCGCCGGTGACGGTGCTCAGGAGCGGAGTGTAGTGAACGTGGCGGTGAGGGCGCAGCCGTCCCGGTGCTGGGGGACGCGGCGGCGGTCACTTGCGACTCAGCAGGGATCCCAACAGAAGCACTCCGGCCACCGTCACCCCGGTCAGAAGCCATTTGTTGAAGGTCTCCTGGCCCTTCCTCACCTTGGCTGCAGCGTCGTTCCCGTAGAGGTCCACAAACAGCGCCTGTGGGAAGAGAGGAGCAGTGAGCAGAGAAATGTTGCTTTCTAGGGCTCCTTCCCCTTCTGCGGGAAGGGGCAAGGAGGCTGCCAGGCTCCTGCTGGCAGGGAAGTGGGGACAGGGCCCGGGCAGAGGGCAGACGCCTTGTGCTTCCTCGTTCTGAATCACACACGGAGGCGTTGAGGGAAGCACAGGACCAGTCATGAGAGTGGGATGCCAGAAAGGATTTGCAAGAGGAATATACCACGCGAGCAGGGCAGGAGGTGCATCACGTGTGCCAGGCTCTCTAAAATTAGCATGGAAGTGTGATAGAAATCATCGCAGCAGGAAAACGCAAGGCTTTATTCCACGGCCGAGGCCTGGAGGAACAGCAGGAACGTTGGTGCCAACACTGTACACCCTCCCTCCACACCCTTGCACCTCCCGCTCCCCACTGCTGCATCCCAGCGCTCCCACAGCCTGGGTTACTCTGCAGCATGAGCTGGATTTTGAGAGTCTCTGCAGCAAAGGCAGCCACTCCGGGTGCCGAAACTCCTGCCTTCCCTCAGGCTTCTGGAGAGAGGGCCAAGCACAAGGCCTGGCCAGGAATGCAGTCACTCCGGCCCCGCTCGTCCGAGCTGGCGGCCTCCAGCCCTTCATCTCCAGCAACAGCGAGAGCCAGGTGGATTTCAGCAGAGCGGCCGCACTGCATACGGCCACGGTCCCTGCGAGGGAGCGGTGTGACACGGCTGGGGACAGATGGTCATGGCCTGGACAGAGGATGTGGAGAGCAGAGAGAGAAGACTTAGGGCTGAACTGCTCCCAAAAGAGGCTCTTGGAGAGCATGACCCCACCTTGGAGCACCGTGACGAGAGCTGCTGGAACCCCTGGGCCACACGCAAACGGAGCTGGGAACTCTGTGTCCCAGTAGCTCCCAGGTTTATCAGGGCCAAGCAGGAGCACTGGGGCTGGAGGGAGACGGAGCTGCAAGCTCTGGGATCACCGGCAGCGTCAGCAGGCATCAGCACTGGCGCATTTTGAGCCCATCTTCCCAGCAATGTCCCCTGCTCCCTGATAAGTGAATGCAGTTCCAGTAAACCGGCTGCTCTGGGAACGCAGATAAGCCTGGCTGACGCTGTGCCTGTGTCACGCCTCGCCACGGCCTCCCTGGATGCAGGAGCAGCATCCCTGCCTCCCTGTGCCTCCCACAGCCCCCGCCAGGAGCTGTGGAGCACAGGACCAGTGTGGTGCCCAGCTCATGGCTTGGATCAAGAGGCTCTTCAGCCAGGGGCCTCTCCATCCCTCAGGGAACGGCCCCCAGCAGAAGGCAGTTCGCTTTCCACTGGGGCTGCCAGCTGGCATGGGCCCCGCAGGAATGTGCAGGATGGTGGCTCCATCCAGGGAGAAAGGCGAGGGCTGCTGCCCACTCTGCCCGGCCCCTCGCCCAGGTAACGGCCATGGAAACGCTGCGGGAGAGGGACGGGAGGAGAGCCCAAACCCATGGAGGGGATGTGTTTAATTACGGCACAAGGAATCCCTCTGCTGACAGGTGGTGATGAGCAGTGGAGTGGTGACAGAGCACGGCGAGGGGGAGCAGGCTGGCAGGGATGGAGGGAACTGGGGCACAAGGGATGGGTTTGTCCGGAACTGCCAGCTGTGGAATGCCTCCACCACCCCAACAACGCCCCTCTGTGCCCTCTGTGCTCACCAGGAAGGTCCTTCATAGAATCATAGAATGGTTTGCATTGGAAGGGACTTCAAAGCCCATCCTGTTCCACCCCCTGCCACGGGCAGGGACACCTCCCACTGGATCAGGCTGCTCAAAGCTCCATCCAACCTGACCTTGAACACCTCCAGGGATGGGGCAGCCACAGCTTCCCCAGGCAACCTGGCCCAGGGCATCACCACTGTCACAGAAAAACTTTTCTTCCTAAGATCTCATCTCAATCTCCCCTCTTTCAGCTGATAATCATTCCCCTTGTCCTCTCCCTGCACTCCCCGATCCAGAGCCCTTCTCCAGCTTTCCTGGAGCCCCTTTCAGGACTGGAAGCTGCTCTAAGGTCTCCTCGGAGCCTTCTCTTTTCCAGGCTGAACAACTCCAACTGTCTCAGCCTGTGGATCATCATCATTTCCCAGCCCTTGGATCATCTCCGTGGCCTCCTCTGAACCTGTTCCAACAGCTCCATACCCTTCTTACATTGGGGATTCCAGAACTGGAGACAGGGCTCCAGGTGGGGTCTCACTAGAGGGGAATAGAGGAGGAGAATCCCTCCCTTGCTCTGTGGGCCACGTTGCTTTTGATGTGGCCCAGGATAAGGCGGACACACATCCCAGCTGCACAGACACACCCCTCGGACACTCACAGCGCCTGGTGCTGCAGGAGGAAGGAGGCTGTGCAGGCTCCTCTTGACCCACAGCAGGGGACATGCCCACCGTCCCCAGGGAGGTGGCAGGGGCCCTGCTGTCACCCTGTGCCGGGAGCCAGGCCGGCTGGCAGCTTCTCCGTGTTATGTGGCAGAGAGCTTGGGGAAAGGCAGTTCCAAGAAGCCTGTTTGAAGCTCGTACTTCTAAGAAAAGGAAGTGTTTGCTGAACAAGAGATAAATGGCGCACGGTGAACCGAGAGCTATCGGGTGCTACAGGCAGAGAGCAGCAAGACAAGAGCCCACCACGACAGGGAGGGGACGCAAGCCTCTCTGCTTCCCCTGGGAATGAAGCAGCAACCGCTGCAGGGGACTTGGGAGGAGAGTGCCGTGGCCTTCCTTAGGGAATTCAGCCCCTGCACAACTGCGATCCCAGATTTGTCCCCTGGGAATGACGATCCCAGAGCAGGAGGAGTGGGAAAACGGGCAGGAGCATCCTCCCTCCCCATGCTGGAGGCCGGCTGAAGGTTAGGGAAAGGCAGCTTGCTCCGTTCCCACACCAGCCCACACCTCGGCCGCTCGGCACCTGAAGCCCAGTGCTCCCAGTACCGATCCCGACCTCCCCGGCCTGGTGTTTGGGATCTCAGGCTTGTCTGGACACGTCCAGATATTTCTGGCCTCCTCCAGTCACCTTTATCTGAGAGGAAATATTTGGAATTCCTGAGTAGATCACAAGGACTGTGGTAGCAACAGCACGTCAGTGCCTGAGCTGCCCCGGCCAGGACAGGCTGTTCCAGGACCCAGCACCCGTCATATCCCGTCCACCCCGGGGTGACAAACGCGGCCGAGAAGAAGATGCTCTGGGGCAAGCGATGAGGAAGCAGCGAGAGGCTGTGCCTAGACAAAAAGCAATCTCCAGGCTTCGCCTCTCCCCCTACAGCGCTGGGGAAGGACATGATATTTTCTAGACTTCCCTTCAGCCACGCAAGCTGTCTGCAGGAGACTGAGGATCAGGAGATCCTGACCCACCGGTACCCACCACCCCACAGAGCAGGGCCAGGGAGGGTCTGCAGTGCCCCAGATCGCAGCCCAGCATTGCTGGGGATACAACAACTGTTTAAACACTCCCCAGTGATGATACGTGACCTGGCAGTACAGAAAAGAGGAGCAGGTTTGACCCAAAGTGCTCTGTCTGGAGTGAGAGAGCAGATCCATCAAGCATGAGGACAATATTCACAGCCTGGCCTGGAAATGGGAGGAGAATCATAGAATCATGGAATGGTTTGGGCTGGAAGGAACTACAAAGCTCATGCCATGGGCAGGGACACCTCCCACTAGATCAGGTTGCTTCAAGCCCCAGGGCCTCCCCAGCCTCAGAGCAAAATATTTCTTCCCAAGAAATCTCCTCTTAATCTCCCCTCTTTCAGCTCTAAACCGTTCCTCTAGTCCTATTCCTGCACTCCCTGAAAGAGCCCCTCCCCAGCTTCCCTGGAGCTCCTTTCAGGACTGGAAGCTGCTCTAAAGTCTCCTCAGAGCCTTCTCTTCTCCACACTGAACAACTCCTATGCTCTCAGCCTGTCCTCATACAGGAGGTTCTCCAGCCCTCGGATTATGTCTGTGGCCTCCTCTGGACTCACTCCAACGGCTCCATGTCCTCCCAGTGCTGAGGACTCCAGAGCTGGACCCAGGGCTCCAGGTGGGGCCTCAGAGGAGAGCAGAGGGGCAGAACGGCCTCCTTTGCCCTGCTGGTCCCACGCTTTGGATGTATCCCAGGACACGGTTGGTTTCTGGCCTACAAGCGCATGTTGCTGGCTCACAAGCAGCTTCTCATCCCCCAGCACCCCAAGTCCTTCTCCTCAGGGTTGCTCCCAATCCATTCTCCACCTAGACTACATTTGTGTGTGGGACCACCCTGACCCAGGAGCAGGACCTTGCCCTTGGAGGTTTCAGGCTGATGCTGGCACCCACCCGAGGCTCAGCAGGTTCCATTCACCAACAGTTCCCCAGGCCACGTGGGAGGGGAATAGTTGCCAGGTCCCATTCACAGCAAGCAGGGCAGCGTGGGTTCCTCTTTCAAGATAAGCCCTAGCACTTCGGGAGAGAGAATTTGGTGAGTGACACCAAACCGCGCGGGCAAGGGAAGGAAGCAGATGTGGGCTGTGAATCCCCATCTGGTAGTTTGCGAGCCAGTGGCAGAGTGGGGAGGGAAGGACAGAGTTAGGGTGCTCAAAGCTTCCTCTGTACAGGGGGGTGAAGGCTATGGAGGTCAATGAGGCACCAGCACAAAGCTCAAACCAGCAGAGAAGAGCTGGGCTACCTGGACTGCTCACCAGTGGCACTCAGTCCAACCTCAACAGGGAGACTCTCCTACAAAAGCTGCCCTGGGTACCCTCAGCACACACCAGGGCCTTCCTCATCCAAGGATCTCCACATGTTTTATCCAAAATTTCTTGGTTCTCCAAACCCTCCTTGTGGGATACAATTAAGAGCGGTGCAGGGAGGTGAAGCACTTTGCTCAGAGTTGCATCCACGCCAGCAGCGTGAGCCATATCTGACTCCCACTCCAGGCATTCTCGTCACGAGGCAATGTTTCACTTGAAAACAAGGCTGTTTCTGTTCTACCTTTGCCGTAACTACAGCTGTGTCACTGCTAAGAGGTCTAACACCAATCGCCGGCCAGAAGCGGAGTCATCTGGATGACCAGACGTTTGTTAATGAGATGCTGGGAACAGTTTTGTGCCGAGCAGTGAGACAAGCACTGAAAAAGAAAGGCAGCAGCTCAGCACAGACCACAACAAAGCCCTGAGCCGACAGCAACCTGCTCCCCCAGCCCCTTCGCGCTGCCAGCTCACCACGTGGGACCGGCAGATGCAAACCTGGAGGTGAAACACAGCGGGGAAAAAGGCAGCTGAGATCTTTCCGAAACAAAGAAAACATGGGTATTCCCAAAGGCTGCCACTTGGATCCTGTAAACACCGCTCGGCCGGTCCCTATGCACTGCTGTGACAGCAGAGGAGGCACCTTGGGGGCTCTCCCTCTGCCCCGCTCCCCTAGACACCGCACCTATGGGAGCCCCTCAGTGCACCCAAGAGGAGGGCAGTGGGGACACCCAGGGGACTCATGCCCAGCACACAGCACCTCCTGTAGCACCCAGCCTGGGAGCATGCGGAGGAAACCTCCCATCCCCAGCAGAGCTCTCGGAGCTCCTCTGGATCCCCAGCTTCAGCCTGCTGGTCCCAGCCCGTGGCCCTGGGCAGGCTGGGGCTGAGGCTCTGGGGACAACACGCTGCAGGTGCAACCACTCCAGAGACCCAGCTCCAACTGTTATGCAAATGGTGACCTCCAGGGAAGCAGCTGCTGGTCTCCATGACAATGGCAGGGAATGCAGCCCATCCGCTCTGCTGCCTCCTGCCCTGGGAGAAGGCTCTGCAAGCAGAGAAACACACAGCTCTGAGGGACACAGCCATAATAAACCCCAAAGAGTTCATTAAGTAAGGATATCCCCGCTGTGCTGCACCCTCCTCTCACTAGCACTCTCCTTCTCTCCCTCTCCTCCACCTGAGCTCCTTCTCTCTCTCCTTCCCCCCCTCCTCTCCCTCTGCATCTTTGTCTCCTTTTCCTCCACCTCATCCTCTCCCCTCCCCTGTCCTCTCCTCTCCTATCCCTCTTTGGTTTTGTCTCCTTATCCTCCTCCTCTCCCTCTCAGTCTTCATCTCCTTCTCCTCCTCTCCCTCTCTGCTGTCCCAGCCCCAGCCATGCAGCAGGACAGTGGGGAAGCTGCCCCTGCAGCCCAACCAGCCTGTGGGGCTCTGGCCTCACCAAGGGCCAGAAAAGACCAGTTTCTGGTCTTTGCTAACCAGAAACAAACCCTCACCAGCACATTCCAGCCCTAATCCTCGCTGCGGCAGCCTCCTGTCAAACTGGGTTCATCAGCAGCTCCAGGAAACCTGCAATAACCCCGCACCGCTCAGCACAATTCCAGCATTTTCCAAATGCACGCAAGGGGCTCCGGAGGCAGCTGGAACCCCCGTCCCTGCGCCGGGGGGCTGCTGCTGCATGGAAAGCAGGGAATTGTGCTCTGTGTTCCAGGAATGTGCTGAAACATTCATGGGGACTAAAGCAGGAGGCGGCAGGAATGACTAATCCACTTGCATCCATCTTTCATCAGCGTTGCTCCCAGCACTAACCGGGCCGAGGGCTCCAGGAGCCCCGGACGGCGTTGGGCGCGCTCGGCAGCACCGGGCAGCGGGACGGCTGGCAGGCGACAAGGCTTCGCTACAAAGGCACAGCCAAGAACACATTGGCTGAGCCGGATCCACTCAAGAGATTAGCACCTGCTGGGAATGGGATTGTTTTCCAAAGGGCATTAAGTGGAAGAGGCCAAGGAAAGACGGTCTCTCTGATGCTTCTCCGCACCGGACAGATGGTGTCTGAGCCCCCGCCTGCCGTTGTGTGAGGGGCACGTTCGGGGGGCAGGGGGAGGCTCCGGCTTTAATTTCACGCTTATCCGCTGCCTACGGTGCCAGGGACCCGAGTGCCATAGCGGGCTCGCTGCTCCGGACCAGCACCTCGGCAGGGTCCCTGCACCGGGGAGCGCAGCTCAATTTTCACCTTGTCATGGCTGTTCCCAGACGTCAGCTCCTGTGCAATCGCACCCTTGTGTAACACTGGGGAAACTTCACGTGTGCCCGGCTGCGGAGCCACGTTCCATCCCAGCCAGGGGCCAGGTCCTGCGATGCCAATGGATCTGCCCGGCTCTCAACGGCACCGGGAACCGGACCCAAACTCACCCTGCAGGGAACAGCGGCATCATCAGCACCCGAGCGAGCGAGGCTGGGCACTGCGATGGGTCTAGGGATGAACTGCCTGGTTCTCCCATCTCGAGCCACTCTCCAGCATCCCTGAGGAGCGCTGGCCACGTCCCAGCACTTCCCACTTTGGCCCCAGTGCCTCATAAGGCTGTTGTAATTCTTACATGTCACTTGAATGAAAAAGGGGAAAGGGTGGAGGTGCAGGAAGAGGAGGAAGATGTGCTCATTCTGTTTTCGCTTCCTGTTAGCCCACATGAAATTGCCACTGATCCAGGGCACCAAGTCCATCTTAGCAAAACCCTTGCTGACTTGAGGGCAGGAAGCAGAGAAGGCAGCTGAGGCAGCAAACGCGGCAGAGGGCACTGAAGCTGGAGAAGGAGACTTTGTGCTCTGCCCTGGGCTCCTCCACACATGTTGTTGCATGAAATAATCACTGGCTGGTGCACTGGAAGCTTCTAAATGAGGTCAGCTGCTCTAATATGAGATATTAGCTCTCCAGCAAGCTTAATTCACTGGTGAGCCACACTGTGACAGGGTGAGTGCACTTGCAACACAGCTATGATGGCCGATTTACAGGTAGCAACACCTCATTTTCTCCATACGTAAGTCACACATCACCCACACACCCAGCTCCACATCCTAGCTCACAAATGGCACTGGCATCATCTGGAGCACTAACGGAGCCATGCAGACAGCTATCCTGCTCCACCTGAGTGTGGCCTTAGCCACATTCCAAACCAAACCAGCTCCATGTCATCCCGGCCTCTTCTCTGAGCTTCCCAAAGAGCCCTTCACCCTCCAGCAGGGAGGAAGACCCTTCCACACTCCTTCAGGAAGCAGCCAGCTCCAGCGAGCAGCCCTTGTGTGTGCAGTCCTGCTCCAGGAGGTCACCTCCTTACACACCTCCTGCCCAAAGCCCTGCCTGCTGCCAAGCTGCCACGTTTTGCAGAATTGGCTTTCAGCCGTAAGAGCACCTGGCTGGCAGAGGAGCAGGCAGGGAGAGCCTCCTCGCTCTTTGTTCTCGGCCAGGTGGAGCAGGGAGCAGAGGGCACCTGCCTCGGTTTTCCCCCCTGTAGCTCAGGACCAGGGCCACGAGCCTGGGAGCTCCGCGCCCGTCCTGCATCAGGAGCTGGGGCAGAAAGGCTGAGCCCAGCCCTGCTCCCACCAGAGGCTCCTCATCTCCCAGGCTCATCTCCCCCGGCAGGATACGATGCCAGGAGCGAGCTACTAATTGGATCTACTTAAATCAGCAGCTACGTCTGCAGACACAGCTGAAACGCAGGCTTGAGCAGGAAGGAGGATAATGCAATAAATCCAAGCAGCTCTCCCCAAGGGAACCACACAGAGCCCTGAAACCTCCCTCTCTGCAGATACAGCCCACTACCCTTCTGCAGGCATCCTAGGCAAGCGGTGGCTGAGAGAGAAACCAGCCCAAAGCCTCATGAAATGCCAGGCTCAGCCAGGTCTCTACTCCCAGCAGCAAAGGGAAGGCAGAGCAGTTGCAGTACCACGTTCAAACCATCCCCGTGGCCCCCGCTCTGGTTTCTGCTCCGGCTCCCACTCCTCCCTCCCTCGCTGCCCCAGAGGCAGGCAGCAGTGCGGAGCTGGAGCGTGCTGGGTTTCCCATTAAAGAGATCCTGAGAGACAGCACTGGGCTGGTACACGTGAGCACGTGTCCGAGTGGAGGCACAGGCGGCTGGAGGGATGCAGGCTGCACAGAGGAGCTGCGCGGGCGTCCCTGCCTGCGGGCAGCCCTTCCCGGCACCGTGCAGTCCTCCGAGTCCTTCTCTTTTTTTCGCTCACTAAATTAAACATGAGGATCAAATAAGCAAACTACCCCAAAATAATAATAAAAAGCAGCGGAGCGTTTCTGCAGCACAACTAGGTCACAGCTCCCCGGCAGCCGCTGCTCAGCCCCTCGAGCCGCCCGGGTTCAAAACTGACATCTCTCTCAAAAGCTGCCTCCCGAAACCCACACCTGCTCCCCCAGAGCCCAGCTGGAGCAGCTGCTAACGGCTCTGCCCTCACTCTGCTCCTGGGGCAGGGGAGCTCTTCTATCCCTCACTAAAAGACAATGAGAGGCTGGAGCGTGTCCAGAGAAGGGAACGGAGCTGGGGAAGGGTCTGAAGCCCAGGGGTTCTAGGAGCGGCTGAGGGACCTGGGGCTGTTTAGGCTGGAGAAGAGAAGGCTGAGGAGAGACCTCATCGCTCTCTGCAGCTCCCAGAAGGGAGGTTGTGAGGTGGGTGTTGGGCTCTTCTCCCAAGTAACAAGTGACGGAACCAGAGGAAACGGCCTCAAGTTGTGCCAGGGGAGGATTAGGCTGGATATCAGGAAATATTCCTTCATAGAAAGAGTGGTGAAGCCCTGGTAGAGGCTGCCCAGAGCAGTGGTGGAGTCCTCATCCCTGGAGGGGTTCAAAAAATGCGTGGATATGGCACTTCAAGACAAGGTTTGGTGGCCACCATAGTGTTGAGTCGATGGTTGGACTTCATGACCTTAGAGGTCCTTTCCAACCTCAACAATTCAAAGATTCTTCTCCCCACTGGATGCAGCGAGGGCCAGCCCACATCCTGCACCACCCTGTGCACCCAAAGCCCTTGCCTCCCCTTGCACGGGAAAGCTGCAGCCTCTAGGAATCGCATCCCCTCAAGGAAGCTCTTGGCATCCCAAGGACAATGGAGAGCGGGACTTCAGAGAGCTCCTGCGCCAATCCAGGTGGGGAGCGGGGAGGAGGAGCGGTTTCCCTGCCCAAGGCCAGGGCAGCGAACCAAGGAGTGCCCTGGCACAGGGACATAGCTTCCCTTTCATGCCTCCATCACCCGGCTTAATCTTTAGTCGCGCGGAACAATAGCGCTGAAGGGAAACATCCCTCTCGGGAGGGCGGAGGAGGAGAGCATCGTCGCTTTCCTGGCAGGCACAGGCAGAGCCAGCGCAAAGAGCTCACCTTGGCACCACATCACAGCGGGCAGGCGACATTCCCACTGCTGTAGGAGGCACCAGAGGGGAAAGAGCAACTGCCCCTGGCCCCTTCCTGCTCCCACAGCAGAAACCACCGTTAATCCCTCACCTCTGGGTTCAGCAGGTCTGCAACGCTTCCACAAGCGATATCTATTCCACCCCTTCCCCCAGCTCCTCCTGGGAATACTCCGGCTAGAGCTGCTAGAGAAACGCTCCTTGGAACGTCAGGATGGGGCTGTGCTTCCAGCCAGCAGCAGCTTGGCAAAGATCAAAGGTGAGAAGCTCAAGCAAGGGCCTCGAAGCATGGTGCCACCATCCAGCCTGTCCTG
Source organism: Phaenicophaeus curvirostris (assembly GCF_032191515.1). Lineage (NCBI taxonomy): Eukaryota > Metazoa > Chordata > Aves > Cuculiformes > Cuculidae > Phaenicophaeus > Phaenicophaeus curvirostris. The sequence goes on from NC_091409.1 coordinate 8,509,490, forward strand.
TGGGTGTCCCACTGCTCCTGGGGGCAAACCACATACAGAAGATCCACAGAAATAAGGTGCAGCGCCCCGGACACATACAGAAAGCTGCAGCTTCTACAGGGGAAGAGAGAGCAGGGCATTCCCTCCCACCCTGCGGGACACCCAGCTCCGGCAGGACATCCTGCTGCTCCAGTGGGACCAGGAAGAGGCCCCACACAGCGCGCAGGACTCGGCTCCGGTTTCAGAGAGAAGCAGGATGATCAGCAATAGTGACATTACCAAGAGCAGCTGTGAACACAGAGCAGCAAGAAACCGCTTGTTAATTATTTCACAGGTCTTTTTTTTTCACATTGCACTCCGATCTTGGGATTAAGGAACCTCAGAGCGCTTTATGAATGCGAGTTCCCAGTGGCTCCCCTGGGAGGGAAGGAAATGCTATCCCTTTGGCTGCAGGACCGTGGGGTTAAGTGGGATGCCAAAGCCACAGCCAGAGCCAGACAGGAGCAATCTGGGAAGGTAATCCAACTGCACCGCACACTGAGAGAACGCAAGGAAAACAGGCAGGGCCCCAGAGAAGGAGGACGGAGTAAATGGGGCGAAGAGCAAAGCTCTGCAAACTCGCCTCTGCGTCGCTCTGGGTCTAGCGGCAGGAATGGTGCTACGGGCTGGGCAGGAAGCTGCAGTGGAAGTCATTCCAATGGCATTTCCTGGAGAGCGCTGCAGCAAAGCCGCCCAGGTCGCGAGCAGAGCGAGGAGCTGACAGGGATCCGCACGCTGAGCCCACACCTCCAGCCACCAGTGAGGATACAGCTACCCAGGACACACCGGGCAGGACAGTCAAGAGAGGACGAGAGGGAATGGCCTCAAGCTCCACCAGGGGAGGTTTAGGCTGAACATTAGGAAAAAATGTTTCACATAAAAGGTCATTGGGCACTGGAACAGGCTGCCCAGGAAGGTGCAGGGCACCTTCCCTGGAGGTGTTTAAGGGACGGGTGGATGAGGCGCTGAGGGGCACGGTTTAGTGTTTGATGGGAATGGTTGGACTCGATGATCCGGTGGGTCTTTTCCAATCCGGTGATTCTATGATCCTGCCAAAAGCTCCTGCAGCCAGCGGGGAGCACCCAGCACTGGGACATGAGGCACTAAGCCGGTGTGGGGAGAGCAGGTGATCACAACAGGGGCATTGCTTCAGCTGCAAGGGATCCATAGACTGTGAAATCATCAGAGGACAAAGCAGAAGGCAAGAGCCCAGCCAAGCTTCACAGACCCCTGGGTGGGATTCCGAGAGAGTGAAGCACAGTCCTGGCTTCTCCACAGCCACCTCCAACAGCCAGTGCTGTGCACACTGCCAGGAGGCAAAACCGATGGCAATGGAACCAGCAGTGTTGGGGCATCCCAAAACCCAAGGTGTTAACACTCAGAACAGCAGAGCTTTGGCAAGCAGCACTTGCCCCAGAGGGAGCTGCACAGAGCTGTGTCCCTTCAGCATGTGGCGGGCACTCCTAGCACAGCGCTCCTCTCAGGGCCTACAGGCACAGAACGCAAGCCTGTACCTGGCTCAACCTGACAAAGTGTGAGGATCCCAGGAGCAGCCAGATAACACGGTGGCTGCAGGGATGCCGTCTGAGGGCTACCTGGGCTGTGGCACAGGGCCAGCACACACTTCCGAAGTGCTGAGACTAGAAGGCCAGCCCTCAGCCTGAAACCATTGAGAAGGCTGGAGAGCGCAGGACGTGATCCCAGCTGCGCTCCATCAGCTGACATGGGCTGAGTCATTTCCTATCATTCAAGAAAAAAAATTAGAGAGAAAATGAAGTTTGCTGTATTGACAGCTTCGAAGGGTTTTCCCCAAACAGAACCACAAGCTTCCAGTCCACCATAGAGCGACACAACACAGCCCAGCGCACTGAGCCTTGCGTGGCCGGAGCCAGCAGAGAGCAGGGAAGCAATCCACCCTCCTAGCCCAGCTCGTTGGGGTTCAGATGTCACCAATGGGTCACAGAGACACTGTCTGCCTTCAGCCCTGGCCTGGCACGGCCCCTTCACACTGGTCTCCACCACACTCCTTGCACACAGGACACCTCTTGCCTCCACGCCCACAGATCCACGCCTAGGCCCCCATGGAATATCTCCTCAAACCCAAATGCAGATTTACAGGCAGGAATTTATAAATCTGCTCACTTTCCACTCTCAAACAGGTTAAGTATGGTCACTACAGCCCTGCCTGCCAGGATCTCTCCTGTTCACCCCACGCTTCCCCCTCCTGCAGCCTTCGCTCAAGGACGTGGCTTAGTGGTAGACAGGCATGGTTGGACTCCATCCCAAAGGTCTTTTTCCACCAAATGATTCTACGGTCCCATTCACCACTCCTCTGACTCCCAATCCCATTGGGATCACTGTCTGAACACAGGAATCTGGTCCTGGTCAAAGCAGCTGCCCCAGGACAGCCTCCTCTCTGGCTCTGGGTATTCAGCGCCTGCCCTGGGTTCCTCATTTCTCTGTTCTCCGGGTGTCAGCCTGCGGAGCCCAAGGCATAGCTACTCAACATGACAGAATGCACCCACATTAAGGCTACGTAGCAAGATGTGTAATTCCCCGACCTCAAAAATGTCTTTTCCAAGAAACTGATATAGCCCAGCATGCTGCAGAGGCCCCTCTGGAGAGCAAGCCTGCACCCTGAGGCCACCTCGCGCCTGCCTTTGTTCCACTGGTGAGGAATGAAACAGAGCTCTGGATGCAAACGGGGTGTGTGACACTCAGGACAGAGCTGAGCTGCTTCCCTCTCTCGGACGGGCCTTCCAGGAAGAGAAGCGCTCCAGAACAAAAACCATCCGGTCCCTGCCAAACCGGCCTGCCAGAACTTGCATCCTTCTCCTGCTGCACCTCCCAGGAGAGCTTTGTTTGCCTGGGACAGGGTGTAACAGCTCAGATGCACCAAACAGGCTCCCTGTGCAAACAGGGGGGCAGGAGAGGGACCGCTGTGTCCCCAGCGAGGGCAGGGTGGCACTCTCTTCCTGCAGGGAGAGCTGGCAGCGGGCCAGCCACTTTCTCTCTGCAGCTGGAGTCGCGCGAGAGCGAAGCTGAGCAGAGCATCCCCACACACGCTCTATGCGTGAGGCACTCGGGAGCTCTTATGGCCCCTGCGGAGCAGCAGGGCTGGCCTGGAGAGGGGACACGCCGAAACCTCAACACGGGAGAGATGTGCAAGTGTTGGAGCGAGTCCAGAGGAGGCCACAAAGGTGATCTGAGATCTGAAGCACCTCTGCTACGAGGAAAAGCTAAGAATGTTGGGGTTGTTCAGCCTGGAAAAGAGAAGGCTCTGGGGAGACCTTAGAGCAACTTCCAGTATGGAAAGGGGCTCCAGGAAAGCTGGGGAGGGGCTTCTTCCAAGGGCCTGGAGTAACAGGACAAGGGAGAATGGCTTTAAATTGGAAGGGGGAAGATCTAGATGAGATATTAGGAAGAAATTATTTACAATGAGGGTGGGGAGGCCCTGGCCCAGGTTGCCCAGAGCAGTGGTGGCTGCCCCATCCCTGGAGGGGTTCAAGGCCAGGTTGGACGGGGATTGGAGCCCCTGATCCAGTGGGAGGTGTCCCTGCCCATGGCAAGAGGTGGAACTGGATGGGCTTTGAGGTCTCTTCCAACCCAAATCATTCCATGATTCTATAAAACACAAGGAAAACTACACCCAGGGCATTAAATGAGCACCCACTGAGCTGGGGTTTGCAACAGGCTGGCAGCAGCCCCTCTGCCCAGCCCTTTCTTTGGAGGGCTTGAGCAGATCCTCCCCTCGTTACAGCCTGTACCCCCCTGTCTGACCTCCCTGCTGCTACCACGCAGCAGCTGAGTGAAGTCAGAAGCCTGGTTCAAGGTCAGAAGCAGACATCAAGGCTGTTCCCCTGGGTGGGAAATAGGGCTACCGGTGATCTTCAAAGCAAGAGCTGGTGGGCAGGTCAGAGAGAGAGGAGTCCTGACCCTCCTGCAATCTCTTGAACAAATATTTGCTCCAAACAATGAATTTACAGACAGACAAAAAAATTGAAGTCTCAACCATGGCTGGGGGTGGGGAGCAGAGAGAGGAGGTATTTCATTCCCCGCAAGCAGGGACCAGTGATTTTCCACCAGTGATTTAATCTAAATCCCCCAGAGAGTTCATTTACAAAAAATCACATTGCATTATCGCCCGGGTCTCCAGGATACAGCCCGATCGTCACTAACAGCAACAGCCACGCTAGGCTTGGAAACCTCCATTTGATCACTCAATTCCAAGACTAATCTGTGGCTTTAAAAGCCAACGGCAGAGGGAGGGGGACGGAAGGCAGCGTTGGGCCAGGGTTATCTGCAGGATGAGAGAGCTAATGGGGCAGACAAGGCAGAGGAAAGGGCCGGGACAAGCAGATCCTGGTCATTAATCGAAACCAAACCCTCTCCTGCTCAGCCCCACCCAGGCAGTGCCCCAGGGCGGCCGCATTCCTGGAATTCCTGCACCCTGGGTGAACCTGCGTCCTCTCCCTGCCTGCACCCATTTCCCCTCTTCTCGGGGTCCCCGGCGTGGCTGGCAGGGCCCGAGGAGCTGGGGGGCTTTGTAGGGCCCCAGTGCCGCTCCTCCCTCAGGAGGGTCCGTGGCACAACGCTGGGGGCACCGATTCCTGCTCTCCTCAAGACATAGAGGCCTGGCGATGGGATGAAGGGGACCGAAAGGCTTTAGCTCACCAGCGAGGCGACCCCCGCCAGCGTGAACTCTCCCCAGTGGGCCCCAGTAAGGGTCACACCAGCAGGGAATCGCTGAGATGCAGCAAGGCAACTCGGACATCTGCAGGTCGTATACTGCCCGCTGGCAGTCCCAGGCAGCACGGCACAGCCGGACCCGGCATTTCAAGAATGCTTCCTGCAGAAATGCTTATTCATGTTAATACCTCACTCCTGGAAGCCGGCAGGGTTTGCAGCTGGGGCAGCTGGGAGCCTCGCTCCCTGCCAAGGCAGAGGCAGCTATAGGTTGAGCAGCTCCCTCAGCCCTGGGTTCCAGCTCAGACGGGCACAGGCGCCCACCCACCCACCGCGATTCGCTTCCCCGCGAGCACGGCAGAAAGCACAATCCTGTCTCAGGAATGAAGAAGTAGCTGTTACCCCGGCAGACCGCAAGCCAGAGTGCTGTGCGCCCAGAGAGGAGGAAGCTCCACTCGTGCTGCTAAAGGACACCAGGAACATGTCCAAAAGAAAACGCTCTCGCTTCAAGAACAAGCCCGGATGACATTTCCAAAGGCTCTTGGGAAACCAGTCTTTTACATAACATCCAGGGAGGAGGAGTAGAAACAGGGATGGAGGAGGACATGTCTGAGTGTAAACCATGTCACGGAACGACCCCCCTTGGGGCAGAGCATTAAAAGCACCCATCCCTCGCACCCCTTGATCTCCCTGCAAGGTCTAGGACGTGCGTTAGCAGAAACACGGCAAGGAGCCGCGCTCCAGTGTGACCGGCACCGCTGCCGGCCTGGAGCAAGGGAGGGCACGGGCAGCCATCCCCACCAGAGAGAGGAGTTCTTACCCATCCGCCATTCTCCTGGATCCAGGGATCTAGGTGGTCGGTCAAGTACGTGGTCATCCAAGACACAATGCGTCCCACCAATACCCGCATCTCCTTGCTAACGCTCTCCACGCACAAGGCTCCTCCGAAGGAAAAGAAAGCCACGATGCGACCCCAGTTCACTCCATCGCGGAAGAGTTCGTTCACTACCTGCTCAAAGCTCTGGTACGCCGTGGCGGGGGTGATGTGGAGCTGGGAAGTGAGGTCGCTGAAAGCCCGCCGGTACCTCAGCTCGAACTCGTCCCCCGCGTCCCGCAGCGCCTGCCTCACATCGGCTGCTAGGACGATTTCATGGACTTCGAGGCTGCTCCGGTGCAGGGCGGCTCCGTTCACGACGTGGCTGGCGGGCGGGTGCCAGGAGGGGCTCCCGTTGAGGACGCCGTCCATCTCGGCCTCCTCCGCCGCAAAGACAGTCCTGTTCTCATCCTCCTCCACCAGCTGACTCCAGCTGTATCCCACCTGCGAGAGCTTGTAGGAAACAAAGTCAATCACTAACTCCCGGTTACTGCTGGACATTTTCACACCTGGGGCGCCCTCAGAGAGTCCATGGTCCGGAGCACAAGCAGATCAGCAAGTCCTGACTCCGCTTCTCTTCTTCACGACCGATGGAAGCATCTGACCTTTGCACAGACAAACAGCAAAGAGGAGAGAGGCAAAACAAACGGTTAACGCTATGATTTTTGGACGCGATCCTGCCGTTAACACCGACAGATTATCATTCAAACCGACAGATTATCGTTAGGCTGAGCTCAGCCCGCAGCTCAGCACCGGGGGCCACGGGACTGAAGCCGCACGGAGCCTGCACCGCGACGCCCACCCCCCACCCCCCTCCCGGGAGGCCAACCCCGAGCCCCAGCGGAACCGCGAGCGGCCCCCGGTCCCGGTCCCTCACCGGGCGGCAGCGGCTCCGGCTCGGTGGGAGCTGCGGGCCGGCCCGGTCGCGGTCTCCGCCAGCCCCGGAGCCGCCGGGGAGAAGGGGGAGGCGGCGGCGGCCCCGCCCCGGCCCCGCCCGTTAAAGGGCCCGGCTGCCCCCGCCCCCGGCCCACGCGTTGCCCAAGGGCGAGGGGAGCCCCCGGTGTGACGGTAACGGCGGCGCGGCCCCCGCCCCCTCTCCCCGCAGGCGGACAAAAGCCGCGGCCCCGCGATTCCCCGGCCCCGGGGCCGCGCCTGCCGCCGCCGCCTTCTTACGGGAGCGAGTCCGGTGGCGGGGAGCGAGGCGCTGCCGCCGGGCCCGGGACGGGTCACACAGGGCGGGTGGGCTGCCCCCCTCTCTCGGCCCCGTCCCGCCCCTCGCGGCCACCGTACCGGGGCGGGGCGGCCGCACGGGGCCGTGCACGAGGGCCCGCGCCGCCCGGGCAGCCAATCAGGCGCCGCGACAGCGCGGAGGGGGAGGGGACAGCGGCGCGGGCTCCTCTCATTGGCTGAGCCGCGCGTCGCTCACGCTCGCCCCGCCCCTCCCCTTCCGCCGCAGCCAATGAGGCGCCGCGAGGGCCCGGGGGGCGGGGCCAGCAGGCGGGCTCTCCCATTGGCCGAGCCGCGCGTCGCTCAGGCTCGCCCCGCCCCGCCCCTCCTCACCTCCTTGGCCGGTGGAGAGGCCGGCTCCTTCTCGTCCCGGCCGCGCGGGCCCGGCTGGTAGCGACGCCGGGGGTGGCCGGGAGCCCCGCCGGGGCTCGGCCCGCTCAGCAGCGGCCGTGGCCGCGCCGCATCGCCCAGCCGAGCGGCCGCCGCGCTGCCGGGGGGGTGCGGCAGGGCGGGAGGCGGCGGCAGAAAGGGCGGCGCGCATGCGCGAGGGGGCGGGGCCGGAGCGGCCTGCGGGGGCGAGGAGGGCGCATGCGCACAGGGGCCGAACAGACGGTGGCGCTGGGGCGCCCCCTGGCGGACGCGCGGGGCGCTCCGGTGAGGGGACGGGGCAGCCAGCGCTGCTCTGGGCAACCGGGGCCAGAGCCTCCCCGCCTCCCAGCAAAACATTTCTCCCTAAGATCTTATGTCAATCTCCCGTCTTTCAGCGGAAAAACCGTCCCCCCTTCTCTCTTCCCTGCCCTCCTTGATCAAGAGCTTTCTTAGAGCCCCATTCAGCGCTGGAAGCTGCGTTAAGATCTCCCTACAGCCTTCCCCAGGCTGAACAACTCCAACTCTCTCAGCCCGTCCTCATACGGGAGGTGCTCCAGCCGTCTGATCATCTCCGTGGCCTCTGCTCCCGCTCCAGCAGATCTGTGTCCTCCCTGTGCTGAGGCCCTCCAGAACCGGACGCAGAGCTCCAGGTGGGGTCTCAGACCAGAGCAGAGGGGCAAAATCTCCTCCCTCGCCCTGCTGGTCCCCTGCTCTGGATGCAGCCCAGGACACGGGTGGTGTCTGGCCTGCGAGTACACACAGCACTCCTTTTCTCAATCCATTCTCTGCCCAGCCTGGGTTTGTGCTTGGGATCGCCCTAACCCAGGCACAGGATCTTGGACTCAGCCCTGTTGGACCCCGTGATACTCTCACAAGCCCCTTCCCCACACTACCCAGCTCCCTCTGGCTCTCAGTGCCCACTTTCCTTAACGTTGGGGCTGCCCTACCCCATGGCCCCGCCCTCCGCCAGCTGATTAGTCATCTGGAACATCACTCAAAGCTCCTCCGTATGTGATTGGCTAAGCCCTCCCTCACTATCCCTCATGGGAGTTGTAGTTCACTTCCGGATCCCACACCCTTGCGCTGAGGGCTTGGAACTACCTTTCCCGTCAGCCTTTGCGCGCAGCCGGCGGTTCCTCGGGGCAGGGCGTGTGCTCACATCCGGGTCTCCTGGCGCGGCGGCCAATCGGGCCGCGGAGGGGGCGTGGCCAATGCGCTGATTGGCCGGTTCGGACCGCGGTGCGGTTTGAAATGCGTTAACGGCGGGGGGCGGGGGCCTGGCGGCGGTTACCGGCGCGGTCCTGGGCCGCGCTGTTGAGGGCAACGGAGACTGGGGGTCGGTGTCTGTTACTAGGCTGCGGGGCTGAGGTGAGTGGTGCTGGGCACCGGGGCCCGGCCCGTTACCGGGCTCTGTGATGCTGGGGTGAGCGGAGCTCGGTCGGTGGCTCCGGGCACCGGTGCTGTGGGGATAAGAGCCGCGCGCTGGGCTGGCGGCCCCTGGGTGCCTCCGCCGAGGACAGGCCGGGAGAGCTGGGGTTGTTCAGCCTGGAGACGAGAAGGTACTGGAGACCTTAGAGCAGCTTCCAGTGTTGGAAGGGGCTCCAGGGAAGCTGGGGAGGGTCCCTGGATCGGGGAGGGCAGGGAGAGGGTGAGAGGAATGGTTTTCAGCTCAAAGAGGGGAGATTGAGATGAGATCTTGGGGAGAAATGTTTTTCTGTGAGGGTGGGGACGCCCTGGTCCACGCTGCCCAGAGCAGGGGTGGCTGCCCCATCCCTGGAGGGGTTCAAAGCCAGGTTGGATGGGGCTCTGAGCACCCTAAGCTGATTGGAGGTGTCTCTGCTGCTGCAAAGGGTTGGACTGAATGACTTTAATGTTCCCCTCCAACTCAAACCGTTCCCATATCCTGTATCACTCTGCCTAGGCCAGCGAGGGTGTTGAATGCCCAGCAGAAGCACTGGATGTATAGCAGCACATTGTCCTGCACCTCCCTCAGCCCTGGGGAAGCTTCTCTTGCCTGTTCCTCATTGTCCACCCTAGGTTTTAAGTCATAGAATCATAGAATAACCAGGTTGGAAGAGACCCACCGGATCATTGAGTCCAACCACTCCCACCAAACACCAAACCATGTCCCCCAGCACCCTGTCCACCCGTCCCTTAAACACCTCCAGGGAAGGCGACTGGCTTCAGATCCTCTATGCATCCTGGACTGTGTTTTCTGCTTTCTGATCCTGTTAGGACTTGGCATCAGCGACATCTGAAGCTCCTGTGCTGTGGTGTGATGAGATGTTGTCTCAAGCCGACTAGGTTCTCATCTAACGACACTGCAAGGCAGCAAGAAAGAGCAGATCTTCTATGCACCCTCCTTCCATCTCTCCCTCTCTGCTTCCCCAACTCTCACTTTTTCCCCGTCTCTAACTTTTTGCAGAGCTCTGCTTCTGCTCTCCAACACAGAGGTGGGAGGGTCCCCTGTCCCAGGCCACGGGTGCTGTTGTACTGCCCGATGGCTTTGCCCATGCAGGGCTGCTGGTCTGAACCTCCAGGCCTCTTTGGCTTGGGTTGTAATGGTGCAGGGCTCCCTTTTGATGCCCGCAGAGCCAAGTTCCATATCGTGCAGCTCAGCCAGTCCAGCTGAAATGGTTTTGGCAGGAAATTACTAACTGTGTTGAGGGAAAGATGCTGAGTGCATCTGTGGTGGAATCAAGTCGGCGTTTTAAAGCTAATTTGGATTAGAGCAAGGTGTGAAGTTATTCCAAACTACCTATTGCACTTGCTGTTGGATCAGTCTTATTTTCAGATAGGAATGCTTGTTCCAATTTAGCTTAATCCTTTTTTTTTAAGCTAACTAATCTAAACCAGGCCAAGGCACCCTTCTGGAACGTGCCAAAGCGTAGTTAATCAAGAGAAACCTGATGTGCAGAGCTGCCTATGGTCCATTCCTCTGGGTACAGCTGACCTGCTTCAAACAGCAACCGCGTGGGGCTGGGGCTGAGAGGTGCATTGGGTCAGTGAAGAGGAGCAGACCCAGAAAGGGGATTAAGGTTTTGGTTAGGCAATTGCATTTATCGAAGGAATATGTGCTATTTTAGACAGCGAAAGGAGTGGATCCCCCTCCCTTCTCACAGAGGTGGTGGTGCGAGCAGCTCTTTTGCAAACCAGGTGAAAGCTGATCCTGCTGAACAGGGTGAAGCTCTGCGAGCACTGGTGTCAACACAGAGGTGATGGATGTGGGGAGAGCAGGGTTACACTTTAACTACAGCGTGGATTTATGTAGGATTACAGCGTGCCTGTAGCTACTGCCTGGTAAATGCACATAGTGCCTGCTAATTAGGTAACGTCCCTATTAATGAGATGTCTCTGCACCTCACTTCTGGTGGAAGAGTGTCACAATGAAGGGAAAGGGATGTGCCTCCTGCCCTTAAAGAAAAGGCTGAGATAGTGGTGGTTCTGCCATTGAAGTTGCAATGGGGTTATTTAAAATGCTTGAAGGGAGCAGGCTGCAAGCTCTGGGCTGTGCATGGCCGAGCCTTTTTGATTGCAGAAGCATCGCAGCAGGCGTATCAGAGCTGGAAAGCTCTGTAAGGTTCTGAACTGATGGGAGCTCGGGCCCAGGGTGGGTCAATGGGTGCAGGAGTGAGGTGCCTTTTGGTGAACTGTGGCTGCACAGCGAGTTGTCCGCTGTGCAGGACCTGAAGGATAAGTAGGGGTTTGAAAAATGAGTTCATCAGACTGAAACAGACCCTCTAGAATTCAGGCACAGTAACTTCTATCTCCTCACTGGCTCTTTCAAGAAACTTAGTGTGTGAAACTGTAGCATGAATGCCCTCTCTTTATGACTGAGTATTCACTTCTATCAGGCAGGGAAAAAGGGGCTGTGGTGAGGGGGTGATGAGGGTGCTGACACTAGGAAAGAATATGGAGTTTACACGGTGCAGAGCTGGAAGCTGTGGCAGCAGAGCAGTAAGCACGGGTCACTGAAACATGATGCCCGGTGCCCGGGCTGGGTGATGGACTGAGGAGGGTGAGGGGAGAATGCAGATGACGCATTTGGTTTTTAAAAAAGTGGCTGGTGTTGACAGAAACTCTATCTTGATGAAGGGTGGTAGGAAAGCATCTGATTCCAGCCATGTCTTGAGCTCAGTTACAGTTGGTTTTGGCTCTGATTCTTCTGTTTGCCTTCTTTGGGTCCTATCCTGATATCTTCACAATCGTGTAGCTGATGCTTCTCTAATGACACTCTTCCCCTTAACTGTCACGGTTCTGTGCTGGGGAGCTGAAGGCTGCTCAGGGCAGGCATCTCCAGGAGGGATTTTACCTTCAACATTTTCTTATTTATGGAACACACTGGCTGAACTGAACCACGTGTGGTCTGCCTGGACAGATGGTTTAGCTCTGAGGCTTTGTGCATTGAGAATATGCTGCTTTAGAGCTGGTTGGACTAATAAAAGCAAAGTTCAGGTGATTTCCTTAGGGGCGTTTTATAATGCAGCCTTGCAGCTGTGTGAATGTCCTGGTTTAGCCCCAACCTCCAGCCTGGTCTGCAGGTAAACACAGAGCAGTTGTGGGTTCCCACTGCCCTGGGAGAAGGGAAAGAGGAATGAGGGAGAGACTTGTGGGTTGGGAACAGATTTAATGGAAGTATAATAATAAAAAGGACAATAACAAAAATAAGATACATACAACTATATAAAACTGTTTCCTCTGTATGCTGACAGTGCAGTGTGGGCACAGGGAAGGTCCTGGGCTGTGCTCAGCAGCAGATGAGAGTTGGATTCAGGAGCCACGTGTATTGGAATTGGGGGCAAACAGATGGATGAGATCCTCACTGGATATTGGTCATTGAAGAAGAGAGCTCGATCCTTGTGATCCCTCTGTTTTAGCCTGAGTGTATCTGTGTGGGATGGAATACTCAGGTCAGTTTGGGGTCACCTTGTGTGTCCATTTCTCCCTGCAGGAGCAACCCTTTCCTCCCCTTTAACTTAAGGGTGTTGCACCAGCTCCAGGATGGCCCTGGTTTCTGTAGTAATTGGTATAAGCAGTGGCCTTTCTGCATCCCAGTGCTCTGCTGCTTTGGTGATAACTGTAAATACTAAGCATTATCACCTGTAGAGACAGACAATGTCTGATAAATGAAAATGAAATTACTCAGAAGAAGCTTAGCTGATAAGTTAAAAAAATTGTTCTACAGGGAGGCATCAGGAAAGCACGAAGACACCTTTGCAAAAAGGTTTTGTTACAGTTTAAGGGTTCATAACTTTGTCGCTGGCTTTATTCCTGTTCAGTTGAGTTTGATATCACCTGTTGGCACAGGGACTCCTACTGTCAGTGCTGCACTAATGAACTGCAGAGACTGTTCCTGACTCAGTGCTTGGTTTGTTTATAGCCTGGCCAGCCTCGGGGCAGTGTCCTGGAACACAGCAAGGACCCAACACTGCCCTTCCTTCTCTACTTTTTGTACTCTCCAGGGCTCTCTTCCTGCTTTGAAAATCGATTTACTCTCTAGAAGACCATGTTTCTATCATCAGATCCGGTTCGTAGTCATTCTGAGGGAGAAAGACTGGGCTTTGCAAGGCTCTATAGTCATCCTCAGGCTCTCGCTTCATCAATCTGTGCCCTGGGAAAGGCCAGAGCTCTTCGTTGCTGTGCTTGGTGAGAGAGGAGAGGGCAAATCAGCCTGTCTCTAGAAAAGCTGGGTAATAAAATGCAGTTCTAGCACCTAGAGGTACAAAGAAAACCTTCAAAACTTGATTGTTTTGATAGTTTCGAGCCTGTAAATGTTAACAGTATTAAAAATGCCAGTCAGCAGTAGGATAAAAGCAGCATTGTTTGGGAGGCATTCTGTCCAAGGGCTAGGAATTACAGACAGGAAAATGCACCAAAGGCTGTGCTGGCATCTGTCTCTGGAAGCCACGCGGAGGAGGAGCGGGAGAGGAGGGTTCAGCTGACACGCGTGTTGGGGTTTGGTGTAAGGGCTGACTAATGTTTTGTCTAAAGGACTGGAGCGGTGCCAGCAGACGACACCGGGGAGCAGCGTGAAGATGTCTCGTTCAGAAGCTCGATATTCCTTTGATGTCCCGTGCAAATATGTCAACTTCGCAACTCTGGGCAACGACGATGTCTGCAATGCAGATTCCTGGTTTGGTAGGTCGCTTCCAACTCCTTGATTTTCATCCTGTTGGGATGAGGGTTTAGTGCGATGCTTGATTTGGGCCTCCTGCTGGGCCAGTGGGTTAGTCACACTGTTAACCGCATCACTTGTCGTGTGTGTGGATGTTGTGTTTTGCTTTTGTATTTAAACTTTGCCAAGTGTAACTTGATGGGGAACTTTGGTTACGATACTATGTTAAAAAATCCTAAGGTAGTACATATAATGAAAGTCTCTCTTTTCCTCACAGATGAAAAAGCCAATGTGGAGAATGTCTCTCCCACAGAAAATCAAGCAACAGTCTGGCAGAAGAGCCCTGCTCCTTCGAAGTCTAATATTATCCAGTCTTCTGTCACATCACAAGGAATAACAATGAGTAAGCTGGCATGGTATGGGAGGGAGAGAATGAACCTGACCTGCTCTTTATTGGCAAAATGAAAAGGCCTCGGTCTGGCTTTTGTGGAACTGTCTCCTTATAGTGTTGTCTGGGAGGGCCTCATGTAGTTTCACTCCTTTCTGTGTATATGAGCTGACTCTGTCACTGCTCTCAGGTGAAAGCCATGGTGAAGAGACCAGTGAAGCAGAACACATGGAGACTGATGTGGTCCCTCAGAATACTGGACCCCTGACAAACTGTAGAGCTGCTGCTCCTGCAGAAGCCTCCCAAAGGTGAAATACTCGTATCCCATTTGCACAGAGATTGATGGTGTGACTAAGTGGGATGCTTGCTCTCAGGATCTGCAGCCTGAGCTGTTCTGGGGTCATCCTGTGGGTCTGAAGTTCTCCAGCACAGATGGTTGTGTGCTGGGACAGCTGATCTGCTTGCTAAGCTGGAGGGACCATCTTTAGGGGTGGAAATGTAATGTGGTGTCTTGCATACTTGTCAAATGAGACCCAGTAGCACTAGGAGCTTCTGGAATGTGAGGATATCTGAAACTGAAGCAGCTTATAAAGTGTCTTTGTTTATATCTGCCTGAACTGGGTAGAACTCGTTCTTGACACGAATGCAAGGGGCTCTTTATGCTCATTTATCCCAGAGAATGTTAAGTTTATGGATTGCGCAGCTTAAGCAGTTTCTGCTGACTTTGGGTTCTTGTGTTAAGCATTATTTGCACAGGGGGCAGGTTGGAGTTGAGTGGTGTACTGATGTAAAAAGTGTTATGCAGATCATGTGTCTTCTTAGACCTGTGGTTAAAGTAACTTCCATTCTCTGTTTCACTCCAGAGCCAGCAGAAGACAGGCCACAAGGCAGAGAACACAGCAACGCAAACAGCCGATGAGAGTCAAAGTGGACAACAGTGCTAATGTCTTGGATAATAAGGATGAGGTTCCACCACTGAAAAAAATGAGAATGTATGTCATCAAAGTCCTCCTGTTTGGGGCTGGGTAGGGGGTGTACAACTGTGTTTTGGAAAGGATTCCCACTTGGCTGGGTCCTCACACGAGGGTTCGGGTGCTGTGACCAAAATCTGATGGTTTTGTAAACAAGAAGAAAGTGCTGTAAGACCTGAAGGAGCTGCTCTGTTTGGAGATGGAGATGTGAATGAAATAAGCTTGAGTTTCTTAGGCTTCTCATTCCATGCTCGGTGTCTGTCAGCTAGCTTTAAATTTGGCTGAACTTGTCCCTCAGGAGGTCACCAGGCAGTCACAAGCTGTGAAAGAGCAGCAGCTAAAGTATTTCTCCAATTAGCTTAATCACTAAGGTATCGTATGGTGATGAGCTTGAGGTCAGGAACTGGAAGCACAGCCTTTCAAAGGCTGCTGTACCTGTGTGAACTGCAGTACGCTGCCCTCAAGAAAAGCCTCTGTTCCAAAACCTCAGTAATTCCTCTTCCCTTCAACAGCTTCAGGGTGCCAGGGAAAATTCAAGGAGCTCTGCTGCGGCCCGTGGTGGGGTCAGGCCAGCCTGGCACAACTTAGAACCTGCCAGGTGTTGTGTGTGGTGGTGAGGGCTGCAGGGGGTGGTTCATTTAAAGCACAGTTACTTGGAATTGTTTGCCATAACAGCTTGTTACCTTAGTTCTAGCAGCAGAGAGAAGTTAACAGAAGCAAAGGAGCCCCTGCAGAATCCTGACCTCTCCCCAGGGAGAGTGAAGAGTAAGCTGACCGTGCCCTCCACGCCAACGATGTTAAAGTACGTGGCTTTCTTGTGACTCGTCTTTGCTAATCACAGTTGATTTACGGGACAGCCCTGGCGAGAGCGTTTTCCACTTCAACTCAGCATGTGATGGGATTGCATTTAGTAAACAAGGAATCAAGATAATAATATTAGTATGAAATGTACTTCACCAGCTGAGCCTGTGCAAAGGAAAGCGTTGCTTTTAATTTGAGGAAAAAATTGTTCTTGCTAATGGGCAAAGTGTGCATACAGCAAATAAGTGTGCAGGCTAGCAGTTAGCTAAGAGCTCTATTGAGCAAACAAAATCCAAACAGCTCTTTTCTATGGAGTGTGCTTTCATAATGACTGCTCCTGCAGTGGTATTAGAGATAAGAATGTTCCTTTGCTCTGACATCTTGCTTCACCAGTTATTAGCACGAAGGTGTATCTCAGTCTTTACCTTGCTTCTGCAGGAGGACCAATCTCACTGGTGCACTGAAGAGCACAGAGGAACAGGAGCTGGAGAAGATACAGCAGTTGCAGCGGGAAGTGATGGAGCTGCGGAAGAAGAACGAGGAGTCTCTGAAAGCAGCTATTGCTGGAGCAGGTGGGCTCTGGCTGCATTGCAAACTGAAGCTGGGCTAGGCTCAGCTGGAGAGTGCTGTGTAGAGCTGTTCAAGTACCTTTAAAAACCAAACATTTCCAGATCTTGTAATAAATACCAGGACTAGGTGGCTTTTCATGTAGATCAGCCCCTAGACTACCTGGAAATGGTTTTGCTCATCTTTTGAAAGAGTATAGATGATTTCTCTGAAAACTGTTCAGGTTATTAGAAATTCAATATGCTTGCTCCACCCCACAAAGCTTCTGGACCTTACATGTTTTTTGTTCTTTAGGACAAACTGTGAAGAGAACTGTTGGTCAAGTAACAAAGCCAGTTGCCTTCCATTTCTGCACTGACAACAGAATTAAACAACCTGTGGAAAGTCAGCCTGGGAATGAGTATAAAGAACAGGATTTTGCAGCAGTACTGAGGAAGCATCCTCCTTCTCCGGTGAGGAGCAGAGCTGTCAGCTGGCTGGTTCTTGACATTACCTCCTTTCTGTTTTGGCAACACACGTGCTGCTGGCAACCCGCAAAGAGGGTTACATAGGAGAGGCAGTTGCACAAGCATAACTGTTACCTCACTATGCGTATGTGCATTGCCACAAGACTCTTGAGGATCCTTGTGAAAAGGCCCTTTCACGTCAGATCTTCTGGTCATTATGCTTTAATACGTGTGCTTTCAACTTCCACTTCCTACAGTTTACCAATCCAACCAGCTTGTGCACTTTCAGACAGTTAATGCTTAACTTTAGACATAAGCCTTTTCAATAAGGGGAAGGGGCAGACACTGCAAATCAGGGAAAGGAAACATCATCAAAGCATCCTGTGTTACATGGCCATAATGACTGTAGTTCTTTGTCTCCAGGGGCGAATGCCAAAGGGACCCACCATCCCCAAACCTTTCAATCTGTCCCAAGGAAACAAAAGAAAACTTGAAGAAACAGCATCAGAATATGTATCCCTTGCCGAGCAGGTAGAAGCATTCCAAAAACGCACACCCTCTCGTTACCATTTGAGGAGCAGGAAATCTGAGGAAGGTGAGCAGTCCTGGCTCTGTCTGCAGAGTCAGAACAATGCTTTGTTACTGCTCTACTGAGCAAATAGTCCACGTCTGCAGCCATTACCATTAACCACTGGTCTCCTTACTTGAATTTCTAGGACCTGTTCCACAGAAGTTGGTGAAACTTGCACGTACAAACCCTAAATCACCAATGCTTCTAACTAAGCAGCGCCTCAGACCTGCTGCTTGCAAATCTACAGCAGAGTTAGAAGCAGAGGAGATGGAGAAAATCCAACAGTAAGTAAAGGTTTACCATAGTCCTCCAAGAGAGAACCGTACCACACTTGAAATATCTTCCAGTAGCCAAAAGATCACTTTTCAGGAATACCTTTTGTGTGTAAAAGAATGAGTAAGCAAAACACTGAGATTCTTTCAGTTAATGCATAATCCTATGGCTCTGATCATAGGGATGTGAGAAGCAGCCAACCCCTTGGGAAGAAGGTGCTCTTAGAGCTGATTTTAGGTTGAGTTCAGCTGGCAAGTAAAGCAAACCAAGGATCACAGTACAGCATGTGTCTGCACCAAAACTCTCCTGTAGGCAAAGTTTGGATTTCCAAGAAAGCAATCCATAAGGCTTTCCTTAATGTCTTGCTGTTTCAACAGCAAAGCAGGAGTTGCTAACCAGAGCCACACACTGTGTGTCAACTTCTATCCCTGGCTGTTGCTCTTTTCTGTTGCGAGAGAAGCAGTTTGCCAGAAGCTGCATTTGGCCATGTGCAATATATCAGTGACTGTCTCTGTCTTTCCTCTGTAGGTACAAATTCAAAGCACGAGAGCTGAATCCTCAAATCTTTGGGGGTGGGCCACTGCTGCCAAAGAAACCCCCAGTCAAAGAGCTCACACAACCTGTTGGCTTTGAGTTGGAAATAGAAAAAAGGATTCGGGAGCGTGAAAGTAAGAAGCAGCAGGAGGAAGAGCACTTTGAATTCCGCTCCAGGCCATGTCCAACAAAAATCCTGGAGAATGTTGTGGTAAGAAGTTCAGTAAGAGCCAGACTTGGGAAGTGGGACTGAGGTGGCAATTTGCTGCAAGATGCCACTTGCTGTGTGGCATCACATATTTAATAATCTTTGCTAAATGCTGTCTGTCATTAGGAAAAAACGGCAGTGGGTACATATGGTGCTGTCGATAGTTTCTCTGTCACGTTTTCTTGGTGCTTTGGCTTGGGTAACTCTTTCCTGACCCTTCTGAACAGGGTGTTCCTGAGAAGAAAGAGCTTCCTGTTACAGTCCCAAAGTCTCCAGTCTTCACCTTAAAAACCAGATCACGAACACCTGTCAGAGATGAAGAAAAGGTAACTGTTGTGAATGTGCTGCAGTCACATCACGGGGACTGCCTCTGCCAGCCTGCCATACTCTGCCAGCTGTGTGCAATTGTCGGGCGCGGGGGGCACTTTCCCTTCTGTCAGGCACTTCACCATCCTTCTCATGCTGTTCCCTTCCCTTCTAACGACCCAGTTGTTGCTCCTCACATTACAGAAACTCATGCAGAAGGAAGCCACTCCATTTAACCAGGAGGGGGCACTGAGTAGAATTTCTGCGGTTGTTGCTGCTATGAATGAAATGAGGGAAGGGACCTGCTTGGATTTCTAAAGGACACTTGCTGCCCTTCCCTGCTCTGTTTTTGAGGTGGGCAGGTATTGCCTGTAACCTTTCTTCTCCCTGCAGTTGCTCTAGATCCCTGGAGGTGGGGAGCAGGATGCAGAGTGCATCCCATCCTTCCTCCTTTCTCTCTTGTGAAGAGAATTGTTAAAGAATTAGTCTAATTGGATGAATACTGAACCGATGGTGGTATAAAAAGCGGAAGAACTTGCCTGCAGTCCAGGATGCCTATAAATTGGTGGCACTTGGATTCCTCCTTTTTGCAGCATCCAAAGTGCTTGCTTGATGCTGTCGTGACCCTTATGAAAAGAACTCCAGCATTCATGGCTTTGTTTGGCAGGAGCTGTCATCTTTCAACAAAATCAAAACTCTGCTGCATGAGATCCTAACACTAATGTCCCTTTAGGAAAACGAGGTGGTCCCTGTTATCAAAGCCAACCCTGTGCCACATTATGGAGTGCCTTTCAAACCGAAAAGGCCAGACCAGAGACAGGTGGAAGTTTGCCCATTCTCGTTTGATGCCCGTGACAGAGAGCGGCAGATTCAAAAAGAGAGAAAAATAGAAGAATTGCGGAAGGAAGAGGTAAGAGCTAAAAGCTGCCTTGGATTCCACTCCTGAAGTAAAATGGGTGTGGGAGAACTTGCCTCTGCCTGTTGGCTGTTAAACTCCCAAAGCTTCTTCATGCTTTTGAGGAAAGGGCAAGAAATATTTCCATTTGTTTCTTTCAGGTGCCCAAGTTCAAGGCTTTACCTCTACCTTACTTTGATGAAGTTAAGCTGCCAGAAAAGAAGGTAAAAAACCCAACTCAGCCTGAACCATTCCATCTGCAGATTGATGAGCGAGGAGCTGCCAAGCAACAGAGCTGGAAACAGCAGGTGGGATGAAAAAAAACGGGTGTGACCAGACTTAAAGCAGCAAATAGACTTGCTTGAGTTTTATCAGGATCTGACTTAGAGTGATGAATTATCCTTTGTGAGCTGTGGATTGAGGGTTGGTGGGTTGATTCTTTTCCTCTGTTTATGATAATGATGGGATCTACCACAACCACATGAAGAGCTGTGGGGTATTTTCTAAGCAGCAGCTATGGCTGCTGGATCTCTTTGACCATCTCTGTGCCTGGGGGTTTATTTGGCATGTAAATAATATACTTTTTCTCATGTGAAGGCTGCAGTGGACACCTGAAACTTTCTTCAGGCTCTTTTTGGCAGCAGTAACAGGCAGACAGCACAGGACAACTTTTTGGCTTTAATATAGTTTTCTGTGAAAATTATTTGCTCCAAGTGGACCTGGCTTTTCCAGTGATGGGATTGCTGAAATCTGGGTGAGAGGAGATGGTCTATTTGTTCTGCCTGGCACTCAATGGGCTCTCTTCCCTTGCAGCTTAAAGAAGACTTAAGAAGGCAGAAGGAGGCAGCATGCTTTAAAGCCCGACCCAACACAGTGGTGTACCAGGAGCCCTATGTGCCTAAAAAGGAAAGCAAGCTGTTATCAGGTGGGGTTACAAGTTCTTGCTACGCAGGCTTGGCTGATAACTGATGCAATTAAATGATGTTTAGACAGGCTGTTGCCTCTTCTTTATCAGCACAGCCAATAGTGCCTTGCGCTTAATCAACTAATTACCTAACAGCTCATGTCCCCAGGGAGTGGGGAGTTTCCTTCCTGCTGCCCGCCCCTCTGTGTCCTGCACTCTCGCAGCTGCACGGAACAGCCATGCTGCAAAAAGCAGAAGACTGATATGGGCCTGCTTGGGCTGGGGGCGAATAAAGTTCGAGGAGCTCCCTGCGGAGGCAGCTGGTGGCCTTTCTCAGTGGCTGCCAGGCTCTGCCTCTCCTCTCCAATAAGGCTCAGGGCAGACTGAGTTTGTAAGATTTAGAACCAGCCAAGAACTTGTCTGAACTAACAATTGTGTGCTTGCTCCCTGCTATGACAACACCTGTGATGGGGTAACACCTGCACTAACACTGGTTGCGTTTGGGCCTAATGTTTTCTTTGCCTGAAGCCTGGAGGTATCTACTAACTACCCTTGCAAGATGAAGCTCTCCAGAGGGAGGCTTCCATTTTACACTAGTGCTGCTCTGCTTTACCTGACTGTGCACCAATTATATCCTCTATTTCTAAACTTAGAGAGCCTTTCTGGTTCTGTAGTTCCTGAAAGCTTTGAGCTGGCAACAGAAAAAAGAGCTAAAGAGCGGCAAGAGTTTGAGAAACGACTGGCAAATATAGAAGCCTTGAGGGAGAGGCAGCGAGAGCAGATGAGACAGCAACAAGAAGAACAGGAGAAGGAAGAAGTTGCAAAGCTGAGACAAGAAATGGTGAGTGAGCTGTTTCTGAACAGGGGCTGTAGAGGGACCCAAAGGGATGTCTGAATACATTAAATGAGCCAGTGTCAATGTTGAGCTGCGTTAGGACTGTCTTGTCGAGATTTCCTGTTGCGAACTGGCTCCTCATTACCTTTTACAACTGGTCTGAATAAAAGGCAGTTCTGCCAGGACAACTGCTCTTTGGATGAAGTTGCTGGAGCAGAATGGTTGTTGTAAACCCCACAGTTCCAACAGGTTCCTTGCGTGTTCCTAGAGACTCACTCCAGTGCCTGAGGCAGTGTGTACTCTTAGACAGCTGCCTGCCTTCATCCCACCAGGGGCTCTCTGCAAGGTTCAGCTTCATAACTGCAGCAGTTTGCTTCATTTCGTCTTCTATTTTCTTCTTCACAGGTTCACAAGGCAAACCCAATACGCAAATACCGCAGCGTAGAAGTGAAGGCCAGTGATCAGCCACTGACTACACCCAAGTCTCCAAACTTCTCAGACAGATTCCAGCGCTGACAGGCACCCACATGTTAGCAGGGGAAGATGCCATCCCTCTCTGCTCTTTTGACAGGCAGGGAGGGAACAGTTTTTACGTGACTGCTCAGCCTCAGTTTCCTACACTTTGTTCCTTTACTTTTACAGTGAGTAGTTTAACTCTGCCTGAGGCAGGGGCTGAGCCATGGCACGCAAGGTGTGGCCTCACTTCAGTTTTAGGCATCGCAATCTTTAAAGACCAAACAAAGTTTTGATGTTGTATACAAATATTGTGTTCCCAAACTAAATAAAGCTTCCTAATTTTATTGCTGTCTCTTGCTAGTGGGCTGAACCCCTTTGCTGCAGAAAAGTTTTTGGTAAAGGGTATCTGTAAGATGTGCAAGGATGCGTGCATCTGGAGGAGCTGCATTTAAGTATTGGCTCTCCAAGTGTCTGTTTCTTAGGCTTTTAGTATGTATTAAGCTTGAACTGTATTGTGATGTGGCTTCTGCAAGCCAGTGTATTGCAGGTTTCCTTTCTTGTTGATGTTTAGATGAGTGCTAATGTGAACCTTGCCCCGGCTTCAAAATAGTTCCCTGTGTATGTTTGAGCATTAAACTTACTGCTGTTTTACAGCTGAAGTCATTCTATTTGGGGAACCACTGAACTGGCAAAGGACTTGCTGTAAGCTGCCCCCTGGCTCCTGCCAGCGCAGGTCTCCTGGCTGAAGACACATCATCCATCTCCTGGCCAGTCCAGTGCGGCTGGCAGAGCTAAACATAGACCGGGTGCTTGGATGTGCTGGAGGACAAAGCATGCAGCACTGACAAGAGGTGATTAAATTTAGATTAAAACTTGCTAAGAATGATTTCTTACCTGAGCATTGTGGTGTGATTTTTCTCAGGGAAGAGAAGGCTCTAAGGAGACCTTAGAGCAGCTTCCAGTTCTGAAAGGGGCTCCAGGAAAGCTGGGGAGGGGCTCTTGATCAGGGAGGGAAGGGAGAGGATGAGAGGGAAGTTTTTCAGCTGAAGAGGGGATATTGAGATGAAATCTGAGGAAGAAATGTTTTGCTGTGAGGGTGGGAAGGCCCTGGCCCAGGTTGCCCAGAGCAGTGGTGGCTGCCCCATCCCTGGAGGTGTCCAAGGCCAGGTTGGATGGGGCTTGGAGCAACTGGATCCAGTGGGAGATGTCCCTGCCCATGGAACTGGATGGGCTTTGAGGTCCCTTCCAGCCTAAACCATTCTATGATTTCTTACTTTGTACAACTGTGTCTAGGCCTTCCCTTGGGCTTAACAATAAAGAAAACTCAAAGGCCTTGTGACGGCAAGGAGGGTGTTGGGGATGCAGCTACTGTAAAATGATGCCACTGATGTCTGTGTTGCTGTTACTGGTTCTAACTGGGTGATCCTTTACTACTGCTTGAGCCAAAAGGGACTTACAGGAGGAGGCTGGCATGGCCAGTGACTGGAAGCCTTTGGCAAAAGGATTTGAGAACAAGGCTAGGAAATGTATAAAGCTCTTGGGCTGGCTTGGCTTCTCCTGGCTGCAATGATGCTGACACTTTGTTGCTCCTGTGTTTCTGGGTCTCATCTGTCTTGCTTACTGGAACCAGTGTGAGCTGCGCTGCATGTGCTGTTTGGAACAGAGAAAAACATGGGAAACTTCACATTAATATGTGAAAGGAATTGGAGAGCAAGGAGGTGTGGGGAAGTGTGTTGGTACTGAAGGATGTGTGGCTGTGACAGTGGGGCCTTTTCAAACTGCTGAGCCAAGTGGAAAAGCTCCTTTCTGCCTCAGCTCCAGCTTTTCCTTCCTTTCTCTTGAGGACCTTGGTGAGCTTGGCTGATTTTGCCGACAGCCCTGTGTTGCTGGGCTGAGGGTGACAGAGCGCCTGGCTGAAAAAGCTGCCACGTGGCTCTGCTGGTGAAGAATGGCTAGAACTAGAGGGGACTTGTAGGCATTCTTGAACCCAAGGACCTGCAGGAACCTGAGCAACAGCTATGCAGGTTTCCCCTCAGTTTGCCTTAACTTTATTTCTGTCACAGTGAAGGTGTTGCGTGTGTTGAGCTGGATATGGACATTGCAGGACCTCGAGTATGTGGCCAGGAAGGCTCCTGCTGAGGTCTGGAGCAGCGCGATGCCGAGGGGGAAAGTCTGAGTGACACCAAGCTGGGCAGGAATGTGAAGGCAAGCAAGATAAGGCTGATGAGCAGATATTGATCCCTGAAGCAGGGAGCAACTGGATTTCCGCGGTGGCCCTACATGGCCTCTGCTTCAGCCCTGAGGACGGGTTTGTACGTTTGGCAGCTTGTCAGCTTTTCCCAGTGCTATCATTGGGTCTAATAAAAGCTGTTACCTCTTCCCGCAAGTGCGACTTCTATTGCTCATACACTGCCCACTCAGTGAAAGAGAGCCCCGACTGCCCTGCCCTCGAGGGTGCAGGGTGCTTGGCAGAGCTCTGAGTTGCCCGGTGGATTCTTGCAGGCTGGGGGTGCAGGCGATGCAAGCTGCCCCTCACTGGGGAGGGAAGTGGTGACACAGGAATAGCTGCTCTAGGGTAGGAAATGTGACAGTGACCGGTGTCCTGGAGGAGCTGAGTGGCAATGAACAGGGGGTTCAGATGAGGTTTCAGCAGTGAAACAGGGGGCAAGTGCCTTTTCCCATCTCAGCAGAACAGAAGTGGGAGAAAGAAGTCGCGGGACCAGGAGAGGAGAGTGAGATTTAACTGAGTGCTGCCTCGCTATGCACCTTTAGAGTCAGGGTAGGCTGACACAGTGATGCAAAATCTGCATTCTTGCTGTGTGGGTTTTACAAAAACCTTCTTGTCTCAAAAAAAAAAAAACAAACCCTTCAAAACTCATCACCTTTATCAGCCTGGGCAGCGAGTAGGGGTGAATGAGGAGAGCTGGAGCTGGGCACAGCGTCCTCCTCCAATGCATTCCCAGTGAAGGTGTTAGCAAAGCAACGTGCTAGACTCGGACTAGAGCTGCAGCTAAAAGGCAGCCAATGATTTTCTGGT
Source organism: Phaenicophaeus curvirostris (assembly GCF_032191515.1). Lineage (NCBI taxonomy): Eukaryota > Metazoa > Chordata > Aves > Cuculiformes > Cuculidae > Phaenicophaeus > Phaenicophaeus curvirostris. Next base: position 8,533,971 of record NC_091409.1, read on the forward strand.
CTCTTATGTTGAATGGTGGCTGAGAAATGCAAGACCTGATGAGCTGGTGAACGAGATTCTTATGGAAAGGCTTGATGATGCCCTCGGAGCCACAGCTTTAGTTCTCCCTGACCTCGCTGGCTGCCAGCCTGGCATGAAGCTGGCAAGGACATCCCGTCTGCGGGCAGGTCCTGGCAATTCGGATTCACGCTCGGTGCTCCTGGTGGTGCTGCTGGCAGCTGTGTTGCTGCCCTCGAGCTGCTGCGTAGCTCTGCAAGCCCTTTTGACGGTGCTGGGCTTTTCCCCTGCTTTTTTCCCCCATCACTTTGATGGGACCCATCACACCATGAGCCCAGCTCGTCTGGGGGAGTCCTGAGTGCTGATGGAAGCAGTTGAGCTGCTGATTGCGTGCCGGGGTTGGTCCCCACCGAGACGGGCAGGCTGGCTGGTTTGTGTTACAGGGGCATGGCTGGGATTCAGGTGGGGTCGTTGTTCTCGCCTGCCCTACCGCTTGATTTAGACGGGGTGTAGGGTTTCCTGGAGAACAGGCAGGGCTGGGCAGTGCAGAGCCTCCCTTCCCCGTGGAAAGCATAAAGGTTAAAGTGTGCTGCTGAAGTTGTGACAACCGCGTAGCTAGGGAACGGGCATGCTTGATGCTTTGCCAGATATCCCCAGGACAGGCTGTTTTCCAGCTGCAACCAATGTAGGCTCTGGCTTAAGTTCTTGAATGGGGAGGGGAAAAGAAAACCCCAGCTTGGGAAACCTTGGTGTGGTGGTTGCTTTGCTTCTGTGCTCTGCAGAGACCTGGAGCACCCACCGTGCTTGGTTCTGGACCAAGGTTTCTGAAATCCTGGTGTGTAGCAGCTATTGCCCTTCTTGCAACACTATGAATGCTTTCTTGCAAGGGGACCATTCTCAGCTCAATTCCCTTTGCCTGTAGATGGATTTTGCCTTGTAGTGGTGCCAAACCATGGGTGACTCACCCTTCGCAGATACCTCCTCTGAGAACCCATTTCCATGGCTCCCTAGCAGTGCAGCACCAGCTCCCAGAGCTTCACTCCCTCACCTTGTCCCAAGGATTCACGCCCGGACACCAACCCTGACTCACGTGAGCGTGTGAGATTGCAAGCGCCCCGGGAAGGCTGGCTGGCTTCCAGGCAGGCGCTCCTGCTCCCCTTGGAAAATTTTATCCCAGCTTCCACTGCAGCAACCGGTCCAAAAGGTCTGCAGGCACGGCCGTGGCACGTGGGCTCCTGCTCCGCTCCCTGCTAAGTGGATGGGCTCCATCCACCTGGGCCTTGCCAAGAGGGTGCAGAGCCGAAGGCTAGTGGTGGCCGGGCGTGCCTCAAGTGACATTGGTGGCCTCCAGATGCCTGGCAGCCCTCAGCCGGATGAGGGGAGAGGCAATTCCAAACTGTACCTTGGCGATGACAGTTGGTAGGCAGAGTCCCTGCTGCCCGAGGCGTGATGTCTCGCCAGTTATTCCTACCAACGTGCCGGGGGGACCTCCTGCTCGCCACAGGAGCAGTGGCTGTGTTGGCCACGGTCCCAGAGAGCTGCGGATGCTGGTGAAGCACTAACTTTTGTGCTGTGCCCGCTGGAGCCTGTGCCCGCTCATGTGTGATCTGGGGGTCTCATCACATTCTAGGTCCTGATCTCAGGGAAAAGGAGGCTCATCAGCTCCAGCATGGAGCCAGGGGCACTGAAGCCACGTGTCTAAGAGCAAGGGCCAGAGCAGGAGAGCCTGATGCTGGCTCAGGAGCCCCAGGGTGCACCCTGCCACGCGAGCGGCGCTCAGTGCTGGGGTGGCGGTGGTGGGTGCCTGAGCTGTATCTGCCCATGTCCCGCTGCTGAGGGGCTGCTGGCTTTGCTGTCAGGACTAACTGGGCTGCAGAGGAGGCAAGTTTTATTTTTTTCTGACCTTAAATATTGCCTGTGAGCAGCTGCCAGGGGCTGCAGTAGTGAAGGAAGCACAAAGGGTCTCTGGGCCAGGGCAACACCAGTTCCCTCCTGCTCCCCAGCCACCACCTGAGGCAAAAGCAGCATCTCTCCTGTTGATGAGGTGGGTACGGGCCTTGGGCTGCTGCCTGTGGTAGAGGAAAGGCTCTGGGGGTGCTTTTTTTTCTCCCCTTGCCCTGCTCCCTGGTGGTCTCTGCGGCATGAGGACTGCGGTCCTGCTTTCTGTCTACTCTTGCCCGATCCCCTGGGCATTTGTGCTGCCGAGGTGGAGTTAGGCACAGGCAGGACAGCAGCACCTCTAGGACAGGAGAACGGCACTGTCCCCATCCCTGTTTGTCTCCTCTCGCTCTCGATGCTGCGTGTGAACCACAGCTCTTCTGTCAAAGCCTCAATCCAGCCCAGGATGCACAAAAGCTGGTGGCTCCCTGGGAGCTGGGATTTGGAAACGTGGAGCAGCATCATCCCTTCTCCTCTTCCTACTGCCCTGTGCTCTGCTTGGACACCAATAACCCTCCCTGGATGTGGGTAAGGTGAATGCTGCGCTGTGGCTGCTGCGTGTGGTGGTGGCTCAGCCTTCTCTTTTTCTCTTCCTGTGAGCTTCTCTTGCTGCTTTGTCTCTTGTCACTGAGCTGCAGCCTCCCCTGTCCCCCCAGAGCAGCACCAGCTGCGGGGGAAGGCCTGAGACCTTCCTCCTCCTCCGCCCTGTGCTGACGTTTCTTCTGCCCTGACGTGATAAATGGATGTGCTGGGTTTTTAATAGTTGGTATTATTGGCGTGCCTTCGCCTGGCAGCCCTGGGTCTGGTTACTGGGGGTTCCTACTGCAATTCCCCCTCCAGCAGCAACCCGAGCAGCCCCTGCCTGCGCCCTTGGGGACTGAGGCTTTCCTCACCTAAAATTTCAATGTCTTAAAGTAAACGGGGCTCTGCTGGTTGAGTGAACCAGGTGGAAAGCTGGTGCAGCCTGGGGAATCCATTGGCCACAGGATCCTGCCCTGGCCCAGTGCAGCCCCCAGGGTTTGCAGTGCCTGGGTCCAGCACCTTCAGCAGGGGCTGGTGGTGCCCATGCACAGCCTGACTCCTCCAGCAGAAGCCCCCAGCTCCTTTGTTTCTCTCCCTGATCCCCAAAACACTTCATTTTGCAGGGAATTGGAGGATTTTGAACTGCTTCCTGGGGAGGCTGCAGCCCTTGGCGAGTGCCTGGTACTCAGCTGCTCTTGCTTTTCTTTTGGGGACTGCCCAGAGCCAGCGGTGACCTCAGGTCCCATATTGTGCTTGTAGAGCAATAGGTTCTTTGGAGCTGCTCTCCCGAAGGTGCTGGTGGGCAGAGCTGGCCTAGGCTCGGTGGCACATGGGGCCAGCAGCATCCCCATCAGTGGCCAGTGGCCACCTCATGCCACCTGTGGCCACCTTGGGACCGCTTGGCCACTTAGACTGCGTCCAGCTTGCCCAGGTCTCCCCCACGGGGTGTTTTTGGGCCACAGTGGTGACTGGTGCCAGGGCAGGAGATAGCTCCGTGTCTGTGCGTCCCCAGCCCGCGGGGGACAGGGAAGAGTGGCGTGTCCTTTGAACGGGCTCCAGCAGTGACAGGTGCTAGGAAAGGCGAAGCGAGCCGGCTCCCGCTGCTGTAAGGGATCCTCCTCTGCCTGCACTAATCCGGCTCCGTTACACCCGGGATAGAAGAGGCTGCTCCCTGCGGGCGCTGCCACAGTGCGGATGCTGCCCTCCTGACCACCCTCTGCACCGGCACCCAGGTAAAGCGGCTGGGGGGGGTGGGGTCCCAGAGGCCCCCGCTCGGGGCACGGTGATGGGGGGCACTGGGGAGAGTGGAGCCGCCAGCCCCAGGAGGAAAACCTCAATCCCCGTAGGCTCCCGCGGGATGTAGGATCATTCAGCCGCAGATTGTTCTTGCTCCAGTAAGACCAGCAAGTGATCCCTCCGTTACTGGGATGGTCACTGGTGGGTTTATTCCAGAGCTGGGCCGTCCTAGCCTCCGGATGGTTGTGCCAGCTATGCAGGGGGGTTGTTTTGGGGCAGGAGAGGGCAAGGGACCCCGAGGCAAAGCGGAGATTTGGGGATCGGGTGCTGGTATAGAGAGGACAGGGTGGCAGCTTGTGCAGGTCTATGAGCACCACCAGGTCCCCTTGGCGGGGACCCCTCAGCAGGAGCTGTGGTCACCAGTGGGCAGTGCCGGCGGCTGCTGGGGCTGGGGGTCCCTGTGCCTCCGAGCAGACAGGACTCTGCAGCGTGGCTGAACCCACCGGTGTGGTTTGGGGTGGGCAGTGGTGGGGCTGTACCAGGGATGCTCACCTCATCGATGCCCACCCCGCCAGCCTGGAGCTGTCATCTCCTGCCCCACCGTGGGGGGACGTGGCCTGAAATTGGCACCCAGCTCGCGCTACGCTGGCGGTGGGAGCGCTGGAGGCCCCGTGGCAGCGACAGGTGCCGGCGTTGGGTCACCGATCCGTCACCGCGCTGCAGATACTGGTGCACAACGGGACGGTGCAGGGGCTGGCAGCCACCTAGGACCCCCAGCACGGTGCCACCAGACTGGGAGCCACTAGGCGGTGAAGTCACGGCTCCTGCCTGGGCAGCAACAGCTCATCTCTCTTCTACAGGAGCAGAGCCACTGCCCACATCCCACCGTGCCCCTCAGCAGGGCATCAGGTCTGGGGAAACCTCAGCTTCTGTGGCCATGAGCTATGTGGATGGGGCTTTGAGCACCGTGCTCCAGTGGGAGGTGTCCCTGACCATGGCAGAGGTTGGAACTGGTTGGGCTTTGAGGTCCCATCCAATGCAAACCATCCTGTGATTCCATCTTCTTTTTTGCAGGAACCTCCTGCCCGGAGAGTCCCCATGGAGCAGGGCAGCGTGCCCAGCGCTGGGGGAGGTGGTGGCAGCGCAGCCCCCCCGGCTGCCCAGCCCCAAGCAGGGATGGTGCCAGCTGCCACCAAGGCGCAGGATGGAGGGAAGGCTGAGCCCGCGCAGGAGGAGGCTCCGGCTGCTGCTGCGACCGGGAAGGAGAAAGCTGCAGGAGAGGCCGGAGGAGGGAAGGCAGAGCCGGTGGGGGAGATGTCCCCAGCTACTCTGGAGCCCCATGATGGAGGGAAGGCAGTGCCGGCAGAGGAGGGGGCTTCGGCTGCGCAGCGCGGTGGAGGGCAGGCAGCATCCACGGAGAAGGTGCCAACTGCCACCAAGGGCCAGGACGGAGGGAAGGGTGAGCTTGGGAAGAAGAAGGCTGCAACTGCAGGAGAGCCCAAAGGAGGGAAGGCAGTGTCCGTGGAGGAGAAGGCTCCAGCTGCTGCTAAGGCTCAGGGTGGAGGGCAGGACAAGAAGGACAAGCCCAAGCCCAGGGAGGAGAAGGCTCCGGATGGAGGAGAGCCTAAAGGAGGGCAGGCAGCACCCACTGAGGAGAAGGGCCTGGCTGTAGCTGAGGCTCAGGACGGAGGGAAGGATGAGCCCAGGAGGGAGCAAGCCCCCGGTGGGTCAGAGGCTGGGGTGCTCATGGAGAAGGCTGGGGCTGCAGCAGAGGCTGAAGGAGGGAAGACAAAGCCTAGGGAGGACACGGCTTCGGCTGCAGCACAGGCTCGGGATGGAGGCAAAGAGAAGCCTGCAAAGGAGAATGTCCCAGCTGCTGCTAAGCCTCAGGAGGGAGAGAAGAAAGCTGCGAAGGCAGAGAAAACCGCAGCTGATAAAAAGCCTGTAAAGGAGAAGGCTCCAGCTGCTGTAACGGCTCACGATGGAGAGAATAAAGTGGCAAAGGCAGAGAAAGCCCCAGCTGCAGTTAAAGCTCGAAATGGAGGGAAAGAGGAGCCTGCGAAGGAGAAGGTACCAGCTGCTGCAAAGGCTCAGGATGGAGAAAAGGCAGCAGCCAAGGCAGAGAAAACCCCAGCTGATAAAAAGCCTGCCAAGGAGAAGGCTCCAGCTCCTGCAAAGGAGAAGGTCCCAGCTGCTGCCAAGGCTCAGGGTGGAGAAAAGGCAGCAGCCAAAGCAGAGAAAACCCCAGCTGCAAAGAAGCCTCAAGGTGGAAGCAAAGAAGAGCCCGCAAAGGAGAAAGTGCCGACCGCTGCAAAGGTGCAGGAGGGAGGGAAGAAACCTGCAAAGGTGGCAGAAACCACATCAGTATCAAAGGCTGAGAATGGAGGCAAAGCAGAGCCCGCAAAGGAGAAGATCCCGGCTGCTGCCAAGGCTCAGGGTGGAGGGAATAAAGCTACAAAGGTAGAACTCCCCCAGGTTGCAGGAGAAGCTGGGGATGGAGGCAAGGAGCCCACAGAGGCAGCGGCCACGGCTGCTGCGAAGGCTCAGGGTGAAGGGGAGAAAAAGGCAAAGGTGGAGAAGACGGATGAGCAGCAGCAGCAGCCAAAGGGGCCCGAGGCCCCGCGCCCAGCTCTGCTGCAGAGCCTGAGCTGCCCGGCTGCCTGCCAAAGGTACCCGCGCCCCCCTGGGATGGGGACCCCTGCCCTCGCTGCTCCCTGGGAGCTCCGCATCCCACTGGGCTCTGCTCACCTCCTGCTCCTGCTTCCAGGGAGGAGCAGCCCAGGGTGGAAGCGATGGAGATGATTGCGGAGGAGGCTGTGGTGGTGGAGCCAAGAGAGGGTCCGACGGAGCCTGGCATCCCCCAGGAGAGGACAGTGCCTGGTGCCGTGGGACAGCCCCCGTGTCCCGCAGGGGCCGCGGAGCAGCCTGGGGGGCAACCGGCCTCGACAGAGGCAGAGCCACCCCCCAGCCCCTACCTCACCCCTGATTTTGGGAAGGAAGACCCTTTTGAGATACTGGGTAAGGCTGTGAGGGGCTGCCTCATCCTCACACCCTGGGACGCTCAGCTTGGGGTCCCTCGCAGCCCTGCTGGCTCCGCTCTTGGTGCGTCCCCTGCCTGGTGGCCTCGGAGCTCCTCTGTCCCTGTAAACAGGGCTAAAAACATCGTGTACCCCTCTCCCCGCGCTCCTCCGGTTGCAGCCTGGCACCATCCCCACGGCTGCCCAGAAGGATAAGAAGCATGGGGAGTGACAGCGGACGGTGCATCCCGTGTCCTGCGCTGCTGTCCCTGTGGGGCTGGCAGGGCTGGGGGGCTCCTCGCGAGGAGTGGGGGGCGTGGGGGACGGTGACAGCAGCAGCGTGGCTGGAAGAGAGAGCGAGTGGGATGGGGGGAACCTGCAGGGATTGGTGCTGTGTGAGGAGGGTGGGAGCCTGCAAGGGGTGGGTGCTGTGCAGGAGGAGCGGGTACTGTGTCACAGGACGATGCTGTGGGCAGTGACGAGTGATCTGTTGGGGGATGCTGCATCCCCCGGTGCTGCAGGCAGCCAGAAGCCCATGGGATGCAGCCAGGTACCAACTGCCAAGGCTGGGCTGCGCTGGTGGTTGCCTGCATCCTCCCCCCTGCACCAGGACACGCTCCCACCCCGGGGTGCCTGGCTGTGGGGTCTCCTGGCCAGGCTGCTCCCCTTCTCACGCCAGCCCCCCTCTCTGGGCAGACGATGTCCCTCCACCGCCGGCGCCCTTCGCCCACCGCATCGTCACCCTGCGATCCGGCAGCGTCAGCTCCCAGTTCAACCTCAGCTCCAAGGAGATCCTGGGAGGGTAAGGAGGGGCCCGGGGAGAGCGCAGGATACCTGGCTTTCCCCTGGCACTGCCGCAAGCTGCTATCCAGCCTTGGCAAGGGTCCTGGGTCAATGGGACTTGTCTGGTCACGATGGCTGGGGACCTTGGGCAGGATGGGTGCGGAGGGGAGCGGTGGGCAGCACCCCAGAGCAGTGGGGGGGTCCCCAGCAGCCCAGACAGCTGATGGTGGTGGCATTTCTCTCTCTTTGTCTTCCTAGGGGCAAGTTTGGTGAAGTCCACACGTGCACGGAGAAGCAGACGGGGCTCAAACTGGCAGCCAAAGTGATCCGGAAGCAGGGTGCCAAGGACAAGGTCTGACTGATGCTGGAGCAGGAGGCTCCTCCTGGCCACGGGGCCACCAGCAAGTGCCATGGCCAAGGTGGTGGGTGGCTGTGTTGTGCCCCAGTGTGGCCCCTGACACCCTGCACTGCCGTGGGGCTCCTTCTGCAGGAGATGGTGCTGCTGGAGATCGATGTGATGAACCAGCTGAACCACCGCAACCTCATCCAGCTCTACGATGCCATCGAGACGCCGCGGGAGATCATTCTCTTCATGGAGTTGTGAGTGCTGGGGGGTGCTGCCTGGCCAGGGGGCACCATCGCAGGGGACGCTGCAGCGATGGAGCAGATGTGCCAGCTGCTCACCAAGCAGAAGGGCCCCAGGGAATGTCCCTCGCCTCACCCATCCCCTCTCGGGCACCTCCTCATGTCACCTGGCTCAGAAGCAGCCTCGGGCCATACCTGGGTGGGACAGCATCACCTGGGCCAGGGGGCTTTACAGGAGGGTGGCTTGGAGGAGGTCCCCTGGCTGACCCCGCATCCGTCCCTGTGCAGCGTGGAGGGCGGCGAGCTCTTCGAGCGGATCATCGATGACGATTACCACCTGACGGAGGTGGACTGCATGGTGTTCGTCCGGCAGATCTGCGAGGGCATCCGCTTCATGCACCACATGCACGTTCTCCACCTCGACCTCAAGGTGTGGGGCTGGGGGGAGCCTGGGGGGCAGAGGGGCAGCCGGTGGTGTCTGCAGCCACCAAAATGGGGAGCGCTGCGTGCTGGCCTGAGCCCTGTGTGCTCGTGAGGGCAGCGTGTCCCTGACACCGGCCGACAGTGGGAGGGATGCCTGCACGTTGGCATTGCTCTGGCACGGATCAGCCACAGAACCTCGGGGCTGCCAGACCCTGTGCTGGGGATGCCCCTCCCCAGCAGTGGGGCAATGGTCTCCCTGTCCCCACAGCCTGAGAACATCCTCTGCGTTGCTGCCACCGGGCACATGGTGAAGATCATCGACTTTGGGCTGGCTCGAAGGTGCTGTTTGCCCCCATCATCAGCTCCGTTCCTTCTCTTTGTCCCCCCTCCCACCCCTTGGTCCCGCACTGGTGCTGGGAGCCCCAGGACCTGCTCCGGGCTGTGGCTCTGGCACCAGCTCTCCCTGGCTGGCACAAGAGTGCTGGGAGGGCAGCACCTGCTGGAGAGGGACAGTGGTTTGCGGAGAAGCCTGTCCCCCTCCTCCTGACTCACCTCCCCGGCTGCAGGTACAACCCCCAGGAGAAGCTGAAGGTGAACTTCGGTACCCCCGAATTCCTCTCTCCTGAGGTGGTCAACTACGAGCAGGTCTCCTACTCCACGGACATGTGGAGCATGGGCGTCATCACCTACATGCTGTACGTTGGGGGTGCCTGAGGGGCTGCTGGCACCATGCTGGGGTGCCAGGGCAGAGCTCCCCTGGGCACGGAGCCATCCCCAGGCACCCGGCTGCTCAGAGGGCTGGCTGGGAGGGCACAGAATGGGGAGATGGGCAGGTGGGGCTGGCAGGCAGCTGTTTCCCTTCTTGGGGCTGTCCTGCCTTGCTCCCCAGGGCAGCCCCAGCCAGATTGACTCCATTCCGAGGGGTCTGGAGGTGCTACCTCCCCAGGGCAGCCAGCTCCTCACCCTCTGCACCCCCCAGGCTCAGCGGCCTTTCCCCCTTCTTGGGTGACAATGACACCGAGACGCTCAACAACGTCCTGGCTGCCAACTGGTACTTTGATGAGGAGACCTTCGAGAGCGTCTCAGATGAGGCCAAGGACTTCGTCTCGAACCTCATCATCAAGGAGAAGAGGTGCGAGGCTGGCAGCGGCCACGGGGTCCTGGGTTGGGCATCCCCAGCGCTGCACACCCAGCCCCCCCTGGGGACCCCGTGCTGCCCTCCGCACCGGGACCTGCAGTGTGTCCTGCTGTCCTGTGCCAAATGAGCCCCTCAGGGCCCTGCTCTGGCTGCTGGCTGTCCCCAACGATGTGCTGTGTCCCTTCAGGGTCCACTGGACCATTTGGGGACCTGCCCAGCCCCACTGGTCCCTGGGCGCATCCCTCCGGCTGGTTCCTCCCCTGCAGGTTTCTGGGGTTTGGGGCTCTTGGGCGGCTGGAGAAAGGGGTGGTTGGAGGAGAGGGGCTCGAGCAGGAGTGACCCAGGCTCCTTTCACCCCCAGTGGCCGGATGAGTGCTGGGCAGTGCCTGGAGCATCCCTGGCTCAACAACCTGGCAGAAAAGGCCAAGCGCTGCAACCGCCGGCTCAAGTCCCAGGTGCTGCTCAAGAAATACGTCATGCGACGGCGCTGGAAGGTGCGGGGGTTGGCATGGGGAGGAGGGACAGCGCTGTCTGGGGGAGCTGGTGGGGTGCTGCCAGCCTCTGCCTGGCCGGGCATCTGGGATGCAGAGGATGGCTTTGTCATGCTCTGCAGAGGACCAGCATCTCTCCTCTTCTGCTTTTACAGAAAAACTTCATCGGAGTGTGTGCCGCCAACCGCTTCAAGAAGATCACCAGCTCAGGGTCACTGACAGCACTGGGTGTCTGAGCAGGGCTCGTGGGGGAGCCTGAGCCACACGTGAGTTGAGGCCGCAGAGGAACCGCTTGAAAGCCATGGGGCCACGCCTGAGTTCTTCATCAGTTTTGTTTCTGGATGGCAGCAGGACCTCACTGGTGTCAGCCCCTGCCCACTCCCTGCCACAGGGCCCAGGAGCTGAAGCTGCAAAGCTCCTTCCTTGCCCAGGTTGCTGCCAGGTGCTGCTCTGGCCCCTGCAGCGCGTGCTGCACCCCTGCTCCACGCTGCCACCGCTGCTCTGCCGCATCCCCTTGGCTGCGGGACTACTTGGGGACCACGACCCCACCAGGCTCCTCGCCCGCACCCATCGCTGTGGAGCTGCTTTGCTGAGCTCATCCCACCATGGATGGCATCGCTGCACCAGGAACCCGCTGCTGGGGACACCAGTAGGGCCCTGCTGGGGCTCCAGCCCTCACAGATCCCATCCAGCCAACGCTCCCATCTGGATTTCCTCGGACTGAGAGGCTGCTCTTGACCACCAGCTTCCGATTTCATCCTGGCCTGGCTGCGCAGTGCCTGACCCGCAGCACCTCTGCTCCGCTCGTGCTTCCTTCCCGTGGCCTCCGAGGAGAAAGGCTGGCCTGGTGCGAGCCCCGTTGCCGGGCTGCCTGTGTTCTTGCTGCTACCTTGGACCCAAAATGATGCATTCTGCCTGTAAATGCTGCTGCCTTCGCTGCCACTGGACGCTGAGCTGCGCGACCTCCCTTCCCAGCACTGTGGTTTGGCACCGGGATGATGGAGGGCAGGTGTGGACCTTCACTCTGGTGCTTTGGCACCTTCTCTGGGGTTGAAGCGCCTCCTCCCTGACCGGCTGGGCACGTGGGAGTGGAGCTGGCCTCGAGCTGCTGCTCGCACAGGAAGGGAGGAAGCGGCGATTACGCTTCCAGCGGCGTCCCCAGCTGGGATCCAGAGAGCGAAGAAGGAGGCTTTGTGTTCCTCCTGCCCTCCCTGCCCTTCAGCTCTGCCAGCAGGGGAAAAACACAACCTCTGCTTCTCCCGTCCCCTCCAGATCAAGATGAGCGAGGCATCCTAATGCAGAGCAGCTGGACCGCGCTCCCCTGCTTCCGTGAGCATCGCTCCAGCCCCGACCACCAACACACAGGAACTGCTGGTCAGCGGCTGCAGCCGCCAGCTTCCCTCGCTTGCTCCCATTCCTCTGCCTCTCCTCGGACCCCTTCTCCTCCACCTGCACCCCTCGGGGCTCCCCGGACCCCTTCTCCTCCACCTGCACCCCTCGGGGCTCCCCGGTGCTGCTGGAGGACGGGCATCCCACGGGCTTTACAGCTTCCAGCCTTGCTTTCTGTGAGAGGGGCTGGAGAGGGGGGGTCCTGGGCTCTCCCTGCCCTCCAGCTCTGGCTTTTGCTGTGGCTGAGCCCCCCCAGCCAGGGCTGTGTGTTTACTCAGGGGCTGCCTGTGCTCTCTGCGCCTGCTGGAAATGCCCCAGGGAGGGATGGGGAGAGGCACTGGCCCCCCAGCAGCTGAAGGGGGTTTGTGGGGCTCTGCCCGGCTCTTGCCTTCTTGTAAATAAATGTACAGGTCTGCCTACAGCCCCCTCCCTGGGCCACTGCTCCTGCCCGGGGAGCAGCCCCAGAGCTGCAGGTGAGCCAGGAGGGGTCGGGCAGCGGCATCTTGTCCCTGAGGTGGAGGGGATGGAAAGGGCCCTGACTGTGCTGGGGACAGGGACTGCCTGGTGCGTCCCATGTGCAGCTCATGATACCAGGGAGGAGGGTCCAGTCTCTGCCCCACTGTGAACAGCTTTGAGCACCCCAAAGCTGAGGTTAAGGGGGGGATGGATGGGTGTGTGGGTGGATGGATGGATGGGCAGGTGGGTAGAGGTGTTGTCCAGGTTTCAGCATCTGCCCAAACAGGGTGGGATGCCCAGACAAGGGCTGGTGGGAGCCAGTGCCCCTCTGCTGCCCCCGAAAGCGGTTCAGGGGCTCTCGCTGCGGGCGTTCCTCCCAGCCGCTTCCTGCCGGCAGCCTTTGACTGGTTCCTGTTGGTGACCACCCCGTGGGCCTGGAAGCCAGCGCGGCCCCATCTGGTTTGAGTTACGCTTGGCGGTGGTGACGTCTCCTTCCTGCCTGGCCCCAGGAGCCACACATCGCCCTGCAGGCTGCGGGGGCTGCGGGGCTCCGGCGCAGGATGGCTCGTGGTGCTGCCAGCCGAGCCAGCGCCCCTGCATGGTCCTGGATCCCCGAGCTGCTCTGGGGCAGCAGCTCCTGGACACAGCCCTGCGTGTGTGCAGCTGTGCTGCAGCGGCACCCCGCGATGCCCCCAGCTCAGGCTGGAGGATCCCCACCCCCTAGCCCAGTTTGCCTTCCCCAGCACCCTCCTCTCCCCGCCGGGACCCCACAGGGGCACCCATCGCACCTCTGCTGGGGCTGTGGGGCTGGCACCCGTCGGAGCACCCACAGTCCTGTCCGGTGCTCTCAGCCAACCTGCACCCATCCTGCTGGGGCCGATGGGTGCAGTGACAGCGCTGGTTCTGGTCCAGCATTGGCTACGGCAGCCGGTGCCAGCCCATGTGTCAGGGGTCCTTATCGCCCCATGGACACACGGTGCAGTCTGGGCACGTGGGTGTAAACATGCTTGGTGGCAGCATCTGTCCCCGGAGCCCTGAGTGCCTGCACAGAGCAGCACCCTTTCCCGCACCCCTGCCTGTATCCCATTCCCACGATGCCCGTGCTGCCCACAGGGAGGGATGGGGAGCGGGCACCCTCCTGCCCCAGCGCCTGGCAGCATCACCAGCAGCACGTTCACCCGGTGCAGCCTGGTCCCCGGCACAGCCCATGCTGGGAGTGGGTGAGCTGGCTGGAGACCAGGCCACCCACCGCGAGCCGGGAGGACGCAGAGCAGGGAGAGCAGTGAGCCCGAAGCTGGAGACACGGAGAAGGGATGCAGCAGGAGGTCCCAGGGTTTGCAGGATGGGGGTCCCCATCCCCGGGGGGTGATCGGCTGTGCCGTGTCACGCTGCTCCCAGCACAGGGACCCCAGGCTGGGGCACCGCACGGGGCCAGGGTCGCGTGTTCCCAGGCACTGGTGTGAACTGGGATGGGCGATGGGCCCAGCCGTGCTGCGTGGGAACCAGACAGCCCTTGGGCACGGCTGTGGAGCTCGCTTCCTCCCGCGCCCCCGGGGACTGCGCGAAGGAGGGGGCTGAGGTCAGCCGCGCTCGCCACCGGCCACTCCGGAGACGCCAGCATGATCTAGGCACTCAAATATTGTTTTCCACTAGGGAGGGGGAAAAAAAAAGGGAGAAAAGAGAGGCCTGGGTCTGATAAGCTGCCCTTGCTCTGAGAATGATGAAGAGCAAAGCAGCCCTCGCTGCTCTGACCAGAGCTGGGACGTGGCCATGGCCCAGCAGTGGCCATCTGGGGGCTAGTAATGGCACTGATGTGGCCACAGCATTCCCAGTCACCAAGTGATGCCAGCGCAGCCCCTGCAGAGACCCCCGGGACTGGCCAAGCTGGGGTCCCACATCCCCACTGCCCACAGTGGCAGGGAGAGTCCCCACCAGCCCAGTGTCCTGCCCCCATGCCCGCCCTGGTGCTGGTCGAGCCATCGTGTCCAGGTGCTGCTGTCCCAGCCTGGGTGAGCAGGATTGGGGCACAGGGCTCTGCTTCACCAGCATCACTCTGGCCCCCTTCCCGCGCTGCGGAGTTGCTGGCCCCGGTGTCCCCATGGTGCGTGGGAAGGGGCTGGCAGCCAGATCCTGGTCTGGGGATGTGGGGGGAACCCTGCCCACCCCAGTGTCCCCATGGTCTCTCGTGCCCAGCCTGGTGCCTCCTCACCAACAGCCACATGGTGTGAAGCAGGTCGGAGGAACCCACTTTCCACAGCCGCCGGCACAGCTCGGCTCTGGGGGTGCCCTGGCCTTGGGGAGCCTGTGTGGACCCAGGGGGACCCTGGCCGGGCACCAGCACAGCTCCGAGCAGGGACACAGAAAAGACGGGAGGGAAACCTCTCCCTCATCCCTAACAGAGCCCTCCACACCAAGCCACTGCTCCATGCTCCTGCCCCTGTCTGTGTGGATCCTCGAGTGGCCCATGTGCTGAAACCGCTGCCACTCGTGGCACGTGTGGCACCCAGAGCGCATCTGGGCACTTGGAGCCGTTCTGGGTGCAGGGGGGGAGCTGTGAGCTCCGCGGGGACTCGCTCCTGCCCCAGTGCAGTCCCCTGCCCCTCACAGCTGGGCACTCTTCTGCTACCCTGGGGTGGGGCTCCGCGGACTCCTGGCCCGTTGTTGGGGCAGAACCCTGTCCCCAGGATCTCCCAGGGGGCACAGGACCCGAGTGCCCAGCCGGGTGGCCTTGGGGACTTGTGTCCCCATAGCCAGAACCCAGTCAGGGGCAGAGGGTCCCGAGCTCACCCTTGCCCACCCCAGCGGGGCACAGAGACGACAGAGGCACCGTTGGGGAATGTGCTTTATTCGGTCCAGGGGGTGTCCTGGGGGCCAGTCCCTCACTCGAAGAAGAACATGCCAGGCGTCCGGTAGAGGCAGGGGGGCAGCCCCAGGGAGTAGCCGCTGCCCCCCTGCAGTGGGATTGCGCCCCCCGGCCCCCAGGGCTCTTTCTGCTCACCGGCCCGTGGCCCCACAGCCCCGAAGGGTGGCTGTCGGGGGGCTGCGGGGGCCGGGGGGGCTGTGGCCAGGAGATGCTCCAGCGCCGTGCCACATGGCCGCTCCTTCACGCAGAAGCTCAGCGCCTGCACGCGGCACTGGTAGCCGCTGCCCAGTGCCTCATGCCCCGGCCGGCCGAAGGAGCCAAAAACAGGCAGGGGTGGCTGCGCGTAGCCCTCTCCCTCCAAGAAGCAGGATGAGGGGGTCTTGCCCGCGCCCAGGAGGGTGCCGGGGAACGTGGGGGGCACCTGCCCGAAGGGCTGCCCCAGCCCCAGCCCCAGCCCGGGCACAGGCGGCTCCTCGCCCTCCAGCTGTGCCGGGGGGGTGCCCGTGGGCGCGGGGGAGCCCTGCGGGGGCTCCCGGGGCTGGGTGGGCAGCAGGGTGGGCAGCAGGGCAGGGTGCGGCACCGGGCGCTCGCCGGGCAGCGGGTACTGACCTGGCCGGGGCAGCTGCAGCGCTGCCGGGAGCCCCCCGAAGACAGTCTCCTTGGGCGGGTGGCTCTCGGGGGGCGCGAACAACGGCCCCTTGGGCTGCACCGCGTCTGGCAGGTACAGGCAGGGCTGCCTGGCTTTAGGCGGCTGCTGCTGGGCACAGGACTCACCCGGAACCCCGGGGCCTTCGGGCAGCGTGGCGGGGCTTGGTAGGCGCCCCGTGGCCCCTGGCGAGGCGAAACCCCCCTCTGCCTTTCCCTCCTCAGGCAGCAGGGCGGCAGCCAAGCCCCGTGCCCGGAGCCTGGCGAGCTTCCCGCGCCCCTCGTCCCCCTTGGTGCCCGGCACATCCCTGAGCGCTCTCTTCCTGGTGAAACGGCGGCGGCGCCGCAAGAAGCTGCCGTTCTCGAACATGTTGTAGCAGTCGGGGTCCAGGGTCCAGTAGTTGCCCTTGCCCGGCTTCTTGTCGTCACGGGGCACCTTGACGAAGCACTCGTTGAGGGAGAGGTTGTGGCGGATGCTGTTCTGCCAGCCCTGCTTGTTCTCGCGGTAGAAGGTGAAGCGGCCCATGATGTAGCGGTAGATGCCACTCAGCGTGATGCGCTTCTCGGGGGCGCTCTGGATGGCCATGGTGATAAGGGCGATGTAGCTGTAGGGTGGCTTGGTGGCCTCGGGGCCGGTGAAGGGGCCACTGGCCAGCTCGGGGGCCAGCGGGCTGCGCAGCTCCGTGTCGCCAATGGGGATGTCCGTCTGCATCCTACTGTCCGGCCGCAGCCGTCCCGCTCCTCCTCTGCTCCCGCTCTGCCGCGCAACCCCCAGCACGGCCCGTTAAAACCCGCCAGCGAGGGGGCGGCGAGCCCCTCCTCTGCAGAGCCGCCCAGGGCGGAGCGGGGCTCCAGCGTCCAGCGCTGGTCCCTGCGGATGGACAGACAGGCGGACAGACGGACAGACAAGCCGCCAACGCCTGCGGCCGGCAGCCAGCGGCTCCGGGCACAGCCAAGCCCCAGGCACAGCCCCTGGCTCCCCTCTTCCCACGGGAGGTTCCCACGACCTGGGTCTCATCCTGCCCTGCCCTGTGGATGACAGGGGCTGAGCTGCCAGCCCTCAGCTCCCCCAGCCCCCTGCCCACCCCAGTGCCTCAGCTCCTGCCCCCAGCCTGGGCTGTGCCGGGTCCCAGCACCCTGCCCAGCCAGGACACTGGCTCCACAGTGCAGCACAACCCCCAGGAGCCCCCTCACCAGGGGAAACTGAGGCATAGGCAGCAAGTGCCTTTGGGACAGGCTCTTTCAGCAGTGGCCCAAGTGGCCAAGAAGACCAATGGCATCTTGGCTTGGATCAGAAATGGCGTGGCCAGCAGGTCCAGGGAGGTTATTCTCCCTGTGGACTCGGCACTGGGGAGACCGCTCCTCGAATCCTGTGTTCAGTTCTGGGCCCCTCACCACAAGAAGGATGTTGAGGCTCTGGAGCGAGTCCAGAGAAGAGCAACGAAGCTGGTGAGGGGGCTGGAGAACAGGCCTTATGAGGAACGGCTGAGAGAGCTGGGGGTGTTTAGCCTGGAGAAGAGGAGGCTGAGGGGAGACCTCATTGCTCTCTGCAACTACCTGAAAGGAGGTTGTGGAGAGGAGGGAGCTGGGCTCTTCTCTCAAGTGACAGGGGACAGGATGAGAGGGAATGGCCTCAAGCTCCACCAGGGGAGGCTCAGGCTGAACATTAGGAGGGGGTTGATTCACCTTCCCTGGAGGTGTTTAAGGGATGGGTGGACAAGGCGCTGAGGGACATGGTTTAGTGTTTGATAGGAGTGGTTGGACTCAATGATCCAGTGGGTCTTTCCCAACCTGGTGATTCTATGATTCTAGAATTCACTATCAGGTCAGCAGTGCAGCTAACAGTTAGGCACCTCACCGCTGCCTGCACCCCTTACCAAGGGGCTGGGAACCGGGGGCAGGATGGGACCTGAGCCAGCGCAGGGGTCGGGGTGGTCAACTCATGCCATCCCTTGTGGCTGGGGCTGAGCTAGCTCTGCCCACAGTGTGAGCCTCTGCCTGGGCTTAACTCCCCCAGCCGCCTGTGGCCCCCTCGCACCGGTGCCTGTCCCCAGTGCTGCACTCAGTGGTACCAAAACACCACCTTTATTGCTCAGGTTCACAAGGCACCAGGATGGAGCTGGCTCTGTCCCCACTCACCAAACAAGCACATAGCAAATCCTGCCCAGGTGGTTCCCAGGGAATAAATACAGCGATGTGTGCGGAGTGGCAGCCGGCCGCCCCTCCCGGCCAGCGCCTGCCCGTGCCCCACAGCACCGAGCACCCCATGCACACCGGCTTGGGGACTGCAGAGCATCCCGCTCCGAGGCTTTGTCACAACTGGGCTGTCCTCTCCCCCATCCAGGTTCAGGGCTGGCAGAGCTGTTTGAGGACGCGGATGATGTGGCCGGAGGCACCGGGGGCGCAGGGCTGTGGGGCATCACGGAGCAGCGTCGGTCCCATGCGCTGAGCGTGATGGAAGAGCTCCCGCGCAAACACCGGCTCTACCTACGGACACACACGGAGCCGATGGAGGATGGGCGCAGGTCCACGGCCCCTGACCACGATGACCCAAGTGCCCAGCTCGGTGCCACCGTGAATGCCAGCCCCGGCGTGTACTCACGTGGGCCATGATGAGCTTCTGGAAGTGGTGCCCGTCGCTGGTGGGGAACTCCTCCCCGAAGCAGAGGTGGATCTGGTACTGTGGTGCGGGCTGCCCGTGGCTCAGGTAACCCCGCAGCTCTGCAAGACACCAGCCCCGTCAGGGGGCACGGGGACCCGCAGCCCCGAGCAGCCATGCCGGGGCAGGACCTGACCCCTCATCGAGGGGACCGAGGTCTCCCAGGGCAGGGGCGGCAGAGCCCACGTGCCGGGACAGCAGGTGGGCACTTACGGTGCAGGAACTGCTGCGTGTCCAGCAGCTTGTAGGTCCTCTCCCTCTCCAGCTTGTTGGGCCAGTCCCTGTGCGGGGCCAGTGGCCCGTTCCAGTACACCCTGCCCAGGCACTGGCGCTTCATGAAGACGCCCTCGGGCGCTACCCACAGCAACACGCCACGCTCCAGGTGGGGCAACAGCCGCTCCAGCACATCGGTCATGCCGGCCACGCGGCCGCTGCCGCTGAGCGCCCGCGGCGAGGGGAATTCAATCTGCTCCATGCAAGAGGGGCCGTAGAGGCGCTCGCTGTCGGCGGGCACGGCGCGGGAGGTGATGCGGCAGCCCTCGGCCATGCGCGTGGTCACCTCCTTCACCAGCACGTCGCAGTAGTAGAGGCGGACGTGGAGCCAGCAGTCTGGGGCGTGGGGAAGGTCAGCTCGCAGGCAGCCCGGCTTGGGGGGCCACCCAGGGCACTGCCCGGCCAGCGTGGCTCCTACCTGAGTGGTTGACGTCCTCCACGGGGAGGTAGGAGGGGGGTGCATGGAGAAGGTGGCTGTGGGTCGGGTTCCAGCCATAGAAAACTCCCCTCACGTGGTAACCTGGGCCAGGGCACAGAGGAGGTGGCAAAGGGACACGGGCACCTGCCCCCAAGGGTCCCCAGGTGCTGTCCTGGCCCCAGCTCATGGGCCAGGAGGGCAGCAGGGTCCTTCCCACGGCTGCTGCTCATTAGTGAGCCTCATTTAAAGCCCACAGGTGCATGAGCTTTGCTCTGGGGCAGGAAGGGAGCCCCAGCCCTGGTCACCAACCCCATGGTCATGGCCTGCACAAGGGATGGGGCTGCACAGAGCAGGGTTTGCTCCTGCCGGGCAGCGGGAGGTCCCTGCCCCCAGCCCCATCCCGCAGCCGGGGACCCTCACCTGGCTCGGCCGGGTGGGCAGAGAGCAGGCGCAGCGGAGACACGTGGCACATCCCCACCTTCTGCCTCTCCTCCTCTGGACTCCCTGCTCCGCTGCCCTGGGGAGGAGAGCGGCTGTGGTGAGGGCTGGGGTGGCAGCATAGGGACCCCAAGAGTGCTCCCGCCCCACCACCAACCCCAATTCTGGCAGATGCCCTGCCCAAGCCTGGCAGCCGCATGGATGGACCCGCAGCGATGCCCAGGGGAGCTGCGCAGTGGGACAGACGCAGGCAGCGGAGCAGGAGGTGGGCGAGGAGCTTGGGGTCCCACCTTCTCCAGCCCGCAGGCAGCGGACGGCTGGCTCACCTGCTGATGCTCGCCGGCTGGGGACTGCGTGTCACCATCCTTCTCTGCAGAGAGCAAAGAAAACCCACTGAGCCCTGGGGAATGGCAGGAACAGTTCCCAGGGATGGCACCGGGATGCCCAGGGAGGAAGAATGGGGAGGAAGGGTGGTGTCTGCAGGACACGGGGCTTGTACAGGCACGGCACAGGCATCAGCCCCAAGGCTGGCACAGGAGGAGGGACAGCAGGGACGTACCTGCATCCCGGGCGCTGTCGGACACAATCTGGTACACCTTGTAGGGCTCAGAGATGTCCAGCTGGCTCCGCTCAGGCACCTCTTGGAAGTCAGTGCTCTTGTTGAGGGCGCAGCGGAGACGCGTCTTCCAGGTGGAGGGATCAGCCTTGTCCGTCCCCTCGTGGTATTTCCCCTTGTAGACGGCCCAGGCCTGCGGGCAGAGGGTGCCTAGCGCTGCGGGGGCTGCCTGCACCCCGACCCCCGCTTACCGGGGCACGAGCCCACCGGGCTGGGTGAGGGGGAGCAGGGGGATCCCAGGACGGTGCGTGGAGCTGGGGAGCCTGAGGAATGCGCATGGAACTGGGCAGGGGGTTGGGGGGCACATGGAGCCAGGTGGGGGTGTCTTGGGGAGTGCACAGAGCCAGGCAACAGGGAGACCCGGGGGCGTGCACAGAGCCAGGTGAGGGGTCCCAAGGGTGCAGATGGAGCCAGGTGAGGGTCCTAGGGGTGCGCATGGAGCCGGGTGGGGGTCCTGGGAGCGTGTATGGAGCTGGGCAAGGGGAATGTGCACACGGAACTGGGTGAGGAGCCCCCAGGGGTGCACACAGAGGCGGGGGGGGGATGCCGGGGGCGCATGGAGCTGAGCAGGGGGATCCTGGGGGTGCACGGAGCTGGGCAGTGGGATGCCGGGGGTGCATGGAGCTGGGCGGTGGGATCCTGGGGGCACACGGAGCTGGGCAGGGGGATCCTGGGGATGTGCACGGAGCTCGGCAGGGGGATCCTGGGGGCGCATGGAGCTGGGCAGGGGGATGCCGGGGGTGCATGAAGCTGGGCAGGGGGTTGCCAGGGGTGCACGAAGCTGGGCAGGGGGATGCCGGGGGCGCACGGAGCTGGGCGGGGGATCCTGGGGGCGCATGGAGCTGGGCAGGGGGATGCCAGGGGTGCATGAAGCTGGGCAGGGGGATCCTGGGGGTGTGCACGGAGCTGGGCAGTGGGATGCTGGGGGCGCACAGAGCTGGGCAGGGGGATGCCGGGGGCGCACGGAGCTGGGCAGGGGGATGCCGGGGGCGCACGGAGCTGGGCAGGGGGATGCCGGGGGTGCATGAAGCTGGGCAGGGGGATGCCGGGGGTGCCGGTACCTTGAAGAGCGCGGCGTCCTGGTGCTGCCGGTAGTCCTGCTTGGCCGCGTGCTTCCAGGGGATGCGGAAGAGCGTGCGGTGCCGGTTCTCCCAGCGCAGCCCCGGGTACCGGCCGCTGTCGATCTGCGCGATCAGCCACTCCTTCAGCCGCATGGGCGCCCCCGGCTCCGCCATCGCGGCCCCGCACGAAAGGGAAACCGCCCCGAACGCTTTCGCTTTCCCTTTCTGTGCCAGGGCTGCCGGGCGGGGAC
Organism: Phaenicophaeus curvirostris; assembly: GCF_032191515.1. Taxonomy (NCBI): domain Eukaryota; kingdom Metazoa; phylum Chordata; class Aves; order Cuculiformes; family Cuculidae; genus Phaenicophaeus; species Phaenicophaeus curvirostris. The sequence goes on from NC_091409.1 coordinate 8,555,170, forward strand.
ACGGGGCATCCCAGGGGAGAGGGGACACGGGGCATCCCAGGGGAGAGGGGACACGGGGCATCTCAGGGGACACAGGACATCCCAGGGGAGAGGGGACACGGGGCATCCCAGAGGACACAGGACATCCCAGGGGAGAGGGGACACGGGACATCCCAGTGGACATGGGGCATCCCAGGGGAGAGGGGACATGGGGCATCCCAGGGGACATGGGGGTATCCCATGGGACACGGGGCATCCCAGGGGACACAGAACTCACAGAATCTCTAGGTTGGAAAAGACCCACTGGATCATCGAGTCCAGACACGGGGCATCCCAGGGGACACAGGACATCCCAGGGGACATAGGGCATCCTGTGGGACAGGGGACAGGGAACCTGTGGGACAGAGGACCTGCAGGACAGGTCATCCCATAGGAGAGGGGAGAGGGAACCCACGGGAGAAGGGACGTGTGGCATCCCACAGAAGAGCGGGCAGAGAACCTGCAGGACAGGGTATCTATGGAAGGGGGGACACAGAACATCCCGTGGGAGAGGGAACAGGGCATCCCACCAGAGAAGGGACAGGGCACATCACACCCATAGGAAAGTGAAAAGGACACCTGTAGGAGAGGGGCAGGGCACCTCACACCCGTGGGAATGGGGAAAGACCATGGGAGAGGGGACAGGGAGATCCACACGGGAGGGCATAGAACACTGGAAAGTGCTGGTCTCTCTCCTGCACCACGCTGGGTGCCTCCCTTCAGACTTTCAGGACTCCTGCACACTCCCTGGAGGGGACAAGGGACCCTGCTTCCCCAGCCTCCTGCTCTGGGGACCGGGACACTTCCCTGCCCCAAGCGCTGTGTCCTCCCCTCATCCCATGGGTGTAGGTAGCTCAGAAACAGGCATGGGGTTTCCAGGCAGGCGTGAGCAGTGATGTTGCCCCATCTCTCGAATCTCTCCTCCACTCCAGCACTCGCATCTGCCTCGTGGGGCTCTGGGTGCTGAGTCAAATGGGAAGTGGGTGGGAAGGGCCGAGATGAGCTGTGCCAAAGGCTGCCAGGGCCCGCCGAGAAAGCCTGACTCATCTCACATCCACGCTGGCTCACCACCGGCCCTGGAGTTCCTGGCAGAGGCTGTCCCCATGGAGGAGATGGAGAACTTGTGGTCACGGCGCTTCTGGGCATCAGCCTTCCCACACCTCGCGAAACATCTTCCCGTGCCCGCGCCGCAGGGAGTTGGGTGCCTGGGGGTGAGATGGGCATCAGCGCTGGGAGAGGTCCCAGACGGTCCCTTCACTCCTAGCTGGCTCCTGAGCACCCTTCCTCAGTGCCACTGCTGCCAGGAAGGTCTGTCCCTCTATTCAATGGCTCAGCCGTCATTTTGGGGAGGGGAAGAGGGATTCCACCCCGTGGAGGGCAAGGATGGCGCTGGTACCAAGCACTGCCAGGCTGCCCTTGCAAAGGGCTGTTTGCAGCAGGGCTGGCGGCGTGTCCCCTGCCACCCAGCAGCAGCGCAGGGGCTGCTTGGGTTTTGCCTTCTGGGTTTACTGGGCCGCCCTGGTATGGCACTGGTGTCGGCTCCACCATCACCGCTGCAGAGCCATGTGTCACTGCACGGGGAAACCCGTCTCTTCCTCCTAGCCCGCAGCCGGCCGGGTCCCCTTTTGCACCCTGCTGGGTTTCCATTCCAGCTCTGAGTCAGAGAAAGTCACCTCTGATGGGGAGGAGAGAGGAGGCTCGAAGGAGCCAGTGGGCTGCTCGGGGCTGCGAAGCCTTGAAATGAATAAGCAGACTACAGCGCTGGGCTTTCCCGCAGGAAACGAGGACGAGGGGCTGGCCACATGGCATGGGGATGCGGTGCGGCCGCATGGCACAGAGGAGCTGCACGGAGTTGTCCAATCCCATGGATGTGCTCTCCTCGAATCCTGTGTTCAGTTCTGGGCCCCTCACCACAAGAAGGATGTTGAGGCTCTGGAGCGAGTCCAGAGAAGAGCAACAAAGCTGGTGAGGGGGCTGGAGAACAGGCCTTATGAGGAACGGCTGAGAGAGCTGGGGGTGTTTAGCCTGGAGAAGAGGAGGCTGAGGGGAGACCTCATTGCTCTCTCCAACTACCTGAAAGGAGGTTGTGGAGAGGAGGGAGCTGGGCTCTTCTCCCAAGTGACAGGGGACAGGACGAGAGGGAATGGCCTCAAGCTCCGCCAGGGGAGGTTCAGGCTGAACATTAGGAAAAAATTTTTCCCGGAAAGGGTTATTGGGCACTGGCAGAGGCTGCCCAGGGAGGGGGTTGAGTCACCTTCCCTGGAGGGGTTTAAGGGACGGGTGGACGAGGCGCTGAGGGACATGGTGTTTGATGGGAATGGTTGGACTCGATGATCTGGTGGGTCTTTTCCAACCTGGTGATTCTCTGAGTCTATGATTCCTTACTGAGCCTGTCCTCAGCCTCTTTACACCAGAGCAGAGCCTGCCCACCCTGCTCGGGGAGCAGAGCCAGGGCTGATGCAGAGTCTCTCCCTGCTTGACATGAGGAGGAGCGATGATGCCAGCTCTGTGGCTCTGAGCACTGGGAGCTGGAGGAGACTTGGTTTAGGAAGAGGGGTGACAGGAGAGACCCCGTGGCCCAGCCGGCACTGGGCTGTGCTCGCCCTCATCCTGGCAGCCTGCAGCCATCCCGCTGCAGCCGCTCGAGGCGGCGCAGGAAGCCACTCTGCTCTCCTGCCAGCAAGCTCGGGATTTCCAGCCAGCTGCGCCTCTGCGGGGGCAGCACCCTGGCCCCCTCCTCACCCCTCGTCCAGGCAAACCAGGGGTTATGTTCTGGGAAAAGGACCCAGAACCAACCAATGAGGATCTGCCCGATTGCCTTGGGAATCGGGGCGATGGCAATGGGTCATTGCACAGCCTCTCTCAGCCACTTGCACAGATTATACCCAAGGCCGGGAGATAATCGAAGCCACCAGCTCGTTAGCCAGCTCCAGTCTGACAGGATAAGCCTTTATCTGCTAGGATCTCATCTCCCAGTGACACACAGGACCCGTGGGATCCAATTACCCCAGCATCAGCGAAGATGCTCCGGAGCTGGTTTCCCCCACTGTGCTGCTTCCTGTGCAGGAAAAGTGAAGCTGCTTAACCCTTAAACCTTTCATGTTGAAATGAGCTTCAAAAGGAGTCAAACATTAACTCACTGCTAACCCTGCCCTCGCCTGGGGTTTTCCAGTGGTGCAAAATGGATCTGCCAGAATAAATACATCTTGCTGCTTGGTAGAGCTGGGCTGGAGGTGCCATTGCTCAGCTTTTGGCCTCGCCGTGGGTTTACAGAGCGAAGAGGGAAAACCTGGGTGTAAACACTGCTGCCCAGTGTGTCCCAGCGTGGGGCTGATGGGGTGGTGCAGCCACACGTGAGAAACATCCATCCCCAGTGCATGGTCCTTGGGGGGCAAAGGGAGAGCCTGGGGCCAAGGGAGCTGGGAGGAGAGGGTGACCCCACAGCAGAGGGTGCAGGAGCAGAGGAGGATGGTGCACCTCCGGCTGCTCCTCTGGCTCAGCATCCATCCAGTGAGGCGGGAATTGGGCTCCCACCTCTGCAAAGGTGAAATAGAATCATAGAATAACCAGGTTGGAAGAGACCCACCAGATCATCGAGTCCAACCATTCCCATCAAACACTAAACCATGTCCCTTAGCACCTCGTCCACCTGGGCCTTAGGAGGAGGTCCAGCCATAAGGCTGCTTACATGGGACTCTCTTGGGCTCCCAGGGGCAGCAGCTGCTGCAGCAGGCTCCAAAATCACCCACTTGTAAGAAAAGTAGAGGTTCAGGGCACCAAAAATTGGAGCATGGTGAGGCACAGCAGTCTGGGCAGCAGGTGCAATGCCTCCCCTGCTGCTCCGTGCACCCCTTGCAGCACCCTTGGCACAGGGCCCCGCGCTGCCCAAGCGCCAGCACGGCGTGTGCCGAGGGGCCCCCGGGACACCCAACCAGCTGCTCGCCTTCAGCAGCCACGCAGGGTTAAATGAGTGATTATTAATTACTAATGGGCATGGCCTGGCCCGTGCTGATGTCTCCTGGAAGCAGCCAGGGCAGCGTCTGCAATCTCGTGCCTGGCACCTCATCAAACACCCTGTTGGAAACCTGTCCCTGTCCTGCTCCTGGGAGACATCCCCCCACCATGGGAAAGGGGTGCCAGGGAGGAGGGGGACCTCAGGAATGCGATTTGGCTCCCAGCACACGTGATGCTGATGACCCAGCTGGGCTTCCCCAGTATCGTCTTCACCTGGGACTCTGCCCCGGGGAAAGGTGTAAATAGGATGGGGCTGGGGAAGAAGTGGATCTTGTGCTGCTTGGCTGGGGCCAGGCTCCCAGTGCTCCCCATAGCTGAAGCCAACAGACCCCCAGTGCTCCTGGAAGGCTTCGGTTCTGGTGAGTGAAGAGGCTGCAGTGGAGAGAGCTCCATGTAAGTGCCCAGCAGCTGCTACTTGGCCCCTCCTGGAGCAGACCCTGGCCCTACAGGGAGCTCTGCTCTGGCACTTGTGTTTCTGACTTCTCCTGTAACCTTCTTCAAGGTGCCTCCCTCTCTGGGTGTGCTGGTGGCCCCAGCCCATTCTTCCCTGAGCTGCAGGGAACCACCAGTAGCCTCCAGCTCAGGTCCATGTCAGGACCTTCCTCCTCAGTGTCCCCCCAGACCCAGCCAGCGCAGGGGAGTTGGGCTGCACCCAGGCAGACTGCAGAGAAAAGGTATTTATTAAGGGAGGGGGGGCATAGAAACTCTTTAAGCAAAAGGGCTTAAGGCTCTGCTTTAGTGAGGTCTGGCCAGGTTAAATGCTCGGTTCCCACCTTGTAAAGATTGTGCCCTAGGAGGGGTGGGAATAGGGTGTGATGGACTCCTAAAGCTGCGGTGCTTGCTCAGGGCATGTGCTTGGCTGGGCTGGAGCTGGACCCTTGCCTGGGAGCCGATGTGGTGGCATCGTCTGCCAATGCACCTGCATGTCCCTGCTCCGCAGCCACTTGGCTCTGGGAGCTTGTGCTGCTGGTGGGAAAACCACTCAAGAGGGCAGTGCCAGCTCTCCCACACCCTGTGCATCCTCATGCAGAGGGCACCCAAGGGCTAAAGCTGCTGCTGGTATCACCTGGGTGCTGTCCCTGCTCAGGAGAATCCCCTCTGTCGCTCTGCCCTGAGCAGGAGCCCACAGTAACCCGAGGGCCATCAGCTGCTCTTTCACTGGGTGTCCCCAGTATGCTGGACATGAAGAGGCTGAGCCCACGGAGCGTGGCAGAGCCCAGCAGTGCGTGCGAGTCCCTCCCCGACAGCTGAAAGCCAGGACAGAGGATGGCACGCTCCCACTCCTGAAGAGAAGAAGGAGTTGGGCTTGGCAAGGCTCCCCAGCACAGCACTCCCCCAGCCTGCCATGCTCCGGCTCCTTTGTCTCTCCCAGGCTGTTGGGTGATTCTTGCTGCTCTTCCTTGGCCGGGGTCACTTCAGGCAAGCTGGGATGCAGGAGAACGTCCTCTTCACCCGCAGCAAGAAGGGAGTCGTGCTCCTGATGTCTCTGGCTCTTGGGACCAGTCCTTGCAGAGCTCCCTCCCTCCTGGATGGCCCTCCTCTCCCTGCTGGCAGCAGGGACCTGATTTCTTCCTCGTCGTTGAAAGGGGATGCCCCATACCTCTGCTTCAGGTGCCTGCGGACCTGGGGAAGGAGGGAGAAGCAAGCTTAAGGTGACTGTTTCCAAGGGCAGATCCAAGCCTGGCAGCAAGGGGTGTGGGAAAACAACCTGCCCCCGCCAAGGAACTCATCATCGCTCTAAGATGCATGAGCAGGCTCAGCTGTGGAGCAGAGCATGGGTGGCAGAGGCGGATTCCCCCCCTGTGCCCACCTTGCGGGCTGCGCTGCCACCAAACTCAGCCAGCTGCTGCCTGAAGCCAGGGTTGGGGTTGGCGACAGGTCGGATGGTTCGGACAGCCTCCAGCACCTCCTGGAAGCTCAGCTCCGTCACAGCCATGATGTAGGCGACGACCACGGTGGTGCTGCGGGAGATGCCGGCGAGGCTGGCAAGGGAAAGGGCAGAAGGGCTGCTGCTGGCAGTGCACCCTGACCCCATGCTCAGCCCTTCCTCCACCCATACTTCAGCTATTTCGGTTCCTCTTCTCCAAGAACTTGCTCTCTGGGAGGCCCGAGCCCTTACAAGGTCCTCTCCATCAGTGCCTATAAATACCTGCTCCTCCCCGGGGAAGCGAGAGCAGCAGCCGCTGCCTGGCCGCCTGCCCCAAACCCGCTCTTCCCGCTCGCTCAGCTGCCCCATCTCCAGGGCTCCTCAGATCCCACTGGGTTTGAAGCACAAACCGCAGCCGAGGGTGGATCCCTAGGCACAGAGCCCTCTGGCACAGGCTGGTTCTGCTCAGGGCTCTGCAGCCAAAGCAGGGGGGTGCTGAGGGCAGGGTCTCTTCTTTGGTCTCTGCTGTGACAGGGGGACATGGCACTGGGCACAGGGACAGAAGCGTTACCAGTGGACGAGGCAGTTCCCTCCGTGCAGACGACACTGATGGATAAAGCTGATGCATTCCTTGAAGTGCCTCTTGCTAGGAAGAAAAATAGACAAGGCAGAATAAGGACTTCAGAGGAAGAACAGGATTTTTAGGCTGCAGGCAATGCGGTCCTGCGTGTTTGAGGATGCAGCACTAACACGAACTGCCTGGTGCTTTGCAGGCACAGCCAGGGGCTGCTGAGACCCGAGCAGCTCAGTGCTGTTATTTCCCAAGGGAAAGTACATGGGCTCATGCAGTGTTGGGGACGGGAGTGGGCTCTGCGGTGCTGGGACGTGTGGGGCTGCCCTGGCACTCCTGGGACTCATGCCGGGCTGGGAAGAACTTGGCTGCTCACACCTCTGGCCACACCAACACCTTTGGCCAGCTCCACATCCACTCCCCCATTCCCAGGGGCTGCTCACTGTGCCTCTCCAGCAGCACTGCAGGGAGGCTGGGACTTGCTCTGCAGTAGTTACTGAGCTGCGATGCTCTTGGGGTCCAGCGATGGTCCCCAGCACTGGGGCATCCTGCCTGTGGGTCACTATGCTTGAGGAGTTGGAGGCAACACCTCCAGGGCTTGGGGTGCTGTGGAACTCCCACCCCAATCACCCCTCCCATGTGCCCTGAGCCAGCCCTGGCTACTCACATGTTGGCCTCGGGGGTGTCGGGCAGGGGGATGCGGAGGTAGGTAATGTCCTGGAAGACACAAAAGGAAGAGGAGAAACTGGGGTGCTGAGGTCGAGGTGCTGTGGGTGCTTGTAGCTGGTCTGGTGGTGCTTTTGCTCCTTCTCCCGGTGCTGCCAACAGGGTTTCACCCCCACAGCACAGCAGCCCCTACGGGGACACGGCTGCTCTGTCCCTTGGCAGCCAGGGACAGGCGGCTCGTGGGAGGGGATGGGAAACAAGATGAAGCTGGAGAGTTGGAAATTGTTTCCCCTTCGTGTTCAAGGCCAGGTTATAACCACAAGATGTCCAGTTTCCCGTGCCGTGGGGGCTGCCCAGCTCCTCTGGGATCACTGCCTGGGAAGAGGGGAGAGGTGCGTGTGCTGTGGGATGCTCAGAGGGGGAAGGAAGTTACTACAGCATGGAAGGAGCTGCAGAGATCGACACAGCGGCATTGGTGGGTTTACCCTGGAGAAGGGAAGGCTGAGGGGAGACCTCATTGCTCTCTCCAACTACCTGAAAGGAGGTTGTGGAGAGGAGGGAGCTGGGCTCTTCTCCCAAGTGACAGGGAGCAGGATGAGAGGGAATGGCCTCAAGCTCCGCCAGGGGCGGCTTAGGCTGAACATTAGGAAAAAATTTTTCCTGGAAAGGGTCATTGGGCACTGGCAGAGGCTGCCCAGGGAGGGGGTTGAGTCACCTTCCCTGGAGGTGTTTAAGGGATGGGTGGACGAGGTGCTGAGGAACATGGTTTAATATTTAATAGGAATGGTTGGACTTGATCTGGTGGGTCTTTTCCAACCTCATGATTCTATAACCCTACCTGCAGCAAGGGCTGGGGAGATTCATGGATCGAAACGATGTGAGTGATCTTGTTCCGGCTAAGCTGCTCCAGGTCTTTGGCATCTAAAGGACAGAACTAGATATTAACATGTACTTGTTTCTAACCCTTCTCTTCCCAGCAGCACATCCACCGTGCTCCTGCAGACAACCCAGCACGCAAAGCCTGGCTCCGGAGGACCAGCTGCATCACAGCCCCCACCAGCAGTGGCACAGGCACGGGCAAATACACAAACGCACCCTGGAAATCTGGAATGCAAACCCTGTGATAGAAACCAAAGACCTCCTCCCTCCAAAGGCATTTATGACCGTGCTGCTCCTGCTGGGGTGAGAACTGGCATTTGCGTGGAAAATCTCCCTCCCCTGCAGGCAGGCGGCTTCACGCTCTCTGCCTGCACCTCCCTTCTGCAAACACACACACCCAGCAATGGGACTTGCTGCAGCCTGAGGGATCTGCTCTGGCTTGTGAGCCACACAAAGTGGAGCTGCAGGGATTTATACCGACCCCGAGTTTGGCTCAGTCTGAGCTCCCCTCCAGCACCCGAGAAATCTGCAGAAAGCACCTGACCTGCAACTTGCAGTGCTTTGCGTGCATCCTCCCTGCAGTGCCATGCTCAGAAATGGGGTCTCCTCATCTGTCTGGGGCAATGTCCGCCTTCTCGCTAACACTTCAGCATCCCTACCTGGGATCCTGGTCACAGGTCCAGCTCCATGGTCCCTGTGCTGGGAGGGGAGCATGCTCATCTTGCTGCCTGAGCAGCTTTGTAGCCGTCTCTCTTTCCTGCCATGACCAGCGGATGCTGCTCGAGCTACCCAAGAGGAGAGCTCTCATTTTCCCGTCTTGTTGCTTTGGATTTCTAAACTTTCACGTGGTTTAAAACCTTGGCTCAGGAACCTAGACTGCAATGTGCTAGCAGCATGATGAGAATTTTAAAAGGAGTGAGTCTCAGAGGGACTCTTCGTGGGTGAGCCGTGCTGTGTGTGTGTGGGGAGGCACCCACCACCTTCCTGCCCACCTCAGTCAGGTAGAGCAAGGGTCACCAGTGGCACCAGTGTTGAGGCTTGCAGCAGCTGGAGAAAAAGCCTCTGTGAGCCGTCAGAGCTTGATTCAGCAGGCTTGGATCTCTCAGCAGAGCGAGACTCAGGTGGCATCAGGCCAAGAGCCCACAGCAGTGGGTACTTGCAGGAACCCTTTTGATGAACCCGAGAGCCCTCTGCTCACAGCCAGCACCCAAACCACCCCAAGATGCTCCCGTGGGGCTGTCCTGGTCAGGCTGCCCTGTCTGGGGCTGCTGCTCCAGCTCCAAGGACATTTTCTTAGCAGGTCATGCCAGCATTTTTAAACCTATCAGCACTTACAGCAGGTATCAAGCTGCCAAAAAAAAAGCAGCTAGGGAGGCAGGAGGCACTGATAAATGTTGTTTTTCTCAGGGCAGGTACCAGTACTTGGCCATGAATTGAATGAAATGAATGAAAACCCCTTAAAATATTGAACTGGTGTGAGAAAGGGTGACCCTGCCTCTGAGAGAAATCCCCTCCTGAGAATGGGCTCCCCTGTCCTGCACCTCCTCTGGTCGCTCTGAGCCCCTCCAGTCCTGCTTCCTTGCACTAGTGCAGCACCACCAGCTCCTCTGCTCCTAGCACAAGGTCTATGCCAGCTTGAGCATGTGGCTATGAACTCCCACAGTTCATAGCCCCCACAGTATGAACTCAGCGGGGTTTGGAAGCAAATCCCAGCTGGAAAACCTTGTCCCAGTAGGGTGCACTTGGGTCAGCCCCAATCTTTGCTGTCTCTGCCTGTGCTACAGCTCCAGGCTGAGCTCCCCGGGGTGGCAGGGGAAGGGGCTCTGCCAGGCGCTGGATGCCCTGAGCTGGGCTCAAGCAAACTGGGATGATGGGGAGCAGAGTGGGCTGGAAAGCGGCTCCCATTCACCGGTGAGATGACATGCTTGTGCATCACAAGATCCCTGAGCCTGCCTGTGGTGGCTGGACAAGCCCTGCAGAAGCCAAGTGACAGTGTCTGGCCCCCAACACAGCCCACCCGAGGGCAGCAGGCACCGTGTGGGCATGGAGCTCCCTCGTGGCACCAAACCGTGGGTTGGGACAAGCCCAACTCCCCATCTGGAGGACATCTCTGCGGAGACAGGGCTCTGCTTACCGATGAAGTTCCCAAGGTAGAGGCCGGGGAGGATCTGCGGGACACAAGGAGAAGTGGCAGGGTGAGTAGCGACCTCATGCCATGGTTCCCACCACACCAGGACCCCCACGGGCGGTGGTGGCCTCGTTGCTCCTCTTAATTATCAATAAGTTCTTCACTGGGGCATTTTATTTGAGCTCAGCAAGCTGTGAACACCTCCACACAGCCTTGGAGTGCAACCGTGCCTTGTGTGACCAACCCCTCCAGTCCCAAGCTCTGCTCCCCTCACTCTGTGTGGGAAGCCCGTTTCTAATAGCGCAGGAACAGATCCCCCCAGACACCGTGACTTCATCTGACTTTTCTTGTGAAGTTCCACTTTTCACGATGAAAAGATAATTACTAGACAATGCCTCTGTTAATTGCACTGCGGATGCAGAGGTGGGAATACCTGGCACTCCTTCTTACCCAGAGCTATTTTCCAGCTCCCCTCTCTCCCAGCTGCCCTTAGGCTGTGCACCCCATATCCAGCCAGTTCCCTGCTGTGATATGGGACCTGGGCAGGCAGAGGCACTTTCTCAGCATCGCTGGGTTCACACTCATCTCGCTGCCCGCATTTGGGAATGTTTTCTCTTGGCCAAACACCTTTAATGAGGGGTGAGGGTGGCATTATGATTCCTAAGCTTTTATATCACTTTTCTTTTGACAGAGCGCCTTTAATTTGCAGCTGCAGCACTGAGAGGAGCTGGGAGGAGAGCATCGGTGAGCAAGAGAAGGATGCCGAGCCTCAACTGAAGGTGCCTTCCCATTCCCAGCACCCTCCTGACCCACTGGGGAGAATAGGGCAGCACCTCCCCATCTGCAGTGCTGAGCGCCTACCCGGAGGGCGAGAGCTTATGGGGCTGGGGAGGGTGTTTAGAGCGTAGGAGATGGGGATCCGGGCAGGAAGGAGGTGCCTCTGTTCCTCCGTGACAAGGGGAAACTCCAACAACCATATAATAGTGCCCATCCCCAGTGCCCGGTGATGCGAGCCCCATGCACAGCCCAGTCCCACCGAGCCGGGGCTGTGGGACCACCAGGCTCAGGTCACACAGGGCTCCCAAATGCGTTCAGGAGCTGCTGGTTTGGGTTTAAAGGCACTGGGGAAAGCTCCCCCGTTGGTTGGAGGGTCTGGCTGTTACCCCCCACCCTCTGCAACCCCCAAGAGGCTGGTGGGATGAGACCCAGGCTGCGGACTGGCGCAGCGTCCCTGCCTTCTCCTCCAGTTCGGCTCGGCCAGTAGGTAAACAAGCTGCCGGACGGCGAGCCCCGTACCGGATCTGGTGTCGACAAGTCAAACAACCCCAGAACAAGCTTCCGGGCAAACATCTCCCACCTCCAGCAGCGGCACCAGCTGCCCCAGTGCTCCCCATTACCTGGCTCATGCCGTTTCCCATGGCCGGCGGTGGGGATGGGGCGTGCGTGTCCTTGTCCCCAATGCCACCAGGTGCAGCCGCCGTCCTCGCTCCGGACGCTCTGCGGTCGGGTTTCTGTCATGAAGAGCTTGGCTTCCCCTGGGATCGCTGCCCGTGGCGGTGGGTTCGTTCCCAACGCGGTGAGGCTGAGCTGGTGGTGGCGGGGACAGTGGCCACCGTCCTTCGTGGCTCCTGGCGAGGCCCTTTCCCGCTGCTCTCACGGAAAGCAGACAAAGGAGGAGAAACTCCCCCTCTGCGCTGTGGCGTGGGAGCTGCGCGGCTGCTGCCTGTCGCCGCGGCCGCACAAGGCTGCAGTGTTGGGAGAAGAACAAAACCTTTGTCCCGCTCCAGCAAGGAAAGGCTGTGCCTCCCTGGCCGCGTGGCCACCCCTGCCCGCGCCATGCTGGCCCTGCCCACACCCCGACCACCCCTGCCCATGCCACGGCCACCACTCTCCATGCCAGCCCTGCCCCAGGGCACCTGGGGAGGGGGAACAGAGCTGGGACGCTTGGGTGGGGGGCACTGAGGGGACAGAGCGGGGATTATTGGGGATGCAGGGTGGGAGGATGCAGAGCAGGGGACTTGGGGGCACTTGATGGGATGAGAGAGGCTGGGGGTTGCTGGGGTGCAGGAGGTGGGAGCCCACAGGGTGGGGGGGGCTCAGAGCGAGGGGCTGGTGTCCCAGTCCCACGATCACACTCTGTTGCTCAGTGATGCCATTCTGTGAGGACAGGGATGGTTCCTGCCTCAGCACCAGCCCCAGCCTCGGGCCAGCACCCTGCTACTACCACCCTTGTGGGAGCATTGGTTGAGCTGAACCTTCTGTACTCAGCACAAGTGAGACCGCTCCTCGAATCCTGTGTTCAGTTCTGGGCCCCTCACCACAAGAAGGATGTTGAGGCTCTGGAGCGAGTCCAGAGAAGAGCAATGAAGCTGGTGAAGGGGCTGGAGAACAGGCCTTATGAGGAACGGCTGAGAGAGCTGGGGGTGTTTAGCCTGGAGAAGAGGAGGCTGAGGGGAGACCTCATTGCTCTCTCCAACTACCTGAAAGGAGGTTGTGGAGAGGAGGGAGCTGGGCTCTTCTCCCAAGTGACAGGGGACAGGATGAGAGGGAATGGCCTCAAGCTCCACCAGGGGAGGTTTAGGCTGGACATTAGGAAAAAGTTTTCCACAGAAAGGGTCACTGGGCACTGGCAGAGGCTGCCCAGGGAGGTGGTTGAGTCACCTTCCCTGGAGGTGTTTAAGGGACGGGTGGATGAGGTGCTGAGGGACATGGGTTAGTGTTTGATGGGAATGGTTGGACTCAATGATCTGGTGGGTCTTTTCCAACCCGGTGGTTCTATGATTCTTTCAGCTGAGTCAGAAGACCTGCTTAGGGAAGAACCTGGAGAGGTTTGGGAAGCAGCTAGAAAGAGAAGCAGGGAAGCCTGAGACGACAAAAATATGCCTTTATGCCAAAGACCTTCAAAAGCCTCCAGAGCCCTGTTTGTTTGTAGAGAACTTCACGAGAATCCTGGCATCACTTGGATTCTGAGACCAGTGAGTATGTGCTCTCCTGAGGAAAGTGGGACCGGGATGAATGGATGCCTTCGTTCTGCAGAGGGAGAGGAAAATGAGCAGGGAGTCCAGAGGATGAACTGGGCATGGCAGGGTGGCTGGGAGGGGCAGGGAGCTTGACTGGGGCCTGGCCAGCTTGTCCTACCAAAACACTTCTTGTGCAACAGCTCCTTTCAGCAGCCAAAAGGCAGCTCCGGTCATTTGTACAGCCAAAGTCAACTCAACGGTGAAAGGATAAAGTGCAGAGTCCTTATGTGGAGGAACAGACTGTGCTCCCAGGGGCTCTTGCAGTGGGTTTATGGCCAAATTCAGGCTCTGAAACCTTTTCTCTTGGCTGCAGGTATGTGAGGTGTGAGTGCAGGGCAGCCCCTAAAGCCAGGGTGATGAAAACACCCCGGTTTGGATTTAGGGAAATCCCACTGCGTTAGGCATCAGCGGAGGAATTCCAGCCAACTGTGCTGAGCAGATTCCATCCTGAGGATGGGAAGAGATTGTGAGAGACTCCATGAGCAGCCTGGAGCACTAGCTGGGGTGGGTTTGGTTGGCGTTAGCTCCTCTCTGCTCTGCAGCCAGAGACCCAAAGGGCAGCCTCGTGCTCTGAGCCATGTTTGTCCCCCCCAAACCCAGAGCTGTGCCGAATGCAGCCCCTTCCACCTCAGCCACTGGGGACTAAGGGAAAACCGTGTTTCCTTTAGGAATTCTGACAATCCATTACTCTGAGAAACATTTGCTTCTGCTGGATGCTTCAAGCCATTTGACATCATGAGCATAAGTGACATTAGGGTAATTAAAAATACTCCCATCTGTGAGTCCTGCAAGCGAGCAGTCGCTTTGCTCCGTGCTGGGATAGGAGGATTCACCTTGCCCTGTGGGTCAGGCCCCTCCGTAAGGGCAGCTGGAGAAAGGAATGGGAGGCAATTATGCAAACGAACATGTGAATTACTGCCATGAAGAGAGCAGCTAGCAATTATCTAACTCTACACGTAGGAACGTGTTAATTGGCAACAAAAAAACCTTATATTAAGCTGATTTTTTCTGCCCACAGCTTCAATTAATGGGGTAGATAACCAGAACACTGTAAACAGGGATGCATGAAAAGCCTGTGATCACTGAGATCGAACCAGCAGCTGAAATGGGACAGTGTGGGGCTGACCTCAAAACTCGCAGACAATTAAAAATTAACTCGGTGTTACTCCTTCTGCTGGGCTGTGCCCTTGAGGAGCCCGTGGTGAGATGCTGCGGGCTGCCTGCTCCCACACTCGGCTGCAGTGGGAGGTCAGGACTCGCACAGTGCCATGTCCTGGGGGTGGTGTCCTGGGGAGCCCTGCTGCTTGGGGGGCTCCTCTGTGGCTCTTGTGGGCCACAGGTCTCTGACATCTCTCATGGCTTTTCTGTTCGTTTAGCCTGGAGAAGAGGAGGCTGAGGGGAGACCTCATCGCTCTCTGCAGCTCCTGGAAAGGAGGTTGTGGTGAGGTGGGTGCTGGGTTCTGCTCCCAAGGGACAAGGGATAGGACAAGAGGAAACGGCCTCAAGTTGCACCAGGTCAGGTTTAGATTAGATATTAGGAAAGATTTCTTTACTGACAGAGCAGTGAAGCCCTGGCATAGGCTGCCCAGAGCCGAGGTGGAGTCCCCATCCCTGGAGGGGTTCAAAAACCATGTAGACATGGCACTTTAGGACATGGTTCAGCAGGCTTGGTGGGGCCAGACTGATGATTGGACTGGCTGAGCTGAGAGGTCTTTTCCAACCTCAATGATTCCATAATTCTGTGATTAATTTTTTATGTAGCATAAACAAATTTAAACTGTGACTTAAGAAAATTCCTGACAACATATGTTGTGTTACTTATACTGCTGCAAGCATGTGACAGAGTTTGTTTATTCGGTACCGTGGAACTTCCCCACAGGCTGCCTGCTCTGCCCTTCCTCCAGGAATCCTCCTCACACCTACAAATCTGAGCTCTTTGCACGAGGGAGCTGTTGTTGGATCCTGTGCGCCCATAACAATGAAGAGCTGTGCTGGCATTCAAACAGATTCTGAGTCAGGTGAGGCAAGGCTTCCACTCCGAAATTCTGGGAATGAGGAGGAAACGCGAACGTTACAGCCAGTAACTCCACTCTCCCATCTGTGTGTTGGCAGGTCACAAGGTGAAGGAGTTTTCCTTCTGAAAACTGAAGGATATGAAGCTCTGAAATATATGAAGCTCTGAAAACTGAAGGATATCAGTGACTGAAGAAGGTGAGGAGGACTCTGTCTTTTTCTTTGGGAATACTTGGCAGGCAGTGTGGTTCTTTGCTCTTGTTCCATCCCCTCCTTCTGCTGGTGACTCGTTCTGTCCTCCTGGGCCTGGCTTGTGCTCCTCCGCCATCCCCAGGGGGATGACAAAGCTTCTTACCATGGCTTCTCCCCATCGGTCAGATACTTCATCTGGGATCAGAGTTCTTCTGCTCTGTGCATGTGTTCTATATAAACACTGGATATGAGGCAGGTCTAACTGTACACCACAACATCAGCGACTGGTTTGTAACACGCATTTCTCTGCGCTTTGGGGTCTGAAAGTTTGACTTGAGAGTTTGCTGTTGTAGAGTTTGCCACCGTCTTTAAGCCAGCAATGGATTTTCTTGCCTGAGTGCTCAGCTGCCCCTTTCCTCTTCTCAGTTGCTCCTTTCCTCTTCTCCCAGTACACCCCACTGAAGGTCTGCTCATACAGAGGTGGGTTTGCTTGCTTTTCTGATGCACAATTTACTCTGAATCGCTGTAGCCTCTCCGTGTGTGCCATAAAGAAGGGTAACCAAAGGAACGTGTGGTTCTACTCTTGCTGTTGGACGTGTCACATGAACCTTGTTTACTCCTGTACACCTATAGGATTCACCTGCCCTGCTGCTGCTACCTTGTCTCACTCCTCTCTTTTTTTTCACTGGAAAACTGGTGTCACCGGATCATCAGGAATGTCAGTTTGACAAATCAGCCAGGGCTGAAGCTGAAATCTCAGTCTGGGTTGAATGCTGGCAGCCTTTCTTCTTCCTCAGCTTCACAGAACGTAGGGAGAGGGTGATTCATAGGAGAGAACTGTTTGATTTCTTTTGCTACTGGATTGAGTTTGATAGCTTTCATTTGATTAACACATCTTCCCAAAAGGGATCTCACCTCAGTTTGATGGCTTAAGAGACAGGAAAATCCACCGTTTCTCTCCACGGAAGTTCAGCAGAGCTCGTGTTTGCTGTGAACGGTCAAAAGCCTTTCTGGGGGGAGGGTGCAGCAAGCTGCCTTGGGTAGCGGCACGCTGACACAAACAGCTTCGCAACAGCCTTGAGGAACAGTACTGGCTCAGGCCAGCTGCTCTTTCATTTTCCAGACACCATTCGAGTACTTTCTGACTTTTAACTTTTCCCTGCAATTTTTAGTAAGATATCACGGTGCGGTGTTGGCTCGAAGCTCGAGTAGCAGCAGCCTGGGCTTGCAAACAGGGAAGATAATTCCTTGGCACTGGGGCAGAAGAGGACTGTTTAGAGAGAGAATTCCTTGTTTGCTTGTTCAGTGTCTGTTTGTCTTTGATCCCAATCTCTGCCTCATTCCAGATGCTCATCTCACAAACGTGGCAGTGCAAAATCCTTGCGCCTGATGACGATTCCGGAAGGTGATCCCTACAGCGTGTGCCCCCGCTGCCTGCCCTTGGGGCTCTGCCCACCCTCACGGGAAAGCATTTCTTCCTAAGATCTCACCTCAATCTTCCCCTCTTTCAGCTTCAAACCATTCCCCTCATCTTATCCCTGCATTCCCTAATCTAGAGCCCCTCCCCAGCTTTCCTGGAGCCCCTTTCAGCACTAGAAGCTGCTCTAAAGTCTCCCTGAAGCCTCCTCTTCTCTAGGCTGAACAACCCCAATTATTCCAGCCTGTCTGGATTTGAATCTAGATGGCTTTTTTGTTTTAAATATGGCTTTTCTCACCGGCCAAGTGACAAGTAGGTGTGATCAAAGTTCAGCTGAAATGCTCAGAACGGTATCTGCTCCATATGGAACCCAAGCATTGCAACAGCAGGAACCCAGGAGTGCAACTACCTTGTTACAGGAGCTGAGGAAACCAGAAAGAGCAAATAGCTCTTCAGAAATGACAAGCAGAGAGGATTATTGTTCTTTTAACCTTGATATGGTGCAAGCAGCACCATGGGTAACAAGTGCCTCTTAGATGTGGTTTACGTTGATGGTGCTCTCCTACCAAATGTCTGATCGGGTTTTTTTTACCTCTCCCTTCTAACAAGGTGCCTGTTACAGCCCCATGTCCTGTCTGCATCAGCCCCATATTCCACATGGTGCCACCAGGGAGAACTTTATTTCAAATCAGCAAATCAGTGCAGTTCAGCTGTGGTCCTGGATAGCTTCATTTGCCCAATCCACTCAGTCCACAGCCGAAACCTGATTATCAGTTAGGCAGCCTGCACGTAAATGCAGGTTAAACTGAAGTAACTTCAGTTGGTCAGGAAACAAATGAATCGGGGTGGAAGTCCTCGGTGTCATCACAGAGCTCAGATATCGCTGCTGGGCTCTCGGAGAGCTACACGAACACTGCGTTGTGCTAGGAAATGATTCCCAGGAGACATCCCCACTCTGCCACTAAAAAAGGGTTAATGCTCCTTCTGTGAATTCTCACCAGCATTTACTGCTTCAGCCAGACTTGGGTTTTCACTTGCATGTCTTTCTGGAAGCTAGAGGGTTTTTTTTTTTCTTTAGTGCCATCGAGAACAGGAATAGAAACTTTGCAATAAGCTCAGAATGTTCTTTGGCTCGTTGCATGGGAAAGAGATTTGGGGTTGGATTTCCTTTCGCTTCGCCCTTACTCCTGCCTGCTAGCAGGGTGATGATTTTGTAGACAGGCGTTTCTTTTAGCTGAACCATCAGCAAAACCGCCTGGTTCTCCTTAATTTATTGTTGCATTACCTCTCACCTGGCTTCGGGAGGGGGGTGCCTCACCTTCCCTCACTGCCAGCAGCCAAGAAGCCTTGTGAACTCAAAGACACGGTTCATATCGCAGACAGGGAGGGCAGGCGGGCTAGGATGTTTATTGCCTTCTAAGGGTTTTTACTAAGCTATTTGGAATGATGGTCTGGTTCCATGTCTGTATTGGCAACTGATCGTAATACGCTAACCTTTACAGCAATTAAATGTTGAATTTCCAGACGCAGAGCAAAACAAGCAAGTGTGCTGCTGCTTCAAAGTGGGAAAACAAAGCAGCTTGGGGCTGCGAGGGGAATGGAGTCTGTGTCAGACGTGCACAAGAGCTCTCTTTCTGCATTGTGCCTCCCACACTCGCTGCTTCTGGAGCGCTCTGTTCCAGGCAGCTTGTCTCGCAGCACTTTGTGATTGACTTTACAACTGTGCTACCCTCGGATATTAATAGTAGAAAGATGTTCACTGCTTTCAGCTGTTCAGCTTTGTCTCGGATTGTCCGGGAGCTTATTACTGAGTGCAGATAATTGTCATTGCTCAGGTACTTCGTGGAATCAGAGAATGGTTTGGGCTGGAGGAGACCTCAAAGTCCATCCAGTTCCATCCCTGCCATGGGCAGGGACACCTCCCACTGGATCTGGTTGCTCCAAGCCCCATCCAACCTGGTGTTGACACCTCCAGGAATGGGGCAGCCACCTCTGCTCTGGGCAGCCTGGGCCAGGGCCTCCCCACCCTCACAGGAAAACGTTTCTTCCCAAGATCTCATCTCAATCTTGCCTCTTTCAGCTGAAAACTATTCTCCTCATCCTCTCCCTGCACTCCCTGATGAAGAGCCCCTCCTCAGCTTTCCTCAAGTCCTTTCAGTACTGAAAGTCCTTTCAGTACTGAAAGGACTTTTCCCAAGTTGAAAGCTGCAATAAGCTTAAATTCACTATTTCCTAATAACCGACACAGGACACAAGCGCCCCTGGCTTCCCAGCTGCCCGTCAGTGCTTGCAGAGCTTGGATCGGTACCATGTAAGAAAATAAAGGGGGTAAACACATTCTGCCCAGCAAAACAAAGCTTTTAGTGAAGATGGGCACCTGATCCTCCTACTGCTACTCCTATGGAAACGCATCGGAGCAGAAACCCCGTTGCCATGACACTGCAAAAACAACCTCGCCACGGTGTGCGAGGAGTGGCTGCCGAGTGGTGCTTCCTTCAAGGCTCGTCCAACGTGGGGATTTGGCACCGCGCTTCCCAGGGAGACGGAGTCTTCTGAACAGGCTGCACGCAAGGCAGTTCAGGTAAGAAGTCCATGTTATTTGTAATCAGTGTATCTGGAACTTAACCCCAAAAGGAGAGCCTCACTGCTTCCAGTTGTACGTTTAGGGTATGTTACCTACAGAACTTTAGAACTTGGATCACACAACATGGTTTGTTTTTATTTAACCCCCTCCACACTGCAGTTGTAAGAAGTCTGGAAGAAGGTGTTTTTGGAACTCTGCATCATCCAAAGAGTGTGTGGGGACTGGAGAAGGCAGTGGAGGAAGCACCTCTCACCTGGCAGGGTGGAGGATGCTCCAGGAGCCAGGAAACTAGTGGTGCCATGTTTAGGTTTTCATGGCTGTGCAGAAGGGTACGACACGGGGAGGACCAGGCCCAGCTCTGTGCCGAGCAGGCGAGGTGTGACAGAACAGGCTAGGCAGGACCAGAACCTTCCCTGTACACAGGAAAAAATTGAACTCTCCATAGCCCAGTATTAATTATGATTAATTTCTTTATAATATTCTTATGGGCTTAACTGAGCTGTGCTGGGGTGGTAAATTCAGACTACAGAGGGCAGCATAGGAGACAATAAACGTTAAAACCTTTGAAGAAACTGTTACTGATTGAATCAATTGTCCTTTTACTATGAGACAAGCTCAGTGACTGTACCTCTCAGCTCTCTTCAGGCTGATAATTTTAAATATACATAGATTTTATCCATTCACCTAGTTTTGAAACCTCATTTCTGGGTTTTCTGGCCTTCCAACTCAACAGTAGATTATGTTTTCCCAATGAGACCAAAAGAGTTCTGCCTCCTACTGTCCCTTCCTCCACATCCTGAAGAGATTCCTGACATGCTTCAGCCGCAGAGCTTTGCTTTGTTTTCACGCCACAGGCACACACAGCTCCTCTCTGTGCTTCGGATGCACTGTGGATTCCCAGCTCCACCTACTCTTGTTCCCGATGTGC
Organism: Phaenicophaeus curvirostris; assembly: GCF_032191515.1. Lineage (NCBI taxonomy): Eukaryota > Metazoa > Chordata > Aves > Cuculiformes > Cuculidae > Phaenicophaeus > Phaenicophaeus curvirostris. Next base: position 8,575,467 of record NC_091409.1, read on the forward strand.
CAGTAAACCAGCTCTGAAGCCAAACTCCAGAAGCACTCGCATAAAACCGCAACAAGGACCACAGACACACAGAATGAGGAATTCCTCGCTGCTCTTGATTTTAATAATCCCACTTCCACCCCAGCCATGGGTGTTCACTGTGTCCCAGCCTGTTCCTCTGTGCAGCTCCACCAGCCAGGCCGCACCAAGAAGCAAGAAAGGGTTTGTGATCAAAAGAAACTGCAGAGTCACAGCTGAGGAGCTGAACGCTTCCCAGTGCCCTCACCCAAGGCAGGCTCTGGGCACACTGATGTCCTCCTGCAAGCCCCAAAGGCTGCGGCTATCACAGCGTGAGCTCCAGGGGTGACAGTCTAAGAAGGCACCATGGCAATGGCACAGCCACCTCAGCCCTCCAGGATGCGATTGATGAGCTTCATTTCCTCAGCAGTCATGGGGTTCAGGTTAAATCCTTTCAGCTCTGGTTTCCCTGAGAGAATGCACAGAAAAATGAGGATTTTGCTACAGAATAAGTGAAGCAGTCCATGATAAAACTCCTGAGGGGCTGCAGGGCAGGCAGGGACAGCCCTGTGAGTGGCTGCAGGGTCACCCCAGTGGGATGCAGGACCCCAGTTATGGTGCCGGTGGGGGCACAAGGAGCCGTGCGGCACTGCTGGAGCAAAGCCAGTGGGAGAGTGGCTGCAGAAACACACAGAGCACAGGAGTTTCTGGACCCTCCTCTCAACATATGACGTTTCCCTTCAGACACTAAGAGGGTTCCAGAACAGAAGCGTTTACCTTGAGCTTCGAAGAGACGGTTGACCTTCACGCGCAGTTCTTTCCGGAGGTTGTTTATCTCTTCATCCAGATGTTCCTGGTCTGAGACAAGCGGGACAGGAGTGAGGAGCACTACAGGCTCTGGGCTGCAGGCAGAGCCTCCCATGGGACACTCAGAACAAGAACGGGCTCTTCCCCAGCTGCTCATGGTCCCACCCTGCCCTTGGCTGACCACAGGGTGAAGCCCCAGGCCTCCTCGTGTACAAGGAAGAGCCAAGGGATGGCCAGAATCCACCCGCAATCGCCCATGGGAGGTTCGGGGGACATCGCTGAACAGAACTCTTTTTATTTTTCCACAACCCAGTTACAGCCAAGGCAGTGTGCAGAAAGAGGCCCTGGGCTGCCCGCCTTACCCTTCTGTAGCATCTCCCGGGTCTGTGTTTTCGGGAGCTCGACGAACATGTCCCCAAAGCAGACCATGGCCTTGCCTGGGGGACAGAAGAGGAAAAGAATCGGGTGTAGTCAGGGGTGCTCGTCTGCCTAGACGCCGCTGCCCCTGGGCCCTGTTGGCTCAGTGCTGCCACAGCAGCCAGGACCTGGCCTCACCGTCGGGCTCTGGGTCCTTCTGCAGCGCCCGCAGGGCCTCACGATTCCGGTTCCGCTTCACGTCCAGGTCCACGATCTGCAGCGAGACAGAGGCAGATGAGGCTGGGGGCTGCGGGTGGCAGGGAGACGGGGGCTCGCTGGGGCTGAGGGCAGCCGGGCGGAGAAAGTGGGGTCACGTCGCGCCTGGGCGCAGGGCGGAGGAGAGGGGCAGTCCTGCTGCAGGGAAGGGGACTGCAGGGAGGGCTGGCATGGGGAAGGGAGGCCCTCCCGGGGCTGGAGGCTACGGGGAGGGGAGAGAGGGGGTCCTCCCGGGTCTGGGGGCTACGGGGGGAGGGGAACAGGAAGGAGAGAAGGGTACAGGGAGGCGAGAAGGGTAGGGGGAGGGGTGGGAAGGGGCGGGGTCCCTTCGGGGCTGGGGGCTACGGGGACGGGAGGTGGGGGCCCCCCAGGACGGGGGAAAAGGAGGTGAGGGCCCCCCAGGACGGGGGGAAAGGAGGTGGGGGTCCCCTAGGACGGGGGGAAAGGAGGTGGGGGCCCCCCAGGACAGGCCGTACCTGCTGCCGCGCCGCCAGCACGTCCTCGGCCAGCTCCTCCACCTCGGCCAGGTAGCGCAGCACGAAGGCCGGGTCCCGCGCCATGGCGGAGCTCCGGGTCCCGGGCCGCTCCGCTTCCGGTCTGCGCTCCGGGTCCGCCGCCTCTCCCCGCCGGGCGCCACCGCAGCCGCACGCGCGAGTTCCGCCCTCAGGGCGGGGGCCGGGGCTGGAAGGGGAAGGGGAGGGGAAATCGCAGCGCGCCCCCTGTCGGCCGTGACTGGGGCTGCGGCCACCGCGTGGGGGCGAGCTGGGCCGGGGGGTGGCTACCAGCGGGGCCTCCATGCTGGGGCTTGGGCAACTGGAGCTCGCCCCCACAGGGCTTCGGCCACTGGGCTAGCTGGAGTAGGGGGGTGGCTACCACGGGCCCCATGCCTGCACCTACAGGCCTGTGGTGACCCCGCTGCAGGCAAGCTGCGCTGGAGGGGTGGCTACCATGGGCCCCATGCGGGTGCTTGGGCAACCAGAACCCCCTCGCCCCTCTGGCCGCACCGCAGCTCCTCACGTGTGTGAGTTATTTCTGTCCTGCCAGCACCGTGCTTCCTACTGCTGCCCCTCGCTGCTGCCTCAGAACGGATCCATAGGCTCAGGCCAATGGGATGAGGATCAACAAGGCCAAGCGCCGGGCCCTGGACTTTGGTCACAAGAATCCTGTGCAGCTCCAGGCCTGGGGAACAGCGGCTGGAAAGCTGCGTGGCAGAAAAGGAGCTGGGGTGCTGCTTGACAGCGGCTGAGCACGAGCCAGTAGTGGCCCAGGTGGCCAAGAAGGCCACCAGCATCCTGGCTTGGATCAACCATGATGTGGCCAGCAGGAGCAGGGAAGGGGTTGACCCCCTGGACTCAGCGACTCACCTCGAATCCTGCGTTCAGTTTTGGACACCTCATCCCAACAACGACGTCTGCAAGACGCTGGGGAAGCAGCAGCGATGGAGGGGACCTGACCTGTTGGCTTGTGACCTTCGTGGGACTCATCTTGGTGAGAAGGGTGTGTGGGGACCCTCAGTGCTGCTGGAGACAAGGACAGCCCCACAGGGATGGAGGTGGCTGTCTGATGGTCACCGCACTTCCATGGGCAAATAATCCCTTCAGGGAGATTACCCGGATCGGAAGATTACTGGCCCTAATCCCATAAGGTCATTTGTTGCAGTTAACTGGGGAGATCTCCTCTGTCTGCAGTAGCGCGTGCTAAAATAAGGCGGCTTCCAGGGGAGCGGTGGAAGTGAGCGCTTATGCTCCTGGCCAGGCTGCGAGTGATTCACACTCGGGTTGGATTTTTTCCTGACATCAACCAAAAGAGGCAGCGGGACTGGGGCTGGCTGCCAGTGCTGGAAAATGCTCCATTTTTCGGTGGGGGTGGCTGGCTGGGGATCCACAGCCTGGATCGGGGGCAGCTGCTTCCCGGCCACCCTCTCAGGGTTGGCTCCTGCAGGGTCCCAGCAGGACACGGGCGCTGAGGTCAGCTGCGGAGCGGGATGCAGGACGTGGTGGGGGGTACGGGACATGGGATGCAGGTCTGCTTTTCTCCTGCAGCCTTACACCGCAGCATCCACTGCAGAGAGATTGCCTCCTGCTTTCTGCCAGGCAGGAAGGCAGCGTTTGATCCCTATTGCTTTGATAGGATCAGATGGGAAGAATGCCTGATTCTCCTGGTATCGCTGGGATCAGAACTGGAGCTGGAGCTACATCCACCTCCCAGTGACAGCCCTGTCCATCTGTCCTGCAGACACACAGGCACGGCCTCCTGAGGCTGGGATTTGGCCCAGCAGGGTGAGTGGGAGAAGAGGAGGCTGAGGGGAGACCTCATTGCTCTCTCCAACTACCTGAAAGGAGGTTGTGGAGAGGAGGGAGCTGGGCTCTTCTCCCAAGTGACAGGGGACAGGATGAGAGGGAGTGGCCTCAAGCTCCGCCAGGGGAGGTTCAGGCTGGAGATTAAGAAAAAATTTTTCACAGAAAGGGTCATTGGGCACTGGCAGAGGCTGCCCAGGGAGGCGGTTGAGTCCCCTTCCCTGGAGGTGTTTAAGGGACGGGTGGACAAGGTGCTGAGGGACATGGTTTAGTGTTTGATGGGAATGGTTGGACTCGATGATCCGGTGGGTCTTTTCCAACCTGGTGATTCTATGATTCAAAATCTGCACAGGAGAGAAGGGGATGGGAGCAGGGTGGAGATGGGGACAGGGCTGGGGACAGGCTGCTTGTGTCCTCAGCAGCAGAGGGAGGCACAGTGGCCGTCTGGGGCTGCCAACAACAGCACAACGAGTTGTTGGGCTGCATGGAGGGCAGGGTCCTCTCTCCCTGGTAAGGGCATCCCAGCTCGGCACGGGCATGGGGGAAGCGGCAGCTGAGTCTGCTGCAGCAAGAGGGATCGCGAAGCCAAGGGCACCAGGAGAACATTCACCAGGCAGCGAGCAGCGGCTGATGCTGCGCTCTGCCGGCCTCTCCCCAGCCAAGCTCTGAGCCAGCTGCAAGTCATCATGGATTTCTCTTGCTGGAGCCGACACCGGGGCCTTTTGCTTGGAAGCCAGGCTCAGCCCAGGGACCAGAGGTCCGTTTGGGCCGGTTGGAGATTTATGTGGCCCCCTGGGAAGCAAGCAGTCAGAGGGACCAGCTGCTGAGGGCTGCTTTGCTTTGCTGTGTGTTTTGTAGTGGAAGGAGCAGGGTTTGGTTTCATCATGTTCTTTTTCTTCCTTGCTTTCATGAATGCAGCTAGAAACCCTCCCCACCTGCCTGCTGACAGTCGCACTTGGAGACTTCAGGGATGTTTATAGGGGTTTTGTCTCTTTTGTTTTCTTTTTTCCTGTGGCTGCTGGGGCCTGTTTTTAAGATAAATCAGGCTTCAAGGCACAGCCCCTGTGTTCTCAGGCTGTGGATGTTTAACTCTGCTTTCAGAGAGGGCGTTTCAGGGTCTGTGAAGGAAGGTGTGTCCATCTGTCCCTGGTCTTCAGGTCCCTTCTCCCCGGTGCAGTGCCCACCGTCATGGCAGCACCATCTCTGCTCTGAGACAGAGATTCCCTGCGGACTGATCCCAAACAGGGCTGGGGCTGCCCAGGTGTCAGAGGGGGCTCTGACCAGCAGAGCCTGTCCCCCAAAAGTGCCCTGGCCCTGACCAGCAGCGGGTGAAAGGCTCCTTTCTTGGGGCTCTGGGATGCTGGGAGCATCCCCTCCCCCCAGCAGGCATTTGTCGAGGGGATCTGTCAGGAGCATCTCAAGGTTAGGTATTTAAGTCGCATTACCCATGCTAATACATGCAGCACAAGCCTCGCCAAGGGCCTGACTCTGCTCCCTTGTGCTGTTGAACGCCTTCCCCCTCCCTGCTCCTTCGCTCCGTTGTGTGTACCCGGGCTCGCTAGGGTTTGTGCTGATCCCCCTTGCTGTGCAAGGCACAGTTTGGAAGTTGGCCGTGTTCCCTAGGATAAAACACGCTCCCCCTCGCTGTGGGCCGGGCTCCAGCCTCACGCGTGGCTCCGCTGCAGGCACACGCGGGGCTGAGCACTGAGGGATGAAATGCAGTGAGCGAGCGAGAGTCCGTCCCTCTGGGCTGGAGGCTGAAGCTGCCTTGATGAGGCAGCTGCCTCCATGCGATCACCCTCCCTGGAGACACCCGGCAAAGGAGCAGAAAGCCGTTTCCCTGCCAACATTGCCAAGGATGCCGACACAGCACTGCTCCCTGTGCGAGCATGTGTCCCATCCCGGTACCAGCCCCTCGCACTGCCAGCTCGCCCAGGGCACACTGGCTCTGCCGGAATGTGGCATCTGACCTCTTACAAGCAAGAAAGCTGCCTGGAGGAGAAAGCCCTGGGGGTGTTGGTTGTCAGCGACTGAACATGAGCCAGCAGTGGCCCAAGTGGCAAATTGGCTTGTATCAGAAGTGGCGTGGCCAGCAGGTCCAGGGAGGTTATTGTCCCTCTGGACTCGGCACTGGTGAGACCGCTCCTTGAATCCTGTGTTCAGTTCTGGGCCCCTCAGCACAAGAAGGATGTTGAGGCTCTGGAGCGAGTCCAGAGAAGAGCAACGAAGCTGGGGAGGGGGCTGGAGAACAGGCCTTATGAGGAGCGGCTGAGAGAGCTGGGGGTGTTTAGCCTGGAGAAGAGGAGGCTGAGGGGAGACCTCATTGCTCTCTCCAACTACCTGCAAGGAGGTTGTAGAGAGGAGGGTGCTGGTCTCTTCTCCCAAGTGACAGGGGACAGGACGAGAGGGAATGGCCTCAAGCTCCACCAGGGGAGGTTCAGGCTGGACATTAGGAAAAAAATTTTCCCGGAAAGGGTCATTGGGCACTGGCAGAGGCTGCCCAGGGAGGGGGTTGATTCACCTTCCCTGGAGGTGTTTAAGGGACGGGTGGACGAGGCGCTGGAGGACATGGTTTAGTGTTTGATAGGAATGGTTGGACTCGATGATCCAGTGGGTCTTTTCCAACCTGGTGATTCTATGGTTCTATGAAACAGCGAAGAGATGGTGGGGCAGGGCAACACCTGAGCACAGATCCCAGTGCCCCAGGTCCACCTGGAGACCTTGGCGCTTCACCAGGTTGTGCGGCTGTGTAGGGACATCCCCAAGGCTGTTGCTCCAACGCAAGGCCCAGGTCCCTGCTGGGATCCTTTGGGCCATCTCGAGCTGGAGAGTGGTGGTCTGCGGCCCTATGCTAGCCCTGAGGAAGCAGAGTCACCCACAGCGTCTTTGTCCACCCACACCCATGAAGGGACAACACTGACCTGTCCTGCCTCAGCGCCGGACAGAGTCGTGCTGGGCTGAGGGCTGAGTCTCGGGGTGAGGGCAGCCCAAGGTCGCCCAGCAGCTGCCCAGGGTCAGAGCGGGGCGCAGGGGGCATCGCTGGCACCGGGCAGGGGTCAGCGGGACCAGGCGCCCCTTCCTGGCAGGGACTCCGGGGGTCGGGACCGAGCACGGTCCGGTTACCCTTGCCGGTGTGGGGTGGGGTAAGTGCCGACCGGGACCGTGTGCTCCTCCGGGACCCCCGCGGGGCGGCTGCCCCTGGCGGAGAGGGAGCGGCGGGGCAGGGGCTCCAGTGGCCGGGCGGGGGGATGGTCGGTGGGGCGGGGGCTGCCGGGGGGCGCTCGGCAGGTCGGGGGCTGCCGGGACCGGTCGAGGGGGGGCTCAATGGGGCGGGGCACGGGCGGATGCTGCCGGGGGTGGGGGTGTCGGTGGGGCTGGGGCTGCCGGAGGGGGGCTCGGTGGGGCGGGGCAGAGGCGGGGGCTGCCGGCGTGGGGCTCGGTGGGGCGGGGGCTGCCGGGGCCGGCCCGTGGGGGGGCTCAGTGGGGCGGGGCAGGGGCGGGGGCTGCTGGGGCCGGCTTGGGGTGGGGTCGGGGGTCCGGGCGGCGGGTGCCGGGCGGCGGGGGCGGGCGCTGTCGGGGCGGGCTCGGCGTCTCCGTCCTCCCTCCGGAAGTCTCTCCCGCTCCCTCCTTTCTCCTCCTCTCCCCCGACAACATGGCCGCGAAGTCGGACGGCGGCGGCGGCGGCCCGGCCGTGAGGCTGGAGAGCCCGGAGGGCGGCGGCGGGAGGCGGGCGGGGGTGGCCGTGCCCCCGACGCGGCGGTACCGGCTGCGGGACGGGTGCTGGGTGCTCTGCGCCCTCCTGGTGTGCTTCGCGGACGGCGCCTCGGACCTGTGGCTGGCGGCCCACTACTACGTGCGGGGGCAGCGGTGGTGGTTCGGGCTGACGCTGCTCTTCGTGCTGCTGCCCTCGCTCGTGGTGCAGCTGCTCAGCTTCAGGTGGTTCGTGTACGACTTCGCCGTCAGCACCAAGGACAGCGCCGCCAGCACCAAGGACAGCGCCCGCGGGCCCCGCGGCTGCTGCCGCCTCTGCGTCTGGGTGCTGCAGGGCCTCATCCACCTGCTGCAGCTGGGGCAGGTCTGGAGGTACGGGATGGGGGGGACAGGGGGCTGGGATGGGGCTGATGCAGCTGGGGCAGGTCTGGAGGTATGGGATGGGGGGACAGGGGCTGAAATGTGGCTGGTGCAGCTGGGGCAGGTCTGGAGGTATGGGATGGGGGGTGGAGGCTGGGATGGGGGGACAGGGGGCTGGGATGGGGCTGGGGCTGGACTGGAGGTACAGGTTGAGGGGGACAGGGAGGTTTGGGGGAGACAGGGGGCTGGGATGGGACTGGTGCAGCTGGGGCAGGTGTGGAGATATAGGGTGTGGGGGGACAGGGGGGCGTGGGTGTGCCAGGGGGCTGAGATGAGGCTGCTGCAACTAGGGCAGGTCTGGAGGTACAGGCTGGGGTGGGAACAGGGGGCTGGGATGGGGCTGCTGTAGCTGGGGCAGGTCTGGAGGTACGGGCTGCGGGAAGGAACAGGGGACCGGGATGGGGCTGCTGCAGCTGGGGCAGGTCTGGAGGTATAGGGTGTCGGGGGGTATGGGGCACCAAGGGCGGGGATGGGGCTGCTGCAGGGCCTCATCCATGTCCTGCAGCTGGGGCAGGTCTGGAGTTATGAGGTGTGGGGGGACAGGGATGCTGAGGATTGTTATGGGGCTGCTGCAGGGCCTCATGCACCTTCTGCAGCTGGGACAGGGCTGGAGTTATGGGATACAGGGGTCATGGAGCCAGACTGGGGGTGGAGGGGGTGGCAGGGTGCAGCAGGGTCAGGAGTGGGGATAAGGGAATGCACCATGGAGATCACAAGTGGGGACAGCGAGGCATGGGAGGAAGTGTCTGGGGGTGGCAAGGTGCTGCAGGGGCCCAGGGGGCTGGGGAAGGGGGGAGGCATGGGGATCAATCCCACCGCACCCACTGCAAGAAAAGCCCCAGCAAACCCAGTTGTGGGTGCAGGCAGGATCTATGGGTGCAGTCACGAGCTGTGGGTCAGGCAGGAGCTGTGTGTGGCCCCTGCTGCTCAGCGGGGTGGCACAGACCTGCTGTCCCCGTGGCTGGCAATGCTGGGCCTGCTGCTTCTCACACTCCAATCCTCATGCCAGGCAGCTCCCTGCACTGCTCAGTGCTCTCTGCCCTCTGTGGGGTGAGGGTGAGGGCGCATCATTTGTCCCCAGCCTTCCCAGGCTCTGCTGCCAGCCCGTTCCTGACCCTGGGAATGGCAGGGCGAGTGGCAGCTTGGCAGACTGGAGAGGGCTCCAGGCCCTTCACCTGTGTCTGCACAGACCCTCCAGAAGTCTAAGATAATGGTTTATTGGCACCTTTCTCCCCTGTGCCATGGAGCTAGGGCTCTGCTCTCTCCCAGCTCAACTAAGCCCTATCCTTGGGGCCATGGCTCCGAGCTGGACAGAGCCGGCAGTGCTCCCAGCTCTGATTTTGGCGTTGTTTTCCCTTCTGAGTAACTGTAGTAGAGAGGTTCCTCCACTCCCTGTTGTTGTCTGCATGCGTGCCTTCATCGCCTGCTTCTCCTGGGATTCTCCTGAGATGTCTAAGCTTGTTTGTTAGCACAGCGTGCACCCTGCTAGAGGGGCCCCTGCCAGGAGTTGGACTCGATGATCCTTCAAACTCAGAACATTCTATGATTCCCTCACCAGCACAGCCACTGCCTGCCCCTCCGTGATCCCACCCATCCCTGTGGCAGCTCTCGGGGCGCACTGGCTGCAGGGTGGGTGCAAGCCCCCCCCTTATTTGAGCTGGTGAGGGAGAGGATGGGAGCTGTCTGGCTTCAGTGAGCCTTGGCCTGCGGGCAGTTACCTTTTCCTGGCCTGAGTTCATAGAATCACAGTGTGTCCTGAGCTGGAAGGAACCCACAAGGCTCATCGAGCCCAACACCTGTCCCCACACAGGACATCCCCAACGCCGTGTGTCTGAGGGCGTTGGCCAAACAATTCTGAAGTATTGTCAGTCTTGGTGCCGTGACTGCTTCCCTGGGAGCTGTTCTAGTGCTTCACCACCCTCTGGGAGAAGAACCTTCTCCTAATGTCCAACCTAACCCTCCTCTGGCGCATCTTAGGAGAGATGTGCCCGCTGCGGTTGGGGGCTTTGCTCCCCGCGGTGTCAGCCGCACTCTCCTGATCTGCTGCACCACACAGGCTCTTAAGCCAATTAAAGCAGGAACTCTCAGCATTGACCCTCCAGGACATGTTGGTCTCAAGCTGCAGCTGAGGCTCTTTCTAATCCCGGGATTTGGGATTAGCTCGGGTGACCAGTTAAATGCAGTTTGCTAAACCCATTAGCGAGGCTGGATCTGGTGCAGGTGGATGTGGCACTTAAAGATGTCTCAGAGAAATGCTGCATGTGAAGGAAAGGCTTTTCCCTGGCCAGGGCACTGTGCCCCTTGTCAAACATCTCCCCTTCCCTTAATTTACCTGCCTCCTCCCTGCTTTGCCATCACCTTGGATTCATTCCTACCAAATCCTTCGCTGTGCAGCCATGAGCCTCACCTGTGACAAAGACCCCCAAATCACTAAAATGCAGGTGCTTCCCGGCTGCAAAGGCAGCTCTGAGCACTGGATCTGAGGCTGTCCCGAGTTAAAGCTGCTGCTAGAAGCTGCTGAAGTTAGTTATCACCAGTATGTTCATATTGCACTTGCAAATTTTCTGCCACGGATGCTCTCCAGAGACTCTGCTGGCTGTGTGGCCGTGTGTGCGTGTAAGCAGTAACAGCACAAGGATGGGCCCATGCTGCTGGCAGCAAACCCATCCACGGTGGGGCTCTGGAAAATCCATCCATGGGGAGACTGGAAAACCCATCTGTGGTGAGGCTGTGGCAAACCTGTCTATGGTGGGGCTGCAGTAAATCCATCCATGGTTAGACTCCAGTAGATCCATCCATGGTTGGACTCCCCTAGATCCATCCATGGTGGAGCACTGGCAAACTGGGCGCCTGCCCAAGCCCACCACCTTCATGCTGCAGGGGTTTAGTGTGATTACTCTGTAATACAAAGGAGGGAGCAATTAGCCCTGAGAGCTCTCGTGGTTGGTTTCTGCCTCATCATCAGTTTTTTTAAAAATTAAATGATTTTTTTTTGTTCAAGTGATTGATTCTGTTCTTCCCATGCAGCTGCCGTGGCGCTGGGTTGGGAAGCGCTTGCCGTGCGCTGTCAGCGCGTGGGGATGTTTCTCTGGGCTGAAACACCACAGGATGATCAAATGCATAACAAATAAGAATCAACATTTCATTCTGGCAAGTTGATGGGAGATAAAATCTCATTTTAATGAGATCTATGGAGCTGACGGGAAGACAGGAGAGCAATTGTGGCCCCGCCGAAAGCCGGGGGGAGGCGGCTGGTCACTTGTTGAGCAGCTGAGGAGCTGGGGATGGCGTGGCAGATGCTGGCAGTGCCGCGGGGATGACACGGTGCTGGGGTCTGCACGGGGGGCTGCTGCGCTCTGCACATGGTGGGATTTTTCACAGAAAGGGTCATTGGGCACTGGCAGAGGCTGCCCAGGGAGGTGGTTGATTCACCTTCCCTGGAGGTGTTTAAGGGACAGGTGGACAAGGTGCTAAGGGGCATGGTTTAGTGTTTGATAGGAATGGTTGGACTTGATGATCTGGTGAGTCTCTTCCAACCTGGTTATTCTATGATTCTATCACAGCCTTGATGAGCCTGATTAGCAAGGCCGATTGCAGGGAGAGGAGGAGGTCACCAGTGCCTGCGCCTTATTGCGTGTCGTTGCCCTTGGACCAGCGGTGATGCCCTGTGGCATCCTGGGCTTCACGTTGCTTATGCCGTTGCTTCTCCCTCAATGCCATGTCCCCTGTTCCCAGGCTGTCCCCTCTGAGAAGGGGGAAGCAGGACCGGGGGCAGCAGTTGTGGCAGTGCCACGATGGCAGCGCCGGCCTGGCTGCCTGCAAACAGGTGGCACCGGGCAGAAAACATGTGCCAGGAGCTGGGAGGCGAGTGGCCACAGCCTCTTCTCCTGATCAGCAAGGAATGGGAGCAGCAAAGGCTAAAATTAGCTGCTCACTCCAAAATGGGCAATCAAATGTGATTTTGACACCAGTGCAAAGCAGCCGGTGGGGCCGGGGGCTGGGCTGGTCCCCGACACCATGAGCACCCGCTGAAATTGGGGTGGATCTTGCCCAGCAGCCAGCTCTCAGAGGGGCTTTGTGGGGTCTGGGCACAGCAGGTGGGAGGTGATGGGGCAGGTGGTGACAAGGCTGCCCAGGGCGTCATCGGCCCTGCTGGGGAGGAACAGGGGAGCCTGGTGGGACTGGTGTGTCCATCCCAACGTATTGAGGGAGCCAGAGCGGCTGCCCGGGGCAGGAGCAGATGGCAGCGAGGTGGCACGGGGGGCCTCGGTGGCCCCAGCCGATGGCCCTCACCGTGGTCTCAGGGCTGTGCAGCCCAGAGGTGGGAGCACCCAGCTGTCCCTGCACTGGGAGCAGGGCCAGCTCCTACCTCCTCCCGCTGACGGATGAGCCAAAAATGCTGGGATCAGGATTTCTCCCATGCTTCAGGCTAATGGAGTCAGCTGGCAGTGCTTTCTGGAGCTGATGGAGAGGCTGTCGCTCTGTGTGATGGTTTTACTCAGCTGGGAGGAAGCTTTATGGCCCAACGTCCTTCCGCGTCATCTTTCTATTTTCCTCCTCATCCGGCTCCCTTCTGCCCCTGCGGCAGAGGAGCCACTGGTCCATGGTGCGGGCAGGGCTGCCCAGGGATGCCCTGTCTGTCCGGCATCGTGTCCCTTCCTGTGGTGCCCGGATCTGGCCCCGCGCCACAGGGAGGGGTCCCTGGTGGCAGTGACTCAGCCGGCGCATGTGTCAGTGCCACGCACACCTCCGCTGACCCCCGGCCGACGACCAGATGGCTGGGGCTGGCATGTGTCCGTGCCCACAGCCTTGCCAAGAGCCGAGGCAGCGTCGGCACAAGTGCCTGGGAGCTTCCCGCGGGCACCGCGGCACGACCAGCTGGTGCTTCCCTCCTGGCCAGGGCAGGGGGCAGCAGGGCAGGCTCCATGCCAGCACCAAAATATCCCCTTTGAGAAGCAGCTGGATATGGTGTAGCTGGAGCCGGGCACCCCAAAGCCATCGGTGGCCAGAGAGTGGGGCTGTGGGCAGGATCCCTGGTCAGGATGGGAGCCAGACCCTGTGTATGGGGAGAGGGCACAGGGGCAGTGCCGGAGGGCTGTATGGGCACCACCACGACTGGGTGGGCAGTGGGGTGGTGGCCAAGTGAGCCCTGGGGCAGCTGGTTTTGCGCAAGCTGCCCCTTTCCAGCATCTCGGGGCTCTGCGTGGGACAGGGATTGGCATTGCCACATTGCACCCTGGCCGTGGGGGGCTTTCCATGGCCCCAAATCAGGGGGGAAATGCTTGCCCGAGTGGTTTGGCAGTGGTGGAGGTGAGCAGGAGGTGAGTGGGCAGGGGGAGGTGAGCTCGGCTGCCTGGGCAGTGGGGGCTCCTCTCACCCTCTCACCCCTCCTTGCACAGGTACCTCCGCACGCTCTACCTGGGGCTGCAAAGCCGCTGGCAGGCCGAGCATCGCCGCCGCCACTTCTACTGGCGGATGATGTTCGAGAGCGCGGACATCAGCATGCTGCGGCTGCTGGAGACCTTCCTGAAGAGCGCACCCCAGCTCGTGCTGCAGCTCAGCATCATGGTGCAGCAGAACAGCATCGAACCGCTGCAGGGTAAGGGACACGGACCCATGGCAGGGAACGGGTGCGGCTGGAGGGGGTCCCGGGCTGCCACAAGCTCTCATTGCCCCTTCCGGCTTTGCATCCACAGGGCTGTCAGCCTCAGCCTCGCTGGTCTCCCTGGCATGGATGATCGCCTCCTACCAGAAGGTGCTGCGGGACTCGCGGGAGGACAAGATGCCCATGTCCTACAAGGGGGCTGTGGTGCAGATCCTGTGGCACCTCTTCACCATCGCCGCCCGTGCCATCGCCTTCGCGCTGTTTGCCTCTGTGTTCCAGCTCTACTTTGGCATCTTCATCGTTACCCACTGGTGCATCATGACCTTCTGGATCATCCAGGGTGAGACGGACTTCTGCATGTCCAAGTGGGAAGAGATCATCTACAACATGGTGGTGGGCATCATCTACATCTTTTGCTGGTTCAACGTCAAGGAGGGACGCAGCCGCTACCGCATGTGCATCTACTACATCATCACACTGTCAGAAAACGCCGCCCTCACCGTCCTCTGGTTCCTCTACTACGACCGCAAGACCACCTCCGACTTCGACGCCTTAATCCTCGTCTGTGTGGTCAGCTCCAGCTTCGCCCTCGGCATCTTCTTCATGTTCATCTACTACTGCCTCTTGCACCCCAACGGCCCCATGTTTGGCCCCCAGGCCGGGGGCTGCATTTTCCGGCAGCCGCCGGCTCCGGCGCCGGCGTCCCCCACGGATGCCGTCACCAGCCCCCCACGCTCGCTGCCGCGGACTACAGGGGGGGAGCGGGAAGGGGCACCGGGGGAGCGGGACAGCTGCGTGCCCGTCTTCCAGGTGAGACCCTGCGCCCCGCCGGCACCAGCCGCCCGTGCCCCGCGGACAGAGGGGCCCGTCATCCGCATTGACCTGCCCAGGAAGAAGTACCCGGCCTGGGACGCCCACTTCATCGACCGGCGCCTGCGGAAAACCATCCTGGCACTGGAGTACGCGTCGCCCACCACCCCGCGCCTGCAGTACCGCACCCCCGGGGCCCCCCAGGAGGTGCTGGAGTACGAAACCACCGTGTAGGGTTGGAGGGCACGGCGGGGCCCTCCTGGTGCCATCCCAGCTGCCCCGGGTCTTCGCAGCCGTTTGCCTTTCCGATGGGTTCGCCGGTGCTGCCGTGCTGCCACGCCGAGCACCCCGCGGGCGGGGGCCGGGGAGGTCTCTTGGTGCTATGCCCCCCACGCCACCCTCCTGCAGCCAAAACCCCTGTCCCAGCCCTCCCCGGCTCCCCCAGGGCTCGTCCTTGCCAAAATACCTCACCGGTGCCTGAGCCCGAGGTGGTGGGAGCTGCGACCCCGCGGCACGTGACGGGGTCGGTGGTGCAGGATGGGGACCAGGGCTCCCCCGAGGCTGGGGGACGGTGCCCGTGAGGGGCTTAGGGCACAGTGGGGTAGCAGGTGGGGACACGGATGCCAGGGCAGAGCTATGGGACTGGAGCACAGCTGCTCCGGGGCGGCTGTGTGGGTCCTGTCACCCCAGGGAGCCAGGGCAGGGGACAGATGGGCTCCAGCCAGGCCCCCTGTGCCCCCTCAAGCCCTGCAGGTCCACCCCTTTATCTCCATCCTTGGTTCCCCCTGGCTTACAACCCACCCTGTGGAGTGCAGACCCTGGCCCGGGGAGCCCCTTGGGGGTGGCACAGACCTTGCTCCCCCCCCAGCACCGAGCTGGGCCCCCAGCTCAGGCTGGGATGGCTGCACCCCATCATCCCTCCCTCCCCATGGGAACCGCTTCATCTCATCGGGTTTGTTTTCACCTCAATGGTGACATTTTTTGTGACATTTTCTACCTCCACTATGTCTGGGGAGGACAGGGCCTGGCTGGCACCTCTGGGGAGGGCATGTGGGGCCACTGGTGTTCCTGGGGCTCCCCAAAGTGGGAATCACCCCCCTCTCCGTTCTACCCTCCCAGCTTTGGTATCTCTTTCCACCTGGGAGTGTTTGCATCCATATCTCCATTGACATCAGCCCTGTCCCGCTCCCCAGTATAAACCTGAGCAGGGATCCTGTCTCCCCCCACCTCCCCCCTGCCCGGAGGAGCAGGGCTGCCCCAGGCTCTGGGTTTGAATGTGTCCCCTTCTCCTGCCCGGATCCGTTGGCGTGTCCCGACCCAAAGGGCTGTGCTGAATGTACCCTGTGCCCCCCCGGGGCCAAGCGTGACACAAGGGGGTGCGTGTGCACGTGTGTGTGTGTTTGTGTGTGTGTGCAGGGGGCTGCAGGGCAGGGGAGCTGCCGGACCTCCCCTGGCTGTGCACCAGCCCTGCACCCCCGGCCCCCGTGCCTTCCCCGTGCCCCCGACTCGGTCCCCGTGCCAAACCCTGCGCCAAGCTGGGGTACGTGGGCAGCCTCGCCGCCCCACCAGGCACCACGCGAGGCTGCGAGAAGGCTGGCGCGGGGGGCTGCGCGGGGTGGCGTGGGTGCCCAGCCCCGTGGCACAGCCCAGGAAGGTGGCAGCGTGGGCTTGGTGGCATCACATTGGTTTTCTTTCCCGTTTCTCTGTAGCTGGAAAGACGGGGTGACAGCAGGCTGGGCCGGGCCGCCGCTGGGGTCACTGGTGCTAACTGGTGCTAACTGGAAGCCTCGGAAAAACCTTTCAGAGGAGGGTGCGGAGCACGGTTGAGGCTGGACGGCGGGCTGGGCCCCCCAACCCTCCTTCACCGTCATTATCGGGCAGACCCCAGGGTGGGTGGCGAGCAGGCCAGGCAGCACTGGATGCGGGGCGGCTCCTGGGGGGTCTCTTTTCCTCAGGGAAGGTGGGGGGCAGCATGGGGCAGCTGGGCTGGGGTCACCCCTGGAGGCGTCGAGCAGCATCGCAGCAGGTCCCCACATGGTACCCAGATGACAGCAGCTCCTCCAGAAGCCACCAAGGATGGAGACAGGCAGCATGGGGACTGGGTGCCGGCACGGGGCGACTCCTCTGGGGTCCCCAAACCCCTTCGCTGTCCCCCCAGGGCAGGAAGGAACCTCTGGTTGGGGTGATCTGCAAGCCCCATGCCCTTCACGCCAGGGTTTGCGTGGGGACGCAGGGCAGAGGGACAATTTTCTATGCACTCAAGCCACGGTACCCTCAGCCCTGGGCTCTCCGGGCAGGGATTTCAGCAGCCGGCACCGAGCCTCTGCCTGCGTGGTGCTGCCCTGCTCGGCGAGGGGTGCCCGGCTGCGTGAGGGGCACAGGGCAGCGCGAGCCCCTCTCCTAGCCCTGGGGCGCAGCCGCCCTCCTGCCCCTCGCCCAGCCGCATGGGAAGCCAAGCCCAGCTCCCTGGTGCCAGCGGCAGCACCGGGGTGGCAGCGCCAGCCCACCAGGACCACGGCGAGGGGATGGAACCCAGCACCCAGCAGGGCACTGGGGGACACGGGCAGCTCCGGGGGTGCTCTAGACCCCACTAGGATGGGGGTTCCGGTCCCCGAGGGTCGCAGCAGGGCCACCCCGGCTTCAGGGAGCAGGGAGAGGTTTGTGCCGGCTCCATTGGCTCCCGGCGGGGGCTGCTGGGGGGCTGTGACCCGGAGGGTCTCCCTGGCCCCCCGCGCTGGGACCCAGCGGCCGCTGTCACGTACTGTAAATATTCTGTGTGCCACCCTCTTCTCTGGGACCCTCGGCACAGGCGAGCGGGAGGCCGGGGTCCGTACCAAGACTTTTTTGTATACCACAAACTTTTTGTATATTTTTAATTTTGCTGCGACATGAGATATTAAATTCATTTCAATAAGCCCTGCCTGCGGGAACCCATCCTTGCCGTCCTGCACCCTGTGCTGCCCCCACTCCCGGGTGCTCGGGGCACGGAGCAGGATGGGCTGCAGCGGTGCTGGTGGCCCTGGCCGGTGCTGGTGGCCAGCAGGGATGGGGTGCAGGATGCAGCATGAGGCCACTGGACACAGCCACGGGCAGCTGTGGACACGGGTGCTGAGCACTCCTGCCGGTGCCGTTCCCCGTGGGCTGGGCAGGATGGGGGTAGCACAGCCAGCTTTGCCCCACGAGGACGGGGCTTGTGTGGGGTCAGGAGGGAGCAGAACTGACCCTCACCCAGGGGGACCCACAGCAGGGGCTGGGCAGCCGGTGGGCACCCCCAGACCTGGCTCCAGGCTCGTCCCAGCCTACGGCAGCCTCTGCCCAGAGCCCAGCCCAGGTCAAGGGCCACCAGCAGATCCAGCCACGGTCCCAGTCCTAGTCCTCATCCCAGTCCCCATCCTAGTCATGGCCCTGTCTCCTTCCCAGCCTCAGTCTCCATCCTAGTCCTAGTCCCAGTCCTGGTCCCAGTCTCAGTCCCAGTCCCTCTCAGGCCAGCCCAGTCCCAGTCCCCATCCCAGTCCCAGTCCCTCTCAGGCCAGCCCAGTCCCAGCACGCCCCAGGAGGGGCAGGAACTCACATCCTGGCCATCCTGGTGGAGTTTCCGACACAGGAAAACGCAGCGGCGCCGAGCGGGGCGGTGGGGGCAGCTGTGCTGGGAGGCAGAACCATGGACTGCGAGGCCAAGAAGGGGAAGAAGGTGCGTGGGGCTGGGGATCCGGGGGGGACATTGGGGGTTTGGGAGCTGGTGAGACTCATGGGGACACCTGGATGAGGGGTCCCGCACCCCCTGCCACCTGAACGACCCCAGCGGTGCAAACTCAGGGTGAGCGAGCAGAGAGGTGCCCGCAGACCCAGCGTGTGGGTGCCAGGGTTGGGTGCCCAGCGCTGACGTGTCCCCGTGCCCACTCTCCCTGCCAGGGCTTCGTGTCACCCATCAAGCGGCTGGTTTTCCCAAAGGCAGCTCGGCGGCCGGCGCTCCGCAGCAGCGTCTACCGGCGGCCCCTGCACTCAGTACCCCTCTATCCCCCCGACTACCTGATCGACCCCCAGATCCTGCTGCACGACTATGTGGAGAAGGAGGTGAAGGTAAGGGGGTTTGGGGGTCCCCAGGGATGCCTGCTCCCAGCAAGGAGGGATGTGGCCACCACACCGAGAGCCACCACCCGCGGTGGCCAGGAGGGTCCTGGTGCTTTCCCTGCTCAGACAAACACCCAGCGAGGGTGAGCTGGAAGGGCAGGGAGGACTCCCCCGCCATGCAAGGTGTCTCTGCACATCAGGGAGATACAACCTCCCTTTGGGGGTGCCCTGGAGGAGGATACACAGCCCCAGCTCCTCCAAGCTGCTCTGGGTTTTGTCCCCCCCAGTTTTTAGGCCACTTGACATGGGTGACAGCATCCTTGAACCCCTCCAGCCGGGATGAGGTGCTGCAGCTGCTGGACACAGCCAGGGTAAGAGGAGTGCCAACCCCCAGGTGCCCCCCCCAAGTGCTGCCCCGCACTGCTGGGTGCCCCACGCCCCTGCCATGCACTCTGCCTCCGCAGCAGCTGAAGGAGCTGCCACTGCAAACGACGCCGGAGCAGGACAGCATCCTCAGCCTCTCTGCACGCTGCCTCCTGCTCACCTGGCGCGACAACGAGGAGCTGATCCTGCGCATCCCCACCCACGAGATCGCCGCGGCGTCCTATCTACGTGATGATGCCCTGCACCTCCTCATCCTCAAAACCGGTGCGGGTGTCTGGCTGGGGGCACCAGCTGTGTCCTCAGGGCATGGAGGGGGACAGAGGTTAGGGAACATTAGGAGTTGCCAGCTCCAGCTGGGCCAGCAGCATGGGCTGAGCACAAAGGCCCACGCTGCACCTCTGGCTTGGAGAGGGGCTTGACAGGGGTCCCCTTGCCAAGGGCTGGAGGGGGTGCTGCCTTGGGCTCCCCATTCCCAAAAGCTGGAGGGGGTGCTGCCTCGGGCTCCTCACCATCCCCGTTCCACAGGGCTCCCCATCCCCACCATCCCCACCCTACGGATCTCCCCAATCCCTCCCCATCCCGCCGGCCACTGGGACAGGGCAGTGGGGCAGGGGCTGGGGGCCAGGTGAGGTGGGCATCGCAGCCCCTGCCCTGCTGTCCAGCTTCATTTCGTTGTGCCAGGCCTGGGCGTGGACCCCGTCCCCGCGGGCACACACCCCGAGGCAGCCCCAGCCGGCGTGCCCAAGGCGTTCCCCAAGGCGTTCCCAGCTGAGAAGCGTCCAGGGGGCTCGTGGCCGGAGGGTGGGCGTCTGGGGGGCCCGATGGAGCGCCGGCACACCATCTGCAGCCTGGACTGGCGCGCGGCGCGGGGCGGGCAGGAGGGCCACCAGGGCGGCAGCCTGGAGCGGCGGCGGGGCGGCAGCTGGGAGCGGCGGCAGCGCGGGCGGCCCTCGGGCAGCTGGGAGCGGCGGCAGCCCTGCGGCGGCAGCTGGGAGCGGAGGCAGGCGGGCACCGCCGGTGGCAGCTGGGAACGCGGCACCGGCTTCGGCAGCTGGGAGCGGCGGCATGCCGGCAGCAACCCGCTGGACCCTCAGGAGCCCTGCCCCGACGCCTACTCCAACCTCATCATCCTCGCTGTGCCCAACAGGGTGAGTGGCACCAGCGTACGGCCACCCAGCGGCACGTGGCCACCTGATGGCAATCGTCTGGTGGAAAAGAATCTGGGGGTGCTGGGCAACAGCCATCCTAGCAGTGGCCCAGGTGGCCAAGAAAGCCATCATCATCCTGGCTTGGATCAGCCATGGGGTGGCCAGCAGGAGCCGGCAGGCATCATCCCCTACACTCAGCGCTGGGGAGGCTGCACCTCGAATCCTGGGTTCAGTTTTGGGGCCCTCAGTCCAGGAAAGACATCGAGGGGCTGGAGTATGTCCGGAGAAGGGAACGGAGCTGGGGAAGGGTCTGGAGCCCAGGGACTCTGGGAGCAGCTGAGGGACCTGGGGCTGTTTAGTCTGGAGAAGAGGAGGCTGAGGAGAGATCTCATTGCTCTCTGCAGCTCCTGGAAAGGAGGTTGTGGTGAGGTGGGTGCTGGGCTTTTCTCCCAGGTCATAAGGGATAGGATGAGAGGGAAAGGCCTCGAGTTGTGCCAGGGAGGTTTAGATTGGATATTAGGAAATATTACTTCACAGAAAGGGTTCTCAGGCCCTGGCAGAGGTGGAGTCCCCATCCCTGCAGGGGGTTTGAAAGCCAGGCAGATGAGCTGCTCAGAGATGGTTTAGTAGTGGACAGGTACAGGTGGACTCAATGATCTCAAAGGTCTTTTCCAAACAAATGATTCTGTGATTCCATGTTCTATGGGCACCCAACGTCTCTTGCCCACACATGCTCTCCCCTCCCACTGCAGGACGCTGCTGAGGAGTCCTGCGCCCTCATCTGCCAGGTCTTCCAGATCATCTATGGGGACCAGAGCATCGAATGTGTGGACCGCGCCGGGTACCACTACACTTCCACACCCACGCGGCCCTGGCTCTCCAGCAGGAGTGAGTGTCCAGGGGTGGCACAGTGCTGCGTGGGCACAGCACGGGGGGCAGGTGCCATGGCAGCATCTTGGTCCCACTCTGACGTCTCAGCTCTCCCTCCCCAGGTGAGAGCTGCCGCACAGGCTATGATGCCGACTTCAGCTGCTGCAGCTCCTTGTGAGTCTGGGTCTCCCAAGGGTGTCCCTGCACCAGGGTGGTTGCCTGTCCCAGCTGCAGAAATGTCCCAGCCCACCGGTGTGTGCTGTGCACCGGGGGATGCAGGTGGGCACACGAGGGGTGCCAGGACCCACTGACCCCTGTCCTCCCGCAGCGACGGCTCCCACGACACCTTCGAAGCGTATTACAGTGGTGCCTCCTCGCCCTCCTTCCACCAGTCCCACCACAGCTTGGCCACCGCCTGCAGCGGCAGCGACCAGAGCGGCACGGGGCTGGAGCAGCTGCAGGACTACATGGTGACGGTGCGGGCATGGGGACAGGCGAGGGGTTCCTACTCGGTGCTCAGGGGTGCGGCAGTGGGGGGCCAAGGCTGTGCACTGCTGGTGTCCCCAGTCCCAGTTAGACACCCCATGTCCCCACAGCTGCGCAACAAGCTGTCATCACAGGAGATCCAGCAGTTTGCCCTCCTGCTCCGTGAGTACCGGCTGGGCACGCCGGTGCAGGAGTACTGTGGGGAGCTTCTGCGCCTCTACGGGGATCGCAGGAAGTTCCTCCTCCTTGGTGAGTGTCCAGGTTCCCACCACAGCCACCCCAAGTCACCATGGCCGCCCCAAGTCACCACGTCACCCTGGTGATGTCCGTATATCCCTTGGGGTATTGGATGTGCTCCGGAGGGGGATGGGACCCCACTGTAGGCGATGGGATGGGATGGGATGGGATGGGACAGGACCCCAGCAAGCAGCTGGTGGAGCTGGCTGGCATCGTGCCCCAGCGCTGCCCACCTGGGCAGGGTCACTCACGGTGTTCCTGGCAGGAATGAGACCCTTCATCCCCGACCAAGACATCGGGTACTTCGAGACCTTCCTGGAGAGCATTGGCATCCGGGAAGGTGGGATCCTCACCGACAGCTTCGGCCGCATCAAGCGCAGCATGAGCAACACCTCGGCCTCGGCTGTGCGCAGCTACGACAGCTGGTCCCTGCGCTCTGAGTCTGAGTCCTTCAACCGCATGATCACGGACATCACCCACGACATCGAGGCACTGGCTCGGGATGAGGAAGAAGAGGAGGAGGAGGAGGACAACTACCTCTGAGGGAGGTCTGGAACCCAGCGATCCCCTCTGGTGCTGCACGTCCGAGCTCGGACTCGCTGGGTGCTGGGTGCTCAGCATCGCCACGGTGCTTGGGGTGGGGACATCGTTGTCCTCAAGGTGGGGGACAGGGGTTCTGCAGCGCCCTGGCAGCTCTCGAGGGGGCGGGGGAGCCCTCGGCCGGCAGCACCATGTGCTGTGATTTCTGCAGATTGCAATTAAACACCGGGGATGGGAGCGGAGTAGGTTTATTGCTCGGGGAAGGCGGGGGGCGATGCGGCGTCGGGGCTGCTCGCAGGATGCTCGCAGAGCCGGGGATGCTCCGCGGACGGCTGGGGCTCCTCAGGTCTGTCCCGGGAGGTACCGGCTGCACCCGCCCCGACGGGGGACCCGGGGGCGTTACCGGGGCGTTACCGGGGCGGGGGGGGGGGGCGTTACCGGGCAGAGCGGAGCTGCTGCATCCCCAGGACCGGGACGGCGGAGGTGAGAGCGGAGCTGTGCGCGGAGCCCCGGGGCCGCCGCGGCTCCGAGCGGCTCGGTGCCAGCGCCGGGGTCCCAAGGAGGCGATGCCCGGGGTGTCCCGGGGAGGCGATGCCCGGTGGTGGAGGGGAGGTGATGCCGGAGTACCCCAGGGAGGCGATATCAGGGTCCCCCGGGGAGGCGATGCTGCTGGTGGCAGGACGGTGATGCTTGGGTGTCCTGGGGTACCCCAGGGAGGTGATGTCGGGGTGTCCCGGGGTGCCCCGGGGAGGCAGTGCCAAGGGTGATGGGGCCGTGACACCTGGGGGTGCCCCGACAAGCCCCAAGGAAGGGAAGCTGGGGTGTCTTGGGGAGGTGATGCCCGGGGATGGCGGGGAGGTGATGCCTTGCAGTGTCCCAGGGTGTCTTGGGGAGGTGATGCTGAGGTGTCCTGGCGTGCCCCGGGGTGGTGATACCTGGGGGTGACAGGGAAGCGATGCCCAGGCTGCCCCAGCGAAGCGAAGCTGAGGTGTCCCGGGATATCCTGGGGAGGTGATCCCCGCCAGTGGCCTTGCAGGAACTATTGGGGACCTGCCACTGTCTGCCCCATCAGCGAGGGCGCAGGGCTACGGGCAGCTGCGCTCCCAGAGCAGTGGGGTCCCCTCATCCCACCTGGTCTCAGCAGCTCGGGACAGGCACACAGGCTGTGGGACACGGCTCTCCGGGGTGGGATGCACCAGGAACAGCTGCTCCCAGTGGTGTTCCCTCAGCTCTGTGCTGCTGGAGCCAGCGGGAAAGCCACGGCCATTGGGTCACTGTGTGTGACAGTGCGCTGGGATGCTGTGGGGCTGGGTGGCTGCGGGATGCTTGGACCCCCAGAGGTGTTTGTGCTTTGTAAGGCCAAATCCTCTGACCAGCTATGGGACAAACACAGCAAATACTTGCTGGTGCCCAGCTGCTCTCTCAGCAAGGCCGGGGGTGCTGTGCATGCCGTGAGGCCCCACTCACCCTCGAGCTTCCTCCTTCACCTTCTCCTTTCTCAGAGCCGAGGTCTCTCCTAGACAAGGGAAGTGCCTTTGTGGGGGCTTCCCCTCCACTCATTGCTTCTTGCAGCATGTTTTCCTGCTGATATTTCTTGGGGAGCTGGAGAACGTGGAGCATTTGTGTTCACCCTGGGCTGGTGGCTGTTCCAGGCAGCTCCACCCTGCACAGAGCAGCCATGGAGTGCGGTGGAGAGCGGTGACCCACGGCAGCAGGGGTGCCACGGCCGCACCGAGGGATAGGGGACCCCAGGCACCAGCAGTGCCGGGTGGGGAGCCCCGAGCTGCAGCATAGTGACAGGGGTCCTGCTTTGCCAAGAGGCTCTTTCCCACCACAATGCCCAGCGTTTGCACCCTCGGCTGGGGAAGGCTTTTTGGGGAAAGCTGCTCCATGGCAGCTGCTGTCACCTGCCCAACGTTCACCTTGGGTGACTTCCCCTTTCTCTGCACCAGAAGATCTCTTTTCCTCGCCTGCGCCTCTGCACACCTCACTGGGTGCCCTGGGGCTCCCCCAGCTTGGATCTGCCAGGGGAGCAGAGCCCTCTCTCCTCAGCCAAGGTGGACACTGCAGCCCATGCCGGCTCCGTGCCAGATGGGATCTGCTGCGTGTGGGGCTGGAACGGGGCTTTTGCCTCTGTTGCAATGAGTTCACTTCCCCTCCCTTGGCTGCAGGATGGGTTGCATGAAGTCAAAGGAAGCTGGTGTCGAAGAGAAGATGATAAAACCCGACCCTGGCCCCAGCTGCCAGCAGGGCCACTACGTGAGGGACCCCACGGCCACCAACAGGAGGGTGAGTGGGAGCTGCTGGGTGAGCGGGGGGCACGAGGCTGAGCCATCGTGGGGGGCTCAGCCCCTCTCCTTGCCAGGGCTGTCAGTGCCACGGGCAGGGGGCTTGGGGGCAGAGGGCTCGGCTGTGGGGCTGAAGTCCAGCACAGCCCATGCTGCAGCAGGCAAGGACTGAATTCAATGGGAAAGAGGGAGCTGCAGAGAAAGATGAAAAATGAAGGTGTTGGGAGGGGACAGAGGTGGCAGTGCTGGGCAGACTGGCGAGTCTGGAGGTGCTGGTGCTGCCCCTTGGCTCTGGTGGGGCCAAAACCCCTGTGGGGCACAAGGCTCTGCCACCCGCAACATCACTCTTGTTTCTGTCCTGCTTTCCAGAACAGCAATGCCCCCGGCGTGGCCATGCTCCCGCCTGAGGATGGTAGGTACAGGGGGGCTGCGAACGGGTGCATGGGATGGGAGCACATGGGGGAGCGTGGGCAGGTCCTCTCCAGCCTGGGTCAAACGCTGCCAGTCCCCGTGGGGTGGGAGCTCTGGCCTTCCTCGAGGGCTCAGACATGGCAGGATGAAGATGGAGGCACTGGGTGCTGCAGAGGTCCTGGCTCGTGCCCTGGCTGCCCAGGGTGCTCTGTCCCAGCACGGGGAGGGGTGCCCAGGGAGTTCTTTGGCTGCAGGCCCGGGGGACAACGTGGTGGTGGCACTCTATGACTATGAGGCGATGCACACCGGGGACCTGAGCTTCCAGAAGGGGGAGCGGCTGAAGGTTCTGGAGAAGTAAGTGCTGCTGGTAGACCCTGCCCTGGGTTCTCCTGAAGGCTTGCATGGCCCTGCTGGGTATTTTTCCTGAAATTGGCTCCTGGAGGAGCCAGCGGGGCTCGGTGCTGGGTGCTGTGGATTGACCTGACACCACTTCTGTCACAGGTCGGGGGAATGGTGGCAAGCACGGTCGCTGGCAACAGGGCACGAAGGCTTCATCCCCAGCAACTACGTCGCCCAAGCTGACTCGCTGGAGACAGAGGAGTGAGTCCATCCCATGGTGGCACATCCTGGCCCCGTGTGGTCCTGTGCTCACCCACCACAGCTGTCCCTGCTCCTGTGCCATATCCTGCCCTCAGCCCTGGCCCACGGCTCTGCTCCCAGCCCTGCTGCGCTCCTTGGTTCATTTGGCAGGCTGAGAGCTGGGGTTGTCCAGCCTGGAGAAGAGGAGGCTGTGGGGAGACCTTAGAGCAGCTTCCAGCACTGAAAGGGGCTCCAGGAAAGCTGGGGAGGAGCTCTTGATCACGGAGGGCAAGGAGAGGATGAGGGGGAATATTTTTCAGCTGAAAGGGGGGAGTTTGAGGTGGAATCTTAGGAAGAAATGTTTTCTTGTGAGGGTGGGGAGGCCCTGGCCCAGGTTGCCCAGAGCAGGGGTGGCTGCCCCATCCCTGGAGGGGTTCAAGGCTAGGATGGATGGGGCTGGGAGCCCCTGATCCAGTGGGAGGTGTCCCTGCCCATGGCAGAGGGTGGAACTGTGTGGGCTTTAGGGTCTTTTCCAACCCAAACCATTCCATGGTTCTGTGATCCTGTTATTTGTTTCTGCTGCAGGTGGTTTTTCAAGGGCATCAGCCGGAAGGACGCGGAGCGGCAGCTCCTTGGCCCTGGGAACATGATCGGGTCCTTCATGATACGGGACAGCGAGACGACGAAAGGTGCGGAGGGTGCCTTTGGCAGGGAGCCACTGCCCTCGCTCGCTGGCAGAGGAGCTCAGGACTGGGGGTCTCCTGCTCCTGCTAGGAGCATCTCCACAAAAGCCCATGGTGCTACGACGTGTCCAAGCCCCAGGGTGGGGACGGGGGGCTGCTTTGGGGCAGCTTTGGTGTTTGGGGCACAGGCATCACTGGCCTCGTGCCTGGGGCCAAGGGGGTGCAGCATGGGGGGACACAGGGGCTGCTGCGGTGGTTCTGCTGGGCGATGGCACGGTGTGTGCCGCGGGATGCCCGGGTGCAGTGGGGACGTGTGCCCTGTGTGGGGACTGGCAGCTCACCCCTTCTGGACAGGCTGCTACTCAATGTCGGTGCGGGATGGGGATGACCTGCATGGTGGCACCGTGAAGCATTACAAGATCCGGATGCTGGATAACGGCGGCTTCTACATCTCCCCGCGCAGCAGCTTCGAAACGCTGCAGGAGCTGGTCCAGCACTACAAGGGTGAGCGCATGTCCTCACCATCCAGGACAGGGCTTTTCCCCTGAGCAGGGCAGCCGGAGGTGTGCAGTGGCCCAGGGGCTCCTGCCCATCACCGCTAGGCTCCCATTGTGGCTCCAGCTGCTGTGGGATGCGTGGTGCCAGGATGTGTCCTGAAGCCACTGTGGGCTCCACCTCGAAGCACAGAGTGGCCAGTGAGGCAGCCTGGCTGACGGATCTTGGTGCTTCCTGGCAGGGCAAAGTGATGGACTGTGCCAGAAGCTCACCTACCCCTGCCATGTGCCCAAACCACAGAAGCCCTGGAAGAAAGATGCTTGGGAGATTCCTCGGGAGTCGCTGAGGCTGGAGAAGAAGCTGGGAGCCGGGCAGTTCGGAGAAGTGTGGATGGGTGAGAGCGAGGGGGAGGCAGCTGGGAGGAAGGCGATGGTGAAGGAGGAAAGATGAGGGTTGGGAGAAGAGGCAGGGGGAGTGGCGGGGTGGAAGAGGCAGGAAGGAAGCAACCCGTGGGAGAGGAGCATGGGGAAGCAGAGATGGCCCTGACCTTAATGCAGAGACTGCTCAGGGCTGGCTGCATGGGGGCAGCTCTGGGCTGCGTGTGGTCTCCAGTCCTCGTGCTGCAGCTCTGTCTGCAGCAGTGGGTGCTTAAGCTCCAAAATCCAGTGGTTCCAGTGCCTGGGCACTGGCCAGCCTGGGAATGGTCTGTCGTGTCTCCCGACAGCTACCTACAACAAGCATACCAAGGTGGCAGTGAAGACGATGAAGCCAGGCAGCATGTCTGTGGATGCCTTCCTGGAGGAGGCCAACCTGATGAAGATGCTGCAGCACGACAAGCTGGTGAAGCTGCACGCAGTCGTCACCAAGGAGGAGCCCATCTACATCATCACCGAGTTCATGGAGAAAGGTGCTGCCCGCATCCCTGCGTGGTCACCATGGGCCAGGCCAAGCAGCAGTGCCTGGCTGCACTGGGGAAGGTGCAGGACCAACCCCTCCGGCATCCCTGGGCTCGGCTGGGTGCTCTGCCCCAGGTGTTGGGAGTGGGACCAGCTCCTGCTGCTGCGTGTCCGAGTGTGCTGGGCAGGGTGATGCGAGGACAGCCCTGGGAGAGGGAGCAATGGTGACAGGGAGCGGATGAGAAAGAGCGTTCCGCAAGGCAGGAGGGAGTCTGTAGCCAGGATTGCCCCCTCCGATGGATCCCAAGAGTGGGGTGGGAGGTCAGGTGTGTTTCCTGACCGAGTCCTCGCGTTGTGCTTAGCTCCCAGGGACTCCGTGCTGTCTCGAGGGTTGGTGCAGATCCCAGCTGAGCCATCATTCCCAACACTCTTCTGTATCTGCAGGGAGCTTACTGGATTTCCTGAAGAGCGATGAGGGGAACAAGCAGCTGCTCCCAAAGCTGATCGACTTCTCTGCGCAGGTGAGGAGGGAGCAGACCTTCCCCAGCTCGCTGCTCGACAGGCACACAGTGTGTTGTTAGCTGACAGGAACATCCACGAGAGGGTCCACCAGCCGAAGGGCTGACATGGGTGTGGGAGGGCATGGGAAAGGCAGGAGGATTCAGGGAAAATCCCCTCAGTTTGGGGGATGTTTTTAGGAGGTGATTTGGGGTACAGCCAAGCGAGCTGTTATACATCTAGCTTCGTGTGTGCAATCATTTGTGCAACCGCTGTCTTGTCCCTGATGTTTCTGTGGTGTCCCCAGATGCCAGACGAACGCAGCGGCCCTCTGAGCCAAGCTATGGAATAATTCACAGAGGTACCTGAGCAACAGGGAAGCCAGGACAGGAGCTCAGACCCTGGGGGCTCAGGCTGGGTCGCGGGCTCCTCGAGCCGGCTGTGCCAGGGTCTGATCCGCGGTGTTCTCCACACACCATCTGTTCCCAGCAAGCTGGCTCCTGCAAAGCGCCTGGCTTGGCTCCGTCGCTTGGAGCAGCGCTGAGAAGCAAAGGCTGAAGCACTTTTGAGCCTGGCACCCAGGCTTGTGGTGGGGCTGAGTCACCGCGAGCAAACCGGTGTGTGAACATGGCAATGATCCTTCCGCTCTTGCAGGGCTAGGTTACTTCTGTATTTTGTGTGGAGCTCTGTGAGCAACCTCACCTTACCCTGGCCCTGGAGGCGTGACAAGAGTGTCCCCTCTGGCTGTTCCAGCGCCCCCCCCCCCCCCGCCCCAATGCTGGTAGCATCCAGGTATGGGATAACTTGGCACAAATTTAGGGCTTGGTCGCACACATCTGTGTTGTCTCTGCCTTGATCAGGGCTCATGGCTGCGCGTGTGGCCACAGCTGAGTGTGGACACTTCAGAAGACAGAGCTGGGGGGGGATCTTCAGGGATTGTCATGGCCATCCTGCCGCACAGAATCCCAGACTCATTTAGGTTGGAAAAGACCTTTAAGATCATTGAGTCCAGCCTTTAACCCAGCTCTGCCAACCCCACCACCGAACCCTGTCCTGAATAACTACATCAATGCAGCTTTTAACCCCTCCAGGGATGGGGACTCCCCCACTGCCCTGGGCAGCCTCTGCCAGTGCCCAAGAACCCTCTCCATGAAGGAATATCTCGTAACACCCAATCTAATCCTCCTTTGATGCAACTTGAGGCCATTTCCTCTCGTCCTATCGCTTGTTACTTAGAAGAGCCCAGCATCCACCCCACCACAACCTCCTTTCCAGGAGCTGCGGAGAGCAATGAGGTCTCCCCTCAGCCTCCTCTTCTCCAGACTAACCAGCCCCAGGTCCCTCAGCTGCTCCCAGAACCCCTGGGCTCCAGACCCTTCCCCAGCTCCTTCCCCTTATCTGGACATGCTCCAGCCCCTCAATGTCTATCTTGTAGCAAGGCAGCCAGGACTGACTCCTCACAAACTGTTCTTGAAGACCCCAGGCATCTCCTCGGTTGACAGCATCCCTGCTTTTCTGTCCTGACCAAGGAAGCTCTGCAGTGCTGGAAACCATCACTGCAGCAATTAAAGGCCTGTCATTATCCCCTTAGTGCAGAGAGAGGACAGCTTACTCCCCGCTTCCCTTGAGCAGTATTTTGAGACTGATCTTGGGTCTTCTCTGAGCAGAGTGATTTACTCCGTGGCTGAGGCTGAAGGAGTTACACCTTGTGCTGCAGAGGTCCGCAGGCACTTGCTCGTGAGATCATCAGCTCCTCGGATGCCAGTTCCCTGCTTTTCTCACACGTGGGCTTAAATGGGTCGTGTTAGGCTGGACCCCCAGCCCTGACCTCTTCTGCAAGGGATTCCCTGTGAAGAGAGTGGTTCCCGTGGAGGAGGGTCAGCCACATCTGCTGTTACTTTCCCCCCTCCTCCCCAAAGCTCGCCAGAAGCCGATGACCTCGTTCCATTCCTGGTAACAGTCGCATTGAGGGGGTTGTGTTATTTCGAACAGCTTCTTTGCATTTTTCTTTTTCCCCTTTTTGCAGATTGCAGAAGGAATGGCTTATATTGAGAAGAGGAACTACATCCACAGAGACCTGAGAGCTGCCAACATTCTAGTGTCAGCGATGCTGGTGTGCAAGATTGCAGACTTCGGACTAGCCAGAGTCATTGAAGACAATGAGTACACAGCCCGGGAAGGTGCGGGAGCTGCTTGGAGGCATCTGAGTGCTCTCCAAGACAGTGAAGGGCTGCGGGATTCCCTTAGAGCCACTTATCAATGTATAACCTTGGTGGCAAGGACCCTGGGAGGGATGTACTGTGTAAAAGGGCAGATGAGGCAACCTCCTCTCATTTGCATTACCTCACATCTTCCTCTTCTGTTTGCTTCTTGTTCCCCATATTTCACCACCAGTTTCTCAGCATTTGGGTTACACTCATGTTTCCCATTGGATCTCTTTGTCCAGGTGCCAAGTTTCCCATTAAATGGACCGCACCAGAAGCCATCAACTACGGATCTTTCACAATAAAATCAGATGTCTGGTCCTTTGGGATTCTCCTGACAGAGATCATTACCTACGGCCGCATCCCGTATCCAGGTAAGGGGGTGAAATGCCTCCTCCAATTGGGTTCCAAAAGGTATGCTCCACCTTCTGGTCCCCATCCATGGGATCCGTTTCTCCATGAAGTCAGATCCCTGAAAAGAGAGGGAATGGTGAGAAATCTGAATCTCCCCCTGGGAGCAGAGCCCAGAGACAGTAGCACAGGGTCTCAAGATGACAAATCTGTAAGGCAGCCATGGGGAGGAGCCCAGAGCGCGAGACAAACTCAGGCTGCACTGCTCATTTAGCTACATCAGTGATAACCCATGAAATGCTCACCTGCCCTGCCATGTTTCTACAGGGATGTCAAGCGTGGAGGTGATCAAAGCGCTGGAGCACGGGTACCGGATGCCCCGCACAGAGAACTGCCCCGAGGAGCTGTACGACATCATGATGAGATGCTGGAAGACTAGACCTGAGGATCGTCCCACCTTCGAGTACACGCAGAGCGTTCTGGAGGATTTTTTTACTGCAACAGAGAGCCAGTACCAGCACGAGCCATAGTGCAGGAAGCTCGGCGCAGACAACGGATACCCCGCATCACACACTGTGGTAGCGGCAGCAAGCACACGCACCCCGCTCTCCCCTGTCCCACTCATGATCCACCTGCGCACACCTTCCTCTGCCAGCCAGGGCTGCCAGATGGAGGAGAAGCAATGCGGGGCCGTACCTTGTGCCTTTCATACGTGCCTGAGTGCCTGTGATGTGGCCGCACTGGGAAGCGCTGGCTGGCCAGTGGTGGTGCTAGCAGCACCACACAAGGAGGGATGGGGCCCGGCCTCTTCCACCTACAAATTACAAACTCTGGATTAGTATTTTTAAACCAATGCCCTTGTGCTGTTTCGCAGAAGTAGGAGCTTTAGCTGCAATGGCCTTGACGAAATGCTGTTGTCCCCCGAGCATGTGATGCAGCACCCACGTCCCCTGGTCTCAGGGTGTTGGGGAATTCCCAGTGGGTTCCCATCCAGGCATGCTGCGGTCCAGCACATCGGCTCGCCCTTTAACACAGGATCCTGGGATTTGGATGCCAAATGCCTCTCTCCTCGCCCTCCCAGGGTGCAGCGCATGCCGCAGGCAATGGACGGACAGGAATGGTGCTTTCCAAGGCAGCTCCCACATGGATCCCGGCCTCAGGAGGAACCTCCAGAGCCAGGGGCAGCCCGATGCCACCCCAGCCCAGGGAGCCCTCTGGCAGAGCGGTGCGGCTGCACTCACAGGCGTCGTTCAATGTCTCCTGGGACCTGTGCAGGGTCAGCACTGAGCCCAGCGCTCACCGTTCGGTGGCTGCTCATCTTCTGTGTGTACTGACAGGTTCTTTGGGGACAAGGAGGAAGAAATACTGGCTTGAAGATTGCCCAGCATGCTTTACAGCAGGGAGCTGGGGGCCCCGGGTTGTGTTTGCCTTGCACACCGAGGCAATTGCTGCTTGTACGCTTTTATATCAGCTTGGGCAGCTGCTTCCTGTGACCAATAAAGAGTTTATAGACCTCTCACCTCCTGCACCGAGGTGGCGGGTCCCTGGAGCGAGGGGAGGTTCTTGGACCAGGGAGGGTCCCTGGACTGGGGGAAGAGTTCCTTGACCGAGAGGAGATTCCCGGACCAGGGAGGGATGATGGTGGTGGACCAAGGAAGGTCCCTGGACTGGGGGGAGAGTTCCTGGACCGAAGAGGGGGGTCCTTGAACCAAGGGGGGACCCTGGACTAGGGGGTGGGGGACGCATCACCAGGCTGAGGGGGCGGAGCCTGCCCACACCAAACATGGCGCCCACACCAAACATGGCCCCCGCGGCGTCGCTCCCGCCCTCCGCGCCAAGGCCGCTGCCCTCAGCAGAGATGGCGGCGCGGCCCCTCCCCTCCCCGGCCTTCTCGGCGAGGCCGCGGCCCCGCTGCCGCCCCGGAACACCGTTCCGCCTTCCCGGCAGCGCCGCTGGGCCCGTCCCTGCCCTCCCGCGGCGCCTCGAGCGGCGGCAGCGCGGCTCTCCCGGGCCCGGCGCGGCGCGGCCGCGGTCGCCATGGCGATGGGCCCCGCAGCCAACCGCGCGCCGCTTCCGGTGACGTCAGCGCCGACACGTGGATCCAAGATGGCGGCGGCGGGGATGGTGAGTGAGGCCCGGCCCGGCCCCGGCAGCCCCGGCCCTGACAGCCCCGGCCCCACCGAGCGGGGCGGTGTAGGGGCCGGGGGCGCTTGGGGCCGGCCTGGGTCTCTGCGCGGAGGCGGCGGGCGCTGCGGGCTGCCCGAAGCGGCAGCCATCCCTCCCTCCCCCGCGGCTCTCCCGGGGGAAGCGCCGGCCCCATCCCGGCTCGGCTTCCCCGCATCCCCGTGCTTGTTATTCCCTGAATCCTTGGGGAGCTGGTGTTGCTGGCGGGAGTTCGCTAAGGCAGGCGGGCACCGGGGCTGTGCGTGGAGCAGAACTTGAGCTGCCGAGACGTTCTCTGTCTCATCGCAGAAAAGCGGGTTTTTCTCCTTGCTTCCACAGGTTGTTTCTTTCGGGCTGTGCTGCAGGAATAAGTGATGGTCCGAGGTTGCCGCTGGCCAGGGAGGGAGATGTGGAGTGACTTGTGTAGGTGAAGATTGGCAGAAACTGGGAGAGAGACTGAAAGAGCAGAGGTTTTCATAGAATCATAGAATAACCAGGTTGGAAGAGACCCACCGGATCATCGAGTCCAACCATTCCTATCAAACACTAAACTATGTCCCTCAGCACGTCGTCCACCCGTGCCTTAAACCCCTCCAGGGAAGGTGACTCAGCCCCCTCCCTGGGCAGCCTGTTCCAGTGCCCAATGACCCTTTCTGTGAAAAATTTTTTCCTGATGTCCAGCCTAAATCTCCCCTGGTGGAGCTTGAGGCCATTCCCTCTTGTCTTGTCCCCTGTCACTTGGGAGAAGAGCCCAGCTCCCTCCTCTCCACAACCTCCTTTCAGGTAGTTGTAGAGAGCAACTCAGCCCCTCAGCCTCCTCTTCTCCAGGCTAAACACCCCCAGCTCTCTCAGCCGTTCCTCATAAGGCCTGTTCTCCAGCCCCCTCCCCAGCTTCGTTGCTCTTCTCTGGACTGGCTCCAGAGCCTCAACATCCTTCTTGTGGTGAGGGGCCCAGAACTGAACACAGGATTTGAGGAGTGGTCTCAAGTGTTTCCACACTCCGCTCTCTTCCTCCCAGGCAGTGGGTAGGGAGTGTCTGGAACAGCTTTGAAAGCTGATGGTAGTCCTGCTGGGAATTCCCTCACAGCCTTCTCCGTCACAGAAGGCAGAGAGGACGGCTGATAGCTCTCCTGGTGTCAGAGGGGCTCTCCCGAATCAGTGTGGCTGCAGTGCTTGTCTCCTTGCAAAAAGCTTCCAGGGGCTTCTCTGAGTGTGAGACTGAGCTGGGCAGGGTTGTGGTAAACAGTTGTGCAAACAATTGTCACAAACCTGGAGCAAGGAAGGCGTGGAGGAAGGGGGAGATGTGCTGGTACCTTGGCGGGGTGGCGAGCAGGCACTGGTGGCACTGCGTGTCTGCCGAGGTCCTTGAGGCTGGAATAAATATTGGATGTGGGAGAGAGCTTTGGTTCACTTGGTTACATGTGAATTTGCTTCCTCGCATGAATGAGCGGGTTAGCTCTTCCCTCTCTGTCACCGTATTAAACAGTTTGGCCGAGTGGAATGGGATACAGGAGCTGTGAGAGTTTGCCAGGACGTACGGCTCCGCACCGGGTGTTTTCACTGTTTGTCTTGGAAACTGTCTTTGCGACGTAAAAGCTCTTGGTGAGGGCTGTTTGATGGCTCCTGCCTCCTGTGGAAAAGAGGTGGGGCAGTACCTGTCATCTCTTTCATTGACATCCATCCTCGTGGCTTCCTGCTTTCTTTTCCTGCCATTGAGCAAATCCCATATCGTGCTCTTCAGTCCATATGTGGATGGAGAATCTGTGAGACCCAAACCAGCCCAAATACGGTACCAGACCAGCTAAAATGCAGATTGTTTGGAATTCCTGCTTCCCAAGGGCTTCCTTGTGCTGTTGGTCCATAGGAAACGTGTGCTGGTGACCTGGGCAGGGGTCTAGCCCTGCACCCTTGGGGTTCCGTCCGAGCATGCTGGCAGAGCACCACAGGGAAGAGCTGCTTGTCTGCTTCCCTTAAATAAACGCTGGTGTGTGGACTCTGCACTGGTGGCTTTGGGGACCAAAGTTCAACAAAACTGAGTGCGCCAGCTTTTGCGCTTTGGTCACAACAACTTCCTGCAACGTTCCAGGCTTGGGGAAGAGCAGCTGGAAAGCTGCCTGAAAGAAAAGGACCTGGGGGTGTTGGTCGACAGCGGCTGAACATGAGCTAGTAGTGGTCCAGGTGGCCAAGAAGGCCAATGGCATCTTGGCTTGGATCAGATGTGGTGTGGCCAGCAGGAGCAGGGCAGGGGTCGTCCCCTGCACTCGGCGCTGGTGAGGCCGCACCTTGAATCCTGGGTTCAGTTTTGGACCCCTCACTCCAAGAAGGACCTTGAGGGGCTGGAGCGTGTCTGGAGAAGGGAACGGAGCTGGGGAAGGGTCTGGAGCCCAGGGGTTCTCGGAGTGGCTGAGGGACCTGAAGCTGTTTAATCTGGAGAAGAGGAGGCTGAGGGGAGGCCTCATTGCTCTTCACAGCTCCCAAAAACGAGGTTGTGGTGAGGTGGGTGCTGGGCTCTTCTCCCAAGTAAGAAGTGATGGAAATGGCCATGAGTTGTGCCAGGAGAGGATTAGGTCGGATATGAGGAAATACTCCTTCATGGATGGGGTTCTCGGGCACTGGCAGAGGGTGCCCAGGGCAGTGGTTCAGTCACTATCTCTGAAGGGATTTAAAAGCTGGGCAGACAAGGTGCTCTCCTGGAGTTGTTTGTGAATAGCAGCTGTAGTGATAGTCATCCAGAAGCACCTTCTGGAAGAGGGTCTGGGTGCAATCTTCTGTGCTTGTTGCTGTCCACAGGACGATAGTGGGTGAGAGTGGCCACCAGGAAGGGCTGAGCTGATTTATTGTTAGAGCTAAGCTCTTTGTTCTAAAGTTGATTACAGGAATAGGTCTTCAGAATCTGTTAAGAGGGATCCTGCAGCCTTCAGGGCAATGGCTGCTTTCTTTAGGGGAGTCATGTAGGGCTGGGGAAGCGGCTGAGTGAGTCCAGAGGAGGCCATAGAGATGATCCGAGGGCTGGAGCATCTTCCCTATGAGAACAGGCTGAGAGAGTTGGGATTGTCCCAGTCTAGCCTCTGAGTTTTGTGCTGTTCTCTGATGGTGCTGTACGTGCGTGGAGAGTAGGAGCATGAGCTGAAGCTGGTGATACAATGAGATTACAGCACAGCTGATATTCTAATCCAGCCAAGCTGCTGCTCTCTAATACTCTTTAAAGCTTGATTTTCATTTCACAGCCTTCCCAAGGGAGCGTGGGAACCGTGAAGTCTGTTAAAGGGTAGAGATACGGGGCCTAGTTTGGAGCCCTGCAGAGCTGAAAAAGGGGTGCAGGCTTTTGCTGTGTTGTGACCCAGAGCAGTGAGGAAAGAGGAGCAGAACAGGAGGGAGTGATGATGTGGGCATCCCTTTGGATGCAGCAGGCAGTTGATCTGGTGTCAGACCGTGCCCTACGCTGATCACTACAGGCTGTGGTGTGTGAACAACTGTCTGTAAGCGGCTGCAGGGTAACTCCTGACATGCAGAGCTGACAGAATTCCAGTTCCAGTGCTAACGCCCTCTTCTGTGGTGATCTGTGGAGTTCTCTAACACGGGGGTGTTACCTGGGTGGGAGCAGAAAAGGCAGGTGACAGCCTGCAAGAGGGTGTGTGTTACAGATAAGTGCATTTTCCCTGTGGGTAAGCACAGCTGAGGTTTTCCTGGTTGTGGATGAAGACACCAAGACACATGATATGAAAAGGGCCTTGGTGAAAGTCATGAAACAAAGTGAAGAGCAGCTTTCTCCATTTAATTTGTGTTTAATTGCCTGACTGCACAGCCTTTCACATGTCTGGGACGAACCCTTGCAGTGTGGTTGCCCATCCCTCCTGTTATTCACATGTTCCTGCTGGATTTTAAAGTTCTTTTTCTTGCAGGGAAGGCTCAGGCAGGTGCTGGTCCTGCTCACGCTGCTGCATGGATCAGACTCTTTCTATGTACCCGGCGTGGCTCCTATCAACTTCCACCATAATGATCCTGTAGAAATAAAGGTAGGTTGAACTCAGATGGAGCTGTTGGTCTGCTTTGGGTTTACTTACGGTTTGTTTTTCCCCTTCTTTATATCGTAGCAACTAAGCGGGACTAGAAAATCAAATCTGGGGATCCTATAAGTAACATTTTGGGGCCAGATACTTTCTCTTCTTCACAAGATTCGTGCAGAGTGGGGATGAACAGCCCTCGGGTGGTTGCTGTGATCACTTTACCCTGCAGCTTCCCCACACACTTCTCTTCTTGCTGATCTCCTCTACCAAATTCTTTCGGCAGTTGTGCCAGAGTCCTCACATGTGGCTCTGTTTGGAAAAGGAGCCCTCGTTCCCTCTGTAGCTTTGGGGTGGATTTAATCAGAGCCTTTTCTCCAGCATTAGGTTGACTCTGAGTGAGTGGTGAGGGTGGGCCTTTTGGTGGAAGGTGCATAGTGGAATCAGGCCTCTTCACTTTCCTACCCAGTTTGCTCATGTTGTGTCTTCGGGCCAAGTGAAATCCATGATAAGCCCTTTCCAAGTGCAGGCATTTGTCCTTGGGTGCTGCAGATCACACTGCCCCGGCTGTGCTGAAGAGCTGTTCCTGCAGTATTCCTGGTAGTGAAGGATGGAACTGCCTCACACCTACAGGAGGCAGCCAGGCGTTGTTTCCAGACATCAGCAATTCATAGCCCAGTTCATTTATTTTTTCTAAAGCTGTGGCTTCTGTCTCAGCAAAATCCAGCACCCTCGGGAGTGCTGAGGTTGGCTGCTCCTGCAGGAAGCGCAACACATTTGTCTCTTTGGTCTCTTTGGCCACAGGCTGCCAGATACAGGCTGTTTTAAAGCAAATGAGACTTGCCTGTGGCTGCAGTAAGGTTTTCAGAAGAAGGAGGTGTTGGAATGGCTGTTCTCAAAGGGATTTCATGAGCCAAATGCTTCCTCAAGTGATAAGGCACAGTGCTCTTCCAATAAATGAGTTTGGCTGCCTTACAAAACCCTTCTGTTTTTTGGTGGCCTTGGCTGGTGTGGGATGTCTCTGCGCTTCCCTTCTGCCACTCCATTTGTGGGATCTCCAGAAATGGTTGGAGTTTTGTCACTCGCTACTGTCTTCCTGCTCCGATGGTTCCCTGCCTTTCCTCACAGAGGTGACCATTGCTGAGCTCCTTGTCACTGGGCGCCAGACCTCAAAGTCCAGGGTGACATCAGGGTTTTTTAAGGAAATAACTGCAGTCCTGGATGAAATGAGACTCCTGGATATCTTTGGGGCTCTTTGTTGCTTCTTAGGGCTCCACAGAGTCATTAATGTGTGAAACCAGTCCACCATGGTTCTTTCCTCAAGCGTTTCTCAGTTTGTGACCAAGTGTTTCTCTGTGAGCCAGTTGCTGCCCAATGGTAGTGTAGGAATGTACAGCTAGGAATTGTGCAAAAGGAAATAAAGCTGGAGCCCTCCCAGGAGCATCTGTCTCCTTTTGTGTAATATTTAACTGCTCCCCAAAGTGAGCTTTAAGGGAGGTGCCTCGCTGTAAGCTTCAGCTTCTGGATGGTCTGAGAGGACGGGAAACAGTTCTTCCGTGGGGATAATCTTTCTATACTTCTTCCAGGCTGTGAAGCTCACCAGTTCACGAACGCAGCTACCATATGAGTACTACTCATTGCCCTTCTGCCAGCCCACCAAGATAACGTACAAGGCTGAGAACCTGGGTGCGTATCTGCTGAACAGCGTGTTTCCCAGCAGCAGTTGGCTGCCACTTATGTGTTTCCAGGAGGAAAAGCCATTGCAAATGCTATCTCTAATAAACTGTTCGTGGAGAGCCTGCTTCCTCTAATTTGTGATGTACTGGCTGCTTGCAAACGAGGATGTCCGTACACTGGAATGAGGAAATGCTTTTCCTGAGGGAGGGCATGTAATGTTCATAAGTAGGATCATGGAATCATGGAATGGTGTGGTCTGGAAGGGACCTCAAAGCCCATCCAGTACCCCCACCAGCCATGGGCAGGGACAACTCCCATTGTATCAGGGTTGCTCCAAGGCCCATCCAGCCTGGCCTTGAACACCTCCAGGGATAGGGCAGCCACCACTTCTCAGGGCAACCTGGGCCAGGGCCTCCCCACACCTCCCTAAGATCTCATCTCAGTCTCCCCTCTTTCAGCTCGAAACTGTTCACCCTCATACTGTCCCTTCCCTCCCTGATCAAGAGCCCCTCCCCAGCTTTCCTGGAGCCCCTTTCCGTACTGGAATCTGCTCTAAGGTCTCCCCAGAGCCTTCTCTTCCCCAGGCTTGACAATCCCAACTCTCTCAGCCTGTCCTTGTATGGGAAGTGCT
The DNA here is from genome assembly GCF_032191515.1 of Phaenicophaeus curvirostris. Taxonomy (NCBI): domain Eukaryota; kingdom Metazoa; phylum Chordata; class Aves; order Cuculiformes; family Cuculidae; genus Phaenicophaeus; species Phaenicophaeus curvirostris. The sequence goes on from NC_091409.1 coordinate 8,614,363, forward strand.
CCAGCAACCTCAAGTAGTGCTTGCTACTTCCAAAGGAATAGCTAAACTGTCATTCAGTCTTATCTCTGCATCTGTAGTAGTAAAGGAGACCTCCTGTCCTCATTCCATGCTGCCAGCCTCGTGGCAGGGTCAGTGTCAAGAATTCTGGTCCTCTTCAACCTTGCCCTTGTTTTCTTGTTTTCCAGGTGAGGTTCTTCGGGGGGACCGAATTGTAAATACCCCCTTCCAGGTTTCCATGAATGTGGAGAAGAAATGTGAAGTGCTGTGCAACCTTCCCAATGTACCAGTCACTCTGACAGTGGAGCAGAGCAAACTGATGGCCGAACGGATCAGGGAGGACTACTATGTCCACCTGTGAGTCCTCTCAAGTGTGGGTTTGAGTCAGTGGGGATTCCGTATTGTGGACAAATGTGATCTGAAATCTGTGTTTTCAGCATTGCTGACAACCTCCCTGTGGCAACACGGCTGGAGTTTTATTCCAATCGTGAAGAAGAGGAGAAGAAGAAGGAGAAAGATGTGCAGTTCGAGCATGGATACAGGCTTGGGTTTATGGACGGTAACAAGGTAGAGAATCCAGATGCTGTCTGAGGGATGCCCAGAAGAGCTCAGAGGCTTCAGATTATCGGGACTGGGAATGTAACCAAAGAGATTTAAGAGTGGAAATATGGGAGAGGTTTCTTACTGGAAGAAGAGGGAGGGTGCTGGACTGCTGACATGATAGCTGGAGCCCTGGCTTTGATTCACTGTGTAACGTTGAACAGCCTTGTGCAGTAGATTCCCCTCTGTAGGACAGAGGCAACATGCCCTGAAGCACATCTTATCTTTAATGGCCTCGGGGCATCTCGTATTAACAAAAAATCAGGTGTTTATTGGAGGAGAAGCTGTTGAGTTTGCAAATGGAATCATAGCCTGTGTATTGCTGCAGATCTCTTTCGTGCTTGTGTGCCCCAGGTTTACCTGTTTGACCCAGCAGACACATTCGTTTATCGAATGCCAGTGTTGAGCTGCAGACGCAGCTCTGATCACTTGAGCCTGTTGTTACGGTGAATGACCCCACTGTCCACTGTGCTTTGTTCAGCTGACAGGGGAGGGTCCTCCAAAAGAACGAGCCAAGCTGTGGGCCCCGAGAGGCTGGGTAGCGGCTTGCTGGTGAGGAGAAAAAGCCATCGGGAAACTCGGGATTGTAGCTACTGAGGTCTTTCCAAACTAAAACTGATGATTCTGCTGCCCCAGAACATATGTTTGAGATGTAAGATACTCTATTTCCAGACCAAAAATAGCCTGAAACACTGTCCCTGATGCTCGGAGTGGCTGAGGTGCTACCTTCTCAATCTCTCTGTTCTCTCCTTTTGTTCTTTTAGCCTTGGAAAGTGTTAGCCTGGTCTTGCCCTGTAGCACAGTGCATCTGGGAGCAGTTGGAGCCTGTATTTTTCTGCACCAAAGCCGCTTTGTGCAGCCGTTGCTTCTGAACTTTGTCTCTTCCTCCCTGAGGGTGCTAACTTTTTCTTTCATGTCGATCTGTTTCAGTTCTACCTCCACAACCACCTCTCCTTCATCCTTTACTACCACAGAGAGGGTGTGGAAGAGAACCAGGAGCCCACCTACAGGGTTGTGCGCTTTGAAGTCATTCCCCAAAGTATTAAGCTGGAAGGTAAGAAGCTCTTGGGGAGGGGATGAAGGAGAAGAAGCTCTTGTAGGACCAGGAGTCGAAGGCCACTCATGTATCAGGGTGCCAGTTGTTGCTGCTGTTATGATCTTGTTGCACAGCAGTGAAGGAGTCTGGATTATAAAACCTTTTATTAGTAAGGAAGGACCAAAAATAGAGAGATATCCTTGAATGCAGTCCTGGAAAATTAATTCATGTAAAATGTTGGAGTCTGAGGTTTGGGGTTGTTTTTTTTTTTACTGTATCATCTAGCACAAAGTCTGCATGGCATCCAGATCTCCCCCCAGGACACTGTGTGCTAGGACAGAGACCCACAGGGACATTGGAATTGTTCTAGGGGATCAAATGTTAAAATGATGAGTAGTGGAAGAGCTCTCCCACCCCAGTGAGCCCAACGTGAAACGAGTGTCTTGAAGGGGAGTTGCTTATCATGTGGATCATCCCATGGAACCCTCCATGCTAGAGAGCTCATCTTTCTCACTGTATTACATGGAATGGAGGTTTTGTTCATGGTCCAGGTTTGTGGCTTCAGAGCCTCTGGCTTTTATCCTTCTGGTTAAGGAAATCTGGTTAAGGAATTTCCATGCAGTTTGTTAATGGTGTTCCTCTTCTATCAGCAGAGTAGTTTTGCAGCCTGCAGTGTAGGTGAGAAGGGAATGAGAGCTCCCCTTGTGGTTTTTGGAGTAACCGCACCCAGGGTCTTGAGGGTGCCTGGGCTGGGATGGTCAGTGGGAAAGGATCCTGAGGGGAGGGCTGACCTGGTGCCGTGTTTTCCCTCACAGACTTGAAGGCTGATGAGAAGAGTATGTGCACCCTGCCTGAAGCTACGGGCTCTGCCCCTCAGGAAATAGATCCTTCCAAAGAGAACCAGTTGCTCTTCACCTACTCTGTCCGCTGGGAGGTGAGGGAGTGATGGGAAGCTAGCTGGCTTGGTGCTCCAAGTGTCTGTCACAGGGATGTTGTGGAACATATTGGGAATGCGCTGATGTGAGAAGAGCTTTGCTGTTCTTTCAGGAGAGTGACATTAAGTGGGCTTCCCGCTGGGACACCTACCTGACCATGAGCGACGTGCAGATTCATTGGTTCTCTATTATTAATTCAGTTGTGGTCGTCTTTTTCCTTTCAGGTGAGTGAGATGTGTGGGGTGAAGAAGGTTTTGCTGTGAGCAACCTGATCCAGTGGGATGTGCCCCTGCCCATGGCAGGGGGGTGGGCTCTGTGGTCCCTTCTGACCCAAATCATTCCGTGATTCTATGATTAATCTTCAGGGAACTTTCTCTAAACCTCAGCTGTAGGTGGCTCAGTGAAGGTGACTGTGTCTGACCCTGGTCAGGAGGGGCAGGAACCCAACATTGGCACATAAACCCCCCAGTCCAGGCAGCACCACAAGGGCTCAGCCTGTCACCCACTTCTGCTCTCCAGCTGGGAGAGCAGGATGTGGTTAACACACATCTTGCATGTCTATATTTAAGGAAAGAAACACAGGAAAGCCTTAGTGCCCCATTCCTGCAGGAATGCCACCTTTCCTGCTCCCTGGGGTTTAGTTCCTGCATTTACTGAAGGCTGGGAGAGGTGGCTAACGACTCCAGGCTCCGCTCCGAGCCAGAGCTGTGTTGATGGGAGTCATGTAGTTGCACAGTTTGAGGGCAGCACAGCCACATGGGAGCCTCTGAGCCCAACCCAGTTTGTGCTTGTTTCCAGGTATTCTCAGCATGATCATCATCCGGACTCTCCGGAAGGACATTGCCAACTACAACAAGGAAGATGACATTGTATGTGTGTATTCTCAGGGCTGGGATTGGAAAGGGAGGGAAGCAGAGGTGGGAGAGGGTCTGTTCTGAAGGCTGAGATGTGTTGTCTCTTCCCTTAATCCATTTTGCTTTGAGCCCTGGGTATTGGAGGGCAGAAAACACCTTCAGCTCTGTGCACTGTGGCAGGTGACCAGCTCAGATGTCTTCAGACCTGAGTGATGACTGTGGGGAGTTCCAGAAATGCTTGCCCTGGCATCGTCAGTTCAGGGCTGAGCTGTTTTAAGCTCAAGAGGAGAGAAGTTTAGCTAAAGCAATACAGTTCCATAGAACTGGATACAGAGAAATGAACCTCTTAGCCTGTCTGTGGCAGGACCTTCGTTCCCAACATTAAATCATCTTGAAACACCTCCTTTTCCTGTTGTTGCTACAGGAAGATACTATGGAGGAATCTGGTTGGAAACTTGTGCATGGGGATGTCTTCAGGCCTCCACAGTATCCTATGATCCTTAGCTCTCTCCTGGGTTCTGGAATCCAGCTCTTCTGTATGATCCTGATCGTCATCTGTAAGTGTCCCATGTCACGTGGGGTGCCTAAGGAGAAGAGGAATGATGCTTTAGAGTGTTTCGTATGTCCCGTTGGCTTCAGCCTGTGCTTACATTAGCTCAAATGAGGGCGCATAGAGCTGCTTCCTGCTGCAGGGTTTGTCAAGGCAACAGGCCTATGCACAGCATTCCTGTTTTCCAGCTGAAAGCACTTTTTGGGGTTTATTTGGTCTCAAGATATGAGACCTGGGTGACAGTGGGCCGAGAGATGGTGGGTTGCCCTCTGAACTACCTGTGCTCTCACCTCGGAGGGGAATGAGGCTAAAGCCTGCTCTGTATCTTGAGATCAAAGCTGTGGCTTCCTTTCCTGGGCAGCTCTGGAGGCTGTGGATGCATTATGCTTGGAAGGAAACAAGGTCTGTGCAGAAGGCAGGGATTCCAGGAGGCTGTGGGATGGGATCCTGGCCAGCACGTGCGCCTCAGAGCTGCTGTTCTCTATCCTCTTTTCCCAGTCGTGGCTATGCTGGGGATGCTGTCACCTTCCAGCCGTGGCGCGTTGATGACAACTGCCTGCTTCCTCTTCATGTTCATGGGGTAGGTGCTTCCCACAGTGGCGCCATCCTGTCTGCCCCTCTGCTCCCTCCTCAACTGCTGATTGTCTTGGTGTGTTTCTGCCCAGGGTTTTTGGTGGATTCTTCGCTGGCCGCTTGTACCGGACTCTGAAGGGGCATCGATGGAAGAAGGGAGCCTTCTGCGTGAGTCATGTGTTCTGTGCTCCGTTTCCCGGTTTGTGGATGGCAGGATATGTGGATAAGCTCCACACATGTTTGCAGGGAGCGGGACACAGCCAGGCTGTACTGGTTTGGTGTGGAGTGGGTCCTTGCGGTTTCACACAGAAGGGTGAACCCCAGGGCACGGCCGGTAGCAAAGCCAGAGGATGGTCTGAGACCTCCCCACAGCCCGTTGGCTGCAGCAGAGGGGCTGCCGCCTCTGCCTGTGCGCTGCCCCAGCGAGGCACTCGTTAGAGAGAAACATCTGGCTGATTGCTGACGGATTTTCTCTTAACTTGTGGTTGCAGACAGCTACCCTGTACCCGGGCGTCGTCTTCGGCATCTGCTTTGTTCTGAACTGTTTCATCTGGGGGAAACACTCCTCTGGAGCGGTAGGTGCCACCGTCATCCCGGAGCCTGCTGGGTGGGAGGAGGGCGACTGGGCTGTCCGGGACCGGCTTAGTTTCACCATGTCCTTCTAAACGTGGTGGTGGACTGGGGAGCGGCTCTGGCTGAGGACTGCAGAGCAGGTGAGCTGCAACCTCATCTGGGTGGCTCTCTGTCTGATTCCAGGTGCCTTTCCCTACCATGGTGGCCTTGCTCTGTATGTGGTTTGGGATCTCCTTGCCCTTGGTCTACCTGGGTTACTACTTTGGATTTCGCAAACAGCCCTATGACAATCCTGTCCGGACCAATCAGATTCCCAGGCAGATCCCGGAGCAGAGGTGGTATATGAATAAATTTGTTGGGTAAGTGATGAGCGTCTGGGCGCTGTGGTGAGTTGAGTTCAGCCCCCTCCGCTTGCTCTCCTTGGGTTGCTGAATGGCACCTCCTACTGGTCTCTGGACACAGACAGATGGCAGATGTGTTTCCTTGGGTCAATCCCGTGCTGGAAACAATCTCAGCTGTTCTGATGTAGGACTGCTGCTCACGGAAGTGGCGTATGCTCAACAGTGGGGTGGCTCTGCCATTCATTGGGTGAAATATATTTAATCTGGAGCTGCAGAGCTCATGAGGAGCACTCAGCATGGTTACAGGGGACTTGTCATGGCCAGGCAGTAGTGCTGTGCTGCTTACGATCTGTCTTTCCTGCTCCACAGGATTCTCATGGCTGGCATCCTGCCCTTTGGAGCTATGTTCATTGAACTGTTCTTCATCTTCAGTGTAAGTATTTAACCCACACTCTTCTAACTAGGATTCCTCGTTTGCCAAAGCCTTTGAAAAGGGAGGGAGCTGCCACTGGAGCAGCCTCATGTTCCCATACTTACAGAAGGGGCTGGCAAGGTCCTTCCAGGCTATTTGATGGTGTTTTCAGGGATAGCTGGTCTGTGGGTCTCTTTGGACTCTCTTCTTGGTGAAGACACACAGGGATATATGTCAGCACAGGAAAGACATGGATCTGTTGGTGTGAGTCTAGAAGAGGCCACAGAGATGATCTGAGAGCTGGAACACCTCCTGTGCAAGGACAGGCTGAGGGAGTTGGGGTTGTTCAGGCTGGAGAAGAGAAGGCTCTGGGTGGGGAGACCTTAGAGCAGATTCCAGGATGGAAAGGGGCTCCAGGAAAGCTGGGGAGGGGCTCTTGGTCAGGGAGGGCAGGGACAGTATGAGTGGGAACAGTTTTGAGCTGAAAGGAGGGAGATTGAGATAAGATCTTAGGGAGGTGTGGGGAGGCCCTGGCCCAGGTTGCCCTGAGAAGTGGTGGCTGCCCCATCCCTGGAGGTGTTCAAGGCCAGGCTGGATGGGGCTTTGAGCCAACTGGATGCAATTGGAGGTGTCCCTGCTCATGGCAGGAGGTGGAACTGGATGGGCTTTGAGGTCCCTTCCAGCCCAAACCATTTCATGGTTCGATGTGTGTGGTCTCGGTGTTTTGAAGGATGGTAGCAAAGATAAAAGCTTCTTGTAATGTTATGTCACGGAGGGGTCCTGGCCTGAAGTCATTCCCTGAGCCATTCCAGCCGCTGCACATTTTTCACTTTTCCATGGATGGGGAAGAATTCATTGTCCCATTGCTGGGGAGGTGGAGGGGAATGAACGAGCTACCTTGCAGCTGTATTTGCACACATTCCTCTAAAGACACATTGGGAAGTACACTGGATCTGCAATTTTGGCTGTTGGAGGCTGAGGGGCCCCTAGTTTTCCCTCAGGATAGCTGCTAGGCGTTCCGCTCACATTTGCTGATTGACGATAGCAGCATGGAAACGGATTTCTGCTGTGTCCTTATTGCAGGCAATCTGGGAGAACCAGTTCTATTACCTGTTTGGTTTTCTTTTCCTGGTGTTTATCATCCTGGTGGTGTCGTGCTCACAAATCAGCATCGTCATGGTGTACTTCCAGCTCTGTGCTGAGGTGAGATTTCCGTGTTGGTGGGTTTGGCAACTCCTAGAAAAGCTCGGGTCATGTTACTGCTGTGGCTTGGCAGAAACCTGGTGTGGCCCAGCTCCCCGGCTGTGACAACACCTCCTGGCTTCAGGAGAATTGAAGCTACTTGATTACCTGCCGGGGTGGGAACTGTGGCCTCGTACCAGAAATGATGCAAGGAGCAGGGAATTTTGAGCTGACACCTCTTCCCAAAGAACCTATTTCGTTCCACCCACATACAAAAGGAGCCGTGTTCCTCTGCCGCAGGTGCTGAGCTGCAGACCTGGCTTTGCATCACTGTCAGTGTTTCATCCTCTTTGTTTGGAAATGTTTCTGTGACAAAATAGCTCCCCAGCCCCAAACTTTGAAGAAAAATAGGTGGGGTTGTCCCTGTCTCAGGAAGGTCACAGCGACACGGGAAAAGGAAGCCTGTGGGGTAACGGGGCTCTTTATCCTGCCAGGATTACCGCTGGTGGTGGAGGACCTTCCTAGTGTCCGGAGGATCTGCCTTCTATGTGCTCATCTATGCCATTTTCTACTTCGTGAACAAGGTATTGTTATTCCTCTGGCATGGAAGAGCCACCTTCCTAGGCGAGATTGTTGTATTTGGGAAGGGAGATGGCAGGACAGCCCGATCCTGGCTGGTCCCACGCAGCCCAAGGCCACTCACCAGCCTGCGGTGCCCACAGCCCTTACGGAGGGGAGGGGGGGCCCTGCCTGCGGGACTCCCATAGCCCGCCTTGCTGGTGGCCAGAAATCCATTGAGCAGAGGATTCTCTCTCCTCCATTTTCGAATTCCTCCTCACAGAGGGCACAGGCTGGTGCAGGAGACAATTCCTGTCACCTCTGTTCGTGACTTGGCTTGCTTTTCCCTCCTCTTTCAGCTGGATATTGTTGAGTTCATTCCCTCTCTACTGTACTTTGGCTACACCACCCTCATGGTCTTGTCCTTCTGGCTCCTCACCGGCACCATCGGCTTCTATGCAGCCTACATGTTCGTCCGGAAAATCTACGCTGCAGTGAAAATAGACTGAGGATGCACGGACCCGGCA